>NC_139462.1:1400000-2600000 GCF_057233095.1 Heloderma suspectum
GCAAGCAGAAGGGGAAAGTAGGAGTGGAGGTAGGGGAGGTGGTGGAGGTAGGGGAGGCAGTGGAAGAGGATGGGGGAGGAGAGATTGAGAAGGTAGAGGGTTTGAGGGAGGTTTATGAGAAGAAGGTAAAGGAGATGTTGGAAGGGAACAGTGTACAGCAGGAGGGGATCGGAAGGGTTTTGCGCTGTTGGCTGCAGAAGCAGGGAGATCTAAGAGATGAGGTGGATAAGGTTTCGGCAGGAGTATTGGAAGGATGGGGGAAGAAGCTGAGGGAGCGAAGGAAGGAGGAAGGGAGGAAGAAAGGGGAAAGGAAGGGTAGAAGAAGAGGGTGTAAGTGGATGAGGAAAAGGGCGATGAAGAAATACAGCTATAAACAAATGCAGCAGCTGTGGAGGAAGGATAGGTCTGCGGTGGCCACTTATGTTTTGGACGACCGCCGAAAGGTTAGGTGTGAGGTCCCTATAGAGGAGGTTTACAAGACGTTTAAGGAGAAGTGGGAGTCGGAAACAACTTTCGCTGGTTTAGGGGAGTTTCATCCAGGGGACCGAATCGACAATGTGGTCTTTCGAGATCTAGTCAAAAGAGAGGAAGTGGAGCAATGTCGTGATGTGATGAAGTCAAAGACGGCTCGGGGACCAGACGGCATCACGGTGAGGGATCTGAGAAAGCATGACCTTGACGGGCACAAGATGGCCGAACTCTACAACCTGTGGCTTGTGACCGGCATAATACCGAAGGGGATGAAGGTGAATCGGTCCATGCTCATCCCCAAAACCATGGAACAGCAGGAGCTGAAGTCTGTCGGCAACTGGAGACCCCTTACCATCGGGTCGGTGGTGCTGCGGTTGTTTTCGAAGATTTTGGCCAGACGGTTGGGAACGGCGTGCTCGATAAGTCAGAGACAGAGAGGCTTCATTGAGGCCGCAGGCTGCTCGGAGAACCTGTGGACCGTACAGCAATTGATCAAGCGAGCGAAGACGACCAAGAAAGAGCTGGGTCTTGTGCTCGTCGACATTGCCAAAGCTTTTGACTCGATCTCCCATGACCACATTGTCGAGGTCCTAAGGTGGAGAGGGATGGATCAGCATATCATCCAATTGGTAATAGAGTCCTATAGGGATGTGGAGACGACCATCGAGGTGGGAAAGGGAAGTACCCCTCGGATCAGGTTGCGGACGGGGGTGAAACCTTATCCCCGTTGCTGTTTAACCTGGCCATCGACCCTTTGATAGGGAGGTTGGAGAGGAAAGGTGAGGGAGTGAAGGGGGAGAATTGGGAGTTGTGTGCACTGGCTTTTGCAGATGACTTGGCAATAGTCAGCGAAAGCTACGAAGGAATGAAAAGGAACCTACAGATAGTCGAAAAGTTTTGTCAGTTGTCTGGACTGCAAGTACAGTCGAGAAAATGTCATGGGTTTGCCATAAACCCGACGAAGGAGTCGTTTGTGGTTAATAACTGTGCTGCGTGGCAGATGAGTGGAGGGTTTATACATATGATCCAGCCAGGGGAGGCGGAAAAATATCTAGGGGCCAAAGTGGATCCTTGGGTGGGTCTGTGTAGATGGGAAGTGGAGAGCCAGGTAAAGAGTTGGTTAGGAAGGATCGGGAAGGCGACGCTGAAGCCGACCCAAAGGGTGGAATTGGTAAGGATGTATATGCTACCTCGTGTGATGTACCTGGGGGATCACACGGGGGCGAGGAAAGGGGCTCTGAGGAAGGTAGATAGTGAGATTAGGAGGGAGGTGAAGAGATGGCTACATCTCCTGCCCAGCACATGTTCTAATTTTTTCTATGCGAGAAGGAAGGATGGGGGGTTGGGACTGCCCCATCTAGAAAAGGGCATTCAGGTAATGCAATCCAAGCGACTCCAAAGAATAGCCGGTTCCTCCGATGATATGATTAGACAGATGGCTAGGAGTGTGGGTCTGGAGCAGGAGCTGAGAAAGGTGTGGGTGATGGCAGGAAGAAGAGTTGGAGAGATACCAAAGTTGACAAAAGATGAGACTGTGTAGAAGGTGGGAGGAGAACAGAAACCAGTCAGTCCGATTAACTGGAAAGCGGAAGAGTTAGAGGCGTGGAAAAGGTACCCGTGTCAGGGGAATAGCGTAGGTCACTTCCAGAATGACTCGATAAGTAACTATTGGCTGCTGAAACTGGGTGAGTTAACCCAGAGAGAATACATAACCGCACTCAAGCTTCGAGTTAATGTCTATCCAATGCGAGAGTTCCTCGGCAGAGGGAACACTGCAGCTGCAAGAAATTGCAGGAACTATCCTGCCCCGTCTTGAGACGTGCTCACATATACTGGGACAGTGCCCGTCCATACAAGAGGCCCGCATTTATCGCCATAACAAACTGTGCCAACTAGCGAGCGAGGTGAAAAGAGCGAACTGGACGGTGTATAATGAGCCCACCTGAGGAACAAGCAGCAAGAACTCAGGAAACCCGACCTAATTTTTGCTCGGAAACATCAAGCACTGGTCGTGGATGTGACGGTCAGATGGGAGTACTTGCCTGGAGGCTTGGAGAGGGCGGCCAAGGAGAAGGCAAAGTACTATCAGGACCTAGCCGGGGAAGTCGAGCATTTGACCAAAGCGAGAGATGTGAGCTTTTATGGCTTTGTGATGGCAGCAAGAGGAAAATGGCCTGTGAAAAACGAAGAGATACTGTCCACTCTTGGAGTGGCGAAATCCAGACAGCGGTGGCTTGCGAAGCTCTTCAGTAAACGAACTCTGGCATACGCAGCCATGATGCTGAACATGTTCTGTGATCGATAACACCTGAGACATTGGTCCATACTTGCTGCTTAATTTTAAAGCATAACTCCATTTTATTTTCCCTTTAATTAAAGTATGGATCTTATTTTTTATAAATTAATTTTAAAATTTCAGTGGGTATTGAGAATAATCTCGTAATGATTACTCCCTAGTGGGTCTCTGGGTATATTCCATCAGTACCATAAGAGACTCATAGGAGCATGTGACGTCTTGCCGAATTTGACTGACCTTAAATGTGGGCCGATGGGCCGCTGGGGTGCTGGTCACACCCCAACAACTCAAAACAGGCTCCCACCATTCGGTGACGAGCTTTCCAAATTAGCCAAATGCCTCATCACCTAATTAACATGGCCCACAGAAGCATGCGACATCCAACTTTAATTTGACGATGACCTTAGACATAGGCGGATGAGCCGCTGAGGGGGTCACAGTCCGACAACTCAAAATAGGCCCCCTCCAGACGGGGCTTCCAAAAATAGCCAAATGCCTCATCATCTAATTAGTGACGTGCATTCCTTGCACTGAATGCTTCTAGTTGCACTTCTAGCTGATTACAGCTAGACCCCAACAGGTCGACCTGTTCCCTCAGTCCCCCTTTCTCTGTGACTAAGCTCAAGTTCTGAATTACTGCTTGCTTTAGTTCCCTTTCAAAACGTTCACATTTCAGCTGTAATTTCTCATAGTCCCCAGCCTTGCTTATCAAAGCTAACTTCGCCTGATCCCGTTCCTCAGTTGCCTGCGCTAATCCAATAGTCATAAGGCAAAGACACGCATTTAGTTCCGTCATACTGCCCAGCTTCACAAGCAACTTACACTATCCTCTTCAAATGGTACAGGAAGGGGTGCTCTTCCCCAAGGGTTAGGTCCTGTGCTTTCACAAAGCTGTACCAATTTAGACTTCACTGCTACTGGAAGATTCTTTTTACTAATCAAGAAATCATTCAGAGAAGTTTTAGATTCTTTCCCCATATTCTCTACTTTTCTCCTAGCGTGAAACAGCTTTTTCAATAAACCCGGCATTATGGAGATAATCTCGGGGTACCCTCTAGACACAGTACATATTTTACAAACACCACTACAGACAAAATTGTGAACTGAAATCTATTCGAGGCGTTATTCCAGAAAAATACAAAATAAAGACAGTGGCATCGGTGGTTATATGAACATTAGAAACGTTCTCTGCGATTACGGGGAAAGAGAATGCAACCAACATAGAAGATTAATTAAAAGAACTGCAACTGCCACAGCTGGTATTATGAACTTGGCTAATAAGATAATGGCTTGAGCTTCTAACATTATGACTCCTCCTTCCAGCTTTCTCCTGTCTACTACTTGCAATTCAAAGCTAGACTAAAGCAACCTAAACTAAGTGTTAACCCTCCCGTTACCTCCTCCTGCATCCTACTTGAATATAAAATATAAAAGCTACGCTAAAACGTTACTAACTTCCTCTAGGCATGTGAACAATAGGGGCAGGAGTTAGAGTGAAAAGAAGACCCAAGACTGGGAATAATTCCATTTGCCACCTCTGAAGATGGGATTCCAAAACCCATCCTCAGAAATAACCTCCAAGTCTCAAGCTTAAAAAAACACTCTTAAGTCTCAAACTCAGAAATAATTATATGTTCTACTTTCTACGTTCTATAGTCTACGTTCCAAAGTCTAAGAGTCTAAAGGAGTTCATAGTTACCCAAATCCTTGGGTTTGGTGGCGTAGCAACAGCAGCAGGAACCAGAGGAACAGGAACAAGAGCAGCACAGCAGCGCCCATTCCTGGTGCTTTTATACCCCTGCCCCGGTCAAAGGTGGGGCCCAAGGAGCACTGAGACGATTATCTTCCAATCTAAATGGGGTGCATGTGGTTAGAGCATTTGCTCACCAATCATAAGCAAGGTCTCTCATCTATCTCCCACAACTTCATGTGTCTGGGGGACATGTCTGGCACCATTACAAACGGGTTACTTCGAAACGTCCCAAAATATGACCCAAAGTCTGCCATCTGGGCATGTTACCTTGACTGACACATTTCTCTCTGGTATATCTTCTTCGAACTCCCGGTCATCTTTGGCCGTTTTTGGTCATAACCGCCCAAACACCTCCACCCTGTTGTCACTCGTGCTCAGGGCTACAGCGTCCCCTCCAAACTAGCATCGAGTAAGACCGTTCTCTTATCAGCAGGTGTACACCAAGAGTTGTCAAAACAGTATTTTTCCTCCTCTTAGTAGGCATCTGAGCATGCTCAGTTCAGCTGTTCATCTCACTTGGACACCGCCAGCACATCGTGGCCTTGAGCAAGTTCTGTGAAGCCACTTGTAAAGTCAGCTGCATTTTCCCCCCTTCTTCAAAGACAGTCCTGCAAAATCTTAGTTAAGAGTCTCAGTTAGTGAAATAATATCATTTAGCATAGAATCAAACTTCACGGTCTTCTCGCCAGGAATCAAGAGTCTGGAATATAAAACTGGTTATGAGTCTAGGGTCTTTTAGGGGCTCTTCTTGTAGGTCTCCCCAAAATACTCAAGTCCTTCTACCATTCCAGATCAAATCAGCCATCTTTACTCTTTGTTATCCCTTTCAGAATCATAGAATAGTAGGGTTGGAAGGGGCCTACAAGGCCATCGAGTCCAACCCCCTTCTCAATGCAGGAATCCAAGTCAGAGCATCCCTGACAGATGGCTGTCCAGCCTCGACTTGAATGCCTCCAGTGTGGGAGAGCCCAACACCTCCCTAGGAAATTGTCGTATTGCTCTAACAGTCAGGAAGTTTTTCCTGGTGTTCAGCCGGAATCTGGCTTCCTGTCACTTGAGCCCATGATTCCGTGTCTTGCACTCTGGGATGATCAAGAAGAGATCCTGGCCTTCCTCTCTGGGACAACCTTTCAAGTACTTGAAGAGCGCTATCCTATCTCCCCTCAGTTCTCTTCTCAAGGCTAAACATGCCCAGTCCCTTCAGTCTCTCTTCACAGGGCTTTGTTTCCAGTCCCCTGATCATCTTTGTTGCCCTCCTCTGAACCCTCTCCAGCTTGTCTGGATCCTTCTTAAAGTGTGGTGCCCAGAACTGGACACAGTACTCCAGATGAGGCCTAACCAGTGCGGAGTAGAGGGGAACTAGTACTTCCCGGGATTTGGAAGCTATGCTTCTATTAACAGAAGCCCAAAATAGCATTTGCCTTTTTTTGCAGCCACTTCACATTGTAGGCTCATATTCAGCTCATTTTAGTACCAGATTAACAGTCCCCCACTTGATATTGTGATTAAAATATCACAATCTAGATATTTTAGTATCTGATAAGCACGAATACCACATTTAGTTAACATCAGATTAATCACTGACGTACCATCACTGACCAGAACAAGGAACAAAAGCTATTCTACTCTATTTGTATAATCTACTCTATTTGTATAATAATTCTGTTTGAACTTGATCAGCCATATGCACTTTCACAACTTCTTCAATTGCTTTGGTGCCCACGAATAGGTGATTAGCCTTTTTGTTAACCCAGTACAAGACACCTACGGCAACACCTACAAACCAGATTTGCAAGAAGAGCACAATTATGATAGGATGGAATATCAGCTGAAGGAAAGCTGTGGCATTAGGTGAATAGCCCATAGAAACATCCTACCAATGACGAACTGTCAAGGATTGTCCTTGTTTACTTAAGGCTTGCAACTGTCCATTGTTATGCCAAATCTTAATACGTCTGTATTGATGTCTGGATTCCAGCTCTTGCATGGCATTAGTCACCATTTTCTCCATTCTAATCAAGTTTTCCAATTCAGTCCAGTCCAATGCAATATTAATATTCCATGTTGGAAATTCCTCATGATATATCATCTGGTGTCTTTCATAGGCTGAAATCCTGAAAACTTGATCACACATAGTAACTTCAGTAACATTACGTCTACAGCTTTCAGTTGGCCCATACTCTGCAGTAGAAGATCCCCAATATACTTCTGGGCACGTAGTTACCACACACATGCAACCTTGTCCAGTATCATACACACAAGCATCATTACAGGCTAAATTTTGCCATTCGCACACTGCAGAACTACGGTTTGCATTGCAACCTTCTTCAGACCATGTAAGCTTTGGACAAACCCACTGATTCCTTTTCCACTGGTCACAATGTTCTTCTAATCTAACATTTTATTTTCAGTAATCCATTTTGCTACAAGTGGGGTTCCCACATGGAATTTACCTACAATTCTGGGAATTGTTGCTCTAGGTAAAACCCATTGTTCTTGGGGTGCTGGTTCAACAATCATACACATTTGCAATGTTCCCAATAAGTAGTGCTTATTCCAGCCAAATGAATCAATTTTATGCCACCCAAGGTTTCTTTTGTTCTATAACTGTGTATTCTCCCAGAACTCCTCAGGAAGTAAACTATTCCCTAAAAGACTTACAGCTTGTTCAACATTTGAATTGTGTATAACTGTATTGTAGCATATGCCAAAGCCAGTTTCATTCTCCAATCCTAGAACCCGTGACAGTGAAAAATTCATATGCTATCCCAGCAATTGCCATGCATGCCATCATACCCAAACTATTTTTTCCATTTCATCCTGCAAGGTTCCAAAATTATGTGTTAATGGGGTCTGATATCTTCCAAATATCTCTCCCAATTTTGATAATTTGTTAGCCGTAACTTCAATATCATACGAATTTAATATACCTGCCCCAGTTCCCATACCTTCCAGAAGAGTGCCTAATAAATCTCGCTTCCTTCTGTAGTGGATCTTGCTTATAGCTTGATTCCACCACCCCTTAAATATAGGATCAGTTGAATGTTTGCACTGTGGGTGGATTCTAGTTACATTCACATTATGGAAATACAATAATACAGTGTCTTGGGAAATTCTAGGGGCTTCCAAAATTCTTTGTTGTAACTGTTTTGTTAATTCAGGCTACATGGGGAACATGTTTAAATATAGGAGACACTGAAGCCTTCAAATAAAAATACGTCCACATATATGGTACACAAATTGAAAGATTGCAAGTCATGTCTTTACCTTCTACTTTTAACTGAAAAATTATCTTTCCCATGAGTGATTGTTGTCCATATTATGCTATTATTAACCCACTGTTGTTCAATAGGACTTTTACTGGCCCATTTTTCTAAGGACTTGTTCCACATTTGTACTGTGAAACCTAATTTGGATGATAAACTTATACTACTTGTATACAGATTAAACTGAAATGTCATATTACTTTTTTCCCCATTTACAATTCATTCATCACCATCTTTTGTCCACCATACACATCCCATTGGATCCGATATCCGCACAGTCATTATAGCACAGTATCATAGTCACCTTTCCACTCCCAAGTCATGTCAGTGTGCTTCACTAATATCAGGGCAAGCCGTGTGTTCTGCTGCTTACATACATCATCCATTTGTGGTTCCAAAAATGGGGTTACGTCATCAGTCATATTCAGGTTCAAGATCTGCAGGGTCAAGAACATTAATCAAGAGAACGCAACACACAAGCTGCCAGACATCCTTCCGCAGTCACTGGAACTCCATGATTAAACACGAGCTCTCGCAAATAAAACTTTTTACATCAAGACTTAGAGACCAGCAGCAAAAGACATAAACGGGGGGGGGGGAGGGGGAGAGACACAACAAAATATGGGTCTTTACAGACCCCCATTTCCATTATATCAGATAGCCCATGGAAAGACGTCACCCGCATATGTTTCCTCATCTTCAGGAACTATCAGGTCCCAAAGCAGGCGATCAAGGTGAGGTGCATTCAACAAATTTAACGAAAGGGGTTGTCTTGGTCTCTCACCACATTGCTGCATGAACTCTCCATACTTGCAGTGGGTGACTCTCGACTTGTTACAGTGTAATAGCATTTATTCTACCCCCATTCACTCGAATAGACTCCAGGATTTCTCTATATGGTTTCAATTATTTTTCTAGGACTTAACTATACTGTTCCACAGAAATGTACCTATGCATCACATAGATTAAGCTTGCTATGCTCCCCTAGCCATTTGATAATCAGACTATCTGCATATTCATTTTATACATTTGTTATAGAAATTTCAGTTGTAGTATGTCTGTTATCCCATGATTTTATAAGCTAGGCTATGTCTGTTTTACCTCAGTGTGAGACTGCCATGCTAAACAAAGACACAGCGCCTTATCAGAGAATCAGGAATGCCAAGATTGTGTTTACTAGAGTACAAGGCTACCTCTCTGCGCATGCCTAGATATGTCAAAGGTGCTGCCTGTCTTCTGTTTCCCTCTCAGCTAGACAAAGAGATTAGTACAGCACAAGCGTAAGACAGCCCCAAAGGTCTTGCCTATATAAACTTTTGAATCACATCACTTGATTGTAACCTTTGTTGGAGCGTTAGCCCCAAGGGTTGCCTTATTCTGCAGAATAAAATTGTGTTGGACCAGATCTCTGCCTCCTCTCATTCTTGGTAAACTAATTAGAAAGTCTACCAGGGAAAAGAACACAATTTTTGTAACACATTTCCTTATTACCCCTACTTGCCTTATAATAATTCAAGTTGTTGATGTCGTCATTCTTAATGCTGCTGAGAAAATCTGGCTGACAATCACCTCGACTGCTGGGAAAATGCCACATGGAGTAAACCACAGGCAAGACAGATGATGAGCCATTGCTCTGAAGTTCACGACACACGATTCATTTGTCAGGAGAACAGGCCTTTTTCCCTTCAGGGGTCCTATCTCCAGTCTCAAAAGAGAAATGGGGTATTCTTCACCACCATCCCAATCCAAAATCAGGCGTAGCACCTAACAACATGGAGCACTCAAATCTCCCTAACCTGGCATCTTACCTCACAAGGGTTTCCCTCCCTTGGCCTTTCTAGTTGTCCCATTCCTTTTCCCAATACACTAAGTCAGTCAAATGCCAGCAACACATTCTTCAACAACAATACACTCTTAAAATCAATCTGGTGTCTAAAACAGTCTCAGAACAAACAGGAAACTCACATACCAAATTAATCCAATGGGTTTTCAGGTCTGACTGAAACACTAAGGAAACATAGTATAGCAAAGGGAAATCTATGGCTATATAGCCATCAAAACTCACAGAGGCTATCTAATGCATTCTACCCTGTCTATCCAGTGGAGGTGGAATTGCCCACAACGGTAGAGTCTGAAAACATCTACTTTAGAGTGGTGAGCAGCCTTGTTGAAACAATCATCACCCACTTTAATTCTGTAAGGTCTTGTCCATTTTAAAAAGGTAAAGGTGTCCCCAACCAGTCGTGTCCGACTACAGGGTGCGGTGCTCATCCCCGTTTCTAAGCCGAAGAGCCAGCACTGTCTGAAGACGCTTCCGTGGTCATGTGGCCGGCATGACTGAACACCGAGGTGCACGGAACGCTGTTACCTTTCCCGCCGAGGCGGTACCTATTTATCTACTTGCAATTTCTTGCTTTCGAACTGCTAGGATGGCAGAAGCTGGGACTGAAGACGGGAGCTCACTCTGTTACGCAGCACTCGGGTCTCGAACTGCTGTCCTGCCGACCTTCCAGTCTGCAGTTCAGCGTCTTAACAACTAAGCCACCGCGGCCCCTTCTTGTCCATTTTAGGTCCACCTTTTTCATTATTTGTCCTGTACCACAAACCCTGTCTGCCATCTTGGCTGCATAACCTGCATGTCCCGTCACTGGGGTTGGGTCATTTAACATTACATCTACAGGTTGCTTTCTAACTACAGAACATTCAACTCCTGAATCCCTTAAATTTGGAAGCAGCTTCTCTTTCTCTAATCCCCCATTTAGCATAGACATCGGGTTTGCCAATATAATGAGGCTGTAGCAGAACTATTACAGTCCATTTATGTTCACAGGGGACTTACTCCAGCCCTCTCATTGCTTTGCCTTTGTCTCCTCTTCCACTGCAGTTACCCTGGCAAACTCCCGTTTGCTCTTCCTGTTTGCTCGCTCTGATCGCTCGCTCTCTGGCAGCTTGCCTCCTTGTGTAGCCCCTAGACCGGCTGGAGCAGCCTCCTCTGCTCTGCTCTGCTCTGCTCTGTTCAGCTAGGAGTCAGGAAACAGACGGAAACCTCCTGCCCACACAGCTGCTGGGAGTCCTCAGGCCACGCCCCTTCAATTCAATTGGAGCTCTCAGGAGTACATGGTGAGCGAACAGCAAATCAGAGAGGAAAGTCCCCGGGACTCACTTTCTGTTTCCTGTAGATCACTCGCTCTACTCCCAGGAGGTAGAGATGCTTAGGCTGTTGGACATCAGGTGAGAGCCAGTGTGGTGTAGCGGCTAGAGTGTTGGACTGGGAGTTGGGAGATCCAGGTTCTGGTCCCCACTCAGCCATGGAAGCTCACTGGGTGACTTTGGGCCAGTCACAGACTCTCGGCCCAGCCTACCTCACAGGGTTGTTGTTGTGAGAATAAAATGGAGAAGGAGGAGGGTTATGTATGCCATCTTGGGTTCCTTGAGGAGCAAAAAAGGTGGATATGAATGTAATACATAAATAAATAGTACGCAGCATGTCAGATCAATAAGATGATTGAAGAAGAGCTGCAATCTAAAACAGCCAAGCAGGTATCAGACAAGCGACAGTTATTAGCGAACTCTAGTGGGAAGCAGAACAGAAAAGAAGGTGGTGAGGAAGTGGAGGAAGGAGGAAATGAAGGGAAAAGGGTGTCAGAGAGGGTGGAAGATTTGAGGGAGGTGTATGAGTGCAAGATAAAGGGGATGTTGGAGGAAGGCAGCATTCTGAAGGAGGGGATTGTGAGGGTGTTACACTGTTAGCTGCAGAACTGTGGGGATATAAGATCACAGGCGGATGAGGTTTCTGCAGCAATATTGAAGAGGTGGGGGAAGAAGTCGTTGGTGGAAAGTAGGGTGGAAGGTGTGAAGAAAAGGGAAAAGAAGGATAGGAGAAGAGGGTGTAAGGGGATGAGGAAAAGGACAGTGAAAAGGTACAACCATAAGCAAATGGAACAGTTGTGGGGGAAGGATCAGTCTGCGGTGGATACCTATGTACTGGACAAATGAAGGAAGTTGAGATGTCAGGTTCCTGTAGAGGAGGTTTATAAAGTGGACATGAGCAAGTGGGAGTCTGAAACAACATTCAGAGGATTTGGGTATGGGACGAGGCCAACAATGTCTAAAGACAATGTGGTCTTTAGAGATCTAGACACAACACAAGACAAGAAGTTGAGCAATGTCAAAATGAGTGGAAGCCCAAGATGGCTCCAGGAACGGACAGCATCACGGTCAGAGATCTGAAGAAGCACGGCCCCAATGGAAAGACGGCCAATCAGTCTGTGGCTTCTAACCAGTATAATACTGAAGGGGGTGAAAGTGAATTGATCGACATTAATCCTGAAAACAGCAGACCCACATGAACTAAAATCCATAGGCAACTGGAGACCCCTTACCATCGGGTCGGTTATATTACGGTTGTTTATCGAAGATTTTGGCGGGGCGACTGTGAACAGCGTGCTCCATAAACGGATAGCCAAGAGGGAATGATGGTTAACCTGCAGATGGTGGAGAAATTCTGTCAGTCGTCTGGACTGAAGATACAGTTGAAAAAATGCCATGGATTCATCATAAGCCCAACCAAGGAATCGTTTGTGATTAACCACTTTGCAGCATGGAAGATGAATGGAGAGGCGATACATATGATCCAGCCAGGCAAGGCGGAGAAATACCTAGGCGCCAAATTTGATCCTTGGGGTGGGCCTATGTAAGTGGGAGGTAGGGGGTAAGGTGAAGAATTGGTTAGGAAGGATTGGGAAGGTGGCACTGAAGCCGACCCAAAGGGTGGAACTGACAAGAACGTACATGCTTCCCCGTGTGATGTATTTGGGAGAGCACACAGGGGTGACAAGAGGGGCCCTGAGGAAAGTGGATAATGAAGTTAGGAGGGAGGTAAAAAGGTGGTTGCATCTGCCTGTGAGCACCTGTTCAAATTTCATCTATGCAAGGAGGAAGGATGGGGGGGTCGGGATTACCCCATCTAGAAAAGAGCATCCCCGTCATGAAGTCCAGACAACTACAAAGAATAGCTGACTCTTCCGATGCTGTGATGAGATGGATGGCCAGGCGCTTGGGTCTAGAGGAGGAGTTGAGGAAGGTGTGGGTAATGGTGGGAGAAAGGGAGAAGGAAATGCCAGAGGTGTCAAGGGCCATGACTGTAGAGAAAGTGGGAGGTGAGGAGAGGAGATATGCCAGTCCAGCTGACTGGGAAGCTAGAGAGTTGGAAGAATGGAAGAAGTACCCGTGTCAGGGGAACAGCGTAGGTTACTGCCAAAATGAATCAATCAGTGATAATTGGCTTGTGACACAGGGAGAAATGACACAGAGAGAGTACGTAACAGCACTTAAGCGTCGGTTTAATGTGTATCCGACACAAGAGTTCCTCGGCAAGGGGAACAACACAGCCGTGAGGAACTGCAGGAACTGCCCAGCTCTGTTTGAAACACGCTCCAGTATACTGGGACAATGTCTGGCCATACAGGATGCCCGCCTCTATTGCCACAATAAACTGTGTCAGCTGTTGGTGAGCGAGGCAAAGACAGCTAAATGGACAGTGTATAATGAGCCCCACCTGAGGAACAGATATCAAGAACTCAGAAAGCCAGACCTGATTTTTCCTCGAGAACATAAAGCACTGATCCGGTGTGAGTACTTGCCAGATGGCTTGGAGAGGACAGCAGAGGAAAAAGTAAAATACTATCAAGACCTAGCTGAGGAAGTCGAGCAATTAACCGAAGCGAACGAAGGAAGTTTCTACGGTTTCGTGATGGCAGCACGAGAGAAATGGCCTGCGAGTAACAAGGTCCTGTAAGCTCTGGGAACTGTGAAATCCAGGTGGCAGTGGCTTGCGCAGAGGCTTAGCAGACAAACCATCTCGTGTCCAAGCATGATGCTGCACCTATTCTGTGACAGATGAGATTCGAGATTTTCTCTTCATACTTGCCGCTTAATTTTAACACATACATATTTATATGCCTATTTTACTTTATATTTAATTAAACAGTCCAACGCTATTTTTATAAATATTTAACTTTCAGTGGGAACAAAATCTTGTAATGATTACTTCCCTGTGGGCTTTTCTGGAATATTCCATCATGACCATTACCCACAGGAGCATGTGACGTCCTATCGCAACATGATGATGACCTTAAACGTGGGCGGGTGGGCCACCAGAGTGCTCGTCACACCCCAACAACACAAACTAGGCCCGCACCAGATGGTGACGGGATTTCCGAAATAGCCAAATGTAGGGGACCGTACAGAAGACCCAGACACGGTGGTGGGCTTGGACCTGAACCTGGACAGCCGAACGAAGAGGAGAGTGGTGGACGATAGAAATGATAGGATGGAGGTAGTAGAAGATCAGGCAGAAGGACAGAGGCAAGGCGAGCTTGAGGAAGAGCCTGAAGGAGAGCAAGATCGGAGGGAAATCGTGTAGCTCCCGCAGAGGAAACCTCAGTGTCCCATTTGTTGGGTGATTGTGGGTAGGCCAAGTGCTCTGGATAAACATCTGAGAGGCATGCACAGGAACATCTGAATTCTCTACGGCTGTATGGCCTGTAAATGAAGTAATGAGAAGGTGCACTCCATACAAACACACATTCCAAAATGTAAAGGAGCTAGCCTTTTGAGTCTGTTCCCCGCCTCCCAGCTGAGCAGAGCAGATCAGAGCAGAGCAAGCTGCTCCAGCTGGCCCAGGGACTACAGAAGCAGGCAAGCTCCCAGAGAGCGAGCGAACAGAGCGAGCGAACAGAGTGAGCGAACAGGGGGAGCAAACAGGAGTTGGCCAGGGGAGTTGCAGTGGTTGAAGAGACAAAGGAGACAAAGGAGACAGAGGCTAAGAGGTAAGTGGGCTGCAGGAAGCCCAGGGGGCTGCCCTTCATCCTTCTGATTGGCTGTGAGCTCACCAGGTGCTTCTGAGCACTCCAACTGAATTGGAGGCATGTGGCCCGAGTACTCCCAGCAGCTGACTGGGCGGGAAGCTTCAGTCTGTTTCCCGCCTCCCAGCTGAGCAGACTAGAGCAGAGCAGAGCAAGCTGCTCCAGCTGGTCCAGGGACTACAGAAGCAGGCAAGCTCCCAGAGAGCAAGCGAACAGAGCGAGCAAACAGGAGTTGGCCAGGGGAGTTCGGCAGGGGAGGTCAAGGGGGAGGCCCCTAACATTTTTTTTAATTTTATTTATTTTTTTAACTAACTTTTTTCCATTTATTTGTCTTGTAACACACACTTTCACACCAGTGGGACTCTGCTTTTTACCTCTACTGAGTAGAGGAGCAGGCACAGGCTAGTCTAGAACAATCACAAAGCTAGACACAAAAAGGGAAAACAGGCTATGGAAGGACAAGACTCTCCAGTGGTGGTGACCTGCAAGGTGTGTGCAATGTTTGTTTTCTTGCCTGAGAACAACATGGCCTACACCTGCAACAAGTGCAAGTTGATCACGCTGCTGGAGGAAAAAGTAAGTGGACTGGAGCAGCGACTGTCGACCCTCCGGGGAATAAGAGAAGGCGAAGGGTTCTTGGACAGAATGGGGGAACTACAGCAGCAAAGGGCAGACCAGAAGCTTGAAGAGCAACAGCAAGATGAGGCAGAAGTGGGAAATGCTGAGGTGAAGAAAAATGGAGTAGAGGATACTCCTTGGACAAGGGTGACAGTTAGGAGAAGAAGAACTAGACGCCACTCTGCACCAGTGGAAGCAGTGGAGCTGTGGAACCGATTCCAGGTACTTGCGGATGACAGTGGAGGACAGCCTGCAGAGGAAGAATCACAGGGGAACCTGCATGAGAGTGAGCAAGAGGCTGAAGGTCAGTCAAACAGAGGCGATGAAACCCAGGCCTACAAGAAGAAGAAGAGAAGAGTGGTAGTAGTGGGAGACTCCTTGCTGCGTGGGATCGAGACCCAAGTATGTCGCGAGGACCCGAGGACTCGCCAGGTATGTTGTCTCCCGGGAGGACAGATTAGAGACGTGACTGAAAGGTTGCCTGCACTCATAAAGCCCACTGACAGATATCCCTTTCTACTCATCCATGTGGGAACGAATGATACCGCCAAGCGGAGCTACGAAGAGATCACGTCAGACTTTGAAGCTTTGGGAAGGAAACTCAAGAACTTTGGGGCCCAGATAGTTTTCTCATCCATCCTTCCAGTAGTTAGAAGAGGGATAGAAAGGGAACGAAAAATACTCCGGGTGAATGACTGGCTACGAAGGTGGTGCCGACGAGAGAGATTTGGATTCTGGGACCACGGGCTATACTTCCTGGAAGATGGGCTGTTGGCTAGGGACGGGTTGCACCTCACAAAGGATGGGAAGAATGTGTTTGGCCACAGCATGAAGAACTTCATCAGGAGGGCTTTAAACTGACACCTACGGGGAAGGGAGATGTAATGTTGGGGGTAACAATGGATGCAGGCGCATGCACTGCAACGGAGAGAACAGCTCTGACAGTGCCCAATAATAGTCTTCAGACACATGTAGGAAGAAAGCCAGACTATGAAGCACATGGTCTTCGATGTCTATATACTAATGCCCAGAGTATGGGAAACAAACAGAACGAACTTGAACTCTTAATACAGGAGGGAAATTATGACTTGATAGGTATAACTGAGACTTGGTGGGATGACTCTCATGACTGGAATACAGCAGTTGAAGGATATAACTTGTTCAAAAAGAACAGGAGGAACAGAAAGGGAGGCGGGGTTGCACTGTATGTGAAAAATACATATCTCTGCACAGAAATACAGGAGGAGGAGCTTGGTAGCCCCATCGAGAGCATCTGGGTTGAAATAAATGGAGCAAAGAATAAAAGGAACCTGGTGGTCGGAGTCTACTACCGGCCACCCAATCAAGGAGAAGCCAAGGATGAAACTTTTGAAAAGCAAATAGCCAATGTTTTAAGGAAGCATGATGTAGTAGTAATGGGGGACTTCAATTTCCCCGATATTTGTTGGGAGACAAATTCTGCAAAACATGGCCCCTCCAGGAAATTCCTGACTTGTGTGGCGGATCACTTCCTCCTACAGAAAGTAGAGGAAGGAACTAGAGGATCGGCTATCCTTGACTTGATCCTAACCAACAGAGATGACTTAGTGGATAAAGTAGCAGTTACAGGAACTCTGGGGGAAAGCGACCATGTTGTACTGGAGTTCTTGGTTCTAAGGGAAGCAAAAGCCGAGTGTACTCAAACGCGTACCCTGGATTTTAGGAAAGCTGATTTTAATAAACTCAGAACAATGATCAGTAAGGTCCCATGGCAAGCAATGCTAGCGAGAAAAGGAGTCCAAGATGGGTGGGAACTTTTAAAAAAGGGAATTCTCAAGGCACAATCACAAACAATTCCAACAAGAAGAAAAGGTGGAAGACAACAGAAGAAGCCAATGTGGCTTCACAAAAAGCTTAGGGATGACCTGAAAACAAAAAAGGACACATATAGGAAGTGGAAAGAAGGCCAAGTAACAAAGGAAGAGTACAGGCAGGTAGCACAGAATTGCAGGGATGGCGTCAGGAAGGCTACAGCGGAGAACGAGGTGAGGTTAGCGAGGGATGCTAAAAACAACAAAAAGGCTTTCTTCAGCTACGTGCATAGTAAAAGGCGGAGGAAAGAAATGGTTGTTCAGCTATTAAATAAGGATGGCAAAATGATAACAGATGACAAAGAAAAGGCAGAGGTGCTCAATTCCTACTTTGGCTCAGTCTTCTCCCAAAAGAGGGTCTATGACCCCCCTGGCAAAGGCGAAGTACAGGCTGAAGGGGCAGGATTGCAGCTTGAGATCGACAGGCATATGGTCAAGGAACACCTCATTACTTTGAATGAGTTCAAATCTCCAGGGCCAGATGAACTGCATCCTAGAGTCATAAAGGAACTGGCAGAAGAACTCTCAGAACCGCTGTCTATTCTCTTTGAGAAATCATGGAGGACCGGGGAAGTGCCAGATGACTGGAGGAGGGCTAACGTTGTCCCTATCTTCAAAAAGGGTAAAAAGGAGGAACCTGGGAACTACAGACCAGTCAGTCTGACATCAATCCCTGGGAAAATTCTGGAGCAGATCATAAAGCAATCCATCTGGAAGCACCTTGACAACAATGCCGTGATTACTCGAAGCCAACATGGATTTGTCAAAAACAAGTCCTGCCAGACAAATCTGATCTCATTTTTTGATCAAGTCACCTCCCTTGTAGACCGTGGGAATGCTGTAGACATCATATACCTCGACTTCAGCAAAGCTTTCCACAAAGTGCCCCATGATATCCTGATGAGCAAACTTGCTCGAAGTGGGCTAGATGAAACAACGATCATGTGGATCCACAGTTGGCTACAGAATCGGACTCAAAGAGTGCTTATCAACGGGACCTTCTCAAGCTGGGGAGAGGTAACGAGTGGGGTACCGCAGGGCTCAGTCCTGGGCCCAGTGCTCTTCAACATTTTTATTAATGACTTGGAGGAGGAGGTGCAGGGAATGCTGATCAAATTTGCAGATGACACCAAATTGGGAGGGATAGCTAATACTTTGGAAGACAGAAACAAAATTCAAAGTGATCTGGATAGACTGGAGTGCTGGGTAGAAAACAACAGAATGGCATTTAATAGGGACAAATGCCAAGTTCTGCACCTAGGAAAAAGAAACCAAATGCACAGTTACAAGATGGGGGATACGTGGCTCAACCACACTACGAGCGAGAAGGATCTTGGAATTGTTGTCGATCACAAGCTGAATATGAGCCAACCATGTGATGTGGCTGCAAAAAAGGCAAATGCTATTTTGGGCTGCATTCAGAGAAGCATCGCTTCCAAATCCCGGGAAGTACTAGTTCCCCTCTACTCAGCACTGGTTAGGCCTCATCTGGAGTACTGTGTCCAGTTCTGGGCACCACACTTTAAGAAGGATGCAGACAAGCTGGAGAGGGTTCAAAGGAGGGCAACAAAGATGATCAGGGGACTGGAAACAAAGCCCTATGAAGAGAGACTGAAAGAACTGGGCATGTTTAGCCTTGAGAAGAGAAGACTGAGGGGAGATATGATAGCACTCTTCAAGTACTTGAAAGGTTGTCACAGAGAAGAAGGCCAGGATCTCTTCTTGATCATCCCAGAGTGCAGGGCACGGAATCATGGGCTCAAGTTACAGGAAGCCAGATTCCGGCTGAACATCAGGAAAAACTTCCTGAGTGTCAGAGCAATACGGCAATGGAACCAATTACCTGGGGAGGTGGTGGGCTCTCCCACACTGGAGGCCTTCAAGACGAGGCTGGACAGCCATTTGTCAGGGATGCTCTGACTTGGATTCCTGCATTGAGCAGGGGGTTGGACTCGATGGCCTTGTAGGCCCCTTCCAACCCTACTATTCTATGATTCTATGATTCTATAAGCTGAGGCAGAACAGGAAGATGGTGAGGCGAGGAAAAATGAAGTCGAGGATACTCCTTGGGAAAGTATGACAGTTAGGAGCAGAAGAACTAGAAGCCACTCTGCACCAGTGGAGGCAGTGGAACTATGGAGTCGTTTCCACTTACTTGAGGATGAGCCTGGAGGACAGCCTGCAGAGGAAGAATCACAGGGGTCCCCGCAGGAGAGGGAGCAAGAGGCTGAAGGTCAGTCAAGCAGAGGCGATGAAACAAAGGCCTACAACAAGAAGAGTAGTAGCACCGGGAGATTCCTTGCTGCGTGGGATTGAAACCCAAGTATGTTGCAACGACCCATGGACTCGCCAGGTATGTTGTCTCCCGGGAGGATGGATTAGAGACGTGACTGAAAGGTTACCTACACTCATACAGCCCACTGACAGGTATCCCTTTCTTCTCATCCATGTGGGAACAAATGATACCGCCAAGCGGAGATACGAAGAGATGATGTCAGACTTTGAAGCTTTGGGAAGGAAACTCAAGAACTTTGGGGCCCAGATAATTTTCTCATCCATCCTTCTAGTAGTTAGAAGAGGAATAGAAAGGGAAAGAAAAATACTCCGGGTGAACGACTGGCTACGAAGGTGGTGCTGACACGAGAGATTTGGATTCTGGGGATATGGGCTATACTTCCCGGAAGATGGACTGTTGGCAAGGGACGGGTTGCACCTCACAAGGGCCAGGAAGAATGTGTTTGGCCACAGCATGAAGAACTTCATCAGGAGGGCTTTAAACTGAAACCTACGGAGAAGAGAGACATAAGAGTTAGGGGTAACAATGGACGAAGGCTCATGCGCCGCAACGGAGAGAACAGCTCTAATAGTGCCCAATAATAGTCTTCAGACACATGTAGGAAGAAAGCCAAACTATGAAGCACATAGTCTTCCATGTCTATATACTAATCCCCGAAGTATGGGAAACAAACAGAACGAACTTGAACTCTTAATACAGGAGGGAAATTATGACTTGATAAGTATAACTGAGACTTGGTGGGATGACTCTCATGACTGGAATACAGCAATGGAAAGATATAACTTGTTCAAAAAGAACAGGAGGAACAGAAAGGGGGGTGGGGTTGTACTGTATGTGAAAAATACATATCTCTGCACAGAAATAAAGGAGAATGACCTTGGTAGCCCCATCAAGAGTATCTGGGTTAATATAAATGCACGAAAGAATAAAAGGAACATGGTGGTCGGAGTCTACTACAGGCTACCCAATCAAGGAGAAGACAAGGATGAAACTTTTGAAAAGCACACTGCCAATGTTTCAAGGAAGCATGATGTAGTAGTAATGGGGGACTTCAATTTCCCCGATATTTCTTAGGAGACAAATTCTGCAAAACATGGCCCCTCCAGGAAATTCCTGACTTGTGTGGCAGGTTATTTCCTCCTATAGAAAGTAGAGGTAGGAACTAGAGGATTGGCTATCCTTGACTTGATCCTAACCAACAGAGATGACTTAGTGGGTACAGTAGCAGTTACAGGAACTCTGGAGGAAAGCGACCATGTTGTACTTGAGCTCATGGCTAGCAGCTGACTTAGAATTGGTGCGGACCAGGGGAATCCGACAGTTTAATTAAAACAAAGCATCGCGAAGGCCCGCAGCAGGTGTTGACGCGATGTGATTTCTACCCAGTGCTCTGAATGTCAAAGTGAAGAAATTCAATGAAGCGCGGGTAAACGGCGGGAGTAACTATGACTCTCTTAAGGGTCATAGTTACAGGGTGGTGCCATAGGATAGATCCTCTGCCTCCTCGTGGCCCCGCCGGACAACGAGCTTCTCCGGAAGTTCAGCTAAGTGAGTGATAGCACCACCCCATTTTAACTCAGCGAGCATGGTGTACCATTATCTGTGTACCACAGAATGCCCCTACTTTCTGGCAAGGAAAGTGGCGGGAAAATCACCCTCCCTGTAACGGGAGAGGATCGATTTTGGATGTGGCGGAATCCTCCTGAAGTTGCGACAGCGATCGGTGGAAGTGCAAACTGAGGACCCCGATCGGGCCCAATGCACTGTCGGTGTCATTACGAGAGAGACAATGGACGGCCCTGAAGGACGACCGAGGACCGGGCTCCCTCAGATGGGGGACCGTACAGAAGGCCCAGACACGATGGTGGGCTCAAGCCCCTGCCCAAATGGGCGAGCCGAGATGAATGTGGAGGAAGAAAGGGCAGACAGGACGGAAATGATAAAGGAGCAGGCGGAAGAATGAAATGCAGAGCAAGAAGAGCAAGCTCTGACTAAAACTGTCTGGCTCCCGCAAGAGAACCTGGAGTGTCCCATGTATCGGGCGATTGTTGGCAAGCCGAGGGCTCTGGATCAGCACTTACGGGGAGTGCACAGAAACATCCCGGTTTTGTATGGCTGCGTGGCCTGCAAATGAACGAACAAAAAGGTGCGCTCTATTCAAACCCATATACCGAAGTGCGAAGGAGCCGGGCTGGAGACGAGAGCGGAAGGACAGTTTGCGTGCCAGTTATGCAGAGAGACTTTTCAGACCAAAAGTGGCTTATCACAACGCAAGAGGCACATATGCCCAAGTTTAAGGAATGAGGAGAGAATACAGGAAGCTGTCAGGGTGGACACTGAGCCCATAGAATCCAAGAGTAGTTCTGATTCTGAGGAAGAGAAGCGCGCTCATCTTTCCCAGGGCCAACAGCTGACAGAGATTCCTCCCACCGGCATTCCTAGCTTAGACAGCAGTCCTGGGAGTGACAGAGCGCAGGAAGCAGACTTGCTGGACATGCGACGCCAATGCAGGGAGCGGCACCAAATGGAGGGCGCAGAAAGGAGGCATGGTGCCCAGTTGGCGCGCAAACAACAGTTGTGCCCAGCGGATCCAAGGGAAAAGGGAGGGACTCTCCCTAGCCCATAAGTTCAGGGTCTACCAGCGATTCCCTTTCAAACGGGGACCAACTGTTCCAACTTAGGGCATAGGTACTCATATCTAGTTGCTAAAGGTAGAGTTGTTAAGTTGTAAAAGAGGAATAAAGCTTTGAAAAGAATCCCCTTGTCTGTGTCTGGACTTGGCTACTGGATTAGACTGAGAGAGGCCTCCAAGGAGCCCTTGACAGAAGCCAGTCGGGACAAGATCAGTCAGAGGGGGAAACATAAGGAGTGTTGGACAGAACAGGAGGTGGAGACGCTTAGGCTGTTGGACATCAAATATGCGGGATGTCGGAACATCTGTAAGAGGATTGAGGAAGAGCTGCAATCCAAAACAGCTAAGCAGACTTCAGATAAACGGAGGTTGCTAGCAAACGCTAGTGGCAAACAGAAAGGAAAAGGAGGAGTTGAGGTAGGGGAGGTAGTGGAAGAGGAAGGGGGAGGAGAGACCGAGAGGCTGGAAGGTTTGAGGGAGGTTTATGAAAGTAAGGTGAAGGGGATGTTGGAAGGGAACAGCGTACAGCAAGAGGGGATTGCGAGGACCTTACGCTGTTGGCTGCAGAAGCGGGGGGATATAGGAACAGAGGTGGATACGGTTTCTGCAGCGTTACTAGAGGGGTGGGGGATGAAGTTGAGGGTCCAGAGTACGAAGGAAGGTGTGAAGAAGGGTGAAAAGAAGGGTAGAAGAAGAGGGTGTAAATGGATGAGGAAAATGGCAGTGAAGAGATACTGTTATAAACAACTCCAGCAGCTGTGGAAAAAGGATAGGTCTGCGGTGGCCACCTATGTTCTGGACGACCGCAGAAAGGTGAGGTGTGAGGTCCCTACAGAAGAGGTGTATAGGGTGTATAAGGAGAAGTGGGAGTCGGAAACGACTTTCACTGGATTGGGTGAGTTTCATCCCTGGGACCAAGTCGACAACGTGGACAATCTAGTCACCAGAGGGGAGGTGGAGCAATGTCGGGATGAGATGAAGCCCAAGGCGGCTCCGGGACCGGATGGCATCACGGTGAGAGAGCTGAGAAAGCGCGACCCTGACGGGAACAAGATGGCCGAACTGTACAACCCATGGCTTGCGACAGGTATAATACTGAAGGGGATGAAGGTGAATCGGTCGACGCTCATCCCCAAAACAAAGGACCAGCAGGAGCTGAAATCTATAGGCAACTGGAGACCCCTTACCATCAGGTCGGTGGGGCTGCGGTTGTTTTCAAAGATTTTAGCAAGACGATTGGGAAAAGTGTGCTCTATAAATCAGGGACAGCGGGCCTTCATTGCGGCTGCAGGATGCTCAGAGAACCTGTGGACCGTGCAACACTTGATTAAGCGAGCGAAGACGGCCAAAAAAGAACTGGGACGTGTGCTCGTCAACATTGCGAAAACTATTGACTCGATCTCCCATGACCACATTGTCGAGGTCCTTAGGCAGAGAAGGATGGATGATCACATCATCCAGTTGGTCGTGGGGTCCTATAGGGATGTGAAGACTACCATCGAGGTGGGAAAGAGGACTACCGCTCGGATGAGGTTGCGGACCAGGGTGAAACAGGGGGATCCCTTATCCCCACTGCTGTTTAATCTGGCCATTGACTCCCTAACAGGGAGGTTAGAAAAGAAGGGCAAGGGAGTGAAAGGTGAGGACTGGGAGCTATGTGCAATGAGAGATCTGAGAAAGCGCGACCCTGACAGGAACAAGATGACCGAACTGTACAACCTATAGCTTGTGACAGGTATAATACTGAAGGGGATGAAGACGAATCGGTCGATGCTCATCCCCAAAACAACGGACCAACAGGAGCTGAAATCTAAAGCGTGCTCTATAAATCAGAGACAGCGGGGCTTCACTGCAGCCGCAGGATGCTCGGAGAACCTGTGGACCATGCAACATCTGATTAAGCGAGCGAAGGCGGCCAAAAAAAAACTGGGACTGGTTCTCGTCGACATTGCAAAAGCCTTCGACTCGATCTCCCATGACCACATTGTCGAGAAAAATAACAATACAGGACTTTCCTTCCCGGAACACCCGGCAGCGGCGGACGGGGAGACCTCAGAAAAATGGCAACATCCCGTTTTGAGGATACACCCAGTTTGATGAACGAGGAATGTATAAGTGAGTTTGGCCAAAATGAAGACAAGGTCAGTCAAAGGGAGAGGCATCAGGTTTGTTCGACAGATGAAGAAGTAGAAACGGTCAAACTGTTGTGTGCGAAATACGAGAGGGAAAGAAACATCAATAAGAGGATTGATGGCGCGTTAAAATCTAAGACAGCTAAACAGATTTCGTAGAAGTTTGTTGACAAATGCTAGAGGAAAGGACAAGGGATCGAAAGAAGGGGGCGGAGAGGTGGTGGAAGAGGAAGTAAGGAGAGAGGTGGAGGAAGAAGAAACGAGGAGGATGTAAGTGGATGAGGAAGTGTAAGGACATCTAACTACCGACAGTTGCAAGGTTTGCGAGAGGTGTTTGGATGAAGGTGAAAGAGCTGTTGGAGAAGGATATTCAGGACAGTAGGATCCGGAAAGTGTTAGGTTTTTGGTTGGAGGACGAAGATAGCGATCTGCAAGCACACGTGGTCTAAGTGTCTGCGGAAGTGTTGAAAGGGTGGGGGCGGAAGGTGGTAGTGGTGGAAGAAAGTAGAGAGAGGGGGAGGAAGAGGAAACGAGGATGTAAGTGGATGAGGAAGCAGGCGGTAGGGACGTCTAACTACCGACAGTTGCAAGAGCAGAAGAGGGATAAGAAGGCGGCCACCAACTACACGTTGGATAGCCGGATTAAGGTCAAATGTGAGATTCCCACAGATGAGTTATATATGAGTTATATAATTCCCATGGCAAGCAATGCTAGCGAGAAAAGGAGTCCAAGATGGGTGGGAACTTTTAAAAAAGGAAATTCTCAAGGCACAATCACAAACAATTCCAACAAGAAGAAAAGGTGGAAGACAACAGAAGAAGCCAATGTGGCTTCACAAAAAGCTTAGGGATGACCTGAAAACAAAGAAGGACACATATAGGAAGTGGAAAGAAGGCCAAGTAACAAAGGAAGAGTACCGGCAGGTAGCACAGAATTGCAGGGATGGCGTCAGGAAGGCTAAAGCGGAGAACGAGGTGAGGTTAGCGAGGGATGCTAAAAACAACAAAAAGGCTTTCTTCAGCTACGTGCATAGTAAAAGGCAGAGGAAAGAAATGGTTGTTCAGCTATTAAATAAGGATGGCAAAATGATAACAGAGGACAAAGAAAAGGCAGAGGTGCTCAATTCCTACTTTGGCTCAGTCTTCTCCCAAAAGAGGGTCTATGACCCCCCTGGCAAAGGCGAAGTACAGGCTGAAGGGGCAGGATTGCAGCTTGAGATCGACAGGCATATGGTCAAGGAACACCTCATTACTTTGAATGAGTTCAAATCTCCAGGGCCAGATGAACTGCATCCTAGAGTCATAAAGGAACTGGCAGAAGAGCTCTCAGAACCGCTGTCTATTCTCTTTGAGAAATCATGGAGGACCGGGGAAGTGCCAGATGACTGGAGGAGGGCTAACGTTGTCCCTATCTTCAAAAAGGGTAAAAAGGAGGAACCTGGGAACTACAGACCAGTCAGTCTGACATCAATCCCTGGGAAAATTCTGGAGCAGATCATAAAGCAATCCATCTGGAAGCGCCTTGACAACAATGCAGTGATTACTCGAAGCCAACATGGATTTGTCAAAAACAAGTCCTGCCAGACAAATCTGATCTCATTTTTTGATCAAGTCACCTCCCTTGTAGACCGTGGGAATGCTGTAGACATCATATACCTCGACTTCAGCAAAGCTTTCGACAAAGTGCCCCATGATATCCTGATGAGCAAACTAGCTCGAAGTGGGCTAGATGAAACAACGATCATGTGGATCCACAGTTGGCTACAGAATCGGACCCAAAGAGTGCTTATCAATGGGACCTTCTCAAGCTGGGGAGAGGTAACGAGTGGGGTACCGCAGGGCTCAGTCCTGGGCCCAGTGCTCTTCAATATTTTTATTAATGACTTGGAGGAGGAGGTGCAGGGAATGCTGATCAAATTTGCAGATGACACAAAATTGGGAGGGATAGCTAATACTTTGGAAGACAGAAACAAAATTCAAAGTGATCTGGATAGACTGGAGTGCTGGGCAGAAAACAACAGAATGGCATTTAATAGGGACAAATGCCAAGTTCTGCACCTAGGAAAAAGAAACCAAATGCACAGTTACAAGATGGGGGATACGTGGCTCAACCACACTACGAGCGAGAAGGATCTTGGAATTGTCGTCGATCACAAGCTGAATATGAGCCAACAATGTGATGTGGCTGCAAAAAAGGCAAATGCTATTTTGGGCTGCATTCATAGAAGCATCGCTTCCAAATCCCGGGAAGTACTAGTTCCCCTCTACTCAGCACTGGTTAGGCCTCATCTGGAGTACTGTGTCCAGTTCTGGGCACCACACTTTAAGAAGGATGCAGACAAGCTGGAGAGGGTTCAAAGGAGGGCAACAAAGATGATCAGGGGACTGGAAACAAAGCCCTATGAAGAGAGACTGAAAGAACTGGGCATGTTTAGCCTTGAGAAGAGAAGACTGAGGGGAGATATGATAGCGCTCTTCAAGTACTTGAAAGGTTGTCACAGAGAAGAAGGCCAGGATCTCTTCTTGATCATCCCAGAGTGCAGGACACGGAATAATGGGCTCAAGTTACAGGAAGCCAGATTCCGACTGAACATCAGGAAAAACTTCCTGAGTGTCAGAGCAATACGGCAATGGAACCAATTACCTGGGGAGGTGGTGGGCTCTCCCACACTGGAGGCCTTCAAGACGAGGCTGGACAGCCATTTGTCAGGGATGCTCTGACTTGGATTCCTGCATTGAGCAGGGGGTTGGACTCGATGGCCTTGTAGGCCCCTTCCAACCCTACTATTCTATGATTCTATGATTCTAGGGCATATAAGAGCAAGTGGGAGTCGGAGACGGCCTTTGTAGGGTTGGGAGATTTCTATTCAGAAGGCAAGGCAGACAATGTGGTCTTCAAAGATCTAATCACAAGCCAAGAGGTTGAGCAATGTCATGGGCAAATGAAGGTGACAACAGCCCTGGGATTGGACAGCATCATGGTAAAGGGCCTGAAGAATTACCCCCAGGGAGTAACAGCCGAAATGTTCAATCTGTGGCTGGTGACTGGAATAATACCCGGGGAGATGAAGAAGAACCGCTCCACGCTAATCCCCAAAACTTCTGATGACGAAGAGCTGAAATCCATAGGCAACTGGTGACCCCTTACGAGGGTCTGTGATCTTGCGGTTGTCCCCTAAGATTTTGGCAGGGAGAGTGGGAAGAGCATGTGAGGTCGGTCACATGACAATTCTCGTCATGTCTGGCATTTCTCAATATACTGTTCGCGTATATTGGGGCAACGACCAGCCATCCTAGATGCTCGAATTCAATGCCACAATAAAATCTGCCACCTTTGGTGGGCGAAGTTAAGAGACTTGAGTGGACAGTGTATAACGAATCCCAGCTGCGAAGCAAGCATCGAGACCTCCGAAAGCCAGACCGGAAGGCTCTGGTCGTGGATGTGACGGTGCGGGGGGAGTATTTGCTGGACAGCTTGGAAAGGGTGGTGGCGGAGACAATCGAGTACTATCGAGACTTGGAGGAAGAAGTGAAGCAGCTCACCGGAGCGACGGAGGTGCAGTTCTACGGTTTCGTGATGTGAGCTCAAGGAAAATGGCCTGCTAACAACTACAAAATCCTGTCGTCTCTCAGAACATCGAAAAGATGCCAGCAGTGGCTCGCTAAATTGTTTAGCAGGAGGAGAATGTTATACTCCACTGTGATGCTGCATATATTCAGTGACAGATGAAACTCGAGGTTTTGTTTTCCATGCTTGCGGCCTAATTTTATTCTATTAATGTCTAATTTTAAATTATTTTGTGTTCAAATTCTGTTCTTTTATTCATTAAACAAATTACTTTAAATTATTAATTTATAAACTTTAATATCAGTGGGAACAAAATCTCGTGATGATTACTTCCCTGGGTCTTTTGGCATATTCCACCGTTACCATGGCCCACAGGAGCATGCGACATCCAACTTTAATTTGACGATGACTTTAGACATGGGCAGATGAGCCGCTGAGGGGTCACAGTCACTCAAAATAGGCCCCCTCCAGACGGGGCTTCCAAAAATAGCCAAATGCCTCATCATCTAATTAGTGATGTGCATTCATAGAATCATAGAATAGTAGTATAGAATCATAGAAGAGTAGGGTTGGAAGGGGCCTACAAGGCCATCGAGTCCAACCCCCTGCTCAATGCAGTAATCCAAGTCAGAGCATCCCTATAGAAATCTTGAGCTTTTTATATAGAGAGAAACAAAAGGAATGTCTAAATATACATGTATTTGTAATAGTTCCATGGTTCTGGTCTGGACACAGGAGTTCAGGTAGCCACAATGGGGCTGCTCAATGAGACTGGAAAAGTTACATATAAACGTAAGAAGAGAGAGGCTGGATCCAACCAAAGGCCAGTCTAGTCCAGCATCCTGTGTCCCACAGTGGCCAACCAGATGCTTCTTGGGAAGCTCACAAGCACAACAAGAAACTAATCGGCCTCTCCCACTGCTGCTCTCCTATTGCCTCTGAAACCCGGAGGCTGCACATCATGTCATCCATACCCAAGGATTTGCCATGGTTTAAGTACTCCTCATCCTATAAGAGAAAATGGCGAAGACAATGTGAATCAGCAGGTCTTGAAGTGTTAACATTCCTTGCACTGAATGCTTCTAGTTGCACTTCTAGCTGATTACAGCTAGACCCCAACAGGTCGACCTGTTCCCTCAGTCCCCCTTTCTCTGTGACTAAGCTCAAGTTCTGAATTACTGCTTGCTTTAGTTCCCTTTCAAAACGTTCACATTTCAGCTGTAATTTCTCATAGTCCCCAGCCTTGCTTATCAAAGCTAACTTCGCCTGATCCCGTTCCTCAGTTGCCTGCGCTAATCCAATAGTCATAAGGCAAAGACACACATTTAGTTCCGTCATACTGCCCAGCTTCACAAGCAACTTACACTATCCTCTTCAAATGGTACAGGAAGGGGTGCTCTTCCCCAAGGGTTAGGTCCTGTGCTTTCACAAAGCTGTACCAATTTAGACTTCACTGCTACTGGAAGATTCTTTTTACTAATCAAGAAATCATTCAGAGAAGTTTTAGATTCTTTCCCCATATTCTCTACTTTTCTCCTAGCGTGAAACAGCTTTTTCAATAAACCCGGCATTATGGAGATAATCTCGGGGTACCCTCTAGACACAGTACATATTTTACAAACACCACTACAGACAAAATTGTGAACTGAAATCTATTCGAGGCGTTATTCCAGAAAAATACAAAATAAAGACAGTGGCATCGGTGGTTATATGAACATTAGAAACGTTCTCTGCGATTACGGGGAAAGAGAATGCAACAAACATAGAAGATTAATTAAAAGAACTGCAACTGCCACAGCTGGTATTATGAACTTGGCTAATAAGATAACGGCTTGAGCTTCTAACATTATGACTCCTCCTTCCAGCTTTCTCCTGTCTACTACTTGCAATTCAAAGCTAGACTAAAGCAACCTAAACTAAGTGTTAACCCTCCCGTTACCTCCTCCTGCATCCTACTTGAATATAAAATATAAAAGCTACGCTAAAACGTTACTAACTTCCTCTAGGCATGTGAACAATAGGGGCAGGAGTTAGAGTGAAAAGAAGACCCAAGACTGGGAATAATTCCATTTGCCACCTCTGAAGATGGGATTCCAAAACCCATCCTCAGAAATAACCTCCAAGTCTCAAGCTTAAAAAAAAGAGGGGATGGGTAGGAGAATTTGGATGCACTGGTATGCTCCAGATTTTCTTTCAACCGCAGCCTGGATCTGTGCACATGGTCCCCCCTGCCAAGCCTACAACACAGGCAAGTCCATAAAGGTGGAGCGTGGACACAAGGGTTGCCAGAAGGACCCTTCCAATATTTGTGAATGGACCTGGTTCAGATGCCAAAGCAGGCTGGCCATAAAGACATTTTAGGGACTGTTTGTTTGTTTTCTGGTAAAATAACATTTAAGAAACGTTAAAAGAGTAAAGGGAGTACTGAAAAACAAACATGACAGAACTACGTTCAGATACAAGACTAGGATAGATCAAGATTCTTCCCGTAGCTTTAATGGCCATGAGAGCCACTACAAGCAGAGAACCTAGACTAAGTCCTTACAAAATCATTGCCAGAAACCTAGTAAGAACACTCCCTGCACTGCCCACTGTGCCTGGCTTAGAATTAGCCCCAAGTGAATTCATCAAATATTGTCAGGTATTAATGTACGATGTCAGTCATTTTCATTCACAGCTTAGGAACGCACCCCTGTCTGAAGCAGTGAGCAAACAGCGTTACCCGTTTCAGGTCAGACACCGAGCCTACATAAAGAAGCGCCAAAGAAAATCTGCTGTAAAACTCTGAGAAGCAAGACAATCCTACATGCCACTGGTCTGCCACGCTGCAGTCAAGCTAGCAAGAATGTACTCCTAGACACACGCTTCCCAGGGTGAACATGCGCCCGTAGCGAGGCCGGAGCCAGCTCATCTAGCCCACGAAGAGATGACCTCGAGGGACAGAATCAGCACTCTCAAATGGAGCGAGGCAACGCTGTCCAGCCCAGAATCAGATGAAATCGCTGACCCAACTAGAGATTTCGGAACCCAGATCCACGGGGCATGTCCCGGCAATCCTACCCCCGAAGCAGACGAAAGCAAGATGCAGACAGCTAATCCCAAGACCGTCAGATCCAGCAGAGGCTCAAAAGATTTAGAAGATTTTATGCTTTTACGTGAACTGATGACTAAAGGTTAGACAGCTGAAGAAATGTTGTGATCATGTCCTAACTGCACGAGCCAAAACTGGTCCAGACAACATCTTCCCTCATCCCGCAATACCACCAGACTTTGTATGATATACTCCCCAAAGGAGGGAGGCAGTTTTCCCAGTTTTTTGTTTTGTTTCGTCATCATGTCCCAACATATGCCAGAAGAAGTTTGGACTTCGCCGGTTTGGCCTTCTCCTTGTTTGCACCCTAGTAACTACTTCATAGTTCACTAATGCCATCAAAGAGCCACCAGCTAGCAGAAGACAACAAAAAGTCAAGGATGTGGACCAAGGGGATATCGTGACTTGTTATGGGTCGCATAACAACCAGCCTAGTAGCAAAAAAAAAATCAAACGCCTGTATATAAAAGACTCAAGCTAGGGCAAATGCTTTGAAGATTCCTCAGGTTTTAAAGAAAAGATGAAGTTGTGTAAAATGATGTGAAGCCTTTTGTGACCAGCAAGAGAGACACTCTGAGGGCATGTGATCATTGTCTGATCCGTTTTGAACCTTGCCTGTTTAATAACGCTGGAAGACCAGACATGCGTACCTAAAAAAAGCTTTGAAAAACTGAACTCCAAAGGACATTAAAAACAAAAGTTATTGCCTGTATGTAACCATTACGCAGGTGAGCTGGCAAGCTGTGATGTATAAAACGACCCCACTTTCATGTAAACATGCAAATGCAATGTTACCTTGGTGAAGACAACAAATTTTTGCATATACCATACAGCATGAAATTAGATAAACACAACCAACTTGAAGAAAGCAAACTTGCAGCTTAGGCTCAGCTTTGTATGTTTACCAGAAAGAACGAGAGAACGCAAGTAAATCTGAATGTTGAGAAAGGGTGCATGTGCTAAAATGATTATACTGAAAACGAGATGTTTAAATAGTTGAAGCAAGTGTTAACTTTTGTTGAAAGTCACCAGTGGGAACTCAAAAGTGAAAAGTGTGGGGAAGTAGCAGAAAGTGTATAGTGATAAGGAGCGAAACTAGAGTGTGATAAAAAAATGTTGCAAAGCACAGTACACTACTGAAACCCAGTACACGAACTGTAAGAAGAGTTGCTTTATGCGTAGAATTGATGACCATAAATGGTTTATGAGTCAAGATGTATCCTCAACTGGGAAATTTCAATTTAGTAAGTTGCTTAAGAATATGTGCTTTTGATTGGGAGGAGGAGCCATGTCGTCCTGGTAGTGACTCGCGGGGCTCCGCAGGTCGCTTCTTTCAAACAGCTGTGAAAAGGTAGAGAAACCTTTCTTTTTCCTCTGGAAAATTAAGGGGAAGCCTGCAGTACCATCCAGATGAAATCTTAGAAGCAAAGCTGCCTTTGCGGAGGATGCAAAGAGGCTCGACGCGAAGGTCAGTCGCCGGAGATAAACACCTACTGAAATGCTGTTTTGAAACTCTTAATTAAGAGAATAAAAGGAGGGCAAGCTCCAATTTTAGTTAAGTTTTGGAGACTTAAATTGCCGGCTGGCACCACCCGCACAGCAAAAAAGTGATAGTATGGCAGTTGTATAAATCTAACCTGAATTAAAATCAGGGAGTTGCAGACTCTTATAAAGTGAAGTTAGCTCAGGAGATCTTTTCAAAAGAAGAAAAAAGAGTACTGAGACTGTTTGCATTTTTGAATAAGTATTACAGTCTGATTAACTTTTTACTTCTTTAAACCAGTGTTTGAAGGTTTGAAGGTTGGAATTTATATGGCTGAAGGCTATGTTTTTATCCAGCTGCTTGCTTCCCCAACATGACCTTGAGAAAGTCTTAAACCCAAAACAAATAAATCGTTGGCAGAAAGCCTGGAACAGGTTGGGAAAAACATCGACGGCCTAAAGAAGGAGTACTGCTGACACCTGTGGGATGTTAAAAAATCAGCAGCTTATATTTTATCTTCTCATGTTTTTCTTCTTTTTTTAAAAATCTTTTTCCCCTTTTGATACTGAGAGGATTTCTTTGCATTGGAGGATCAATAATTTACTGGATACTGGATACCCAGACAGATGTAAAAGAAGTAACAAAAAAGATAACCGCATGAGTGATCCCTTGATAAACCAGCAAGGGATATCAGAATAACTCGTAGGAGAGCGAATACCTGGGAGATGCCTACAGAACAACCAAGTAGAAATAAGAAATCCAGGAAAGGCTCTCTAAAAGAGACTCCGAAGAGAGCTACAAAATTATCGGTGAAAGTAACATCCACAAACAAGGAAGAGGTATTTGAGCAGAAGCAAGATATACAAAAGATGGCCTTGGATGAACAAAAACAGAATATTATAGATGCTATAAGCAAAAAGATGGAGGCTTTTGAACTACGCATAGAACAAAGGATGGGCGCTTCTGAACAACGTATAGAACAAAGAATGGGTACCTTCGAACAACGTATAGAAAAATGGATGGAAAGGCAAGTATTAGAAGAAGGTGATAAAAGACACGAAGAAAGAACCGAGACAAGAATTTAAGGAATTAGACGATGCATTAAATCAAAGAACAGAAGGATTTAAAATAATGACAAACAGAGTGGAAGGACTGGAAAATAATGCAGAAATTGTAACTACGGAGTTAGAACGTGAGCAAGATGCCTTAGCTTGGTTTGAGCTTAAAGATAAAGAATGCTCATTACATTTTAGAGGAGTCATTTTAGAGAAGTGCCAGATGACTGGAGGAGGGCTAATGTTGTCCCTATCTTCAAAAAGGGTAAAAAGGAGGAACCTGGGAACTACAGACCAGTCAGTCTGACATCAATCCCTGGGAATGTTCTGGAGCAGATGATAAAGCAATCCATCTGGAAGCACCTTGACAACAATGCCGTGATTACACGAAGCCAACATAGATTTGTCAAGAACAACTCCTGCCAGACAAATCTGATCTCATTTTTTGATCAAGTCACCTCCCTAGTAGACCGTGGGAATGCTGTAGACATCATATACCTCGACTTCAGCAAAGCTTTCGACAAAGTGCCCCATGATATCCTGATGAGCAAACTAGCTCAAAGTGGGCTAGATGAGGCAACGATCCGGTGGAGCCACAGTTGGCTACAGAATCACACTCAATGGGACCTTCTCAAACTGGGGAGAGGTAACGAGTGGGGTACCGCAGGGCTCAGTCCTGGGCCCAGTGCTCTTCAACATTTGTATTAATGACTTGGAGGAGGAGATGCAGGGAATGCTAATCAAATTTGCAGATGACACCAAATTGGGCAGGATAGCTAATACTTTGGAAGACAGAAACAAAATTCAAAGTGATCTCGATAGACTGGAGCGCTGGGCAGAAAACAACAGAATGACATTTCATAGGAATAAATGCCAAGTTCTGCACCTAGGAAAAAGAAACCCAATGCACAGTTACAAGATGGGGGATACGTGGCTCAACAACACTACAAGCGAGAAGGATCTTGGAAGTGGTGTTGATTACAAGCTGAGTATGAGCCAACCATGTGATGTGGCTGCAAAAAAGGCCAATGCTCTTTTGGGCTGCATTCATAGAAGCATAGCTTCCAAATCCCGGGAAGTACTAGTTCCCCTCTACTCAGCACTGGTCAGGCCTCCTCTGGACTACTGTGTCCAGTTCTGGGCACCACACTTTAAAAAGGATGCAGACAAACTGGAGAGGGTTCAGAGGAGGGCAACAAAGATGATCAAGGGACTGGAAACAAAGCCCTATGAAGAGAGACTCAAAGAACTGGGCATGTTTAGCCTTGAGAAGAGGAGACTGAGGGGAGATACGATAGCACTCTTCAAGTACTTGAAAGGTTGTCACAGAGAAGAAGGCCAGGATCTCTTCTTGATCATCCCAGAGTGCAGGACACGGAATCATGGGCTCAAGTTACAGGAAGCCAGATTCCGGCTGAACATCAGGAAAAACTTCCTGACCGTAAGAGCAATACGACAATGGAACCAATGACCTGGGGAGGTGGTGGGCTCTCCCACACTGGAGGCATTCAAGACGAGGCTGGGCAGCCATCTGTCAGGGATTCTCTGACTTGGATTCCTGCATTGAGCAGGGGGTTGGACTCGATGGCCTTGTAGGCCCCTTCCAACCCTTCTTTTCTATGATTCTATGAGTCGCGGAAAGTTATGGCAATGAAGAACCTGACCTCAGAACGGAATTGGTAAAGACCACAGCAGCCTTTCTGAGTAAAGAAAATTATGGAAATGGAAATAGATCGAGCTTACACACTGAATTCGACATATGCAAAAACAAAAGGTCTACCCAGAGATATCATTGTTCATTTTGTAAAGAAAACAAGGGATTCAATTCTTCAGAAACACTATAAAACTAAACTGAAGATGGTGGGCAAAGAGATTATCGTCATGAAAGAAATTCCTGGAAGATTTCTGAGGAAAAGGAGAGATTATGCATTTTTAACAACGATCTTGAAAGAGAAAAAGATCTTGTTTAGATGGGAATTCCCAGAAGGTATGGTATTCTCTTACAGAGAACAGAGATTTAAGTTGAACTCAGTTCAAAAAGCAAGAGAGTTCCTTCAAACTTATGGAAAAGATTGGACAGACCTACAACCTGAAGTACTAGAACAGGACAGTACACAGAGTGCAACAGGAGGAAATAAAAAATGTACTTTAATCTTATATCTCCTTAAAAATGGATTACAAATTTTTAACTTGGAACATTAATGGGGCGAATGCTCGACAAAAGAGAAAAAAAAAATTACTAATTACAAAAATTGAAACATGTATAATATGCTTACAAGAAACTCATATTAAGAAAGAAGGTATCAAATATCTAATTAATAAAAAATTAGGTGAAGAGTTTATAACTGCAGGCGGAAAAAAGAAAAATGGATTTGGTTTATATATTAAGCCACATTTGGGACCGGAACTGGTTTTGTCAGATGAACAAGGTTATTTTGTGGGAGTTAGAATTACACTGAATGGTGTATCAACATTGATTTTAGGGGGTTATGCACCTAATGACCACAAAGCGGAATTTTATGAAGTTCTCTTAACCAAACTCGTGGATTTAACTTTTGACAGTTGCTGTTTAATGGGAGATTGGAATGGGGTGACTGCACCTCAAACTGATATATCGGAGAAAAAAATAAAGTGTAATCAAGGGAAATTACCTAAACGTTTCTTTGAATTGATGGACAATTTGGCTTTAGTAGATGTATGGAGAGATTAAAATGGAAACTCCAAAGAATATACATACTTTTCAGAAAGACATACATCTTTTTCAAGGATTGAAATGATTTTGACAACTAAAGAGCTTGCTACAAATATTGGAAAAATACAAGTTCCACCAAGATCACTTTCAGACCATAATCCTCTATCTATGTTATATGTGAAAAGAAGCACTTCTTTTAGATGGAGATTGAATGAAATGATATTTCAGAATAAAAGTATTGTGGATGATACTAAAAAGAAATTTTTTGAATTGAATTTGGGCAAGGGAACAAATATCCGAACAGTATGGGATGCATGTAAGGCCTATATGAGAGGTTATTTTATACAACAAAATAAGCAATTGAAAAAGAAAAGGCACAAAATATTTTAAAACCGATAAAGGAGAAAGAAGAACTCCTAAAAAAAAAACCGAGAAAGGCAAGTGTCCTCCGACAGATTAAATTACTCCAACAACTGTTGATGTTAACAGTTCAGGATATGCAAAAAAAAAATTAAATTTGTAAAACAAAGAAATTTTGAATTTGCGAATAAACTAGGAAGATGGTTGGCCTATAAAGGAAAAAGAAAAAAAACATTGTGAAAATAGGTGAAAGTGGATTAGAATTAACCGATAATGTGGCAATTCAGAAAGCCTTTTATCAATACTATTCAAATTTGTATAAAGGACAGGATACCCCCCCAGAATTAATGGATAAATATATTAATTAACAAAACTTACCAGAAATTACTAAGGAACAAAAACAAATGATGAATGGCCTAGTAACAATAAATGAAATAGCGGAAGCAATAAAAAAAATTAAATTGGGAACAACTCCGGGACCAGATGGAATATCAGTATTATAAGAAATGTGAAGAAGAAATTTTACAACCATTGAAAAATACGATGAACAGTATCTTAGAAAAGGGGGAGATATCGGAAACATGGAAAACAGCATATATAACATTAATACCTAAAGGACAGGATTTAACCTCAACAAAAAACTATAGACCAATCTCATTATTAAACAATGACTATAAGATATTTGCAACAAATTTGGCAGAAAGGCTCAAGAAAATATTGCAGGAGTTTGTACACAGGGGTCAAAAGTAGATTCTTACCAAGGGGACACATGAAAGACAATGTAAGAATGGTCTTGAATGTGGTGGAATATTTGGAAAAACATCCAGAAAAGCAAGCAGCTCTGATCTTTTTAGATGCAGAGAAAGCATCAGACAATCTCAACTGGAAATTTTTAATTAAGACTTTGGAAGAATTGGATTTTGGAGAAAATTTTATAAAATCGATGAAATCGGTATATTCCGATCAAAAGGCTCAAATAATTATAAATGGGGATTTGACTAAACCTTGTGTGATACAAAGAGGAATAAGACAAGGTTGCCTAATGTCACCGCTACTGTTTATATTGGTTTTAGAATTACTGAACAGAGATATAAGACAAGATGATCGAATTACAGGAGTAAAGATTAAAAAGGAGAAATATAAGGTGAGGGCTTTTGCAGATGACTTGGTATTTATGCTGAAAGAACCCTTAAAGGGAATTGAAATTTTAATGAAAAAACTAAAAGAATCTGGAGTAGTGGCAGGGTTTAAAGTTAATAAACAGAAAACAAAAATTTTAACAAAGAATATGAACGTTCAGGTGGGGAAAAAGTTGATGGATAAGACTGGCTTCCAAATCAAAAAGAAAGTAAAATATTTGGGTGTCCTCTTGACAAATATGAACTGTATGCTTTTTCGAAATAACTATGTTATGTTATGTTAACTATGTTAACGTGTGGAATGAAATTAAGCAAGACCTATTAAAATGGGGAAAATTGCAACTATCACTTTTGGGAAGAATTGCAACGAAGAAAATGAATGTATTACCTAGAATCGTAGAAACATAGAAAAGAAGGGTTGGAAGGGGCCTACAAGGCCATCGAGTCCAACCCCCTGCTCAATGCAGGAATCCAAGTCAGAGCATCCCTGACAAATGTCTGCCCAGCCTCGTCTTGAAGGCCTCCAGTGTGGGAGAGCCCACCACCTCCCCAGGTCATTGGTTCCATTGTCGTATTGCTCTTACAGTCAGGAAGTTTTTCCTGATGTTCAGCCGGAATCTGGCTTCCTGTAACTTGAGCCCATGATTCCGTGTCCTGCACTCTGGGATGATCAAGAAGAGATCCTGGCCTTCTTATAAAAAAGAGAATTTTTATAAGATGATGTATAGATGGTATATGTCACCATTTAAATTGTCTAAAGGTATAAAGGTATTTCTGGAAGATGCTGGAAATTTAAAGATCAAGAGGGAACGTTTTATATCATTTATGGTGGACTTGTAAAAAGGCTAAAACATTTTGGAAACAAATACAGTGTTTAGCGGAAAGAATATTAAAGACTACTATAGAATTAAAGCCAGAAACTTTTTTATTGGGACTAATAGATAAACACGTAAAAGGGGGAACCCTCTTTCTCTACATGATAATGGCTGCAAGGTTATTCTAGGCACAAAAGTGGAAGAATGAAATAATACCAATTGCGAATCAGTGGATTATGAAAATGATGGAGGTGGCGGAGATGGCAAAACTGACTACTATAATTAAAGATCAACAACTAAATTTGTTAGAATGGAAACCTTTTATAAAATTTGTACAAGAAATAAGAGAAAAATGATATCTATGTATCTGGATTTTGAATTCTGAGATGGTTAACTTTCTTTTGTTGTTGTTAAAATTAGGAGAGAAATAAGATAATGCCTGTGAACTCAATGTATGATATACAACCAAGATAAGAATCAGAGAATAATGAGCATTTGTTGTGTAGATGGAGCCAAAGGTCGATACCTTATAATCATAAGAGATATTTAACTGTATGTCTATTGTGTGTTTGTTTTGTTTTTAAAAAATTAAAAACATATTTTTAAAAAAAGAATGTGCGCTTTAGTTCCACTGAAAAGCTTGTCTGTGAGAAGTGTATACTGAATCACTCCCTCTGCTTACGCAGTTGTCATAAAGTTTTCCTCTCTGAACATGTGCAGATGTACTTATGTTATGTTCTTTAAAGCTCTAAGAAAAACTAGCACATTTGTGTCATCTGCACAAGTAAAGGAAACAGCAATACAAAGAAAAGAGTCCAGGAAGAAATTAGAAAAGTGCAGAAGCGAATGAGTATAAAGGTCTGAAGATGGTGGCCAGAGCATCCCAGCCCTCCCTTGCTGTACTGGCTGCCCGTTCTCCATTTGCTTTGTGCATTCTTTATTGTGCACTACATCTAAAGTGGCCACTCCCCTACTGTGAATGAAACAGGGCTACTATATTATGAATGGGAAAAGGAGGCTACATATTGTGATAGCAGCCCTACTACAACGGGGGGGGAGTTGGAATCGGGGGGGAGCGCCCCTACCCCCTGACAACCTCACTGCCAGGTCACAGCCACGTCCCAGAGACATGCCCAGGATTTAATGCAGAGAGACAGAGCATACTGCAGAGAAACCGCCTGGGAGATGCTTTAAGTAAAAAATACGAAGTAAAAGGACTTTCAGAAAATGTGGTTTTTCAAGAGGGATGCAGCTGGCTGGCTGCAGAATGGCCATGACATCATGTGTCCCTAATGACTTTATGCCACGGTCACGTTGGAGAAAACCTCCAGTGTAGACAGCCCCTGGAATTGGATCCAGGGTCTGCCTTCCATGAATGTCAGGGCTCTGCTCCGAGAAGGTGCCTCTGCCCAATTTTCGGGAATCCCCCTCCCCCAAACTGCCCCCCATTCAGCAGCCCCCCGACTCTCTGTGCACCATTTTGAGGGGTGGAAGGGCTGATGTGCAGAGGTGGGGGGGGGAGTCCTCTTCCACCAGCCCAGCCACACACCCCTAAATCAATTATCAATGCTTATCAACGAGTTCTTCTCAAAGTGGGGAGAGGTAACGAGCGGGGTACTGCAGGGCTCAGTCCTGGGCCCAAGGCTCTTCCACATTTTCATTAATGACTTGGAGGAGAAGGTGCAGGGACTAAGCAATCCATCTGGAAGCACCTTGAAAACAATGCAGTGATGACTCGAAGCCAACATGGATTTGTCAAAAACAAATTGACCGTGGGAATGCTGTAGACATCATATACCTCGACTTCAGCAAAGCTTTCGACAAAGTGCCCCATGATCTCCTGATGAGCAAACTAGCTCAAAGTGGGCTAGATGAAACAACGATCCGGTGGAGCCACAGTTGGCTACAGAACTGCACTCAATGGGACCTTCTCAAACTGGGGAGAAGAAATGAGTGGGGTACCGCAGGGCTCAGTCCTGGGCCCAGTGCTCTTCAACATTTGTATTAATGACTTGGAGGTGCAGGGAATGCTGATCAAATTTGCAGATGACACCAAATTGGGTAGGATAGCTAATACCATACAAGCAGAAACAAAATTCAAAGTGATCTGGATGGACTGGAGCACTGGGCAGAAAACAACAGAATGACAGTTAATAGGGATGAATGCCAAGTTCTGCACCTCGGAAAAAGAAAGCCCATGGACAGTTACAAGATACATGGCTCAACAACACGACAAGCGAGAAGGACCTTGGAATTGTTGTCAATCACAAGCTGAATATGAGCCAACAATGTGATGTGGCTGCAAAAATAGCAAATGTTATTTGGGGCTGTTAATAGAAGCATAGCCTCCAAATCCCAAGAAGTACTAGTTCCCCTTTACTCAGCACTGGTTAGGCCTCATTGTGAGCACTGTGCCCAGTTCTGGGCACCGCACTTTAAGAAGGATGCAGACAAACTGGAGAGGGTTCAGAGCAGGGCAATGAAGATGATCAGGGGCCTGGAAACAAAGCCCTATGAAGAGAGACTGAAAGAATGGGTCATGCTTAGCCTTGAGAAGAAAAGAATGAGGGGAGATAGGATAGCGCTGTTCAAGTACTTGAAAGGCTGTCACAGAGAGGAAGGGCAGGATCTCTTTTTGATCACTCCGGAGTTCATGACACAGAATCATGGGCTCAAGTGACAGGATGCCAGAACATCAGGAAAAACTTCCTGTCAGAGCCATACGACAATGGAGCCAATTCCCTAGGGCGGTGGTGGGCTCTCCCACACTGGAGGCGTTCAGCACGAGGCTGGACAGCCATCTGTCAGGGATGCTTTCACATGGATTCCTGCACTGAGCAGGGGGCAGTCCTGATGGTCTTGTAGGCCCCTTCAAACCCTACTAGTCTATGATTCTACTTAGAAAGAGTGTATGTTTTTGCATTCACATCTACGGTGGAAGAGTATGGGGGAGGCTCCCGCTCTTTCATGTAGGTTGTTCGTGTCTCCCCACACACCCCTCCCAAGGACTACCCCCCTGCCGTAGTCCAGACTCAGTCACCAGCCCCTCCATCCTTGCCAAAGGTTCCCCAACCTGCGCGCGTTCCTCATTTACTCTGGGGCAGGGGGCCTTTGCACTCCAGGTCTGGGAAGGAGAGCTGCAAAGACCAGGCTGGGGGTCTCCAGTGTCTAGGCTGCGTGCGCCCCAGGCTCGCCCCCCCGCCACACACTGGTTTTGCTCTTCCAGTGCAACTCGGCAAGCACAACCCCACCCCCAATGTGGACCAAGAACACCCTCCTTGGGACAGGGTCCAGGCCTCTGGCGCCTCGACCCAAGGTCCAGGAACAGCCCTGCAACTGGCTCCGCGGACGAGGCGCGGGGCTTGTCGCGCGACAATTACTCCCCTCGCAGACTTCGGAGTACCTTTCTGCCGGCTGCCTTATCTTGGCCACAAACACGCCCGACAGCTGCTGAGCAGGAAACCAACGCGACGCGGAAGACCTGGGTTGCCGCACAAGACTCCGCGCACGGCTCACGCGCTGCAGGTTACACAGCCTTTCGAACTAACGTCCGAGTTAACTGCACCCTTAAGGGCAGCAAGGAGGGCCCGCAAGTTATGGGGCCGAAACCAGCAGCCACGGACGCGAGTGTTTCTCAGCCCCAGGCTTTTTCCCGCCGGCCGCCCCTCGCCCTCCCCCTCCCGCTAAGCGGGCGCGCAGCACCCCCGCCGCCAGCCGATTTCTCGGCCCTCGTGATTTCCCCGGGCGAGCACGTGCTTCCACGAGCGCGGCGAGCGAGGCCGGATCAAGGCCGCCGACGCCCGCCCGCCCGCCCGCCGCGTCCCTCCTGCTGCCGCGCGGCGCGCTGCTCTCGCCCTCCGCCCACGGCCGCCATCGCCACGGCCGGCCGGCGGCCAAGTCCCTCCGCTGCGCCGGCCGCCCCGATGCGGCGGGCCCTCGCGGCTCCGCTCGCGGCCGCCCGGCGGGGACGCTCCGCCCCCCCGCGCTGCCCGCCAGCAGCACCCCGCCGTCGAGGAGGCCCGCCGGCGCGCTACGTCGAGGGGCGCCGGCGCTCGCCGCGCCCTCCGGCGGCCGGCCCGGCCCGGCCCCTCCGCTGGCAGCGCGCGCCGGGGGCGGCAGGGCTGCCCCGCCGCGGCGCCTCCCCGCCCGCCGCCCCGAGGAGGGGCGGGCCGGGCTCCCGCAGGGCGCCAAGCCTGGCGCCGCCCGTCTGCTCCGCGCGGGCCCACGCGGAGGCCGGGCGGCGGGCGCGCTGCGCGAGGCCACGCGGGAGCTGCGCGCCGGGGCGCTTCCGGGGGGCGGGGCGCGGGGCGGGGCTTCCGCGTAGCCCTCGGGCGGCGGGGAGGGGCGCGCTGCCCTGCCCCCCTGGGGTCCTAGAACGGCGGGCTGGAAGGGCCCGCAAGGCCGTCGAGCCCAGCCCCCTGCTCAGTGCAGGGCCCAGGCCAGAGCTTCCCTGGCGGCGGCCGTCCGGCCTCGGCTTGAACCCCTCCAGTGCGGGAGAGCGCGCCGCCTCCCTGGGGAACGGGCTCCATTGCGGTGTCGCTCTAACGGTCGGGACGTTTCTCCTGATGTTCAGCCGGCGTCTGGCCACCTGTCACTTGAGCCCATGATTCCGTGTCCTGCACTCTGGGATGCTCCGCTCAAGTCCTTGAAGAGCGCTATCCTGTCTCCCCCCAGTCTTCTCAAGGCTGAACATGCCCAGTTCTTTCCATCTCTCCTCGTACGACTTTGTTTCCAGCCCCCTGATCATCCCCGTTGCCCTCCTCTGAACCCTCTCCAGCTTGTCTGCGTCCTCCTTAGAGTGTGGTGCCCAGAACCGGACACAGTACTCCAGAGGAGGCCTGACCAGTGCTGAGTGGAGGGGAACTAGAGCTTCCCGGGATTTGGAAGCTAGGCTTCTATGAATGCAGCCCCAAATAGCATGTGCCTTTTTTGCAGCCACATCCTCTGGGGCGCCCGCCTCAGGGGCGCCTTTCTTTCCACTGCTCTGCTACGGCAGGGGTCCAAAGTGGAGTTGGACCCTTCCCCATGAAACCGGTATCAACCTGGAGGAGAAAACCCCAGTTTCAGGAGAGCCAGCGTGGTGGTGGTTGGAGTGTTGGGCTGGGAGATCCGGGTTCTAGTGCCCACTCGGCCATGGACGCTCCCTGGGTGACTTTGGGCCCGTCACAGACTCTCAGCCCAGCCTACCTCACAGGGTTGTTGTGAGGATAAAATGGAGAGGAGGAGGATTACGTACACCGCCTTGGGTCCTTGGAAGAAAAAAGGCGGGATAGAAATGCAATACATAAATAAATAAGTTATAGTGAAACAAGGCGAAAGAGGAGCGGGTTGGGTGGTGCCTATAGCAGACGCACCTGTTGTGTGTTGGGGGCTCCAGAGCAGGTGCAGGGTTAGGGTTGGAGCAGCGCTAGAGATGCCCCGTTCACCTGTGCAATTGTAAACCGGATGGAGGTTTGTCTGTTTGCTTTTGAGGGGCAGGAATGCCTCCCCTCCCCATGTTGCCTGTCTCAGTCTTGCTCGTCCTCTGTCTTCCTGGCAGGGAGAAGCCTCCATCTGCTGCTCCTTGCAAGGTGCCTTTCTGCTTGGCACGTGTAACAGATGGACCCACCTCCGGGGTGTCTCTCATGCTACCTGAGCTTTATCCTGGTTTTTTAAATATTGACGATAACGCAGCAAGGAATGTTGATCCACTATATTGGCTGTGTGTAATTGTGCATCTAGTGGCTATATAATGAAACATACAGAACTTGCGGACAAAGGAAGTCCCCAAATCAAAGCAGTGTCTGTCTGTGTGACGGAGCTGTTCTAATCCTGCAAAGAATCTGGAAGCAAAAGCTCTGGTAAAGGTGCAGGATTTTAGGCTGATGTAGAAAAGCCCTGACTCCAGGCAGCAGCTTCAAAATTGAGTCCCATCATAAGGGCTGTTTGTTTCCTTCCCTCTTGTGGGTGTGGTTTTTTACACATTTTTAATTACAGTTTTGTTTTTAATCTGGATTTTATTAGCTACCTTGGGTGCCATTCTTTGGCAGAAAAACAATATTAAACAATTACTTTACTAATAGATATATAAATATGAGGTGCTGTGAGTAGCGTTGCTCAAGGGCATTGGCAAGCAGGGGAGGGCTGGAGAGTGACTGAGTCCTGGTCATGCTTACTAGAGTCGATAAAAATCAGCGGTTTTATTTTTACAAAAATAAAAAAATGGATTTTTTAAAAAAAATTATTTAAATGTGATTTTTTTAAATATAAATGTGATTTTATTTAAATCATAAATACTAGCCAGTATTTATCAGCCAAGACAGCTGGACTGGTGGGGAGAGGGGGAGGGCCCTCTCTGTGGTGGCCCCCACTCTGTGTTGAACTCCCTCCCTAGGGAACTCTGCCATGCCCCCTCTTTAATGAGCTTCCGCCGCGCATTAAAAACGTGGTTGTTAGGCAGGCATTTGGGGTGCCTTAGGGTGTTTTTAGAAATATGTTTTTACTGTAGAATTTTATTGTTTTAAACTGTTCTATTATACAGTCTGTACATCGCCCAGAGTGGCTGGATGACCACCCAGATGGGCGATTAATACATTTAATTAATAAATAAATAACATTCTCACTTAAAAAATAACATCGCTACAAACAAATCTCATCATAAGCATGCTAAACGTACACTTACTGTCTTGTAAAAATGATGTTCCTTACCAGTCGAACGTACACATTCATTTCAGCTGTTCCTCTTGTGAAGATGGCTGTGTCCTGCCTAACTAGCAGCTCTTGTTTCTCGGAAGTTCAGCTTTCAGTTTCTCTGACTGAAGTCACATGTGCAAAGACACTGGCTGGGTGGGATTGCTGTCCTGTGTTTAGGTGGTGGAGTTGAGCCATTTGCGTTCCTTTTTTTTTTTTGCCGTAATAGGCTACGTAAATATTTACGTAGCCTATCACGGCAAAAGACAGGGACACAAATGGCGGCGGCTACACGGGTCGCCATTTGCGTCCCTGTGCAGCCGAGCGGCTGGATTTCTGGCTGCGGGCAGCCCTGGCCGGCGGCTCCGCGGAGTCACTGCAGAGCGGAGCGAGCCGGAGAGAATTTCAGGAGGAGGAACAGAGCGCTTCCCCCCCACCGCAAATGTCACCCTTTGAATGGGTAAGTGGCTTTCATACATCCATACATACGGCTTTGTTTCCAGTCCCCTGATAATCTTTGCTGCCCTCCTCTGAACCCTCTCCAGCTTGTCTGCATCCTTCTTAAAGTGTGGTGCCCAGAACTGGACACAGCACTCCAGATGAGGCCTAACCAGTGCTGGGCAGAGGGGATCTAGTACTTCTCAGGATTTGAAAGCTATGCTTCTATTAATGTAGCCCAGAATAGAATTTGCCTTTTTTGCAGCCACATCACATTGTTGGCTCGTATTCCGCTTGTGATCTACAACAATTCAAAGATTGTTCTTGCTTGTAGTGTTGTTGAGCCACGTATCCCCGATCTTCATAGATCATAGAATCATAGAAAAGAAGGGTTGGAAGGGGCCTACAAGGCCATCAAGTCCAACCCCCTACTCAATGCAGGAATCCAAGTCAAAGCATCCCCGACAGATGGCTGTCCAGCCTCGTGTTGAACACCTCCAGTGTGGGAGAGCCCACCACCTCCCTAGGGAATTGGTTCCATTGTCGTATTGCTCTAACAGTCAAGACGTTTTTCCTTGTAGTTGTCAGGACCAAAGGATGTGGACAAGGAGGTCGCTGCAGTCCAATTCACCCTTTGTTTGCTCACCTTTTCCCCTCGTTCCTTCTTACACCTAGTCGGGAGGAGATAACTGGCTGGACCCAAGAGATTAGCAATTCCTCCTCAGCAGACACAGTGGCCCCAGCCAGCTCCAAGAGGCAGGAATGAGGTCCGTTCTGGAGAGAAACTGCAATGAGCCCAGAAGATCCGAATCTTCCACTGGCTAGTATCTTCTCCCAGGGCAACATCCCTGAGTGGCCGGGTGGTGCAAATCAGACCCAGGTGTTCTTTGATAGAGCAGATTTTCTGTCTCAGTGTCAGGGTTGAGGTTTGTTTTGTCCCCTGAAAATGCCTTGGTCACCCTACGGGATGACGTTTCCCAGGAGAGACGGGGAGTACGACCCCCTTCATTCTCCTGGATTTCTCCAAGGCTTTTGATCCCATCAGCCACGGTATCCTTCTGGGATGTTTGTCTGAGTTGGGTGTGGGTGGGATGGGTCGACGGTGGTTCCACTCATACCTGGGTGGCCATTTCCAGAAGGTGGTGCCGGTAGGTTTCCGCTTGACCCTACGAGATACGTACTTTGGGGTCCCGCAGGGCTCAGTCCTGGGCCCAGCGCTCTTCAACATTTGTATTAATGACTTGGAGGAGGAGGTGCAGGGAATGCTGATGGGATTTGCGGATGACGCAACATTGGGCGGGAGAGCTAATGCCTTGGGAGACAGAAACAACGTTCAAAGCGCCCTCGACAGACTGGAGTGCTGGGCTGAAAACAAGAGAATTACAGTTCATGGGGATGAATGCCAAGTTCTGCACCTCGGAAAAAGAAAGCCCATGCACGGTCACAAGATGGGGGATATGTGGCTCAACAACACTACAAGCGAGAAGGGTCTTGGAATTGTTGTCGATCGCAAGCTGAATATGAGCCAACCATGTGATGTGGCTGCAAAAAAGGCAAATCCTATTTGGGCATAGCCACTCTGGCTGGGAACTGTGGAAGTTGCGGGCCGGCGCATCTGGAGGGCGCCAGGGTGGGAAAGCCTCTCTTAAAAGCCTCAGGATGCCCACCTCAAATAGCAACCCCTGAAAGAGTCACTGCATTACCATGTTCCCCTCATTCTTGCTAGAAAGGACTCCATTTCAGAGAGGGAGAAAAACACACCAGGCTCTCATTCTAGACAGCACAAAGTTCTTCTTTCCCATGAGCCAACCATAGCAGAGATTGGCAAGTGTTCATATGGCTTTGGGAGGGTCCAGGACCCAGCAGTGGGGCACGTCCTTCGCATGCAGAAGGCCTCAGTTCCTGACACCTCCAGTTCCAGGATCTCAGGCAGATCCAAGACCTGGCAAGCCCACTGCCAGTCCGAGGAGACAATAATGGGCGAAATGGGCCCAGAGTCTGACCTGGAACGAGGCAGCGTCATATTTTCCGCTTTAAATGCAGAAACACACCATCACGCAACCACTCCCTTGGATTTAAAACACGCACGCACGCACAGAAAGCTGATGTGGACAGACGTGGCCAAGCCCACGCCTGCGGAAACGCCGCACTTCAGCTGCTGCAAAGAGCTTCCCCTGCCTCCGGAGGGCCAGCCCCTTCCGACGTTGCCAGCTCACGTTGCCTTCACCGTGTTTGGACTTGGTTAGTTCTGCTTCGGGGCGCTGCTCCTACAGAGTGGAGGGAACGGGGACTCTTTTGATGGCTTTGCGCTGACTGAAGTAATGTCTGTGTTCTCCTTGAATGGCTTCCATATTTTACACCCACAGTCAACCTGTTCCATAACGTAGTATTTCCATGGGATCACACAGAACTCAGAGGCTTCTCTCCATGCGATGGAGAACCTGGAGGAAATTGGCAAGCTCTTCAGATTTGACCAGAGAGCTGCTAGTTCCACCTTCCCCGGCCTGGTGCCCTCCAGATATGTTGAACTACCACCCCATCATCCCTCAACCAGCGGAGGATGATGGGAGTTGTGGTTCGGCACATCTGGAGTGCAACAGGTTGGGGACGGCTGAACTCGTTCTTAAACTCTGCCTAAGTCATAGAAAACCAACCGGGTTGGTGAGGAACATATATGTCCTGCCCTCATCCCGACAGACAATGGAGCAGGTTGCCATGGTCCAGCTGGATATTTGTCCAGCCCCTGGAGGGTGGACCCTAGCAGAGGAGGACGCTTGCGGCAGTGGTGTGATTACCTCCTGATCTGTAGTACTGATGATCCGCACAACTGATGGAGAACACCCGCTCGTCCATTACTGTAGCTGGGGTGGTTGGCGCTGGGTGCCTGGTACCAAAAAACAGGCAGCACAGGCTGACAGGAGGACCCTCAAGATGTCTGCAGGTGTACCCCAAGGAAGCTGCAGCAGGGATGTCAAGACGCTATTCCAAGCTGCCTCTGGTTCAAGATTCTTTTACTCTCCCCCATAGTTTAGCCCGACAAGTCAGCTGCCAGACAGCTTTCCCGGTGCAGATCTCTCGAGGGGGAGGAAGTCAGTTTCTTCTCTTGGAGCAAGCAGGTTTCGACACATCGTTTGTTGAGTCAAGAGCACCAAGCTGAGTTGCTTTTAGATATTCCACCTTGACTCTGCATCGCGGGCAAGAACCATTCAGGACCCGTACAGCTATCTGCTATGATTACCAAAGGCCACGGACAGGTTGAGAGGCGGGGGGGGAGCATGGAAACTCCCAGGCATTCTCCTCCCGCACCTCTAGTCCCCCGCTTCACGCCCTGCTGTTCATCACTGCGGCCACTGCCTTAGCCTGACCATGGGTCTCGGATCAGAGCCACTTTCCCCAAAACTAGCCCTGCCCCATCTTGCCCTGGACCAGTCATGGCCTCCGTTACACCGGACAATAATAGCGAACATTCTCAGCCTGAGGAGTAAGAAACGGACCGCTAGAAGCAGGGCTCCACCCTCCCCACCCCACAGCAGAACGCCGAGTTCTTCTTTGATTGCCCAGAGCCATCAAAGGCCCCTTGGTTCCCTATAAAGAAGGGATGCTGATCGAGAAGGAGCTGTTTCTTCAGTCGGCGATCACCTGTCGCTTTGTGGGACCCTATTCTCAGGCTAGAGAAGTAACTGTACGTTCAGAGAGCTCAGTGGATCTAGGGGAGGCGATACGCCATTAATATTCACAGCCTGTGAAGCCAGCCTAGTAACGTCGGCTCTTGCATTTTACACATTGCTCTGACTTCACTGGCACCTACGTGTCTGGGCCTGCATTCATAGAAGCATCACTTCCAAATCCCGGGAAGCACTAGTTCCCCTCCACTCAGCACAGGTAAGGCCTCCTCTGGAGTACTGTGTCCGGTTCTGGGCACGGGGGTTCAGCGGAGGGCGACACAGATGATCAGGGGCCCGGAAACAAGGCCCTGTGAGGACAGACTGACCGAGCTGGGCGCCTTTATCCTCGAGAAGAGAAGCCTGAGGGGAGATAGGAGAGCACGCTGCAAGGCCTGGGAAGGCTGTCCCAGGAGTATGTTGGTTAGGCAACGTCTTTCGTTTCCTGACAGCGTGGGAAGTACAGACAGTGTCTCTCCTCAGCGTTCCTTGGACAAAACCTACCTACAAAAGCAACACACTTTACATTCGTCAGTGGCTCATCTGACAAGTCTGGACGTGGCTTTGCTCGAGATCCCGCTTGGCTTTCAGCGGGAAGAATTCGTGACCAGTCGGCGGAGCTGATAAAGATCCCTTCCCCAAGGAAGTCTACGTTCCTCTTCAAATCTAAGAGGGGCTGCAGCGGGTTTGGGCAAGCGGTCAGCCGTGGCACGCGATCCTTGCCGGGACCAGGGCCGATCCACGACCTGGGCCCGGCCATCCCCATTAGGGAGGGAGGGTTCTCAAGGGGGCCGTTTGTTGCTCTTCAGCATGTCTCCCCTGTCCCAAAGCGGCGGCACCCCCCGCCCTGCCCCGCCCCCGCTTTGGGGCGCCTCGCTCCTGGAGGTGGCGAAAGCGCCCCAGACAGTCACAGACGTCGTCTTTCGGTCTTTGCTGCCCTCTGCTGGCGCTCGGCGGGCTCTCCGGCTTTCTCTCTCGTTCTCCCGCTGCAAGCCAGATCTCCTCTTCTTCGTCCTCTTGGTTCATCTCTCCTGTCCCTCGTGCCGGGTCAGCAGGTGGCTCCTGGACCGAAAGGTCGGTCGAACGGGGGTGCCCAGACCGCGCTGAAGGCGTCCTTGGCGTTCTTTTACTTTGGATGTGTAAAACGCCTTTTGCTTTTTGCTACAGCCTCTTCGAGAGGCTCCGTGGGGGTCAGCTTTTTCCCTCCCAAGCTTCTTCATGCCCCTCAAAGGCACGTTTGGCAGCAGTAGACCGGATACAAAATCCAGCATAAGGACAGAGGAAATCATTCATCGGCTGCTCGTCAGCTTCACGCTTGTCTTGCACAAACCACATCATCCCGCCGACTTGTCCGGAACGTTTGGCTACCTGCAGTTTCACTCTTAGCGAAGGGGGAAGTTTCTTTCCCCCTTCCCTCCTTTTGGCCAAGCATCTCAGAGGATGCTCTGGCCACCTTCTTCAGGCCTTTCTTCCTTCCGGCCAACATTTCTCTACATACGTCCTATCGGGGCAATCCAGCCTTCTTTCCTCAAGATCCCACTCTGCTTCCCCTATCCACGCTTGTGACTGGGAAGAATTAGTGAGCAGTTGGCATCATAGAATACTAGTGCTGGAAGGGACCTACGAGGCATAGCTGATAAAGATCCCTTTCGTTGGGCTACGTGTTTCACAAAGGAGTCTACATTCCTCTTCAAACCTAAAAGGGTCTATAGCGGGTTTCGGAAAGTGGTTAACGATGGCCCGCGATTCTTTCCTGGACCATGCTTCATCTGTGACCCGGCTTTCACCAGTTGAGGATGATACAAATCTCATAAGCAAATGAATAAATCTACAAATCACCAACATGAAAGCCAGGATGTTGAGCTGTAATCAACAGCCACGGTATCCTTCTGGGACGTTTGTCTGAGTTGGGTGTGGGTGGGACGGGTCGACGGTGGTTCCACTCAGACCTGGGTGGCCATTTCCACTTTGGATGTGTAAAACGCGTGTTGCTTTTTGCTGGAGCCTCTTCGAGAGGCTACGTGGGGGTCAGCTTTTTCCCTCCCAAGCTTCTTCATACCCCTTCCAAAAACGTGCCCCATGGGGGCCTGATGTTTGACTACCTCTGGGCGCCTCTGACATGGACAATTTTGTCCATATCAAAAGGTCCGGTCAGTGGGCATTGCTTAACAGGATCATCCCGAGTTGAAGAATTCCTTGGGGGGGGGGGACAAAAAGCCCCTACAGCTTTCTTCGCTGTGACGGGGTATACGTACAATCTGCGGGAAAGGCGGCAAACCCTCCGTTGGGTGCAAATGCAAGAAAAAGGAGCGTGTGGTTTGGAGACGTGGGAAAGCGGGCAAAGAAAACTCGAAAAAGATACAGTGCAAAGACCAGGGAGATGCACTTTGCTGGGGAAAAAGCTGTCTCTGCAAGAAGGAGACCTCATCAGTCGTCCCGGCAACCAGCAAGGACTCCCGCCGGGGCTGGAGCCAGCCAGCCTCTCTGCAAAGCCTGAGCTGGAACGCCTTGCAACAAGGCAAGGGAGCGCCAGCTTTCTGCAAAGCCTGAGCCCCGGGTCGCCACACAAGCTGTGCCCGGGCCTGCAAAACCGGGGCGAGGGATGCACACCAGAGCGAGCCCGGTCACTTCCACGGTGCAAGGCTTGGACCTCTGGGACAAAAGGCACGCCCTCGCCGCAAGAGGCGGCCCTCCCTTTGGTCTGGGCCTGCATTGCCCGCCGAGGACAGAGAGGGACCCCCCATACCAGGGGCAGGGGAAGAGCTGCCGCCGGCGCAACCCCCCTTCTCGTTTACACACGGTGAAGAGGGTCGCGGTCCGCCTTTGCAGGTGACAGGAAGAGTCAAGGATGGACTCTGGTGCAGTGGGGTCAGAAACAGGGGTGCGGGCGGTATTTCGCCCCCGGCTGTGGGAGCCTGTGAGGAAGGAAAGCGGTTCTGCTGAGAAAGCACAACGTTCCTCTACCGCCAGTGTGGATTCTGCCGCCACGGAAGTCATGGCGGGTCTATAGCGGGTTTCGGAAAGTGGGTAACAATGGCCCGCGATTCTTTCCTGGACCATGCTTCATCTGTGACCCAGCTTTCACCAGTTGAGGATGATACAAATCTCATAAGCAAATGAATAAATCTGCAAATCACCAACATGAAAGCCAGGATGTTGAGCTGTAGTCCGTTACTCTCCGTTTAGATTGGAGGGAGGCTGTGTGTGTGTGAGGGAGAGAGCGAGAGAGAGGGAGAGGGAGAGGGAGAGAGAAGCGCGCCAGAAGCAAAGCATCTTCACAGCACAAGGGCAGCCTCTGTTGAGCCCAGCATCACCCCAGGACTCAGGTGTTGCCAGGAGCAGCATCTCAGAGGTCAGGGCGGGAGGGCAGATGCACAGCAAGGTTCAGGGGCTCACGCTTCCCTATATTGAAGAGGGGCATGTTGCAAAGAGAACAAAGGAAAGACAAGCGGCGCCAGTCATGAGGGTTCGCTGTAGTGACGCCCGTCCCTTTTGGCAGAGCCCATTCAGCTCCTTGGCAAACATCTGGGCTGAGGGGAGGGCAATGAAGCAAGCGAGAAGAAAACCGGAATGCGGCTGGAAGGAAACGCGTGGTGAACGCAGTCAAAAAGGAGCAAAAGCTCAGGATTGCCACTCTGCGGCAGCGACAGAGGTGCGGGCGCAAATTCTCTCCCTCGCTGTTGCAGCCTTTCAGCGTTGTCCTGCGGAGCGTTTCAAAGGGGGTGCGGGGCTTTTGGGGTCCCCGCCACCGTTGGGGCTTCGATAGAACTCTCGGTGGCACGCTGTGACATATTTGTAAGACATTCTGAGGACAGCATCACTCATTGTTAGCATTTATTATTACATTTATTTATGATTACATGTATTAATCGCCCATCTGGCTGGTCACCCAGCCACTCTGGGCGATGTACAGTATACAGTAAAACAGTTTAAAACAATAAAATTCTACAATAACAACATTTTCTAAATTACCCTAACCCACCCCAAATGCCTGCCTGAACAACCACGTTTTTAATGCACGACGGAAGCTCGTTAAAGAGGGGGCATGACGGAGTTCCCTAGGGAGGGAGTTCCACAGAGTGGGGGCCACCACAGAAAAGGCCCTCTCCCTCGTCCCCACCAGTCTAGCTGTCCTGGCTGATGGGACGGAGAGAAGGCCATCCGAGGCTGATCTTGTTAAGCGGCCTGTCTGGTGCTGCTGGAGGCGCTCCTTAAGATAGGCTGGGCCGGAACCACATAGGGTTTTAAAGGTCCGAACCGACACCTTGAATTTGGCCCGGAAAACCACTGGTAACCAGTGCAACTCCTTCAGCACTGGAGTGATGTGATCTCGCCGGCGGCTGCCTTTAATCAGGCGAGCCGCCGCGTTCTGTACCAGCTGCAGTTTCCGAACCGTCTTCAAGGGTAACCCCACGTAGAGCGCATGACCGTAGTCTAAACGAGAGGAGACCAGGGCATGTACTACCAGTGGGAGCGGATGGTCGGGAAGGAAGGTGTCAGATGCAGTCGATACAGCGCTGTCCGGCTCACAGCTGACACCTGAGCCTCCGTGGACAGCTGGGAGTCCAAAATGGCCCCCAGGCTGCGGACCTGGTCTTTCAAGGGTAGCCGTACCCCATTCAACACCAGCTCAACATCCCCTAGCCTCCTCTTGTCTCCCACCAAAAGTACCTCGGTCTTGTCAGGGTTCAGCTTCAGCTTATTCCTCCCCATCCAGCCACTCACCGTCTCCAGACATTTGGACAGGGATTCTACGGCCAACCTTGGTGAAGATTTGAATGAGAGGTAGAGCTGCGTGTCATCCGCATATTGATGACACTGCACCCCAAACCTCCTGATGATAGCCCCCAGCGGCTTCACATAGATGTTAAATAGCATCGGGGAGAGGATGGAACCCTGTGGCACCCCACAAGTAAGTGGCCATGGGTCCGAAACCTCCTCTCCCAGTGCTACCCGCTGGTACCTGCCGGAGAGGAAGGACCGGAACCACCGCAATACGGTGTCCCCGATGCCCAACCCCTCCAGGCGGTCCAGGAGGATACCGCGGTCAACGGTATCAAAAGCCGCTGAGAGGTCGAGGAGAACAAGGAAGGAGCATTCCCCCCTATCCAGAGCCCTCCTCATATCATCGACCAAGGCGACCAAGGCCGTTTCTGTCCCGTGCCCAAGCCTGAAGCCCGACTGAAATGGGTCTGGATAATCAGTTTCTTCCAAGTGTGCCTTCAACTGCACCGCCACCACCCGCTCAATCACCTTGCCCCAAAATGGCAGATTGGAGACTGGGCGAAAGTTGTTCAGAACTTGAGGATCCAAGGAGGGCTTCTTTCAGAGCGGTCTTATCACTGCCTCCTTGAGGGCTGATGGCATCACTCCCTCCTCAAGGGAGGCGCTCACCACCGCCCTGATCCCCTCACCCAGTCTCTCTCTGCAGCCCATAATGAGCCAAGATGGGCAAGGATCAAGTAAGCAGGTGGTCGGCCGTACAGATGAAAGCACCTTGTCCACGTCATCAGGAGGAAGAAGCTGGAACCGATCCCACAAAACCGGTTGGCCGCAGGCCGCCTCTTGCTCACTAACTGTATCCACAGCGTGCAGAGTAACACACCTAATCTGATCAATTTTATCTGCAAAGTGCCTTGCCAAGGCCTCACAGGAGGCCTTAGAATGCTCCAGTGGTTCCGGAGCCACAGGACCGACCAGGCTCCGGACCACTTGGAACAGCCTCCTGGGACAGCAGTCTGCAGGCGCGGTGGAGGCAGCATAATATTCCTTTTTTGCTGCCTTCACCGCCACGTGATAGGCCAAAGATACAGCTCTAGCCCGTGTCTGATCGTCTTCGGAGCGAGACTTCCGCCACCGACGCTCTAGCCGTCTCGCCTCCTGTTTCAGAGCTCGTAACCGCGGACTGAACCATGGTGCAGTCCGAGCCCTGTTCAGGGGGAGAGGGCGTTTCGGAGCCACCTGACCTAATGCCCCATTCCGGAACTGGGAACTCACCACCGGAACTGGGTGGCCAGTTCCGGAAGGCGGTGCCGGTAGGTTTCCGCTTGACCCTACGAGATACGTACTTTGGGGTCCTGCAGGGCTCAGTCCTCTTCAATATTTGTATTAATGACTTGGAGGAGGAGGTGCAGGGAATGCTGATGGGATTTGCAGATGACGCACCGTTGGGTGGGAGAGCTAATGCCTTGGGAGACAGAAACAACGTTAAAAGCGCCCTCGACAGACTGGACCGCTGGGCTGAAACAAGAGAATGACAGTTCATGGGGATGAATGCCAAGTTCTGCACCTCGGAAAAAGAAAGCCCATGCACGGTCACAAGATGGGGGATATGTGGCTCAACAACACTACAAGCGAGAAGGGTCTTGGAATTGTTGTCGATCGCAAGCTGAATATGAGCCAACCATGTGATGTGGCTGCAAAAAAGGCAAATGCTATTTGGGCATAGCCACTCTGGCTGGGAACTGTGGGAGTTGCAGGCTGGCACATCTGGAGGGTGCCAGGGTGGGGAAGCTTCTCTTAAAAGCCTCAGGATGCCCACCTCAAATAGCAACCCCTGAAAGAGTCACTGCATTACCATGTTCCCCTCATTCTTGCTAGAAAGGACTCTGTTTCAGAGAGGGAGAAAAACACACCAGGCTCTCATTCTAGACAGCACAAAGTTCTTCTTTCCCATGAGCCAACCATAGCAGAGATTGGCAAGTGTTCATACGGCTTTGGGAGGGTCCAGGACCCAGCGGTGGGGCACGTCCTTCGCATGCAGAAGGCCTCAGTTCCTGACACCTCCAGTTCCAGGATCTCAGGCAGATCCAAGACCTGGCAAGCCCACTGCCAGTCCGAGGAGACAATAATGGGCGAAATGGGCCCAGAGTCTGACCTCGAACGAGGCAGCTTCATATGTTCCGCTTTAAATGCAGAAACACAGCCATGAAATTTTCTTGGCTACCTGCAGTTTCACTGTTAGCGAAGGAAGTTTCTTTCACAACCCTCTGCCCAAAAAACTGACGGGGAGGAAGATTTTGACTCCCCATTGTTGAGGGACAAAGTAGACTGTTGAGTCCTTTTGAGGGTTTTCAACACTACCTTTGAAGCTGGGGATGCAAGTCAGATGACAAGGAAGACTCAAGAGCTTCCAGGTCTTCACCGCTGGGGACTTCTAGAGAGTACCGAATACAGAATAAATCGGCACAACTTCTGCACACGTATTTCAAGGACATTGCCACGGCTATCTTACCCAAAGACTTTGACGGGACTGCTGCAATTAAGTTATGGGATATGCGTTCACACGTGGCCCTGCCTGCTCTGGCTATGTATAACCTTAAGAAATATTCTCAAGATGAAATTTGGGATTTTCTTTACAAGGCCATGCACGCAATTACAACTACCTTGTCAGGCTATGAAGCGTCGGACTCCAAAAAGCAGGTGACCTTCACCCGATCCCTTGCCTTGGATGCCCTTCAACGGCTACTGGTAGCGTGGAAACCCAGGAAAGGGGTGATTCCTTACTTGGAATGGTTAGAGGGAACAACCTTGATCACAACTTTTCAAGACATACATACAGCATGGGAAATCGCCCCAAAAGATAAACCGGTCCTCTTTTGGGGCGAGTGGACAACCAATCAACATTGGTCTCTCCTGAGATTTTCAATGACTGGCTGATAGGTGTAATTATTTTTTCAAAACAACGGATGAAAATAATAAAACAAAGTCAGGAGAAGGAGAACGTTACACACCTCAAAACGAGAGCTGCGTCAGGGAATGCTGGCCCCAGGACCACAGGCGGATGAACTCCTCGGAAGACTCAGAGGAATCGCGAGCCGGGTGACGACGAAGGGGATATTTCTTTGGTCTGACTTACAAAACTGTGGGTGCATGCCAAGGCGCCACCCCCGATTATGGGTGAGGAACCAGGGATGATGCATATTGGAAACGGGGGATTCTGCAGAGATGGGGAGGAAAACTCCTTTAGGGGGAGTAAAAGGATGACTGGTGAAAGGGCAGTAAGAGGTGGTGAACGAGGAGACCTGAGTGCCAGTAGTACAGATGCAGAGCCTCCAGATACTATTAAAAAGAGGCCAAAATGTGATCTCCAGGGAAAAGAAAGCAGGGATGATAATGCAGAAAAGGGTAGTGAGGTAACTAAGGGGAAGACATTCACGAAAGGGGTAGAGGAGGATGGGGAAGGTCTTTTGGAAAGATACTGCTTCTCCCTGTTTGTCTCTTATAGAGAGAGAATCAGCGGCGGGACCACTGCAGCCAGCGAGGGCTGCTTGACAGATAACCAAAAGGCAACAACGTTTTATGATGGACATTGGACTTGGGGTGAGATCAAAAACAGGTCGAGGTCTACAAACGAGGGGGGACCGTGGGGCTGGACAGCAGGATAGGTTGACTGTCATTATAACTACCCAGCATGGAACACACTCACATACCCCCACCTTTACTTTGTTGGAGCAGGATTTTCCCTCAGTGGATGTGACCCTGAACCAGGTCATATCTACTGAGGGACATTGCAGTCAACGGCAGGACCAAAGAGGGGCAAGGGGGAGTGAAAATGATGTAATGAGTGTTGGAGCGGGTCGAAAGAAAGGGAAGGAGACCGAGTCACTGACTTACACCAGCATTGCATCTAACAGGGGGCAGGTAGTCAGAATGAGGGACCCCCAAGGATGGGCTTCACTGTCCCAGATTTGGGTGAGGCAGAAGAGAGAGATTTGGAGCAGATTTTAGCTCAAGCATCAGACAATAAGAGATCCCTGGAAACGCTTCGTTGTACAGTTTCGGTACAGCGACCAGGATGAGAAAGAAAACAGGATGTATCTGATTCAAGACCTCCTGAAAAAGACTTTGAAATTCAACCAGAATGATCTGGTTGGTAGCTGTGATACAATTTGCAGGATTTTGAGAAACTGAGGTATGTTTAGCTTCAGAAAGAGCTTATAGAACATTTTTGACAGGATGTAAGTTAGCCCAAAGAGCTAATCCATCCATTCTGGAAGGATTTGAGATAGTTCCTATATTCAGAGGGATACGAAGGTTTTGACAATCTCTTTCTGTGCAACAACAACACCTGAGCAAGATGTGGCCTGATGGGTGTCAAGATAGGCTGCGATCCTCAGCGGGCCACATAAGACAATGGACTATGAGTACTGTTGCATCGTGGCTTTCAAGGGTGACCATCAGGAATACTCACAGGGCAAGATCCCTAACTATTTCTTCTTGTGAGCAGAAAGGGGCATTACCCGTTATAGCGGACAATACCCTGGCTGCCTCCAATGTGGCTCATACGAGCACAGACGCCATGCCTGCACTACGCCACTGTGTTCAAAATGTGGGGACAGAGTGGCATTATGGCATTCCTGTCCTACCCCATGGCTATTAAGGTGAGGGGTGCCACAGGGCTCCGTTCTATCCCCCATGCTGTTCAACACCTATGTGAAGCTGTTGGGTGAGGACATGAGCTTGGGGGCGAGGTGTCACCAGAATGCTGATGATGCTCAGCTCTACTCCTCCTTGTCGTTGGTGCGGTGAAGGTGCTGGACCAAGGCCTGGAGGCTGTAATGGGCTGGATGAGGGCCAATAAACTAAAGCTGAATCCTGACAAGATGGAAGCTCTGTGGATTGGTGGTTCCCAAGTCCAGGAATTGGGTAAGTGGCCTGGCCTGGATGGGGTTGCACTCCCCCTCAGGGAGCAGGTGCGTAGCTTGGGAGTACTAGATCCATCCTTGTCACTGGAGCCCCAGGTGGACTCCGTGGCCCAGAGTACTTGGGGCCAGCTTTGGCTGATCCGCCAGCTACGGCCTTTCCTGGACAGGGATAACCTCGCCACAGTAGTGCATGTGCTGGTAACTTCCCAATTAGACTATTGCAGTGCACTTTATGTGGGGCTGCCCTTGAAGACAATGCGGAAGTTGTAGCTAGTGCAAAATGCAGCAGCTAGATTGCTGACTGGCACATCACGTAAAGATCATGTAACACTGGTCTGAAAGGAATGGCAAGGGCTGCCAATGCGCTTCCGGTCAGAATTCAAGGTGATGACATTTAAAGCGGCCTGGGACCTCGACATTTGAGGGAGCGCCTCCCCCTATATTGACTCCATTGCTGAATTCATTACTGAATTGACTCCAGCAATTCATGGAACGGGGATTGCCAGATGTACAAGCTGGGTTTAGAAAAGGCAGAGGAACTAGAGACCAAATTGCCAATATCCGCTGGATAATGGAGAAAGCCAGGGAGTTTCAGAAAAACATCTATTTCTGTTTTATGGACTATTCTAAAGCCTTTGAGTGTGTGGATCATAACAAATTGTGGCAAGTTCTTGGTGGTATGGGGATACCAAGTCATCTTGTCTGCCTCCTGAGGAATCTGTATAACGACCAAGTAGCAACGGTAAGAACAAACCACAGAACAACATAATGGTTTAAGATTGGGAAAGGAGTACGGCAGGGTTGTATACTCTCACCCTACCTATTCAACCTGTACGCAGACCACATCATGCGACGTGCTGGGCTTGATGAAGCCAAGGCTGGAGTTAAAATCGCTGGAAGAAACACTAACAATCTCAGATATGCAGATGATACCACTTTGATGGCTGAAAGCGAGGAGGAGCTGAGGAACCTCATGACAAAGGTGAAAGAAGAAAGTGCAAAAGCTGGGTTACAGTTAAACCTCAAAAAAACCAAGGTTATGGCAACCAGCTTCATTGATAACTGGCAAACAGAGGGAGAAAACGTGGAGGCAGTGACAGACTTTGTCTTCCTAGGTGCAAAGATTACTGCAGATGCTGACTGCAGCCTGGAAATCAGAAGACATTTACTTCTTGGGAGGAGAGCAATGACAAATCTTGATAAAATAGGTAAGAGTAGAGCCACCACACTGACAGCAAAAGTCCTCATAGTTAAAGCAATGGTATTCCCCTAGTAACCTGTGGCTGCGAGAGCTGGACCATAAGGAAGGCTGAGTGAAGGAAGATAGATGCTTTTGAACTGTGGTGCTGTAGCAGCCATATCGGGGGTCAGACTAAGTAGCCTCATGCAGTCTCATGCTTCATGTTCTTGCTGAGCTCTTGCTCTCTGAAATATATGTTTGTAAGCTGACGAGACACAGGAATTTCTTATCTTGTCAACAAAGGCTAAGGTCATAGAATTGTATATCATGTTCTCTGCTGTTCTCTTCTGTTCTCTGCTTATCATGGCTACCCTATATACCATTTCTTGTATTAGAAACAATGGTGGAGAGGAAATACTAAATACTGCAACCCCACACGGGAGGGAGAGGAGGAGCTGTTTCCTATGTGTCACAATATCTATAAAAACAATCTGCTGATGTAAATCGGGGCTTCTGGCTCTTTGGAAGTGATTCCAGCCTTAAGCCCGCGCGTTAAATAAAGAAACTCTTTTTCCTTCACTCTGTGGTCTCTCTGACTCCGAGTTCTGCAACATAAATGGTGCCGTGACTCGGATGTGGCAGGCTCTGAGACAGAGAGGTGGCAGTTGCCTGCTCTTAATCGCCGCACCGGGAGGGAGAGCTCGGCGCATGCCTCCCTTTCTTGGCGCCACCGACCTTTTTGTCAGGTGAACGGGAGAAAGCCTGCGCCGGGACCGCCCAAACGGCAGCGAGCGGCAAGAGAACCTTGGGAAGCGGAGGAAGGAACTTGAGCCCTGCCCATACTGCAGCTGCACTTCAGTTGAAACCCACATTGGAAGCCTTCAGGAGAAAGGCAAGTATATGGAATAAAAAGAGGGCCCCGCCTTCAGGAGAAAGGCCACTGGGCAGAAAAAAAGAGGGCCTCGCCTTATGAAGAAGGTCAGTGTTAGTATACGTATACAAAAGGTGACCCACCCGATTGGGGGTGGAAGGGGGGACTTGATCACTCCACCGAGCAGGCACTAATACTCAGCAAGGCACTGAGGAAACTGCTTCGCTCTAGTGGAAAAGTGGGAAAGTGGGTGGCAGGGACATATGAATGAAGTGGTGAAATTGATGATTGTGTGAGTGGCTACTGCGGTTTCTGTTGCATACCGTCGACCGTCCGGGTGCCCTGGCCAGTAGCAAAGTGCGTGGTGTGAAATTCCTTTTGTGTCGGCCAGTGAGACCCCTTACTCGCTGACCAATCCCCTTCCCTCTTTGTGTCCGTCTTCATCTTAGGAGGGAGGCTATGGGAGGTGGGGGAAGCAAGACTTGCACCCCCTTGAGATGTATGTTAAAAAAAGAAGGAAAAAGATTTTTGTTAAAAAGGATTCAGAATAGAGAGAGGAAACAGCAAAAAGCTCAAGGCCGAGCTGAGAGAAAAAAAAGAACAAGATCTGAGGCTGTTAATTAGAGAAATGTTGCAAGACAGCCCAGCTTTTAACGAAGCATGGGAGTGTGAGGCCGAAGAAGTAGTGCGCCGGGAGGGGAGCAGGAGAATTGCCCACAGCGTTCTGAGTTGTGCAACATCATCACCTCGCCTAATTGAAATAAAATCCCTAAGAAATGGAAACTGAAAATGAAGACCCAGAAGATAAAGGCGCAAAATGGGGAATAAAAATGAAGAATCAGCCCCCAGGGCACAGGCTAGACCCCTCTTCGAGTAGAAAGTGTGCCATAAGACTGTCCCAAGGCAGAATGAAGTGGAAAGACCATGATGAAGATCTCTGTCAAGTTAGCTGTGTTTAGCTTTGAACTGTCCTAGAATTTCGTAGAGCCTGTAGACCATTAGCTATATGATTTCTGAAGAGCGTAACCGTTAAGCTTTTGCCGTGGGATTCCCTGCAATGAAGAAATCTCACTAATTTAAGTGTCCAGTGTTAGACTGCCTGAGTGTGTGTGCTGAAGAGACCGAGAAACCAGACAGCATGTTCCTGGCCAAGCCAAAATCACACTACTACCATGCTCCTGGAAGCTGCAATAAACCGTGTAAGCTGGGAGACCCAAACTGATTGAGAAGAAAAGAAGATATTGGAGTAACTGTCTTAAAAAACAGTGAAATCTGTGTAGCTGGCTAGCTGACGCTGTCAGTGATGTTACAACTTTAAATTAAGACAGTTTTCCTGTTTGAGACCCCAGCGAAGAAAGCTGACCTGAGTTATTTGTTGCCCATGCCAAAGCAAAGATTTGGCTGCCCTGTACCTCATCATGTCCTGTTTTAAGCTTGGGATTTACAAATACAAACAAACTGAGAAGCTTGCCTTTGAAGTCCTGCAAATCACCCCACCGCCTCCCCAAAGAAGATTAATGGTTGCCTGAAAAATGCAAGTATAAGGCGATGCCCATCATCCCCCAGCATCCTGAGTTTCGGCACTTTGCTTTCATGTACCAAGTTGAAGGGGAAGAGAAGAAAAAAGGTGTGTGTGTGTGTGTGTGTGTGTGTGATATTGTAAATCCCTGGCTAGTTTGTCTAGTGATAGATAGCCCCAAGAGCTTCCCCCCCCCCAATTGCTGGATCTGCTCCATCATGCCTTACTATGCAAAAAGTGTTTTCCATTAATTGTGTTAAATTGCAGAAAAAGTTTGGTGTGTATATTTTATGATTTCTTAAATATCATAAAATATATGTGATATTTGCAGATTAGTGTTAGTTGCAATTCCAAATGATACTGAGTGTGGTTCCCAATGGATGACAAGAGAAAAGACAAAAACAAGTAGAGAAAGACAGAGGCAAGTAAAAAGACAGAGAATAGAGAAAGTGGCAGACAGATAGAGGGGGGGGAGAAGAAAGAGAAGGCAAGAGGCAAAGAGAAAGAACATTTGTAAAGAAGAAGCATGGCCATAGTTGCCCCCAGGGTGAATTAGAAGCAGCTGATTGTGCCTGGAGCTTATTACCTGGGGTAAAGTAGCCACAATAATGTAATAGTTCTTTAAGATGAAGAAAATGTAACTAGAAGAAGAAGAGCCTATCCCAAATGTGCGTCATTGGGACTAGTGTAGGGCAGAAAGGTTTAAGTAAGTGAGTTTAACTTGAAAAAGACAAATGAAGAGACAAGGCTGGTGCATGGAGCGGAAAGTTTTATGTAAAAAGTTTGAAACATGATCTGCAATACAGGCAGATCAGCAAGAAAAAGAAAGCAAAAGAAAGAGAGAGAGATTTCTCTTCCCATACTAATAAATAAAAGTGTTATCAAGCACTTTGCCTGGGATGCGAAGTTTGTTTACAGAAAGCTGTGCCTGAGAACCAAACACTTCTAGCCTATGCTAAAAATGCTTGCTAGTGTTGTGCTGCCTCATGGGTAAGATGTATGGTATAAAACCCATTTAGCCCAATAGCTCGTGGTTCAGAGAAGCTGTCTGATCCAACCATTAGGTACACCTGTGTGCTGTAAGTTACCCAATAAAGTCTCCTTGTAAGTAACCCCCCCCCCCCCCGCTGGAATCCCAAAACACAAGCGGGGCTAGAGCGCCTCACCCAGTATCAAACCCTGCTGTTAGAAGCCATGAAGGCAGGTATGAAGAAGTCAGTTAATATGACCAAGGCGTCTAAAGTGCTGCAAGGTACCACCGAGGCCCCAGAGCGTACTTGGAGCGTCTTTTAGATGCCTATCGCCAGTATACCCCCCTCGACCCAGAGGCCCAAGAAGACATGGACGAAGAAAAATGAAAGAAGACCCAGCAGAAGCAGAGGCACAGTGTGCCCAGTGTGGACAAGATGGACATTGGTGGCATGAATGCCCAAATAAAATAAATCAAATACACAAAGGAGAAAACCAAGGGAGCCAGAACGGGCGAGAGAGAAGACAGCTTGAGAGGGGACGTGACATTGACTTCATGATTGACACTGGAGCGGCATCAAGAGCAAGCAAACGTTAGCCTTAAACAAGAAGTCCAGACACTGGGCAAAGTTGTTCAAGCCCAGCGTCGCTTTGACTTAAAAAACAAGCCCCCAATTCCCATCACAGAAGTTCATCTTTTCCAACCAGGAGATGAAGTATGAGTTAAAGAGGGAAAAAAATAACCCTTTAACTCCCAAGTGGAGAAGACCAAAAACTGTTATACTTTCCACCCCCACAGCTGTGAAAGTAGCTGGAGTTAAACCCTGGATACATTGGACACGAGTCAAGAGAGCGAGAGGGGGGGAGTGGACTATGAACAGAAATCCTGAAAATCCTTTAAAAATTATTCTGACAAAGCAGTAAGAAGACTCAGGCTAGACCTTACTGTGGGCACACCGGGAGACTGTCCCCCTGCGTACGGTCAGATCTGCAACTGGAGAATTGAAGAAGGGGACTAGACCCTACTGCAGCTTGCCAGGTAGATAGCTGCCCAGCGTACGGTCAGATCCCAAAGAAGATCAAATATGCATGTTGTAGTGTTAGTGGTGTTGTATTATAGTTCCTCAATAAGGTGCGAAAAAGGGGGGTCTGCCCCTGGAGGGGGGAGTTTGTCCCAGCGATTCGCTGATAATTACTGGCTTCACTTAGCTAACATCACTGGAGTAAAACATTTTTGTTTGCCAAGAGATATACCTGCAAACAGGCTTATTAGCTCTTGCCTAATACCTGTCTGTAAGCATCCTGAAAGAATTCAAAACGAGACTATGTTAAGCAATTTTAATATAAACTTGACTTATTCCCAAAATTCTAACTGGGGCATAGTTACGAAAATCTTACCCCCTACAGAGTTCACTCTATGTACTCCCATCGTAGCTAGAACAAATGCCACCTCACGAGCATTGTCATTATTAAATAAAGAGTTGCTGCTCTATACTGTTTAAACTGTTTTTATCTATACGCTGCCCTGAGATCCTAATGATACAAGGCGGGAAACAAATGTTTTAAATAAATAACTAAAACCTAAAACCATTAAAGAAAAAGGAAAAAGTGAAGCTGTGCAGTAGAATATACTAGGGGGAGAAGAGTGTTATTTATTTATTTATTTATTCATTCATTTCATTTCGTTTCATTTTTATACCTCCCAATAGCCAAAGCTCTCTGGGTGGTTCACTACAATTAAAATGATTGTTAAGGAAATATCCAAGGCAGGTTAGGCACATCAGGGCTGTGGGAGAGACAGACGAAATTGTATCTCTTCCAAATAAAAGGAACAGGATGCGTTTATTCAGATTGAAAGTTGGAGAACAAAGAAAATACACTACGGATGCTCAGAAACCAATTAGCACTCAGTAACAGTCTTAACAGCACAGCGGCCTTCTTATCTTTAGGGATGAGCTTACTTTGGTGGATAGGAATTTCCTGCTTATGAGCAAGGTACAATCACCTTCTCACGGTCAGACACACACACACACTCTCAATCCCATCAGGCACCTTGGTTGCTTGAACCAAACTAGTCAAGAGGCCTAGTCAGGCCTACCTTTGTTAGAAAAAAAGGAGACTCCATAACCATTGGCGTCTCAAGTTACGTAAGAGCCCGAGTGGCGGGAAAATATTGGCGGAGCAAAAAGGGAATCATACTGACGCGCTCATGACTAACGGCTTGGTAAGCTGATAGTGACTGTTTATTGGATATTAACTTAGTGAGCCGATGTACTAACTGTTTCATTGGTTACTGGTAAGAACAATAGAAGCGATATGATATAAAGGGCTTTTGCACACGTGTCTCAGGGTCCAGACTGCTCTGCACCCGTTTTGCAAAACGTTCAATAAAATAGTGTTGGATCCACTGCTGCCTGCCTGGCATTCTTTTCTTCTAAACCGAAAGCAAGGACTTTTTATCTAACACCTTCACATGATAAAATACAAAACAATAAAACATAGATAAAATACAATATAAAAGTTTAAAACTACAATATAAAAATAAAATAAGCAAACAGAAGCTAGCAGCACAACATTCAAAATGCAGCACCAGATAAAAACAAACTAAGGAAGGGACACAATTCCCCTAGCTGTCCTGCAGTGTTTGCTGCAGGCCTTCCTGCTCGAAACCCACAGATCAGCTGTGTGCTCCAGATTGCTTCCCATCTTGGGTGTCTTAAGGGTGCAACTGCTGCCCTCAACCTGGGCAAACTCTAGGGCTTCTAGGCCTCTGTGCCGGCACTGACACTGGCCGGGATGAGTGCAATCCATGATTGTGATGTCATATATGACATAAAGTACATTGTGGTGAGCTGGAGAACAGAGTTGCCCACAAAAGGTGTAGAAAATGTCCGCCAGGTTGAGTCAGACGAAATTCACCAGAGAACATGACTCTCTGTGGAAGGTGACGTGTGCATCAATGTTTGGACTTTACATCCTAGTCGACTGTCAAATCTTTAGGACTACAGAGTTTGGCTAGAGAGGAGAAACCCCACAAATATGAGGAGACGAGGGGGACAGTGAAGGGAGATGGGCAACATTTCCCTGGCAATACTGAAGCAAATGGCTTTTGTTCCTTGGGGCAGGGCATGAAGTTACATGAGTTCATGCTCTAGGGCAACGGATCGCATCACAGAAGCCCCTTGCTTACACCTTCGGAGTACACAGCAGTCAAGAATATAAATTAATTTACCTTCCAGCTTGGGTGTGATTTTAACTGCTGCATCTCAGCCTTAAATTCAATGGGTACAGCATTCTGCACAATTGATTCTCCTTCCTAGGAATGCTGCATTTTTGAATGTCTGCCTGTATTGCAGCTGTACAAGACAAAGGCTTCAGTACAACCATGCATGCACTGAGCCCCCTGAGGTATCAGCGATTTGGGGAAGGGGTCCAGTCGAGTCCAGTCACTTCCTCCTCTCCTTTCTGAACAGCTGATTGCTGCTATTGCTGATTATTATTGTTATTTTCTGGGTTCAGCGTGTGTGCCCCCCCCCCTGCTGCTAGATTGGGCAAATGGCTCATTTTATAGCCCATCTTCTTCAACAGGACTTTGATGCGCAAGATCGTGTGCTGGGCTGCACCCACAGCGACTCTGCAAAAAACGTGTTACCTCTGTTTAAGATGAGCTTGATAGGTTGTGAAGATGGGCCGAGTACCTAAAACACTGACGTCTCAATAGTTTGAATCTTAAGCCTTCCTCCCTTATAATGGATAAGATTTTTTTCTCCCCATAGCACCTGAGCGGCCAGTCTTTATAGAACCATCTTATAAATCTTGGCTGGAACAGATTGGTGGATGTTCAGGCCTAGTGGATCTATTAGGAGAGGAGAGAAGGGCTGGATTTGCGACCATGAGAAGAACCACAAAAGAAAACTCGATGTGGCAGGATAGCGGCCCTCAGCCTGTCTGTTGTCCTCAAAACCTGGAGCCCTCATACCTGGAGGTGCTTACACTGATCAGCCCTCATTAGTGCAAACGTCGCTTGTAGTTCAGCACAACTGAACAATGAGTTCCCCGTAAAACAGTAATAATGCCTTATGGGCTTCTCCCTGCCCTGCAGTCCCTAGGAATAGTCCTACCTGCCTATTTTGGTTTCTCTCGAGGAAACCTGTGATGACCTTTACTGTCAGATGACAATGTGGAGGATTTAAGAAGCCTCCAATTCAGTTTTTGGAAATGTGTTTCCTTGCCAAGAAAGGCCCATTTAATTTATCAGTTTTGTTTCAGGATCTGCTCGGTCTTCAAGAGAGTCAACCATAAGAAGAACAGAGTCTTTGACCATGAAGAGGTGCGCGATGGAAGCAGAGACTGTCCCCAGGAGAAAGAAAAGGCGGGACCACAGAAGGAGGAGCTGGATGAGAACGGTGAGGGCACTTGGGGGAGCGAGGGGGGCGCTCAGTGCTTAAGGATCACGGGGGAGGGCTCCCAAAGGAGGAGGAAGTGAGCCCCGGGATATCTCTGTGATTGTTCCAAAGGAGGTAGTGGCTCCTCCCCGTGCAGCTGCACAAGGGCACCCGATCCCCCTGTGGGGCAACGAGCAAGACCTGCTTCCCCCATTATTTATTGAATGCCCTGCAAACCAATCTAGAGATTCTCATAGTGACTCACAATAAAAATGTTTATTAATAAAATAAACCCAACGAGCAATTAAAAAATTGTTAAAACACAGCAAACAGCATAACCTATGAAACCAGACTTAAAATCATCAGAGCTAAAAGGCCTGGGGAGAAAAATAAGGCTAAAACCAGAATTGCGCCTGGGAATGGCCTAGGAGTCAGTGCAGCTGTCTCAAGACTGGTGAGGTGTGTTTTACATGCCCGGTCCCAGTCGGTAATCTAGCTGTCACATTTGCAACTAATTGCAGTTCCTGAACAGTCTTCCAAGGCAGTGTCAGGGTGGAAACTGAGCCAATAGAGCCCCAGAGCAGTTCTGATTCTGAGGAGGAACAGCAATCCATGGGAGAGGAGCTCGCTCATCTCTCGCAGGCACAGCAGCTGGCAGAGATTCCTCCTGCCACATTCCTGGGATAGATAGCGACCCTGGCAGCGAGAGAGTGCTGGAGGGGGGCTTGCTGGACGCTTGGTGCAGATGCAGGGAGCGACGACAGCTGGAGGGCGCGGAAAGGAGGTGTAGCGCTTGTTTAGTGCGCAAACAACGGTCGCATCCCAAGGACCCAAAGGAAATCGGAGGCTCTCTCCCTAGCCCATAAGTTCAGGGTCTTCCCGTGGTTCTCCTTCAAACGGGGACCAACTGCCTTACTTGGAGCTTAGGCTACTCAGCTATCTTTCCCCAGGGCTGTTTCTTGCTTTGGCGCTAGCGACTAGTATTCTGAAAGAGTCATAAAGTAATAAAGGAAAAAAGTCTTGGAAAGAATTCCTCGTCGTCTGTGTCCTGAGTTGGCTATTGGTGGGGACTGCAAGAGGCAGCTAGGGCGCTGACAGGCAGCCCCGTGTGCAGTGCATTGCAGTAATCCAAAATGGGCTATTACCAGAGCATGGATGATCATGGCCCGGCTAGCCCCGTGCAGGAGGCCACAGCTGGTGAAATGCGCTTTGTTCCGCAGAGGCCACCAAAGACAGGATTAGACCCGAAAGCTCCCTTTGACGGGGAACCTGCGTCACTCTGCATCACTTGGTGGTGCTGGTGGTGCTTGGCAGCGGGCGAAGGAAGCAGGGAGCCAGCAGGAGAGCTGGCCATCAACACTGCAGAGCTCCCACTGGGTTTGGGCTAAATAGGGAAGAAGAAAAGTCAAACATACGGTGTTATCAAACTCAGTCAGTCAGTCTGGACTTTTCGACGGCAAGAAGTTATCTGACAACAGAAGGAGTAAGAGATGCATGAGAAATGTGCCTCTTATTTTAGCTGTCCCGCTGTCAGCGTGGTTTGTAGCCACCCAGATCTGCCAGCATCCACACACTTCAGTCAAGACTCTCGCCCAAGAAGCCACTGGCCCAGAGACAACAGTCTCTGCCGCAGTGGATGCTTGGCCTGGGAGTGGGGGATCAGCCCTTTCTGCTGTGGTATTGAATTCCCACTTCAGCCTCTGCACAGAAAGTGCCATCTCACAGATACACATTATGACAGCTTTAATTTTAAAAAACTTCTTCTAAAGTTCAGTGCAGCTAACAAACTTCAAGACAATACAAACATCATTGAGGCTTTTTATTACTAAAAAGCACAGCAGAATAAAGCCACATTTGCAACCATTCAAGAGCACTGAAATAAGAACCATACAAAATCACAGACACTGTGCTATCTTTTTGGCCGGTATCTCTATGCTGGGCTAAGTGGAACTTCAGCTTATAGCTGAAGAACATGCCGACCTGGTCTGTGTGACCAAAATCTGGTTGGATGAACAAGGAGGAGTTAATCTCTCCCAAATGTGTCCACCGGGGTTTCTTGTGCAGCACCAGGCTTGACTAGAGGGGTGGGAAGTGGGGGGAGCCTTTGTCCATAGGGATTCTATCCCCTGGTCGGACAGAGACACTGGGGGGGAGGGAACCAGCTAGTTTGAATGGAGGTTTACAGCTGATCTTATACAGGGTTGCACTCTCCCATATAAGTCTGGGAGCTTTCCTGGACTCTGCGCTAACTGGGGAACCCCAGGTGGTTGCAATGTCCAGGAATGCTTAAGAACATAAGAGCCCTGAGGCTGGATCAGACAAGGGTCCATCTACTCCAGCATTCTGTTCACACAGTGGCCAACCAGCTGTTTCCCAGGAACCCACAAGCAGGGCATGAGTGCAACAGCACCCTCCCACCCATGTTCCCCAGCAACTGGTGTACAAAGTCTCACTGCCTCTGGTACTGGAGGTAGCACAGAGCCATCAGGACTAGTAGCCATTGATAGCCTTTTCCTCCAGGAATTCGTCTAACCCCCTTTTAAAGCCATCCAAAATGGCGGCCATCACTGCATCCTGTGGTAGCAAATTCCATAGTTTAACTCTGTGCTGTGTGAAGAAGCCCTTCCTTTTATCATTCCTGAATTTCCCACCAATCAGCTTCATAGGATGACCCTGGGTTCTGGTATTTTAAGAGAGGGAGAAAAATGTCTCCCTATCCACATTCTCCACACCATGCATAATTTTGTAGACCTCAGTCATGTCTCCCCTGACCCTCCTTTTCTCCAAGCTAAACAATCCCAGCTGTTGTAACCTCGTCTCATAGGGGAGATGCTCCAGCCCCTGATCATTTTAGTTGCCCTTTTTTGCACCTTTTCCAGCTCTACAATATCTTTTTTTAGATGTGGTGACCAGAACTGTATACAGTGCTTAGGCTGGTACCCCAGCTGAGGCCCTATCTGGAGAGGACAGACCTTGCCTCAGTTATCCATGCACTAGTGATGTTCAGGCTGGACTACTGTAATGTGCTGTACATGGGGCTGCCTCTGAAGATGGTTCAGAAACTTCAGCTGGTGCAGAATGCAGCTGTTTGAGTGCTGGTGGGGGTGAAGTGATTTGATCACATAATGCCTATGTGTTTCCAAGACCAATTTAAAGTGCTGGTTTTGACCTTTAAGTGGGTTGGGATCAAGTTACTTGAGGGGCCACCTTTACCCATATCAAACTGCCTGCACTTTAAGATCAGAAAGAGAGGCCCTTCTTATATGCCCACCCATGAGAGCAGTTAGGTGGGTAACCACATGTGAGAGGGTGGCCCCACACCTCTGGAACAAGTTGCCATCGGAGGTCTGCCATGTTCTGTCATTGCAGGCTTTTAAAAAGGCCTTGAAAACATTTTACTGACTGCTGTTGTTGCTGTTATTGCTGTTGCTGGTTTTATGGTAGTTTTTATTGCTATTGCGTTTATGTTTTATCGCTTTAAATATTTTAATAGTTTCTATGTATTGTATTGCTGTAAACTGCCTTGGGAGGGCTACTGCTCTGAAAGGTGGCCAAGAAATATTTTGAATGAATAAATAAACTTGATCTGATTCAGCAAGGCAAATCATGTGATTATAGAAATTCTATTTATTCATTCATCTTATATCCCACCTTGAAAACTATTAATTTTCCAAAGTGGGTCAAAGAAATTGCAGAATTTACTATCTCTTTGTAGTCAGGCTGTTCTCTTAAGGACTGGTCACTGGTTAAATATCAGGAAGCAGAGAACAGGAAGAAATAGCCAGTTCTCACAATGGGGGGGATGTAAACAGTGGGGTCCCCCAAGGATCTGTATTAGGGCCTGTGCGGTTTAACTTGTTCACAAATGATCTGGAGTTAGGGGGTAAGCAAGGAGGTAGCCAGTTTTGCAGATAATACTAAAGGAGATTACAAAGAGCTCCAAAAAGTGGTCTATAGAAATTAAATCCCTCTCTCTAGGCTTCCTGCTCATTTGAGTGCAGATCTTGAGTGCTTGTACCTTGTGTTGGGTGCCTGGGACAGATTAGGGATTCTGCTGGTATATTGCCCACCCCACTGCCCATCAGACTCCCTGCCTGAGCTGATGGAGGTGGTCTTGGACTTGGTGTTGGACTTGGACCCTAGGATGGTGGGGATCTCCATTTCCATGCTGAGGCCGCTGTATCCAGGGCAGCTCAGGACTTCATGGCTGCCATGACAACCAGCAATGACATGGAGCTGTCCCAACATGTCATTGGCCCAACACATTTAAAAGGACACACACTTGATCTGGTTTTCTCGACTGGGCTGGAGGATGGTGATCTGAAAGTGGAGGAATTAGCATCTGTCTCTTTGTCATGGTCGGATAACTTCCTGCTGAGGTTTAGACTCTTGGCAGCCTTTTCCCTCTGCAAGGGTGGGGGATCTGTTAAAATGGTCTGCCCCTGGAGGCGAATGGATTCTGATGGATTCCAGAGGGCTCTGGTAGGGATGTACGAAAGTGACTTACCTTTTCGCGGATTCTGTTCATGGTGGTGGGGGGGGAGGCGTTCCGTCCCTCCCGCCGGAATCCTCGATGGCTGGCGGTGCTCCATGCCGGCTCCGTGGAGCAGCCGGCCAGGCCCAGGCCAGGGCTGTCCGCAGCTGGATTTCCGGCCGTGGAGGGCTCTGGGTAACAACAACAAAACGCGTACGCAAATGGCGGTGGCTACGGCTGCCACCATTTGTGTTCCTTATTTTTCGCCGTCTTAGTCTATGTCAATATTTACGTAGACTAAGACGAAGAAAAGAAACGGGAACGCAAATAGCATAGTGGGGATCCGCAGTGACAAACAAACAAACCCCCCCGCAATATTTACATAGACTAAGAAGGCGAAAAATAAGGAATGCGAATGGCAGCGGCCGTAGCCGCCGCCATTTGCGTATGCGTTTGTTTTTTTTTAAACCCAGACGTGATAGGCTACATAAGTCTTTACGTAGCCTATCACGTCTATGGGGGGGAAAAAAGAAAAAAACTCAGACTGCAAATGGTGGCGGCAGCCGGTCGGAAGACCAGCTGCCACTGCCAAAGCTGCCGCTGGAGCCGCTGCTGCCGCCCGGAACATCCACCCCAGGTAAGTCTCGTCCCGGGGGGGATCCGCAGGGGGCAGGGGGGGTGGCAGGCTGTTCCGCGATGGATTCCGGGGGGCCGAATGCACTGGCATTCGGCCTCACCGAGCTCCGTCGCGGAATTCTCTGACATCCCTAGGCTCTGGGGGATTTTCCTCCTGGTACGGCTGGTGCTCCTGTCGAAGCCCAGGTCGCTCTGTGGAATGCAGAGATGACTCGGGCAGTTGACACAATCGTGCCCAAGATCCCCCTCCCTCTGAGCAGAGCCCGGCCAGCTCCTTGGTATACACCTGAGCTGAGGGCAATGAAGCAAGAGGGGAGACGGCTAGAACGCAGGTGGAGGAAAAGTCGTGCTGAGTCTGACCGAACACAAGCAAGAGCTCATTATCGAGCCTCCTCTGTGGCGGTGAGGGTGGCAAAAAGACAGTTCTGTTCCACCAGCGTTGCGTCTTCTCAGCGTTGTCCAGCGGAGCTTTTCCGAGTGGTTCGCGGCCTGTTACATTCTGGGCCAGGGAGAGAGACTGTGGTTGCATGCTGTGACGAGTTTGCAGGGCACTTTGAAGATAACGTTGCTCAGATTCGTCAGGAATTGGACACCACAATTAACGCAGTTCCATTGGTACAGGCATCCAGAGCACCGTCTGGTCCAGTGTTATTGGACGGGCTTCAGTTACTGAGGCCTGAGGATGCAGACGAGGTGCTTGGCCAAGTCCGATGGACCACTTGTGTGCCTGACCCTTGACCTTCATGGCTTATTACATCAAACACGGAGGAAATGTCCGGCTGGGTCCAGGAGGTTGTAAGTTCCTCCTTGAGAGAGGGAGTGGTGCCGGCCTCTTTAAAAGAGGCGGTAATCAGGCCACTCCCGAAAAAGCCTAACCTGGACCTGGAGGACGTTAACAATTATAGGCCAGTGGCCAACATCCCCTTCCTGGGCAAGGTGCTTGAACGGGTGTTCGCAGGACAGCTCCAGGCACTGTTGAATGAAACGGATTAACTAGATCCATGTCAATCGGGCTTCAGGCCTGGTTTGGAACGGAAACTGCCTTGATCGCCCTGTGGGATGACCTTGGCCAGGAGGGACAGGGGGAGTGCGGCCCTGTGGATTCTCCTGGACCTCTCAGCGGCTTTCGATACCATCGACCATGGTATCCTTCTGGATAGGCTGTCTGGGTGGGGAGCTGGAGGCACCGCACTGCAGTGGTTCCGCTCCTACTTGGCTGGTCGACTCCAGAAGGTGGTGCTGGGGGGTGACTGCTCTGTGCCATGGCAATTATGCCACGGGGGTCTGCAGGGCTCTATTTTATCCCCCATGCTGTTCAGCATCTACATGAAACTGCTGGGGGAGGTTATCCGGAGGTGTGGGCTGAGGTGCCATCAATATGCGGGTGACACCCAGCTCTACCGCTCTTTCTCATCAATCCCAGGTGAGGCAGTGGCTGTTCTGAATCAGTGCCTGGGCACGGTAATGGACTGGATGAGGGCCAGTAAACTGAAACTCAATCCAGACAAGACGGAGGTACTGTTAGTGGGTGGTTCGTCTGCCCGGCTAGGTGATATTCAACCTGTTCTGGAGGGGGTTGCACTCCCCCAGAGGACCACGTTCGTAGTTTGGGGGTGCTCTTGGACCCAGAACTGTCACTCGAGGCACAGGTGAACTCAGTGGCACGGAGCACTTTTTATCAGCTCAGGCTGGTATACCAACTGCACCCTTATCTGGATAGAGATAGCCTAGCTACAGTTATCCATGCTCTGATCTCTTCTTGTCTGGATTACTGCGATGCGTTATACGTGGGGCTGCCTTTGAAAACGGTCCGGAAACTTCAGCTGCTCCAAAATAGGGCAGCAAGATTGTTAACACGGACTGGCCAGTGAGCTCATATTACGCCAGTACATTTCCAGCTGCACTGGCTGCCAGTCCATTTCCGGGCCCGATTCAAAGTGCTGGTATTAACAATCAAAGCCCTTAATGGCTTGGGGCCGGGTTATCTGAAGGATCGCCTCCTCCCATATGTGCCTGCCTGGACCCTAAGATCATCCTCAGCAGCCCTTTTCTGTGAGCTCTTGCCGAAGGAAGTGAGGCAGGTGGCTACTAGGAGGAGGGCCTTTTCCGCTGTGGCACCCCGGCTGTGGAATGAACTCGCTAGTGAGGTTCGCCTGGTGCCTACGTTGTATTCTTTCTGGTGCCAGGGGAAGACCTTTTTATTTTCCCAGGCATTTTAGCCTTTTAGCTTTCTAGTCTTTTAGCTTTGCTGTTTTAAATCTGTATTTCAAATCTCTGCATTGCTGCTTGGTTTTATTCTGGTTGGTAGGCGGCAATATTGCAACCGAAACTCTCCCCACGACCTGAGTTCGATCCCAGCGGAAGCTGGGTCTTGGGTAGCCGGCTCAGGTTGGCTCAGGCCTCCAACCTTCCGAGGTCAGTAAAATGAGTACCCAGCCTGCTAGGGGAAAGGTAGTCATGACTGGGGAGGCAATGGCAAACCACCTTCTGCCATGAAAACGCCAGCGAAACCAGCGTCCCTCTAGGGGTCAGTAATGACTCGGTGCTTGCACAGGAGGAACCTTTCCTTTCCATTGTTATACCATGGTTTTAATGTTTTATATTTATTGTGTGTTCTTTGGTTTTAATTTTTGTGAACTGCCCAGAGAGCTTCGGCTATTGGGCGGTATAGAAATCAAATGAATGAAGGAATGAATGAATGAATAGGTGAATGGGCAATAAAATGCCAACTGTGGTTCAATGTAAGTAAATGTAAAGTGATGCACAATGGGGCAAAGAATCCTAACTTCAGATATGCAATGTGGCAAAGTCTGAGCAGATGGTGAGTGACCGGGAAAGAGATCTTGGGGCCATGGTGGAGAGCGCAACCAAAATGTCAACCCAGTGTGCACAGCAGCTGTGAAAAATGTGACTTCCATGCTAGAGATTCTTAGGAAAGGGATTGGAAACGAAACTGCTGGTATCATAATGCCTTTATACAGATCTATGGTGTCACCACAGTTGGAGCACTGCACAGTTCTGGGTCACCACACCTCAAGAAGGATATTGTGGAGCTGGAGAAGGTGCAAAAAAACACACCAGAAATTATCAGGGGCTGGAGCAATCCTGTTTTAGGAAAAGTTACAATATTTGGGGCTATTTAGTTTAGAAAAAGGTGAGTAAGGGGGAACATTATATAGGTATCAAAGTATGTGTTGTGTGGGAAAAGTGGGCAAGTTTCCCCCCCTCTCTGATCATACTAGAACCCTGCAGGGTTGTCCAATGAGCTGAACAGTGGGAGGTTCAGCACAGACAGAAGGAGGGACAGTGTCACGCAGTGCAGAGTTGAACTGTTGCATTTGCTGCTATGGCTATGAGATGTAGTGAGAGCCACAAATTAGGAAGGCTTCAAACGGGGGTTGAGCAGATTCAAGTGGGAGGAAGAAGCTAAGGGCATCTCTGCTCATCTTGATGGCTATATACCATTGGCTGATGTAAGCTCTGCTCTTTCCCTTCACCAGAATCACAGGTCTGTTTTTGCAACTTGAGGAATCTCAGAGAAGGAAACGGCCCCTCCCTGGTGCAGGAGTCCACTGACAGCCTGTGTGCCTTGGCTGAGACCAAGGTGGCCGGGGTTCTGCGGGCCATCTGCAAGTACCGCCAGAGCATCCACAAGGTAGACGCCCCTTGGAACCTTTCAGCTGGTTCTTCTCTTGGCTTGTTTTAATGCTGCATAAAAGGAGTGGGAGATAGACAAGAGCAGCATTACCTCTGGACCCACCTTGCTGCCTGTGTCCTTTGTTCTCATCCCTTACGTTCTCTTGGGTCAAATCCTATTCCAAATCTAGTGGAAAGGTCATCTTTGATGTATCCCTCGAAAAGGAGGGATTGTTCTGCTTCTTTTTCGGCAACTGTGCCATTATGCAATGGATCTGTTCCCATTTAAATGTGTAAGGGGAATTTGGGGTGGGGGGTGTCTCTGGCACATGCCGTGGTCCCAGGGACTTGCTGGAATTCATCTGCCCATGTGAATCCCCCCACACACACCAGTTCATGGAGTTCTGCAGGGGAGGCTCGGTGTTGTGTCCCCGCTGTTCAGAAGAAGCAGTCCGCACCCTTTTCTATTTGGGATACCCTTGGGAACTTGCCAGAATGAGTGGGTGTGCCTGAGGTATCCTGGGGGCGGATGAAAACGTCTCTCGGAAGTGGCCAGGCAGACACCCACTGCTGGTCCAGCGAGCTGGAGAGAGCCTGCCTCCGTCTACGCCCGTTAAAGGTCCGCCCGTGAGGGGGCAGGGGAGCAGAAGCGCCTCACCGGCCCCGGCCAAGGCGGGGCTCACCCGGCGCGCTGCCCAGCTGCGCTGCGCAAGGCCTTGGGCGCGGCAGCGGGACGCGCTCCCTCGCCGCCCGAGGCAGGAGAACAGGCGCCGCTGCGCAGAGCCCGCCACTGCACACCCCGCCGCCGCCCGCCGCCGCCGCCGCCCTCGGGGCGAGCCGAGGACGTGCCGCGCCGTGCCAGGCCCTCGTGCGGCTGACGTGCTCTCCGGAGAGCCGCCTGCCCTCCAGCTCACGCCAGCAGGCTTCCCAAAGGGAGGGCAGGGCCTCCGGGGCAGCCAGCGCCGGTCCCGGCCCCACTCTGGGGATCCCCGCAGAGGGAAACGGGGGGCAGCTGCTCCGGAGGGCCCGCCAGCCGCAGCATCGGCCGCAGGGCTCGCAGGGCCGGGAGGGTTCTCTGGAGCACCTGCTCGGGCTGCGCAAGGTGAATCCCTCCCGGGGGCGGGACGGCGCCGTTCGCTGCTCCTCCCGCGCTGGCTCGCAAGGCCGGGGATTCACCTTGCCTCGGGGGGGGGGGGGCGTTCCCTGCTGGGGGTGCACGCCGGCGACTGCACGCACGCACGCTTAGCACCAGGGATGCAGCTGGGGGCTCTCGGCCTGCTCCTCCCCCCACTGGCTGAGGAGATGTACTCGGTGTCAGGGTTGCCTGTGTGCGGCCAAAACGTGTGGCTGCTGGCAACCGGAGCATCGAATGTCGCTCAAGACCATCCTCGCCACAGTTCCATTCTTTTGAGTTTAAATTCCATATCAGGGTAAAACCTTTATCAGACCAATAAAGGGAAGGGAATCACCCATGGCTTGCAGAACCCAGGCAACCCTGCGGAGACCACGGAAGACCAGGGGGTATGGGAAACAAGTCCCAGGAGGAAAGGTATGCTGGGGTATGCTTAGCCAGGAGAGAAGGCTGTGGGCGGGGAGGGCAGGGGAGAGGGTGGCAGGATGGCACATTGTCTTCAGAAGACCTGAAGGGTTGCCACACAGAAGGAGGCGGCCAGGACTCTGTTCTCTCATGCTCCGGAGGACAGGACGAGATCTAATGGGCATAAATTACAGGAGGGTAGATTTTGGATGAACGTTGCCTGTGCTGAACAGAGGGTTGGATACGATGGCCCCCTTCAACTCTTATGGTTTTGTTATCTGTGATACTGTGTGGTTTATGCTCACACTGGGTCTCTTTGTACATGCCAAGCATTGATATGTTTTATCCTCTGTGTGCATTCTTTGGTAATTTATTTAAACTTTTAAAGGTTTTAAATTATGTTTTATCATGTTGCATTTTAGGGTTTAATTTTTAGGTTTTATCATGTGAGCCGCCTTGAGAACTTTAGCTACTGGGCACAATAGAAATGTAATAATTAATTATATACTCATACAAAATTAGGCTTCTGCTCAGATCAATGGTCTTTTTTGCAGTTCACTTTAAATGCATCCAGTACTGGGCTTTGGGGCTTTGCTGAATCTTGTGTGTCTATCCCCCCCCCCCCCCGCCTTCAGCACTTCACACAGCAATGTCGGGTCCTTTTGCATTCCCTACTCTTCTGTAGATCTCTCCAAAGCATCGATTGCGCATTAATCAGATCCTTCAAGCTGTGATCAAGTCAGCCAGCAGCATAGACTACAAATTAGCGAATGTCATCATCAGACTGGCCACTGAAGACATGCTGAGGACCACAGTAAGAACCAAGAGGACAAGCACGCCCTTCCTAGGGAACTCCGCCATGCCCCCTCCCTAATAAGCTCCCACCTTGCATTAAAGATGTGGTTGTTCAGGCAGGCATTTGGGGTGGGGTGGGGTATTTTTAGAAATACGATGTTTTAATGTGGGATTTTATTGTTTTAAACTGTTGTATTATTGTACATTGCCCAGAGTGGCCGGCCAGATGGGCAATTAAGAAATGTAATAAATGAAAATTTAAGAAAAACACAGTGAGGCTCCTCCTGCAGCCACATGCTCTCTCCCTCTGAGCAGAGCCATGTTGCTCCTCGGCAGGCGCCTGAGGGCAGCGCTGCAGGAGGGAGGCTGCCAGAAGGCCGGGGAGGAAGAGCCCCCAAGCCTGAGCGCACGCAGCTCCTCGCGGAGCTCGCCCCGTGGCAGTGATGGGGGCAAGGGGCTCTTCACCACCCTCGCCACATGGAGGCACACCATGAGCCTTGCTGGGTCAGGCCAGAGGCCTGTCGAGACCATCCTGCTGTCTGCGCAGTAGCCAGATGGATGCCTCTGTGGGAAGCCCACAAGGCGGTGTGAGTGTGGTGGCCCACCCGCTCACGCGCCCGCAGCTGGGGTGGGGAGGCGGCGCCCAGCCTCCAGCACTGGCCTTGGAACGCAGCCCCCGTGGCGACGAGCCGCAGGTGGTGGCCGCCTCCTGCGTGCCCCCTGCACACGTGTCAGGCGCCCGCCTGGCAGGCCATTGCTGCGGCTGGCGGTGGCACCTTCCGCGGGCACGTGCTGTGCAGAGGCATTCTTCCCCAGGGGCTTGGGGGTATCCCTTGAGGGCGGGGCGGGGCCTCCCGCAGGAGCGCACAGGCAGGGCCACGGGGGCTATTCCGCATGGGGCCTCCTGCTCTCCCTGCCCAGTGGGCCACACAGTCGGACTGGGTGGGTGGTGCTCCGAAGAGCCCGGTGCCCGCCACTTCTTCGGCGCGGCGTCCTCTTTCTGCCCTCCCCCACACGAGCTGGCAGGCTCCCCTTTGTGCTCCCACCTTTGCTTTCCCCCTCCGGACACATCCCAGTCAGGGCATTTGGGATCCAAGGGCTTTTGCTTAGAGTTCGGATTAGAGCAAATCCTGAGAGAGACAGAGAGACTGATCTGCCTCTGTTTCCCATAAAAAGAAAAACAGGATGAAAAAGAAAAGCCATAAATCCAGAGGCAGGTCCAGCCACGAATGTAAAAAGACCGCAGACCCCAGTGCAGACCCCCTTGACCAGCTCATCTTTCGAGGGGTCCCAATCCTCTGCATCTCTCTCCCGGCATTCAGAGAGCCTACCCCCTTCTGCCAGATCCTCCCAGGGGTACCCCGAACATGGCAGCGCAGCAACTGGCCCAGTAGTGACCTGGAGGACGAGGGGCTGTCTGAGGCAGCTGCAAGTCCCCACCAGCCAGAGAAGGGGATGCGCTGGAGACCTCTTTCCAGCTCTACTGGCCACGCGCCCAGCTCACTGGAGCAGTGCCCAGAGTGGAAGATCAGGCCGCTGCCACAGCACAGAAAGGGGCGCAGCCCACCTGTCTTCAGGGCCCACCTGAGCCCAAGAGTGTACCTTTTCCAGAATCGTTTGGAAAGTTGTGACAATCAGAGTGGGCCGCCCCTCCCCTCCCGGATGGCGTGGGCTCATGGCTGCCCGCCCTCCCGAGTCGGGCAGTGGTGCTTCTGGGGCATTCCGCCATCGGCGCCTCCGCAGCAACTCTGTTTCCAGCGGCGACACCCCGTGACAGAACTCCCTCTCCAATTCCTGCCTGGCACCTATGTTGTGCATTTCCCTCAAAACGTTTCAAGCTTCTTATCTAAAAAAAAATCAATCAGTGACTATAGATATTTATTGAAGTTTAAAATTTTTTGGCGAGTTTGCTATATTGACTTTAGCTTCTGTTGCTAGTTATATGCTGTGTTAGATTTTATGGCTTTATGGCCTTATTTGTATATTTGATGGTCTAATCTTGTATTATAAGCCAATATAAGGTGTTTCTATTATTGGGTAGCCTAAAAATGTGGTTCATAAATGAACAGACTGGTGTGACTCAGCGGTCCTAGCAGCGCCTGAGTCCCATTCACCCAGAGCAGTGCCCCTGTGGCTGCCACTGTGTCGCTTTCCACCCAGCGTTGTTTCTTGTGAGAAGCCATTCCTGGCAAGAGCGGCAATGAGAGGTGTGTTGCAGAAGCTGGCGGCATCCGCCATCTCTTGAATTGTCCCCAGCAATATGTTTCTGTCCCCTCGGCTGCTGCAGGATCTCCACGACCTGTACCAGGATGCGGCTGGTGACATCCTGGTGGCCCTGTGGAATCACTTTCCGGCAGAAGTGCTGACCAAACTCCTGGAGGGCTTCCAAGGCCGGCTGCTTCCATACCGCAGCATCCTCTGTGTTTTGGGGAAACTGGCAAACAAAGGTACAATTGCCCATCTTGCCCAGAGGCCCCCCCACTGAGTTCGCGTGTCATTGGAACAGGGTTGGTCTGATCCAAAGGGCCTCATCTGTTTGGGCTGGGGTTGCTCCAAGGAAGCTGGGGTGGCAGGTGGGAACAAGGTATGAAATGTCTGTGCAGCGAAATAGGCCTGGCATACTAGCCTGTCCAAGTGTCCATCTGCTCTACAAGCAGGAACAATTATTCCAGTGGGAATTTTGGACATTGCCCGCTTCGCTGCTGACAATCACCAAAGACGGCCACCCCTCATCATTGTGGAAACATGCAGGCAGCATCCGCCTCCAGGGTCCCAACAGAGGTTCTGTCTCCCTCCTTTGTGGTCTCTCGTTGAACTGTCTCTCGTCCCTTCCACATGGGGCCCGTCTACATGGGGCGGTTTCGACGATGCTATTCTGCTTCATTTTCCCTTTAAACCAGCTTCCACCCGCTTCCAGTGCAGTGTGCCCCAAATTAAATGTGGCTTCTTGTATGTGTTGCCAGGGGGGTGGGGGACTGCTATGGCTTCACTGCAGGTGGGCTGCCCCTTTAGTTTTGTTTTCCCTGCCACATCCTGGCTTTGTAGAATGGCAGCCATTGGGGCCTGGGGAACTGATTGCGCTCAAGTGCACTTGAGCAAAGAGCAGAACTCCTGCCAAGCTCAGCATCCCTACTCGGAAGTAAGGGAACAGCTGATTGCCCCAGTTTAATTTCTAATTTAATTTGCTTCACATCCATTTTTTTTTCAAGGGCGCCAGGCTGGAGAAGTAACTGGTTGTCTCCTCGCTTATCGCTGAGCACAGAAAGGGGGCTGTGGAGGGAAGTGAGCCTGTTATTCCCCGTGGGTGCTGCTTCGCTGCTGCCTCTGCTGGTGCCTCCTCTCCTCCCTCCCCTCCATTCTTTAGTCTTCACTGTATCATTGCAGACTCCGGCTCTTGATAGCTAGTACTTGAAACAGCACTGATCCGATTTTCTCAATGGGAAAAAGATGCTACAGATTTTCAATGGGAGGAAAGCAGGCAACAAAGGCTGCAGTCTGAGAATGGGTGAAGCAGCTAGATTGCTGTTTTTACTCCCTGGAAGTGTGCAGCTGGGGTTTTATGAATGGGCAACACAGGCTGCAGATTGTCAATGGGTGAAGTGTCTAGACCCCTCCATTTATTCCCTAGAAAAGGAGAAAGGGGGAGGGAGCTCTAACCCCCTGACTGTTAGCTGGAATGGGGCGAAACTGCACTGGTGGGGTGCTCTCATGGGCAGCCTTCGGATGCTGTCAGGGATAATAACGTGGCAGCCGGTGGGAGCCTGGACAGGGGTGGGAAACAAGCCTCTCTCTTTGGTTGCGCAGCACCTGCTGGGTTGATGACGTTCAGTTCTACTCCCCCCACTTAACCCAGAAGTATGCCCCTTTCATGTGCTGTGTGACCTGTGAAAAGCGGGTCTTCAAGGTATGGTACACTCGGCTTTTCTTGCTTCGTGTGTCCTGAAGGTCCAAAGCCTTTTCCATGAAAATCTGGACAGTACTCCAATGTGCTTCTGATTCTGTTGTTGTGAAGATCCCCCCGTTGAAACATTGCATCAACCCACACCAAAAACTGCTACAAACATGCAAAACCACCAGTATTTGGCTGAGAATAAAGCAAGCAAATCCCCTCTGCAAAAAAAGCAAATGTCCCTAAATGATCTGTGTACAGTGGAGCTCTGGCCTTGTAAATCCTTGAACAATAAGCTTGCAGAGTGCCTTCAATGTTTAGCATATGCCAAAAAGGCAGGCTCCTGCTCCAAAGAGCGTGCAGTCTGAGGTAGCCAGTAACAGCCATAGAGCACCGTGGCCCTGAATGCTTCCTTTTCTCCCCCGCACAGCTTTTACCGAGAGTGACGCCTTCAAGATAGATGTGTGGGAGCGGAAGCTGGTGGAGGTAAGGTGAGGGCTCTTCTTCCTTGGCCAGGGTTCCCACTGAATCTTGCCTGGGCTTTCTCCCACCTTGGAAGCGAGGCTATGAGTGACTAAGGGGCACCCTTAAGGGGGTGCACAGGTTAAGTGATGAAAACAGGGCTCCCCCACCCTCTACACACATGCCAGGGAGGGAGTCAGTCCCTCGATTCAAACCACATGTCTACCATGTAAAGGAGCCCATCCTAATCCTGCAAAGAAAGTGGAAGCAGAAGGCCCTGGAAAGGATGCAGGTTTTTCGCTTAACATAGAGACACCCTGAGTTGTCCTGTTTCGCCACAGGAAGGACTTCTGATGGTCTCTCCCTCACCAAAGACCTGAGCCCCACAGGAGTTTCATGCTGTGTGACTGGGGGAACCCCCCCACAAGGGCGAGCACCTTCCTAGAGGCACAACTGAATGCGGGTGGGGTGGGTGGGAATAGGGAAGTCCATCCCAGCCTCATCCAGTTGAGTAGTGGCTGATGGGGCTGGGGGGAGCCAAGGTCTCTTTCCAGCCCCCCCCCCGTGCACCCCCCCCACCAGTGGAAGCCAGTGTAGACAGCCGAGCACGGAAGGGCATCCTGCTGCATTTAGCTCTTGCCCCCGGCCTTCCTCCATAGCACGTTCCCTGCGGGCTAAGAGGGGATCTCCCTTGCCGTCGGGAGAAGAGGGGCCACTGCGGGGGCCAGACCCCTTCCGGCAGCAGGCCATCGTGCTCCGTGAGGCCCGCGGGGGGAAACGGGAGGGAGGAACGCCTCCCCCGCTCAGCGCGCTGCCGCCGCTGCGCTAGACCCCGTTGCCCTCCCGAGGTTTCGCCGGTGAGCCTAGAGAGCCGCTGCAGCGCCCCTGGAAGGCGCCGCTCCGCCCAGCGGGAGGAAGGCGGGGCGCGGGCGGAAGCGGCGCCTTGGGCGCAGGACCCGCCCGCGGCAGCGCCCCGCCGCGGAGCCCCGTTTCGCGGCCTGGGCCCGCGCTCGGGCACGTGGCTCTCGCCGGGGACAGGCGGCGGAGCTGGGCGAGCCTCGGCGCCACCCAGCGAGGCCGGCCACGGGCTTCCCGCTTGCTTCCGACAGTTCGTGGAGCGGCTCCTGATCGACGTCACCGATGGGGCTTGCTGCGAGGAGCTCCGCCAGGAGCTCGCGAGAGCCGGCGCGGTGCGGAGCAGCCGCAGCCCCGAGAAGGTGAGTGGCCGCGCCCGGCATTCTCCTCCCCGAGCGCCCGGCGGAGGGCCGCCGCCTGCCAGCCGCGGTGCCTTCGGGGACGCGGCTCCCTGGCATCAGCCCGGGTCGGAAGGGGGCCGCGGCCGGTTCTGCTCTGGCCACGCTTGCAGGCGGCATTTCACGGAGACGCAAGTCCACCGCCACTGCCAGTCCGAGCATTTCACAGGTGTTCGTCCACCCTCACTAGCTAACGCCAGGAGCGAGGCCTGCAGGTTGGCCACTTCGTGGGCACCTCCAGGGCTCACCATGATTTAGCCCTGCACCCCCTTAGCACCAGCCTTCGGCCTGGAGATCTGTGATTGCAATAACAGTAATAACAGTAGTAGAAGTACCAAGATACTGTCTCTGAGCATGTGAAGAGTGCCTGCCCCTTGTTGACACTCTAAAGGGTTAATGCTTTTTCTTATGAAAGTGAAACTGGAAGTACTGCAATATATTTTGTCCCTCGAGGTTAGGGGGGCCTTCTCTCCATTGTATCAGCAGAAAATTGTGCTCTGTTTGCTCATCTCAGTTTAATGTAAAATAACAGAAGAGACAGTCTCCAGAGTCCTCTTTCTCAGAGAAGGTCTTCTTCTGTGATCCGGTCTGCAGCACTCTTGATGGCTGAGGAGCCCAAGCCAGCCCCCATGGCACCTGGGGGAGTCACTCCAGATGAGACCGCCTGCTTCTGGAGAGACCTGAGCTGTGGTGGCCCCTCCTGCTCTGGCTCTGGGTGCCACAGGCCACGTCCCCCTCTAAATGTGCAAGTGCCGGCTTCGTGGGGAATGGGGAGGCAGGGCTCCCCAGGCCCCCTTGTGGGGCAATGTGGACATCTTTGTGGACTGGAGGTTTTGGAGCAGGCAACAAAAGCCTTCTTCAAAGACTGGATGCCTGAAGAAGGGTGAGTCTCCCAGGGCCCAGGACCGGGAGCCCTCAAGGACGAACGCCTCCAGCCACAGCGGCTCTGAGAGCCCATCCCTGGTCCTTCCATGCTGGGGCCCACCCATATCCCACCCCGGAGGTGCTGGTGCCCCCTGATTCCGAGGAGCGGAGCGCAGACTCCTCCAGGTAGCGGGGAGACCCTGGGAGCAGCTCCCCACCGGCTGCCCCTGGTGGGCTGGAGCATCCAGAAGGAGCCCCTGCCCTGCCATTCCTGCCGTCGCCCCCAGTCAGCGCTGCCAGGCAAACGGGCTGGTGCTTCAGCCGCGGGACTGAAATCCACTCCAGGCCCAGGCTGGCACCAGTGGTTCTGGCTGTGGCACAGAAGCTGCTCCTGGTCCAGTTACCTGCCCCATCGTGTGCCTCCCAGCGCCGCCGACGGGCACAGCAGCACACCAGACCACCTCCGTTCTGGGGGGTGTCTGGGTGTTGTGAATCTGAATCAGAAAAGGCTGCAGTCACCACGTTGACTGCGTGTCCATCCCCCCAAATCCTCTGCACAGGGTGGACTAGGTGGCAGGGACGGGATGATCACTAGGATGAAAGCCCAGCCGCCTCTGAGGAAGCTGCTGATTTGTTCATCTTGCCCAGCACCTCAGTAACATGCCGTGACGGGTTTGCAGGGCACTTTGAAGATAACGTTGCTCAGATTCGTCAGGAATTGGACACCACGATTAACGCAGTTCCATTGGTACAGGCGTCCAGAGCACCATCTGGTCCAGTGTTATTGGACGGGCTTCAGTTACTGAGGCCTGAGGATGCAGACGAGGTGCTTGGCCAAGTCCGATGGACCACTTGTGTGCCTGACCCTTGACCTTCATGGCTTATTACATCAAACACGGAGGAAATGTCCGGCTGGGTCCAGGAGGTTGTAAGTTCCTCCTTGAGAGAGGGAGTGGTGCCGGCCTCTTTAAAAGAGGCGGTAATCAGGCCACTCCCGAAAAAGCCTTACCTGGACCTGGAGGACGTTAACAATTGTAGGCCAGTGGCCAACATCCCCTTCCTGGGCAAGGTGCTTGAACGGGTGTTCGCAGGACAGCTCCAGGCACTGTTGAATGAAATGGATTATCTAGATCCATGTCAGTCGGGCTTCAGGCCTGGTTTGGAACGGAAACTGCCTTGGTCGCCCAGTGGGACGACCTCGGCCAGCAGATACCATCATAAAAAGATAAAAAGATAAAGATAAAGCTTTCGATACCATCGACCATGGTATCCTTCTGGATAGGCTGTCTGGGTGGGGAGCTGGAGGCACCGCACTGCCGTAGTTCCGTTCCTACTTGGCTGGTCGACTCCAGAAGGTGGTGCTGGGGGGTGACTGCTCTGTGCCATGGCAATTATGCCACGGGGGTCTGCAGGGCTCTATTTTATCCCCCATGCTGTTCAGCATCTACATGAAACTGCTGGGGGAGGTTATCCGGAGGTTTGGGCTGAGGTGCCGTCAATATGCAGGTGACACCCAGCTCTACCGCTCTTTCTCGTCAATCCCAGGTGAGGCAGTGGCTGTTCTGAATCAGTGCCTGGGCACGGTAATGGACTGGATGAGGGCCAGTAAACTGAAACTCAATCCAGACAAGACGGAGGTACTGTTAGTGGGTGGTTCGTCTGCCCGGCTAGGTGATATTCAACCTGTTCTGGAGGGGGTTGCACTCCCCCAAAGGACCACGTTGGACCCAGAACTGTCACTCGAGGCACAGGTGAACTCAGTGGCACGGAGCACTTTTTATCAGCTCAGGCTGGTATACCAACTGCGCCCTTATCTGGACGGAGATAGCCTAGCTACAGTTATCCGTGCTCTGATCGCTTCTCGTCTGGATTACTGTGATGCGTTATACGTGGGGCTGCCTTTGAAAACGGTCCGGAAACTTCAGCTGCTCCAAAATAGGGCAGCAAGATTGTTAACAGGGACTGGCCAGCGAGCTCATATTTGTTGTTCAGTCGTTCAGTCGTGTCCGACTCTTCGTGACCCCATGGACCATAGCACGCCAGGCCTTTCTGTCCTGCGCTCTCTCCCGGAGTGTGCTCAAGTTCATATTCATTGCATCGGTGATGCTATCTAGTCATCTCATCCTCTGCCGTCCCCTTCTCCTTTTGCCTTCAGTCTTTCCCAGCATCAGGGTCTTTTCCAGAGAGTTTTCTCTTCGCATTAGGTGGCCAAAATATTGGAGCTTCAGCTTCAGTATCTGTCCTTCCAATGAGCACTCTGGGTTGATTTCCTTTAGGAAGGACTGATTTGACCTCCTTGCAGTCCAGGGGACTCGTAAGAGTCTTCTCCAGCACCACAGTTCGAAAGCATCAATTCTTCGGCGCTCAGCCTTCCTTATAGTCCAGCTCTCACAGCCATACATTACTACTGGGAAAACCATAGCTTTGATTAGACGGACCTTTGTCGGCAAGGTGATGTCTCTGCTTCTTACTATGCTGTCTAGGTTGGCCATAGCTTTCCTCCCAAGGAGCAAGCGTCTTTTAATTTCATGGCTACAGTCACCGTCTGCGGTGATCTTGGAGCCCAAGAAAGTAAAATCTGTCACTGCTTCCATTTCTTCCCCTTCTATATGCCAGGAAGTGATGGGGCCAGATGCCATGATCTTAGTTTTTTTAATGTTGAGTTTCAAACCAGCTTTTGCACTCTCCTCTTTCACCCTCAACAAGAGGCTCTTTAGATCCTCTTTCCTTTCTGCCATTAGGGTGGTATCGTCTGCATATCGGAGGTTGTTGATAATTCTCCCAGCAATCTTAATTCCGAGCTGTGATTCATCCAACCCGGCGTTTCTCATGATGTACTCTGCATATAAGTTAAATAAGCAGGGTGACAATATGCAGCCTTGTCATACTCCTTTCCCAATTTTGAACCAATCGGTTGTTCTATGTCTGGTTCTTACTGTTGCTTCTTGACCCTCGTACAGGTTTCTCAGGAGTCAGGTAAGGTGGTCTGGTACTCCCATCACTTTAAGAATTTGCCAGAGTTTGTTGTGATCCACACAATCAAAGGCTTTATTGTAGTCAATGAAGCAGAAATAGATGATTCTCTTGCTTTCTCCATGATCCAGCGAACGTTGGCGATTTGATCTCTAGTTCCTCTGCCTCTTTGAAACCCATCTTGTACTTCCGGTAGTTCTCGGTTCGCATACTGCTGAAGCCTAGCTTGTAGGATTTTGAGCATCACCTTGCTGGCATGTGAAATGAGTGCAATTGTGCGGTAGTTTGAACACTCTTTGGCATTGCCCTTCTTTGGAATTGGAATGTAAACTGACCTTTTCCAGTCTTGCGGCCATTGTCGAGTGTTCCACATTTGTTGGCATGTTGAATGCAGCACTTTAACAGCATCATCTTTTAGGATATTAAATAGCTCAGCTGGAATACTGTCATCTCCGCTAGCTTTGTTGTTACTAATGCTTCCTAAGGCCCACTTGACTTCACTCTGCTGCACGACTGACTCCTTGGCCGAGGTGCTTGAGGTGGTCTCTGATGTGCGTGTACAGTCCCCTAACTTACTGGTGTTGGGGGACTTCAACGTACATTCGAAGGCCATCCTCACAGGAGCACCTCGGGACTTCATGGAGACCATGGCCTCCTGGGAGCTGCACCATATTCTAACTGGGCCCACCCATGTAGCCGGTCATGCACTAGACCTTGTGTTTGTTTCTGGAGAAGCGGGGAGTGATCTGGAAGTCGGGGGTATATCCACCACCCCCTTGTCATGGTCAGATCACTATCTGGTGATGTTGGACTTCTCGGTTCCACAACCCCTCCGCAGGGGTGGAGGACCCATTAAAATGGTCCGCCCCAGGCGTCTTATGGATCCAAATGGATTCCTGAACGCGCTTGGGGATTCTCTGGGGCATGCCAACGGCCACTCGGTCGAGACCCTGGTGGGTGGCTGGAATGCCGCAATCACTGGGGCATTAGATCAGGTGGCTCCGAAACGCCCTCTCCCCCTGAACAGGGCTCGGACTGCACCATGGTTCAATCCGCGGTTACGAGCTCTGAAACAGGAGGTGAGACGGCTAGAGCGCCGGTGGCGGAAGTCTCGCTCCAAAGACGATCAGACACGGGCTAGAGCTATATCTTCAGCCTATCACGTGGCGGTGAAGGCAGCAAAAAAGGAATATTATGCTGCCTCCATCGCGTCTGCAGAGTGCTGCCCCAGGAGGCTGTTCCAAGTGGTCCGGAGCCTGGTCGGTCCTGTGGCTCCGGAACCACTGGAGCATTCTAAGGCCTCCCGTGAGGCTTTGGCAAGGCACTTTGCAGATAAAATTGATCAGATTAGGTGTGTTACTCTGCACACTGTGGATACAGTTAGTGAGCAAGAGGCGGCCTGTGGCAAACCGGTTTTGTGGGATCGGTTCCAGCTTCTTCCTCCTGATGAAGTGGACAAGGTGCTTTCATCTGTAAGGCCAACCACCTGCTTACTTGATCCTTGCCCATCTTGGCTCATTATGGGCTGCAGAGAGAGACTGGGTGAGGGGATCAAGGCGGTGGTGAACGCCTCCCTTGAGGAGGGAGTGATGCCATCAGCCCTCAAGGAGGCAGTGATAAGACCGCTCTGAAAGAAGCCCTCCTTGGATCCTCAAGTTCTGAACAGCTTTCGCCCAGTCTCCAATCTGCCATTTTTGGGCAAGGTGATTGAGCGGGTGGTGGCGGTGCAGTTGAAGGCACACTTGGAAGAAACTGATTATCTAGACCCATTTCAGTCGGGCTTCAGGCCTGGGCATGGGACAGAAATGGCCTTGGTCGCCTTGGTGGATGATATGAGGAGGGCTCTGGATAGGGGTGAATGCTCCTTCCTTGTTCTCCTCGACCTCTCAGCGGCTTTTGATACCGTTGACCACGGTATCCTCCTGGACCGCCTGGAGGGGTTGGGCATTGGAAACACTGTATTGCGGTGGTTCCAGTCCTTCCTCTCTGGCAGGTACCAGAGGGTAGCACTGGGAGAGGAGGTTTCGGACCCGTGGCCACTTACTTGTGGGGTGCCACAGGGTTCCATCCTCTCCCCGATGCTATTTAACATCTATGTGAAGCCACTGGGGGCTATCATCAGGAGGTTTGGGGTGCAGTGTCATCAATATGCGGATGACACTCAGCTCTACCTCTCATTCAAATCTTCACCAAGGTTGGCCGTAGAATCCCTGTCCAAATGTCTGGAGACGGTGAGTGGCTGGATGGGGAGGAATAAGCTGAAGCTCAACCCTGACAAGACCGAGGTACTTTTGGTGGGAGACAAGAGGAAGCTGGGGGATGTTGACCTGGTGTTGAATGGGGTACAGCTACCCTTGAAAGACCAGGTCCGCAGCCTGGGGGTCATTTTGGACTCCCAGCTGTCCATGGAGGCTCAGGTGTCAGCTGTGAGCCGGACAGCACTGTATCAACTCCATCTGATACGGCGGCTGCGCCCCTACCTTCCCGACCATCTGCTCCCATCGGTAGTACATGCCCTGGTCTCCTCTCGTTTAGACTACGGTCATGCGCTCTACGTGGGGTTACCCTTGAAGACGGTTCGGAAACTGCAGCTGGTACAGAACGCGGCGGCTCGCCTGATTAAAGGCAGCCGCTGGCGAGATCACACCAGTGCTGAAGGAGTTGCACTGGTTACCAGTTGTTTTCCGGGCCAAATTCAAGGTGTTGGTTTTGACCTTTAAAACCCTATATGGTTCCGGCCCAGCCTATCTTAAGGAGCGCCTCCAGCAACACCAGACAGGCCGCTTAACAAGATCAGCCTCGGATGGCCTTCTCTCTGTCCCATCAGCCAGGACAGCTAGACTGGTGGGGACGAGGGAGAGGGCCTTCTCTGTGGTGGCCCCCACTCTGTGGAACTCCCTCCCTAGGGAACTCCGTCATGCCCCCTCTTTAATGAGCTTCCGTCGTGCATTAAAAACGTGGTTGTTCAGGCAGGCATTTGGGGTGGGTTAGGGTATTTTTTTTTAAAAAAAAAAATTTATGGTAAAATTTTATTGTTTTAAATTGTTTATGGTGGGTTGTACATCGCCCAGAGTGGCTGGGTGACCAGTCAGATGGGCGATTAATAAATTTAATAAATAAATAAATAAATAAATAAAACTCTCGAGGATGTCCTGCTCAAGTTCAGTGGCCGCACTGTCATGGCTATCAGGGACATTCAGATCTTTCCTGTATAGTTCTTCTGTGTATTCTTGCCACCTCTTCTTAATTTCATCTGCTTCTGCTAGGTCCCTGCCTTCTTTGTCCTTTATCATGCCCGTCTTTGCACAAAACGTTCTCTTCAGATCTCCAATTTTCTTGAAGAGATCTCTAGGCTTTCCCATTCTGTTGTTTTCCTCGATTTCTTTGCATTGTTCATTTAAGAAGGCCTTCTTGTCTCTCCTTGCTATTCTCTGGAACTCTGCATTCAGTTGGATATATCTTCCCCTTTCTCCCTTGCTTTTCGCTTCCCTTCTTTCGTGAGCTACTTGTAAAGCCTCCTCAGACAGCCACTTTGCTTTCTTGCATTTCTTTTTCTTTGGGATGGATTGAGTTGCTGCCTCCTGAACAATGTTACGGACCTCCGTCCATAGTTCCTCAGGCACTCTGTCTATCAGGTCTAATCCCTTAAATCTATTTGTCACCTCCACTGTATATTCATAAGGGATATGATTTAGGTCATACCTGAATGGTTTAGTGGTTTTCCCTACGTTCTTCAATTTAAGCAGAAATTTTGCAAGAAGCAGCTCATGATCTGAGCCACAGTCAGCTCCAGGTCTTGTTTTGACTGACTGTATGGAGCTTCTCCATCTTTGGCTGCAAAGGACATAATCAATCTGATTTCGATATTGACCATCTGCTGATGTCCATGTGTAGAGTCGTTTCTTGTGCTGTTGGAAAAGAGTGTTTGCTATGATCAGCGTGTTCTCTTGGCAAAACTCTATTAGCTTTCGTCCTGCTTCATTTTGTGCACCAAGGCCATGCCTGCCTGTTATCCCGGTGATTTCTTGACTTCCTACTTTGGCATTCCAATCCCCTATGATGAAGAGGACATTTTTTTTTGGTGTTAGTTCTAGAAGGTGTTGTAGATCTTCATAGAACCGATCAACCTCAGCTTCTTCGGCCTCAGTGGTTGGGGCATAGACTTGAATTACTGTGATGTTGAATGGTTTGCCCTGGATTCGTACTGAGATCATTCTATCATTTTTAAGATTGTACCCCAGTATGGCTTTTCCCACCCTTTTGTTGACTATGAGTGCTACTCCATTTCTTCTAAGGGATTCTTGCCCACAATAGTAGATATGATGGTCACCTGAATTAAATTCGCCCATGCCTGTCCATTTTAGTTTGCTGATTCCCAAGATGTTGATGTTCAATCTTGCCATCTCATGTTTGACCACCTCTAGCTTACCTTGATTCATTGATCTCACGTTCCATGTTCCTAAACAATATTGTTCTTTACAGCATCGGATTTTCTTTTCACCACCAGACACATCCACAGCTGAGTGTCCTTTTGGCTTTGGCCCAGCCGCTTCACTCTTTCTGGCGCTACTTGGAAATACCTTCTGCTCTTCCCCAGTAGTATATTGGACACCTTCCGACCTGAGGGGCTCATCTTGCGGCGTCATCTCTTTTAGCCTTGTGATACGTTCCATGGGGTTTTCTTGGCAAGGATACTGGAGTGGGTTGCCATTTCCTTCTCCAGTGGACCACATTTTGTCAGAACTCTCTGCCATGACCTGTCCGTCTTGGGTGGCCCTGCACGGCATAGCTTATGGCTTCACTGAGTTACGCAAGCCCCTTCGCCACAAGGCAGTGATCCATGAAGGGGGAGCTCATATTACGCCAGTACATTTCCAGCTGCCCAGGCTGCCAATCCATTTCCGGGCCGGATTCAAAGTGCTGGTATTAACATTCAAAGCCCTTAACGGCTTGGGGCCAGGTTATCTGAAGGATCGCCTCCTCCCACATGTGCCTGCCTGGACCCTAAGATCATCCTCAGCAGCCCTTTTCTGTGAGCCCCTGCCGAAGGAAGTGAGGCAGGTGGCTACTAGGAGGAGGGCCTTTTCTGCTGTGGCACCCCGGCTGGGGAATGAGCTCGCTAGTGAGGTTCGCCTGGTGCCTACGTTGTATTCTTTCTGGTGCCAGGGGAAGACCTTTTTATTTTCCCAGGCATTTTAGCCTTTTAGCTTTCTAGTCTTTTAGCTTTGCTGTTTTAAATTTGTATTTTAAATCTCTGCATTGCTGCTAGGTTTTATTCTGGTTGTATTGTTATATTGTGGTTTTAATGCTTTTATATTTTACATTGTTTTACCCAGCGCTTTTTTTGCTTTAATTTTTGTGAACCACCCAGAGAGTTTCAGCTATTGGGCGGTATAGAAATGAATGAATGAATGAATGAATGAATGAATGAATAGTAAACTGTCTGCTCTGGATGGGCAGCAACTCTCCGGGCTCTATCATGCTACCACCTCACCTAAGGGGAGATGCTCCTGGGCGCTTGGACTGCATCCTTCTGCACACGGTCAAAGCGGGGGCCCTACCCCTCCTCATGCTCAATTTCTGTGTGCAGAGAACGTTTTCCTGTCAAGGAGCCATCCAGCCATTCATTCATTCAAGAGAGCCTCACTTACACCCTAATACAGGTTTAAACATGTTCGCAAAAACTAGATGAAAGGGAGGTGTGTGCATGGGCGTCTGCAAAGCAAAGAGTGCCCCCTGCTCCAACAGTTGCAGCGGTCTGGGAAACTTCCAATCAGTGAAAGGGCTTCTCCACACGGGGCTTTTATCCTGCAATTGAGATTGGTCGCTCACGGAAGTTTGGGGGTCGTTTACATGACGTTGTCAACCTCCAGCGTGCCTCCGCGCTGAATGACCTTCAGCTAATTTTTAAAAAGATCGGTGATAGCGAGCTATCAATTACAGCGTGTTGAGTCCCCCCCTGAAAGGAGGAAATCCTGCGATGAGAGGAGCTAGACCACAGTGCCATCTAGTGGCTGCATAATTAAACGTGTAGGACAATGCAGACAAGGGGGGAAAGGGAAATGCGTGTAAAGGGAGCCTGTTGTGAGCCTGCCTTTAAAACGGAAGCAGGAAGCCCTGGTGAAGTTGGAGAATTTTAGCCTGTTGTAGAAATGCTCAAAAGCCATTACAAGGAAATGTGTAAGGAATACCTCCGACTCTTCACTGTGCAGCTTATTCCAGGAAAAGGTGTCCATATGCTAGTGGCCAGATGGGCGGCTAATACATCAAATAAATAAATGAATGAATGGTGATGATGCTCTGCAGAGGATTTTTTTTTTTTTTGTATAGAGATGTGAAATGAAATTCTGCAAAGTTTGGCTTTCATTTCTCAAGTCTGTGCAGTGTCCCTCCCCCGCTCTGTGTGGTCCTGGGTGTGGATGGGGAGGGGCACTCCTCTGCAAACCCCAGCCTGGCTAAGAGGCCCCGTTCATGGCCAGCAGAAGCTGGTGCCTCTCACTCTGCTGGCTTTGCCACTGCATGAATTGAGAATAAAGCTGCCAACATCATCCTTGTTGTTGTTCAGTCGTTCAGTCGTGTCCGACTCTTCGTGACCCCATGGACCATAGCACGCCAGGCCTTCCTGTCCTGCGCTCTCTCCCGGAGCATGCTCAAGTTCATATTCATTGCATCCGTGATGCTATCTAGCCATCTCATCCTCTGCCGTCCCCTTCTCCTTTTGCCTTCAGTCTTTCCCAGCATCAGGGTCTTTTCCAGGGAGTTTTCTCTTCGCATTAGGTGGCCAAAATATTGGAGCTTCAGCTTCATTATCTATCCTTCCAATGAGCACTCAGGGTTGATTTCCTTTAGGATGGACTGATTTGACCTCCTTGCAGTCCAGGGGACTCGTAAGAGTCTTCTCCAGCACCACAGTTCGAAAGCATCAATTCTTCGGCGCTCAGCCTTCCTTATAGTCCAGCTCTCACAGCCATACATTACTACTGGGAAAACCATAGCTTTGATTAGACGGACCTTTGTCGGCAAGGTGATGTCTCTGCTTCTTACTATGCTGTCTAGGTTTGCCATAGCTTTCCTCCCAAGGAGCAAGCGTCTTTTAATTTCATGGCTACAGTCACCGTCTGCGGTGATCTTGGAGCCCAAGAAAGTAAAATCTGTCACTGCTTCCATTTCTTCCCCTTCTATATGCCAGGAAGTGATGGGGCCAGATGCCATGATCTCCGTTTTTTTAATGTTGAGTTTCAAACCAGCTTTTGCACTCTCCTCTTTCACCCTCAACAAGAGGCTCTTGAGATCCTCTTCGCTTTCTGCCATTAGGGTGGTATTGTCTGCATATCGGAGGTTGTTGATAATTCTCCCAGCAATCTTAATTCCGAGCTGTGATTCATCCAACCCGGCGTTTCTCATGATGTACTCTGCATATAAGTTAAATAAGCAGGGTGACAATATGCAGCCTTGTCGTACTCCTTTCCCAATTTTGAACCAATCGGTTGTTCCATGTCTGGTTCTTACTGTTGCTTCTTGACCCTCGTACAGGTTTCTCAGGAGACAGGTAAGGTGGTCTGGTACTCCCATCACTTTAAGAATTTGCCAGAGTTTGTTGTGATCCACACAATCAAAGGCTTTAGCGTAGTCAATGAAGCAGAAATAGACGTTTTTCTGGAATTCTCTTGCTTTCTCCATGATGCAGCGAATGTTGGCGATTTGATCTCTAGTTCCTCTGCCTCTTCGAAACCCAGCTTGTACTTCCGGTAGTTCTCGGTTCGCATACTGCTGAAGCCTAGCTTGTAGGATTTTGAGCATCACCTTGCTGGCATGTGAAATGAGCGCAATGGTGCGGTAGTTTGAACACTCTTTGGCGTTGCCCTTCTTTGGAATTGGAATGTAAACTGACCTTTTCCAGTCTTGTGGCCACTGTTGAGTGTTCCAGATTTGTTGGCATATTGAATGCAGCACTTTAACAGCATCATCTTTTAGGATTTTAAATAGCTCAGCTGGAATACTGTCATCTCCGCTAGCTTTGTTGTTACTAATGCTTCCTAAGGCCCACTTGACTTCACTCTCTAGGATGTCCGGCTCGAGTTCAGTGACCGCACTATCATGGCTATCAGGGACATTCAGATCTTTCCTGTATAGTTCTTCTGTGTATTCTTGCCACCTCTTCTTAATCTCATCTGCTTCTGTTAGGTCCCTGCCTTCTTTGTCCTTTATCATGCCCGTCTTTGCACAAAACGTTCCCTTGAGATCTCCAATTTTCTTGAAGAGATCTCTAGTCTTTCCCATTCTGTTGTTTTCCTCGATTTCTTTGCATTGTTCATTTAAGAAGGCCTTCTTGTCTCTCCTTGCTATTCTCTGGAACTCTGCATTCAGTTGGGTATATCTTCCCCTTTCTCCCTTGCTTTTTGCTTCCCTTCTTTCGTGAGCTACTTGTAAAGCCTCATCAGACAGCCACTTTGCTTTCTTGCATTTCTTTTTCTTTGGGATGGATTTCGTTGCTGCCTCCTGAACAATGTTACGGACCTCCGTCCATAGTTCCTCAGGCACTCTATCTATCAGGTCTAATCCCTGAAATCTATTCCTCACCTCCACTGTATATTCATCAGGGATATGATTTAGGTCATACCTGAACGGTTTAGTGGTTTTCCCGACGTTCTTCAATTTAAGCCGAAATTTTGCAAGAAGCAGCTCATGATCTGAGCCACAGTCAGCTCCAGGTCTTGTTTTGACTGACTGTATGGAGCTTCTCCATCTTTGGCTGCAAAGGACATAATCAATCTGATTTCGATATTGACCATCTGGTGACGTCCATGTGTAGAGTCGCCTCTTGTGCTGCTGGAAAAGAGTGTTTGCTATGATCAGCATGTTCTCTTGGCAAAACTCTATTAGCTTTTGTCCTGCTTCATTTTGTACACCAAGGCCATGCCTGCCTGTTATCCCGGTGATTTCTTGACTTCCTACTTTAGCATTCCAATCCCCTATGATGAAGAGGACATCTTTTTTTGGTGTTAGTTCTAGAAGGTGTTGTAGGTCTTCATAGAACCGATCAACCTCAGCTTCTTCGGCCTCAGTGGTTGGGGCATAGACTTGAATTACTGTGATGTTGAATGGTTTGCCTTGGATTCGTACTGAGATCATTCTATCATTTTTAAGATTGTACCCCAGTACTGCTTTTCCCACCCTTTTGTTGACTATGAGTGCTACTCCATTTCTTCTAAGGGATTCTTGCCCACAATAGTAGATATGATGGTCACCTGAATTAAATTCGCCCATGCCTGTCCATTTTAGTTCGCTGCTTCCCAAGATGTCGATGTTCAATCTTGCCATCTCACGTTTGACCACCTCCAGCTTACCTTGATTCATTGATCTTACATTCCAGGTTCCTAAACAATATTGTTCTTTACAGCATCGGATTTTCTTTTCACCACCAGACACATCCACAGCTGAGTGTCCTTTTGGCTTTGGCCCAGCCGCTTCACTCTTTCTGGCGCTACTTGGAAATACCCTCTGCTCTTCCCCAGTAGCATATTGGACACCTTCCGACCTGAGGGGCTCATCTTCCGGCGACATATCTTTTAGCCTTGTGATACTTTCCATGGGGTTTTCTTGGCAAGAATACTGGAGTGGGTTGCCATTTCCTTCTCCAGTGGACCACATTTTGTCAGAACTCTCTGCCATGACCTGTCCGTCTTGGGTGGCCCTGCACGGCATAGCTTATGGCTTCACTGAGTTACGCAAGCCCCTTCGCCACAACAAGGCAGTGATCCGTGAAGGGGGCATCATCCTGCCCCTGTGCAAATCTATGGTGTGGCCACACTTGGGATGCTGTGTCCAGTTCCGGCCACCACAGCTTAAAAAAGATATTGTAGAGCTGGAAAAAGTGCAGAAAAGGGCAACTGAAATGATCAGGGGGCTGGAGCATCTCCCCTGTGAGAGAAGGTTACAACAGCTGGGATTGTTTTGCGTGGAAAAAAGGGGGGCAAGGGGAGACATGATAGAGGTCTACATAATTATGTTTGGTGTGGAGAATGTGGACAGGAAGACCTTTTTCTCCCTCTCACATAATACTAGAACCCAGCAGGGTCCTCCCATGGAGCTGATTGCTGGGAAATTCAGGAGAGATGAAAAGAAGTCCTTCTTCACACAGCGCATAGTTAAGCTATGCAGTTTGCTACCACAGGATGTGGTGATGGCCACCAATGTGGACGGCTTTAAAAGGGTGTTAGACAGATTCCTGGAGAAGAAGGCTATCAGTGTCTACCAGTCCTGATGGCTCTGTGCTCCCTCCAGTACCAGAGGCAGTGAGCCCATGTGCACCAGTTGCTGGGGAACATGGGTGGGAGGGTGCTGCTGCGCTCATGCCCTGCTTGTGGGTCTCTGGTTGACAGCTGGCTGGCCACTGTGTGAACAGGATGCTGGACTAGCTGGCCCCTGGGTCTGACCCAGCAGGGCTCTTCTGTTCTTCTTAGGTTAGATCAGTGGTCTCCGAAGTGGGATGCGCGCTCCCCAGGGGGACCGTGAGACGATCCATTGGGGTGCGCGTGCTGCCTCCTGCCGCTCCTACGAGCAGCCCATTGCATGTGAGGAGGGTGGCAGCAGCGGTGGCTGCGGCGGAAGGGAAGCAGGAAGGCGATCGATTCTTCCCACTCTCCTTTGCAGAAGGAAGCCAAGAAGGAAGCGGGCACTTTCCTCGCAGCTCCCATCCTTCCACATGAGAGCGGGAAGGGTTGACAGCCCAGGCCAAGCCACCAGTCCACCAAGGAGTGGGCGCTCTGCGCAGGGCGCATGTGGGGCTGGCAACCAGGACTCCTGTCTCTGCTGCAGGCCGGCGCCCAGCCAAGCATGCCTCTCCCCTCCTTGCAAGTTGACAGTGGTGCCCTCACTCGATCGTCAGCGTATAGCAACGACAGCTGCACAGTGAAGTGGGTTTACAGATTATATTAATTATTTTTTTAAGTGAGACCAAAAAGGGGTTTTGTACTGTTAATAAAATACAATTAAAATATTGTTTATTTCGTTATACCTCATCCTGTTTTACTTTTATGTATGTTTTATGATGTACATAATATATTAGTATAGTTGTACATGTATATAATTTATAAATAAATATACATATATTGGGGTGCATGTTCAATGTTTTTTCGCTGGTAGGGGAGTGCGATCAAAAAGGTTTGGAGACTATTGGGTTAGATAAGCATAGATTGTAACATGGTTTGGATAGAAATTCACATTAGGATGATGTAAGGAAGATAATTTGGCTCAGCGTGAGACACACAAGCACGCTGTTTCCCTGGGCCTCAGCTGGCCGTTCTTCTTCACGTCCTTCCCACAGGTCTTCCTCTATCAGTATTATGGAGCCATCCTGCGTGCCTCAGATGACTCTCAGTTAGTCCAAGAGCAGCTCTGCAACATCCTGGCCATGTCTCACAGAGGGCCTTTGGAAGCACAGGTGAGGTGACGATGAGGACGCCGCTGCTGCTGCTGACGCAGCTGCTCTTCTCCTGGGAAAGAGGACAGGGCCCGTGGGTGGGCAGAGCCTCACATCCCTCTGTTCCAGACTAGGAACAAGGGAGCCAAAATAGCTCAGGGTGTTGCAAGGGGGAGGGGGGAGGTGTTCTGAGGCGGGGTGTGGAATGGCAGGGGGGCCTGCAGGTGGGGCAGCCTACAGAAGGGATCCCCCCACAACCAGGCTACCTCTCCTGGGACTAGGCAACCTCCTTGTCAGCGTTGTGTGCATTTTCACTTTGTACAGAATGGGGAAAATCACCTTTCCCTAGTAGTGCCAGAGAAAAGCCTGAATGCCCATGCACAGAGTGGCTTCCTGTGGTTGTTGGGGTGTGTGTGTGTGTAAATTCCCCTTGGTTTTGCTTCGGAAACCCCATGACTCTTGTGCTGCCCTTCCCCTGATCTGCTGCCCATCTGTGTGCCACCGAAAGCCAGGTCACAGAGTAGATCGAAAGGGGCGCTCACCCCTCTCAGCTCACCAGGGCCTGGATGAAACCATCCACTCTGCATCTCTGATCTTGGCTCTGAGAGCATGGGAAACTCCTGCCTTCCATGTGTGTTGGTGGGGAGGGTGCTCTGGGGGAATCAAGTGGCGGTCCTCCAGGGTGAGCCTTGACAGTTCAGCCATTGCCTTGAAAGAAAACTGATGAAGAGGGGGGAGATGGGCTGCGGTGCTCGAGAAAACAGAATTTATTGTGCTCTACACGTTTCGGAATATTTCCTTCTTCAGGAGCTATAAACCAAACCAAACACTGACATTAAAAATACTGTCTTACAGATAACACCCTATTCCTATATTGTTGTTGTTGTTGTTGTTGTTCAGTCGTTCAGTCGTGTCTGAACGTTCAGTGATCCATGAAGGGGATTCCGGGAGAGAGCGGAGGACAGGAAGGCCTGGCGTGCTATGGTCGATGGGGTCACGAAGAGTCGGACACGACTGAACGACTGAACAACAATTGAATATTTATTCCTATATTATAAATATTCAATTGTTGTTCAGTTGTTCAGTCGTGTCCGACTCTTCGTGACCCCATCGACCATAGCACGCCAGGCCTTCCTGTCCTCCGCTCTCTCCCGGAGTGTGCTCAAGTTCATATACATTGCATTGGTGATGCTGTCTAGCCATCTCATCCTCTGCCGTCCCCTTCTCCTTTTGCCTTCAGTCTTTCCCAGCATCAGGGTCTTTTCCAGAGAGTTTTCTCTTCGCATTAGGTGGCCAAAATATTTGAGCTTCAGCTTCAGCATCTGTCCTTCCAATGACCACTCGGGGTTGATTTCCTGTAGGATGGACTGATTTGACCTCCTTGCAGTCCAGGGGACTCGTGAGAGTCTTCTCCAGCACCACAGTTCGAAGGCATCAATTCTTCGGCGCTCAGCCTTCCTTATAGTCCAGCTCTCACAGCCATACGTTACTACTGGGAAAGCCATAGCTTTGATTAGATGGACCTTTGTCGGCAAGGTGATGTCTCTGCTTCTTACTATGCTGTCTAGGTTTGCCATAGCTTTCCTCCCAAGGAGCAAGCGTCTTTTAATTTCATGGCTACAGTCACCGTCTCCGATGATCTTGGAGCCCAAGAAAAGAAAATCTGTCACTGCTTCCATTTCTTCCCCTTCTATGTGCCAGGAAGTGATGGGGCCAGATGCCATGATCTTAGTTTTTTTAATGTTGAGTTTCAAACCAGCTTTTGCACTCTCCTCTTTCACCCTCAACAAGAGGCTCTTGAGATCCTCTTTGCTTTCTTCCATTAGGGTGATATCGTCTGCATATCGGAGGTTGTTGATAATTCCCCCAGCAATCTTAATTCCAACCTGTGATTCATCCAACCCGGCGTTTCTCATGATGTACTCTGCATATAAGTTAAATAAACAGGGTGACAATATGCAGCCTTGTTGTACTCCTTTCCCAATTTTGAACCACTCGGTTGTTCCATGTCTGGTTCTTACTGTTGCTTCTTGACCCTCGTACAGGTTTCTCAGGAGTCAGGTAAGGTGGTCTGGTACTCCCATCTCTTTAAGAATTTGCCAGAGTTTGTTGTGATCCACACAATCAAAGGCTTTAGCGTAGTCAATGAAGCAGAAATAGATGTTTTTCTGGAATTCTCTTGCTTTCTCCATGATCCAGCGAATGTTGGCGATTTGATCTCTAGTTCCTCTGCCTCTTCGAAACCCAGCTTGTACTTCCGGTAGTTCTCGGTTCACATACTGCTGAAGCTTAGCTTGTAGGATTTTGAGCATCACCTTGCTGGCATGTGAAATGAACGCAATTGTACGGTAGTTTGAACACTCTTTGGCATTGCTCTTCTTTGGAATTTGAATGTAAACTGACCTTTTCCAGTCTTGTGGCCACTGTTGAGTGTTCCAAATTTGTTGGCATATTGAGTGCAGCACTTTAACAGCATCATCTTTTAGGATTTTAAATAGCTCAGCTGGAATACTGTCATCTCCGCTAGCTTTGTTGTTACTAATGCTTCCTAAGGCCCACTTGACTTTACTCTCTAGGATGTCCTGCTCAAGTTCAGTGACCGCACTATCATGGCTATCAGGGACATTCAGTTCTTTCCTGTATAGTTCTTCTGTGTATTCTTTCCACCTCTTCTTAATCTCATCTGCTTCTGTTAGGTCCCTGCCTTCTTTGTCCTTTATCATGCCCATCTTTGCACAAAACGTTCCCTTGAGATCTCTGACTTTCTTGAAAAGATCTCTAGTCTTTCCCATTCAATTGTTTTCCTCGATTTCTTTGCATTGTTCATTTAAGAAGGCCTTCTTGTCTCTCCTTGCTATTCTCTGGAACTCTGCATTCAGTTGGGTATATCTTCCCCTTTCTCCCTTGCTTTTTGCTTCCCTTCTTTCCTCAGCTACTTGTAAAGCCTCATCAGACAGCCACTTTGCTTTCTTGCTTTTCTTTTTCTTTGGGATGGATTGAGTTGCTGCCTCCTGAACAATGTTATGGACCTCCATCCATAGTTCCTCAGGCACTCTGTCTATCAGGTCTAATCCCTTAAATCTATTTGTTACCTCCACTGTATATTCATAAGGGATATGATTTAGGTCATACCTGAATGGTTTAGTGGTTTTCCCTACGTTTTCCAATTTAAGCAGAAATTTTGCAAGAAGCAGCTCATGATCTGAGCCACAGTCAGCTCCAGGTCTTGTTTTGACTGACTGTATAGAGCTTCTCCATCTTTGGCTGCAAAGGACATAATCAATCTGATTTCAATATTGACCATCTGCTGATGTCCATGTGTAGAGTCGTTTCTTGTGCTGTTGGAAAAGAGTGTTTGCTATGATCAGCGTGTTCTCTTGGCAAAACTCTATTAGCCTTTGTCCTGCTTCATTTTGTACACCAAGGCCATGCCTGCCTGTTATCCTGGTTATTTCTTGACTTCCTACTTTAGCATTCCAAACCCCTATGATGAAAAGGACATCTTTTTTTGGTGTTAGTTCTAGAAGGTGTTGTAGATCTTCATAGAACCGATCAACCTCAGCTTCTTCGGCCTCAGTGGTTGGGGCATAGACTTGAATTACTGTGACGTTGAATGGTTTGCCTTGGATTTGTACTGAGATCATTCTATCGTTTTTGAGATTGTACCCCAGTACTGCTTTTCCCACCCTTTTGTCGACTATGAGTGCTACTCCATTTCTTCTAAGGGATTCTTGCTCACAGTAGTAGATATGATGGTCACCTGAATTAAATTCGCCCATGCCTATCCATTTTAGTTCGCTGATTCCCAAGATGTGAATGTTCAATCTTGCCATCTCACGTTTGACCACCTCCAGCTTACCTTGATTCATTGATCTTACATTCCATGTTCCTAAACAATATTGTTCTTTGCAGCATCGGACTTTCTTTTCACCACCAGACACATCCACAGCTGAGTGTCCTTTTGGCTTTGGCCCAGCCGCTTCACTCTTTCTGGTGCTACTTGGAAATGCCCTCTGCTCTTCCCCAGTAGTATATTGGACACCTTCCGACCTGAGGGGCTCATCTTCCGGCGTCATCTCTTTTAGCCTTGTGATACGTTCCATGGGGTTTTCTTGGCAAGAATACTGGAGTGGGTTGCCATTTCCTTCTCCAGTGGACCACATTTTGTCAGAACTCTCTGCCATGACCTGTCCGTCTTGGGTGGCCCTGCACGGCATAGCTTATGGCTTCACCGAGTTACGCAAGCCCCTTCGCTACAACAAGGCAGTGATCCATGAAGGGGAAACATTCAATACACATTATTAAAATGTTAAAATTCCACCACCTAAAACAACTCAAAAATCAGTTCCCATTCAAACTCAGTATAGAATGCTCCCACACATTAACCTCTAACACAAAAGATAACAGAAGCGTTAGCCTTCCCATGGCTACCTAGCTTTTAACACACACATGAATTAATAGTCAATGGGTGGCTCTAGGCAAAAGCTGATCTGTTAAAAGCGTTTTTGCCTCTTGTTCTGAAATACACAAACGGTCTTTCTTCAGGCTGCTCGCACATGCTACTCTTGAAGCCTCCTGCTCTCAGGTCAGGTGTGGTGCCCGAGGCGTGTCTTATATATCCAAGATGATTTAAAGCTGAATACCACCCCAACATATCTTCCACCATGTACTACTCCTGTTGCAACTTACAGATAACATTTTGTACATGGTATTTATAGTTGGTATTGCACACTCTTGCAATTTTATATATTGAGTTTGTATTATTTTATCATGTAATGCATCATTTGATTGATCTTATATCTTTTACTACCTTTATTTAAGGTATGGAACACAAAAAAGACCAACGGCACCAAGGCCAAAAGGACATCATCCATGTGGCCATTGTGTATACTGCAAATTCACCCAAAAGAAAACATCTTTTGCCAGTCCAAACACTGGAAACCTTATTCAGATCTCTGATTTCTTAATTTGTAACTCCTCAGGAGTAATTTATGCTGCTGCATGCCCCTGCCAAAAGTTCTATATTGGCAAGACTTTGAGACCTCTAAAACTCAGAACAGGGGCGTATCTGTGCAATTTAAGACATCAAAGGGCTGGTCAGTGGTCAAGCATTTCAGTGAAAAACAACATAAGCCAAATGACATCATTTTTGGACTAGTGAAAGGTGACCTGAGATGAAAGATTAATGAGGATTTGGATTTATTTGGGTTTTCATTCATGTGTTTGTTAAAAGCTGTTGCCGTAAAAAGGTTAACGCTTCTGTTATCTTTTGAGTTTGAGGTTAATGCGTGGAAAGTATTCTATACTGTGTTTAAATGAGAACTGATTTTTGAGTTGTTTTAGGTGGTGTAATTTTAACATTTTAATAATGTGTATTGAATGTTTATAATATAGGAATAGGGTGTTATCTGTAAGACAGTATTTTTAATGTCAGTGTTTGGTTTGGTTTATAGCTCCTGAAGAAGGAAATATTCCAAAACGCGTAGAGCGCAGTACATTTTGTTTTCTCGAGCACTGGAGCCTCTCTCCCCATACTCTTTCCCGCTTCACTTCTGCTTGAAAGAAAACTGCCAGGCTGATCTCTTAGATGTGAGAGGGGAAGTACCTGCCTTTTAAAGTTACACACACACACCCTGCTCCGAGGAGATCCCTTTCCCAGCCTGGCTTACACAGCCACAGTCATGTCTGGCTTTCTGCCACAGTCAGGCAGGCCTCTGCGGTGGCGTCTTGACTGCTGTCGTGTCACAGCCAGACTGCCTAAGCTCTCCAAATGATTTCACCATTTCCCAGTTTGTTTCCACTCTTTGGTGGGAGGAACTACAGGAGCTCCAGGTGAGCTTCAGACCAGGCCGCTAGCAAGAGCCAGCTGAGTCTTCCTCGTGGCTGCAAGGGAGAGGGTGCCCCTCCACTCTTTTCTTGCCCCAGTTCTGAGTAGGTCAATAAAATCGAGAGTTAAGGGACATGAATATACATAATTACCATGGTTAAATATGAAAAAGAGCAAATGTTAAAAACGCTGTAACAGACATATGTGTCACAATATACAAATAAAAACTTAAATATATAAAACCTAAATGCTATAATGCTAAAATATTGTAGCAATGTAAAAAGGCATGCATGACAGTGTATTAAAAAAAGTTAAAACCATATAAAACCTTTAAAAACTATAAATGGGCCAAATGCGTTTCAACTTCTGCCTTAGTCAGTGGCCTACAAGAAACACTATGGCCTAGACTCTAATTGGAAAATCTTTCATTGGAGGCCAAATGAATCCATCCACGTGTCTTGAACAAATGTTCATTCTAGGGTAAGCAGTTACTTGGAAATACAGTGATCTGAATAAGTTAGCAAAAGCTAAACTAGAGAGATAGCAAGTGAAAACATTTCTTTCTCTTCCGTTAGCCTAAAGCAGTTTTAAGGCCATGCGTGAGTGCTCAATCCCAGCCCCTGGTGCTAAGAAGGGTGAGGGATGCAGGGTTGTGGGGAGGAGAGGGAGGGAACAGGGAAATGTGTGGGGTGTCCGGAGTTCAGCAAAAGTGTGTCAGAAGCTTCCTTAAGAAACAAGTTCCAGAGGGTCCCTTTGTTTGCTTAGAGCAAGAGGAAAGAGTCCTGTAACACCTAAAACCCTGTCAAATGTTCTTGTGGCAGGAACCTCCATGGGCCACGGCTCCGTTGTCAGATGCACAGAGTGGTCGGCTCAGTGGGCGTATGTGTGAGGCCATGTGGGGACAGAGATAACTCTTCCAGTCAGCTCTTTTTGCCCACCAAGGTGATCACTTCACGCCCCTGACAAAGGAGGTTCCCTCGCTGATGAGTGCTGATGCCAGAAAGAATTTCTTAAGTCTTTAAGGTGCCTTGAGGCTCTTTATTACCCCTACGAGAGATGCCTGAGAATTGTGTCCTAAAAGGACCATGGATTTGCAGAGACCTTAATGAACTGGTGCAGTGTGTAGGCCTTTGCTGGCCAAGAGTGCTGTGTTAATTGAAGTGTCCAAAATGTTCCTGACACACTCTTGAGAAACGTTATTCTGCCCAAGGAAGAGGAGCTATGAAACTCCAAGAGCTAGTCTCTCCCTACACAAACATGCATTGGCCCACCCCATCTCGGTGTCGCTGGCAGAGAGATGGAAGGATCCTGCCATCATTCCACTTCCACTGGCTGCTTCCTCCCAGGGCGTCGCTTCTGCCGTTGGCTTGACTGCATCTCGCCATCTCGATGAGGTTCTAAAGGTCCTGGAGAACTTTAGCAAGAATGTTTCCACCAAAGAGGCCTCTATGTCAAAAGCCAGCCAGGTATAATGTCAGAAATGTAATTCATTATTGGGGGGGGGGGGGATTATGGGCTTGCCTTTTTTTTTTTAAATGTATCATCAGAACCTTATTTTTATTTAAATGTATCATCAGAATATTCTGTTGGTGTTGAAATTTAAACTTGTAGATGAGTTATTTTTTGACAGGAACTTCCAGTTGTTTAAGTTCTGTGTCCATAACACCTAGCCCTTTGCTTTAATTGCTTTAATTCATAGAATCATAGAATAGCAGAATAGTAGGGCTGGAAGGGGCCTATAAGACCATCGAGTCCAACCCCCTGCTCAGGGCAGGAATCCAGGTCAAAGCATCCCTGACAGATGGCTGTCCAGCCTCATCTTTGCCTCCAGTGTGGAACAGCCCACCACCTCCCTAGGTAATAGGTTCCATTGTCGTATTGCTCTAACAGTCAGGACATTTTTCCTGATGTTCAGCCGGAACCCGGCTTCCTGTAACCTGAGCGCATTATCCCGTGTCCTGCACTCTGGGATGATCGAGAAGAGATCCTGGCCTTCCTCTGTGACAACCCTCAAGTACTTGAAGACCGCCATCCTATCTCCCCTCAGTCTTCTCAAGGCTAAACATGCCTTGTTCTTTCAGTCTCTCCTCATAGCGCTTTGTTTCCAGTCCCCTGATCATCTTTGTTGCCCTCCTCTGAACCCTCTCCAGTTTGTCTGCATCCTTCTTAAAGTGTGGTGCCCAGAACTGGACACAGTACTGCAGATGAGGCCTAACCACTGCTGAGTAAAGGGGAACTAGTACTTCCCATGATTTGGAAACTATACTACTATTAATGCAACCCCAAATAGCATTTCCTTTTTTTGCAGCCACATCACATTGTTGGCTCATATTCAGCATGCGATCTACAAGACTTCCAAGATCCTTCTCGCTTGTAGTATTGTTGAGCCAACTATCCCCCATCTTGTAACTGTGCATTTGGTTTCTTTTTCCTAGGTGCAGAACTTGGTCTTTATCCCTGTTAAATGTCATTCTGTTGTTTTCTGCCCAGCAGTCCAGCCTATCAAAATCACTTTGAATGTTGTTTCTGCCTTCCAGGGTATTAGCTATCCTGCCCAATTTTGTGACATCTGCAAATTTGATGAGCAGTCTCTGCACCTTCTCCTCCAAGTCATTAATGTGAATATTGAAGAGCATTGGGCCCAGGACTGAGCCCTTTGGTACCCTGCTCATTAACTCTCCCCAGTTTGAGAAGATCTCATTGATAAGCATTGATAATTGATTTAGGGGTGTGTGGCTGGGCTGGTGGAAGTGGACTTCCCCCCACCTCTGCACAGCAGCCCCTCCACCCCTCAAAATGGTATACAGAGAGTCAGGGAGCTGCTGAATGGGGGGCAGTTTGGGGGAGGGGGAAACGAAATTGGGCAGGATAGCTAATACCCTGGAAGACAGAAACAAAATTCAAAGTGATCTTGATAGGCTGGAGTGCTGGGCAGAAAACAACAGAATGACATTTAACAGAGATAGAGGCCAAGTTCTGCACCTAGGAAAAAATCCCAAAATGCACAGTTACAAGATAGCGGATACTTGGCTCAACAATACTACAAGCAAGAAGGATCTTGGAATTGTTGAAGATTAAAAGCTGAATATACGCCAACCATGTGATGTGGCTGAAAAAAAGGCAAATGCTATTTTGGGTTGCATTAATAGAAGCATCGCTTCCAATTCATGTGAAGTCCTAGTTCCCCTCTGCTCAGCACTGGTTAGGCCTCATATGGAGTACTGTGCCCAGTTCTGAGTACCACACTTTAAGAAGGATGCAGACAAACTGAAGAAGGTTCAGAGGAGGGCGAAGATGATCAGGGGACTGGAAACAAAGCCCTATGAGGAGAGACTAAATGAACTGGGCATGTTTAGCCTTGAGAAGACAGGGGAGATAGGATAGCGCTCTTCAAGTACTTGAAAGGTTGCCACAGAGAGGAAGGCCAGGATCTCTTCTCGCTCATCCCAGAGTGCAGGACACAGAATCATGGGGTCAAGTTACAGGAAGCCAGATTCCGGCTGATCATCAGGAAAAACGTCCTGACTGTTAGAGCAATATGACAATGGAACCAATTCCCTAGGGAGGTGGTGGGCTCTCCGACACTGGAGGCGTTTAAGACGAGGCTGGACAGCCATCTGTCAGGAATGCTCTGACTTGGATTCCTGCACTGAGTAGGGGGTTGGACTCGATGGCCTTGTAAGGCCCCTTCCAACCCTACTATCCTATGATTCAATGATTCTATGAATTTGCATATTTTAGCGCAATTGACTATTAACGTTTTTTAAACATATGTAGCCACATTAGCAGCAATTAATTAGTTCTTTAGTAGTAATAAAAAAACAACCATGTGAGTACGATGCTAAAGGGAATGGTGGCATCCCCACAGGGAGAAGTGAGGAGGTGTGGTGCCAGGGGTTCGCCCCTCGATTGGTCGCGGCCATTGGCAAAGCGATGGAAGCGGCCCACTGCGGCCTGCTGTGGAGGTCCCGCCTCATCTCAGTTCTTCTCAGTGCTTCCAAGGCAATGTTGTGTGGCGGCCTCACCAAACTGAGGGAGCCAAGCGTGGTAATTCCACACTAGATGCTCTGTGCGTGTGTGCGTGTACATGTGTGTATCTTTGTGGAGGCGGGTGGAGAAACACCCCTCTTCTGCCTGAGCCAAGCAGTCCTCTGGCGTGGCTTTAAAGGTGCTTTTCCTAGGGCTTCAAGTTGCTTTTGGCAGGTGCTCTGCTCGTCCTGGCCTTGCCCGCCAGCCACATTGGCCTTCCTGTGACTCTGGGCCGGCCCTTAAGAGACAATGTTGTCTGTCTTTCCCCTCCAGCACTGCACGTGGAATACCCTCCTGCTATGTTATGGACGAGTGGCCCTGGGGATTAAAGAGGAAGTTCTCCCTCGAGTGGAACTGATCTTGTCCAAAATGATCGAGTATTTTGCAGCCAACGCCTTGGTACTGGGAACGTGCTAGCCTTTGCTTGGGGCAGGGGGTGGGGGGCAACTGCCTTGCACACCAACTGCCTCTTCTCACCCCCGTCCTTGTGGCTGAAACAGGCTGATGGGGAAGTGTGTGGCTTTAGGCTCGCCAGTCAGGAGCAGGAGGGAGATCAGCTCAGCATGGGGCAGCCACGGTGACAGTGGCAGAGGTGATTCTGCTGAGGTGCTTCCATCAGAGCTCAGCTGCCATTTTGTTGTCTGTTCACCAGTTTGGGCTGGACAGCACTCTTCCAGTTCCTTGCGGCCTGCAGAGATTTTCACCGCCAGGAGTAAATTGGGGGTCAGCTGTAACTGTGGCTCCTTTACTACTCACTCTGGCCTCCGAAGCATTTAAATGAACGCATGCTTTTGAAGACAGCCTTTTCTGGTCCCCTTTTCTTTCAGTGGGACCTTTAGGGTTCCCAACCCAGTTTTATCTGTTTCATTAAATCACTTCTGCCGCAAGAGGCCTACCTTGTTTTTGGGCGATGCGTGTGTGTGCCACTAGAGGCGGCCCCTTAAAAGACGCATTCTCTCCCTATGTGTGAGCGAAGAGGCATGCCGCTCTCCAGGTGGTGCGCTTGCCACCTGCGCCTTTAGAAAGTGTCCGGGTGCACTGCTACGGCTCCTAGGAGGGAGCCCCGGGGCCATGGGATTCGGCAGGTAGGGAGGCCTGCCCGCAGAAACTGCCTTCTCACAGTTACCTGCTGCCATCGCTTCCCCAATGGTCCTGCTCCAATGGCACAGAGGGCAGAAAGAGGCATTCGGGAGGGGCGTCTCAAGGCAGACCAGGGGAAGCTCTTGATCCAAAGACCTCCCCCGTCCCCTAGAACCAGAGTGGAGCTGGCCCTGGAGCTATTGTTTTCCTCCCATTGGGAGAAATAAACTTTATTTATTTATTATGCAACGTGGCTGGAAAAGCCATTTTGGAGGTGCTCTTGGACCCAGAACTATCACTCGAGGCACAAGTGAACTCAGTGGCACGGAGCACTTTTTTATCAGCTTAGGCTGATATACCAACTGCGCCCTTATCTGGACAGAGATAGCCTAGCTACAGTCATCCATGCTCTGATCGCTTCTCGTCTGGATTACTGCAATGCGTTATACGTGGGGCTGCCTTTGAAAATGGTCTGGAAACTTCAGCTGGTCCAAAATAGGGCAGCAAGATTGTTAACAGGGACTGGCCTGCGAGCTCATATTACGCCAGTACTTTTCCAGCTGCACTGGCTGCCAGTCCATTTCCGGGCCCGATTCAAAGTGCTGGTGTTAACATTCAAAGCCCTTAACGGCTTGGGGCCAGGTTACCTGAAGGATCGCCTCCTCCCATATGTGCCTGCCTGGACCCTAAGATCATCCTCAGCAGCCTTCCTCCGTGAGCCCCTGCCAAAGGAAGTGAGGCGGGTGGCTACTAGGAGGAGGGCTTTTTCTGCTGTGGCACCCCGGCTGTGGAATGAGCTCCCTAGTGAGGTTAGCCTTTCTGGTGCCGGGTGAAGACCTTTTTATTTTCCCAGGCATTTTAGCGTTTTAGCTTTCTAGACTTTTAGCTTTGCTGTTTTAAATCTGTATTTTAAATCCCTGCATTGCTGCTAGGTTTTATTCTGGTTGTATTGTTATACTGTGGTTTTAATGTTTTATATATTTTATATTGTTTTATTGTGTGCTCTTTGGTTTTATTTTTTGTGAACCGCCCAGAGCTTCAGCTATTGGGCGGTATAGAAATGAAATAAATAAATAAAATAGATAGGGAGGGAGGGAGGCTTTGGATGTATCACTTTGTCCCCCAGCTTCTCCTTCCCTGGCCACAGAAGGATTGCCCCTGCCCATTTTTTAAAAAAAGATCTGCTCCCTGGTTAATAGTGGCGGGGTGGGGGGGAGCGGACAGACACCTTTTCAGTTGGTCAGCGGTTGTTTTGATTAGATTAATCAGGCAGTATAAATGCTGAAGCCCTAGAACTTACTGTACAAGAAACCTTTGGGGTACATTATGCCTATGAAACCATAGAAAAGGATTCGAGGTTATTTGGTCACATGGAGCCATTTTCTGCCTTTTGATTGGATTTAGGACATGAACCTGAAGAAAAGCTTTTTGATTGCTGTGCTGATGTTGCTTGAGGCCGTTGCTGCAACAGGTAAAGCACAAGACATACGGCTGCGCAAGAAAACGCCCCTTGTGGAATGCCTGATCGTAAGTACGCTCCACTCGCCCTCTGGAGACACGTGTTGCGAGTGACCCTGGCCTTAGACTCGGCTGGTCAGCGGCCCTTCCGGCATCTCCTGCTGCACGGATAAGAGAGGGTCCGGGATCAGCGGCTGGGCCAACCTCTGGCCATCAGAGCCGTCCCTCCCCACCAGCTGAGCCAGCAATGCCTGTGCCCAGCACCTGGCCATTTAGCCACAGCCAGTTTGGGGGAGGTCTTGGACCAGGAGGTCTTCACCTCAGCCCCGAAGCTCCCCAGCCTAACCCACCTCACAGGGCTGGTTTCGAGGCTGTCTTTTGGGGCCCAGCCTTCTCGAGGCTGCTTCTAGCAGACAAGGTGTTTGCGAAGGTTCAACGGGTACACCGACGTACCGTCAGGGTGGAATAGAAATGTAACGAAGACGCCGCAGACGCTGAGCTAGCTGCAGGCACGCCTGTCTTCAGTGTGCAATCGGCCTTCTGCTGTCTGCGGCTGCGAACGGCCTTCCGTTCCACTGGGCCCGCTCAAGAGTTCTGTGAAAACGGCATGCTCCTGACCGGGGCTGAGGTGGCACCAGGGCTCACAGGGCAACGTGCGGGGATCAGCGGGGAGGAGAACGTCCTCTGCTTTCCTCTGGCCCTAGTGGCAATCCTCGTAGTGGCTGTGGAAATGGATTTTCCCGGCAACGGTATGTTTTTGTGAGCTATCCCTGTTGTAATGCAAAGTGTTTGGGGGTGGCTTGGTCTTGAACGGGGAATGAATACTCTTCGGACGTATGTATAAAAGGCCCGCAAAAGACGGAGGCAAGAGAGGAGACCTGGCGCGTGAGGTTGGACAGCCCGCCGTGGCTTAATTGACCCACAGGGGCTGTTGCATTGGGCCAGGCACCCAAGGACACCATTTTTGCACGGTGCCCACAGGCTCCTGGCCTCCCGTGACTGTCTTGTCAAGCGATCCCAGGAGGCAGGGGTTCTTTCAGGGTTGTCTAACCCCCCCACAAGCCCTGCTAACTGGGTTGGCGCGACATGACAAGCCGTGGCAAGTCGGGTGCTTGAGGCGCTATGCAAAAATGGTGCCCGCAGGATCCTGGCGGGTGTGACAGCTGCTGTGGGTAGATTAAGCCCCCTCGGGGGCATCCATGAGAGGGCTGCCTTGAGGAGGGCCTGCACTCATTCACCATTCCACCGCTGCGCCTTACCATCACGGGACTGAGGTCCTAAGTTGGTACCCTATTCCACTTTTACACAGGAATCTAAGCATTGCTTTTAGTCCTCGCAAAAGGGGACTAAAATACTTTATCGCGGAACCCACTCGTAGGGCTCTCCGTCTGCTGAACGCCCAGGCCGGCGAGATTCGACTGGCATTTTCATTGCATGCTTTTTGATGCCAGGTGAAGACCTTCCCCTTTGTGTTTCTGTTTAATCTGTGGCTCTGATGATTGATTTTACTGCTGGCTCCTCAATGTTTTGAATAGTTTTCACATTGTGTTATTTCCGTCATTTCTGTGTGTGTGTTTTTGTTACGTCGCCGTTGTTTGGTTTTATGATTGTAAGCTGCCCCGAGGGCTTTCGCCACTTGAGCGTGATACAGATCTCATAAGCAAATAAATAAATCTACAAATCACCAACATGACAGCCAGGATGTTGAGCTGTAGTCCGTTACTCTCCGTTTAGATTGGAGGGAGGCTGTGTGTGTGTGAGGGAGAGAGCGAGAGAGAGGGAGAGGGAGAGAGAAGCGTGCCAGAAGCAAAGCATCTTCACAGCACAGGGGCAGCCTCTGTTGAGCCCAGCATCAGAACACAGCAAAAGGAGGGTCCCAAATGCCGCCCTGTGGCGGCTGTCTTGAGTCTTGACTTGGGCAACAAAGGCCCAAACAGAGAAAGGGGTGTGTGTGCTGGGGAGGCACTTGTTGTCAGAGAGACTGTCGATGTCGGAGGCGGGTTCTTCAGGTCGCAGCTCAGTGGCTGGTGATAACACCTGCCCGTCCTCATCTGATTCCTAGTTGCCTGTACAGGCGAGTCGGTGTGACACGTTCGACACTGATCCTGTGTCTCTGTGATGGCCCCCAGGTGCTGATCGAAAAAGAACCAGTCCTCACGCTGGCCAGCACAGTGCGTCAGGATGCCATGTACATCGTGAAAGAGCTCAGGTAGTGCCAGGAGCAGCATCTCAGAGGTCGGGGCGGGAGGGCAGATGCACAGCAAGGTTCAGAGGCTCATGCTTCCCTATATTGAAGAGGGGCACGTTGCAAAAAGAACAAAGGAAAGACAAACGCGCCATTCATGAGGGTTCGCTGTAGTGACACCTGTCCCTTTTGGCAGAGCCCATTCAGCTCCTTGGCAAACATCTGGGCTGAGGGGAGGGCAATGAAGCAAGCGAGAAGAAAACCGGAATGCGGCTGGAAGGAAACGCATGGTGAACGCAGTCAAAAAGGAGCAAAAGCTCATGATTGCTACTCTGTGGCAGCGACAGAGGTGCGGAAGCCGATTCTCTCCTTCGCTGTTGCAGCCTTTCAGCATTGTCCAGCAGAGCGTTTCAAAGGGATGTGGGGCCTTTTGGGTTCTGGCCCGCTGGGGCTTCGATAGAACTCTCGGTGGCATGCTATGACATATTTGTAAGACATTTTGAGGACAGCATCACTCATTTTTAGCATGATTTGGATCCCACATTTCAAGCAGTTTTCTCTGTGGAGGTGTCCAGCATAATGTCTGGTCAAATCCTGCGGGATGACTTGTAGTCGCCAGGGCCAAAGGATGCGGACGAGCAGCTCGCTGCGGTCCAATTCACCCTCTGTTTGCTCCCCTTTTCCCCTCGTGCCTTCTTACACCTAGTCGGGAGGAGATAACTGGCTGGACCCAAGAGGTTAGCAATTCCTCCTCAGCAGACACAGTGGCCCCAGCCAGCTTCAAGAGGCAGGAATGAGGTCCGTTCTGGAGAGAAACTGCAATGAGCCCAGAAGATCCGAATCTTCCAGTGGCTAGTATCTTCTCCCGGGGCAACATCCCCGAGCGGCCGGGTGGTGCAAATCAGACCCAGGTGTTCTTTGATAGAGCAGGTTTTCTGTCTCAGTGTCCGTCAGGGTTGAGGTTTGTTTTGGCCCCTGAAAATGCCTTGGTCACCCTATGGGATGACATTTCCTGGGAGAGACGGGGAGTACAACCCCCTTAATTCTCCTGGATTTCTCCGAGGCTTTTGATCCCATCATCCACGGTATCCTTCTGGGATGTTTGTCTGAGTTGGGTGTGGGTGGTACAGGTCTACAGTGGTTCCACTCGTACCTGGGTGGCCATTTCCAGAAGGCGGTGCCGGTAGGTTTCTGCTTGGCCCTACAAGATACATACTTTGGGGTCCCGCAGGGCTCTACCTTATCCCCTGTGCTATTTAACATCTACATAAAACTACCGAGTGGTAATTCAGAGATTTCAAGAAAAGTGCCTTCAGTATGGTGATGACATGCAGCTCCGTCTCTCTTTTTCATCAGATTCAGGTGAGTGGGAAGGGCCTGACCACAGTAATGGACTGGATGAGCAACACTGAACTAAAGCTCGGTCCAGACAAGACAGAGGGACTGTCAGGGGGTGGCCCCTTTGCCTATAGGTGTGGTGTTCAGCCTGTTCTGGAAGGGGCTGCACTTCCTCCAAGGGATCAAGTTCATAGCTCGGGGCTGTTTATAGATCCACCCTTGTTCGCTAGCAGCACGAGCATCCCCCGGGGCAAGGAGCACCTTTTACCAGCGTAGGCTTGTATGCCAGCTATGACCCTGCTGGACAGAGACAGACGGGCTCCAGCAATCCATGCTCTGGTAACCTCTTATTTAGATTACTGCAATGCATTGTATATGGGGCTGCCCTTGAAGATACCCTGGAAAGTTCAGTTAGTACAAAATCTGGTGGCTAGTACACTGACTGGAACTGGGTGTTAAGTGTTATTGTATCATCTTCACTGGCTCCCAGTCATTTGGGGGCCCAATTCACAGTGCTGGTGTTAACCTCTAAAGCACTTCATGGCCTAGGGCTACAGTATCTGAGGGAAGGCCTCTTCCTCCTGTATGTCCTACCCAAGCTCTGGGTCATCTTGGAATCCCTGCGCCAAGGGTCCCCACGTGTTCCTGGGGCATAGCAGGTGGCTAGTCAGAGCAGGCCTCTTCAGGAGAAGCAAGCAGACCTGCTCCACTGTGGAATACCCTCCCCAGAGAGCTCTGCCTAGCCCCTACTTGGCTATCTTTTCAGGGCCATGCAAATACCATTTCCATCCTCTCAGGCTTTCAGTCCTCTGAATGTTTGTGCTGCTGCATTGTGTTTTTCAGTAGTTTTAGTGATATTTTATTTTTAGATAGTCTTATGGTGCCTCTTTTAGCCTCTGCTGCTTTTAACTGATCGTTCATTATGATTTTGGATTTTATTTGTGTTTGACGGTATGTTGCCCTGAGAGCTATTAGCCATGGGTGCCTAATCTTAGCAATGCAATAAAATCAAGAAGGTGGGTGCAGAGCCTCTAGGGCAGGGGTGGGCAACTTGTGGTCCTCTAGATGTTGTTAGACTGCAACCTCCATCATCCCTAGCCAGCATAGCCAATGGTGAGGAATAATAGGGGTTGTAGCCCAACAACATCTGGAGGGCCACCAGTTGCCCACCCCTGCTCTAGGGTTTTGGGGGGGCTTTAAGTACATGTTCGCACATCCCTGATGAGTTTGCAAGCCATGCAGAGGGGGGGGTTGGTTTGAGTGAGATGACCTGGAACTCCTGCATACCAACTCTGAGCTGTGGCAGCCGGGGTGGCTGGGTCTCCTCCCCTGCCATCCTCCTTTACTTGACAACACCAGAATCCACCCCTTTCGCCTTCATGAGAGATGGTGGGAGTTACATTTATTCTGAGCCGGAAGATGAGGCTGAAACCACTTGGGCTCTGTGATCATTCCATCCATTCTTGCTGCAACTAAATCTCAGGTGTGCTTCTCTTTCATCAGCAAGCTGAAGCCTCTCCTTGAGGCAGAGAAGAAATCCCACCTGCTCCGTGCCTCCTTCAAGAGTGTGTTTTGCCTGGCCCCAATGAACATCCTAGAAGGGCCATCGTGCAGAGATGAGCAGACAGCATATGCAAAAGTGAGTCCTTCTCCATTGCATACCTTACCGATGCTGACACTAACTTCCACGGCATTCTGTCCTGCCCATATTTTCAGGATGAGAATCAGTGTGGAAATTAAGCTCAGAATCCAGCCAATCCTCATCCACTGCAAATACCGATCCCTGCGTATCCATTCAAATATATCTGCCTCCCAGCCTGTTGACACAGAACACAGGCCCCTTCCAACCCTGCTATTCTATGATTCTATGATGTACTGTTGGTCCTCTAAGGATAAGAAAGCAAATAATGCTGGTTAGTGCCTCATGGAGTTAACATATAAATTTGGGCTCCAGATTTTAGGTCCCAGTGATTCTAGGCTTCCCTATCCATATACATATCTCACACACTCTGCTGGTAGTGTTATAGATTACATTTGTGTATCCAGACAAATGCTCTCCTGTTCCCTGGAATTGTAGTGAACATAAGAGAGCAATCTTCAGCCCATTTCAACACAGTTAATCCCAGACTCCAACCGGAGACCAGTGTCCCCATCAGATAAGTATGTAGCATGCAGGTTGGAAATAGTAAATGAGAAAAGATTAAGATGGCAACAGGTGGATACCCTGATGTTCAAGTCCTTTCTGAGTTCAACTGAGGGAACTGTTCTGGGAGACGTGAGCTGTGCCCAAGATATGAATATCGACTCTATCCTGCACACTTATCACACAATTTGTTTGTGTATTAAACCCTGGTTGTTAGCTACAGCTACCACTAATGGTCCAAGGAATAAAAAATCTACTTGGTTTGATGCAGAGTGTAGAGAGTTGAAGAAGTGTGTGAGAAAACAAATGAGAATTGTACGAGACTCCCATGATAATGGAGCACACATACTCATACTTAATCTTAGGTGAAAGTACAAGAAATTAACTGCGACCAAGAAAGCGAACTATTATGCAAAAAGCTGGGCAGAATTAGAGCAGGAGGCCAAAACTAAAAACTCAGCACGTTTTTGGCGATTGGTTTCAGCTAGACGTAGTGTATCCAACTGCTATGTTGAGATTCCCATTTCTGCCAAAGGGTGGGACGATTTTTACTTTGAATTATTTAAGGTCAAGATAAAAAAAGGATGGAATAAATTATGTGGAAAATGTCCCTGGGAACATCGATGGCTTCCTTAAATGGCCTTGAATTACAATGCAGGAAATAAAGCCTCTTATCCAGTCATTAAATAACAATAAAGCTCCTGGAGAAGACCTTCGGCTACCAGAACTCTTTAGAGACTGGTGGGCAAATATTTTAGCAGGCTTGTATAGGTAATACCAGCCATATACCCATCGGATGGAAACTCAGCATAATAGTTGCCCTATTTAAAAAAAAGGTGTTTGTGGGGATCCCAGAAACTGTAGGCCTATTAGCCTAATTGATATCCCTACAAAAATTTACGCTAAATTCCTTTATCAGAAACTAGAGGATTGGGCAGAACAAAACTCCATTTTAATAGAAGAGCAAGCTGGTTTTAGACAGGGAAGGTCTGCCATGGACAATAGCTTTATCCTATCCCATCTGATATCAAACATACAACAAAGGGGGGCGGGGGGCAGCTTACTGCTGCATTTATCGACCCAAGTCCTGCCTTTGGTTCAATAAACAGAAATCTTCTCTGGGAAAAACTGGCCAGAACACATAGCGATCAGAGACTTCTTTTTCTTACAAAGGCTCTCTCTATGCGAACACTAGCTTAACACTAGCTTAAGTTAGAACTGGGGTGAATCAGGCTTTAACAAATGAAATCCGCACAAGCAAAAGAGTTTGACAGGGCTGTATTCTCGCTCCTTTTGTTTTCAATTTTTACATCAGTGACGTAGCCCCAGCAGTTCATTGTCAAGAGTTTCATGTGCCAAAGGTTTTGGACAAATTTGTGAACATTCTTTTATATGCAGACGATATGATCTTGTTATTCACTACACAGGTTGGTCTGCGTAGCTTATTGAGGAAATTTAGCACCTACTGTAGGGATAATGGCTGAGTAATAAAAAGCAAGAAAACAGAAGTGCTAATATTTGGCAAGAAAAAGAAACGATAGAAGTGGTTTTTGGACTCTAAAGAAACTGAACAGGTGGAATTCTATATTTACCTAGGTTTAGCGTTTACCTCTACAAGAGCCCGGGTCCTGCACCAACAGAGAAACAAGCTGAAAGCAACTGCATGTGCCCAGTCTTTGAATAGGCTCCTAAACTACAGATAACCCAGTTCCCTCTTGCCAGTCCTTAATGTGTACAAGGCAAAACTCCTGCCATTGCTAACATATGGTGCAGAAATTTGGGGATTGTCCAATGGCAAGAAAATAGAAAGGGTCTCTTCCTTCTCCTGATCTTAGGGGTGCCATCAGCCTGCCCAGCATATCAGAACTGAACTCGGAATCGTGGCAGTTTTAGATCAAATACATCTCAGGCTGTTTAATTACTGGTTTGAACTAGGCCTGATGAGTGCATCCAGGCTTCGAAGGAAATGTCTTCAAGAGCAGATGGCTAAAACCTTGGAAACATCATGGCTTCATAACTTCACAAAGGTGTTACCAAGCTACCGTTTCAGTTTGAACACTTTAAGTACCCCTACCACCAATCTAAGAAATACAGTCAAACTAGCCAATATACCCGGGATGTAATTTTGTCATAGGCACTATTTGTTAGAAACACATGAAGGTAGGTTTATGCTTCTCGGAAAGGCCCCATAAGAAAGGTGAAAAGGTAAATCCACCAGACTTGATTAAAAAAGCACAACAATTATAATGAGCAGATTGAATAAAAAACACTACTAAAAATGCAAGAGACTGAATCTGTAACCACTATTACAATATAATCCACACTGAATCTCATTCCACTATTAAAATGTTCAACAGAGGCTTCCTTGCTGGATATTGCAGGAACTGGGGAGAGAAACTAAATGCTCTGCACAGTGAGAAAAGAAACCATGAGTAAGGGGGGGGGGGGAACAAACGGTGGCCAGCCAATCCAGGGTGAGGGAAGGCAGAGTGAACGGGAGAGAGACCAATAGAATGAAAGATGGCCAGTAGGGTGACTCTTGCTGAAATCAGAAACCTGGCCTGCGCCATGATTGAGAGGGTGCACTTGTTAGTAAGGGGACGTATAAACACAGTAATGGTGCAACGCAGTGACTCCCATCATACACTCTGGCAAGTGAGAATGCGAAGTAAAAGCGGCAGCAACTGCAGGGCCCAAATGGCGGGCTCGGTGGCCCCCGCAGCGCAATTACACTCAGGGCAGCTCCCCCTTATTCCCCGCGTTACAGATGGCCCTGCAGCTGGCCACAAACACACAATTTTTGACATATATATAGAAGATTAAGGATTTTAGATATTAGAGCCCAGTTGGATATAGCTGCCCGGTTGAACTCAAGGGCAATGAAAATGGTTAGCCAAAGACAAATCTCAATTAAATGAAGAGAAATATCTGTTTTTGGTCTGAAAAGGGACCAATGTGTAGCCTTTACACGTTTATGATTTGAGATGATGGATACAGTGATGCTACAGGGAAGATTCAGAGGCATCCCATTCAGCAACAGACTATGCATATGTGGTAGTTCTATGATTGAAAATCTGGCACACTATTTACTTGAAAGTCATCTATGCCCAAGCTGTAGGAACACTATTTAGCCTTATTCCTGACCCACATGAGAAATTGGTCAGTGAAGGATAAATCGTTATTTCGTTTACGAGGCTCTAATTTCTTTGTGTCCCAGAGGATTGCCCTTTTTGCAATCAAGGCGGCCAGTGTAAGGAAAAAGGAATTGGAAAAATGGTCTGGCTGCTAGACTCAAATGAATGTGTGGGTTTTATTTATTGCTGTTTTTATCCCTCTCTAGTTTTTTTGCCAGTGCTTTTTATTATAATGTTTCAATGGTAATGTAATGTTTTAATTTTTAATGTAATGTTTGATTTTAATGTAATGTTTAATTCCATTGTGATATAAAGTCTTTTCCTTTAACATATTTTTTTTATTCTTGAAATGGTCAGAAGACTTATTCAGTGAAGTCATTCATTCATTCATTCATTCATTCTGTTTATATGTTTTTATGTAAATGGTTTTGCACTGTGTATAATGCATTTGAATGGTTTTTAATCTTTGCCAACTGCCTGGAGAGTGTCAGCTATGGGGTGATTTAGAAATGCAATGAATTGAATGAAAAGAAGATTTTTCTCCACTTCCTCTTCTGCTGTTTATCCCCAACTCTGCTCGGGAGAACTCTGTGGGGGCCAGTCCAGGGCAAGAGGCGCCCAGCCCTTCGTAGGGTGGGCCAGGCTGCGGCAGCACACGGCGCTCCTCGCCCACCTTGCCCGGCCGAGCCCTATGCTGCTCGGCTGCCAGGCCCTGTGGTGCTCATGTCCTCCGCCTTCCTCCATCTCAGGACCTCCACCGCCAGACCATGAGCAGTTTCGAGGAGATGCTGCAAGGCCTGCTGCTGGAGAACCCACACCCGAGGGAGCTGCAACGCTTGGTGGAGGTAGGCGGGAGGGGCGAGGCATTCTGGCGTGGGGGAGGAAGGCTGGGGCAGCGTCTGGCCCCGGGCACCCTCCTCAGCGCCTGGTGAAATGCGGGGCCGCCCTGCTAGGCCTTGAGCCTTCCGCAACACTGCTAGAAGGCCTCTGGGACTAGCACTCCGCCACGCGGGCCTCACTCGTGCCGAGCTGCATGGGGGCAGCGCCTTCTGTTGATGCCAGTCGTGAGCCTGTGCACAAGTGAGATAATGGAGACTTCCAAGCTCAGGAGTCATGTGGGAGTCATTTTTCATCCCCTCGTGATCTTCCCGTGGCCCCGACCATGTCAAGGATACGTGCTCCATGTCTGCCCTTCATTTTATAGCTTATGGAACCATGGATGACATCAGAATCAGATCATGTACGTGAGAGAGCAGTGGAGACAGCAATGAAGCTCTTGAAATTTGTAGCTGGACATTTCCACTTTGATGTGAGTAGCCACTGAGTCTAGGTTCCCACTGCCCTTGTGACCAGACTGGGGCGGCTTTTCCTTGAGGCAGAGCTGGCACAGCAGCTACAGTCTGCCCAAAGGAACCCAGGAACTGTCTTGCTGGACCAGGCATGGCTTTCTGTGTCCAGCCGGGAGCTCCCAAGCAGGAGGGCACAGAGGGGGCGGTCTGAGCATCTGGATATCAGAGATGAACCGCCCCTGAACACGGGAGCTCTCCGTCGTCCTCTCTCTGGACTGCTGGAGCATGTGGCTCTGGCTGCTCTCCATAGAAGGCAAGCGGGGAAAATATTTTCCCAGCCTAGGAGCTCTGAAGGAGCAGGAGACACCCCCACAGCATGAGGCAGCGATTCTAACAGGATTGCAAGTATGTAACTTTGGGATTGTGGCTCTTCTCTGTGTAACACAAGGATAAAGGCCCGCATGCAGCCATGCAGCAGGGTGCCTGCAGTCTGCCAAGCCAAGACTCCAGCACGAGTTGTTTGACTTTGGGTTGTGTGTCCAGCTCGGGCCTCTTAGAGTGCCAAGCCCCAAAGAGCCCAGGGTACAGAAACAGAGCACTTTTCTCATGGCTGCAGCATCAAGTTGTCCTTTGAGGACCTGGATGTTTCTGGAGAATCACCCACTTGCCCTGTGCTTTGGCTGAATTCATGGCAGCTCCTTCAGACAGTGGTGGGGAAATTGTTCCTCCCCCAAGGTGGCATACGTAGGATCCTTTGGCAGGGCACCTGTGTGCTGGTCCTGCACCACACCACAGCCCAGCAAGTTGGCCTAAAATCTCCAGACTTGTCTGTGGTGGTGGGCACCATGGAGTGTGATGTTCCATGGGTGTCCAAATTGCCACACAGGAAAGGGGAAGCCCATGCATGCCAGGCATGAGATGGGAGCTGGCTGGGAAGCCCCCATGGTGGGGTCCAATCAATGCTTTCCCCTTCTTTTTGTCAGCTCTCTCGGGAGTTCAGCAAGCTGGCCCACCTGACTGCTCTTCTGATTGCTTTGTGCAATGATCCGGTGCAGCGCGTTAGTGCTTTTGCTGTGCAAGGAGTCAGCTGCCTCTATGAGGTCTTGCTGCGCCGGAAGGGTAAGGCCCATGAACCTAGAACTCTGGCACTGCATGTCTTTTCTCCTGTGTCAAGGCAGATGCCACAGCACCCCATCACAGCTTTGGGAGGACGGGAGGGCAGGGGAGACAGGCGTCCTGGTTAACCATGGGGTTGGGCAGCATGTTGCTGATGTCTTGCCTCTTGTCACAGGTCTAATCATGGCCACATTTTATTATCATAAGGGACAATGACTATGGCTTTTATGGAGCTCTCGGAGGGTCAGAAATGTCCAGGCTAAATATAGGAAAATGCTATGCAATGTGTTGCAGATGTCAGGATTGGGCCCAGGCTCCCTGTTGAGTCTGAATATTCAGATTCAGAGGCAGGGCTAGGAGAAGAATACCTGGGACAGAGGGCGGGGAGGGAAATTCCCCATGACTCACCAGGAGCCAGCAAAGAGCCTTCCCAAGGGCATATCTATCAGGAGGGTCACGGACAGGTACCGCCTTTCCCTCCCCCTGGGAAGTCGGCTTCTTTCAGAGGGGGAAGAAGGGCATGAACTGGCAGACACAAGGGTCTGCCGCCGATCCAAGACGCGGACCGTATTAGAGGAGGGAGGCGCTCTGCCAGGCTGGCCAGCCAGACCCAGCGAAAGCAAGGGAGAGAGGCCCGCCCTGGAGCAGGGGCTCAAGGAAGCCATTCGGGAGCTGTGGAGTCGCCTGTAGTTAGTCAAGCAGCAATTCTCTTCCCTGTTGAAGCGTCTCCTCTCTCAGAGGACTCAGCTTAGCCTCTTAGACCCTGAGGGCAGCCTCTGCCCTTTGCTGACTGGAGTGGCTTGAAGGGCCCCTGCGAGCTCAGTAAAAGGGCTGTTTCACTGCTCAGCGGGAGGGCCTGGAAATGCCAGCAGGGCAAAGAGGGCCTGGTTGGGCTAGAATGCCAGCTGCCATGAACCCACCCTTTGGCCAAACTCACTCCCAGAGAACAGCCTTTAACTAGGAATTGCCCAGCATTTTTATTTGGTTGGTTGGTTGGTTGGTTGGTTGGTTGGTTGGTTGGTTGGTAGATGGATGGATGGATGGATGGATTTAGGCTGCAATCCTATACACACTTCCCTGGAAGTAAGTCCCATGGAACTCAGTGGGGCTTACTTCTGGGTAGACATATATGGGATCGTACTTTTAAGGCATTTATATACCACCCTTCAAGATATTTTTCCCAGCGCCGTTTACAATGCATGTATTTTTCCACAAATAGTCCTTTGAGGCACAATCTCAGAGAATTTTTTTATTTCTTCACAACGATACTTTTTTCAAGAATAACCAGAATAATCGCTCCTGAGTGAACTGTATGCCCCTTGTGGCATATGCCCTGGTGCGGAGGTTCTCTCAAACTATATTCTCAGTGCATCGGCAACCACGGATTAGCTGTCCACTGTGTGTGCACAGTCAGATTTCTCTTGAAACCTTAGGGCAAGCTTAATATTTCACTCTTGATTGGGTGATACAGAATTCTATTTCTTATGAAAGACTCTCTCAGACAAGTTTTGTCTTCTTTGTCTTTTTACTGCAAAAGTATCAGTATAACAGTACTAAATACAAGAACTTAAGCATGCATAAATTCAAACATATGAAACATCCAACATCATTCTAAACAAGACTTTGGAGGGAGCAATACTGTGGCCACCAGACACTGTCTAGACGGCCATAGCATTTTTCGGTTTAGGGGAACCTAGGTCAGCCAGGGCTCCGACTTGGTTCCCAGAAACCAAGCTCCCCTCCCCCGCCCCCTCGTAGCTGGTGTGGTTCTCTCCACACCACCTACGTCTCTGTGCTCAGAACATAAGAACAGCCCTGCTGGATCAGACCAAGGGTCCATCTAGTCCAGCATTCTGTTCACACAGTGGCCAACCAGCTGTTGACCAGGAACCCACAAGCAGGACACAAGTGCAACAACATCCTCCCGCCTATGTTCCCCAGCAACTGGTGTACACAGGCTCACAGCTTCTGGTACTGGAGGTAGCACAGAGCCATCAGGATTAGTAGCCACTGATAGCCTTTTCCTCCAGGAATTTGTCTAACCCCCTTTTAAAGCTGTCCAAATTGGTGGCCATCACTACATCCTATGGTAGCAAATTCCATAGTTTAACTCTGTGCTGTGTGAAGAAGCCCTTCCTTTCATCTGTCCTGAATCTCCCACCAATCAGCTTCATGGGATCACCCCAGGTTCTAGTATGTGAGAGGGGGGAAAAATGTCTCCCTATCCGCATTCTCTACACTATGCATAGTTTTGTACACCTCTCTCATGTCTCCCCTCACCCTCCTTTTTTCCACGCTAAACAATCCCAGCCGTTGTAACCTCGTCTCATAGGAGAGATGCTCCAGCCCCTTGATCACTTTAGCTGCCCCTTTCTGCCCTTTTCCCAGCTTCACAATATCCTTTTTTAGGTGTGGTGACCAGAGCTGTACACAGTATTCCAAGTCTGGTTGCACCATAGATTTGTATAGGGGCAGTATGATATTGGCAGTTTTATTCTCAGTTCCTTTTCTAATTATGTCCTAACACGGAGTTCCCCTTTTTTACAGCAGCCACACACTGGGTCGACATTTTCATCAAGCTCTCCACCACAACCCCCAGATCTCTTTCCTGGTTGGTTACTACTAGCTCAGATCCCATCAAGCTATATTTGAAGTTGGGATTTTTTACCCCAACGTGCATCACTTTATACTTGCTTACACTGAATTGCATTTGCCATTTGGCTGCCCATTGGACTCGATCGTCTCACAGGCCCCTTCCAGCCCTACTATTCTATGATTCTATGATTCAGGCTCCCAGTTTGGAGAGATCCTTTTGGAGCTCCTCGCATCCCTTTCTGTTTTAGCCACTCTAAATAATTTGGTGTCATCTGCAAACTTAGCCACTTCACTGCTCCCTCCTAATTACAGATCATTTATGAACAAGTTGAAAAGCATTGGTCCTGTGAAGGAAAAGGATCCTGCTGGGACCGGCCCCAACCTCCCTGCAAGGGAGGACCACTCAGGACCCGATCCTGGGGGCCCCTTCCCAAAAATAGGACTGGCCAAACCTGGCCTTTCAGTCCCCCAAAATACCCAGTAGCCAGCCTCTTAAGCCAAGAGGCACTGAAATTAGCACTGAGGTTATGCAGAGAGATCACACCAACTAAAGGTTGGATGAAGATTTATTAAGATCAAAATAAAGGGGTAGAGGGAAAGGGAAGAATGGAAGTAGCAAGTTACCCAGAGGGTACAAAGCTAAATCACTTAACTATATACAGAGAGCTTAATGAATGCACACCCAAGCCAAAATAATAGATCTACCTGGCCTATCCTTGCATACCTAACAATGGATCTCCCCAGATAGCAACCAGCCGTCTGCAGGTCCAGGACCACCAGCATGAAGGGAGACCCCACACCTGGACTTCAGCCCTCTTTTAAAGCCCAGCCTTGACAACCCTGTTAGATTTTGCTCCAGCCAGTCACTGGTTCAGCCCCTGGGTGGGCCGCCCTGGCCTCCGAGGGGCTGGGACTCCCTGCAAGCTCCAGCTGTTGGCACTGTCTAGTTAGCTGGGACTGCACCTGGCCTTGGGCAAAGGGCCGCAGAGCCTCTAGATTACAAACAATTGCAGGTGGTTACATCCAGTGTGACAGCCTGACCCCATCCTATGGCAGAAAGCAGGCCGTTATCCTTGACAGGTCCCAATACAGATCCCCGTGGGACCCCACTATTTACTTCCCTCCATTGGGAGAATTTACCTTTTATTCCCACTCTCGGCTTTCTGTTCTTCAATATTACTGATCCATAAGAGGACCTCTCCTCTTATTCCATGACTGCAGTGTTTGTTCAGGAGTCTTTGGTGAGGGACTTTGTCAAAAGCCTGTTGGAAGTCCACGTGAACGGTGTCTACCAGATCACCCTGTCTACATGTCTATTGACACTGGAGCACAGAAATGGCAAAAAGGAGGTGGTCCAAGGGGTAGGGAGGGGACGGACTACGGAAGCCGTGATATGCAGCTTCCTAGGCACTGCACGGCCTCCTCCCCTCCTGCTCCGAAGCTCCCTGGCTAGACAGGCAAAATGCAGGGCAGCCGGAACACGGAGGCAAGGATCATCTCCGTGGTCTGGCCACTCTGCATTGGATGGTTGTCAGCCTCCCAGTTCAAGGCCAACGACTTTCTCTGTAGGATTGCACCCTAAGGAGAGTCGAGTACATTTGTACATTCTAGGTAATAATATCAAACTTACCAGGTTGATTCTACAGGCAACGTGTCGGGGGAAGCTGTTCCAGGAGGAGAGCTCCCACGGCTGCGTGTTCCGAGTCTCTTTTATATACTTTTTGGATGCTATAAAATATGTTGAAACTGTTTTTACTATTATTGATGTTACTTACCAAAGAATGCCAAAGACAGCATTTCTACTTTAAATTCTCCTATGTCTAAATAAGTTTATGGAATTATTAAGCTTCTTATCATGATTAATGAGCGTAACAACATACTTATACAAACATATTAGGATTCTTTGACATGTGACGGGTATGTTTGTGACACAAAAATATTTCCTTGATATCATCCTGTCTTGTGAGCTTGTTTTCTTATTGCATATTCCATTATATTTATGATCCGGGATAAGGTTTTCGGTTATTTATCTGATGGCCCATCTGCCCTCATTATATAGGGCAGATTGTATTATGGTACCCTGTCTAACTCTGCCAAGTGAAAGTCTTAAGTATAAATTTAACATTGGCACCTCCTTGTCTGGATTCTTTTCTCATCAGTAAAGTGCTCCTGATCAGCCTCTAATGGCCTGGCACTGCTGTCTCTTCTGGCAAACCTCAAGAGATGAGACACCTTTACTACTCATCGGTCAGAAGGCTACGTTGCGTTGCATTAGCCATCGAGATCTAATTTTTAATTCCAAAAATTCTCTTGGAGGCATTTGATTACAGAATTTCCTAACTGGGCAGCAGGGGCTAGAGGATGCAAATACGATTTGCCTGATCTGCTCCACCTGCACTGTAAATTTTGTTTGGATAGCTGATGGAATGCGTGTACTTGAAGCCAACTCAGCTCTCAGCGTGCTGAAGATCCTTGCCTATGCCCTGCCCTTGCCTCCTCTTTCCTCCCCGCCTCCTTCCGCATCACTGCAGAATCCTCCTTCAGGCCTTCCTCGAGCCCATCCACCCCACTCCAGCCCAGCCATGGTGTCTCGTTCAGTTTGGTCTTCTCCTCCTCCCACTTCAGAGCCCCCCCCCCCATGCTGGGATGAAGCCTCTGCTTCAGTCCTTGTGTTCCCATCTCCTCGCCTGCCAGCCTTCAGGTTCCCCTGATGCCCTGTGTATTCCTCACCCAGGGGCTGTCACTTCCCCCTTCAAGTGCAGCCACCCGCAGAAGTGTCCTGAGGAAGTCCTGCTGTCTCGCACAGCCTGCAGCGGCAGCGGAACAAGGTCCGTCCCCCCGTCCCCCCCCCCCGCTCACAGCTGCTCCGTTCTGCCGCAGGGCTGAAGAAGAGCAAGCAGAAGAGGAGGAAGTGGTCCATGAAGAGGAGCTTGAAGACCCAGGACGAGGAGTGGCTTGCTCTCTTGGTGCTGGACAACAGCTGGCACATGGCAATGGTACTGTGGCTGCCTCAGAGATCCGGAGGGTCGCGAAACTCCCAGCCTCAGTCAGCCAAGCTTGGGATGGTGGAACAGGGAGCAGATTTGCACACTTTGCCTGGGGTAGAATGGCTCTGGAGTCAGGACGAGGGCCTTCTGCACCCTGTCCCGGGGGGCCCTCAGCAAGCCCCCAGCTTCAGCCAGTGTGTGTCATTGGTAGCACGGGGGCAAAGACCTGTGTGTCTCTGCAGAGGGGTGGGGAACTTGTGCCTCACAGTGGGGGTTGGACTCTCTTTCACACACACTGTCGCTCACAGACACACCTCCCTATGTCTGTGGCATCATGAGGGCACCATGGTGGCAGCAGAGGCCACACTGTTATTCACCAACAAGAAAGATGCTGGACATGACTCTTGATGCACCAGAGCTGCTTTCTGAAGGTGGCAGAAAGGGCCACACACCTGCTGTCCAGGCCAGTCCCTGAAAACAGGCCCAGAGGCTGCTGCACATGGATGGTGTGAAATACTTTGGGCAGCGGGAGCTGCACCCAGTGGCCCCAAATCCGCGTGCACATCATGTCTGGGGGCCTTGTGTTCATTGCAGCCCATGAGCTCCTCTGGCGGAGATGCAGATCAGCAGTTGCAATTCAGTTTACCAGAGAACTGCCCAGGGCAGAGTGCTCAGTTCCACCCATGCAACCTCAGTGGGGATGGACCCTGCGGCTGCATGCACAGGGGCAGCCTGTGCCCTGTGCGTTACAGGTGTCTCTCTGTGGAATAGTCCCTGGCCTGGCCAACTCTTCTCTCTGCTCTTTGCAGCATTGTGGTGACCAGGTCTTTTCAGCTCAACTGACCAACTTCCTGCTCTCTGTCCTGGATAGCCTGAGAGACTCCAATGCAGAGCTGTTGAAGGCTGCCGAAGAGGTGCTCAACGCAGTTCTGCAGAACCACGCCATGAAGGTTGAAAGGGTGAGAGAGTCCAGCACTCTGCTCTTTTCCTTCTTGTTAAAAGACTCCCATTTAGGATCTAGCTTCCATCCCAGTTGCAGGGTACAACCGTTCCAATAACCAGACACCGAACCTCCCGGTCAGCAGTCACTGGCTTAAATGACTCAAAAGTAGAACCATGACTTCCACACTCCCTACCAGGTTGCAAAAGACAAGAATGGCCAGGGGAACATCGAGATGCACCTGATGAATATCGTGTGCATATGTGTGTCTGTGCACACGCACACACACCCCGATACAAATACTGTACTGATATATGAGAGACCTCCGAGGTTATGCAAGTGTGCGAGCTCCCACAGCTGCCCTCCCATGTCGCACGTTTCCTCGCAGCGTCACGATGGGTCAGTCTTGTCCATCTGTTTTGGAAGGTCTTCAGTGTGAGCAAACTTTATTTGTTTAGGCATGTTTAGCTTTGAGAAGAGAAGACTGAGGGGAGATATGATAGCACTCTTCAAGTCCTTGAAAGGTTGCCACAGAGAGGAAGGCCAGGATCTCTTCTCCATCATCCCAGAGCGCAGGACACGGAATAATGGGCTCAAGTTACAGGACGCCAGATTCCGTCTGAACATCAGGAAAAACTTCCTGACTGTCAGAGCCATAAAGACAATGGAGCCAATTCCCTAGGGAGGTGGCGGGCTCTCCCACACTGGAGGCCTTCAAGGCGAGGCTGGACAGCCATCTGTCAGGGATGCTCTGACTTGGATTCCTGCATTGAGCAGGGGGTTGGACTCGATGGCCTTGTAGGCCCCTTCCAACCCTACTATTCTATGATTCTAACTCCAAAATGACGCTCAAGGCTGAGGGAGGGAGGGAGGGAGGGAGGGAGGATGCAAAATAGGACTGCTGTGGCTGAGTTTGTGGTGCAACTTGTCTCCCTCCAGGCAGACTCACAGCTCACCTTAATGTGGCCTTCTATGACTCCTGCTAAAATACCCTTGCGTGGAGCTGCACATCAGGATCTTCCCTTGCCCCTTCATCAAACAGATGGTTGGGGGGGTGTTGGGAGTAGAGTGTGGATCAGTCAGAAGGGGCCAGATGTTTGGGAGACAGCACCCCATCTCATGAAGCAGGACCAGCGGAGCCCTGGCCCTGCCCGGCTGCCGATGGGGGATCAGGGCAGGGGAGGCAGGTGCTGCCCACGCACTGCCTGCTTGGGAGTCGCATCCCCCGGACTACAGCCTCAGCCCGCCCAGCTCGAGGCAGTGCTGTTGTGCTTGCTGGCCTCTGCCTCGCCAACCTGGAAGTTCCAGCTCCAAGGGATGTGCCCGCCCTTGAACAGAGTGCTTGGTGAAGGCCAGGCGTGGTGGTGCCTTGGGGGCCTCCCCTGCACCCGCCTCCGCCGCCGGGACGGTGGTGGCGTGGGACTGGCAAGCCCCCCGGCTTCACCCATGGGGCTCGCCTCCCAGAGCCCTGCTGGGGCCTTTCTAGCCACCGCCGAAGGCTGAGGCGGGCTCTGGAGCTTAGCACAGGCGACAACCTGTGCTCTCCGCTGGTGTGAAACTCCCTCTTGTGTGGCTGGCAGGCCGGTGGCCTCAGAAGCCTCGCGCCTCTGAAGCTCCAGCACAGGCGTTCTTGGGTCTATGCTAGTCTGCTGTGTCTCAGCGTATTGCCTAGATTTGACTGTATTACAAAACAGTTCTATGGTACCTTTGTGCTCTAAGAGGGGCCCCCAAGGCAGCTTACAGCAATGAAATATCAATGTAGTGAAAAAGAGCATTTAAAGCCAAAATGAATCAGATAACAAAACCCTGCCTAGATACACTGAGTACACATTGAAAGCCGGTTGGAAGAGAAATGTCTCAATTGGCCCCCCTCCCCCAAAGCACAGCAGCTATGGGGCTTCTGTGGCTGGCTGAAGGGAGCAGAGTGTGAATGGCCCTCAACGCCTGGAGGCGGAAAGTCAGCAGGAGCAAAATGCTTCCAGGCCCAGCCAGCCACGCATCAGGCAGGTGGCCCGTCGGGTACCTTGCCTGGCACCCTTTGCAGCCTTGGCCATGCTGGGAGAGCACCATGTACTCGGCAGTCTCCAGCAGACTGGGGAGGATCGGCGGGGCCACCCTTGCAGCCAAAGCAGAACTTGGGTTGTGTCCACACTTTGCCAGGCGAGCGGTTCCGTGGCCAGGCTTCATGAAGGCCTTCCATTCTTGTTTTGTCCAGGTGAAAGACATCGTGGGAGCCATCTCTATGTGCCTGCAGCTACGCCAGGCCTCGTACTGGACTCGGAAAGTGGTGCTGAGAGCACTAGCCTTCATGATCCCGTATCACATGGAGGAAGTCGTGCGGAGCTGCCTCTCTTTCTCAATACCCGTTAACAGGTGGGGGGCTCTTTGGCTGTGAACAGAGCTACCTTGGTCCTCCAGCCACACTCAGCCTCTCCTTGGAGAGGCCACCTCCTGCCAGACCGAGCGTCGAGGAAAGGCCACTGACTGATTTGTCGTCGTCCCCCCGGCTTCACAGGCATGCCAATGAGCTCTGGGCAGCAATGGCTTCCAGCCCCGAAGTGGCCATGCAAGTCCTGAAGCTGTTGCTGAAAAACCTCCAGGTCAAGGACGCTCGGGAGGGGGATGAAGTTGGTACGACCATGTCTCTGGCCGTAAGTAACCCGGCACCGTGGACCTTTTCTGGCTCTCGCTTTACCGACTGCTAGCTGCCTGCCTTCCTGGCTGCATTTTTTGTGGCTGGCAGGAGGCATTTTTTCTCTGCCCAGAGAGGGAAGCATGAAAGCCGATCCCTGTCTTCCCTCCTGGGAGAGGACAGTGTCACCTGCGCACAGCGGTGTTCCGGGTTAAGCTTGGACTGTGGATTAATGGCCCCCTGCCTGGTTCAGGTGGCCTTCTGCGGGGCCAGCTCCAGGTCTCCGTGGGCCCTGGAGCATCCCTGGGCTCCCTGGGCACATGCCCACCCTCCTCCAGCTGCCCTCCTCCAGCTGCCCCCCCCCCCCCGGGGCCAAGCAAGAGGCAGAGTCAGGTAGGGCTTGGAAGGCCAGTGGCCGGCCCACCAGGAAGACCCCCTGCTTAGGTGCACCGGACCCTCTGCCCTGCCAAGGCCAGCCAGGCAGGCCCTCGGTGGCCCCCCCGCAGCGACCCAGCCACACCCGGGAGCCGGAAAAGGCCCCCAGGCAGAGAAGCGGCCACCAGAGAGTTAACCAAGCCACGCATGATGTGCACCTTATGGCTTCATTTAGGGTTAGTTTCAGGCCGCCTTGAAGGGGGGAGCCCTCCCAAAGAGGCGTAAAAGAAATAGTACCCACAAAGGCATGACAAATAAAACCAGCCGGCCAAAACTTAAGCAAAGGGCAATGCGAACAAGTGGCAGAGAGATGGGGAAAATACGGGGGTTTTTAAACCTGAGAGATCATACATTTGCAACCCCCCCTTCTCCCCCCGCCCCCCCCTCCCATCAGCGGGCCAAGCTGAGCTATGCTAAAATATATGCTACATTATTTTCTTTCTGTCAGGGCTTTTAAAGACCAGCTTTTTAGCTTCGTGTGTTTGGCGCTTTAAACTCCTGTCTCTGGTAGCTGCGGTTTGCTTTTGAACCCTTGTTGCTGTTACAGGGTTGCTGGGTTTTTATATGTGCTGTGCTGTTTTTTATTGGTTATCATCTTTACTTCATTTATCTAGTTTTAAGTTGTGCAGTGCCTAGAGAGACATTGTTTTAAGAGGCATTTAAGAAATTTAATAAAGAAATAAAAATAAATAAATGCATAGTCACTCGGGGAGGCACCACGCCAATTTGAAGAATGCCCTCCAGGACATTCTGGAGAGACTCACAAGATAGCAGCTGACACTAAAGCTGCCTAGTAAGAAAGATGGGGTCAGCCCCCAGTAACTCACTTCCTTTCCTTATTCAGCTCAACGGTATCCACGTCCCTAAGGAAGTCTAGTTGAGCAGCTTTGTGCTGGAACCTAGAATCATAGAAGAGTAGGGTTGGAAGGGGCCTACAAGGCCATCAAGTCCAACCCCCTGCTCAAAACCTCTTTTGAATCCTAACTTAAGAGTGGCGACAACCTGGGAGAGTGAAAGCATGGGAGCGTGCCTGCCCAGTAAGGAGCTCTCCATGAGATTCCCCTCTCCTCCTTCCTCTCCTTCAGGCAATGAACGTCATCTACGAGACCTTCCGCATTCCTGGGTACCGGACAGCCCTGGCAGAGATGCACCTTCAGTTATTCATCCCTTTGCTCAAGCAGGTCCTTTACGTGTTGCAGCTCAATTTGCCGGATTCCTTAAAAGCCAGACAAGAAGTCATCCTAAGGGAAAACCCTGATGCACTCAGCTTCCAGAGGTACCTGAAAGGATGTATGCGAGCAGGTTGGCTGTCTTTAGAACCATAGAGGTGGAAGGGTCCTTGGAAGTCATCCAGTCTAACCCTGTGCCCAGTGCAGGAATCCGCAACAACAGCCTCCTGACAGGTGGCCGTCCAGCCTCTGCTTATGTAGCTCCTGCAAAGGAAAGCCCACCGCATCCCAAGGCAGCATGCGCCTCTGTCCAACGCCTCTTACTGTTAGGAAGTTTCTCCTAATGATTTGCCAAAATCTGCCTCCCTGCAATTTCCACCCACTGGTTTGAGTCCTGCTTTCTGGATCAACAGATAACAACTCTGCTCCATCCTCTGTGCAATGGCGCTTCAGAGATTTGTAGACTGCTTTCATGTCTCTCCTTAACCTTCTCTGGGCTAAACTCACCCAGCAATTTCAATTATTCCTCACAGGACTTGGTTTCCGGACCACAGCCAGCACCCATCCATATTGCCCTTCTCTGGATGTACTCATTTGTTGATGTCCTTAAAATGTAGCACAAGGTTTGGGGCTCTTTAGCTTAGAAAAAAGGCAAGGGGAGACATGATAGAGGTGTATAAAATTATGCATGGTGTGGAGAACTTTTTTTTCTCCCTCTCTCATATTAGAACCAAGCGGGGTCATCCCAAGAAACTGATTGGTGGAAGATTCAGATCAAAGGAAGGAACGCATCACAGGGTGCATAGTTCAAGTGTGGAATTTGTTACCACATGATGCAGTGACGGTCACCAATGTGGGGGGCTTTAAAAGAGGATTAGACTAACATGGAGAATGAGGCTACCTTTGGTGACTAGTCCTGATGGCCAAAGATTACCTCCATTATTTAATATAGCACTCTTCAGATACTTGGAGGGCTCCATGCAGAAGAGGGTCAACACTTGACCTCTGCTGCCCAGAAGAGCACAGCTAGGTCACATGGGCATCAATTACACGCAGGTAGATTTGGGGTGAAAAGCAGGAGAAACACCTTGACAGCAAGAGCACTTCAGCATTGAAATCTACTACGTGGAGGGCAGATGGTGGGATGGGACGGGCCTTCAAAGTCCCCCTCCAACTCTACCATTATTCCACCATTCCCTTTGACGCTCCCATCTTAAATATTTTGTCTCCTATGTAAGTCCTACTGATTTTAACAGTGTTAACTATCAAGTAAGCATGCTTAGGACTGCAGCTTTATTTTAATTCATGATTCAATTATCATTTGTATGTGAAAAGTTGCTTCACTTCAAGTAGACCACAGCAGGAGTCCAACAGTCCATGTGGTGTGCGTGTGCATGTGTGGAGAGTGGAGAAAGTGAACTAGTTGGAAGGAGAGGTGCTTGCCCTCTCGCCCGTCCCACTGAACTGCCCCTCCCCAGAAAATACTCTTAGTTAGAGATGAATAGAGCTGACTGTTTAGTAGTGATTCTGTGGAGACCTGCAGAGCAAATTCTGGAACCTGATGACTGTCCAAGTATCCAAAGAGAACCCGAATGCAGCAGCAGTCCAGGCCTGCAACCACATGAATGCCCAGAGGTGTCTGACTTGTCTTATGGTCATGTGATGCTCTAGAGTAGGAGTGGACAATGTGTTTGTCCCAAGGGCCACATGAGGCGCTGGGCAGCAAGTTGGGGGCTGCACCCAGACATAAGCCACCTCAGTGCTCAGCAGCGGGGAGGTGGGGGCCTCCCAGCCTGCTGAGATCACTTCACGCCTCCCCATCCAGGGGTAGGCACACCCTTCTTTGTTTAAATTGTGCTCCCAGCAGTCCGCCAAGCGGCTATGTGGCAGCTGTCAGGCGCATGGCGTAATGAAGAAGACAGCGGCGGGGTGGCTGTCCGAGCATGCCCTCTCCCCCAGCGCGAGTGCAGCAGGAGCAGCCCTGGGGTGGGTAGCCTAGGCAGCTAGGGCGGGCTGCAGAGGAGGCCTTTGAGGGCCACACACGGGCCGTGGGTCGGCCATATGAGCACAGCCCGGCCCAGCTTAGCTCCCCTTCAGGCTGTAAATTCGGTCCCGTTTAACCTCAGAACCTGCACCAAATGGGTCTGAAGCACCCCAGTGGGTAACCCAGCTAATCCCAACAGGCAAACATCACTACAGACAAAACTGTGAATTGAAATGTATTTGAGGCGTTATTCCAGAAAAATACAAAATAAAGACAGCGGCATTGGTGGTTATATGAACATTAGAAATGTTCTTTACGATTACGGGGAAAGAGAATGCAACAAACATAGAAGATTAATTAAAAAAATTGCAACTGCCACAGCTTTTATTGGCTAATAACTTGATTCACAAGTTATTCTTATTAGCCAAGTTGATTCACAAGTTATTCTTATTAGCCAAGAATAACTTGATTCACAAGTTATTCTTATTAGCCAAGTTGATTCACAACTTGGCTAATAAGATAACGGCTTGAGCTTCTAACATTATGACTCCTCCTTCCAGCTTTTTCCTGTCTACTACTTGCGATTCAAAGCTAGACTAAAGCAACCTAAACTAAGTGTTAACCCTCCCGTTACCTCCTCCTGCATCCTACTGGAATATAAAATATAAAAGCTACGCTAAAACGTTACTAAGTTCCTCTAGGCATGTGAAGAATAGGGGCAGGAGTTAGAGTGAAAAGAAAACCCAAGACTGGGAATAATTCCATTTGCCACCTCTGAAGATGGGATTCCAAATCCCCTCCTCAGAAATAACCTCCAAGCCTCAGGCTTAAAAAAACACTCTTCCCAAACTCAGAAATAATTCTATGTTCTACTTTCTACGTTCTATAGTCTACGTTCCAAAGTCTAAGAGTCTACAGAGGTTCACAGTTACCCAAATCTTTGGGTTTGGTGGCAAAGCAGCAGCAGCAGGAACCACAGCACCAGGAACAAAAGCACCACCCTGGAGTGCCCATTCCCTGTGCTTTTATAACCCCTGCCCTGGTCAAAGGTGGGGGCCCAAGGAGCAATGCGATGATCAGCCTCCAATAGAAATGGGGTGCGTGTGGTTAGAGCATTTGCTCACCAGTCAGAAGCAAACTCATCTATCTCCCACAACTTTGTGTGTCTGGGGAACGTGTCTGGCACCATCACAAATGGGTTACTTTGAAATGCCCCAAAACATGACCCAAAGTCTGCCATCTGGGCATGTTATCTTGATTGAGGCACTTCTCTCTGGTATATCTTCTTTGAACTCCCGGTCATCTTTGGCCATTTTTGGTCATACCCACCCAAACACCTCCTCCCCGTTGTTGCTCGTGCTTAGGGCCACAGCTTCCCCGCCCAACTAGCATCGAGTAAGGCCACTCTCTTATCAGCAGGTGTGCACCATGAGATGTCAAAGCAGTACTTTCCCTCCTCTCAGTAGGCATCTGAGCATGCTCAGTTCGGCTGTTCATCTCACTTGGACACTCTGCCAGCACGTTGTGGCCTTGCGCAAGCTTGTCATTTAGCAAGCTTGAATAATATCATTTAGCATAGAATCAGACTTCATGGCCTTCTCGCCCAGGGGTCATGAGTCTGGAATATAAAGCTGGCTACAAGTCTGGGGTCTTCCAGGGGCTCTTCTTGTAGGCCTCCCCCAGATCAAATCAGCCATCCTTACTCTTTGTTAACCCTTTTAGTACCAGATTAACAGAGGCCACTTCTGCTGAGTCCATCAGTGTGTTGCCCTGATTGTTTCATGGGACCCGCAATGCACCTGGGCAGCCCAAGGAGCCTGCCAGTGCTGGTTCTGGAAGGTCCAGAATTGATTCACCTCTCAAGGGCTGGGAAGAACGTGCTTGGCCACGGCACGAAGAGCTTCACCAGGAGGGCTTCAAACTGAATCCTACGGGGAAGGGGGATGTAAAGTTGGGGGTATCAATGGACGTAGGCGCATGCACTGCAATGGAGAGAACAGCTCTGATAGTGCCCAATAATAGTTCTCAGACACATGTTGGAAGAAAGCCAGACTATGAAGCACATGGTCTTCGATGTCTATACACTAATGCCTAGAGTACGGGAAACAAACAGAACGAACTTGAACTCTTAATACAAGAGGGAAATTATGACTTGATAGGTGTAAGTGAAACTTGGTGGGATGACTCCCATGACTGGAATACAGCAATTGAAGGATATAACTTGTTCAAAAAGAACAGGAGGAACAGAACGGGAGGTGGGGTTGCACTGTATGTGAAAAATACATATCTCTGCACAGAAATACAGGAGGAGGAGCTTGGTAGCCCCATCGAGAGCATCTGGGTTGAAATAAATGGAGCAAAGAATAAAAGGAACCTGGTGGTCAGAGTCTACTACCGGCCACCCAATCAAGGAGAAGACAAGGATGAAACTTTTGAAAAGCAAATAGCCGATGTTTTAAGGAAGCATGATGTAGTAGCAATGGGGGACTTCAATTTCCCCAATATTTGTTGGGAGACAAATTCTGTAAAACATGGCCCCTCCAGGAAATTCCTGACTTGTGTGGCGGATAACTTCCTCCTACAGAAAGTAGTGGAAGGAACTAGAGGATCGGCTATCCTTGACTTGATCCTAACCAACAGAGATGACTTAGTGGATAAAGTAGCAGTTACTACTTTAAGCAGTAGCAACTCTGGGGGAAAGCGACCATGTTGTACTTGAGTTCTTGGTTCTAAGGGAAGCAAAAGCCGAGTGTAGTCAAACGCGTACCCTGGATTTTAGGAAAGCTGATTTTCATAAACTCAGAACAATGATCAGTAAGGTCCCAAGGCAAGCGACACTAACGAGTAAGGAGTCCAAGATGGGTGGGAGCTTTTAAAAAAGGAAATTCTCTAGGCACAATCACAATTCCAACAAGAAGAAAAGGTGGAAGACAACAGAAGAAGCCAATGTGCCTTCACAAAAAGCCTAGAGATGACCTGAAAACAAAAAAGGTCACAAAGAGGAAGTGGAAAGATGGCTAAGCAACAAAGGAAGAGTACAGGCAGGTAGCACAGAATTGCAGGGATGGCGTCAGGAATCCGAGCTGAGGTTAGCCAGGGATGCTAAAAACAAAAAGGCTTTCTTCAGCTATGTGCATAGTAAAAGGCAGAGGAAAGAAATGGTTGTTCAGCTATTCAATAAGGATGGCAAAACGATAACAGATGACAAAAGGCAGAGGTGCTCAATTCCTACTTTGGCTCAGTCTTCTCCCAAAAGAGGGTTTACAACCCCCCTGGCAAAGGCGAAGTACAGGCTGAAGTGGCAGGGTTGCAGCTTGAGATCGATCGGGATATGGTCAAGGAAAACCTAATGACTTTGAATGAGTTCAAATCTCCAGGGCCAGATGAACTGCATCCTAGAGTAAGAAAGGAACTGGCAGAAGAACTCTCAGAACCACTGTCTATTCTCTTTGAGAAATCATGGAGGACGGGGGAAGTGCCAGATGACTGGAGGATGGCTAATGTTGTCCCTATCTTCAAAAAGGGTAAAAAGGAGGAACCTGGGAACTACAGACCAGTCAGTCTGACATCAATCCCTGGGAAAATTCTGGAGCAGATGATAAAGCAATCCTTCTGGCAGCACCTTGACAACAATGCTGTGATTACTCGAAGCCAAGATGGATTTGTCAAGAACAAGTCCTGCCAGATGAATCTGATCTCATTTTTGATCAAGTCACCTCCCTTGTGGTGGGAATGCTGTCGACATCATATACTCGACTTCAGCAAAGCTTTCGACAAAGTGCCCCATGATCTCCTGATGAGCAGACTAGCTCAAAGTGGGCTAGAGGAAACAACGATCCGGTGGATCCACAGTTGGCTACAGAATCGGACTCAAAGAGTGCTTATCAATGGGACCTTCTCAAGCTGGGAAGAGGTAACGAGTGGGGTACCGCAGGGCTCAGTCCTGGGCCCAGTGCTCTTCAACATTTGTATTAATGACTTGGAGGAAGAGGTGCAGGGAATGCTGATCAAATTTGCAGATGACACAAAATTGGGAGGGATAGCTAATACTTTGGAAGACAGAAACAAAATTCAGAGTGATCTGGATAGACTGGAGCGCTGGGCAGAAAACAGAATGACATTTAATAGGGACATATGTCAAGTTCTGCACCTAGGAAAGAGAAACCAAATGCACAGTTACAAGATGGGGGATACGTGGCTCAACAACACAAGTGAGAAGGATCTTGGAATTGTTGTCGATCACAAGCTGAATATGAGCCGACCATGTGATATGGCTGCAAAAAAGGCAAATGCCATTTTGGGCTGCATTAATAGAAGCATAGCTTCCAAATCCCAGGAAGTACTAGTTCCCCTCCACTCAGCACTGGTTAGGCCTCATCTGGAGTACTGTGTCCAATTCTGGACACCACACTTTAAGAATGATGCAGACAAACTGGAGAGGGTCCAGAGGAGGGCAACAAAGATGATCAGGGGACTGGAAACAAAGCCCTATGAAGAGAGACTGAAAGAACTGGGCATGTTTAGCCTTGAGAAGAGAAGACTGAGGGGAGATAGGATAGCGCTCTTCAAGTCCTTGAAAGGTTGTCACAGAGAGGAAGGCCGGGATCTCTTCTCCATCATGCCAGAGTGCAGGACACGGAATCATGGGCTCAAGTTACAGGAAGCTAGATTCCGGCTGAACATCAGGAAAAATGTCCTGACTGTTAGAGCAACACGACAATGGAACCAACTACCTAGGGAGGTGGTGGGCTCTCCCACACTGGAAGGCGTTCAAGACGAGGCTGGACAGCCATCCGTCAGGGATGCTCTGACTTGGATTCCTCATTCAGCAGGGGGTTGGACTGGATGGCCTTGTAGGCCCCTTTGTTCCAACCCTACTATTCTGTAATTCCACCTAGCTGGATCCCCAAAATCCACCAGAGGCTGTATTTCGTGCAGAAGAAGCCAGCCAGTGATATTCTCTGCCACTGAAAGGGAAGCACAAACTGGTCATGTTGTGCCCCTCCCCCCCTTTTATAAGGGACAGTCTCTGCCTTTTGGCCCCCTCCCTGATGAAGCACAGCCCTGGTTTGGCCCTTGGGGTGTTTCAGGGATGCCTCTGTCAGTCATGTGTGCACAGATGGCCACAAGCGTTGCCATTCCAGGGGTGCCTCCCCTGTCCTTGGGTCTTTGCACCTTTTTGCACTTGTGCACATGACTGTGCGTGGAGACACAGCCAGGAGTGGAAATGGGCCATCCATCTGAAATTCATTTTGAACTGTTGCGTTTGATAACATAATGGAGGATAACCCAAAGGAAAACCCAGAGTGCTTTGGCTATTGGGCAGTATAGAAATGAAATAAATAAAGGACCAGCAGCCTCACTGCTATTAAACTCTATGGTCATGGGCTGGCTGCGCCTGCGCTGCTCCTTCCCTGGTTGTGTCTGCATGCGCAACAGCAACCTGGCGCCCCAGTCCCCCATCGCCACCTGCCTAGGGAGCTGATGCTGCCAGGCAGGATGGTTCTATAAAGGCAGCCCAGTCTGCTGTGCAATTAAGCCAGAGGTGGTCTTTTAAAAAGGGATGGCCGAAGCCAGCGCATGCCAAGCTCTTTTGGGGAAGTCGGTGCAAGGGGCTTCCATTTGGGGGCGCTGAGCCTTGTGCACAGGTTCAGCAGTGGTGGGAACTTGGGAAGGTTACATATGAAAGACGATGACCTCTGCATCCCCCCATGTGTTTGGGGCAGGGTGCTTGCACAATGAAAGTCACATCTGGAAGCACCAGCAGCATCCAGCTGCTCACTTGCCCTCAGAGCAGGGCTCGTAGCCCTGGGGCATGTGTTCAGATTGGGGGGCAGGTCACAAGTACACCCACGGGGCTTGTCTTCACCGGTCCTCAGCGGGCCGGGCCGGGCGTCGGTTTCACCTGCCTGCTGTCTGCAGCACAGCTGCTCTGCTGCCGAGCGCAGTCCCCGGCCCGGTGGCGCGAGCCTCCCCTCGGAAGGGGCTGCCGGGGTACCTTCGGCCACGGCCGGGCGCCGGGCGAGTCCGTGGAGCCCAGAGGAGAAGCACCAGGCCCTTGCGCCCCGCCCCGCGTCTGAGTTTTGACGGTCGATCTCCCCTGTAGCACTTCAGTCGAGATCATGAAAAACCTGTTCTCTGTGGCCGGGGACTGGGCGGTCTATGCCTGCATCGAGTTCCAGCAAGGGTGGGCGGCGCTGAGCAGCCCGCAGCAATTCCTGCAAGGCACGCGCCTGCTGGCAAGGTGAGAGGCCCGGCCCCAGCGCCGCTGTCCCACGCGGCCGGCTCAGCAGCGCCGCGTCTCCGCCGCACCCGTCCCGCGCGGGCCCTGCCTGGCCCGGCCGCCTGCCCCTCCCTCCCCGGGGGCGCCCGCCCGCCCCTGGGACGTCGACGGCTCCCGGGCCGAGCTCTGCCTTCGCGCTTGCTGGTCCGCGGAGCGCCGCCCGGGGAGCGCGGCGCGCCTCGCGGCTGCGCACGCCCTGCTGAGGGGCCGCGGAGCGACCTGCCGCCTGCGCTCCCGGCCCCCGTCGCGGCCGTCTGGTGCCGAGGGCGGGCGGCGGAGCGAGGGGCGCGGCGGCGACGGCCCGCCTCCCCGGCGCTCAAGCGCCCGAGGCAGCGCGGCAAGGCCGGCCGCCCGGGCTGCTGGCGGCGCCCTGGGATGGCCGGAGTACCTGTGCCGGGGAAGAGTGCGGCCGCCCCGCCCGCCCGGCTCTGTTGCCGCGCTCGGCGCCCCTGGGGACAAGCTTCAGGGCGGGCCCGCCGTGGCTGTGCCCCCGCCCGTGGGGGCTGCGGTCCGCGCGGCGGCGGCGGCGCGCTCGTCGGGGGAGCGCCCCCGAGTGTTGCTCGCTCGGCCCGCAACGCCCCCGCGGAAGAGGCGCCAGGCAGGGGGGCTGCGTCTCCTCGAGGCTGGTCGGCCCTGAGGGGGCGGCTCGGCGGGAGGCTCCGCTGCGCCCTCGGGCTGCTCCTCGCAGGACCGCCACGGCGGCTCCGGGCAGGGAGAGCGGCCTCGCCCCGCCTCGCCTCGCGAGCCCCGGGGCTGTGCTCTTCGCCTCGCAGGGCCATGACGGAGTGCGACAGCCCGCAGATCCCCGGCGTCTTCGCGGAGGCAGCCCTCGTCCTCGACAGCGAGGAGGGCGAGCTGAAGAAGACGACGGCCTTGGCGCTCGTCATTGAGGTGAGGGAGGGCCCGAGGGCGCCGGCGGGGCTGGCCAGCGGTTCCCCCGCCGCGGGAGCCTTTGGCTCGGGGCCGTGGCCGTGGCGCCCAACGCAGAGCCATCCGGAAATAAGGGCGCTGACCTGGCCGGATCCCCTGCCGTTTCCCCCGCTCAGTTCCTCAAGAGCCCGTCCGCTGTCAAGATGATGAACAGGTTCAGCCTCAAGGACCACCTCGAGGAAGGCTCCGCGGCCTCCAGCCCCGTCATCAAAGACCTTTGCGCGAAAGGGCTCCGCAGCTTCGTTTTCCAGCAAGGGAAGGTGAGCGCCAAGGGGTCTTGAGCGGCAGCACAGCACAGCGCAGCACGCCAAGGCGCGGCTGGGGGAGAGCCTTGCGCGGGGGGAAGCGGCGCCGCGGCGCTCGGCGGCTGGCCGCAGGCGGGCCCGACCAGCGGGAGCGGCTGTCGGCACCGCGGCCCGTGTAGCCTCTCTCGACCGGCTGCGGCGACGCCGGTTCAGCGGGCGTGCTGGGCTCTGTGGTGGCCCGCTGCAGCCGGCGGCGCCCAGCAGCCGGCCGGGCGGAGCGGAGCGGGGAGGAGTCGCCCCGCTTGAGATGGGACGCACGGCGCCCCCGTCACTGGGGGCCGCGGAGTGCGGGGCGGAGCTGCCTGCGCGCTTGGCCCGCCAGCCGAGCCACGCGCGGTGAGCCCGTGAAGGCTGCTTGGGCCTGACCCTCAGTCAGACGGGTCCGGCGTCTTCTGTTCGCGCAGGTGCAGCAAACGCCACCGTGGCACGAAGGGTGGTTTTTAGCCCCGGGAAACCTCTCAGGTCTGAGCTGGTGGGACTGTCATCCCTCCTCAGGCTGCTAAAGGTGGCAGGTCCACCCCCCCTCCCCCTTCTTATTTACTTTCCTCCTTAACATTTTCCTACTGCCTTATCCGCTACAAGCCGTAAAGGTGGCGTACAGTGTTAAACATTACAATCTTAAAACAAGAAAGACAAGAACATTAAAAACATCAGAACCTTTAAAGCTATGTATCTCGAAGGTGGAAATTAAAATTATGATTGCCTTAAAGAGGAGCAGGGCTGGACAGTCCTTCAAATAGAGGACAGTCCTCTGCAAAGTAGGGCACAAGGGCTGCCCTACCCATCAGCCGCAGGGAATTGGCCACAGTCATTCCGTGTTCCCTGCACCACTCCCTTCCACTGCCCTTTCCCCACCGCCAATGACTGAGGGACCTTCTTGAGGCTATTGCGTTTACTGTCGTTTTTTTGCCTATGGCATAGAAAACGATACATGCGGTGGCCGTGTATAAGTACTTTTTTAAAAGAATAACGTGGCAGTTCTATAAACACTTAACCCTATTGAACTCAGTCTCACTCACTTCTGAGTAGACACGCGTAGGATGGACCTCTAAAGCCCTGTTCTTGTGGCGGGGTGGGGTGGGGAGTTGTTTTGAGGATATATGACACAAGGTTTGTAAAGCCACATAAATGCTGGTTTTATAACGGAAGTGTGACATCTGCCATGGGACAGGAAGGAGCAGCAGGGAGCATCTAGCTGTCCTTTATAGGAAGGGACTGTACCACCTTCTTCAGCTGACCAGCTGATGATGAGGCCCTGCCCCCTCGAAGCTGTCTCTGTCCGCCACCACCACACATTTCCCTCTCGCTTGCTCAGGTCAAGTTTCTACGAGACCAGCTCCCAATACTGATCAACTCCGTCTTCAGTGGACATGAAGAAAGTATCCTTGAGGGATTGAGGGACATCACGACCACAATCTATGAGATGGATGGCCAGGGAATTGGGCCCCTCTGTGTTGACCTTGCTCTGAATGTTCGCTCGTTCTTTGAGGACGTAAGTTTTGGTTGTGTGGAATAAGGGCTTTCCTAAAGGCATAAGAAGCCCCTGCTGGAACACCCAGGACAACGCGCCATTTCCCACACCAGCCGGCACCGTGTGGGCACACCATCTCCCATTGTCCCCCCACACGCCAGGGCACAACCAGCGGGATGGAGTGGAGGGAGGCAGTGACTTACCTCTCCCCTGCTTGCCACCATTGCACTGCTACTGTGCCGCGACTGCTGATGGAAAGGAAAGGGGTGTGGGTGTTTGGGAGAAGACTGACACAGGAGGAGGAGGAGGCAGTTTTCCAAGCTCTTGGATGGGCTTGAGGAATTTTTCTGATCCCCCCCCCCATTCCCTTGGGAAACTTTGGAAATCCCCCAGCCAATCTGTGGAGAACTCTCTCTGATTTTCATCTGATGCCACAAAGATAGCAGGCTCTGCACCAAGCCGGGGTGCTACCACTGAAACGTACCTTTCTCCCCTCACCGTGTCCCCAATGGTGGTGGGGTCTAGAGAAGGGCCTCTTCACACATGGGCAGGCACAGGTGGGCCAAACTGGCCTGTAAGGTACCTGAGCCCTGCACCCACAAGGTTCGGGCTTCCCAGGTTACAGCCAGCATGTTGCAGCCAGGGCAGTGGTCTCCATACCGGGCGAGACCTGTTTCCATTGCCTGGTCCCAGTCAGCAGCTGAGCCACTGTATTTGGACCCCACTGCAGTTTCCAAGCGAACGGTCTTCCATCGCAGCCCCACACACAATGCACTGCAGCAATCCAGATGGGATGCTGGCAGGGCGTGGTAGCTTTGACCCGGCTGTCTCTGTCGGGAAGGGGCCACAGCTGGTGACGCACCAGCCTGAGCTGCTGAAAGGTGATTTAGGTCATGGAACACGAAGAGTTCTTGGACAGAATGGGGGAACTACAGCAGCAAAGGGCAGACCAGAAGCTTGAAGAGCAACAGCAAGATGAGGCAGTGGGAAATGCTGAGGTGAAGAAAAATGGAATAGAGGATACTCCTTGGAAAACGGTGACAGTTAGGAGAAGAACTAGACGCCACTCTGCACCAGTGGAAGCAGTGGAGCTGTGGAACCGATTCCAGGTACTTGCAGATGAGACTGGAGGACAGCCTGCAGAGGAAGAATCACAGGGGACCCCGCATGAGAGTGAGCAAGAGGCTAAAGGTCAGTCAAACAGAGGCGATGAAACCCAGGCCTACAAGAAGAAGAAGAGAAGAGTGGTAGTAGTGGGAGACTCCTTGCTGCGTGGGATTGAGACCCAAGTATGTCGCGAAGACCCATGGACTCGCCAGGTATGTTGTCTCCCGGGAGGACAGATTAGAGACGTGACTGAAAGGTTGCCTGCTCTCATAAAGCCCACTGACAGGTATCCCTTTCTTCTCATCCATGTGGGAACAAATGATACCGCCAAGCGGAGCTACGAAGAGATCACGTCAGACTTTGAAGCTTTGGGAAGGAAACTCAAGAACTTTGGGGCCCAGATAGTTTTCTCATCCATCCTTCCAGTAGGTAGAAGAGGGACAGAAAGGGAACGAAAAATACTCCAGGTGAATGACTGGCTACGAAGGTGGTGCCGACGAGAGAGATTTGGATTCTGGGACCACGGGCTATACTTCCTGGAAGATGGGCTGTTGGCTAGGGATGGGTTGGACCTCACAAAGGATGGGAAGAATGTGTTTGGCCACAGCATGAAGAACTTCATCAGGAGGGCTTTAAACTGAATCCTACAGGGAAGGGAGATGTAATGTTGGGGGTAACAATGGACATAGGCTCATGCACTGCAATGGAGAGAACAGCTCTGATAGCGCCCAATAATAGTCTTCAGACACATGTAGGAAGAAAGCCAGACTATGAAGCACATGGTCTTCGATGTCTATATACTAATGCCCAGAGTATGGGAAACAAACAGAACGAACTTGAACTCTTAATACAAGAGGGAAATTATGACCTGATAGGTATAACTGAGACTTGGTGGGATGACTCTCATGACTGGAATACAGCAATTGAAGGATATAACTTGTTCAAAAAGAACAGGAGGAACAGAACGGGAGGTGGGGTTGCACTGTATGTGAAAAATACCTATCTCTGCACAGAAATACAGGAGGAGGAGCTTGGTAGCCCCATCGAGAGCATCTGGGTTGAAATAAATGGAGCAAAGAATAAAAGGAACCTGGTGGTCAGAGTCTACTACCGGCCACCCAATCAAGGAGAAGACAAGGATGAAACTTTTGAAAAGCAAATAGCCAATGTTTTAAGGAAGCATGATGTAGTAGTAATGGGGGACTTCAATTTCCCCGATATTTGTTGGGAGACAAATTCTGCAAAACATGGCCCCTCCAGGAAATTCCTGACTTGTGTGGCGGATAACTTCCTCCTACAGAAAGTAGAGGAAGGAACTAGAGGATCGGCTATCCTTGACTTGATCCTAACCAACAGAGATGACTTAGTGGATAAAGTAGCAGTCCAGCCTCGTCTTGAAGGCCTCCAGGAACTCTGGGGGAAAGCGACCATGTTGTACTTGAGTTCTTGGTTCTAAGGGAAGCAAAAGCCGAGTGTAGTCAAACGCGTACCCTGGATTTTAGGAAAGCTGATTTTCATAAACTCAGAACAATGATCAGTAAGGTCCCATGGCAAGCGATGCTAGCGAGAAAAGGAGTCCAAGATGGGGGGAGCTTTTAAAAAAGGAAATTCTCAATGCACAATCACAAGCAATTCCAACAAGAAGAAAAGGTGGAAGACAACAGAAGAAGCCAATGTGGCTTCACAAAAAGCTTAGGGATGACCTGAAAACAAAAAAGGACACATATAGGAAGTGGAAAGAAGGCCAAGTAACAAAGGAAGAGTACAGGCAGATAGCACAGAATTGCAGGGATGGCGTCAGGAAGGCTAAAGCTGAGAATGAGCTGAGGTTAGCGAGGGATGCTAAAAACAACAAAAAGGCTTTCTTCAGCTACGTGCATAGTAAAAGGCAGAGGAAAGAAATGGTGGTTCAGCTATTCAATAAGGATGGCAAAACGATGACAGATGACAAAGAAAAGGCAGAGGTGCTCAATTCCTACTTTGGCTCAGTCTTCTCCCAAAAGAGGGTCTACAACCCCCCTGGCAAAGGTGAAGTACAGGCTGAAGGGGCAGGATTGCAGCTTGAGATCGACAGGCATATGGTCAAGGAACACCTCATTACTTTGAATGAGTTCAAATCTCCAGGGCCAGATGAACTGCATCCTAGAGTCATAAAGGAACTGGCAGAAGAACTCTCAGAACCGCCGTCTATTCTCTTTGAGAAATCATGAAGGACGGGGGAAGTGCCAGATGACAGGAGGAGGGCTAACGTTGTCCCTATCTTCAAAAAGGGTAAAAAGGAGGAACCTGGGAACTACAGACCAGTCAGTCTGACATCAGTCCCTGGGAAAATTCTGGAGAAGATGATAAAGCAATCCATCTGGAAGCATCTTGACAACAATGCCGTGATTACTCGAAGCCAACATGGATTTGTCAAGAACAAGTCCTGCCAGACAAATCTGATCTCATTTTTTGATCAAGTAACCTCCCTTGTAAACCGTGGGAATGCTGTTGACATCATATACTCGACTTCAACAAAGCTTTCGACAAAGTGCCCCATGATATCCTGATGAGCAAACTAGCTCAAAGTGGGCTAGATGAAGCAACGATCCGGTGGATCCACAGTTGGCTACAGAATCGGACTCAAAGAGTGCTTATCAATGGGACCTTCTCAAGCTGGGGAGAGGTAACGAGTGGGGTACCGCAGGGCTCAGTCCTGGGCCCAGTGCTCTTCAACATTTGTATTAATGACTTGGAGGAGGAGGTGCAGGGAATGCTGATCAAATTTGCAGATGACACAACATTGGGCGGGATAGCTAATACTTTGGAAGACAGAAACAAAATTCAGAGTGATCTGGATAGACTGGAGCGCTGGGCAGAAAACAACAGAATGACATTGAATAGGGATAAATGCCAAGTTCTGCACCTCGGAAAAAGAAACAAAATGCACAGTTACAAGATGGGGGATACGTGGCTCAACCACACTATGAGCGAGAAGGATCTTGGAATTGTTGTCGATCACAAGCTGAATATGAGCCAACAATGTGATGTGGCTGCAAAAAAGGCAAATGCTATTTGGGCTGCATTCACAGAAGCATCACTTCCAAATCCCGGGAAGTACTAGTTCACCTCTACTCAGCACTGGTTAGGCCTCATCTGGAGTACTGTGTCCAGTTCTGGGCACCACACTTTAAGAAGGATGCAGACAAACTGGAGAGGGTTCAGAGGAGGGCAACAAAGATGATCAGGGGACTGGAAACAAAGCCCTATGAAGAGAGACTGAAAGAACTGGGCATGTTTAGCCTTGAGAAGAGAAGACTGAGGGGAGATATGATAGCACTCTTCAAGTCCTTGAAAGGTTGTCACAGAGAAGAAGGCCAGGATCTCTTCTCGATCATCCCAGAGTGCAGGACATGGAATCATGGGCTCAAGTGACAGGAAGCCAGTTTCCGGCTGAAGATCAGGAAAAACTTCCTGAGTGTCAGAGCAATACGACAATGGAACCAATGACCTGGGCAGGTGGTGGGCTCTCCCACACTGGAGGCCGTCAAGACGAGGCTGGACAGCCATTTGTCAGGGATGCTCTGACTTGGATTCTTGCAATGAGCAGGGTGTTGGACTCGATGGCCTTGTAGGCCCCTTCCACCCTACTATTCTATGATTCTATTCTATGATTCTATGGAAGCCAGTCAGCACCCTCAGGACCATGGGCCTGATCCTTCAGGGGGCATGTATCCCTGTCCAGAAGAGGCTGACCACCGCCTTCCATATCCAGTAAATCACTCCCTGAGAATAGTTATTTATTTATTTATTTATTTATTGCATTTGTATCTCACCTTTTTCCTCTTGCAAGGAACCCAAGGCGGCTTACATTATCCTCCTCCTCTGCATTTTATCCTCACAACAACCACCCTGTGAGGTGGGTTGGGCTGAGAGTCTGTGACTGGCCCAGAGTCACCCAGTGAGCTTCCATGGCCAAGTGGGGGCTAGAAGCCGGCTCTCCCGGCTCCCAGTCCATCACTCTCACCACTACGCTACACTGACAGCGTACCTCTGTCTCGCCTGACTGAGCTTCAGCGTTTTGGCCCTCATCCGTTACTGACCTCAAAGTTTGTGGCTCAGCATCCCAAGTGCGTTTCTGGAACAGTGGTTCTGCATTAGCAATCTGCCCGCCCGCCCGCCCGCCCGCTCGCCCGCCCTCCCTCCCTTCACTTGCAGATCGCTGCACACATGCAGCTGGACGCACATTTTGGCCTTTCTGTCGGCTTGCATGTGCATGCTGGGGGCGGGGGGGGAGGTCCCGTCCAGGTCACTGAGGTGCAAACATATTTTTGTGCACTGATGCAACACGGTGCAAAAAAGAATCTTGATTTAATCACACCAACGCTCCTTTTTGTTTTGTGTTTCAACCATATGTGTAAGCACCCGTGTGCATCATAACCTGGTTGGGAGTGGTGTGAAAAACGGGATGTGAAGCTGCGGCAAGCTACACAAAAGTAGATCTTCTTGGATAGGTTGGTGAATTCCAAAGAAAGCTGGTCATGTTTATAGTGCCTTGGGCTGTAACTCACCTATCTTAGCTTTCTTCTGTCCAGCATTAGTCTATAAAATCTGTGTTGTTGGTCCCTCCAGTCTTTCTCGTGTGTGATATTTTTATGTCTCTTTTGCTGTTTAGAACCTCCCACACACACCTTGCCCAGTTTCTTTGGTCAGCTTCTACAGTACTGGATGGGTCCTTCCCTCCAGAAGTCAAGTTAAAAAGTGTATTACAACCTTCAGTAGTTCTTGATGCAGGACAGTATTCTCCTGGTAGTCTTGTTGAGCCTCTCCATGTCTTCTAATACCGTAGAGGATTGACTGAATTTAGAGGGGCTACTGGGTGTTGGAGTGGAACTAACCCCCCCCTTAACTGTATGTGAGGCATAGCTAATACAGATCACATTGCTTTTCATACTGGCTTCAATACCTTAGTGATGGGATACTGCCAGAGAACGAGGAGTGGAGGGTCGGGGAGACTTGGGCTTTCTCTGCTTTGGAAGGAGCCTGGATGGGGCGGGGGGGGGGGGCTCTACTCTCTCATCCTTAATATTGAAAACTTACGTGGAGCTCCTGGCAGGCTCAGAGTAAGGGGATGATTACCACGCTCTCTTTTTCATTCTTGGCCAACCCAGGAGCATCTGCCCCAAATTTGGATGCATGCATTGCAACTCCCCATCCCCACCCCTTTCCAAAGTATGGATGTCATGGAACCCCAAAGCTGGAAGGCGTCTCACAGGCCATCTTGTCCAGCCCCTGCAGCTGATGCAGGAAATCGGATGCCGCAGCATGTTCAGCAGGGGGCCATCCCTACTGCCCAGCCTAACCCCCCTTCCAATTTGGACATTTTGGCTCAGGCCCTGCTCTCTGGAGCAGCAGAAAACACGCTTGCTCCATCATCTGATACACGACAGCCTTTCAGATGTTTGGAGATGGCCACCCTATCACCTCTCCTCCAGGCTGAACATACTTAGCATCTGCAAGCTTTCCTCACAGGACTTGGTCTTCAATCTGACGCCAGGGCCTCAGCCCATCACAGAGCTGGGTTTGCTTCATGGTGTCAGTGGCCGTAGGTACACCTAGTTCTGTGCTAGACTATGTGGCCAGCGATTTCATAGGGAGCAGGTGTAAATGTGTGGAATTTAGAGAGATGATACTTGAGTAAGAAAAGATATTGCTCAGTCACACTATAAAAGTGAAATTTGAAAAATCTTTCAAATTCAAATGCTGAATGTTGCAGAATTCTGGATTTGACAAAATTGTTTTTAATTTCTAGCAACGTCTTGTAGGATGGGCATGGCTTCCCTGACTGAAAATACTGAAGTGGGCAGGTAGGGGACATTTGCCCACAGCCCAGCAGCTGCCTCCCTGGCCGGCCAGTGTGACTGTGTCCAAGCAGAGGGTCTCAAGAGGGTCTAACTCAGGGCATCACACAGCAGTGCTCCTGTGTGCTTTGTGAGGCTTTCAGATGTGCTTCTGAGTGTGTGTGTCGTCCTCAGGAAAGAGCCAGTGTCCGTGCGACGGCCATCTCGTTGTTTGGGCAGCTGGTGAGGAGAGCAACAGCAGCTGACAAGGCCCTCCTTAAGAAGGATGTGGTGTGCAGTCTGCTCCCTTTGCTGCTCCACCTGAAAGACCGGGACAGCACGGTCGCCATGGCAAGTCTAGCCCAGCCCCTTCCTCAGGCGCCTTTCCCCAGGGCATTGGGAGGGTCTGTAGCCCAGCTTTAGAGCCCTCCCACGAGGCTGGGGAATCCCCTCCTCAGGCAGTGGATCAGGCCCCCACACACACCTGGAGGGCCCTGCAGCCATACCTGCCTTGCTCCCCTGCTGTGGAAAGTGGGGGAGCAGCGAGCAAGCAGGGCTTCTGGGAGGAGCAGCCCCCCATCGCTCACTCTGCGCCCCCTCCCAAAGCGAGGGGTTGGGTGGGCGGGCTCTCCGGAGAAGCCACCGGCCTGAGCTCTCACTCGGGGGCAGGGTGGCGATGGCCACATCCTCTCACCTGTGGCAGCGGGACATCTTGCGCTGCTGCTGCCCTCCTTTGCCCATGAAAGGTCCCGGGTTCAGTCCTGGGTGGTATCTCCAGGTAGGGCTGGGAAAGAGAGATGCTTCTCTGGAAGCCCAGAGAGCCGCGGCCGTGGACAGGGCGTGTGTCTGCTTCTTACGTTGATATCCCACCTTTCTTCCTCTTGCAAGGAACCCAGGCCTGCTCACGTGCCCCCCCTCCTCTTCCTCTCCATTTCATCATTTTATTTTTATATTTTTAGTGTAGTCAACATTTCTAGTTCTGATAAAGCAGGCAATATAATAAAATCTCTAAGCAGTTTACACTAAAATATATACATAATGCAATAGAAAAACATTATCAAAATAATAAATGATTAAAATCACCACAGCAGAAACAAAACACAATAAAACAAAGCTAGGAAGAGCCTGTGCAGACGAGACGTTTTCACAAGGCTGGAAACTGCCACAGTGCTGGGCTCGAAGGCCCAATGGTCTGGCTTGGCCAAAGGCGCTTTCCATCCTCTGAGTGCGGTGCTGACCCAGGCACCAGCTCCTCGTGGGCTGAGCCTCGGGCAGCCTCTGCTGTCCACCTCCCAAGCAGAGAAGGCTTCCGCTGAGGAAATGCCCTTCTGATGAGGGAGAGACTGCGCTGGATGAAGGCCAACAGGCTCATGTATGGGGGTGGGGGTGGGTGGCCTGCCAGGTACAACGCTACCTGATCTGCTTTCCCCATAGCGGTGTGCTGGTGCTGCTCAAGTTGCCAAGTCGTCATTATTTATTTATTTATTTATTTATTTATTTATTTTATTAATAATACTACCCAATAGCTAAAGCTCTCTGGGTGGTTCACAACAGTTAAAACCATAAAATAGAGCAACATGAGAAAACATAATCTAAAACTTTTAAATGGGGAGGGCGTTTCACAACTGGGGTGCCACCACAGAAAAGGCCCTCTCCGGAGTAGCCTCATGCCATTTGGTGGAGGCCTCTGAGGATGAGGCCTCTTGGGGTCCAGGCAGGTACATGTGAGAGGGAGGAGATGCTCTTCCAGGTGACTTGGCCCAAGCCCTCCAGTGGAGTCCCTGCCAGGAATGCCCCTCCCTGCCTGGGCTGGCTTCATCTATTCGGCCACCCCAAGCAGCTGCATTGTTCCATCCGAAGGGAAGCTCTCCCAGTCCTCTTGTGATCTTGACGAGAAGGGCACAGCGACTGTCTCCATGCATGTTGCTGCAACCAGTGCCTTAAACCTATTCTTACCCTGAACAAATACTTGGGTTGCGTAATGAGTGGAATCCCCCCCCCCGTTTCAATCCTGCCTAAATTTAAGCAAAAACAACAGCCCTGGTTTAATGCAGGGGAAGACTCGTGGAGTAGCTGAGGACTGAGGAGGCTGCTAGGCCTTCCCACACTAAAGGATGGCCCATGCCCCGCACTGCAGGACAGGGACTTCCAGCAAGGCACTGACAACATTTTCAAATAAACCCTGTTAGGAAGGTTGCAAGGTTCAAAGGGGCACTGAAATGGGGGCTGGGGCCGACCCCTATTTGGACCGCTGAACCTGGGTGAGGTCAAGGCAGGCAGGATGGAGTGGCACACCAGAGGCCCTGGTTCGCCACTCAGTCGTCCCCCCTGGCTACGAGGGTGCCTCCTGAGCAAAACAGCACCTTGGCCACCTGAAGCGTTTCTTTGGATCTGTGGACACAGCCACCGCCCTCGTGCGCGTCACGGGGTGACCCGCTCTGGCTTTCCCTTTGGTTGCAGAGATGCAAACTGACCCTCTTACATTGTGGCATCTTTCTCGGATGGGCTCATCTGAAGCTGATGTTCCGTAGCATGGCCTGGGATGACCTCCGGAGCTGCTTGGTGAACGTGTGGAAATACCTGGTCAGTGAATGTGCTGGCTGGCAGCCAGATTTTTTCAAGATACAAAATTATCTGTTGAGATATGTCACTTAGAAACTTATTAATAGCCAGCACATAACCCACTTACGAATATTAAAATTGTGAATCAGATTGTAAAGAACCGCTCATATGGCTCAACACCGTCATTACATTGCTCATAAACACACTGAAGTGGGATCAGATCAAAGGGACGGGGGTCCATGTAGTCCCACATCCTGTTTCTTATGGTGGCCACGTAGGTGCCCCAATGGGAAGCCCATCTTCCCTGCTCTGGTCCTGCTCATACCCTTGGCCTTTGATGGCAAACTCCCCCTGAGCCATGACTAACCACTGTTGATGGGCCTCTTCCTCCCCAGATTTCTGTCATCCCCCTTTAAAGCCACCCACCCTAGGGGCCACCATCACATTCTTTGACAGTGGGTTCCATAAATTAATGGGGCTCATTCCAGTGATGGATAAACCATGAATAGCCCACAATGAGTGTCCAACTCCTCTCTGCCTTTGGGAATATACTGCCTCAGTCCAGGAGGAGGAAGTCCATGGCCCAGAGGGAGCTTCCCAGTGGTTTCTGCAGGCTAAATGTCCGGAGACGAGGTTGCACAGTTCTGGCCATTAGCGCTACCAGCCCTCGGTGTGGAGGTGGGGGTGCCTGATTTTCCCCTGACCAAGTGACTGGTATTGTAGGATGTAGTGCCCACACACAGTCCCAGCTCCTGAACAGGGTTGCGCACCCCCCCCCCTTTCTGTTGAATTGTGACTCGCCGCCACATCGCACATTCCACACAACAAGGCAAGTGTCTTTTCGCTCACTTTGGACTACTTTTGCTTTAGCTGAAGGAAGCTAGTAAACATAACATAGGCTCCGGATCTGTGTTGCTCACAATTACATATGAGATACCACAATGATATGACTCAGAGATCTTGTAACCAGATTGATTTCCAATATATCTTTAAAAACTTTTGTTATGACAGGGCAGGCCAAAGTGCAACATAAAGCGATACCTGACGAAGTCACTTACCAACTCTGTAAACTAGGTGCCTTTTTGAGACCCTGAAGGAACTGTGGGAAAATACAGACTTAAGACACGCTTGTTGGAAGGGACGTGCGTTGTCCATCCTCTCTTTTCTATTTCCTACAATGGGAGGGCAACCTGCAGCCCTCAGCCTCATTTCAAAAGTACTCCTCCTGCAATCGGACCTCTGGCAGGAACGATCTGAACTGACTGATGGTCCACTGAGTGGGGAGGGAGAGAGAAAGGGGGGCTGAGAGAGAAAAGGGGTGACCCACTCACTTTCAGCTCTGGCTCAGTGCAACGGCAACATGCGCCCTCCAACAAATTGCCTGTGGGGGAATGTGGCCCTCACTAGGAAAAGGGCTGCCCAGCCCTGCCCTACAATAAAAGCAATATCACACCAGGACCAAAGTAGCTTCAAAAATGTGCGCATCCCTATCACTCACAGGCCTCCTGTTGATTCTCTGACTCGGTGGGCCCCTTCCAGTGTGCAGCTCACGGGTCGTGTTCACACCATATGTGCTTGCTGAAGCACCAGAGGGCCCCTGGTACCAGGGAATTTGGGGCGGGGAACTCGGCAGGCCCAGGCATCAGATGTTACAGTTGCCCAGTGAGAGGCCGTTTGCTGCTTTGCCTTGCTCCATTGGCCTCACAGCCTCAGGTGCTTCCTGAAGTCCCCAGTAGAGGCACTTGTTGCCGAGCTCACCCAGGACTGCTGCACACGGGTTGTGTGTCCTGGAAGAGCTGTCTCCACTTTCACGGTAGTGACTGGCTTGACGAGCGGGTCAGCCCACCCACACATCGCAGGTGCTGTGCCCATCTGTAGGAAGGAGCTGTCCTCAAACGGCCAAGGAATCGTATGTCCCTGTGAAATGTATGCCTCCTTTTCTTTCTCTGTAGATGAGGAACAACCATGATAATATACACATTTTCGTATCCCAGGCCTTGGGGTACCTCCATCACCCCCAGGTAGAAATAAGGCACACGGCTGCACGGTTCACAGGTAAGCTGAGAGAAATGCTCCCCACCCCCGTCTGTAGAATGGCCTCTTGGACTTTGTTGGGGTTGCCGCCTCTGGCAATAGCGCTGGGCCTGACCTTCCCCCACCCCACAGCCTCCATTCAAGTATTGAATACTCTTCACATAGTTTTTGGATGCATGGATATTCAGAAAACGTTTGTGATTCTACAGGACTCTGAGGCAGCTGTTGGCAGATTTTTTCCCCAGTATAATTTAGTAAATTGTGCATCACATTTAACAATTCAGTCAACTAGCCAATGTTTATTTGGTAAATGCATAAAAGACACCTTTGCTGTTGAAATACTACTGAGTATTTGCGGGAGGGTGGCAGGGGCTGTCTGTTTGCAAGACTATTTGAGTCTTTAGTCACTGAAGTATAGGGGGTGCACAGGTGGGAGACTCTCAAGCTGTTCATTTTTGTATAGGTCACACGCTCAATTACTATAGCTCTGAGCTATCAAAAAACCTCGAACAGGACGACATTTTCTACTTGAATAAAGGTAAGTGCTGATCCATCTGCTTTTGGAGTGCCAGCAGGGTTGCCTGCCTGCCTGCCTGCCTGAGCTGGAGCAGGTGCCCGTCACTCTTGCCCATCGAGGGCTTTGGGGCAGACAGGAGGGACTGTCATGCAGGCAGCGCAGTAGGGTGCTAGGGCTCCGTGTGTTTGGCAGAGCTGGACATAGACCTTTCGCTCCTGGAAGGAAAATGTCTAAGCCAGGCGCCAAAGGTGGTAAAAGCCTTTCAAGCTGCTGCGGCCGCTTACGGCATCCTTCGATCGAGCGGCACCTGCACCCAGGTGGCACAGCTCTGAGGAAGGAAAGCCATGTGCTTGGGTGAGGACTAGAAGACCAGGGTGCTGCCACTCTCCCCAAAAGCCAGGATCATTTTTGAGCCTGCAGACTGGAGGGAGGGAGATACAGGAGAGCCACAGATCCATCTGGGCTCACCAGCATCCCGGATGGACACTCTGGCCTAGACCCAGGAGTCTTCATGAAGGCCCGTGGGACAGAGGTGGACCCAGGCAGCTGCGGGGTGACTCACCACCTCCACAGCTCCCTCATGCAAGTCTGACATGGCTGCAGCTGTCCCGGAGGAGGCAGGGGCTCCTCCCTTGCTGCTCCTCCCAGGAGCCCATCCGGAGCCTGCTCTGGCCCTGGAGAGGGCGTGTGTGTGTGATGGGACATGAATCCCCCTGTGTGACCTGCACCTCTGCTTGGCCCTAGTTTTTCAGGAGATGGAATCAAGCCGAGACCCCAGCATGGTGCGCTTTGCAAAAACATACCGGGTGGTGTTGCAGAAACTGTCTGTGAAAAGGAGGTGAGCAGTGAGGCTGTTCAGTGGGCAGTCTGGGAGCCCAGATGCCTTCGTCGACATGAGAAAAGCTATCGAGGAAGCATGGGGTGCTCTGGTGAACCCAAAGTTGTGTGTAGCGATGTCCCAGGAGGCTTCAGCCTGGCAGAGCCCTGGCAGAGGGCCTGGGGTACAGGCCTGCGGCCAGGTCGCGCTCAGCAGGAGAGCGGGGGGGTCGCAAGGCAGCGTTGCCAGGTGGGGCTGGGGTGAGGCTGGCAGGCCTCACAGGCCCCATCCCCTGTGAAGAGAAGCCGGAGGGAGCACGGCAGTTGCTTGGAGTGGAGGCCAGCCCGTGCCTCCCCAGACGTCCCTGCCGAGGGGCCTGACGTGCTGTCTGTCTGCACCCACAGGCTGACTGGAGCAGGAGAGAAGGATGCCCAAGCGACCGACAGCAGCCATGGAGGTGAGAGGCTGGCGATGCACCCTCCCACTGCAAGGGGAGTGCCCTTCCCCCGCCCCGCCCCTCCGCCCACCCATCCAGGGGCGGCTCGGAGGGCAGGAGAGGTCATGGAGCGATGGGTGACAACGCCCATCCTGTGGCAGAGGCACATCCCGGGGAGGCCTCAAAGGTCCACTGAGGGGAGCCCCGCCCCATACGCGCACCCGCTCGTCTCCTGAACCGTGCACACAGTAGGGCAGGCACCGCCAAGGGCCACGGAACCCATGCCAGCAGTGTGCTGCAAGGGTCCTTTCCTACAGCGGAGTGCAGCTGGGGCGCCCTCCCCGACACACACAACAGCTCGGCTTCAGCCTTGGCCACGCTTAAAGTAGACTCATTGGTCTCACTGGGACTGAAGTGCCCCCCTGCTGCCCCATTTCTTGGCTGCTCGCCACTGCTCAGTGGCACCCCCCGCCCCATTCTGTCTTCCTCTCCCGGTGATTCTATTCAAGCAGAGGTCATGCACAAGATGGGGACAGCACCGCCAGCATCATAGAATCACAGAATAGCGGGGTTGGAAGGGGCCTACAAGGCCATCGAGTCCAACCCCCTGCTCAGTGCAGGAATCCAAGTCAGAGCATCCCTGACAGAGGGCTGTCCAGCCTCGCCTTGAACGCCCCCAGTGCGGGAGAGCCCACCGCCTCGCTAGGGAATGGGTTCCATTGTCGTATTGCTCTAACAGTCAGGACGTTTTTCCTGATGTTCAGCCGGAATCTGGCTTCCTGTCACTTGAGCCCATTATTCCGTGTCCTGCACTCTGGGATGATCAAGAAGAGATCCTGGCCTTCCTCTCTGGGACAACCTTTCAAGTACTTGAAGAGAGCTATCCTATCTCCCCTCAGTCTTCTGTTCTCAAGGCTAAACATGCCCAGTTCTTTCAGTCTGTCTTCATAGGGCTTTGTTTCCAGTCCCCTGATCATCTTTGTTGTCCTCCTCTGAACCCTCTCCAGCTTGTCTGCATCCTTCTTCAAGTGTGGCACCCAGAACTGGACACAGTACTCCAGATGAGGCCTAACCAGTGCTGAGTAGAGGGGAACTAGTACTTCCCGGGATTTGGAAGCTATGCTTCTATTAATGCAGCCCAAAAGAGCATTTGCCTTTTTTGCAGCCACATCACATTGTTGGCTCATATTCAGCTTGCGATCGACAACAATTCCAAGACCCTTCTCGCTTGTAGTGTTGTTGAGCCAAGTATCCCCCATCTTGTAACTGTGCATGGGGTTTCTTCTTCCTAGGTGCAGAACTTGGCATTCATCACCATTGTCATTCTGTTGTTTTCTGCCCAGCGCTCCAGTCTATCCAGATCACTTTGAATTTTGTTTCTGTCTTCCAAAGTATTAGCTATCCCGCCCAATGTTGTGTCATCTGCAAATCTGATCAGCATTCCCTGCACCTCCTCCTCCAAGTCATTAATACAAATGTTGAAGAGCACTGGGGCCAGGATTGAGCACTGCGGTACCCCGCTCGTTACCTCTCCCCAGTTTGAGAAGGTCCCATTGATAAGCACTCTTTGAGTCCGATTCTGTAGCCAACTGTGGATCCACCGGATCGTTGTTTCATCTAGCCCACTTTGAGCTAGTTTGCTCTTCAGGAGATCATGGGGCACTTTGTTGAAAGCTTTGCTGAAGTTTTGAAGCTTTGCTACCCTTCGCTGATGAAGGGTAGTGTACAAATGTCTGGCCCTTGTTTCTGCCAAGGCTCCAGCAGTGGACACTGTCAAGCGTGGCTTGGACAGACCTTGGGCCTTGGCCGGGCGCTGCAGAATCAGCACCTTTGCTCCCACCAAAGCTCCCGTCACTGCTGGGGCACCCAGCGGCCAACTCATGACCAGATGTCCGCCACTGCTCAAGCAAGGACAGAGCAATGGACTTGTCATAGAGGCTCCCCCTGCTTGGGGGAGGGAGACCTCCAGACCCACATAGGCTGGGAGTGCATTTCCTCCCAAGGATGTGCTTTCGAGGGCTTTGGGCTGCTTTGCCAGCCTAGTTGGAGCTCTTTTTCCTCGCCTCTGCATTTCCTCCTTCTGTGTCATAGTCCTTCCATCACGTCTTCATAGTCTTAAGGGTGTGTGTGTGTTTTAAAGAAAAGCGTATTATACTTGGGGCATGTTTCCTCAGTTCTAGTACATCCAAAACTGAGAGGGCCACTCCGTACAGGGGGCATTTGATGCCGCTACCAGCCCCGCCTTCACTGGGGGTGGGAGACATCACACACCACTGGCAATCCTTCCTCTGAGCAAAGCGAGCGGACATGGAAGTCCGGTGTTCTGATCCCCACCCTCCACACCCCTTTATTGGCTCATGGGTGGTGGCCCAGGTACGCCGCTAAATTACATACCAAGTTTTGGGGGGAGGGTGGGGGGGAACTTTAACCCCTTAGGGGTGTTCCTTGTTTATTTCAAATATTTTTACCCTGCCTTCCAGGAACCTTGGTTCCTGAAGCATCATTTAAATGACAATAAAACAGGTAGACAATACTAATAGAAAGAAAAAGAAATAACACTATAGCAGCAGAATCATCCCAACGAACAGAATGCCTGGGTAAACAGCTGTATCATAAGACCCACATATGCTGCTACCTGAGATGGGTGGATGTTATTTAGGAGATATTAAGGCAAGGTGTGCATGCTGGGGAGTGTGGGCAGGTGGTTGGCCTGTTCTGCTTACCACCACAGTGGCAGAAAGCACCCAGGAAACGGAGGGAGCTCCCTTACCAGGCAGTGGCACAACCCCAAATTTAGGGGACTACTAGAGGGACTTTGCCCCCCGCCTGCCCCCCACTTCCAGGTCTTCACTGAGTTGAGAAATGGGGCTGGATTTGCTCATGCCCAGCAACCTGGCCCAGGTGACTGGAGTTATGGTGCAGCACACCTGCCTGGGGTGTGGGCTGCTCTGTGCATAAAAGCAGAAGGGGGCCAAGAAGCTAATCCTGTACCCACACCCACCCCAGGAAAACAGTTCAGTGAGTGTGAAACCAGAGCAGCCAGCCCAGTGCTGCTTCCAGAATCCCCGCTGCGAGAAGGAGTGCCCACGCTGGAGGGGAGCGACTTCCTGGGTGTGCCGAGCCCCAGGCGTGTCAGGCGGCCACTGGCCCAGCGAGGTACTGCTTGTGAGTGGCTGGCTGCTTCCCATTCCCCAGGCCAGATGTGCCCAGAGCCGCAATGGGGAAGACCTCAGCTCCAGCTGGGAGGGCTGGGGAGCACTCAAGGGCCCCCCTGTTCACCACCAGGCGAGGAGATGCTTGCTGGTCTCTGGGCACCACGCAGACCGCTCTGGCCCCAGCCTGCCAGAGCCAACACCCAGGCCGTGCAGAAGCAGCGGGCTGAAGCACATGCTGCACTGTCACCCCGCGCAGGTAGGCAGCCCAGTGCAGCCAGTGAAAGAGACGGAGGGCGCTTGGCAGAAGCGCCACTTGGGACAACCAGTGCTGGGAGAATGCAAAGCGCGCAGTGCCTGGGCAACCACCTGAGCCGGGGCCCCGTCCGCCGTGAAGGTACGTCTGTAGGAAAGTCTCGATCCCCCCAGGCCCGCAGGTAACGGGGCTGTCGTGGCCTGGGCGTGCCACAGCGCGTGCAGCAGGCCTGCTGCTTTCTCCGAGGATGGCCTGCAGCACCTCTAGGATGACTGCTTCCTTCAGCCGAGGAACCCGGGTGCTGATGAGTCTTTGAGGGAAGTGTGAGAACTTGTCGCCAGAAAAGCTGCTGTTCATTGTGGAATGGGCCATGTTATTTTCTCCCTCAGCAGCTTCAGGGTATGGAACACAGAATATTTCCTGCGCAGTAAAACACGGCGGGCCAAAGGGGCCTTGCAGGTGGACCAACGCAGTTTTCAGTATTGCGGGATATTCTGCTTTATAGGGCTGGAGCCCTCCTGCAGGGGGCCGGGCTGGCCAGGTAGCAGGATGAAGTGACCCTGCTCCAGGCAGCACCAGCAGGGAAGGGAGGCTGCAAAGGCAGGGGTTGGCCTCCAAACGGGCAGCAAGATTTGGGGCATGTTGGCTCTAGCAGGAGGGGTGGAACTGGGTTTGGATGCAGCTTCAGGCTGCAAGTGCCTTGGGTCACTCTTCCCTGGCCACGCAGGAGTGCCCCAGGCCTCACCTCCCAGGGTGAGATGCTTACAGCGTGCCTCATGGGGTCTTTTCCCAGCACCAGAATGAGGCGCTTTGCCCCAAGGAGCCCCTTTCCAAGGCTTCACGCTCCTTCAATCAACCAGAAGGGGTGGCCCAGGACAGGAGACGGCCCGCAGGGCTCAAGGTACTTGTTGCTGCCCGAGCAAAGGCAGCAACAGGCTATGGGCATGCCAGGCGAGCCCTGCCCATGTTGCCCAGAGTCTGAAGAGCGGGGCCTCTTGTGGCTGCAGCCCCGCCCCTGCCCGGCCCAACGCCCTCCATGGCTTTCAGAGCTGTTCCTGACAACGTGCTCTAACGTTCTCTCCAGCAGATGCCAGCTTCGACTTCTGAGGACCCGCAAGGGCAGCTGCTCTGCGGGAGATGCCACAGCTGCTGCGCGCTTGAGAAAGCGGAGGCGCCAAGGCTCTTCCCCTGCCCTTGCTCCGCTCTATCGCGGATGAATACATCCTCTCGGACAAAATACAGCTACCTAGGACCTTTGCGCACTCATCGGCATGCTCCAAGATCAACCTGCACCAGGCGTGGCGATTAGCCCATTTTTACCATACGCTGTTCTGTTATGCTTCGCCATCCACTGGTCTCTCCCTGTAGTGGGACTGTGCCCACATTTGCATGGCCCCGCACTCTTGGGAAATGGCTTGGGTCATCTCCCAAGCACCCGTTTATCACTTAGCAGCAGCAGCCAAAGGTGAGGCACGCTTGCCAGTGGACCTTTGCAGCTTTGCCTCACAGGCTCTCCACCGTCATGTCCCCCAATGGAATTCACTCATGCGCTTAACCGGCCTGTGCTGCTGCATGCGTAGTGCAGCAGGGGCGGGGGACCTCCTGAATGTGCATATTGGGGGGCCAATACACTCTGGCAACTGCAGCCTCCTCTTTGCAGCCCCCCCAAACCTGCATCTTCACAGCCTCTTCCGTAACAAGCACTTTTGACAAGAGACGTTTGTCCCGCCATTCCCACACCCTGCTGTGGATAACTTGGGAGTGGCTGGAGCAGTTGGGAGTCTTAAGGGCAACGGGCGACTCTTGAGGGAGAGCCACACTTGCGCATCTGTGAACAAGGGCAAGGGGCACACCCTGCTGCCCCAGCCGCCTTGCGGAAGGCAGGGAGAAGGCCTGCCTGCACTTGAGCCGCAGTCCCAAAGGGCCTGCTTCAGACCAGAGCCCGGGACCAAGGAGGGCGTTTTTTCCCCATTTTCAAGGGGAATTGTGTGCAGCATGCAGCTGTCCAGACCCAGAACTGCCAATGCGTCACATCCAAGACCACTGGTGGGCTGCATGTGGCCCTGCTGCTGCACAATACATGGTGGCATTGCTAGTCCCCCTCCCACAAAAGCGCCTAACCCAGCCAGAGGCACACACTGCAGCCTGTGCCCATCTGTCTGTGGGCTTGCGATGTGGCTGAAACTGCGATTTTGATGTTGCTTTGTGAGCTGTTTTGAGGGTTTCATTAGATCAAGGCGGGATGCAAATGTTTAAAAATAAAATTATGTGTAAGCATCTGTCTACTATGCAACATTGTTGCAATTTTTCTATTAGAAGACTCTTCACCAGAGCAGGCAAATCTGCTCAGCTGCCCGAAGAGCATCACCCCCAATTCAGAGGTGGGGTGCAGGGAGGGCTTGGATGTGGGCCACCAGAAGAGCCTGGCTGCTGGATCAGGTGGGGGGAGTCCACCCTGTCCAACTTCCTCCTTCTGAGCAGAGACCTCTTGAGAAATCCCCCAGCAACAGCTGCCCTCTCCTCCCATGGTGGCTCCTGTGCCTTGTGGAGCGTGATGCAGCTCCCCCCAAAAGCCACCAGTCCTGGTGGTCCAGCACAAGCTGTGCCTTACGTTGCCCAGGCTTGACCAGAGGGAGGTCTCAACATGAGCCAGGCAGCCCGATACCTTCCCCTGCATGCCCGAACCCAGGGGAACTCTGGCTGCCTCCCTTCCCTGCAGGTGGTTTGGCTTGGGTGTGCCCCAGAGTACAGGAGGCAAAGGTTGGTGCTGGCACAAAACATCTTGGGGCCCTGAAGCCAATCACTCTCTTGCGTGTGCACGCACACACACACTGCAAGGCTGAGCCTGGTTCCCACCACTGCCCAACTCCTGCTTGACTAGCCCTACACAGGGATGAGTCTGTTGAGCTGAAGCCTCAGCATCCCACTCCTCCTGCAGCCCAATGAACAAAAAAAGCAGAGGCATCTTCAGCGCAGGCCCTTCTGACTCGGCACCCCATCTCCACAGGGCCCTGGAAGCCAAAGGAGATGGCCAGTGCCCTCTGCTCAGACTCGGGAGTTGTGCTCCTGCTGCCTCTGAGCGTGGAGTCTCCCTGTTGCTACCATGGCCAGTAGCCGCCCACAAATCCGTTCTCCACCCCTGCCTCTTTTCAGGCAGTGAGGCATGGGGCCTCCTCCCTGAGTCTCAGCCCGGGACATCGGGATGCGAGGAAGGAGCAGCAGCAAGCGCTGGGGAGCGGTGAAGCTCTGGGGGCTGGATAAACAGTCTGTGAAGTAACGCCTGGTAAAGTGCAGGTCCAGGCAGAGGTAAGGAGACATGGGTGGGCCGCACTCTCCTTGCAAAAGTGTAGCCGAGGCTGCTCAGGAATTTGTTGTTCCCCAGCAAGTTTCTTAAAAGGTGGGGCCAGGGTTCCACAGGACACATCTGTATGCCGCAGATACTTGGGGCCTGAGGGATTGTGAAGAGCTCCAAAAGGCTCTCTCCAAACTGGGAGAATGGGCAACTAAATGGCAAATGCGGTTCAATGTAAGCAAGTGTAAAGCGATGCATGTTGGGGCAAAAAATCCCAACTTCAAGTATGGCCTGGTGGGATCTGAGCTAGCAATGACTGACCAGGAAAGAGATCTGGGGGTTGAGGACAGATCAGTGAAGATGTCGACCCAGTGTGCGGCCACTGAAAAAGGCTGACTCCGTGTCAGACATAATTAGAAAAGTGATTGAGAATAAAACTGCCAACATCATGCTGCCCCATACAAATCTATGGTGTGGCCACACTTGGAATACCGTGCCCAGTTCTGGCCACCACACCTAAGATAAGATATTGTAGAGCTGGATAAGCTGCAGAAAAGGGCAACAAAAATGCTCAAGCGGCTGGAGCATCTCCCCTATGAAGGAAGGTACAATGGCTGGGATTGTTTGGCATGGAGAAAAGGAGGGTACGGGGAGACATGATAGAGGTGTACAAAATTATGCACGGTGTGGAGAATGCGGACGGGGCATTTTTTCCTCCCTCAAAATCCTAGAACCCAGGGTCACCCCATGAAGCTGATTGGTGGGAGATTCAGGCGCGATAAAAGGAAAGGCTTCTTCACATAGCACAGAGTGGACACACTGGAATTTGCTACCACAGGGTGTAGCGATGGCCATCAGTTTGGATGGTGTTAAAACGGGGTTGGACAAATTCATGGAGGAAAAGATTCTCAATGGCTACCAGTCCTGATGGCTACGGGCTACCCCCAGTACCACAGGCAGTACACCAGTTGCTGGGGAGCATGGGTGGGAGGATGCTGTTGCACTCATGCCCTGGTTGACAGCTGGTTGGCCACTGTGTGAACAGAATGCTGGACTAGCTGGAGCCTTGGTCTGATCCAGCAGGGCTCTTCTGATGTACTGGGAAGGGCCCCTTGTGTGGCCATGGCTTGATGAAAAGAGCAGAGGGCTGGCAAGCCTCCTATGACCCCCACCCCGACCACACCCCTGGCTGACCCTGCCCCACCACCTTCCTCCGCTCAGATGAGGCAAGGCATCCCACCCCACCTGCTGCAGCCTGGCTAGGGGCTCCAACACAAGACACCCGCCCCCGACCTGCCAGTCACCTCTCAACATACAGGAAGCTTTATTGCACAAGTCCTGGACAGGCGGAAGCCTGTTCCATGCAGCCCATGGCTGAAATGGGGCCTGTCGCTTAGAAACTATGTGGCGTCCACGGGGCAGGACAGGAAGCGGGAGGGGGACCAACGTGGGCCAGAACCAGACCTGCAAGGGTGGGGCAGGGCCGCTTGCATGAGGCTGCTGAGGGCGCTGGTGGCTGCCCAAGACGGCCGCTGCGCGTGCAGCCACCTCAGCTCCCGGGCTGGGTGCCCGGAGGACTCAGCACAGCTCTGCAAGGTGAAGGTTTCCTCCGGCACCAGCCACAGCCACAGCGAGTCCTCCAGGTGCCGATGCCACTACGTGGACTGGCTTGTTAGGCAGCAGGATCTCCCCGACCACCTGGGGGTAGCAGGCAAAGAGAAGGGAGGTGTCACTGGAGAGGTCCAACCACAGACTCCCTCTACACACATTGCCTGAGGGGGATAGGAAAGGCTGGAAACGTACAGAAAAGGGCAACCAAAATGATCAAGCGGCTGGAGCATCTCCTCTATGAGGGATGGTTACAACAGTTGGGTTTGTTTAGCTTGGAAAAAAGGGGGGTCAGGGGAGACATGAGAGAGGTGTATTTTCTCCCTCTCTCGTAATACTAGAACCTGAAGTCATCCCATGAAGCTGATTGGTGGGAGATCCAGGACAGATGAAAGGAAGGGCTTCTTCACACAGCACAGAGTTTAACTATGGAATTCGCTACCACAGGACGTAGCGATGGCCACCAATCTGGATGGCTTTAAAAGATGGTTGGACAAATTCCTGGAGGAAAAGGATATCAATGGCTACTAGTCCTGATGGCCATGCGCCATCAGGCCATGTGCGGTATGCCTATGTACACCAGTTGCTGTGGATCATGGGTGGGAGGGTGCTGTTGCGCTCATCTACTGCTTGTGGTTTCCTGGTTGACAGCTGGTTGGTCCCTGTGTGAACAGAATGCTGGACCAGATGGACCCTTGGTCTGATCCAGCAGAGCTCCTATGTTCTTATGACGACTGTGCTTACCAGTGCAAACAGCCCAGCAAGGAGACCCACTGCCCTCCTTGCCGCAACGGGGACACTGATTGCGTGGCCATTTCACGTGTAGCCCATCCTTCTTGCAAGAAGTTCAAGGGGAGGCTGAGAGTGGGTTACTGGCCCCAAGGACAACAGTGAGCTTCATGGCCAAGTTGGAATTTGAACCTGGGTCGCCAGTCACCATCTGTCGCTCTAAGCACAATGCCACAGAAGGCCCTGGGTTCAATCCCGCCAGCTCCACTTTCAAAAGCTCTTGCACCTGAGAGCTAGGAATGCCCGCCCTCCCTCCATTTGTCTGCCACTCTGAATCCAGCTTTTCCCGCAGACGCTGAGCCCCAGGTACTCCTTACCTGACCGGTGCCCGTGTGGAGAAGGCTGGCCCCGCTGGTCCCGCTGCCCCCAGCCAGTACCACATCCCCCATGCAGAACTGGGCTGAATAGAGGAATTCTCCCTGTGTGGGGCTCCCAGGGAAGGGCAGGTTTTGCCACAGCCGAGACATACGCAAGTCCCAGAGCTGGAGAGCGTTGCGGGGCACCCATGAGCCAGTCAGGACTTGGTCTCCCTGTTTGGGGAGGAAACAACGGTTAGGTGTCAGCTCCACACAAATTGTGCTGCCAGGCCAAGCAACACATTTTGTGCAGCTGCATGTTCAAAACCTAGTCCAGTGGAAGGGCTGGAGAACACACTCCTTCAGATCGGTGTGCGCTCTACAATAAACCATGGCTTGTGCATCTCAGTGTCAGTCCCTTGCAAGTCTGACAGTGTGACTGACCCAAGGCCAGCTGGTTGTGATCAACTGAGCCCTGCAGCAGCCCTGGGTCACTCACTCCAGATGGGAGACCATGATGGCTTTCTAGCACTCTCAGGACCAAGGCAGCAGGCCTCTAAGCACCAGCCTCTGAGGAAGCACAGGGGAGGAAGGGGGTTCTCTCTCTCACATCCCGCTTGGAGCACCTGTTTGGCCACTGTGCCAGGATGCTGGACCAGCGCAGACTTTGGTCTGCCCCAGCTTCAGGGCTCTCCTGGCAACCCCACCTTCCCAATGACCTCCAGCCCCACTCTTCTTTCTCACCTTGACATCAATACCAGGGCCACAGATGTGAGGACCATTAATCACACTCCGGGCCCCCTTGGGCACACGTTTGTCCCACACCTGACACAGAGAAGAGAAAAAGTGAGCTCTGCACCCACAGCCCAGGCAGGGAAACTCCACTGCCCCTGCAGAGGGCACAGATCAAGTCCCAGCCCCCAAGAAGGCACGCCTGGGGCGATGGGGGTAGGTCGGGAAATGCAGCCCCTGGGGCATGACTCACCTTGACAGAGTTGTCCCAGCCACCTGTCAGGAAGAGATGCAACTCCGTGGGGTGGAAGCACAAGGCAAAGATCCGCCGCGAGTGTCCGCTATGGGGAGTGAACTCATCCCCAGCCATGAAATCCGGGGCCCGCATGATGTGAAAGAGCTGAGTGGAGGGAGAGAAGATTAAATGGAGAGGGAGGAACACCTTGCCTGCACCTATGAAGGCCTGGTGCTCCCCCACAATGCAGGTCCCTCTGCTCACCTGGTTAGTGTGGCTGTCATAGAGTCGGATATGCCGGTCTTTGCCAGCTGTAGCAAAAGCGCTGCCGTCCCTGCAGAAGTCCATGGCATTGATCTCGTTTTCCTTCTCTGGGAGCGGAAGGAGAGCAACACAGCCAGGATGCGGCTGTCAGCAGCAGACCCATCCCAAATCAGGGACAGCAGCATCTGTCCACTGGTGCTGGGCTGCCAGGGGAAGGGCTCCCTCCCCACAGAGAACAAAAGGAGAGCCTGCTGGATCAGACCAAGGGTCCACCTCGTCCAGTGTTCCGTTCACACACTGGCCACCCCGCTGCCTACGGGAAGCCCACCCGCAGGGCACAAGCGCAGCAGCACCCTCCCGCCCGCGTCCCCCCGCAGCTGGCGCGCACAGGCGCACGGCCTCTGGCACTGGGGGTGGCACACGGCCATCTGGGCTAGAAGCCGCTCCCGGACTGACCTGTCAGCGAAGCCACCGGGCGCCGAGAGAGCAGGTCGTACACAGAGACGACGCCATCGGCCCCTGCGGCCAGCAGCAGGCCGGGCTCTGTCCGGTGGAAGCTCACGGCGGTGACGGCGTGGCGCGTGCGGTGTCCGGGGAACAAGGAGCCGCCCGGCGAGCCCGTCGCGGCGTCCACCAGCTGGAGGAGGGCGGAGGCCCCTGAGCGCACAAGCGGCGCGGCGCGGCCCGCCCCCGGGGCTGGGAGCCCCCCGCGGACCCGCCCGGAGCCGCGAGCCGCCTCCACGCCCGGCGGCCCGGGCCGCGCGGCTGTTCCCCAGGCGCTCAGCGGCACCCCGCGCGGGCGCCGCCTCCGGCCCGCGACCGCAGCCCGCCCGCACTTGCCTGCACGGCCCCGTCGCCGAAGCCGGCCGCCAGCTGCGCGCCGCCCGGCCCGAAGCAGAGGCCGTAGATGCCGTGCGCGTCCTTGCCGAGCGGGACGCGGCGCGGGGCGCCCAGGCGGCGCGGGGCGCCCTCCCGGGCCCGCTCGGCCTTCTCCTTGCGGCGCCCCGCCAGGGCCGGGCCGCGCGGCCGCTGCAGCGCCTCCGCCAGCCGCCGCTGCGCCATGTGCGGCGCCCGGGGGGGCGGCGCGGGCCCGGCCCGGCCCGCGAGAGGCGGGCGCCGCGAAGCCCGCCGCCAGCGGGCGGGCCGGCCCCGCGACGGGGGGCCGCACGCCGCCTTCGCGGCTCTCCCGGGGCGGAGCCCCGCCTGCGCGGCGGCGAGGGCGCAGCGACGGCGCGGGCGGGCCTCGCCTTCCGGCGCTCGCCTCGCCTCGCCTCGCCTCGCCCCGCCTCGCCGCCGCGATTCAAACGGTCGCCTAGGCGACGGCCGCTCGGCTGCCGGCCTCGAGCGCCGCGCCCCCGGGCCCGGCCCGCCGCCCGTTAGTGGGGCGCCGCCGCCGCCGCCTCGCGGAACGGCCGGGCAGCCCAGCACGGCAGCCGCCCGCTCCGCAGCCGCCGCCGGGAGCCCTCGCGAGGGGCGCGCCCCCTGCGCCCGGCGCGGGACCCTCTGTGGGCGGGGCGGCCGAGAGGCGGGGCCGCCGCGCCGCCGCCGGGCAGCTTGGGGGCGACGCGGCTCCCGGGCCGCCACTGGCCGGCCTCGCCGGAGTGTCCTCCGGCGCCGCTCCGCCCCTGCCGCGGCACCGGCGAAGCCCGGCGGCGCCCTGACCGAGAGCCGTGCCGGCCCCCAGGCCGGCAAGCCCTCTGCGCCGCGCAGCGGCGGCGGGGCAGGCGGGGCGCGGCGCGAGAGGTGGCGCCTTGCGCTGGCGGGGTGACGCGCCCCGGGGCCCCGCCGCGGCTGGGCCGGGGGCCTTCCCGGAGCGTTTCAGGACCGCGCAGCCCAGTCGATCTCACGCCCTTGTCGCCTCTGCGTGGGAAGGGGGCCGCTCCGTTCATGCCCGGCCTAGATCGGCCTTCCGGGACGGCAGGAGGCTCGCAGGCCACGCGGCAGCGTCTGTCAGTGTCCCGGAGGCCCTCGGCCCTTCAGCGGCCGGGGAAACGCGGCCGGTGGCGGCGCCACAGCCGAAGTGACGAGGGACGTCCGCAAATCCCGAGAAGGCGCTCAGTGGCTGCTAGTCCCGAGTCCTGACAGCTATGTGCCACCTTCAGCGTCAGAGGCAGTCTGCCTGTTTACACCAGTCGCTGGGGACAATGGGCAGGAGGGTGCTGTTGCACTCATGTCCTGCTTGTGGGTTTCCCGTTGGACGGCAGCTGGTTGGCCACTTGCTGGACGAGATGGGCCCTTGGTGTGATCCAGCATGGCTCTTCTTGCATTCTTACTTCCTTGCAATATCTTAGGATCCACGCTCCTGCCTTCCTGCTTTTGCTGAGTTTTATTGTTCCTTCCTTTGTGAAGCAGAAATCCAAGCCTTTGCAGGCAATGTCATTTGCACTGGACCATGCTGGTCTTGGCTTCCCTCCATTCCCCTGGGAGGCCTTGTCCCATAGCACTTAGGCCAAACAAATGCAGTGCAAGGCCTCTTCCAGCTCTCTGGAAGAGGTGCCACCTCCCTAGGACAGCCTGGCAGCTCACAGGGGCCAGTGTGGCTGAGAGCTTTATTGAATTACCTGGTCTTTTTCAGGCACCGGAGCTGAAGGGTGCAGGCACTAACAGGCCAACGGTGCAGCAATTCCATCTTCCTAAACAGATTTCCCACAGTCACACCACAGTGCTTGCATGGGGGTGATGGGGCAGAGCTATTTGGGGACAAGCAGCGGTCCTGTAAATACACACGCCTCCTCACACAGATTGCCAAAAGCTGGAATGGTGCACTGCTTAGCTCCCCCTCCCCGCTCTCAGCCCGTGTGCTTGCCCCTTACAGGGCCAAAAGCAGTTCAGAGGCTCTGAGAAGAGCAGCCGTGGCAGCAGGGGGGAGGAGGAGGAGGGACAGAGAGGAAGGACAGCAAGGAAGGTGATGACGTGCAGGGGGCGGATGCTGTGCTGCAGCAGCAGGACACCAACCTTTTAAGGTGTGCTGTAGGAAGGACAGGGACTTGCCAGCAGGCGCAGTGGCTGTCTGAGGCATGCGCCTCTGTCCACGGGCAGGCAGAGGCTGGGCTATGTTCCTGGGTGCCTTCTTCAGACTCACTTGTGCAGACCTACTAGTTTGGGGCCAGCTGTGCTAAGCAAGTTGCTGTCCCAGAGATGCCAAAGGGAAGAATTCAGCCAGTGGGCTCCTCAGTTTACTTCTTTTTAATAAGTCACAAATTCAAGAGGTTCCACAACAAAAATACAACAGTAGAAGGACACCACACCCGTTTCACAGAAAAGTGGCCCCTGGCACTGACTCTTGGGGAGCAGATACCTCATGGGACACCACAATGGGGCAGGGAGGGGGGAAGGAGGAGACTGAGGGGAAAGGGGAGCACACATTTGGCCACATTCCAAGGCAAGGAATAACATGGCCTGTAGGCAACCGCATCTTCCTTCATGTTTATCAGTCAGAACAGAGCAGCAAAGGGGTAGGGAGCAGCCCCTGTCCAAAGTGTAGCTGCGGGGACTGAAATGGAGGTGGACAGGAGCGGGAACTGGTCAGCCTCACCCTTCTCAGTCACCTTTCCAAGTGCTGCCACCACCACTTCAGCAGAGCGGCAGCAAGGGCCAGGCTTGCCCGGGTATCGGCCCGTTTGCCACTTGGGCAGGCCAGTTGTCCCTCTCGCTCCTCTTGCCTACTCGGGAACAGATTATGTCAGGCAACTTTGAGAAACTGGCCCCACGCCCCCAAGGTGGCAGAGCAGCAGGAAGGGCAAGAGGCAGGCAGAGAAAAGCTCTGGAAAGCAAACAGTAGCTATAAGTGCCCAAGCACGTATCCAGGCCCCAGAAATACGCCCGGTCCGGTGGCTTTCTATGGAGCCCCCACCCCCCTCTCTGCCCACCCGGAGGGTGGAGTAGAAGGCCCTCTGTGTGAGGCCTGCTGTACGAGGAAGTCATTTGGCTAGGCCCTCTCTGGCCACCACAGGAGCCCAGCTGGCCCTGCGCCACAGACGGGGCATGCCCCAGCCCAGCAGAGGTCTCAGCCGCCAGCCAGCCCTCCTCCACGGGGCATCAGCAAGAGCGAGCAGAAGAGTGAGCTCTAGATGGAGGTTTCGTCGCACTTGGCCAGGGGCACCCCGGCCAGGTATATGCGGGCTTGCTCTGTGTCCAGCTCGTTGATGTAGAGATGGGGGTAGCCGTTGAGGCTGCCGTTCTTCTTTGCCGTGGCCAGCGGGTGGCGTTCGTCCTCGGGAGAGCTCGGGGTGTGCGGCTCGTGACTGCAGCTCGTGGTCGTCGACTGCATCAGGTCCAGCCCATTCCGCTCATGGCAGATGAGCTCCCGCTGAAGGCGCTCCCGCCGCCGCCGTTCGTGCAGCAGGAGGCAGCTGCTGCTGACAATGACGCCCGAGACAAAGCAGAGCACTCCGACCAGAACGCTGTAGCTGCGCTCCCCTGACCTGAAGGCACCGAGTCTCCCCTGGCTGGCATTCACCAGGCTGTAGGAAGCCACCACACCCCCCACACCGGACTCTGTGCAGCGGCACGTGTATTCTCCCAGAGTTGCTGCTGCCACTGTAAACTCTAGCCCATCGCTACGCACGATGTAGGCTGATGCCTCTTGGGAAGGTCTTTGCCACTCGCAGCTGGACCAGGCGGACTGGGGGACACAGGGCAGGACCACCCGGGCAGAGAGCAATGCTGGCACTTCAACGGTCGTGGGCACCTCTGCCAGGGAGGAGACAGAAGGTCAGAGGACATCCAGGCAAGGGCAGCCAATGCCAGGACCGCCCCCCCACACACACACACACCACTTACAGGGTAGCAGGCAAGAGCTTTGGTGCTCCCATCCTTTGCTCCAAGCTTCTAGTAGCGCAGCACACAGAACACAGCGAAGCGTCAGAAGAAGTGTTCCTAGCAGCTGCTGACGTTCCCACCTGATCTGAATTTCCCTAGACCAGGGGTCCCCATACCTTATGGATTGGTGGGCATATTTGGAATTTGGAGTGTGTGTTGTGGGCAGTCTCACAAAATGGCTGCCATCGGGGCACAGCCAGTTACAAGCCACTCATTTCCCAGAAGGCAAATGGGCGGTTGGTTCTATTGTTTTTAATCTGCTGCTGTTGGTAGGTATTATTCTGGTTGTGCTTTTATACTGTAGTTTTAAACTTTTATATTTTATATTGTATTTTATGCTGTATTTTGTGGTTTTAATTTTTGTGAACCGTGCAGAGAGCTTCAGCTATTGGGTGGTATATAAATGTAATGGGTAAATAACTAAGAGCCTAAGCACAAAGGAGAGGTGCGGGGTCTGAGCTCCAAAACAGACAAAGCTACTCTTCTGAATTAAAATACAGGTGGTGCTGGAGGATGGCACTTTGTTTTGCAGTGTGCCAGCCTCCCAGTTAAAAAAAAATTCTTAAGAAATAAAATAAAGATCAGGAGGGGCAGGGAGTCCCGTGGGCGCCAAGAGAGGTGTCCGTGGGGTTAGAGGGGTGTCACGCTGGAGGCCCTCAGCTATAGACTCAATGACATTTTGGGATATGGTTGGCCAAATCGTATTCTGGTGGCAGGGAGTTCCACATCCAGCACGCAAGAGGGAAGGACCCCCTCAACGGAGATTGCAAAACATGAAGTTATAGGGGCAAAATGGAGACTGTGGGTGAGGGACCCAAGCTAGGAAACCCCCCAAACACTGAGAGCTAGGATTCAGCTCTTCACTGGGGAAGAGGAGCCCCTTAGAAAGCAAAGCCTCTGCCACTGCCTGGTGGACTCTTGAACTGCCTTTGTCTTCCTCCAGCCCAAGAGATGTGGCTTTTCCTGGCTTGTTCCTCACTTAGGACTTAACCCTTTGTGATTGCCAGAGCTTTTCACAAGCCAAGTGGAAGTTTGAGTTGAAAACATTTTATGTGGCCTGTTCTAAATTGCAGTGGACACGGATTATTCTGTGAATGAGTTAACCCACAGAGAACAGTCCATTGTCCATCTAGACTGGAGCATTTGTGGAATTCCATCCATGCTTGGTCCCAGATAAAGCATTGTAGGGACACACACATCTGACTGCTGCCCAAACCTCAAGAACTTAGGTTTAGCATCTTCCCCCTCCAGCCCACCAAAGCCCCCAGCCCTGGTTGTCATCCCCGCCCTGCCCTCGCCACATGTCACAGCCTCAGCTGAGCAGAGAGGAGAGCTCAAGGGATTTGCTCAACCAGAACAGGAACGGCTCCAGCCCCCTCCTGGAAGGCCCGCCCGCCCACCCACCCGTGCTCGCTCTCTCTCTCTCTCTCTCTCTCTTTCTTTCTCTCTCTCTCTCTCACACACACACACACACCTACCTTTGCTCTCCATGGGGCACAACACCAGCACCTCCACGGATGTGACGTCCTGGATCATCCTGAGCAGAGGAAAAGAAAGGCTGTTGAGAAAGTGGTGTGTCTGCCCTGCCTGCACCTTGCCGGCCAGAGGCCCAAGGCCCACCAGAGAAGGTGAATGCGCCTGTCCCTTCCCTCAGGAGAGAAAGCCGCCGCTGGAAGCAGCTGCAGGAGGCCAGGCCTCCCTCCACTTCTCCTGGTTCCTCCTGGCCCAGCCCCAGGCGGAGCCATGAGACCAAAAGGGCCCGCGCAAGCCACTCTGAGCCAGGCGCGGGTGGGCTGGGGCCCAGGCAGCTTTGCTTTGGGGGAGAGGAAAGCGGTGTGTGAAGCCGCCTGCCGCTGGAGGTCTGCCGCACTCACCCAGCCCGGCCGTGGTGGTGCTGGCATGCCTCCAAGCCTATGCTCCAGGCACAAGCAGGATCTCTAGCCAAAACACAGTCCTGGCAGGTTCTGTACATGGTGCAGGCGGCTGTGCGGATTTGCGCCACTTCACTGTCAGAAGCCACGTACAGCCAGTCCTGCAGAGAAAGCAGGAGACGACCCTGGTTGTGTGGGAACAGGGGGCTCAGTGGACCCCCAGGGGTGAACAGGGGGCACAAGGAGAGGCACAGTCTGCCCAGGGGGCCTCTGACCCCCAGCACAGGCAAAGAGGGACACTCCAGCCCAGCTACAGAAGGCTCAGCATCCAGCTGCTCTCACAGGGATGTAGCCTGGATCCAATAGTGTGCCATCTGGGAACCAGGAAGGATTCATACTGGCCAGGCCAGGCATTTCAAGGTGAATATGGGGCAGCATTCTGAAATTAGTTTCCATGGAGACCAGTTGAGTTTCTCAGTAAATTTCTTAATGTGCTTTCCGCACTATTATTTGGATGTGGATTTGCTGCCCTGCTCTCCCGTTCTTCTTGGCTTAGTACATGTTGCCTTCCTGTCAGAGGAGAGGGGCAGCGTATTCTTAGGGCTACCACAGTCCTTGCCCTGATCCAGCTGCTGTCAGCTGAGATCAGGGCAGAAGGAACCAGGCTGCGGGGGGGGGGGGGGGATCGTCTTTGCTCTGTTTTAATAGTTTCTAATTCATTTCTCTGGGTGAACAGAGACTTCCTTTGATTTGTCCTAAATCTCCCACTAATCCCAACACATGGACCCCCTTGGGTTCTAGTATTACAAGAGAGGGAGAAACACCTCTCCCAATCCACTTTCTCTACACCTGGCAAACTTTTCTACACTTCTATCATGTCCCCTCTTACTTGCCTATTTTCTAAGCTAAAAAGTCCCAAATGATCAGCTCCTTGAGCATTTTATTTATTTTTAAACATTCCTTGGCCACCTTTCAGGACAGACGTTCTCCCAAGGCAGCTCACAGCAATTAAATACATAAGAACAGTTAAGGTATTAAAGGTGATAAAAACATAAACACAATAAAATAGCAATAAAACCACAATAAAAGCTGACAATAAAACCAGTAACAACAACGACTGCAATAACAGGAAGCACAGCAGACTCATCAAGAGAAGGCCATGGTAAAATAATATGTTTTCAAGGCCTTCTTAAAAGCTTGCAATGATGGAGCATGGCAGACCTCCGATGGCAACTTGTTCCAAAGGTGTGGGGCCACCGCAGAGAAGGCTCTCTCATGTGTGATCACCCACACAACTGCTGTCATGGGTGGGCAAATGAGAAGGGTCTCCCTTTCTCATCTTAAAGTGTGAGCAGGCTGATATAGGCTCATTCTTTGATGAGCTTCTGCTGGGCTTTAAAAACCTGGCTGTTCAGGCTGGCATTTGGGGTGGATTAGGGTTCTTTAGAGTGGTGGTGTTCTGTTATGTTGTTTTGTTCAATTGATTATGTAAATTTGTTGTATTTCGTGTTACTACTATTGTACGCCGCCTAGAGTGGCCGGGTAGCTGGCTAGATGGGCGGCTAATACATCAAATGAATGAATGAATGAATGTAGTTGAAGGAAGTCCTTCAAGTAACTTGGTCCCAAATCGTTTATGGCTTTAAGGTCAAAGCCAGGACTTTAAATTAGGCTTGGAAACACACTGGTAACCAGTGCAGCTGGTTGAACTTTTCTGCATTGTTTTCACCTCTATCATATCCTTTTTTAGATGTGGTGACCAGAACTATACGCAGTATTCCAAGTGCAGTCACACCATACATTTGTATAAAGGCAGTATGATACTGGCAGTTTTGTTCTCAATTCCTTTCCTAATTATGCAGAATTTGCCTTTTTCACAGCAGCTGCACACTGGGCCGACATTTTCATCAAGTTGTCTGTCACAGCCCCAAGATCTCTTTCTTGGTCAGTCACTGCTAGCTCAGATCCCATCACCTTGTATGTGAAGCTGGGATTTTTTACGCTTTACACTTGCTTATGTTGAACTGCATTTGCCATTTTAATGCCTGTTCGCTCGGTTTGGAGAGATCCTTTCGTCGCTCTTTGCTATCCCTTTATGTTTTAACCATCCAAAATAATTATGGGTTGTCAGCAGACTTGGCCACCTCTCTGCTCACTCCTGCTTCCAGATGGTTTATTGACAAATTCAAAGGCACAGCCCCAACACAGATCCTTGTGGGACCCTGCTGTTTGCACCCCTCCATAGCGAGAAGTGTCCATTTATTTCTACTGTCTTGCTTTCTGTTCTTCAGCTGTTTGCCAGTCCGTAGGAGGACCTCTCCTCTTAGTCCAGGGCAGCTAAGTTTGCTTCATGAAGAGAGCAGCTCTGCGTGGCTACAAGTCCCGGTGGCGGTACTCTGCCTCCAGCATCGGAGGCGGCGAGCCCTGTCCACCCGCTGCTGTGGGATGCGAGCGGGAAGTGCTGTGGCCTCCCTGGGGCGCCTGGCCCGGTGGGGACAGAAGGCCGGATCGGGTGGGCCCTCGGTGCACTGCAGCAGGGCTCATCTTGCGTTTCCCTGTTCTTTGTCCAAAAGTGAGGCACACCCCGAGCGGCCGGCAGCCAGGCCTTCAGTGTCCGGAGGCGCTGTGCCCCTGAAAGCCGGGCGCTGGGAACACAAGTGGGAGGGAGCCCTTGTGGTCGTCCTGTTTGGGGCAGGTGGTCAGCCACTGTGGGACCAGAATGCTGGACTAGGTGGACCTTGGCCTGATCCAGCTTCAGCGCTCTCGCGATGATCTTACACTCAGCAGTCTTTGGGGAGGAGCTCTGTCAAAGAGCTCCAACCCATGAAGGTGTAAACACCCCACATAGAGAAGCTGGTCCCATGGATGCCAGCAGCCAGCCCCCTCCCCAAAGCCCCAGGGCCAGGCAAGGGCAGAGCGTGGCCCGTGGGCAAGGCCCTCCCTCACCTGGTGGAGCTGCAGGTTCCGGACTGGCTGGTGCTCTGGAAACGGCATCAGGTCCTCGAGGAGGGAGAGCCGTGGGCCGATCTTCACAGCCTTGTGCAAATGCCCATCCTCTGGGGGTGGGGTGAAGAGGGGAGGTCAGTCTACCCTGGACGCCAGCTTGACTCTAAGCCCCTTAGCAGCGTCCAGACTCCTCGGATCCCACCCAACCCATCCCACCCCCCACTGTGCATGGGCCCTGCCCCTTTGCCCCCCCTTTGCCCACCTGGCCTGGCCCTGCCCTGCCCCGCCCACCCCCTCACCTGTTCCCAGGTACAGAACGTCATGCTCCTGCCCAGAGAGCGCCTTGACCCGGTGAACAGCGAGCCGGCAGTACCGTGTGTCCAGCTTAACTAACACTGGCCCATTCTCCAGAGGGGTGACTGGCTCGTCCATGAGCGGATGGTCACGGACAAAGGTCAGGACGCGGTCCGGGAGGGCCAGAGAGGACCTGAAGCCCTCCCTCCTCGTGCTGCTGGTGACGCACTGCGAGGGAAGAGGACACATTCTGAGGCACGGAGGGCCGAGAGAGAGACCAACCAACCGACCGACCCCCTGGCACTGAGGGCATGCCCCCTCCCCCCAGCCAGGGTCACTCACTGCCCCTGGACGCGGCTCAGGAACGTCGCTCTGTGTCAGGCTCGTCCATTTGTCACAGTCCCTCTTGAACTCCTTGAAGCGCCCGTTCATGGATCTCTGGATATCCTGCACGCTGTAGGCACAAACGGCAGAGCCGCTGCTCTCCTTCCTGCAAGGGGAAGGACGGCACGACACAGCCAATGCTTCAGTTATTTTTTCATTTATTTACAGTTCTTTATAGGCTGCCTTTGGGGGTAAAACGCTCTCAAGGTGGCATACGGGACCAACTGCCATAAGAAATTCTATAAAACAGGCAAATGCAGTGGAGAGGAAGAGGCACCAAGGCTCCTCTCAGCCTGATCCCAGCCACCTGCTTCTGCCCCACAGGACATTCAGAGGCAGGGGACCCTGAAAGGGACAGCCCCCTCCCCAGGCCAGGTGACCAGTGTGCCGCTGGCAACCCTGATGCTGCCCTGAATGAAGTCCTGGTGCACAAGCCCCCTCCAGTCCCCGCTTCAGCCTCTGAGGAATGGAGGAGACCAGGCCCTGCCCATCCCCAGGGCCTGGGTTGCCTTTCCAGAGCCCTGTTTGGCAGGCAGAGCGGGGGAGAAGAGAGCCCATCCTTGCCTCTTGTGCCCTCTGCCCTCACAGAAGAGCCGGGCGCAGCGCTGACCGACATCCCCACACCCGCACGAGGGAACGCCGCGTGCGAGCCTGGGCCGCATCTCTCTCACCCCTGGGCTGCGAAGACGCCGTAGAAGACCGGGGCGCTGCCATTGCCCAGATGCAGCACGGCCATGTCCCTCAGGGTGTTGAAGACAGTGCCACTCTCAGGATCCGAGCAGACCAGCTGCGTCTTCAGGAAAGTGGTCCACCGCTTCTGCAGCGTCTTCTGGCCTCCCAAGTCCCCCTGGAAAGGGAGGGGCAGTGATGGGGCACAAGCGAGCACAGCACGGTATCCCCTTGTGAGAAGCTGGGGGGCGCCCAACAAAAGCCAAGAGCCCCCGGTGGGAAGCAGGAAGAGCGGGCACAAGGAAGGGGAGCAGGCAGGCCCCACCCACTGTGCCAGAGGATGGCAGAGGCGCCGCTCGGCGCTGGGCCTCAGCTCCAGAGCAGCGCCATGAGTGCCGACCAAGGAGCCTTCTCGGCTGGCGTGGCCAGCTCACCTTGCAGACACGAGCCACGCGCACCACCTTCACTTTCTGATAGAAATCGTACTCGCGCGCCGTCTCCGTGAAGAAGAAGTAGACCTTGTCATCTTCACCATTCTCGCTTTCCCGCAGGAAAGCTGAGGCCACGAATTCAGGGTCTGGGCGGGGGAAAGAGAGAGAGAGACCCATCTCTGCCTGCCCCAAGATGTCCCTGGGCCAGGACACAGGCTGCCTGAGCGGCAGCGGCTGCTGGCCCACCTTGCCTGGCCAGCTCACCCACCGTTCAGCCACGTCACGGAGTTCTCTGTCCGGATGACCTCTGGGGGGCTTCCGGGGGACTTTTCTACAGCTCTGGAGATGATGGGCTCCGTCCCCAGGAAGTTGTTGACTGTGGCCGCATACAGAGCGCCATCTAGAGGGCAGAAGAGGCATTACACCTTGTACCTGGGGGACCCAAGTTCAAATCCCATCTCAGTGGGGTGCTTGCCACTAGTCAGCCTCCTCTCCCCACACATAAAGCGGGGATATGAGTGACTTGTGCCACAGGAGAAAGACCAGACTGAAAACAAAGGGAGACCAAGGAGCAGCTGCAGCAGCAGGCCATGAATCCCTCCAGCAGCCTCTGGAAGAGTAGAAGGATCAGGCCAGAAATCTGGGGGAAGGGCAAGACTTCCAGAAGTGCTCCCCCTGCACCTCAGGGTCGCCTTTAAATATGCAGAAGAGACCCGTGTTAGAGCAATATGACAATGGAACCAATGACCTGGGGAGGCGGTGGGCTCTCCCACACTGGAGGCCTTCAAGACGAGGCTGGACAGCCACTTGTCAGGGATGCTCCGACTTGGATTCCTGCATTGAGCAGGGGGTTGGACTCGATGGCATTGCAGGCCCCTTCCAACCCTACTATTCTGTGATTCTATGACCCCCTCTCTGTAGAGCTGGCTGGGAAACCAATGCCTTCAGCTGTGTCCCGGTAATTCACCCATCGCCCAGGCTCAGCGCTGGTCACAACAGTATTCTCTAGCGATGCAGGTTAGGTAAAGAGAAAGCCCAGCGGTCACCCAACCCTATTCAGGGTTAAGAGCGGTTTGCACAGGGAATATTGTGACACCCACAGCACTCCACTCCCTCATTTCACACTAGCCACCCTATGAAGGCAACAGCGGAAGTGGGACTCGGTCTAAATCACGCTGGTCTTCGTCGGGACAGTTTGCATTGAAGAGCTTCTTTTCCATTTCTCCTTCACATTTTTCCAGGTGAGGAGTCGAAATCCCACTTCCCCACCCCAAGCCGCGCTCTGCTCAGACTGTCAGTTCCTCCCCCCAGGGATTTGGTGCGACAGTGTTAGACACTGGGAGGAATAAGGAGCGGGGGGGGGCTCCATTCGCACTGGGGGCCATTGCTGCCAGCTGCCCCACAGGAGCTGGCCAGCCACCCACACAGCTCCCCGGGGAGACGGGCGGAGGGCGGGGGCAGCGGCCCATAGCTTGCGAGCATCGTCACGTTCAAGTTTGGCACGCCTGGGGTCTTCAAAAGCCCCCCGTCCTGCAGTACCTGCCATGATGGCGGAGGAGGGCTGCAGCGGCTCGAAAGGACACTTTCCTTTCCCTGTTTCCACCTGCTCCACGGAGCGGAAATCACTCGTATTCTGCAAGGGATCAAAGCCCCCCGGCTCAGTCACAGAGCAAACTGTGGAGGGGAGGGGTACAGCCCCCCGTCCCCGGAAGGCCTCCCTGCATGCGAGGAGCAGCTTGCAGGGTGCCCCCAATGCACCACCCCCCTCGGCAGCAGGCGGCAAAAGCGCTCTCTGCGTGGCTGGATTGGGCCCGCCTCACTCGCAGTCAGAACAGCAGCCACACCAACCCTGGGGGATGCCAGGGCGCCCCAGGCCACGCCAGGCGGGCGACTCACAATGTATCCACACTGCGGGCTGAAGGCGAATGTGCCGCAGACAAAGAGGTGGGTCTGGTTGGCAAACTCCAGGATGCGGACAAAGTTTCGACACTCGGCCTACGAGGAGGAAGAGGAGGCCAGTCAGCTGCTGAGGCAGCGCTTGCTCCAGGGGCGGCTCAGAGGCTGCAGGGGGGCAGGGGGGCTGGCGGCGAGAGCCTCAAGCACTGGGGGGAGTCTCTCCAGCGGTGAAGAACTTCAGGGCGGTGGCAGGACGAGGCTGCCAGGCAGTCCGGCTGCTGGTGCTGAGAAGGGCCCAGAGTGTGGGAGAATCGAGGCTTTGAGGCCCACCACCAGCACCTGTGCCTGCTGGGGCTTGGCCGACCCCACAACAGAGGCTGTGTTTGTGGCCGGGGGCGGCTTCCCCAGGCAAGTGGCATGCAGGGTCTGAAGGGACAGGACACAGCTGGCCCCCTGCCCAGGCTGGCCCTGCCCAGGAGCTGTGGGCAGCAGCAGCTGGAGGGAGTGGGAAGCCTGGCCGGAGTGGGTCGCACAGCAACCCGGAGCGCAGGGAGCCGCCGGCACTGGCTCCCGGTTGCCCCTGGTTGCAAAAGGAGGCCTCTGCCCCAGAACAGCCAGGGCAGCTGGGATGCGGGGGGTGGGGGGTGGTAAGCATCTGGGAGAGATGAGGGCCTTCTGACCAAGGGGACACTGGCCCGCTGGAGGGCTCTTTGGTTTCAGGTCCTGGTGGGGGTGTGGAGAAGCATCCCTGGTTCAGAAGAAAATGTCAGAAAATGCTCAGAGCCCAGAGGAGGCTTGGGGGGGGGGAGGTGGCACAAACCAACGGCAGCCCCCCGCCCCGCAAAATAGCAGCAACAAGACTGGCCTCTGTCTTCCCTTTCTGTGTGCAGGAATCCCTTTGTTTCAGAGGTGCGCTCCAGGTGATCTGAAAGACAGCAATCCGATTTCCTTGGTTCTGCAAGTAGGGCAGCAGCTGGCGCCCCGACCCTCACCATGGGCACATGACAGGGGCACCATCCCAGTCCTGGGCAGCGAAGTCTGTACTCCAAGCTTCAGGGTGGGTGGGAGGAAAGAGGGAGAGGCAAGGGCAGCCACCCCATCCTCAGGGTCCGGGGACTGACACCCCCCAACCCGGAGCACAGCCTCAGAGGGGCCTGCGACAGGGTGGCCCTGGGCACAGATGCCTCTCCCACATCAGAGAGCCCCCACGGCCAGCCAGCGAAACCTCCCCCCTCATCCTTCTTCCACACCTCCCCACCCACCCTGGTCGAGATGGGTGATGGACAAAGGGAAAAATCAAAGTGATCAATGCGTGGACATGGCCTCTTGCGCACAACATGGGAGTAGGCAGAGAGAGGGGAACTCTTCCTGCTCCCCCACCCACCTTCTTGGCCCTCCGGCTGACTGAGTCCAAGGGCAGGGCCAACACGGCATCCTTGGCCCCCACGTAGAGGGTGCGGGCATGGGAGTCCACCAGGAAGACGCTGTAGTTGGAAACAGCCTCGTGGGAGAAGCGATGTGCCATCAGCTCCACCTCTGCAACGAGAGCACCGGGCGCATGACACATTACGCCCTTGCACAGCACCAGGCAATGACAGCGCTTAGCAGCAGCAGTTGCTGGGGCAAGGGGAGAGGGAGCTTCTGGGTCTTGTGGGCCAAAGAAAAAGGAAGCTGCGCATCCCTGCCAGCAAAGGCTGGATGGCCAAGAAGCGCTGCGGCTGCCCCTGAGCGTGCCCTCGGCCCCAGCCGCAGTTTCTGGCCATTCCCAGCCCCTCTCTTCAGACCTACTGTGAGCGCGTTGAACAACCCAGCCTCTCCGGAGTAAAGAACACAGCAGAAGGGACCCGGGCCGAAGTGGGCACTCAACCCCGACCGAAACTTGGGCGGCGGGGGGGCCACGGCTGGAAATCCACCGAGTGGGCTGGAGCGCTCCTCCTGCACAAGAGCAGGCCAGATGCAGCCCGGTGGATGGTCCTTCCAGGGCGGGGGGGGGCGACCAGAGCTGTGTTCAGAGAGGGGGCCCTACTGTTACGCACACACCCTGCATACACAGCCAGCGCTCCCCGCCCCCGCTGCCTTGCTCAGGCCAGAGGCGCTCCAGCGCACGGTGGGCTGTGGCTGCATTGCCCCAGCCAGGGCCGGCCACAAGGGCATCTGCTCTCCGCATTGTGGCAGCTGCAGGAAGCACACAGTCCAGGCCCAAAGCCTCCAGGGCACAACCGCCAGCAGCGCTTCCACCTGCAAATCACTCACAGGCTCAACTGTAGCCCTGCCCAGAGCTGGGCAGGTGAGGGGGCAGGCAGACAGCATGCGCACGGCTGACTCAATCTCCTAGCCAAAGCCTCGCAGGGGAAGGGAGGACCCAGCGCCCGACAGGGTCATGCCGCCACTCTTCCCTGCTTCGACCGCCCCCCGCACAGAGATACTAAGGTCTTCCTAGCAACTTCTGGGAGCGCAGGACGATGCGGAGGGGAGCTGGGCGGTGGCCTGCCAGACCTAGTCTCACCTCTCACAGGGATGGCACACAGCAAGTTTCTGCTTTAGAAGTGTGTCAGGAGGACGAAGGAAAGAGACCGCTCTCCCGCACACCGCAAGATCGATCCAGCACTGGCCACATCCGCCGCTCCCACCAGCCCCCCACCTCGGCCGCTAGTAAGGCCTGAAGAGTCAGCAACAGAGCTGTTTTGGTGGTCAAAATCCAATACCGTTCTGTCCCACAAGAATAAAATGTAGACCACTCAATAGCCCGTTGTGAGCAATTTGCAAGACACTTTGCAGATAAAACCACTTGCATCCATGTCAGCTTGGATGCCATCGTTGGTATGAGTCCAGCTGACATGCCTTTAGCCCATTGGTCCAGTTATAATGGCTACTCTTCCATGTGCGCACACTGAGAATGTGGACAAGATCCTTGGAGAGGTGAGACATGGGTGGTCCTGGCTGATTTGTGTGGCTGGGGTGGGGCCAAGTTTGAAGAGTGGTGGTAAATGTCTGTTTACAACAGAATGCAATTCCATCATGCAGTTCCTAGAATGTGGAGTGGTGAGAATTTGTTGCTTGTTTTTTTAAACTCCCTGAACTGCACTGTGTTGAACCATTTCTGGTCGGTCTCCAATATTCCATTCTTGAGCAAGGTGCTAACGCCTGTGGTGACATCTCAGAACCAGGGGTTTCTGGATGAGGCGGATTATCTAGACCCATTTCAATCTGGAATCAGGCCTGGTTCTAGGATAGAGACTGCTTTGGTTGCCTTGGTGGATGATCCGCCCTGGGAACTGAGGAAGTGCGTGTCTGCTGGCTCTCACAGAACCACAGAATAGCAGGGTTGGAAGGGGCCCACAAGGCCATCGAGTCCAACCCCCTGCTCAGTGCAGGACCTCTGCTGAACCCCTCAGCAGCTTTTGATACCATTAACCATGGTATCCTTCTGGACCACCTGGATGGGATGGGACTTGGAGGCACTGTTATATGGTGGCCCCAGTCCGTCTTGGAGCAGCGGCCTCAGAAGGTGGTGCTGAGGGGCTCCAGTTCCACACCAGGGCCATCGGCTTATGGAGTTCCAAAGGGCTCCATCTAGTCCCCCACGCAACTTGACGTATACATCAAATGGCTGGGAGAGGTGTCCAGAGTTTGGGGGTTAGGTGCCACCAGTATGCTGACGACATCCAACTCTCTCTCCCCCTTTCATCTACATCCAAGGAAGCTATGCAAGTTCTAGACCAGTGTCTGAGGTCAGTAATGGGCTGGATCACGGCAAACAGATTGAAGTTTAATCCAGACAAGACAGAGGAGCTCTTGGTTAGTCAAAAGGCAGATAAACGAATAAGGATTCAATCTGCGTTGGATGGGCTTACATGCCCCTTGATGATTCAGGTTTTGTCTGGGTATTCTCCTGGATTCAGCCCTCAACCCTGATGCGCAGGATTCAGCAATGGCCAGGAGTACATTTGCACAGCTGAGGCTAGTGTGCCAACTGCACCCATTCCCAGAGAGTCTGACCTGGCCCTGGTGACGCATGTTTCAGGTACATCCCATCTGGACTACTGCAATGAGCTCTATGTGGGGCTGCCTTTGAAAGTGTTTGGAAACTTCAGCTGGTCCAGAATGCTGCAGCCAGACTGTTGACCAGGGCTGGTTAAGCGGAGCATGTGACCTTTGTTACAACAGCTGCACTGGCTCCCAGTCTGTTTCTGGGCACAATTCGAAGAGCTAGGTAGCCCACGCGACTTGGGACCAGGCTCTTTGGCAGACCACACTTTCCCTTACGACCCTATCCAGGTCATAAGATGCTTGGAAGAGAACCTTCTCTCTCTGTCCCACCACTAACAGAGGCACAGTGGACAGGAACACAAAGAGAACTTTAAGAACATCAGAAGAGCCCTGCTGGATCAGACCAAAGGTCCCTCTAGTCTAGCATTCTTTTCACACAGTGGCCAACCAGCTGTCAACCAGGAAACTACAAGCAGGGCATGAGCGCGGCAGCACCCTCCCACCCATGGTCCCCAGCAACTGGTGTACATACGCTCACAGCCTCTGGTATTGGAGGTAGCACAGAGCTGTCAAGACTAGTAGCCATTGAATCACAGGATAGTAGGGTTGGAAAGGGCCTACAAGGCCATCCAGTCCAACCCCCCGCTCAATGCAGGAATCAGAGTCAGAGCATCCCTGACAGGTGGCTGTCCAGCCTCATCTTGAATGCCTCCAGTGTGGGAGAGCCCACCAGCTCCCTAAGTAATGGGTTCCATTGTCGTATTGCTCTAACAGTCAGGAAGTTTTTCCTGATGTTCAGCCGGAATCTGGCTTCCTGTCACTTGAGCCCATGATTCCGTGTCCTGCACTCTAGGATGAGCGAGAAGCGATCCTGGCCTTCCTCTCCGTGACAACCTTTCAAGGACTTGAAGAGCGCTATCCTATCTCCCCCCAGTCTTCTCTTCTCAAGGCTAAACATGCCCAGTTCTTTCAGTCTGTCTTCATAGGGCTTTGTTTCCAGTCCCCTGATCAACTTTGTTGCCCTCCTCTGAACCCTCTCCAATTTGTCTGCATCCTTCTTAAAGTGCGGTGCCCAGAACTGGACACAGTACTCCAGATGAGGCCGAACCAGTGCTGAGTAGAGGGGAACCAGTACTTCCCGGGATTTCGAAGCTATGTTTCTATTAATGCAGCCCAAAATGGCATTTGCCTTTTTTGCAGCCACATCACATTGTTGGCTCATATTCAGCTTGTGATCTACAACAACTCCACGATCCTTCTCGCTTGTAATGTTGTTGAGCCACGTATCCCCCATCTTGTAACTGTGCATTTGGTTTCTCTTTCCTAGGTGCAGAACTTGGCATTTATCCCTATTAAATGTCATTCTGTTGTTTTCAGCCCAGTGCTCCAGCCTATCCAGATCACTTTGAATTTTGTTTCTGTCTTCTAAAGTATTAGCTATCCCGCCCAATTTTGTGTCATCTGCAAATTTGATCAGCATTCCCTGCACCTCCTCCTCCAAGCCGGATGGCACTGATAGCCTTTTCCTCCAGGCATTTGTCCAACCCCCTTTTAACACCATCCAAACTGGTGGCCATCACTACACCCTGTGGTAACGAATTCCACTGTTTAACTCTGCGCTGTGTGAAGAAGTCCTTCCTTTTATCTCTCCGGAATCTCCCACCGATCAGCTTTATGGGATGACCTCAGGTTCCAGTATTTTGAGAGAGGGAGACAAATGTCTCCCTATCCACATTCTCCACACCATGCATAGTTTTGTACACCTCCATCATGTCTCCCCTCGCCCTCCTTTTTTCCAAGCTAAACAATCCCAGCTGTTGTAACCTTCCCTCATAGGGGAGATGCTCCAGCCCCTCGACCATTTTAGTTGCCCTTTTCTGCACTTTTTCCAGCTCTACAATATCTTATTTTAGGTGTGGTGATCAGAACTGGACACAGTATTCCAGGTGTGGCCGCATCATAGATTTGTATGGGGCAGCATGATGTTGGCAGTTTTATTCTCAATCCCTTTTCTAATTATGCCTACCATGGAGTTTGCCTGTTTTACAGCAGCAGCACACAGGGTTGACATCTTCAGTGAGCCGTCCACCACAACCCTCAGATCTCTTTCCTGGTCGGTGGATGCTCCTAGGCTCTGGCCTGCCAAGGGCGGCCAGGCTAACTCCATCTTTGATGTCCTTTGGCCAGCAGACAAAGCTGTTTTTATTCAGATGGTCTTTCGGCATCTACGCTGGTTTGCCCCCCTGCCCCGGTTTTGGAGGAAGAATGGTGTGACAATGGGATTAATAAAGAGATGCACAAAAATGGCACATGCCTGTCTTATCATTGGTTCCCTGCAAAAACTGGGAGCCACTGAAAGGCAGTGAGCTAGGAAGCTCCCGCTGTTCCTCTGCTGCTCATCTCAGCACTCAAGACGCATCCCGTTCGTTACCTCTGTCAGAACCCGAAGCTGCTATGAGTCATGGATGCAAGTGCACCTTCCCTGTCACGGGGGCTGATGCACAGATGTGCCCTTGCCCAGTCCAGCCTCACAACAGCCCTAGGAGCAGAGGACGTTGCCTTGTCCTGAGTCAGGCCCTTGCTCCATCTAGCCCAGTATTGCTGACCCTGACTGGCAGCCATGGCTCTCCAGGGTTTCATGCAGGGGTTTTCCCACCCTTCCTGTAATCACCACTGGGGACGCAATCTAGAACCTTCTGCATGCCAGACAGGGGCTCTCCCACTGAGCCACGGCCCCTCCCTTGCAGGAGGCCCTGCATTGCCCATTTCACAGATGCGGGACTAAAGATGAGCAATGGCAGTTTGCTTGTGGCCAAAATGGGATTCGAACCCAGAGCAACAAGCTGCCACTGACTCTCCCCTTGTGGTCTAGACCTTCCTGGCCCTCCTTAGAGTTGCTGTTTGTGCATTTTATGTTGTGTGGTACATTGGAAGGATGTTTTAGTGTTAATTTACTGACTCTGTTGTAAGCTGTCTAGAAGACCCCAGAGATAAGGCAGAATACAAATGTTTAAAATGGAACAGTCAAACAAAGCATCTGCACCACCAAACTGTGTTCCCAGCGGTGGAGGGGGGAGTCTTTCCCTCTGCCACAAAAGCTGCCGCACCCAATGCCAGCCCCAGCTCGCAGCCCTCGACACAGCACAGCAGCCCTCTGCCCATGGAAAGGGCATCAGCTATCAGCCCCTGGCCAAGTGGCTCCCCGGGGCCTGACTGAGGCCTCACTCGCACCTGCTGCAGCACTCAGCACCCTCCAGGCCAAGGGTGTCTCACTTCCAGTTGCGAGGTGGGGAACTCACACGGGGCAGCAAAGGCCCTGCAGCTGGCCCTTCATGAGATGGCTGGCCCTTCCAGGGCTCAGAAACAGCGGCATCGGAAAAGGAGGCAGAGCTCGGTGGGGGCCAGCCAAGGTGCTCATCCACCTCCGTGTGGTGCTCAGCCCAAACAGAGGCACTGATCCTTCCTGCCCTTCCATGGGCCAGGAGCTGGGAATGAACTGGGCAGGATAAGGCCTCCTACACCACAACCTGGGTTCTCCTGCTCTCCTCCCCCCGCCCACAGCATTCTTCTTGGGGACTGCAGCAGGTGGCCAGCTCCTCAGTCCCCAGCCGCACTCCCCCCCGCACTGCTGCAAGAGGAGGGGAGGGGAGGGGAGGCTGATTCCAGACACCCGGACCGCCCTGCCCCCCACCCGACTTCATAGGCCTCATTTATTTGGGGGGGGGTGCGGCGCAGGATTAAGGCTCCATCTGTCCAGGGTGCTATGGGCTTTAGCAATAGGCTAAGCCATCCCTTCTGCCCTCTCCATTTCCTCATGTGTTTGTGGTGGCCGCCATATCCCCGCCCTGCAGCTCAGTGCTGCATCAGGGCCATTTGGGAGTTAAGCGAACAGTGGCTGTGCCCCAGAGAGTGGAGTTACGCTGCTGCTACTGCACCACAAGCAGCAGCATTAGGAAGTAAAAAGAAGCAACAGCCACCCCCCTCCTGGGTGCTACAGGTAAGGGGCATGCTTCAGCAACAACCCCTCCCCCAACAGAAAAACAACCTTAAGCTCACGGCTGTGGTACTCGGGGGCCATTGCAGTACAGCCCCTCTGGCCCACACAAAGACACACTGCACCAAGAGAGAAGACAGCCGTGTTGCTGATGATGTTGCTGCTGCTGTGGCCAACAGGGAGGCCCACAGCCAAGCGACACCGCTGCAGCCCAGCAGCCCGGGCCCGCTCCCCCGCTGGGCCTTATGGCCTCCCTTGGAGAGCAGCGCTTCCCTTCTCCCCCTGCACCCAGCGCCAGGCAGACATGTCCAAGCACAGGAGCCCTGCATGCACCTCGGACACAAACTCTGGCACCAAGAGGTTTGTTCGGCTGCAAAGTGCCATTGCAGGCTTGAGTCTTGCTGGCCAGTCCAGCTCACACCAGCCTCCACCAACAGGACACTTTGGGGGGTGGGGGTGGACCTGCTGCTGGAGAGGGGGACCCTCATCTGGGCGGCACAGCCTGGGTGGGCTCACCTGGACAGCAGCGAGGGGAAGGGGTCAGGGTAACTGCGCAGGAAGCACGGCTGTTGTCCCGGGAGTTTGTGTGCGTCGGCGGGGAGGGGATAGGCAGGCCGTGGTCTTTGGGCTGCAAGGTGTGTGGGGGCAGGGGGAGGGGAGGGGAGGTGGACTGCTGAGCCACTGACAAGCTGGCCTGCTCTGGTGCCGCACAAGGGTGGCCCACAGAAGCCCCCCTCGGCACAAGGGAAGGACAGCGAGCAACACATGCAGGAGGCCTCACACACAGCGCAGCAGGGAGAGAGCTCAGCGGGTGGAACCAGGCCCACACCGTCATCAGCGGGGGGCGGGGAGGAGGCACCTGCAGTCCAGCTGGTGATGGATGCCGGCAGTATCTCTGCAAGAGAGCCCCTGCCCAGACAGAAAAAAGAGACTCAGCGCTGGGCTGGATGGACCTCTGCCAAAGGTCAGCAGAAAGAGGAAGCGGTTTCCAGCATCTAGAAGTACAGCGCCCCAGGCCACCGACATTCACGGATTAAGCATTCCGTGTAATTTGTGTTGTCCCCAGACATACACACACCTGTCCTGAAAACCCACACACGGCCATTTCCCCACACATTTTTGCCTCCCTCCTTTAATGGTCTCCAACACTGCCACAGCCAATGGAACACCTAGAGAATCACTTTTACACAGGGTTAGGAAATGAAACAAACTCTACCTGCTCGGATCCATGGTGAAAGATGGCTGCGCGCACCCCCCCCCCTCCAACTGCATCATCTCACAGAATCATACAACGGTAGGGTTGGAAGGGGCCTGCAAGGCCATCGAGTCCAACCCGCTCAATGCAGGAATCCAGGTCAAAGCATCCCTGACAAATGGCTGTCCAGCCTCATCTTGAAGGCCTCCAGTGTGGGAGAGCCCACCGCCTCCCTAGGTAATGGGTTCCATTGTCGTATTGATCTAACAGTCAGGAAGTTTTTCCTGATGTTCAGCCGGAATCTGGCTTCCTGTAACTTGAGCCCATGATTCCGTGTCCTGCACTCTGGGATGATTGAGAAGAGATCCTGGCCTTCCTCTCTGTGGCAACCTTTCAAGTTCTTGAAGACTGCTATCCTATCTCCCCGCAGTCTTCTCTTCTCAAGGCTAAACATGCCCTGTTCTTTCAGTCTCTCCTCATAGCGCTTTGTTTCCAGTCCCCTGATCATCTTTGTTGCCCCCCTCTGAACCCTCTCCAGCTTGTCTGCATCTTTCTTAAAGTGTGGTGCCCAGAACTGCACACAGTACTCCAGATGAGGCCTAACCAGTGCTGAGTAGAGGGGAACTAGTACTTCCCGGGATTTGGAAGCGATGCTTCTGTTAATTAGGTGTTCCTTGACCATATGCCTATCAATCTCAAGCTGCAATCCTGCCTCTTCAGCCTATACTTCGCCTTTGCCGGGGGGGGGGGGGGTCATAGACAGAGATACCTCAACAGAGGCATGTTCAGAATCAAGCCCCACTGTGCGCAGCAGGATCTGCTCCCTTGCAAGCATGGCTGGGACGGCCCCAGCCATCAGGGCGAGGCAGCTGTGGGTGGGTGTCCTGCCCGTGGAGCGCTCACTCAAGGCCTCTGGGCCCAGCATGGCAGGCACTGTCTGAAGAGAAGCATTCAGGGAGCCACAAACAATTGTGCCTTTTAAGAGCCTGAGCAGAAATTACAAAGAACCGCCGGGGGCCAGAGCAAGCCTGTGAAAAGGCTTCAGAACAACCATCTTGATGGGAGCAAGGGGAGGGGGAAGGGGGAGCAAGGCCAGAAAGAGCAGGCAAGGCCGAGCGGCCGCAGAGAGGAGGGTTGTCTGGGGCTCTCCGGGGGCTGAGAGGGGAGCCCCAGAACAGAGAGGATGGAAGGAAACAGACTCTGGCCCCCTGGGCACGGCCAACGATTCCAGCACGATGGCCAGAAGGGGGAGCCAAAGCTCCCTTAGCAGGGGGGCCTCTCGCTGAGCAGGAAAGTGGGCCCAGCGTTCCTCCCGGGCAGGGCTGAAAGATGCCCACAGCTGCCTGGCGCTCCTTGCCCATCAAACGCCACACGGGCACCTAAAAGGGGAGGCATTTCCCGCAGCCCTGCTTTGGGCTAGCACGGAAGCCCTGAGTGGGCTTGGGAGCCACAGCCACTGAGGCTCAGCTCTTCGCCACGCTGCCCAAATCATGACAGACAGCCCTCCCACCCCACTGTGCCCCCACTTCCATCCAGGTCTCAGAGCACCGGGTCCTCCTCCCTCCACATCTGTCGGCAGAATCCGCCTCAGTTCCCATTTAACGTGCGTTAAAAATATGTATTTTTAAAGGCATCGAAGTTGTAGAGACCCCTGTGAGAGAGAGACACTGTGGCTGGGGAACGACGAGAGAGTGAGAGCGCGCATGTGTGTGCGCGCAGAATGGGGGGGCAACTGCCCCTGTGGCCTGCTTAGGGCTTCCCATTGGGGCATCTGGTTGGCCACTGTGGGAAAGAGGGGGCTGGGCAAGATGGGCCCCCTTTAGTCTCAGCCTCCACAGTTCTTCTCATGTTCTCGATGGGATGTGCTCTGTGAAACGCAGTTGTGCAAGTGACACAACCACCTCCTGGATGGGGCTTGTGGCAAACAGCACCCCACATGCATTCCTGCTCCATTCTGCAAGAGTCTTAAAATGTATTTGTTTTTTTAATTCCTCAGAGACCAAGAACTCCCCGGCTGTCTCACTCCAGTGCACATGCACTCACTTGATGCAGCCCTTCACAACAGACCTTGACCGAACATGGCATACCCGGGCAGGTCAATCGTCCTTTTTCACAGCGAAGATGATGCTCCGCTGCTGTATATCTCCATCATGAGCGTGTTTCCGGGGGAGCAGCTGTGTTCGCCAGCAGAGTGGCTGCTCCCCCGGAAACACGCTCCCCCACCCCTACAAAGCAATCCATCTAGAAGCACCTTGACAACAATGCAGTGATTACTCGAAGCCAACATGGACAGGTCAAGAACAAGTCCTGCCAGATGAATCTGATCTCATTTTTGGATCAGGTCACCTCCCTTGTGGACCGTGGGAATGTGGTGGCGAGAATACACCTCGACTTCAGCAAAGCTTTCGACAAAGTGCCCCATGATCTCCTGATGAGCAAACTAGCTCAAAGTGGGCTAGATGAAACAACGATCTGGTAGATCCACAGTTGGCTACAGAATCGGACTCAAAGAGTGCTTATCAATGGGACCTTCTCAAACTGGGGAGAGGTAACGAGCGGGGTACCGCAGGGCTCAGTCCTGGGCCCAGCGCTCTTCACCATTTTTATTAATGACTTGGAGGAGGAGGTTCAGAGAATGCTGACCAAATCTGCAGATGACACAAAATTGGGTGGGGTAGCTAATAACCTGGAAGACAGAAACAGAATTCAAAATGATCTGGATAGGCTGGAGTGCTGGGCAGAAAACAACAGAATGACATTTAATAGGGATAAATGCCAAGTTCTGCACCTAGGAAAAAGAAACCAAATGCACAGTTACAAGATGGGGGATACCTGGCTCAACAATACTACAAGCGAGAAGGTTCTTGGAATTGTTGTCGATCACAAACTGAATATGAGTCAACGATGTGATGTGGCTGCAAAAAAGGCAAATGCTATTTTGGGCTGCATTAATAGAAGGTTAAAGCAGCATTTTTGGGCTGCATTAATAGGAGTGCTGTGTCCAGTTCTGGACACCACGCTTTAAGAAGGATGCAGACAAACTGGAGAGGGTTCAGAGGAGGGCAACAAAGATGATCAGAGGACTGGAAACAAAGCCCTATGAAGAGAGGCTGAAAGAACTGGGCATGTTTAGCCTTGAGAAGAGAAGACTGAGGGGAGGTATGATAGCGCTCTTCAAGTACCTGAAAGGTTGTCCCAGAGAGGAAGGCCAGGATCTCTTCTTGATCATCTCAGATTTCAGGACATGGGAACATGGGCTGAAGTGACAGGAAGCCAGATTCCGGCTGAACATCAGGGAAAACTTCCTGACTATTAGAGCAATACGACAATGGAACCCATTGCCAAGGTCCATCTAGTCAAGCATTCTATTCACACAGTGCCAGCCAGATGGGAAGCCCACAATCTAGGCATGAGTGCAACAGCACCGGCCTGCCCATGTTCTCCAGCAACTGGTGTACATAGGCTCACTGCCTCTGATATGGAGGTAGCATGTTGCCATAAGGTTAGTAGCCACTGATAGCCTTTTCCACCTGGAATTTGTCCAAGCCCCTTTTAAAGCCATCCAAATTGGTGGCTATCACTACACCTCGTAGAAGTGAATTCCATAGTTTAACTATGTGCTGTGTGAAGAAGCCCTTCCTTTTATCTCCCACCATTCAGCTTCATGGTATGTCCCCAGTGGTTTTTAGCATTATGAGAGAAGGAGAAAAATGTCTCCCTATCCACTTTTTCCACACCATGCATAATTTTGTACACCTCTATCATGTCTCTCCTCATTCGCCTTTTCTCTAAGCTAAACAGTCCCAGACGTTAATAACCTTTTCTCGTAGGGGAATTGCAACAGCCCCTTGCTCATTTTAGTTGCCCTTTTCTGGTGGGAGAGGATATCCTGCAAGTGAGAGGATGGGGCATGGGAGGTGAGTTAGCCACCTGGATTGGCCCAGAGCAAGAAATATGTGGATGAAGGAAGCTGCGCACATTTGCACACACAAAGAATTTTGATTTCAAGGAGCGACAAGGACACAAGAGAGGTGGCCCCCTTCCAAGGAATGCTCTCATGCTGAGGAGGAGGGTGGGGAGGAAGGGAAATCCTCTCACAAAGAACTTTGCTCTTGTCAGAGCCACCACCCAAGAGCAGACATGGAAACACGGGTTCTGCTTCTCCCAGGCCCGACACTAGGGCCCACCTCCTGTCCCACCCGCCAAGGAACAACCCATCACTGAGTATCCAAAGATGCCTCAGATGTGCTCAAAAGCTGGGCCACAGCCAGCAGGTGTCAGACTCTTCCCCCACTGGAGAGCAGGAGAATCCAGCCCCGTCTTCAGTTGTAGGAAGAGCTCGCAAGAGGGAGGGGGAGGGAGAGAGACTGGTGGAGACAGACAAGGCTGCTCCCTTGCTAGCTGAGGCCATCCTGGAGCCGGGGTGGGGACATGTGTGCCCCTCCAGATGTCACTGGACTGCAGCTCCCATCATCCCTTACTGGCCAGGGCTGATGGGAGGTGCAGTCCAGCAACATCTCTCAGGCCACGTGTTCCCCACCTGCTCGAGAGGCTGCAAACGCACTGCTGCCTGTGCGGGCCACGGGAGTGTTGCCCCCGTGCTCAGGGGTGGCAGCTTCGCCATCTCCAGAAGCACTCTGCAGACGTGCCTGGGAAGCAGCAGCACGGGGGGGGGGGTGCTCTCTGCAGAAGGGTGGCAGTTCTCGGGCAGAGAGGGCCGCCTGCTTTGCTTGCCATCTCTTGAACAAGTCCTCGCCTCTGACGACAGAGGAACCTGCTTTGAGTCAGAAGCTGCACAACTCCCTTGCTGGAGCTCCAGCGGCAGCGCAAGCTCTGGCCAACCAAAGGGCGTCACCTTGAAAGGCCAAGGCACCAGACCAGCATCCCCCACTGCAGTGGGGCAGGCGGCAGGCAGCTCTGAGAGGCAGGGCTCTTGCGCCTCCCGGCCCCCCTTGCAGAGAGGCATATGCCAGCAGGAAATGCCAGCAGCACTTTCTACAACAGCCCTGCAGGGGAAGATCCGGCATTGGGCAGGGGGTTGGACTCGATGGCCTTGTAGGCCCCTTCCAACCCTACTATTCTATGATTCTATGATCCATCTTTGCAGACCCAGCTGCCTGCCCTTCCAGAGCCACACAAGGGGGCTTGCGGGGAAGGGCTGGCCAGCAGCTTGCCCGCAAAAATGGCTAGCCGCAAGGCGGCTCCACCAGGCCATCCTCGGGCGAAGGGAGGCGGTGCCCAGCGCTCTCATGCCCCCGGTGGAAAAGCAGGAGGCGGGGCAGCTCCCCTCCTGTGGCTGCCCTGCCTGGGCCTTCCACAGTTCCAAGCACACCCGCCCCTGGCAGGCCATGGCAAGGTTTCGTTCTCTGTACCTGGCCAGCAGCAGGCACAGAGAGCCAGCTCCTTGAGGCAGAGTCAAGAGGACAAGCCTTCCCCGCAGGACTCGGCCAAGCGGGCCCCTCCCCGCTCCGGGATCAGGAGCGGCACAGATTTCCACTGGCCCAGCTGCAGTCCCAAAGCACCCCACCTTGCCCAAAGCTCCCTGCCCAGCTGGCCCAAGAGGCCTCCCTGCCCCGGGCACCCCAGCACCTGGCTGGTGAAGGAGAGAGGCCTTGCCCACAGCAGCTGCACACGGGCAGCCTCTGTGGTTCTCCAAGGGGCCCCTCTCCCTGTCCCACCCACACAAAAGGGGCTCAGGGGCCAGGCAATGCCGCCTCCAGTCCCAGAATGACACGCGCCCCCCAGGGCTGTGCCCCTAGTCACAGCCAAGGCACTGAGCGACTAGGGTGTCAGCGTTTGAGTTTCAAAAATTCTGGCACTCTGGGATGAGCACCACTAAGCATGTGCAGAGGCGCTTTCCCCAGGCAACTGTCTGCCTTCTAGAAGAGGGTGTCAACTGGGGTACTCAGTGGTACTCAGCCAGCTCCAGCACACTGCGTGGCCTCCCAGGCCAAGATGCGCGCCTCTACCGTGAGGCGTGTCACCTTGCAGAGCCCATGCCCACCTGCCCCTTGGACGGGCAGATCTCAGCTTTGCTGACTTGCGTTGCCCACCCCTCTGCAGGCACTGGCATTCCACACAAGAGCAACTCAGCCTGGGCTTTGCAACTGGCCCCGTTCAACACCCGTTGACGCAGAGGGAAAGGGCCCACCTCGTGGGACAGCTGCTGCATTACAAGCAACTCCAGGGCTTGCAGAGATGCCCTTTGCACTGGGGGCTCCAGTGCGCTCCTCAGAGGGTTCACCAGGAGCCCCCCCCCCAGGAGATTTACTACGGGAGCATATTTATTCCCAGGAAGTCTAGCAAGTGGGCCAGGGCGTGTGCTGGGCTTGGGCCTCCAGCTTGGACAAGCTGCAGCTCTGAAGGAGAGGAGGGAGGACGAGGCCCTGACATGACCACCCACAGCAAACTTCATCTCCTGCAAGTCCACTGGCCCCCCCCTTGCCTGAGACTGTTAAGCAGCAGCCCTTCTGCGGCCACCCAGGGTTGGGGGAGAGGAAGGGACCGAGCACTGCACTGCATCCTGTTCCCTGTGTCTTCACAGAACATAGAATTAACTCGCACACCTTACAGGGTTGGCGCAACGTATCGACACAGAAGACACCTCATAGCCGTCTTCCGATACTAGAACTCAAGGGCATATACAGGCATCACATGTAGCAAGGACAGGCAGCCTCAGGTCCTCAGGCCAAATACGGCCCTCCTGGGTTGCTCAGATGGCTACATCCCTCCCCCAGCCCCACTGCCTTTCCCCCAACCACCCATTCTTTGGGGGCTTCCTGGCTTTGTTCCCCATTCTCAACAGCTGGAAAGCCCCTCCCAGGCCCCAGCTACTGGCAGGAAGAGCTTCAAGCTACAACAGGCTGGCATTTCGGCCCCACCCCTTTGGCCTTAGGCCCCGCCCACCACTGGTATGCAGACCACAGACCTGCTCCAAGATGGAATTTGGCCCTTCGGCTGAAAAACGCTCACCTTTGACATACAGGAAACCAATTTGCAACTGTTTCATAGCTGACATGCAGACAGATAAGAAGCTGAGCAATTCTGCGTTACAAAATCTAAGCAGTAGACGCGATTCATAATGTATATTCCATTACACGTGGTTAAGTTTAATTTGGCATGTTAGGCTTCCTCTGAGCTCCCCCCCCCCCCAGTTCAAAATCCTCTCTAAAAGGCTCTGCCTGGCTCTGCACAGACCTCTGGCCGGAGGAAGCAGAAGCTGCGCTGGCAGCTGCTCGCTCCTGCCAGCCCGCTTCCCCCACCTGGCCTCATCATGCCTTTTGATGAGCAGCAGTGCCAGCCCCCCCCCCCACGCCCTCTCTGGCCCCACGTAAGGCCAGATGCACCCTCAGACCCTCCCAGTCTTCCAAGGCTCCGTCCCAGGCAGAGCAGTGGGGCCCAGCAGCACACCCAGGGGCTGGCAAGGTGCCCCCACGCCCTGCCTTGGGCACAGGCACAAAACCCAGCCCCTCGCCCTCCTTCCCTGCCCCAGGGTGAGGCATGCTGAAGCCACCATGCTCACGGCAGGCTGGCTAGGGGGTAACGGCCCTCCCCTCCCCCAGCCCCGGTCCAGAGGGGTCCAGCTGCCTGGCTGGGATGCTGCCCAGGCCACCTCCTCCTGCCGCAGGATCCCAGCACGCCTTGGGCCGCTGCCCTTTCCTGGCAAGCAGAGCGCCACGCTGGATTCCACCAGCCCCGGCATTCTGCAGGAGAAACCAGAGCTCCAGGGCTGCCTCCTCAGTCCCCAGACAAACGCTGCTCTGTGCTCCAGGGGCAGGGAGGCTGGCCGGAGGGCTGCTGGCACAGCATGGGACAAGGCCTCTCTGTGGGCAGCCCAGGCTCTCCGGACAAGGGCTGGGAGTCTCTGCACTGGGCGGGCCCAATCCCTGCCCTGAGCAGCAAGGCAGCAGGAGTCTGCCCCACCCACACCAGGCCACAGAAAGGCTCTGCCTGCCCCCCCCCCCGCAGTTGGCTGGCAGCTGAAGCCCCTGCACGCACACACCCCGGAGGGAGCAGGCTCCTGTGACACCCCCCCCCCCACCAATTGCCACAGAGACTTAAGAGCCAGCACAAAGTTACATATTTATTGATGCAAATGCAGTTAACTGATTAACTACCTTTCTATACCAGCCAATAGGCAAAGCTCTCACAGGCAGTCCACAAAAGAGAGATTAAACCATAAGACATAAGAACATAATAAAAAAGAATGCAAAACCAAAATAGATTTAAAACAGTCACAGAATACAACTAAAGCAAAACCAACCGCAGAGGACATCAGCAATGCAGGGACCAAAAAAGCAACAACACTGTTTTGTTTTAAATTGGAGGTCTAAAAAGCCTGGAAGAATAAAAGGGCCTGCGCTTGGCACCAGCAAGGCCAGAGCATAGGCTCCAGGCAGGCCTTCCCGGGGCGGCGGGGGGGGGGGGTGTCTACAACTGGGATGCCACCGCTGCAGCTCAGCAGCACCACCTCTGCTTGGCCAGCAGAAGGTCCCAGGCTCAGTCGCCAGGGGGAGCTGGAAAACTCCTGCCTGAAACCCTGGAGAGCCGCTGCTGCCAGTCAGTGTTGACAGTCCTGGGCTGGATGGACCGAGAGGGGAGGGTCTGACTCAGTCCAAGGCAGCTTCCAATGCCCCTAAAAGGCCCTCTCTGTAGTAGCCACCTGCCCCACCTCACTTGGCTGGGGCACCTGGAGATCAGTCGCCAAAGATGCTTCCGGAACGCCTTGCAATAATCCAAGCAAGAGGTTATCACAGCACGGATAAGTGTAGCTAGGCGTTCGCTGACCAGGTACGGCTGCTTCCAGATGATGCTTTTACCGTGCCATCACCTTCCTGCATTTACAGAATTTTACAGGGGATCCAGACAATGTCATCTTCCACCCACAACCCTCCCAAGTTTTCCCACACTTCTTCCATCTTTTTCCTTACTGCCGAAGGAAAAAGAGACTGAACAGCTGCACGATACCTCCCAACTGGTAACTTGAGGAGCCTTCTGCTGGAAGCACCCAACAGAGCGGGAGCTGACAGAAAGTACTTTGCACCACTGAGGCCACCTGTACCTCCAATAACAAGGATGGATCCAGGAACACCTCCAAACTATGAACCTGGCCCTTTCGGGGGAGCGCAGCCCCCTCTAGAACTGGTCAAACACCACTCAACCAGGCAGACAAATCACCCACTACTAGAACCTGGACTGAGTCTCCGTTTATTGGCCCTCATCCCATCCATTATCGCAGGCAGGTGCTGATTCAGAGCACTCACTGCCTCACTTGGACCAGATGAAAAGGAGAAGTAGAGCTGGGTGTCATCCACAAGTTGCTGACACCTCATCCCTCCTCTTCGGATAAACTCTTCCGACAGTTCCATGTACATGTTGAACAGCATGGGTGACAAGACAGAGCCCTGTAGAGCCCCACGGCATAACTGCAAAGGAGAAGAACAATGATCTCCCAGCAGCACCTTCTGGAAGTAGCCATCTGAACAGGAGTGGTGCCACCACAACACAGTACCTCCAGCACCCAATCCACACCGTGTATCCAGAAGGATGCTACGGTCGATGGTACTGAAAGCTGCTGAGAAGTCCAAGAGAATTTGGAAGGGGCCGTAGCTCAGCGGCAGAGCCCCTGCTTTGCATGCGGAAGGTCCCAGGTTCGATCCCTGGCAGCATCTGCACATAGGGCTGGAAAAAACCCTGCTTGAAACCCTGGAGAGCCATGGCTGCTGGTCAGTGCCTGGGCTGGATGGACCAAGGCCCAGACTCAGAGCAAGGCAGCTTCCCCACTCTCAGATCACCACCCTCCTGCCCAGTCCAGAAAACCAAGTCAGGAGAACATCCTGCTACATGTGTTGGGCTGATGACACTGGGACAATCCCATGGTTGTCATGGAAGCCATGAACTCGGCAGCCTTAGCATGCAACCTGAGATCCCCCAAAACCCTGAGCACCAAATCCTAGACCACTTCCATCAAAGCAGACAGAGAGACTGGTGGGCAGCACACCAGCAGAATCCCTGGTCTGCCCAAGTGCCCAACACAAGATACAAACACTCCGGGCTGGCACTCAACAGGCAGGGAGCCGGTGAGGGAGCAGGAACTTCTCGAGATCGGCCCCTGCCCGCCCCAGCCCCCCACCCCACCCCAGGTCTCACTAATACACACCAGGCTGGTATTAGCTGGAGGCAGCCACAACATTGCCTCTGCTCCTGCCTTTCTGCATCCTGATTTTTACATCCCAGCCTGTCACTGCCAACCTCTTCCCCACAAGGAAGCCGAGCCAATGGCAGGTTTTGGCCCTGCCAGGGCCCCTCAGCTGGAAGGGGTGCTGCAGGCCCTGCCAAACGGAAACGCTGCTGAGGTCGGGGGGGGGGGGGGCTCCTCAGGCATCAGCCGGGGAAATCATGTGGAAGCAGAAGAGCAGCAGGCAGCAAACACCTCAAGGCCGTGCCCTGTGCAGTCATGGCTCACACGGGGCCCTCCAGGGACAAGGGCACACCCGCAGAAGCACACCTGCCCAGCCTTGCGGGCGGCGGCACTCCCCTTGAGCAAACAAGGGCCTGCAAGGTGCTCTCGGCCAGTTCCAGAACAGTTTAAGAGCAGCTCCCAGCTGGCGGCGGGGGTGGGGAGGCTCACTGGCCTGGCTCCTGCAAGGGAAGCTAAGGGGAGAGGTGGCGGGGGCGGCTGAAGGCCCACCTGCAGAAGGGCACCGGGGTGGGGCGGGGCGGGGCAGGGTGGGGAGCAGGTCCTGCAGGAGCAAGCTCAGGAATCTTTCCTTGGAACTGTGGCACCATGCCCATGGGGCAGCAGGCACCCCCCACACACACACACCACTGCTCAGGCTCCCATCCTGGGAGAGAAGCAACTGCCCAAGTACTACCAGGACCATGCAGCAGTAGACCCCGCTGGGGGCATCCACCTGTCAAGACAGCACCGATACCGCCCCACCTGTGCAGACTTGCTGGCTCCCTCAGAGCTCACTGCCAGGCTCCTGAAGCATAAGAGCTCCAGCTTTGCAGCAAGGTGGAACAAAGAGCCATCCTGCCATCAGAGGCCTCTCGTGATGGATACTTGGTGTCTCTCCCTTCAAGCCCCAAACCTCTATTTAGTAGACCTAGAGTTTTAGACAGAGTGCAGTTTTGATTCAGTGCTGTGGGTTCCAGAAGGACAGCGGGGCAGGGCTAACACACTGATTGCTCACTTCATTTGGGGTTGTCGACAGCTTCTTGGTCCCTTCCAGCACCATGAGTCCACAGTACTAGCAATCTTTTAGGGCCAGTCAGTCTGAATTCTCTGTGTATCCAACATCCAGATGGGCAGAAGGGGGCATCTCAAAGAAGGTGACCTAGTGTGGGTCAGTGGTTGGGAATGGCCATGCAAGTAGCCAAGGCCAGGGGCCAAATGGGCATCTCCCACATTGGAGGCGTTCAAGACGAGGCTGGACAGCCACCTGTCAGGGATGCTCTGACTTGGATTCCTGCACTGAGCAGGGGGTTGGACTCGATGGCCTTGTAGACCCCTTCCAACCCTACTATTCTATGATTCTATGATCTACAGGCCAATGCAGCAGCTTAAAATGCTTGATAAGAAGCCCTGAAGCCTACCTGGTCCAGCATTCTCTTGCCACAGTGGCTAACCAGATGCCCCAAAGGGAAGCCCACAAGCAAGAGAGGAGGGCAATTAAAGCACCTCTGGCTCCAGCCCCCCAGTAACTGGTATTCAGAAACATCCTGCCGCCGATACTGGAGATAATGTACAGCCATCATGGTCAATTGTTTTATTTCCATTTATATGCCACCCTTCATTAAAAAAAAATCCCAGGGCAAGTAACAACGGCATTAAAACATCCTCCCTCTCTCTATATCCTTATTAATGTATTGGATTTTTAATGCTGTTCTTACAGTGGCAAGAAAAAAATTGTAAACCCTAATGATAATTATGGAAATTCCACAGTTGAACCATGATAGCCTTCGTGAATCAAAAACAGTCCCTTTCTAAATATCCAATGTTTATATTAACCAATTCAGTGTCTTGTGAAATAAAATGATGTATAGATTAAGAAAACAATGAGTACTTAAGAGTCAGGGTATGTGCAAAAGTAAGGGAACCCATGGTTGCATCAGCTCAAATAAGGGAATGATTAGAATCAGGTGTTTAAGTAATTAGGTAGATCTTCAGGGGTGAGTTGGGAGGCCCCACCCTACAAAAGGATCAGAAACTTTGTGAGTTTGGTCTTCACCATACGGGTGTGTGGACACCCATCATGCCACAATCAAAAGAGGACCTCAGAAAAGCAGCTATTGCTGCCCATCAGTCTAGAAAGGGTCACAAAACCATTTCTAACGATTTGGGGCACCTCTGTCAGACAGAGAGTCTACAAATGGAGAAGGTTCAAGACTGCAGCCACTCTACCCAGGAGTGGTCATCCTACCAAAATCTCTCCAAGAACAAACCAGCGCATCATCCAGGAAGTGAAAAAGTACCCCAGAGCAACATCCAAGGATCTGCAGGCCATTCTCACCTTGGCTAATGTGTTGATTCAATGATCAGAAAAAGACTAAAGAATGGTGCTCATGGGAGGATAGCCAGGAGGAAACCACTGCTCTCTAAAATGAACACTGCTGCCTATCTGAAGTTCGCTAAAGATCACACAGATGATCCCCAAGATTTCTGGAACAATGTTGTAGAGCCTTCTGGCCTCGATGAGAAACCATGCTAGGCGAAAAACAAACACCGAGTTTGAACAGAAGACCCTCATCCCAACCGTCAAGCAGGGTGGTGGGAATGTGGCGGTTTGGGGCTGCTTTGCTGCCTCAGGACCTGGACAGCTTGCCATCATTGACACAACCATGAATTCTGCAGTGTATCAGAAGATGCTAGAGGGGAATGTCAGGCCATCCGTCCGTGAGCTGCCACTGAACTGAAAGTGGGTCATGCAACAAGACAACGATCCTAAACATACAAGCAGGTCTACAAAAGAATGGGGCTGCTGAAGAAGAAATTTGGTGCTTTAGAATGGCCTAGTGAAAGTTCGGACCTAAACCCCATCGAAATGTGGCAGGACCTGAAGCGAGCTGTTCATGCAAGGAAGCCCTCAAATGCCACTGAGGTGAAGCAGTTCTGTTAGGAGGAATGGGCCCAAATTCCTCAAAACCGATGTGGGAGACTGACCAACAGTTACAGGAAACGTTTAATTGAAGTCATTGCTGCTCAAGGGGGTCCCCCCCACGGGCTGAATCAAAAGGGTCACATACTTTTCACACATGGCTAGTGAATGTGGAATCAGTTGTGGATAAATAAATGTTGAAAAAGCATCATGCTTCTGTGCCATTTGTTTACTCAGGTTATCTATTGTTCTTTATCTAGGTTTATGGGGTTAGATTAGGATTTAATAACTTTTTAGATTGGAAATATGTGACAATCCAAAGGGGTTCACAAACTTTTTCCTCACCACTGTACTAAACACACACACACACACACACACACACACACACACACGGGCAGGATATAAATGGGAACAGAACATCAAACTCTGATAAACAAATGAATTATTCAATCAATTCAAGCAGAGCTGACCAGCCATCAACACCAGGATGAACGCACAAGCCTCACCCTGGCACCAAAATGATGGTAAGGCTGACACCAGGCATACCTCTTGGGAGGAGGCCACTCCAAAGTCAGGGAGCCACCATGGAGAAGGCCCTGTTTCATGCCACCACCTGATGTATTTCCCCCAGGGGCGGGGTAGCCATTGATAGCCTGATCTCCCTCTATGAATTTATCTACTTCCATTCTAAAGCCATGCAAATTGGTGGCCATAATTACATCTCGTGGCAGCAAATTTTATAGTTTAACTCTGCCTTGTATGAAGGACTTCCTTTTATCTGTCCTGAATCTTCCATCATTCAGCTTCATGGGATGACCTCTTTGGATTCTAGCATCCAGAGAGAGGGAGAGAAATGTCTTCTTACCACTTTCTCCACACTATGCATAACTGCGATACACCTCTATGATGTCCTGCCTTACTTGCCTTATGGTTCCATAAGAAGCATCACAGAGAGTTAAAGGAATACACAAAAATGGGCCTTCAATAAGTCATCCATTTATGAGTTAAGGGCTTAATAATCCTGAGCTTTCAATATAGATGTGTCATTAAGCTGTATCAAAACCACAGAAAGGAACCAAAAATTATTTGTTCCGAGTCATTTCTCAGTGGTGGTTTGGCAGCGCAGGAACTGTTCTGTTACATACTCAAGGCACACCTGCCACTATGCACACAGCACCCACCGCCTTTCCTGGTCCTCACAAGCCAGCCTGGTCAATACTGGCTAAAGCACTCGCCATTGAAGCTGCACACTGCACGCCATTCTGATGAAAGCCCTCACAGCCACAGCACATTGCAGCCAGCGACACACGGCTGCAGATTCAGGAGGAGCAGCTTTAACAAGTATTAGGCCAAGCTTCAGAGTCGTCCCAAACAGACACATCAAGATCTTGAAGAGGAAGTGCCACACTGTGCCCCTCTTCCAAACAGCTGAGACTTATGCGGCTGCCAGCCTGCCCACCTACCTCTCAAGAGAGCACCAGCATTCAGGAAATGCCGGGTGGAGGCGGGGAGAAACAGGCACAATGCGGACAGTGCAGGAAGCCATCAAAGACCCCTGTGAAACACAGAACAGGCCCTTTCCATGGCTGCAGCACACTAGAGCTGGCCCAGGACATCTGACTGTACACAGCACCCCACCTCCCAAGTCAACTCTCCGGCAAGGCTACTTCCAGCTGTTATTTACTACTTGCGATGTGTCCATTTATTCTAAAATTTGTTTCATTTGGCCCTTCCATCAGACATAGAGGCATCTCTAGAAACCAGAGAGGAAGGCTGATGAAACCATTTCATGAGCTCCAAGCAGTTTCCTTCAATGCTTCTCCTTTGCTTCGTTCTGCAATGGTGTTGCCTACTTCTGCTGTACTCTTGAGAATTTTTCTTCGTTTTGTAGCCCCTTGCAGTTGTCAGACCTTCTTGACGTACCTTACATTTAACTTATCAAAGTTGTAAAAAAAATTATTTGGCTAAGCCTTCCAAATTTTAAATAAAATCAGATTGTCTTGCATAGCCTTTTTAATTCTATTAGCCATGTTGGCATCTTTTCTGGCTGTTGTGCTTTTTCTGATGTGTGCTATTCATTTTGTTTGAACTTAAGAAGCACCCTAAAACCGGATCAGCCCAAAGACCGATCTCATCCAGCATCCTGCCTCCCACAGTGACCAACCAGATGCTCATGGGAAGCCCACAAGCAGCCCCTGCTTTGCATGCAGGAGGCTCCAGGTTCAATCCCTGGCAGCATCTCCAGGCAGACCTGGGAAAGAGGTTTGCCTAGAACCCAGGAGAGCCACAGCTGCCAGTCAGTGACGACAATACTGGGCTCGATGGATCAAGGGAAAGGGGTGTCTGGCTCAGGATAAGGCAGCTTCCTCTGTTAGGGCATGAGGGCAAGAGTCCCCTCTCACTCTTGTTTCCTGCCCACTGGTATTGAGAGACACCCTGCTTCTGATCTGGGAGGTAGCCTATAGCCATCATGACTAGTAGCCATTGACAGCTTTAGCCTCCCTAAGGGATGATGGTGAAAATATTTCTTATGGTCTAAATAGGGACAAAGTGGAACTAAGAAATGAATGCGCGGCGGGTCATGGTGGCCAGTGAGGGAGGCCAAAGGGCATATGCCAGAGACATCTAGAGAAGGGCACCAGGTATAGGTGTGTCTATGCTATTGCTAGACACCTCCGAGCCAAGATGGGAGAGTCTGGTTTTAAAGGTGATCACAGATATCATGGGCATAATTGAAATCTGATGGAATGGAAGAAACCAATGAGATACGGTTATCTCCAGATCCAAACTCTACAGGAAAGACAGGGAAGGGAAGGGCATACTGGGGGCATCAGGCTGGTGGGGAGGGAGAGGTGTTGCTCTGTATGTCAAAAAGGGCATACTGTCAAACAAACTAGAAGCCTCAAATGAAGCAGACTCCTTCACAAAATCACTGTGGGTGACAATATCATGCCTCCAAAGTAAACTAGTGCTTGTTGTTGTTGTTGTTCAGTCTTTAAGTCGTGTCCGACTCTTCATGATCCCATGGACCGGAGCACGCCAGGCCTTCCTGTCCTCCGCCCTCTCCCGGAGTGTGTTCAAGTTCGTATTCATTGCATCGGTGATGCTATCTAGCCATCTCATCCTCTGTCGTCCCCTTCCCCTTCTGCCTTCAATCTTTCCCAGCATCAGGGTCTTTTCCAGGGAGTTTTCTCTTCACATTAGGTGGCCAAAATATTGGAGCTTCAGCATCTGTCCTTCCAATGAGCACTCAGGGTTGATTTCCTGTAGGATTGACTGATTTGACCTCCTTGCAGTCCAGGGGACTCGTAAGAGTCTTCTCCAGCACCACAGTTCGAAAGCATCAATTCTTCGGCGCTCAGCCTTCCTTATAGTCCAGCTCTCACAGCCATACATTACTACTGGGAAAACCATAGTTTTGATTATGCGGACCTTTGTCGGCAAGGTGATGTCTCTGCTTCTTACTACGCTGTCTAAGTTTGCCATAGCTTTCCTCCCAAGGAGCAAGTGTCTTTTAATTTCATGGCTACAGTCACTGTCTGCGGTGATCTTGGAGCCCAAGAAAATAAAATCTGTCACTGCTTCCATTTCTTCCCCTTCTATATGCCAGGAAGTGATGGGGCCACATGCCATGATCTTCGTTTTTTTAATGTTGAGTTTCAAACCAGCTTTTGCACTCTCCTCTTTCACCCTCAACAAGAGGCTCTTTAGATCCTCTTCGCTTTCTGCCATTAGGGTGGTATCGTCTGCATATCGGAGGCTGTTGATAATTCTCCCAGCAATCTTAATTCCAACCTCTGATTCATCCAACCTGGCATTTCTCATGATGTACTCTGCATATAAGTTAAATAAGCAGGGTGACAATATGCAGCCTTGTCGTACTCCTTTCCCAATTTTGAACCACTCGGTTATTCCATGTCCGGTTCTTACTTCTTGGCCCTCGTACAGGTTTCTCTGGTACTCCCATCTCTTTAAGAATTTGCCAGAGTTTGTTGTGATCCACACAATCAAAGGCTTTAGCATAGTCAATGAAGCAGAAATAGACATTTTTCTGGCATTCTCTTGCTTTCTCCATGATGCAGCGAATGTTGGCAATTTGATCTCTAGTTCCTCTGCCTCTTCGAAACCCAGCTTGTACTTCCAGTAGTTCTCTGTTCACGTGCTGCTGAAGCCTAGCTTGAAGGATTTTGAGCATAACCTTGCTGGCATGTGAAATGAGCGCAGTTGTATGGTAGTCCGGACACTCTTTGGCGTTGCCCTTCTTTGGAATTGGAATGTAAACTGACCTTTTCCAGTCTTGCAGCCACTATTGAGTGTTCCAAATTTGTTGGCATATTGAGTGCAGCACTTTAACAGCATCATCTTTTAGGATTTTAAATAGCTCAGCTGGAATACTATCATCTCCGCTAGCTTTGTTGCTAGTAATGCTTCCTAAGGCCCACTTGACTTCACTCTCTAGGATGTCCGGCTCAAGTTCAGTGACCGCACTATCATGGCTATCAGGGACATTCAGATCTTTCCTGTATAGTTCTTCTGTGTATTCTTGCCACCTCTTCTTAATCTCATCTGCTTCTGTTAGGTCCCTGCCTTCTTTGTCCTTTATCATGTCTGTCTTTGCACAAAACGTTCCCTTGAGATCTCCGATTTTCTTGAAGAGATCTCTAGTCTTTCCCATTCTGTTGTTTTCCTCGATTTCTTTGCATTGTTCATTTAAGAAGGCCTTCTTGTCTCTCCTTGCTATTCTCTGGAACTCTGCATTCAGTTGGATATATCTTCCCCTTTCTCCCTTGCTTTTCGCTTCCCTTCTTTCTTCAGCTACTTGTAAAGCCTCATCAGACAGCCATTGGCTTTCTTGCACTTCTTTTTCTTTGGGATGGATTGATTTGCTGCCTCCTGAACAATGTTACGGACCTCCGTCCATAGTTCCTCAGGCACTCTGTCTATCAGGTCTAATCCCTTAAATCTATTCCTCACCTCCACTGTATATTCATAAGGGATATGATTTAGGTCATACCTGAATGGTTTAGTGGTTTTCCCAACATTCTTCAATTTAAGCTGAAATTTTGCAACAAGAAGCAGCTCATGATCTGAGCCACAGTCAGCTCCAGGTCTTGTTTTGACTGACTGTATAGAGCTTCTCCATCTTTGGCTGCAAAGTACGTAATCAATCTGATTTCGATATTGACCATCTGCTGATGTCCATGTGTAGAGTCGCCTCTTGTGCTGTTGGAAGAGTGTTTGCTATGATCAGCGTGTTCTCTTGGCAAAACTCTATTAGCTTTTGTCCTGCTTCATTTTCATAGAATCATAGAATAGTAGGGTTGGAAGGGGCCTACAAGGCCATCGAGTCCAACCCCCTGCTCAATACAGAAATCCAAGTCAGAGCATCCCTGACAGATGGCTGTCCAGCCTCGTCTTGAACGCCTCCAGTGTGGGAGAGCCCACTACTTCCCTAGGGAATTGGTTCCACTGTCGTATTGCTCTAACCGTCAGGAGGTTTTTCCTGATGTTCAGCCAGAATCTGGCTTCCTGTAACTTGAGCCCATTATTCCGTGTCCTGCACTCTGGGATGATCAAGAAGAGATCCTGGCCTTCTTCTCTGTGACAACCTTTCAAGTACTTGAAGAGTGCTATCATATCTCCCCTCAGTCTTCTTTTCTCAAGGCTAAATTTTGAACACCAAGGCCATGCTTGCCTGTTATCCCGGTGATTTCTTGACTTCCTACCTTAGCATTCCAATCCCCTATGATGAAAAGGACATCTTTTTTTGGTGTTAGTTCTAGAAAGTGTTGTAGGTCTTCACAGAACTGATCAACCTCAGCTTCTTCAGCCTCAGTGGTTGGGGCATAGATTTGAATTACCATGATGTTGAATGGTTTGCCTTGGATTCATACAGAGATCATTCTATAATTTTTGAGATTGTACCCCAGTACTGCTTTTCCCACCCTTTTGTTGACTATGAGTGCTACTCCATTTCTTCTAAGGGATTCTTGCCCACAGTAGTAGATATAATGGTCACCTGAATTAAATTCACCCATGCCTGTCCATTTTAGTTCGCCGATTCCCAAGATGTCGATGTTCAATCTTGCCATCTCACGTTTGACCACCTCCAGCTTACCTTGATTCATTGACCTTACATTCCAGGTTCCTAAACAATATTGTTCTTTATAGCATCGGATTTTCTTTTCACCACCACACACATCCACAGCTGAGTGTCCTTTCGGCTTTGGCCCAGCCGCTTCACTCTTTCTGGCGCTACTTGGAAATTCCCTCTCCTCTTCCCCAGTAGTATATTGGACACCTTCCGACCTGAGGGGCTCATCTTCCGGTGAGGGGAAAAACTAGTGCTAGCAACATGCTATTGTCCCCCTACCCAAAATGCTTGGGGTGATCTTGAGATGGAGAATGAAATCAAGGAGGCTTCCAAAGGAGAAAGTGTTGTAGTCATGTGTGACTTCAATTATCCTCACAGAGACTGGAAATGCTACTTCCAGTTACAATGAGCTAAAATTTTCAGATACCCTAGAACAGTTTGTCATGGAACAGACTAGAGAGAAGGCGACCATAGACTTAACCCTAAGTGGAGCCTAGGGGGCTGGTACAAGACCTAAGTGTTACTGGTTATTCAATTTGACAGAGATATATTGGTAGACAATTGCCAAGGAATGCAGCCACGTTTGACTTCAAAGGGGGAAACTTCCCAAAAATGATGGGACTGGTAAAAAGGAAGTTGACAGGGAAAGTCAAGAGGGTCAGATTTCTCTCAGAACATTTGGGAGGTATTCAAAACCACAACAGCAGCAGCTCAGCTGGAACGTACAATGCAGATCAGGAAGGTATCACCAAGTCCAAGAGGATGCCAGCATGACTGAACGAGCAATGTCAAGGAAGCTGTTAGACCAGGATCCCCGATCTTTTTTGTGGGACATTTGGAAGGGGACACATTTGGAAGTTTGCCACCACGGGAGCGTGGCCAGTCACAAAACACCCATTCCCCGGAAGGTGAAAAGAAAAGTAGCTTCCCCAACTGAATACAAGGCAGAGGTGGTGCCTGAGCTCCAAGACACAAAACCAATCTTCTGAACCCACAGTTTTCTGCTATAACATCCATTTCACAGAAAGGAAACTGATGAGGCTCAGAGACAAGCAATTTGGCCAAGAATCTATGTGGAGCCAAAAGGCATTTGGTAAAATAAAGGTGGCTCTGGAGGCTGGCACTTCACTTTGCACCATATCAGCTTCACAGTTTAAATTAAAATAAATGCAAATATAAAATGAAGATCAAAAGAGGCAGGGAGCCTGGTGGGCTCCAAGAGAGGTGCCCACGGGCACCACATTGGAGACCCCATTGTTCGACAAAAGAAGTCTTCCTTCAGAGAAGCCTTACCCAAATAAGGAGAACAAATGGGAACACAAACCTTTGCAAATGAAATGCAAGCAGAGGAGCGATGCAATATGCTGGGTCGCTCCCGCATCCCTACTGTTTTTCTACCTTCATAACTGTTTTTTGTTTATTAGGCTTGTTCACTTGGGAAGGCGGGATCTGCAAGACCAGAAGTGGGGAGGGCTGACTACCCTAGCCTCCTCGCCCCATTGCTAAACTCAGACAGGTGCTTAACTCACTGGTCTGATTAGCTGTTTCCCTTGGTGCTTTGTCACTAGGGCTGAGACGCTTCACCAGCTGCTTTAATAAGTCCATGCAGGACACGTGGAGGGTGCCAGCCTTCTCACTCCCCCATCTCCTCCTTTGCCATCTTTTTACCTGATGATGATGATAATAAGAGTACCCATGGAGAGCAGCAGGGCTGACCACCCCCTGAGCCACAGAACTTAAGACTCAGGACTTAACTGGCTGGCTGGCAAAAAGGCCCCAGAACACTGCTCCAGAGCAGGCCACGAGGCCAGAATTCTTTGGGCAGCTCCAGATGCCTTGTGCCAGAGCAGAGGCCCCATCATCCGGGGGCCACAAGCCCAGTAGGCTCGAACCCTGCCAAGTACCCAGCAGCACAGCACAGCACAGCCCGGGCAAGCCTAGGAACGGCGGCTCGCTAAACTGTCTGTGGCTGCACGGGGGGAGGGAGGGGGGGTGCCCACCCAGCGGCGATGGATAACGCGCCCGTGCCGAGGATCCGCAGCTGCAAGCGGCCCAGCCCCGCTGGCCCTGCCTGGGCCCCGGCCGCCCGGAAGGCCCCCGTGCGCCTGCCGCTTGCCCCTCCCCCGCTGGCCAGCCGCCTCCTCGCCAGCCCGCCCAGCCCCGTTTCGGGGGAGCAGAGCCCGGCCCCGCAGACGCCGCCCTCCGCTCTGCCCCGCAAGTCGCGCCACTGAGCGCCCCCCGCTCTGCCTGTAGGAGCGAGAGGGACAAGTCGCCCCCGTAGCGAGGCTGGCTCCCCCCCGCCTGCGGAAAGCGGCTTCGGGTCCAGGAGAACGACCTGGCCAAGGCGGCGGCCCGGCCCGGCCCGGCCCCGGTGCGGGCATCGCCATGCCCGGCAGCCAGGCGGGGGCGGCTGCCAGGGAGATGCCGCTGCCTAAGGCCGCAGGGGACGGAAAGGCGGAAGGGAGGCAGCGAGGGCGCGCCAGCCTGCAGCGGGCAGGGAGGGCGCGCGGCCCCGAGCAGGCGCCCAGCCGCGGCGGCGCAGCCCTTACCGGGGAAAAGGCGCGTGATGCGGGGCAGCGCCGCGGGCGCCGTCTTCGGAGCCACCGGCGGCGCCGAGAGGACCAGCAGCGGGAGGAGGAGGAGGCGCAGGCGAGGGAGGCGCGCCGCCATCCCGGCGGCGGGCGGGCTCCGGCTCTCGCGGCGGCTCCGACGTCGTGGTCCGCCGCCTGCCACGGGCTCCGCCCCGCACCCAGGTGGGGCGCTGACGTCACGGCCGGCGCACCCGCTCGCCCCGCCCGCGCAGGTGGCGTCCTCGGGGCCGCGCGCAGGGCGGGCAGGTGGGGGCGGCCGGAGCGGGGCGCGTGGGCGGAGAGGCCGTTCGCGGGGCGCCCCCGCCCTCGCCCCTTCCCCGGGCCGAGACCCTCCGCTGGCTTGCATTCGTCTCGCCGAGGAGCTGCTGGCCGAGCTCAAAGCGCTCTCGGAAGCCGTGTGAAGACGCCAGGGGAGGGGGCCGGCCCGCCAGCGTCTCTCCGGCCCCCGCGCTGGCTCGCCGGCGCGCGGGTTTTGACCGGGCGGGGAGGAGTGGGGCGTCCCGCCTTCTCGTGCAGCTCCGGAGGCGGCTGGGAAGCCCTGGTCGACTAGGCATTGGGCTCGTGGCCCCGAGAGCAGGGTCACCGGAGTGGGAGGTGTACCGCTGATACATTACTGTGATCTGGGGGCTGCACTCAACTTTCTCGGCCTTAATTTACCATCCTTGGCCTTGATGACAGCATTTTCACCAGCCTGGTTTACATCTGTGGGCTGACAAAATTATTACGATGCTCTAATTTTCCCTTAATTTCTCTAGGTTGAGTAGAGTAAGAACATAAGAAGAGCCCTGCAGGATCAGACCCTCCCACCCATGTTCCCCAGTGACTGGTGTACATAGGCTCACTTCCTCTGGTACGGGAGGTAGCACAGAGCCATCAAGACTAGTAGCCACTGATAGCATTTTCCTCCAGAAATTTGTCCAACCCTTTTAAAGCCACCCAAATTGGTGGCCATCACTATGTCCTGTGGTAGCAAATTCCATAGTTTAAGTATGCGCTGTGCGAAGAAGTACTCCCCTTTATCTGTCCTGTATCTCCCACCAGTCAGCTTCATGGGATGACCCCAGGTTCTAGTATTTTGAGAGAGGGAGACAGATATCTCCCTATCCACATTCTCCACACAATCCATACTTTTGTAGATCTCTGTCATGTCTCTCCTTCTCCTTACCCTCCTTTTTCTACGCTAAACAATCCCAGCTGTTGTATTCTTCTCCAGCCCCTTGATCATTTTAGTTGTCTTTTTCTGCACTTTCTCCAGCTCATATCCTTTTTTAGGTATGGTGACTAGAACTGTACACAGTATTCCAAGTGTGGTGGCACCATTGACTTGGATTCCTCCATTGAGCAGGGGTTGGACTCAATGGACTTAAAGGCCCCTTGCAACACTACTATTCTATGATTCTGTGATTCTATGACCATAGATTTGTATAGGGGCAGTATGATATTGGCAGTTTTATTCTCAATTTCTTTTCTAATTCTGCTTAATATGGAGTTTGCCTTTTTTACAGCAGCCGCACTCTGGGTTGACATCTTCATTGAGCTGTCCACCACAACCCCCAGATATTTTTCCTGGATGGTCACCACTAGCTCAGATCCCATCAGGCCATACTTAAAGTTGGGATTTTTTGCCCCAACACGCATTACTTTACACTTGCTTACATTGAACCACATTTGCCATTTTGATGCCCATTCTCCCAGTTTGGAGAGATCCTTTTGGAGCTCTTCACATCCCCTTTTTGTTTGAACCACCCTAAATAACTTGGTGTCATCCACAGACTTGGCCACTTCGCTGCTCACTCTGAATTCCAGATCATTTATGAACAAGTTGAAAAGCATTGGTCCCAATACAGATCCCTGTGGGACCCACTATTTACTTCCCTCCATTGTGAGAATTTACCTTTTATTCCTACTCTCTGCTTTCTGTTGTTTAACCAGTTACTGATCAATAAGAGGACCTTTCCTCTTATTCCATGACTGCTAAGTTTGCTCAGGAGTCTTTGGTGAGGGACTTGGTCAAAAGCCTTTTGGAATTCCAAGTAAACAACGTCTACCAGATCACCTCTGTCTACATGTTTATTGACACTTTCAAAGAACTCTAAAAGGTTAGTGAGACAGGACATACCTTTGCGAAAGCTGTGTTGATTCTTTTTCAGCAGGGCTTGTCCTTCTATATGCTTACTAATTTTATAATAATGCCTTCAACCAATTTATCCAGAACAGACATTAAGCTAACCAGCCTATAATTTCCCGGATCCCCCTTGGACCCCTTTTTAAAAATTGGTGTTACATTGGCCATCTTCCAGTCCTCTGGTATAAGGCTGATCTCGGGAACATGTTGCATATTTTGTTTAGAAGATCAGCAATTTCATATTTTAGTTCCTTGAGAACTCTAGGATGGATACCATCTGGGCCTGGTGATTTATTTACTTTCAACTTCTCAATAAGGTTGAGAACTTCATCTTTTGTCACCATTATGTTCCTGAGTCCCTCGGACTCCCTTCCTGAAAACATCAGTTCAGGCACAGGTATCTGTCCTATATCTTCCTCAGTGAAGTCCAATGAAAATAATTCATTCAACTTCTCTGCGAACTCCTTGTCCACCTTCAGTACTCCTTTAACTCCATTGCTCCAACTGCCTCCCTAGCTGGTTTCCTGCTTCTGATGTATTTAAGGAATTATTTATTGTTGGCTTTGATGTTGTTAGTGATATGCTCTCCAAAATGCTTTTTTGCACCTCTTATTGCCTGCTTGCATTGCCTTTGTCCAAGCGTGTGCTCCCTTTTGTTTTCCTCACTTGGGCAAGACTTCCATTTTCTGAAAGAAGCTCTCTTTTCTCTAATAGCTCCCTTAACGCTGCTCATTAACCATGCCGACAACCTCTTGGACTTGGTGCTACCTTTCCTAACCTGTAGTATACATTTTAGCTGGGCTTCTATTATTGTGGTTTTGAGTAATCTCCAAGCATTTTGAAAGGATTTAATCTTCTTGACTCCCCCCTTTAACTTCCTTTTCACCACTTCCCTCATTTTAGAGAAGTTTCCTCTTTTGAAGTCAAATGTGACTTTGTTGGACTTCCTGGGCAATTTTCTATTTGAATATATAATAGCTAATAGCTCTGTGGTCACTGTTTCCAAGTGGTTCAGCAACATTAACATCTCGTACTAGGTCCTGGGCGACACCACTTAGGATTAAATCTAAGGTTGCCTCCCCTCTGGTCAGTTCCATGACCAACTGTTCTAGGGCACAGTCGTTTAGGGCACTGAGAAATTTAACGTTTTTCCTGTGGCTGGAACATGCATTCATTCAGTCAATGTGGAGGTAACTGAAGTCGCCCATTATTACAACACTTCCTTGTTTGGAGGCTCCCTGATTTCATTTTCCATCTCAAGGTCACTCTGAGCATTCTGGTCAGGGGGATGATAGCATGTTCCTAGCACTAGATTAGTTTTGGAGCCTGGTATTGTCACCCATAGCGCTTCTGTGGAAGAGCCTACCCTTTTAGGTGTTCTAGTCTGCTCAACACTATGCCCTCTTTGACGTACAGGGCAACACCTCCCCCAGTACATCCTTCCCTGTCTTTCCGATAGTTTATATCCAGAGATGACTGTATCCCACTGGTTCTCTCCGCTCCACCAGGTTTCTGTCATGCCCACTATATTCAGGTTTTCCATTAAATCAAGCACTCCAACTCTCCCATTTTGGTGCAGAAGCGTCTAGCATTTGCATAAAAACACTTATACATGGTATCCTTCCCCAGATGCCTCTGGCGTGTGCATCTTTTGCCATGGGATGTTGACCCCTTTGATTGGCTGTTATGTTCTGCCATGTACTCCTGGCCTATTTCCTCCCCTTCTACATTTGGGCAATCAAGTACATTTTCATCTTCATTCCTTTGGGATGATTTAACCCAAACCAGATGCTTCCCAGCTCCTGTTGGCTTTCCCCCAGGGTTTAGTTTAAAAGCCGCTCTGCCCCCTTTTATGTTTAGTGCCAGCAGTCTGCTTCCACTTTGGTTCAAGTGAAGCCCATCCCTCTTGTACAGGCCCGGCTTGTCTCAAAACGTTCCCCAGCACCTAACAAATTTGAACCCGTCCTCCCTGCACCACCATCTCATCCACACATTGAGGCTCCTCAGCTTCACCTGTCTATTTGGCCCTGTGCATAGAACAGGTAGCATTTCAGAGAAAGCCACCTTGGTGGACCTGGACTTCAACCTCCTACCTAGCAACCTAAATTTGGCTTCCAGGACCTCACGACTACATTTCCCCACATCGTGGTGCCAACATGGACCATGACCACTGACTCCACCCCAGCACTACCTACCAGGCTATCTAGACAGAGTGTGATATCCCCCAGAGGCACATCTTTATGTGCACTTTATTTAAGCACTCTATATAAGCACTTTTTGAGTCCGATTCTGTAGCCAACTGTGGATCCACCGGATCCTTGTTTCCTCTAGCCCACTTTGAGCTAGTTTGCTTATCAGGATATTGTGGGGCACTTTGTTGAAAGCTTTGCTGAAGTCGAGGTATATTATGCCCACAGCATTCCCACGGTCCACAAGTGAGGTTACTTGATCAAAAAAGGAGATCAGATTTGTCTGGCAGGATTTGTTCTTGACAAATCCATGTTGGCTTCGAGTAATCATTGCATTGTAAGCAACTTGAAAACAATGCATTGAATCCTCGAAGCCAACATGGATGGCTTTCATCAGCTTAGGGTGATGTGCCAGCTGTGACCACTCCTGGACTGAGATAGCCTGGCCACAGCTATCCATACTCTGGTAACATCAAGGACTGACTGAGGATTGTTTTACATGGGCTGCTTTTTGAAGACTGGAAATTTCAGTTACTTTAAAACACAGCTGCCGAGCTGTTGACTGGGACTGGTCCGTAGGAACATACCTCACTGGTACTGAAGAACTTCACCAGCTTCTGATCCATTACCAAGTACAATTCAGATTGTTAGTGCTTACCTTTTAAAGCCCTACATGGCTTAGGACTCAAGTAACAGAAGGAACACCTGCTCTCATACCAACCTGCCCACATATTGAGAGCTTCTTCAGAGGCTCTCCTCCAGGTCCCCCCACCATCTGAGTTAAGGCAGGTGGTGACCAGAGAGAGAGCCCTTTTGGTGGTGGCACCATAGTCATGGTATTCCCTTCCCAGAGAGGCCCACCTGGTGCCAAGGTTATCTTTTGCCAAGCAATGAAAAGTGAGTATGAAAAACTGGAAAGCATCCACTAGAAATCCAGTAGGAGAGAACACATCTCAGGATGCTAGAAAATTGCTTTTATACTTAAGAAAGCTCAATGCATTTTGGCCCAGATTTTTTGGGGGGGCATCTTCAGAGGATTCTTTTAAATTTCCTTGAGAGAACTCTGGAAGAAATGTCTCGTACATTCAGCAAATGGCAAATGTATGAGACATATTTTCCAGAGTTCTCTGAAGGCTATTTGAAACAATCCCCAGAAGAAGGCTCCAAAGAAAATCTGGGCTGAAATGCGTTGAGCTTTCTTAAGAAAAAAAGCAATTTTCTAGCATGCTGAGACACATTCTCTCCTTGCGCATCACCAGGCAAAGACATTTTTATTTTCCCAGGCTTGTTAATGTATTATTATTTTAATAAATTGTTTTACTTTATCTTGTTTTTGTGAACTGCCCTGGAAGCTCTGCTATAGAAATAATCTATCTTCAGCTATCACCACAGGGCTTCATTAGCTAACGCCTTCTGGAATAGTTTGTGTTTTTACACCTTTTCAGAAAGCAGCGACAGAAAAACAATGCTGGAGCTCCCCAGGGAGGCTGTTCTGCAGTCTGGGGACCAAGATGCGAAAGGCCCTGCTCACTGCTGGTGGCCTTGCTTTGTAGCTTTCATCAGGGGCGGCAGTTCCCACTCCTAACGCCCTCTCTCAGGAGTGGTGTGAGCACAACTGTGCCAGGATTCTGGTCTCTCTGTCCCCAGCTGGCTCAGCTGCTTGCTCACCTCTTCCATTTTCAAATTTAGGAAAAGAAAAATACAGCCCTCCTCCCGCAAGCAATCCCTGGGAAAATTCTGGAGCAGATGATAAAGGAATCCATCTGGAAGCACCTTGACAACAATGCAGTGATTACTCGAAGCCAACATGGATTTGTCAAAAACAAGTCCTGCCAGACAAATCTGATCTCATTTTTTGATCAAGTCACCTCCCTTGTAGACTGCGGGAATGCTGTAGACATCATATACCTCGACTTCAGCAAAGCTTTCGACAAAGTGCCCCATGATATCCTGATGAGCAAACTAGCTCAAAGAGGGCTAGATGAAACAACGATCCGGTGGATCCACAGTTGGCTACAGAATCGGACTCAAAGAGTGCTTCTCAATGGGACCTTCTCAAACTGGGGAGAGTTAATGAGTGGGGTACCGCAGGGCTCAGTCCTGGGCCCAGTGCTCTTCAACATTTGTATTAATGACTTGGAGGAGGAGGTGCAGGGAATGCTGATCAGATTTGCAGATGACACAAAATTGGGCGGGATAGCGAATACTTTGGAAGTCAGAAACAAAATTCAAAGTGATCTGGATAGACTGGAGCGCTGGGCAGAAAACAACAGAATGACATTTAATAGGGATGAATGCCAAGTTCTGCACCTAGGAAAGAGAAACCAAATGCACAGTTACCAGATGGGGGATACGTGGCTCAACAACACTACAAGCAAGAAAGATCTTGGAATTGTTGTCGATCACAAGCTGAATATGAGCCAACAATGTGATGTGGCTGCAAAAAAGGCAAATGCTCTTTTGGGCTGCATTAATAGAAGCATAGCTTCCAAACCCCGGGAAGTACTAGTTCCCCTCTACTCAGCACTGGTTAGGCCTCATCTGGAGTATTGTGTCCAGTTCTGGGCACCGCACTTTAAGAACGATGCAGACAAACTGGAGAGGGTTCAGAGGAGGGCAACAAAGATGATCAGGGGACTGGAAACAAAGCCCTATGAGGAGACACTGAAAGAACTGGGCATGTTTAGCCTGGTGAAGAGAAGTCTGAAGGGAGATAGGATAGCGCTCTTCAAGTCCTTGAAAGCTTGTCACAGAGAGGAAGGCCAGGATCTCTTCTCGATCATCCCAGAGTGCAGGACACGGAATCATGAGCTCAAGTTACAGGAAGCCAGATTCCGGCTGAATATCAGGAGGAACTTCCTGACTGTTAGAGCAATACGACAGTGGAACCCATTCCCTAGGGAGGCGGTGGGCTCTCCCACACTGGAGGCCTTCAAGACGAGGCTGGACAGCCATCTGTCAGGGCTGCTCTGACTCCGATTCCTGCATTGAGCAGGGGGTTGGACTCGATGGCCTTGTAGGCCCCTTCCAACCCTACTATTCTGTGATTCTAAGCTCCCCCATGCTTGCAGCCACTCTGTGGTCAGCCACAGTTCACGGTAGCCTGCCTTAAAATACTAGGGAGGGGGCCCGGCAACCTATGGTGGGGGAGGGTGTGGCTGGCTGCCGCTGGGCCTCTTCTCTCCACAAGTCAGCCATGCAGGGTGTGTCCTCTCATGGAGCTTGGTGGGGCCACCTCACTGCTCTCAGGGCGGCAGGACCGGAAGCCTGGGTTGGCCTTCTCCTACTGTTCAGTTGCCCATGGGGGCAACGATGCATCTCCCCCAACTGCTTTCTCGCAGGCAGGAGTGCTCCCCATACCTGGCCTGGTTGGGGGACAGGCAGGAGGATTTAGCAGGGTGAGGGGCCTGGCCTGGCTGCAGAGGCCTGGCTATAGAGGAAGGAGGTGTGGAGTGGTGTAGGCCGAGGCCTTTCCTGCCTCCCCCCCCCCAGTCCAAGGTCCAGCAGGCTGGGCCATTCCCTCCCCTGCCTGACCTCGGGCGCACCTGGCTCTCCCACCGCCTCCAGGCTCTAGGAAGGTCAGAGCTCTCTCCAAAATGGCAGCCCAGCCCAGCTCAGCGCGGGGGGGGGGGGATTGGGAGGGAGGGGAGAGTGTGCCCCGTCCGTTAGCAGGGGCCTCCATTGCCCTGCCCCATGGAAGGCCACCATGCAGGCCCTGAAGAACAGCCCAGCGCTCTGTCTGACAGAAGCCCGGCATTTTGCTCCAGCCAGCCACAGCCGGGGAGGGGGGGCACAATGACCCTGGTCCAAGGGACACTTCTCCCTATGCCCATACCAGAGGGTGAGAAACCCCTAGCCACTGCCATCCCAGCCCCACTCGGACACGGAAGCCTCTTGGACGACTGCTGCCGCTGTGGGCTCGGCAGATGTCTGCTCAGCCCTGAGGGTCTCCTGCATGGGGGTGCAGGGCAGCCCCTGGTCAAAAGGATCAAGGCGGATGGAGGTCATTAGAATCATAGAATAGAATCATAGAATAGTAGGGTTGGAAGGGGCCTACAAGGCCATCGAGTCCAACCCCCTGCTCAATGCAGGAATCCAAGTCAGAGCATCCCTGACAAATGGCTGTCCAGCCTCGTCTTAAAGGCCTCCAGTGTGGGAGAGCCCACCACCTCCCCAGGTAATTGGTTCCATTGCCGTATTGCTCTGACACTCAGGAAGTTTTTCCTGATGTTCAGCCGGAATCTGGCTTCCTGTAACTTGAGCCCATTATAACGTGTCCTGCACTCTGGGATGATCAAGAAGAGATCCTGGCCTTCTTCTCTGTGACAACCTTTCAAGTACTTGAAGAGTGCTATCATATCTCCCCTCAGTCTTCTCTTCTCAAGGCTAAACATGCCCAGTTCTTTCAGTCTCTCTTCATAGGGCTTTGTTTCCAGTCCCCTGATCATCTTTGTTGCCCTCCTTTGAACCCTCTCCAGCTTGTCTGCATCCTTCTTAAAGTGTGGTGCCCAGAACTGGACACAGTACTCCAGATGAGGCCGAACCAGTGCTGAGTAGAGGGGAACTAGTACTTCCCGGGATTTGGAAGCGATGCTTCTATGAATGCAGCCCAAAATAGCATTTGCCTTTTTTGCAGCCACATCACATTGTTGGCTCATATTCAGCTTGTGATCGACGACAATTCCAAGATCCTTCTCGCTCGTAGTGTGGTTGAGCCACGTATCCCCCATCTTGTAACTGTGCATTTGGTTTCTTTTTCCTAGGTGCAGAACTTGGCATTTGTCCCTATTAAATGCCATTCTGTTGTTTTCTGCCCAGCGCTCCAGCCTATCAAGATCACTTTGAATTTTGTTTCTGTCTTCCAAAGTATTAGCTATCCCACCCAATTTTGTGTCATCTGCAAATTTGATCAGCATTCCCTGCACCTCCTCCTCCAAGTCATTAATAAAAATGTTGAAGAGCACTGGGCCCAGGACTGAGCCCTGCGGTACCCCACTCGTTACCTCTCCCCAGTTGGAGAAGGTCCCATTGATAAGCACTCTTTGAGTCCGATTCTGTAGCCAACTGTGGATCCACCGGATCGTTGTTTCATCTAGCCCACTTCGAGCTAGTTTGCTCATCAGGATATCATGGGGCACTTTGTCGAAAGCTTTGCTGAAGTCGAGGTATATGATGTCTACAGCATTCCCACGGTCTACAAGGGAGGTGACTTGATCAAAAAATGAGATCAGATTTGTCTGGCAGGACTTGTTTTTGACAAATCCATGTTGGCTTCGAGTAATCACGGCATTGTTGTCAAGGTGCTTCCAGATGGATTGCTTTATGATCTGCTCCAGAATTTTCCCAGGGATTGATGTCAGACTGACTGGTCTGTAGTTCCCAGGTTCCTCCTTTTTACCCTTTTTGAAGATAGGGACAACGTTAGCCCTCCTCCAGTCATCTGGCACTTCCCCGGTCCTCCATGATTTCTCAAAGAGAATAGACAGCGGTTCTGAGAGTTCTTCTGCCAGTTCCTTTATGACTCTAGGATGCAGTTCATCTGGCCCTGGAGATTTGAACTCATTCAAAGTAATGAGGTGTTCCTTGACCATATGCCTGTCGATCTCAAGCTGCAATCCTGCCCCTTCAGCCTGTACTTCGCCTTTGCCAGGGGGGTCATAGACCCTCTTTTGGGAGAAGACTGAGCCAAAGTAGGAATTGAGCACCTCTGCCTTTTCTTTGTCATCTGTTATCATTTTGCCATCCTTATTTAATAGCTGAACAACCATTTCTTTCCTCTGCCTTTTACTATGCACGTAGCTGAAGAAAGCCTTTTTGTTGTTTTTAGCATCCCTCGCTAACCTCACCTCGTTCTCCGCTTTAGCCTTCCTGACGCCATCCCTGCAATTCTGTGCTACCTGCCTGTACTCTTCCTTTGTTACTTGGCCTTCTTTCCACTTCCTATATGTGTCCTTTTTTGTTTTCAGGTCATCCCTAAGCTTTTTGTGAAGCCACATGGGCTTCTTCTGTTGTCTTCCACCTTTTCTTCTTGTTGGAATTGTTTGTGATTGTGCCTTGAGAATTTCCTTTTTTAAAAGCTCCCACCCATCTTGGACTCCTTTTCTTGCTAGCATTGCTTGCCATGGGACCTTACTGATAATTGTTCTGAGTTTATTAAAATCAGCTTTCCTAAAATCCAGGGTACGCGTTTGACTACACTCGGCTTTTGCTTCCCTTAGAACCAAGAACTCAAGTACAACATGGTCGCTTTCCCCCAGAGTTCCTGTAACTGCTACTTTCTCCACTAAGTCATCTCTGTTGGTTAGGATCAAGTCAAGGATAGCCGATCCTCTAGTTCCTTCCTCTACTTTCTGTAGGAGGAAGTTATCCGCCACACAAGTCAGGAATTTCCTGGAGGGGCCATGTTTTGCAGAATTTGTCTCCCAACAAATATCGGGGAAATTGAAGTCCCCCATTACTACTACATCATGCTTCCTTAAAACATTGGCTATTTGCTTTTCAAAAGTTTCATCCTTGGCTTCTCCTTGATTGGGTGGCCGGTAGTAGACTCCGACCACCAGGTTCCTTTTATTCTTTGCTCCATTTATTTCAACCCAGATGCTCTCGATGGGGCTACCAAGCTCCTCCTCCTGTATTTCTGTGCAGAGATATGTATTTTTCACATACAGTGCAACCCCGCCTCCCTTTCTGTTCCTCCTGTTCTTTTTGAACAAGTTATATCCTTCAACTGCTGTATTCCAGTCATGAGAGTCATCCCACCAAGTCTCAGTTATACCTATCAAGTCATAATTTCCCTCCTGTATTAAGAGTTCAAGTTCGTTCTGTTTGTTTCCCATACTCTGGGCATTAGTATATAGACATCGAAGACCATGTGCTTCATAGTCTGGCTTTCTTCCTACATGTGTCTGAAGACTATTATTGGGCGCTATCAGCGCTGTTCTCTCCATTGCAGGGCATGCGCCTACGTCCATTGTTACCCCCAACATTACATCTCCCTTCCCCGTAGGATTCAGTTTAAAGCCCTCCTGATGAAGTTCTTCATGCTGTGGCCAAACACATTCTTCCCAGCCTTTGTGAGGTGCAACCCATCCCTAGCCAACAGCCCATCTTCCAGGAAGTATAGCCCGTGGTCCCAGAATCCAAATCTCTCTCGTCGGCACCACCTTCGTAGCCAGTCATTCACCCGGAGTATTTTTCGTTCCCTTTCTATCCCTCTTCTAACTACTGGAAGGATGGATGAGAAAACTATCTGGGCCCCAAAGTTCTTGAGTTTCCTTCCCAAAGCTTCAAAGTCTGACGTGATCTCTTCGTAGCTCCGCTTGGCGGTATCATTTGTTCCCACATGGATGAGAAGAAAGGGATACCTGTCAGTGGGCTTTATGAGTGCAGGCAACCTTTCAGTCACGTCTCTAATCTGTCCTCCTGGGAGACAACATACCTGGCGAGTCCACGGGTCTTCACGACATACTTGGGTCTCGATCCCACGCAGCAAGGAGTCTCCCACTACTACCACTCTTCTCTTCTTCTTCTTGTAGGCCTGGGTTTCATCGCCTCTGTTTGACTGACCTTCAGCCTCTTGCTCACTCTCATGCAGGTTCCCCTGTGATTCTTCCTCTGCAGGCTGTCCTCCAGTCTCATCTGCAAGTACCTGGAATCGGTTCCACAGCTCCACCGCTTCCACTGGTGCAGAGTGGCGTCTAGTTCTTCTTCTCCTAACTGTCACCGTTTTCCAAGGAGTATCCTCTACTCCATTTTTCTTCTCCTCAGCATTTCCCACTTCTGCCTCATCTTGCTGTTGCTCTTCAAGCTTCTGGTCTGCCCTTTGCTGCTGTAGTTCCCCCATTCTGTCCAAGAACTCTTCGTGTTCTCTTATTCCCCGGAGGGTTGACAGTCGCCGCTCCAGTCCACTTACTTTTTCCTCCAGCAGCGTGATCAACTTGCACTTGTTGCAGGTGTAGGCCATGTTGTTCTCAGGCAAGAAAACAAACATGGCACACACCTTGCAGGTCACCACCACTGGGGAGTCTTGTCCTTCCATAGCCCCGTTTCCCTTTTTGTGTCTAGCTTTGTGATTGTTCTAGACTAGCCTGTGCCTGCTCCTCTACTCAGTAGAGGTTAAAAGCAGAGTCCCACTGGTGTGGAAGTGTGTGTTACAAGACAAATAAATGGGAAAAAGTTAGTTAAAAAAAAATGTTAGGGGCCTCCCCCTTGACCTCCCCTGCCGAACTCCCCTGGCCAACTCCTGTTTGCTCCCCCCGTTCGCTCGCTCTCTGGGAGCTTGCCTGCTTCTGTAGTCCCTGGACCAGCTGGAGCAGCTTGCTCTGCTCTGCTCTGCTCAGCTGGGAGGCGGGAAACAGACTGAAGCTTCCCGCCCAGTCAGCTGCTGGGAGTACTCAGGCCACACCCCTCCAATTCAGTTGGAGCTCTCAGAAGCTCCTGGTGAGCTCACAGCCAGTCAGAAGGATAAAGGGCAGCGCCCTGGGCTTCCTGCAACCCACTTACCTCTTAGCCTCTGTCTCCTTTGTCTCCTTTGTCTCTTCAACCACTGCAACTCCCCTGGCCAACTCCTGTTTGCTCCCCCTGTTCGCTCGCTCTGTTCGCTCGCTCTCTGGGAGCTTGCCTGCTTCTGTAGTCCCTGGACCAGCTGGAGCAGCTTGCTCTGCTCTGCTCTGCTCAGCTGGGAGGCGGGAAACAGTATAGAATAGTGAATAGTAATCATAGAATAGTATAGAATAGTAGGGTTGGAAGGGGCCTACAAGGCCATCGAGTCCAACCTCCTGCTCAATGCAGGAATCCAAGTCAGAGCATCCCTGACAGATGGCTGACCAGCCTCATCTTGAATGACATGGCCCGTCATTGCACGGGCCATGTCACCTGTACCCTCCTACTTCCAAGGGGACAGAGGGAGGGAGCTTTAGGGCTGCTGGCATCAGGGGCAGGGAGCAGGGAGACAAGTAAGCCAGACTTCATGGCAAGTCACCCGTCAGGCCTGTGGCTGTTCTCTGCAAATCTGACCAGGCCCCATGCTGGGCAAAACCCTTTAATTCCTGCAGAGAAGTCCCTGCTGTGCCTCTGGGGGGCAGAGGTGGGCAGCTCACAGGGTGGCCCTGCTGATGGTCGGGATGGGCAGGTGGGCAGGCAGGCAATGGGCAGATAGAAGGGGTGCCACCTCCAGACCAGGCTGTGCCCTTTCCTGGGCTTTCACTCTGCCCTGTCTTGACTTGTTCAAGCTCAGTGTGTGTGTCAACTGTCACAATCTCAGCCTCTTTTCTCTTGTTTCCTAGGTGTGCATTCTGGTGACTGACTTTTCTTTTGTGTAACAGGTAGGCAAGATTTGGGGCTCTGTCATTTATATACATGGGAAAGCAGCTTGGAGAGAGAGTTGCCTCAGGCCAGTCCAGTGTGTGGCAAACCTGGAGCTGCTTGTATCTGAGAATAACCTCATGGTTGCCCACCTTTCCCCTGAACAGTGTCCCCCTCCAATGACTGGTTAGGTTCCCCCTGCAGCTGGAGCCTTGGATTATTAACAAACAAATATTTCAGAAATTTGTATGCTGCCTTTCAGCTAAGCTCTTGGGCAGTTTGCATAAAAAATGAATAAAAATAAAAATCCAAAAGTACAATGCAAACCACAGGAGCAGCTAAAAAGAATTTGCATTTTAAACACTTGGGAGAAGGAAGCTCATTTGACATGCCACCAGGTAAGCCTCCCTGGGGAGGGAATTCTCCAAGCAGGGCACCATCATCAAGGACGCTCTCTCCAGTTGCCACTTGCCTTAGGACAACTAGTGGGGAGCCCCCAAACAGGCAGGCTGATGGGGGCAGGAGCAGGCATCCCTTTCTCCTCTCCCAGCTCCAGCTCCTGATGCCTGGAACGCTCACAAAAGCTGCAGCCCCATGCCCACTTCCTCGGAGTAAGACGTCTTCTTGTGTTTGGTGGGACTGACTTCTGAGCAAACATGGATAGGATGGGATTACACAGTTTGCTGCAGTTGTGTCTGTGGGCCCCTGGCCCGACTCCTGCTGACAAAGGCCCAATGGATGGCACCAGCCATTTCCCCAGGGAGCATATCCCTAAACTTCTGGGCCAGCTGATCCATCCAGCACCAATCACCCACCGTAAAAATGCACACATTTACAGCCGGAAGCTGTTGAACTATCGCTCAAAGCCCCTGATTTAGCTCCTCCTTTGATTTTGAGATAAAAGAGTGGCACCTACTAGCTTTTGAAGGCATGTCCAGACTATCATAGAATCATAGAATAGTAGGGTTGGAAGGGGCCTACAAGGCCATCAAGTCCAACCCCCTGCTCAATGCAGGAATCCAAGTCAGAGCATCCCTGACAGATGGCTGTCCAGCCTCGTCTTGAAGGCCTCCAGTGTGGGAGAGCCCACCACCTCCCCAGGTCATTGGTTCCATTGTCGTATTGCTCTTACAGTCAGGAAGTTTTTCCTGATGTTCAGCCGGAATCTGGCTTCCTGTAACTTGAGCCCATGATTCCGTGTCCTGCACTCTGGGATGATCAAGAAGAGATCCTGGCCTTCTTCTCTGTGAATACCTTTGAAGTCCTCGAAGAGCGCTATCCTATCTCCCCTCAGTCTTCTCTTCTCAAGGCTAAACATGCCCAGTTCTTTCAGTCTCTCTTCATAGGGCTTTGTTTCCAGTCCCCTGATCATCTTCATTGCCCTCCTCTGAACCCTCTCCAGTTTGTCTGCATCATTCTTAAAGTGTGGTGCCCAGAACTGGACACAGTACTCCAGATGAGGCCTAACCAGTGCTGAGTAGAGGGGAACTAGTACTTCCCGGGATTTGGAAGCGATGCTTCTATGAATGCAGCCCAAAAGAGCATTTGCCTTTTTTGCAGCCACATCACATTGTTGGCTCATATTCAGCTTGTGATCGACAACAATTCCAAGATCCTTCTCGCTTGTAGTGTGGTATGATCAAGCCACTTTTATATCAGCTTTCTCTTGAACTAACTCCAGAACTTGGATCTGTGAAATGGCCCACCAGCAGGCAAATTCAGAGTCCATGAGCTCTTAGAAGCCCTCCCTTTCTCCCACACAACTGGAGAAACCAAAGGGACACCCCATTCTACCCTCTACAATAGCAAGGCTCCCTAGATTTCAGTCATCGTTGGGAATGTGCAGGTTGGATTGCTCCATTTAGTCCAGGGTTTGGCCTCCAGCAGTTGCCGGCCAAGTGGCCCAAGGAAGCTCACCCCGGGGCATATTGGCAATGGCTATTTCCTATTGTTTGCCATCATCTTGGCCCAACTGTGCCAAGTTCCCAAGCACTGCTGTAACTGAGCCTGAAACTAAGCCCTGGCGTGGATAAGTGGAATAATTGCAAGTTCCTTTCCGGTTTACCTTTGCTTCCCTTCTCCCCTCCTTTTGTTGTCTTGCAAGTGTAGAATTTTAGATTGTGAGTTCCGCAGGGCAGGGACCTGTTCTCTTGTATGCTGCAAAGAGCCATGCACACTGACGGCACTGTATAAACAAACAGCCACAAGCAGAGTGCCCCTCATGCAAGCTCAAGCAAGCTCCAACAGGGGAGGCAATCCCATACTTTCCTGGCAACATCTTCCATTTTCTGACCATTCATGGGCATCTCCTGCTTACATGGTGCTTGCAGAACCTTTCCGTACTGCGTTTGATGTTGCAAAGTAGTTGCGTTTACAACTGCAGAAGAACGTACGTAAGACCATAAGAATAGCCCTGCTGGATCAGACCAAGGGTCCATCTAGTCCAGCATTCTGTTCACACTGTGGCCAGCCAGTTGTTGACCAGGAAACCCACCAGCAGGACACAATTGCAAGAGTACCCTCCCGCCCATGTCCCCAGCAACTGGTGTACATAGGCATACTGCCTGTGGTACTGGAGGTAGCACATAGCCATCAGGACTAGTAGCCATTTATAGCCTCCAGGAATTCCTCCAGGAATTTATCTAACCCCCTTTTAGAGTCAACCAAATTGGTGGCCATCACTACTTCCTGTGGTAGCGAATTCCATAGTTTAATTGTGTGCTGTGTGAAAAAGTCCTTCCTTTCATCTCTCCTGAATCTCCCGCCAATCAGCTTCATGGGATGACCCCGGGTTCTAGTATTTTGAGAGTTGCAACTCATGTAATGCTGTTGTATTTGGGGTCTTATGTTCATAGGGATCAATGGCAGCTGCCTTACACTGAGTCAGCCTGTTGGTCCACCAAGCTCGGCATTGTCAACTCAGTGTGAGAGCTCTCCAGGGTTTCAGACGGGTCTTTTCCAGCCCTACGTGGAGATGCTGCTCAGGACTGAACGTTGGCACCTTGTTTGCCTCTTTTGCACCATTGTAATTTATTGTTCCTTTATAAGACTTAGATACCACTTAATATAATAACATCTCTATTTATCACTGGGCTTCTACTAATTCTGTAGCAGAGGCTGCATGGTCTCCTGGACAGTTTGGCCACCTTGCAGTCCTGGGTCTTCCCTCATCAGCCCGGGCCCCTCTGTTTTTTGAGATCTGATCCTGAGTTGCTCCTTTGGCTAGTCCAGAATGCTGCAGCCTTTGTTTCTAAGGTCCTTCTGTTTTTCACCATGTTCATAAATGCGTTTCTTTCTGGATCATTAACACCACCACAATGAGAATAAATAGCAATATATTTCAGGTGGCCTAGCAATATTTTAAATAAATAAGTAAATGTTCAAAGTGCTTCATATACCATATCACTATCTAACTCCTGCAATTTGTCTAAAGAATGTTTCTCCTGGATCTGATTCACTTATTCTTTGCCTTGTCTTTGCCACCCCCTTGTGGTGGCAAACGTTCTGTGGTTCTAGCACAGCATTAGTGCACATGCACTAGGCCAGGAGGTGAGGCTGTGGAGAGGGCCTCTGCACCCAGCCCCAACCTGGGAACTCTGTCCTCTGACATCACCCACACACACGCCATCAACTGATGGACTGGGGTCAGAGGTCTGCCCCTCCTGATGTCACTGCTCATTAGGTTTGAGTGTCTGGTCAGCACAGGTGGAAACACCAGCCACGTGACCTGCCACCAGTGTTCTGTACCTGGGGCAGGTGGTGCGTGGATATCCCAGTCTATTCTGAGTCCCAGCCCCTTCCTGTGCTGCTTTGGGTCTGACAATTCACTCTCTTTCTGAAGGGAAACTTTGCCACTGTCCTCCTTCTGTGAGGAGTCCTTCTGGGGCTCTCTAGCAGACAGAGCCAACAGTGCCTTCAGCTGCCACAGCACTGACCTCTGCCGCTTGGCCATCAAGCAGCCCTCCTCCACCGCCACCTCTGGGGATAGATGGCCTTGGAGGGAGGGAGGACCTCTCGGGCTCCAGAGCAGCTCAGCCTACCTGCTGCTGAGCTGGAGGAGATCTCATGATCTCCCGTGATCCAATTTGGCCAGTGTGGAGTCTGCCTTTCGGAACAATGTCGGCATTTTCTCAGCTTTCTGGCTGGAAGGATGCATTTCCTGAAGGGCAGGAATGAATCATGAATGAATGCAGTCTTATTGTGGACCAAAAAGGTAAAAAAGGTAAAGGTGTCCCCAACCAGTCGTGTCCGACTCTAGGGTGTGGTGCTCATCTCCATTTCTAAGCCGAAGAGCCAGCGCTGTCCAAAGACGCTTCCGTGGTCATGTGGCTGGCATGACTGAACACCGAGGTGCACGGAATGCTGTTACCTTTTCCACTGAGGCGGTACCTATTTATCTACTTGCAATTTTTTGCTTTCGAACTGCTAGTTTGGCAGAAGCTGGGACTGAAGACGGGAGCTCACTCCATCACGCAGCACTCGGGTCTCGAACTGCTGTCCTGCTGACCTTCTGGTCTGCAATTCAGCGTCTTGACCACTAAGCCACTGCGGCCCCTTTATTGTGGACCAACCTGGCATTAAATAGCATCACTGCAAGACAGGAGGGCTCAGTGGATGAGCTACCAGGCACATGAGAGCTAGAGGAAGGGGGTAGAAGGGGAGCAGTGTGTAGACATCTGTGGCCCATTCTGCTTTGATGTCCCAGCCCCCTCCTCCTGCCATATCTCCTTCTGCCCTAAGTCTCTGAAATAGTGGTACCCTCTCCTTGAGTCCCTGTATCAGAGCTTCCCAAGCTCATCTTTACCACACCATAACTGCCCACTCATTCTCAGCATCCACCCCCCATTCAAACGTACACTCAACAATTCTACACATACACTCCACTCATCCAACAGTCACTCCCAACCAAACAACACAATCACAGTGGGGCAATGATGGGGAAACAGTCATGTTCATTCCAGGTTTTTGCTTCTCCCCAGGCAGCCTCAGTTTCACTTGGAACACCATGAACTCTGGAAGACAGGGAGATGGTGCTGCTGCTGCTGCTGGCAAAGACCCTGCCACCTCTGCTCACTCTCAGCAGCCCCCGCGGATCCTCGTGGTAGACATCCGCCCCCCTCATTGGGCCCACACCTGCCACCAGCTCTGTGAAGCCCTGGAAAATGTCTTCTCTCTGGCCTGCAGCTTGGCGGGTCCGCCCCGCATCCCCCTGTTCAGCCTCTACGTGGCCCAGAACCAGCAGGAGTGCCTGCTGCCCTTTGTGGTGAGTGCAGAACCAGGAATCTGGACTTGTAAATGTGAGGAAGACATTTGCTCCTTGACATGTCTCCACTCCACACACACAAGCCCATTCAAGTAGGTCTGTTCTGCTTTTGAATTTTCTGGAGGGATAAAGCATTGGCATTTCAAAGAGCAATCTTCCTGGGTGGAGAGCATCATGGAGGTCCGTGCCTGACTCCTCTAAGGTTTGATCATACTTTGCACGTTTCAGGTGTACACCTGAAGGGGTGACCTGTGAATGTGGCATTTGCTACTGCGACGCTCATCAGCAGCTGGGGCTGGCTGGCTGCAGCAGCAGCTCTCCCTGAGGAGTGGCACCCCAAGGTTGCTTGCTGAGTCAGGATGAGTGAAATTGCACCCCATGGAGGAAAGGAGGGGAGCATTCCTACCATTCTCAGGACTACCTATGCTAGAGCCCCAATATGGGTGGTTCCCCCCACCCCCCCCAGTACACAGATTCTGAGAGAGCAGGAAAAATCTCCCTCCAGGTCAGCCGTCCCCACCTCTCTCAACAACCCCCCTTTCTTTGCACTATGAAATTGGGGGAAATCATAACACTTCTACCTGGACCCTCTGGTCTTCATACGAGGCCCTTCTCTGGATACCCCTGACAGATGAGGTGTGGCCAGTGACTACTGGGGAAAGTGCCTTCTCCGTGGGGGCGCCCTAACTTTGGAATGCGTTCCCCAGAGAGGCTCGCCTGGTGCATACCTTGATGTCATTTCAGCATCAGGCTAGGGATGTTGGAGAAATTCGCAGTGGAACCAAATGAGTTCAGATGTTAATGAATGGAACTGCGGATTCCTCAGTGGACCAGCTTTTCCGCTGTTGGGCGGATTCTGCAGACTTGCAGACTATTTTTCTAACCTTCAGGAATTTTGTGCAAATTTTGTCAAAGAAAAATACACAAAAAACGCAGGTGAAAATGTGTATTTCCCCCATAGGCTAAAGTGTGAAAATGTGCATTTTGGGGAGATTTGTATATTTTTGCACATGCAAATTTACACAAATTTGGAAACAAAAAAAAATTCCAGTCCGTCAATGCATGGACGACAGAACAAAAGGTGCCTGACAGCCTGTGAAACACAGACAGAACAGATTTTACACAATCCATACATCCCTAAATCAGGCCAAGTGCTTTTTATTTTCTCACACTATTTATTTATTTATTTATTTAATTAATTAATTAATTTCATTTCTATACCACCAATAGCCAAAGCTCTCCGGGCGGTTCACAAAAATTAAAACTAAACAGCACACAATAAAACAATTTAAAATATATAGAACATTAAAACCACAATATAACAATACAACCACAATAAAACCTAGCAGCAGTGCAGGAGTTTAAAATACAGATTTAAAACAGCAAAGCTAAAAGTTTAGAATGCTAAAATGCCTGGGAAAATAAAAAGGTCTTCACCTGGTGCCGAAAGGAATACAATGTAGGTGCCAGGCGAACCTCACTAGGGAGCTCATTCCAGAGCCGGGGTGCCACAGCAGAAAAAGCCCTCCTCCTAGTAGCCACCCGCCTCACTTCCTTTGGCAGGGGCTCATGGAGAAGGGCCGCTGACGATGATCTTAAGGTCCGGGCAGGCACATATGGAAGGAGGCGATCCTTCAGATAACCTGGCCCCAAGCCGTTAAGGGCTTTGAATGTTAATACCAGCACTTTGAATCGGGCCCGGAAATGGACTGGCAGCCAGTGCAGCTGGAAAAGTACCGGTGTAATATAAGCTCGCTGGCCAGTCCCTGTTAACAATCTTGCTGCCCTATTTTGGACCAGCTGAAGTTTCCGGACCGTTTTCAAAGGCAGCCCCATGTATAATGCAGTAATCCAGACGAGAAGTTATCAGAGCATGGATAACTGTAGCTAGGCTATCTCCATCCAGATAAGGACTCAGTTGGCATACCAGCCTAAGCTGATAAAAAGTGCTCCGTGCCACTGAGTTCACCTGTGCCTCAAGTGACAGTTCTGGATCCAAGAGCACCCCCAAACTACGAACGTGGTCCTTTGGGGGAGTGCAACCCCCTCCAGAACAGGTTGAATATCACCTAGCCGGGCAGACGAACCACCCACTAACAGTACCTCCATCTTGTCTGGATTGAGTTTCAGTTTATTGGCCCTCATCCAGTCCATTACCGTGCCCAGGCCCTGATTCAGAACAGCCACTGCCTCACCTGGGATTGATGAGAAAGAGCGGTAGAGCTGGGTGTCACCCGCATATTGATGGCACCTCAGCCCACACCTCCGGATAACCTCCCCCAGCGGTTTCATGTAGATGTTAAACAGCATGGAGGTTAAAATAGAGCCCTGCAGACCCCCGTGGCATAGTTGCCATGGCACAGAGCAATCACCCCCCAGCACCACCTTCTGGAATCAGCCATATATTTTTAACTTATCTCAACTTCTAAGCTGACATTTATCTCCACTAAGTGATTTGATGCTATTTTTATATGTTTTTACATTACATGTGTTTTTCTATGTATTTTAATTGTTTTTGTAATTTGATCATGTAAGCCATCCTGAGAGCTTGTTGAAGAGCGAGCTATAAGTGCCCATAATAAATATATATACAAAATTAAGATTTGGCCCCCCTTCATGGATCACTGCCTTGTTGTGGCGAAGGGGCTTGCGTAACTCAGTGAAGCCATAAGCTATGCCGTGCAGGGCCACCCAAGACGGACAGGTCATGGCAGAGAGTTCTGACAAAATGTGGTCCACTGGAGAAGGAAATGGCAACCCACTCCAGTATTCTTGCCAAGAAAACCCCATGGAACGTATCACAAGGCTAAAAGAGATGACGCCGCAAGATGAGCCCCTCAGGTCGGAAGGTGTCCAATATGCTACTGGGGAAGAGCAGAGGGTATTTCCAAGTAGCACCAGAAAGAGTGAAGTGGCTGGGCCAAACCCGAAGGGACACTCAGCTGTGGATGTGTCTGGTGGTGAAAAGAAAATCCGATGCTGTAAAGAACAATATTGTTTAGGAACTTGGAATGTCAGATCAATGAATCAAGGTAAGCTGGAGGTGGTCAAACATGAGATGGCAAGATTGAACATTGACATCTTGGGAATCAGCGAACTAAAATGGACAGGCATGGGCGAATTTAATTCAGGTGACCATCATATCTACTATTGTGGGCAAGAATCCCTTAGAAGAAATGGAGTAGCACTCATAGCCAACAAAAGGGTGGGAAAAGCAGTACTGGGGTACAATCTTAAAAATGATAGAATGATCTCAGTATGAATCCAAGGCAAACCATTCAACGTCACAGTAATTCAAGTCTATGCCCCAACCACTGAGGCCGAAGAAGCTGAGGTTGATCGGTTCTATGAAGACCTACAACACCTTCTAGAACTAACACCAAAAAAAGATGTCCTCTTCATCATAGGGGATTGGAATGCTAAAGTAGGAAGTCAAGAAATCACCGGGATAACAGGCAGGCATGGCCTTGGTGTACAAAATGAAGCAGGACAAAAGCTAATAGAGTTTTGCCAAGAGAACACGCTGATCATAGCAAACACTCTTTTCCAACAGCACAAGAGGCGACTCTACACATGGACGTCACCAGATGGTCAATATCGAAATCAGATTGATTATGTCCTTTGCAGCCAAAGATGGAGAAGCTCCATCAGTCAGTAAAAACAAGACCTGGAGCTGACTGTGGTTCAGATCATGAGCTGCTTCTTGCAAAATTTCGGCTTAAATTGAAGAACGTCGGGAAAACCACTAAACCGTTCAGGTATGACCTAAATCATATCCCTGATGAATATACAGTGGAGGTGAGGAATAGATTTCAGGGATTAGACCTGATAGACAGAGTGCCTGAGGAACTATGGACGGAGGTCCGTAACATTGTTCAGGAGGCAGCAACGAAATCCATCCCAAAGAAAAAGAAATGCAAGAAAGCAAAGTGGCTGTCTGATGAGGCTTTACAAGTAGCTCACAAAAGAAGGGAAGCGAAAAGCAAGGGAGAAAGGGGAAGATATACCCAACTGAATGCAGAGTTCCAGAGAATAGCAAGGAGAGACAAGAAGGCCTTCTTAAATGAACAATGCAAAGAAAACGAGGAAAACAACAGAATGGGAAAGACTAGAGATCTCTTCAAGAAAATTGGAGATCTCAAGGGAACGTTTTGTGCAAAGACGGGCATGATAAAGGACAAAGAAGGCAGGGACCTAACAGAAGCAGATGAGATTAAGAAGAGGTGGCAAGAATACACAGAAGAACTATACAGGAAAGATCTGAATGTCCCTGATAGCCATGATAGTGCAGTCACTGAACTTGAGCCGGACATCCTCGAGAGTGAAGTCAAGTGGGCCTTAGGAAGCATTAGTAACAACAAAGCTAGCGGAGATGACAGTATTCCAGCTGAGCTATTTAAAATCCTAAAAGATGATGCTGTTAAAGTGCTGCATTCAATATGCCAACAAATCTGGAACACTCAACAGTGGCCACAAGACTGGAAAAGGTCAGTTTACATTCCAATTCCAAAGAAGGGCAACGCCAAAGAGTGTTCAAACTACCGCACCATTGCGCTCATTTCACATGCCAGCAAGGTGATGCTCAAAATCCTACAAGCTAGGCTTCAGCAGTATGTGAACCGAGAACTACCGGAAGTACAAGCTGGATTTAGAAGAGGCAGAGGAACTAGAGATCAAATTGCCAACATTCGCTGCATCATGGAGAAAGCAAGAGAATTCCAGAAAAACGTCTATTTCTGCTTCATTGACTACGCTAAGAGACTACGTTGAGAGCCAGCATGGTGTAGTGGCTAGAGTGCTGGACTGGGAGTCGGGAGATCCGGGTTCTAGTCCCCACTCGGCCATGGAAGCTCACTGGGTGACTTTGGGCCAGTCACATACTCTCAGCCCAACCTACCTCACAGGGTTGTTGTTGTGAGGATAAAATGGAGGAGGAGGAGGATTATGTACACCACCTTGAGTTCCTTGGAGGAAAAAAGGTGGGATATAAATGTAATAAATAAATAATAAATAAATAAAATACGCTAAAGCCTTTGATTGTGTGGATCACAACAAACTGTGGCAAATTCTGAAAGTGATGGGAGTACCAGACCACCTTACCTGTCTCCTGAGAAACCTGTACGAGGGTCAAGAAGCAACAGTAAGAACCAGACATGGAACAACCGATTGGTTCAAAATTGGGAAAGGAGTACGACAAGGCTGCATATTGTCACCCTGCTTATTTAACTTATATGCAGAGTACATCATGAGAAATGCTGGGTTGGATGAATCAGAGGTCGGAATTAAGATTGCTGGGAGAATTATCAACAACCTCCGATATGCAGACGATACCACCCTAATGGCAGAAAGCGAAGAGGATCTAAAGAGCCTCTTGTTGAGGGTGAAAGAGGAGAGTGCAAAAGCTGGTTTGAAACTCAACATTAAAAAAACTAAGATCATGGCATCTGGCCCCATCACTTCCTGGCATATAGAAGGGGAAGAAATGGAAGCAGTGACAGATTTTACTTTCTTGGGCTCCAAGATCACCGCAGACAGTGACTGTAGCCATGAAATTAAAAGACGCTTGCTCCTTGGGAGGAAAGCTATGGCCAACCTAGACAGCATAGTAAGAAGCAGAGACATCACCTTGCTGACAAAGGTCCGTCTAATCAAAGCTATGGTTTTCCCAGTAGTAATGTATGGCTGTGAGAGCTGGACTATAAGGAAGGCTGAGCGCCGAAGAATTGATGCTTTCGAACTGTGGTGCTGGAGAAGTCTCTTACGAGTGCCCTGGACTGCAAGGAGGTCAAATCAGTCCATCCTAAAGGAAATCAACCCTGAGTGCTCATTGGAAGGACAGATCCTGAAGCTGAAGCTCCAATATTTTGGCCACCTAATGTGAAGAGAAAACTCCCTGGAAAAGACCCTGATGCTGGGAAAGACTGAAGGCAAAAGGAGAAGGGGACGGCAGAGGATGAGATGGCTAGATAGCATCACGGATGCAATGAATATGAACTTGAGCACGCTCCGGGAGAGAGCGCAGGACAGGAAGGCCTGGCATGCTATGGTCCATGGGGTCACGAAGAGTCGGACACGACTGAACGACTGAACAACAAGATTTGGCCCTTCAGCTAAGAGCAGCAGAAGAACCATGTTTTAACTTATCCAGTTCAGTAAACAGCTGTCGCTGACCTTCTACTCTATGGGATCTCTCCTGTGGGACAGCTTAGATCTGTGCTGGTGACCAAAGGGGAACCAGCATGAGGCAGTTGATAGCCCTAGCAGGCTTGGTGAGAGAAACTCATTTGTCTTAATACTCCATTCATAGGATGCAGCATCCCCCCTGGATGTACTAACCCAACCATCTGCTGGTTGTCTGATTTCATATGTGATTTCAGGAGGAAATTCAACTTCGAGTGTATACCTTTAATTCAACGATCAAAAAACCTGTCAGTTTAAAAGACCAGTAAAGGCTATCTCATGCTGGTCCAAATTCCCCAGAGCCTGGAAATTGGAACTTAAGGCTGATGCCTTAACTTACATGCCGCAAGATCAGTGATGATGTTGCACAAGGCCTCCTAGGTTTCCACCTCCCCGCCCCCAAGACAGCCCAATCTCCTTCGGGTGATCGGGAAAGGTAGCAGGCCTTGTGCTTGAGAGGGGATGGTCTGGAGAAGGCAGGAGGCGTTGCGCAAGGCCTTCTACCTTCCCTGGTTATTTGCCCCTTCCCAGGCATTATGGTGATGGGGAAGGTAGGAGGCCTTGCACAAAAGCATCTTCCTTCCCCCCTCTTCGAGGCAGCCCCTCTAAGGAGGCAGCAGTGGTGAAAATCCTCCAGCCCAAGCCTACCTGACCAGGGACCCAGGTGGGGGAGGTGGGCAGTGGTCATTTAATTTGTCTTCCAACACAGCAGTTTCTCTCCTATGCCCCCGCCCCCCGCATTCTGATCAGCTGTGAGGTGCCGCGCAGCAGAGAGACCCATCTTTGGCTGCACATCGTTATGAGAGTCCCATAGACTCTTGTTACATGTTTAAACCGCATTTTTAAAAAATTAAATGGAATTTTAAATACAGAAATAGCATTCCATTCCACCAACTACAATAGAAGAGGAATAGGACACCATCAATGTTTAAAATGAATAGCCTATAATTTCTTCAGAAATGGTGTGCAAATAAAGTCGCCAGTCAGCTTTTCAGTGTTCATTTTGGCAAGAATGTTGGACTGGGAGCTGGGAGATCCAGGTTCTAGTCCCCACTCAGCCATGGAAGCTCACTGGGTGACTTTGGGCCAGTCACACACTCTCAGCCCAACCTACCTCACAGGGTTGTTGTTGTGAGGATATAATGGAGAGGAGGAGAATAATGTGAGCCGCCTTGGGTTCCTTGCAAGAGGAAAAAAGGCGGGATATAAATGCAATAATAAATAATAATAAATATATAAACTGCTCTTTCCCCCTCAGTCTTTCACCAACCTCTCTGAAATTTTCAGGGTATGTAAAGCCAACACTTCTTTCTGCGACATGTAAATGTCAGTAAGATTGGTGGAACAGTTCCAGTTTTATTAAGGTTAGAATGACCAACCCACTAATTACCGTTTTATAATGGTTGAACCTCTTTTTCACTCAGGAGCCTGAACTAAGGACGCATTATTGTGCATCCGTAAATGGAGCCAACCCTCTCCAGGAGAACATCAAACGCTAGTGCTGACAGCATCCTCACTGCCCAACACCTCCTTTCCTGTAGTTTTCAGTGTTACTTTTTCTGAATATAAATTTCTCATGAACACCATGGTGGAAAGAGAGGGTCCCGTGGAGCCCTTGCTGGTGGAGGCCTTCTCTGGCCTGGTCCATGTTTTGTGAATGATAGTAGCCCTCCTGAGAGCACCAGAGGCAAATCGCCCTTGCAGACTTGATCTGTGCCCAGGCAGGGCACTCTTTCAGCTTGGCCCTTTAAAAAGTGGCTGCTTCAGGGAACTCTGGCTGTCCACACAAAGGAGAACAATGCGGGGGGGGGGGGGGGCTGGGCTGCCCAGAGGCTGAGCAGGGGCTGAGCAGAGGGATTAGGAATTAATCCTGATTTCAGGCCCCTCCGAATGGGCCAGTTCAGCTGTCTTTGTGAAATAAGTATTCAGATATTTCTTCTCTTTGTGGAGGTTTCAGGGGCATCTGTTGGGAATGCTCTGGTAGGGTTTGGATTGAACTAAATGGCTCCCAGCAAACCTGAGCCCCCTCAGAAGATCCAGATCACCTTCCTTCCCCCAAACATACCTTTGTGTCAGCCAAGCCAGGGGAAAATGCTGTTTCCAAGCAGGATGGAGACTTTTCTCAGGCTGCAGTGTGACTTATTCCCTCAAGGAATCTCCCAGGCTTCCCCTCCCCTTTTTTCGCATGGTGTACATCCAAACTGGCATGATGCTGAGCATGTGGTGGCAGTGGATGTGCAGAGTTTTAATATCCTTGTACGGGGAAAATTCCTACTTTAAATTCATTAGGAAGTTGTAAAATCCATTACAAATATTATTTAGAGGTTACACTTCATGGTGAAGAAAATACAGTGGAGCTGAATGTAGCTGAACTTTCACTCTCTTAATGCTCAGTTCTCTGTGAAATTCAACCAACACCTCCTTTGACTCTTAATAGAATTAATTTTGCCACCTCCACCGTCAGCCATATTCCTATATTCTTAAAGGCTGTGACTAAGCTTAGGAAGGTTTGCTTTCCTCCAATTAATAGCAACATTTGGCAGGACATGATACGTTAATGATAAGCTCAGGATCTGGCTTCCCCCTTTGAGTCATGCAAAGAATGGTTGTTGGACACATCAGAAGCTTCATCATCTATTAATCAGTCATATGATTCCTTTCCATGGTACAAACCCCTTACGCTCAATAGATGGTGCCGAACTTCTAAAGCACAAAGAGTCTATTGCACTGCGTTGGAAAGAGCATTGCCACAACCTCCTTAACCGTAACTCTATTGTGGCTGATGAAGTTTTCTCACAAATCCCACAAAAACAAACCAGAGATGAGCTTGCAGTATCCCCTAGTTTGGAGGAAGTCAGTAAAGCCATTAACCAAATGAAAAATAATAAAGCTAGTGGACCCGATGGGATCCCTGTTGAAGTCTTTAAAGAAGGTGGGCCTGAAGCTACACAACAGCTTCACAAGCTCATCGAAAAAATCTGGATGAGGGAGGAGATCCCAGCAGACTTCAGGGATGCCATAATTATCACTCTCTTTAAAGAGGGTGATAGAACAGATTGTGGAAACTACTGAGGCATCTCCCTTCTAGTTACAGCAGGCAAAATCCTGGCAAGGATCCTTGCAAACCGCCTTCTGCCTATCTCAGAAGACATCCTCCCTGAATCCCAAAATGGCTTCTGCCCCTCCAGGGGGACAGTGGATATGATCTTCACTGCACGACAGCTCCAAGAAAAATGCAGGGAGCAAAACCAACCCCTGTACATGGCGTTTATTGATCTGACTAAGGACTTTGACACTGTAAATCATACTGCTCTCTGGACCATCCTTCTGAAAACTGGATGCCCTAATAAATTTGTGAACATCTTGCGGCAGCAACAGTCTTGGATAACAATGGCTCTCAACGTGATCCATTCAAAGTGGGATCAGGCATTAAACAGGGATACGTCATTGCTCCAACCTTATTCGCTATCTTCCTCGCTATGATTCTATACCTTGTTGAAGGGAAACTTCCCACTGGTGTAGAAATCATATATCAAACAGATGGAAAACTTTTTAATCTCAGTAGGCTGAAAGCAAAAAGTAAGGTAATTACATTATCTGTCATAGAACTTCAGTATGCTGATGATAACATAATCTGCGCACATTCAGAGGAAAATCTCCAAACTATCCTAAACATCTTTGCAGAAGCATATGAAAAGCTTGGCCTCTCGCTTAACATCAAAAAAACCAAAGTGCTTTACCAGCAAGCACAAACCAATCCCTCTGTGGCGCCATCAATCCAGCTTAACAGTGTGATGCTGGAAAATGTTGATCCCTTTTTTTATCTTGGCAGCCATCTCTCCACAAAAGCCGACATTGACGCTGAAATTCAGCATCGCCTGAGCTCTGCGACTGTAGCATTTTCCCGAATGAAGCGTAGAGTGTTTGAGGATTGGGACATTCGCAGGGAGACCAAAATGCTTGTTTACAAAGCCATTGTACTACCAACCTTACTGTACACCTGTGAAACATGGACCATCTATAAACACCACTCCCAACTTCTTGAAAAATTCCACCAACGCTGCCTCCGAAAAATTCTGCAAATTACTTGGGAGACAGACGGACTAATGTGAGCGTACTGGAAGAAGCAAAGACCACCAGCATTGAAACAATGATTCTCCAACATCAACTTTGCTGGATCTGCCATGTTGTTCGAATGCCTGATTATCGTTTTCCAAAGCAGTTACTCTATTCCCAACTTATGAATGGAAAACAGAATATTGGTGGATAGCAAAAAAGATTTAAAGATGTTCTTAAAGCTAATCTAAAAAAATGTAACATAAGGATTGAGAACTGGGAAGCTCTAACTCAGGAGCGTTCCAACTGGAGGTCAGCCTGTATTAAAGGTGCTATGGACTTTGAAGAAGCACGAGTACAGAGTGAAAGGGAGAAATTAGCTCAGCGGAAGGTACGTCAAGCAAACCCCCGCCGTGACCGCCTTCCACCTGGAAACCTCTGTCCTCACTGTGGGAGGCTGTGTGGATCCAGAATCAGCCATTACAGCCACCTGCAGACCCACTGCTAGAGAGTAATGTGTTGATTGACCTATCTTCTATGAATCTGTCTAATCCTCTTAAACAGTTGTCTGTCTGTCTGTCTGTCTGTCTGTCTATCTATCTATCTATCTATCTATCTATCTATCTATCTATCTATCTATCTATCTATTTCATTCCTATACCACCTAATAGCCGAAGCTCTCTGGGCAGTTCACAAAAATTAAAACTAAACAGCACACAATAAAACAATTTAAAATATTTGTTGTTGTTGTTGTTCAGTCGTTCAGTCGTGTCCGACTCTTCGTGACCCCATGGACCATAGCACGCCAGGCCTTCCTGTCCTGCGCTCTCTCCAGGAGTGTGCTCAAGTTCATATTCATTGCAGTGGTGATGCTATCTAGCCATCTCATCCTCTGCCGTCCCCTTCTCCTTTTGCCTTCAGTCTTTCCCAGCATCAGGGTCTTTTCCAGAGAGTTTTCTCTTCACATTAGGTGGCCAAAATATTGGAGCTTCAGCTTCAGGATCTGTCCTTCCAATGAGCACTCAGGGTTGATTTCCTTTAGGATGGACTGATCTGACCTCCTTGCAGTCCAGGGCACTCGTAAGAGTCTTCTCCAGCACCACGGTTCGAAAGCATCAATTCTTCGGCGCTCAGCCTTCCTTATAGTCCAGCTCTCACAGCCATACATTACTACTGGGAAAACCATAGCTTTGATTATGCGGACCTTTGTCGGCAAGGTGATGTCTCTGCTTCTTACTATGCTGTTTAGGTTTGCCATAGCTTTCCTCCCAAGGAGCAAACGTCTTTTAATTTCATGGCTACAGTCACCGTCTGCGGTGATCTTGGAGCCCAAGAAAATAAAATCTGTCACTGCTTCCATTTCTTCCCCTTCTATATGCCAGGAAGTGATGGGGCCAGATGCCATGATCTTAGTTTTTTTAATGTTGAGTTTCAAACCAGCTTTTGCACTCTCCTCTTTCACCCTCAACAAGAGGCTCTTTAGATCCTCTTCGCTTTCTGCCATTAGGGTGGTATCGTCTGCATATCGGAGGTTGTTGATAATTCTCCCGGCAATCTGAATTCCGACCTGTGATTCATCCAACCCGGCGTTTCTCATGATGTACTCTGCATATAAGTTAAATAAGCAGGGTGACAATATGCAGCTTGTCGTACTCCTTTCCCAATTTTGAACCACTCGGTTGTTCCATGTCTGGTTCTTACTGTTGCCTCTTGACCCTCGTACAGGTTTCTCAGGAGACAGGTAAGGTGGTCTGGTACTCCCATCACTTTCAGAATTTGCCACAGTTTGTTGTGATCCACACAATCAAAGGCTTTAGCATAGTCAATGAAGCAGAAATAGACGTTTTTCTGGAATTCTCTTGCTTTCTCCATGATCCAGCGAACGTTGGCAATTTGATCTCTAGTTCCTCTGCCTCTTTGAAACCCAGCTTGTACTTCCGGTAGTTCTCGGTTCGCATACTGCTGAAGCCTAGCTTGTAAGATTTTGAGCATCACCTTGCTGGCATGTGAAATGAGCGCAATTGTGCGGTAGTTTGAACACTCTTTGGCGTTGCCCTTCTTTGGAATTGGAATGTAAACTGACCTTTTCCAGTCTTGCAGCCACTATTGAGTGTTCCAAATTTGTTGGCATATTGAATGCAGCACTTTAACAGCATCATCTTTTAGGATTTTAAATAGCTCAGCTGGAATACTGTCATCTCCGCTAGCTTTGTTGTTACTAATGCTTCCTAAGGCCCACTTGACTTCACTCTCTAGGATGTCCTGCTCAAGTTCAGTGACCGCACTATCATGGCTATCAGGGACATTCAGATCTTTCCTGTATAGTTCTTCTGTGTATTCTTGCCACCTCTTCTTAATCTCATCTGCTTCTGTTAGGTCCCTGCCTTCTTTGTCCTTTATCATGCCCATCTTTGCACAAAACGTTCCCTTGAAATCTCCAATTTTCTTGAAGAGATCTCTAGTCTTTCCCATTCTGTTGTTTTCCTCGATTTCCTTGCATTGTTCATTTAAGAAGGCCTTCTTGTCTCCTTGCTATTCTCTGGAACTCTGCATTCAGTTGGATATATCTTCCCCTTTCTCCCTTGCTTTTCGCTTCCCTTCTTTCTTCAGCTACTTGTAAAGCCTCATCAGACAGCCACTTTGCTTTCTTGCATTTCTTTTTCTTTGGGATGGATTTCATTGCTGCCTCCTGAACAGTGTTATGGACCTCCATCCATAGTTCCTCAGGCACTCTGTCTATCAGGTCTAATCCCTTAAATCTTTTCCTCACCTCCACTGTATATTCATAGAATCATAGAATAGTAGGGTTGGAAGGGGCCTACAAGGCCATCGAGTCCAACCCCCTGCTCAGTGCAGGAATCCCAAGTCAGAGCATCCCTGACAAATGGCTGTCCAGCCTCGTCTTGAAGGCCTCCAGTGTATCATATTCATAAGGGATATGATAAGGGATATGATAAGCCTCTCTCCCTCCCCCATGGCTATTGGGCTCTTTTAAAAAGCACAAAGGGAAGCTTCAAATTAAGCCTAACTGCTGCTCTGGAGGGGAGGTTGCAGCTGGGGAGGGAAGGGTTAACTCTCCCTGCATGCTGTGACTCCTCATCCCATGCAGATTCCCCCCTGCCCAGCAATACGGCCTGGGGGAAGGCTCCCATTGGATCTTCACAAGCTTTGCTGGTGCATGGGGTGGGCAGGACTGAGGAGGGAGGGCAGCTGGGAAGGGGGCAAGGAGAGAGGTGTGGGGGTGGGGGAGAAAGGAGAAAGAAGGGGGAACAGAAAGAGGAAAAGGAGAGAGAAGGGGAGGATGGGGGGCAGCAGGGAGGATGAGGCTATCAATGGCTACCAGTCCTGATGGTGGTATGCTACCTCCAGTGTCAGAGGCCGTATGCCTCTACATACCAGTTGCTGGGGAACACGATTGGGAGGGTGCTCACATGTCCTCCTTGTGGGCTTCTCAGGTGCATCTGGTTGGCCACTGTGTGAACAGAGTGTTGGACTGGATGGACCCTTGGCCTGATCCAGCTTCAGGGCTCCTCTGATGCTCTTCTGTGCATACGAGAGGGGTGGTGGTGGTTTTGGCTCTACACACCACTGGCATGCCACCCTTATCCACTTTTGGCCAAGGGGATGGAGTCCTATGAGGGAGGGATTTCCCCACCCCTGTGTTAGGGTGACTGTTGCAGTTTCTTTGCCAAAACATGGCTTGAAACCAGATTGAAATGGATCCAGATAATTGGTCTCCTCCAAGAGTGCCTAGAGAGCAGCCACCTTGCCTCAAAATTACCTTTCGTGACTGGTATTTCTGACTGTCCTCTTGTCTTCATAGAATCATAGAATAGTGGGGTTGGAAGGGGCCTACAAGGCCATCAAGTCCAACCCCCTGCTCAATGCAGGAATCCAAGTCAGAGCATCCCTGACAGATGGCTGTCCAGCCTCGTCTTGAAGGCCTCCAGTGTAGGGATGGCAGAGAATTCCGCCACGGATCTCGGGGAGGCCGAATGCCAGTGCATTCGGCCCCCTGAAATCTGTGGCGGAATGGCCTGCAACCCCCCACCCCACCCCCCCGCGGATCCCCTCGGGATGAGACTTACCTGGGGCGGATCTTCTGGGTGGCGGCAGCTGCGGCGGCTGGTCTTCTGAGCGGCTGCCGCCGCTGCCACCATTTGCAGGTTGTTTTTTTTTTTAACCCAGACGTTTTAGGCTACGTAAAAACTTACGTAGCCTAAAACGACTGGGTAAAAAAAAAGGCGTACGCAAATGACGGCGGCTATGGCCGCCGCCATTTGCATTTCTTATTTTTGGCCGTCTTAGTCTACGTAAAAAATTACGTAGACTAAGATGGCGAAAATAAGGGGAACACAAATAGCGCCCGCTATGCTATTTGTGTTCCCCTTAGTTTCGCCGTCTTAGTCTACGTAAATATTTACGTAGATTAAGACATCAAAAATAAGGAATGCAAATGGCGGCAGCCGCAGCCGTCGCCATTTGTGTACGCGGTTTCCCCACCCCCCCAGCCCTCCGCGGCCGGAAATCCGGCTGCAGAGGGCTCTGGCCTGGCTGGGCCTGGCCGGCTGTGCTCTGCGGAGCCGCCGCAGAGCACAGCCGGCCAAGGAGGATTCCGGGGGGGGAGGAACGGAGCACCTCCCCCCCTGTCCAGGATTCTGGGGGGAGGGACGGAGCACCTCCCCCCCTGTCCAGGATTCCAGGGGGAGGGACGGAGCGCCTCCCCCCCCCACCATCAGCATAATCCGTGAACAGGTAAGTGATTTTCGTACATCCCTACTCCATTCAGCCAGAATCTGGCTTCCTGTCACTTGAGCCCATGATTCCGTGTCCTGCACTTTGGGATGATCGAGAAGAGATCCTGGCCTTCCTCTCTGTGACAACCTTTCAAGGCTAAACATGCCCATTTCTTTCAGTCTCTCTTCATAGGGCTTTGTTTCCAGTCCCCTGATCATCTTTGTTGCCCTCCTCTGAACCCTCTCCAGCTTGTCTGCATCCTTCTCAAACTGTGGTGCCCAGAACTGGACACAGTACTCCAGAGGAGGCCTAACTAGTGCTGAGTAGAGGGGAACTAGTACTTCCCAGGATTTGGAAGCTATGCTTCTATTAATGCAGCCCAAAATAGCATTTCATAGAATCATAGAATAGTAGGTTTGGAAGGGGCCTACAAGGCCATCGAGTCCAACCCCCTGCTGAATGCAGGAATCCAAGTCAGAGCATCCCTGACTGATGGCTGTCCAGCCTTGTCTTGAATGCCTCCAGTGTGGGAGAGTCCACCACCTCCCTAGGTAATTGGTTCCCTTGTCATATTGCTCTAACAGGAAGTTTTTCCTGATGTTCAGCTGGAATCTGGCTTCCTATAACTTGAGCCCATTATTCTGTGTCCTGCACTCTGGGATGAATTTGCCTTTTTTGCAGCCACATCACATTGTTGGCTCATATTTAGCTTGTGATTGACAATGATTCCAAGATCCTTCTTGCTTGTAGTGTTGTTGAGCCACGTATCCCCCATCTGGTAACTGTGCATTTGGTTTCTTTTTCCTAGGAGCAGAACTTAGCATTTATCCCTATTCAATGTCATTCTGTTGTTTTCTGTCCAGCACTCCAGTCTCTCAAGATCACTTTGAATTTTGTTTCTGTCTTCCAAAGTATTAGGTATCCCGCCCAATTTGGTGTCATCTGCAAATCTGATCAGCATTCCCTGCACCTCTTCCTCCAAGTCATTAATACAAATGTTGAAGAGCACTGGGCCCAGGACTGAGCCCTGCGGTACCCCACTCGTTACCTCTCCCCAGTTTGAGAAGGTCCCATTGATAAGCACTCTTTGAGTCCAATTCTGTAGCCAACTGAGAATCCACCTGATCGTTGTTTCATCTAGCCCACTTTGAGCTAGTTTGCTCATCAGGATATCATGGGGCACTTTGTCGAAAGCTTTGCTGAAGTCGAGGTATATTATGTCCACAGCATTCCCACGGTCCACAAGGGTGGTTACTTGATCAAAAAATGAGATCAGATTCATCTGGCAGGACTTGTTCTTGACAAATCCATGTTGGCTTCAGGTAATCCCTGCATTGTTTTCCAGGTGCTTCCAGATGGATTGCGTTGTCATCTGCTCCAGAATTTTCCCAGGGATTAATGTCAGACTGACTGGTCTGTAGTTCCCAGGTTCCTCCTTTTTACCCTTTGGGTAAAAGAGTTTTTGCCTCTTCGGACGAGTCAGTCCAATGCTGGCAGGCCTGTCTTAATCAAGGGTGATACGTTTTGCAGATGAACACATTTTCTCCTGCTGTTGCTTTCAGTGGCTTTGTGATGGCTCTGCGGTGATACTTGTGGGTTGAGGTGTGAATTGAGCACTGGCTAAGGCAAGGGTGGCCAGCTTTTGGCCCTCCAGATGATGTTGGATTTCAACCATCTAGTCATGTTATGGCTTTCGGCTTGTGCAACCTGAGGATGTGGACAAACTGCTTGGAGGACTGAGGCCTACTACTTGCCCTTTAGATCCTTGCCCATCCTGGCTTGTGATATCTGCCAGAGCTGGGCTGGATATCTGGACCTCCGAGGTGGTAAATGCCTCCTTGAAGGACAGCGAGGTCCCTGCAGCTTTGAAAGAAGCTGTGGTGAGGCCCTTGCTGGAGAAACCAAATTTAGATCCTATGGTTGCAGATAATTACTGCCCTGTGTCAAATCTGCCATTCTTGGGCAACGTGCTGAAGCGTATGGTGGCCTCACAACTCCAAGCAGTTTTGGATGAAACTGATTATTTAAATCCATTCTAATCAGGTTTCAGGCCTGGTTATGGGACGGAAACAGCCTTGGTCGCCCTGGTTGATGACTTACGCTGGGGAATGGATGGAGGAAGTGCTACCCTGTTGGTTCTTCTGGGCTTCTCAGCAGCTTTTCATACCATCGACCATGGTATCCTTCTGGATCGTTTATCTGGATTGGGCCACATACCACCTCCGGATGTAAGACGAAAGAGTGCCCTGTCTTCAAGAATATCGGAAGATTATTGGCAATCTCCAGCTACCAATATTAAATGACGTAACCTACTTGGAATGAAGCAGGCTAAGATCGAGACATCCAGCCATTTCTACCACTAAAGCTCTTCTAGAAGATGATTTTAATATCCACAACACATGGAAACAACATTGGCTAGGAAACTGCCCTCCACAATGCTGAAGCTTGCCCTGCATCTTGGAAAAACCACCTGGATTTGACCAGCCCCGTGCAATATGGACAACCTTGAACCGAATTTGCACGGGTCATGGTAGATGTGCAGATGCCCTTTATAAATGGGGCAAAATAACATCATCAAATTGTGATTGTGGGGCTGAAAAACAAACTATCCAACACATAGTGACAGAGTGTCAAAACCGAGCCGCCAATGGAGACTTTGCTGATTTTCTGGCTGTGACAACTGAAGCAAAAAACTGTATCTGTAACCTAGACATGCGATTGTGATCTTCCTGTCTATGTTTTATATTTTATATTTCATATTTATTATGCTCTATGTTTTTATTGTAATGCAATGTGAATGTGCCATATGATAAAATAAAAAATAAATAAAATGTGTATTGGGCTCGGGAGGCACAGTTTTAACGTGGTTCTGGTCCTTTTTGGAGGAGCAGTCTCAGAAGGGGGTGCTCGGGGACTTCTGTTCCTCCCCATGGCCATTAGCCTGTGGGGTGCCAAAAGGTTCTATCTTGTCCCCCATGCTTTTTAACATCCACATGAAACCGCTGGGGGAAGGGAGGTTTGTGCTGAAATGTCATCAGTATGCGGATGATACTCAGCTCTACCTCTCGTTTCCATCTGCACATCCAGGGAGGCTGTGGAACTCTTGAACCAGGGCCTGGAGGCTGTTTTGGGATGGATGAGGGTGAACAAGCTGAAACTTAATCCAGACAAGATGGAGGTACTGTGGGTTGGGAAACCAACTACTTCGGATGGAGGTTTACAACTGGCCTTAGGTGGGGCTGCACTCCCCTTGAAAGACCAAGCGCACAGTCTGGGAGTCCTGCTGGACTCTGAGCTAACCAGGGAAGCCCAGGTGGCTGCGGTGTGCAGGAGTGCTTTTTACCAGCTTAGGCTGGTACGCCAACTGTGGCCCTGTCTGGAGAGGATGGACCTTGTCTCAGTTATCCACGCACTAGTCATGGCCAGGCTGGACTACTATAATGTGCTATACGTGGGGCTGCCCTTGAAGACGGTTCAGAAACTCCAGCTTGTGCAGAATGAGGCTGCCCGAGTACTGGTGGGGCTGAGGCAATTCAATCATATAATGCCTATACTGCGCCAGCTGCACTGGTTACCAATGCTTTTCCGAGCCCAATTCAAAGTGTTGGTTTTGACCTTTAAAGCCTTAAATGGTTTGGGACCAAGTTATTTGAAGGACCGCCTACACCCATATCAGCCTGCCTGTACTTTAAGATCAGAAAGAGAGGCCCTTCTCATTTGCCCACCCATGAGAGCAGTCAGGTGGGTGAACACATGTGAGAGGGGCTTCTCTGCAGTGGCCCCACACCTTTGGAACAAGCTGCCATTGGAGATCCGCCATGCTCTGTCACTGCATAATTTTAAGAAGGCCTTGAAAACATATTATTTTACCTTGTCCTTCTATTGATGTGACTGCTACTGTTGCTGCTGCTAACATCATTGTTGGTTTTATTGTTGGTTTTAATTGTTGCATTAATTGTTGGCTTTTTGTGTTTTTATGTTTTTTAACATTTTTAATATTTTAACTGTTTTTAACAAGAGACCTCTTCCAGAAAATTAGAAACATCGGAGGTAAATTCCAGGCAAAAATGGGTATGATCAAAAACAAAGATGGCAAGGACCTAACAGAAGCAGAAGAGATCAAGAAAAGGTGGCAAGAATATACGGAAGATCTGTATAGGAAGGATAATAATATCGGGGATAGATTTGACGGGGTGGTCAGTGAGCTAGAGCCAGACATCCTGAAGAGTGAGGTTGAATGGGCCTTAAGAAGCATTGCTAATAACAAGGCAGCAGGAGATAATGGTATCCCAGCTGAACTGTTTAAAATCTTGCAAGATGATGCTGTCAAGGTGATGCATGCCATATGCCAGCAAATTTGGAAAACACAAGAATGGCCACCAGATTGGAAAAAATCAACCTATATCCCCATACCAAAAAAGGGAAGCACCAAAGAATGTTCAGACTATCGAACAGTGGCACTTATTTCACATGCAGGTAAGGTAATGCTCAAGATCTTGCAAGGTAGACTCCAGCAATTCATGGAACGAGAATTGCCAGATGTACAAGCTGGGTTTCGAAAAGGCAGAGGAACTAGAGACCAAATTGCCAATATCCGCTGGATAATGGAGAAAGCCAGGGAGTTTCAGAAAAACATCTATTTCTGTTTTATGGACTTTTCTAAAGCCTTTGACTGTGTGGATCATAACAAATTGTGGCAAGTTCTTGGTGGTATGGGGATACCAAGTCATCTTGTCTGCCTCCTGAGGAATCTGTATAACGACCAAGTAGCAACGGTAAGAACAGACCACAGAACAACGTACTGGTTTAAGATTGGGAAAGGAGTATGGCAGGGTTGTATACTCTCACCCTACCTATTCAACCTGTACAAAGAACACATCATGCGACGTGTTGGGCTTGATGAAGCCAAGGCTGGAGTTAAAATCACTGGAAGAAACATTAACAATCTCAGATATGCAGATGATACCACTTTGATGGCTGAAAGCGAGGAGGAGCTGAGGAACCTTATGACGAAGGTGAAAGAAGAAAGTGCAAACGCTGGGTTGCAGTTAAACCTCAAAAAAACCAAGATTATGGCAACCAGCTTGATTGATAACTGGCAAATAGAGGGAGAAAACGTGGAGGCAGTGACAGACTTTGTCTTTCTAGGCGCAAAGATTCCTGCAGACGCTGACAGAAATCAGATTTCTGACAGAAATCAGAAGACATTTACTTCTTGGGAGGACAGCAATGACAAATCTTGATAAAATAGTTAAGAGCAGAGACATCACACTGACAACAAAGGTCCGCATAGTTAAAGCAATGGTCTTCCCCATAGTAACCTATGGCTGTGAGAGCTGGACCATAAGGAAGGCTGAGCGAAGGAAGATAGATGCTTTTGAACTGTGGTGCTGGAGGAAAATTCTGAGAGTGCCTTGGACTGCAAGAAGATCAAACCAGTCCATACTCCAGGAAATAAAGCCAGACTGCTCACTTGAGGGAATGATCTTAAAGGCAAAACTGAAGTACTTTGGCCACATAATGAGAAGACAGGATACCCTGGAGAAGATGCTAATGCTAGGGAAAGTGGAAGGCAAAAGGAAGAGGGGCCGACCAAGGGCAAGGTGGATGGATGATATTCCAGAGGCGACCTTGGGGGAGTTGGGGGTGGCGACAGCCGACAGGAAGCTCTGGCGTGGGCTGGTCCATGAAGTCACGAAGAGTCGGACAAACAACAACAAGCCGCCTTGGGAGGGCTTCTGCCCTGAAAGGCGGCCAAGAAATATCTGCAGGGCCACAGGTTGCCCTCCCCTAATCTAGAACCTAGAGACATCACACTGTCCTTTTTGTGCTTGGTGACAGAGAGAGACAAGGAGTTATGAAGGAGGCAACTCCAGAAATGGAGGGAACATTCAGCAGGAGAGATATGCCCCTTCCTTCCTTCCTTCCTTCCTTCCTTCCTTCCTTCCTTCCTTCCTTCATACCTGGAGCCTTTGCTTGCATAGCTAAATGTGGAGCAATTTGGGGGTGGGGGTGGTCTGGTTCTACCCCATCATGTTCATTTTAATATGTATCATTTAATGGAATGATGGGATGAGGCTGTAAAGAAGGTTTAATAGTGGCATAAAGACTAGGACTGTATTTATTTATTGCTTTCTTCTTTCAAAGTGTGTGGCAGAGCTTCATCCTGCAGGGTGTAATTCCTGCCCTAGCTCCCAATTTCTTCTTTTACCATAATCCTTCTAGAATTCTTCCTGCTCCTCTCCCCTCACAGAGGCAATGTAGACCCCTTGTTTCCCATTTGCTCAGCTTCCAGGGCACCCAGGAAATCCCCTGAAACCCCAAGCCTAGCAGTCGTATTCCAGAGGGGGAGGCAGAGGGGATCCTCATTTCCCCTTGCTTTGCCCAGCAGATCCCTCAGCTGCAGTGTCCAGGTTCTGCTGCAGCTGATTCCTGGCAGACCAAAGTATGCCTGGACTTGGGTTTCTGCTCCTACGTCAGCTGCCTGCAGAGGGGCTCATTAACTCTGGGGAACTGGCAAAAATGGATCTTGGTCCTCCTGCCATGTCCATGAGTCGTTGGCCCACAGCCATCACCAGGGCCGCGCCATCCACAGTGGGGGCAGCCATTCCATGTTTTCTGTGGGGGGTGCAGCACCTGGAGTGGTGCCCTAGCTTGCGTAGAGGCGAAGCCTGATGCTCGTTGCCAGAGGCTGAAATGCAGGCTAGCCCCGTGACTGTGGCGTGGTCTCCCAGGAGAGGAGAAGAGAGGAGAGGAGAGGCGAGGCGAGGCCAGGAGCAATGGCAGGAGAACCTGGAGCCCTGAACCCATTCTGAACCAGTCTCTGTGACTCCAGATGGGGGTTCTTCGCCTGACCAAACAAGACGCCCTGTGCAGCAGTTCCACCCTCTCCTCTGTGACAGATTTCCCAAGATAAGAAAAAAAAAACAGAAGCAGCAGCAGGGAAGGACGGGAGAGGTATGGGTGGAAGATGTCATCATCTGGGACCCCCCCCCCCCGCCGCCCATTACAGTTCTATGAAGGAGGCAGGGAGATGGTGTGACAAAAGCCTCAACTGGAAGCAGTTGAGGCTTCCCTCACCCTCACCCTGCCCCTGCCCACACACTTTGCTCTTCATTCCTGCTGTCCATCACGTGGGTGGAATTGGGCCCTGGGCAATGAGCTGACGGGGCTCCTTTCCCTTGTCTTGCAGTCAGTGAGAGGGGGCTTTTCTCGGCTCCAGAGCTGCATCGCAGAGCTGCGTGCCTTGCCAATGGAAGGGGTGTTCCGGCCAAAGGAGGATGTGGTGAGCCAGGCAGTGCAGGATGGGCTCCAGCAGTTTAAACAATACACTGGGAAAGACATGGCAGGTGCTTCCCTCAGCAGCTCTTCTGTGGAGGTAAGACAGACCCCTGGCCTCAAGGGGGAGTGGGAGGGAAAGGAGTCCTCACCATTTGCTGCCCAGCCTGTGTCTGGTGGCTGCCCGTAAGAACAGGGTGCCAGGGGAATAACTGGGCTGTCACCCAAATCCCACTTCAGCCGGCAGGAGCAAAGCCCTTCCAGATCACTGGTGGCAGGGGGGAGCCATTCTCCAGAGGCGTGTCTCCACTTGTGTCCTGCCAGCCACAACGTGATTTGAGGAGTGGCCCGAAGCATCCAGGTCTCCCCTGGCCTGCCCCCTCTGTCAAAGCCACATCTGTCATGCCTCAGAGAACACTCAGATCTCCTTGGGACACTGGTGTGGACAGAAGAAGCAAGCTGGTGTGCTGCAAAGTGCAGGAGAGACCCCCTCCCCAGAAATGGCCAGAGGGTTTCCAGCACAAAGTCTGATGTGACGGGCCTCTGAATTCAGGCCTCCAAGATGGAGCCCGTCAGGGGCAAGTGTCCTGAGCATGGGCTCCAATAGCTTTCCCCAGCATTGTCCATTCTTGTCAGGGATGTCGCTCAGACCACAAGGGAGCGCCAGCAGCAGTTCTGTTTGTTGATTACATTTCCATCCATTCCTCCAAGAAGTCCAGAGTGCCCCTGTCTCCCCTGGTCTTTTGTCCCCATGACATCCTGGTGAGGCAAGTCAAGCTGAGAGCGCATGCAACTGGCCCCCTGTTGCCCGGGGCACTCCTTGGCTGCACAGGGCGTTGACCTGCCTCTGCCTGGCACCAGTGGAGGTGGCAGGCCGGGCAACGTTTCCAGATGGGATCCTCTGGCCAGGAGCGGATGCTTCTCCCTTGGAGTTGCTGTAATACAGCTTTGCTTCCAGATTACAGTCCTGACTAGCCAACTCAACACAGAGATGGCCAAGCAGCTGGAGGCTGGGCTGCAAGATGCCGACCTGGTCAGTCTCCGACAGTTGCAGGTGGTTGAGCTCTCCAGGGCGGGAGTCCAGGAGCCATCGGAGGCTGCGGAGTGGGCCAGCTGTGCGAGAGCGGGAGCCAGCAGCAGCGGTGAGTGCTGCGACCTCTCGGAGCGCAGCTGCTTCTGCATGAGGTGGATGAGGCTTCCCCACAACGGGCTGGAAGCAGAATGGGGTGCCAGTGGTTGCATATGGTGCCTCATAGAGCACCAGATTATTCAGCCAGATGATCCATCCCTTGGGCCACCAACTTCCCTTAATGTTTGCCATCACTCATCCCACTCTGTAGAGGTTCCCTGCCACTTTTGTTAGGAGTGGGAGCTTCCGCTGCACCCAGTGCTTTCCTGTTCAGCACGGCCCCAGCATTACAGATTGTTTACTGATGAAATGCCCCTTAGTGTCTGTTCCCCATGGGGAGAAGAGCTTTAATTACTAGATGCCTCTCACGCGCGTGTTTCGAGTACACAGGAGGCGGAGAATAGGAAACCAGTAACTAAAACCCACCCCACCCCAGCGTGTAATAGAAATTGACTAAAGGCCTATTCTATTCTATACAAGAGGGCAGAGATCTGAGCTTAGGACCTCTTGTCTCTTTCCATTTTAGCAAACAGCAGTGGTAAGGTGGCCAGTGTGCTTTGGGATTGCAGTGTGGAGGGAGGGGGAGGATGTGGGTGAGTTGTGTTGATGCTGCCTCCTCCCTGTTGCAAGGACTTACAATCATAGAATCATAGAATAGTAGGGTTGGAAGGGGCCTATAAGACCATTGTGTCCAACCCCCTGCTCCATGCAGGAATCCAAGTCAGAGCATCCCTGACAGATGGCTGACCAGCCTCATCTTGAATGCCTCCAGTGTGGGAGAGCCCAACACCTCCCTAGGTCATTGGTTCCATATTGCTCTAACAGTCAGGATGTTTTTCCTGATGTTCAGCCAGAATCTGGCTTCCTGTGACTTGAGCCCATTATTCTGTGTCCTGCATTCTGGAATGATTGAGAAGAGATCCTGGCCTTCCTCTCAAGTCCTTAAAGAGCGCTATCCTATCTCCCCTCAGTCTTCTCTTCTCAAGGCTAAACATGCCCAGTTCCTTCAGTCTCTCCTCATAGGGCTTTGTTTCCAGTCCCCTGATCATCTTCGTTGCCCTCCTCTGAACCCTCTCCAGCTTGTCTACATCTTTCTTGAACTGTGGTGCCCAGAACTGGACATGGTACTCCAGATGAGGCCTAACCAGTGCTGAGTAGAGGGGAACTAGTACCTCCTGTGATTTGGAAGCTATATTTCTGTTAATACAGCCCCAAAGAGCATTTGCCTTTTTTGCAGCCACATCACACGGTTGGCTCATATTCAGCTTGTGATCGACAACCATTCCAAGATCCTTCTCGCTCGTGGTATTGTTGAGCCAGGTATCTCCCATCTTGTAACTGTGCATTTGGTTTCTTTTTCCTAGATGCAGATCTTGGCATTCATCCCTATTAAATTTCATTCTGTTGTTTTCTGCCCAGCGCTCCAGCCTATCAAGGTCACTTTTTTTTTTCTGTCTTCCAGGGTAACAGCTATCCCGCCCAACTCTGTGACATCTGCAAATTCGATCAGCATTCCCTGCACCTCCTCCTCCATGACATTAATACAAATGTTGAGGAGCACTGGGCCCAGGACTGAGCCCTGCGGTACCCCGCTTGTTACCTCTCCCCAGTTTGAGAAGATTTTATTTATTTATTTATTTATTTCATTTCTATACCGTCCAATAGCTGAAGCTCTCTGGGCAGTTCACAAAAATTAAATCCAAGCAACACACAATAAAACAATTTAAAATATACAGAACATTAAAACCACAATATAACAATACAACCACAATAAAACCTAGCAGCAGTGCAGGAGTTTAAAATACAGATTTAAAACAGCAAAGATAAAAATTTAGAAAGCTAAAATGTTAAAATGCCTGGGAAAATAAAAAGGTCTTCACCTGGCACCGAAAGGAATACAATGTAGGCGCCAGGCGAACCTCACTAGGGAGCTCATTCCAGAGCCGGGGTGCCACAGCAGAAAAAGCCCTCCTCCTAGTAGCCACCCGCCTCACTTCCTTTGGCAGGGGCTCACGGAGAAGGGCCGCTGATGATGATCTTAAGGTCCGGGCAGGCACATATGGGAGGAGGCGATCCTTCAGGTAACCTGGCCCCAAGCCGTTAAGGGCTTTGAATGTTAACACCAGCACTTTGAATCGGGCCCGGAAATGGACTGGCAGCCAGTGCAGCTGGAAAAGTACTGGCGTAATATGAGCTCGCAGGCCAGTCCCTGTTAACAATCTTGCTGCCCTATTTTGGACCAGCTGAAGTGTCCGGACCGTTTTCAAAGGCAGCCCCACGTATAACGCATTGCAGTAATCCAGACGAGAAGTTATCAGAGCATGGATAACTGTAGCAAGGCTATCTCTGTCCAGATAAGGGCGTAGTTGGTATACCAGCCTAAGCTGATAAAAAGTGCTCCATGCCACTGAGTTCACCTGTGCCTCAAGTGACAGTTCTGGACCCAAGAGCACCTGCAAACTACGAACCTGATCCTTTAGGGGGAGTGCAACCCCCTCCAGAACAGGTTGAATATCACCTAGCCGGGCAGACGAACCACCCACTAACAGTACCTCCGTCTTGTCTGGATTGAGTTTCAGTTTATTAGCCCTCATCCAGTCCATTACCGTGCCCAGGCACTGATTCAGAACAGTCACTGCCTCACCTGGTTTTGATGTAAAAGAGAGGTAGAGCTGGGTGTCATCTGCATATTGATGGCACCTCAGCCCACACCTCCGGATAACCTCCCCCAGCGGTTTCATGTAGATGTTAAACAGCATGGGGGATAAAACAGAGCCCTGTGGAACCCCATGGCACAATTGCCATGGCACAGAGCAGTAATCCCCCAGCACCACCTTCTGGAATCGGCCATCCAAGTAGGAGCGGAACCACTGTAGTGCAGTGCCTCCTACTCCCAACCCAGACAACCTATCCAGAAGGATACCATGGTTGATGGTATCGAAAGCCGCTGAGAGGTCCAGGAGAATCCACAGGGTCGCACTCCCCCTGTCCCTCTCCCGGCAGAGGTCATCCCACAGGGCGACCAAGGCAGTTTCCGCTCCAAAACCAGGCCTGAAGCCCGATTGAAATGGATCTAGATAATCCGTTTAATTCAACAGTGCCTGGAGCTGTCCTACAACCACCCGCTCGAGCACCTTGCCCAGGAAGGGGATGTTGGCCACTGGCCTATAATTGTTAACATCCTCTGGGTCCAGGTTAGACTTTTTCAGGAGTGGTCTAATTACTGCCTCTTTTAAAGCGGCAGGCACCACTCCCTCTCTCAAGGAGGAATTTACAACCTCCTGGACCCAGCCGGACAACCCCTCCTTGTTTGATTTAATAAGCCATGAAGGGCAAGGGTCAAGCATACAAGTGGTCGATCGGACTTGGCCAAGCACCTTGTCCGCATCCTCAGGCCTCAGTAACTGAAACTCATCCAATAAAACTGGACCAGATGGTGCTCTGAACGCCTCTACCAATGGAACTGCATCAATGGTGGTGTCCAATTCATGACGATCCCATTGATAAGCACTCTTTGAGTCCAATTCTGTAGCCAACTGTGGATCCACAGGATCGTTGTTTCATCTAGCCCACTTTGAGCTAGTTTGCTCGTCAGGATATCATGGGGCACTTTGTCGAAAGCTTTGCTGAAGTCGAGGTATATTCTGTCCACAGCATTCCCACAGTCCACAAGGGAGGTTTCCTGATCCAAAAATGAGATCAGATTCGTCTGGCAGGATTTGTTCTTGACAAACAGATGTTGGCTTCAAGTAATCCCTGCATTGTTTTCCAGGTGCTTACAGATGGATTGCTTTATCATCTGCTCCAGAATTTTCCCAGGGACTGATGTCAGACTGACTAGTCTGTAGTTCCCAGGTTCCTCCATTTTGCCCTTTTTGAAGATAGGGACAACATTAGCCCTCCTCCAGTCATCTGGCACTTCACCCATCTTCTATAATTTCTAAAAGATAATAGACAGTGGTTCTGAGAGTTCTTCTGCTAGTTCCTTTCTTACTCTAGGATGCAGTTCATCTGGCCCTGGAGATTTGAACTCATTCAAAGTCATTAGGTGTTCCTTGACCATATCCCTATCGATCTCAAGCTGCAACCCTGCCCCTTCAGCCTGTACTTTGCCTTTGTCAGGGGGCTCATAGACCCTCTTTTGGGAGAAGACTGAGCCAAAGTAGGAATTGAGCACCTCTGCCTTTTCTTGGTCATCTGTTATCATTTTGCCATCCTTATTGAATAGCTGAACAACCATTTCTTCCCTCTGCCTTTTACTATGCACGTAGCTGAAGAAAGCCTTTTTGTTGTTTTTAGCATCCCTCACTAACCTCAGCTCGTTCTCAGCTTTAGCCTTCCTGACGCCATCCCTGCAATTCTGTGCTACCTGCCTGTACTCTTCCGTTTTTCTTGGCCTTCCTTCATATATGTGTGTTTTTTTGTTTTCAAGTCATCTCTAAGCTTGTTGTGAAGCCACATTGGCTTCTTCTGTTGTCTTCCACCGTTTTTTTTCTTGTTGGAATCGTTTGTAATTGTGCCTTGAGAACCTCCTTTTTTAAAAACACTTCCACCCATCTTGGACTCCTTTTCTCATTAGAGTCACTTGCCATGGGACCTTACCAATCATTGTTCTGAGTTCATTAAAATGGGCTTTCCTAAAATCCAGGGTACCCATTTGGCTACACGCAGCTTTTTAGAACCAAGAACTCAAGCATACCATGGTCACTTTCCCCCAGAGTTCCCGTAACTGCTACCTTATCCACTGAGTCATCTGTTTGTTAGGATCAAGTCAGGGATAGCCAATCCTCTAGTTCCTTCCTCTACTATCTGTAGGAGGAAGTTATCTGCCACACAAGTCAGGAATCTCTTGGAGGGGCCATGTTTTGCAGAATTTGTCTCCCAACAAATATTGGGGAAATTGAAGTCCCCCATTGCTACTACATCATGCTTCCTTGAAACATTGGCTATTTGCTTTTCAAAAGTTTCATCCTCGTCTTCTCCTTGATTGGGTGGCCAGTAGTAGACTCTGACCACCAGGTTCCTTTTATTCTTTGCTCCTTTTATTTTGATCCAGATGCTCTCGGTGGGGCTACCAAGCTCATCCTCCTGTATTTCTGTGCAGAGATATGTATTTTTCACATACAGTGCAACCCCACCTCCCATTCTGTTCCTCCTGTTCTTTTTGAACAAGTTATATCCTTCAATTGCTGTATTCCAGTCATGGGAGTCATCCCACCAAGTTTCACTTACACCTATCAAGTCATAATTTCCCTCTTGTATTAAGAGTTCAAGTTTGTTCTGTTTGTTTCCCACACTCTGGGCATTAGTATATAGACATTGAAGACTATGTGCTTCATAGTCTGGCTTTCTTCCTACATCTGTCTGAAGACTATTGGGCGCTATTAGAGATGTTCTCTCCGTAGCTGTGCATGAGCCTACATCCATTGTTACCCCCAACTTTACATCTCCCTTCCCCGTAGGATTCAGTTTAAAGCCCTCCTGATGAAGTTCTTCATGCTGTGGCCAAACACATTCTTCCCAGCCCTTGAGAGGTGCAACCCATCCCTTGCCAACAATCCATCTTCCAGGAAGTATAGCCTGTGGTCCCAGAATCCAAATCTGTAGCTTTGGCACCACCTTCGTAGCCAGTCATTCACCCGGAGTATTTTTCTTTCCCATGCTATCCCACTTCTAACTACTGGAAGGATGGATGAGAAAACTATCTGGGCCCCAAAGTTCTTGAGTTTCCTTCCCAAAGCTTCAAAGTCTGACATAATTTCTTCGTAGCTCCACTTGGTATCATTTGTTCCCACACGGATGAGGATACCTGTCAGTGGGCTTTATGAGTGTAGGCAACCCTTCAGTCATGTCTCTAATTCATCCTCCTGGGAGACAGCATACCTGGAGAGTCCATGGGTCTTCGTGACATATTTGGGTTTTGATCCCACGCAGCAAGGAGTATCCCACTACTAATATTCTTCTCTTCTTGTTGTAGGCCTTGGTTTCATTGCCTCTGCTTGACTGACCTTCAGCCTCTTGCTCGCTCTCCTGTGGGGTCCCCTGTAATTCTTCCTCTACAGGCTGTCCTCCAGTCTCATCCTCAAGTTCCTGGAAACAGGTCCATAGTTCCACTGTGTCAGGAGCACCCTAGCTGCCTCTTACAGTCCCCTCCAATAGCCAACTCAAGACACAGACGAAGAGGATTCTTTCCAAGGCTTTATTCCTTTACAACTTAATGACTCTTTCAGATGCTAATCACCAGTGACTAAGCAAGGAACTGCACTGGGGTAGTTAGCAGAGTAGCCTAAGCTCCAGGTAAGGCAGTTGGTCCCCGTTTGAAGGAGAAGAGCGGGAAATCTCTGAACTTATGGGCTATGTAGAGGTCCTCCCTCTTACCCATAGGTCCTCGGGATGTGACCGTTGTTTTAGCGCCAAGCGGGCAGAGTGCCTCCTCTCGGCGCCCTCCATCTGGCACCGCTCCCTGCGTCTGCGCCGAGCATCCAGCAAGACCCTATCCCCCGCGCTCTTGCTGCCAGGGTCACTATCTCAGGAATGCTGGCAGGAGGAATCTCTCCCTGCTGCTGTGCCTGTGAGTGATGAGTGAGCTCCTCTCCCATGGGTTGTTGCTCTTCCTCAGAATCAGAATTGCTCTGGGGCTCTATGGGCTCAGTTTCCACCCTGACACACTGCTTCCACGGGTGTGGAGTGGCTTCTAGTTCTTCTGCTCCTTTCACCCTTTTCCAAGGAGTATCTTCTACAGGCCTGCTGGGGGTGTGTATCAGGATTCCTTTTGCCCCTATTGTAGACTTCAAATGCCAAATCAAACACAGACAAGAGGCTTCAATCCATGGCTTTAATCCATTACTTCAATGGGTCATAGAGATGCAAATTCCCAGTGACTCTCAGTCTACAAAGGAAAAGCCTTCAGGGGGATCAAAAGGTTTGCTATGAAAGTTGCCCACCATTTGAAGAAAAGGCGGGCTCAGTATCCTAACTTAAGGGGTGCGGGGGAGATCTCCCTCTCTCTTGTGAGGCCTCTTGGCGCAGCTGTTCACACCGGGCCAATCGGGCAGACCGCCTAAGCTCCGCCCTGGCCATCTCTCTTGGCTTTGCATCTGCGCCTGGTGTCTAAGAATTCAGGCTCTCCAAGCCCCTCCTCTCCCTGTTCGCTATCTCTCACAGGGGGTGGTGGTGAAGAGGGGCCCTCTCCGTCCAGCTGGACCTTTGAAACCTGAAGAGTCTGCCTATCCATGTCTGGACAAACCTGGGAAATTCCCTCCCCCATGTCTTGCGGTTCTTCTTCAGAATCTGAACTACTCTGCCACTCCTTGCACTCAGAGGCAACCCTGATGGGGGGGGGCAGTTTGCCCTGGGCCCCACACAACAGGGGGGCCACCTGGGCAAGCATTATTTTATTTTAATAAAATGCAAGCAATTCACATGAGCCAAGGCAAGGAGAGCATTTTTTTAATGTTGAAAAACACGCTCACACATGCTCAGAATGCTCCTGCTGCTCTAGAGCCTTTCCCTGGACTGGAAAAGCTTTGGAGTCTGCCTGGTGCCCAATGCCAGGCAGTGCTAGCCCCCTAATTATGAGGGGAAGTGCCACAAAAAATAGGGTGAGCTCAGGCTGTTCAAAGATGACCCCTTTCCGCTGCAAGGGAGGGGTACTTTGGGACGAGGGGGGGTTGCACAAAGGAAGAAGGCTGGCTAATTGACTGGCCAGTAAATGGAGTAGGTGGCTGACTGGCCAGTCAGAGCCACTTGTGGGTATGTTGGGCCATCCAAACCCAGTTGAATGGAGTGGGTGGAGTGACTGAGGCACAGTATCTGCTTTTTCCACTCTACCCTTCTTCACATGTAGAAGCGGGGTGGGGGGAGAGAGAGAGAGAGGAGACCAGACCATCACTGTTTATTTTTTCATATTTATACCAGTGTGTTCTTCATTTAAAAATCTTTCCAGTCTCTATTTTGCGTGTCTGGAGAAATGCATAGGTAGTGCTGGGTTGTAAAATGCAACAAAAATCTTTGTTCCCATCTTGTGTACACCACCTCCCCCCACCCCAGTGACTGGGGAAAAAGTCATTATGTGGTTTCTGCTAGAAATCACTTTCTCTGTGTTGCTGTTCTGGATAAATTGAGGTGGGGATGGGCTGGTTTTAAATTGGGGCCTTTTTTTATCTTCCCTTATACTTGCCTTAAGTAATTAATTGTTCTCCATTCTGTGGTGCTATACAGTGCTTCTAAGTCTGTTTTTTTATCCTTTCCTTTGTTTGGTGGTAGATAGTAACACCTTAGAACACACATTTCTGGCTAAATTCGTTTTCTGTTTGCCGTTCCAAATTATTGTTTTAAGCCCTATGATTATGTAACCCATACTCAGCATTGACTTCAATCGCCTGCTGCCTCAGTTTTCCCGTGTGTGAAATGAGTTCCCCCCCTTTCTTCCAATCATTGAAAAGTTGCCTTACAACACATATTCCTGATTAAAGTCCTCATTTTTCTGCTTGCTGGGCCACACTTTAAAAAAAGCCTGTGATTATCTATACCAAATATTCAAGGGCAACTCTTCAATCATTTCTTCCTATAAAGGTCACCCATTATAACAGAACTTCTGGTCATAATCCTTACTCCACATTGACTGGTTATGTGGTGTACCTCATAGGCCTTCTTTCAATCGTATGCATTTTCACTCTGAAGTCATAATTAGTGTAATGGCTCTTGCACTCCTGACTGTGCATAGCATTACAGTAGTACAGGGCATAGCATTTTATTTCTTGTTTTGAACAGAACTATCAGCTCAAGTTGTTTTGTATTAATATTGTATTCTGTTCCAGGCTTCTGAAAAAAACAAGCTGAGGAAGCAACTCAGAACTTGGTTCTGGAATGCTTCCTGGCAGTGGTTACTACGCCTTTGAAAGTTCTGCGTGCATAGTTCTTCTAGGAGTAGTGAATAGAGGAGAGAGGTGGTTGTAAGGGGAGGAGGAGGCCATACAACTTTTCTCCCATTAATTTTAACTAAATGAAAAATAGTACATTTTTTACATTTTTTTCCACCAAAATTTCCTTTAAAAAATTGTCAATTTGTAAGAAATAAACAGCATATATTCAAACATGAAAATATTTGGCCCAGTAATGGAGGGGATGCTGTTCTCCAAACCTCCTTTAACATTAGGTCTAAAATATTTTAATTTTATTAAAATTAAAATATTTAATTTTTATAAAATTAAACATTTCTATTTCTTTTCTATTGAAGAAAGATTAAACGTACTAATAATTAGTTATTAGTTACAAATATTTCAATATTTACTTTTTAACTATGTATTTATATGTATACAATAGTTATCCGAGAAGCTGAGACTTTTTAATGGGATTTATGGTCTTTCAATTATATATAATTTCAAAATGATTGTAATGTTTGTGTGTGACATGGCCCCCCTGAAAATTCCATTGCCTCAGGCCCCCCAGATTCCTCCGGGGAGCCCTGATCCTCTACTTCATTTTTCCTCGCCTCAGCATTTGTCTCTTCTGCCTCAGCTTGCTTTTGTTCTTCTGGCTTCGGTACTTCACTTTGGTGCTGTAGTTCCACTGTTCTGTCGAAAAACTCTTTGCCTTCTCTTATTCCCTGGAGGGTCGATACTCGCCGCTCCAGTCCTCTTACTTTCTCTTCCAACAGCACGATCAGCTTGCGCTTGTTGCACATGTAGGCCGTGTTGATCTCAGGCAAGAAGACAAACATGGTACACACCTTGCAGGTCACCACCATGGGAGTGTCTTTTCCTTCCATAGTCATGATTCTCTTTATCTTTCTACCTTTCTGATTGTACTGGGGTAGCCTGTGCTTTGTCTTCTATTCACTGGCAGTTAAAAACATAGTTCCAGCGTGTGTGTTACAAAAAAAGAAATTAAAAAAAAATTGTTAGGGGCTTCCACCTTGACCTCCCCTGGCCAACTCCTGTTCGCTCCCCCTGTTCCTCTGGGACTCTCCAGGGTCCCAGAGACCCTGTTTGCTGTCTCTGATGGCTCGCTGTCTGGGAGCTTGCTTGCTTGTATAGGCCCTGGACCAGCTGGAGCAGCTTCCTCTGCTCTACTCAGCTCGGAGACAGGAAACGGACTGAACCTCCCCAACCACGCAGCTACTGGGAGGACTCAGGCCATGCCCCCTCAGTTCACCTAGCTGAAAGGAGCTGCTTCGTCCCAGGTCCATGTGAGCTGGGCTCCCGGGGGGCTTGCCGCTCTCCCTGGCAACCCAGGGCCCGCAGCAGCTCCTGACCCTCCCCCACCTTCCTCAGGCGTGATTGTGCACCATCCACCAGAGTTTCACTTGTCCAAGGAGCGGTGAATTATGAGCAACCAAAGAAGGGTTTAATTCAGTGTGTGTGACGGATTGAAAAGGTGTGCTTTATCGTATTTTCTAAATCTCGTTACAATATTATTGTTGTGTGTAGGATTTGCAGTTTGTCCTCCTCCGTCATTCTCCTTTGATGGAAAAGGTATGGCGGGCTAATATGGTCTGCTGCTGCCACTTAGTGGACGGAGCTATCATCCCTCCATTTGGGCGTTTGTTCACGCTTTCCTTGGTGAGAGCCGCCGGATGGACCCTTGGCTAGAGGCGAGGGCTCAGGATTAACACAGCCTGGATTAAGCCCCTCTCCGCCATCCTGGGGCTGTGGCTGGTGCTGTCTTGTTGCTAACCAGCCAGGCTGGTGAAGCTTTCCACATCCTTTCTCAAGGGCACATAGTTCAGGGTTTAATTTCTGAGAGGGTTAGAAGACAGACAGATTTACCAAGGGGAGAAACTGAGGGTGCTGAAAGAATATGCACTTTCTCCTAGCAGTTTCACCTGCCAGTGAAACCTCTGGACAATATGAGGGGGAGGAAGGAGCTGGCTCCTGGCTCAGCCCCCCATGGCTTTTCCCTGGGCCAGGAAGCCTCATGGGAGAGCTGGTGGGCTCAGTACAACAGGCACTTTTGAGGTTGGTGTGAGGCAGGCTGGCCTGTGTGCCAGCTCACAGGACACAGTTGGCATGAGAGACGTCCTTGGCCAGAACACAGAGTTCAGCAGGAGGCAAGGAGAGCACTCAGATTTTGAGGTACATCCAACATCGGGATTCTCGAGACAAGATAAACAGCAGTATAGCTACCACTTCTCTACTGCATGAAATGACTTCTGTCATTAATTGCAGGAGGGGTGATTAAACATTGGGCAGCACGGGCAGCTCTGCAAGAGAACACAGGGCCCAGGGCGGCTCATAGCATCCCCCTTTTGGGGCCTCTGCAAGAGAGACTTGGAGGACAGGGCTCAGCTGGGCTGGGCTGGATGCGCCAGCAAATCCTGCCTGACTCTGGCTTAGTGGTGGGACCACCTAGAAAACATCTTGCCCCTCCAAGACCTTGAGAAGTGTCTTCTACCACTGAGGGGGCTTCTGCTGCTGCTGCTGCTGCTGCTGCAAGGGAGGCATCTCGCTGCAGGAACCTGTCAGGACGTCCTGGCTGTGGATTTGGGAAGCATCCTCAGGCAGAATGGAGACAGTCTGACCTGGGGCTCTCCTTTCCTTGCAGAGAACGCCGTGATCCTGGGCACAGACATTGACCTCCAGACTGTGGAGGACGACGCGGTGGCCTTGGAGATGTTCTTCAAAGCCTGGTTCCATGACCATGGCACCAATCAAGAGCACCTCCACCTCCTCCTGCCCATGGGAGCCATCAGCCATTCTGCCGCACTCTGGACCAGCCAGGGTAATTTGCCTTCCCTTTTGCTCCCAGCTGCCGCCACCCAGCTGCGCCTGTGGCAGGCGAGAGGGAAGGAAGCTTTGTTTGTTCCTTGGAGCTATGCCTGCTAGAGAAGGGCAAAGAAGGACAGCCTCTCCCTCTCCCTCTCGGCCCCTGGCAGTGACATCTGTTGTGTCTGATGTGTGCCATAAGATCTCTCCAAATCTCTCTGTGCAACGAGAGGGCCCTCTGCTCTGGAAGCGCCTCTCGTGGTTGGGTTCTGTCGGCTTGGTTGGTGGGCTGGCTGTTGTTTTCCCAGGTGCTGCCACGTTGTTCGTGTGGCTGGCAGGGACTTCTGCTGTTCGAGGCCAGTCACCGAGTGACTTGGGAGCAGGGCCAGCAAGCACACAGCTCTACAAGTAGCCTGCCAGTCCTAGGGAGTCATGATCCAGAGTGAGTGAGCAGGAGCAGCAGACAGTTCCCTTGAGCTGGGTCAGGCTTGTGAAGGGAGCCCAGCTCCATGGGCATGAAGGGGAACCCCAGTAACAAGGTGTCAAGGGAATAAGGAGTCCAGTGGACAGGCGAGCTGAGCAACAGGAAAAGATAGCCAAGGCAGTTGGCTCTTCCCTCCTGCCCCCATCTCGGCTGTGTAGCTTTCCAGGTAAACCCACGCTGTAAGGAAAAACAGCTATGAGAGTGGAAAGCAAGCAGTGGGATGTGCGTGGGGGCTATCCAGTATTGGATGAAGCATCACATGTACAACCATCTGCCTGCCGGACGGAATTCTTGGAAGTGTGCTCAGTGCGATGTGTGCTCCTGCCCCTCAAGGAACAGGGTCGTTCCCTTGAAGCCAGGGTTTCTGAGAGAGGTAGGATGTTTGTGGATGAGACCTTTGGGGCATCCCAATCCCAGGGGGACAGCTCCTCTGCAGCCATGAAGCATGAGGCTCTCAGAGGAGGACAGTATCGCTTTGAGGAAGAGGGCAATAATCCCTTGGAAGGGACCCATTCCTTGGGGGATGAACAGAGAATCCTTTTGCGCCAAGGACATGCTGTCCCCAGCGGGGTGGGGGAGCCAGTAGTTGTGGGCGGTTCAGTCATTAGAGCAGCCTTCCCCCACCAGGTGCCCTCCAGATGTTTTGCAGTTCAACTCCCATCAGCCCCAGCCAGCATGGCCAGTGGTCAGGAATGCTGGGAGTTTAGTCCAAAACAACTGGAGGGCACCTGGTGGGGAAGGCTGTATTAGAGACATAGACAGCTGGGTCTGTGACAGGTATGTAAGACCGCATGATGAATTGCCTGCCTGGTGCGAAGGCTGTGGATCTCAATGCTCATCCAGATAACCTGGGAGATGATGCTGGAGTGGGGGTCAGTGGTCATGGGGCATGTTGGCACCAATGTCGTGGGGAAATGGAGTTGTGAGGTCCTGGAAGCCAGGTTTAGGTTGAAATCCAGGACCACCAAGGTGGCTTTCTCTGCCAGGCTACCTGTTCCATGCACAGGGCCAGCTAGACAGGTGAAGCTGAGGGGTCTCAATGTGTGGATGAGAAGGTGGTACAGGGAGGAGGGGTTCAGATTTGTTAGGCACTGGGGACCATTTTGGGACAAGCTGGGCCTGTACAAGAGGGACGGGCTGCACTTGAACCAAAATGGAACCAGACTGCTGGCGCTCAACATCAAAAAGGTGGCAGAGCAGCTTTTAAACTCAGCCCTGCTTGGGGAAAGTTGACTGGAGCTGGGAAGCATCCAGCGCTGATTGGATCACGCTAGTTAAATTTTTTCCAATTGCCTGGATGTTGTGCCTGGATTGGTGCACAGGAGTGGACCTCACTCCCGAGTGCGTCTAGGCCAGTGCTGCCTGCCCCAACTGGCACGGGCAGCCCCCCCAGCCCTGCCGCCCTCTGTCCCGGAAGTGCTGGTGCTGCAGGTGCTCAGCCCGGCATGGCGCGCTCCCTCCCAACGTGGGCAGCCCTGCTGTGGCAGGAGTGTCGGCAGCGAGCGGGCCCTGCCAGGCGGGAGCACTGCAGGGAGCAGGTGCCTGGGCCCCCTATGTGATCCGGCATGGCGGCAGGTGATGCTCGAGGCCCCGGCCATGTTCTGCTCCGCCACCAAGCGGGCAGTAGCCTGCCCAGAGCGCCTCTTGGAGCTGCCGGGACCTTCACACCGGCCTTCTGCCCCCCCACAGCGTGTGTGAAGTGTGACATCCAGGAGCGGCTTCTCAGCCCCGCCCTGCTTCCTGCAGCCTTCAGCGATGGCGAAGCAAGAGCGGGCGACACTACCGCCCCCTTCTGGACGGCATCCGGGCCAGGCTGGGCCCCTCGCAAGCTCCGAGTCCTCAGGTGCCCGACTGGGAAGGGGCCGATGTTCCAGCAGACGCAAGGGCCGTGCGGGAGGGGGAGCAACGCCGCCAGGAGTTTGCAGAGGATCCAGTCCAGATCCGGGCCGGGCCTGCTCTGCCACACGGTCCCAGTGCGCCTGGGGACAAGGTGTCTCTAATCATGGTGGATGCCTGCCTCAAAGCCACACTGGCCGGCCTGGAAGTCATGCTCCACACCCAAGCTGTGATCAGAGGCACTCCATCCATGCCTAGAGGCACTCCTCTCTTATGCCTTGTGCTCCAGGTTAAACTCTAGTCCTCCAAACAGGTGCTGCTGGCCCAAGGCACCTTGCTGCTGATGGCAGAAAGTGGGCTGGATGCTACATGGGGGGGGGGGTCCACAGGGGCTTGAGCCACTGCACCCATGGAGTGCTCATTAATGGCTCTGCAGCCTCCTGGAGGGAGACCTCGAGTGGAGCCCGAGCAGGGCCAGGCCCTGGGCCGTGCAAGACTTCTCTACGGGGCCTGGGTGAGGGTGGAGAGGGGTTGCTTTTCACATTTGCAGATGACCCAACACTAGGAGGAGGATCAGCACCACAGAAGGTGGTCCTGGGGAGGCTGTGCAGAGGTGCCGACAGACAGAGTTCCGCTCCCCCTTCCCCTCCACACATCCAGCCGGGGCCAGGACATGTGGAACAGCTGGCAGACGCGATCCCGCGGGCAGCATCCCTGCCACAGCCTTGCCTTGGCCTGCTGGGATCAGCTTGCTCTCACCCTTGCATTACAGCTGCTGTGCGTGGGGGTGGGGATCTGCTTGGCATGCAGCCCCGTCCTCTGGCAGGAGGGCCCCCACCCCGCTTGCTTGTGTTTTGGGCAAGGAAAAACTCACCAGTGGCAAACCCCGACCCACTATTCTTTACAGCCCTGTGAACACTCCGCAGCACTCCTGGGGTGGTGGAAGCAACAGCCCCCCCCCCCCGCTCTAGCATCAGCCTGCCGCCCCCCCCCCGCCCCTGCACAAAGCATAGTAACCATCCCCTCTGCATGGGGGGGGGCATGGAGAGCCCCATGGCTTACAGGAGTTGCCACTGCAGGGCATTGAAGGCTGAAGGGCTGTGCGAGTCAGTGCTTTTTGGGCTCCCGCTGATCGTCAGGCCCACAAGCTGCTGGCGGCTGAACTGGGATGAACTGGAGGCCAACCAACACAGTTTCCAAGCCCTCTGCCACTGCCTGGGGGTGAGTCTGCGTGCGGGGGAGCCTGCGGCAGGCCACGTGAGATCGGCTCTAGGGTGCAGGGGACCTGCCACTGCCAGGGGGCAGCCCCACGGCGATTGCACCCAGGCGCTGCAGCGCAAGAGCCACACCCAAGCCTAGGCTGCTCGGGGCCTGGGCCCGCAGATGCCTGTCCTGATGGGCTGGCCCCATGCTGGCCCCAGCCCTGTGGCAGAGCCTGGCGCTGAGCCCAGTTGTCTCCCCAAAGCACTCCGCACCCTCCAGGCACGACAGTCCCATCCTCGCCTTGGGGCACGGCTGGGGGAATCTGGGAAGGGCCCAACGCACCAGCATGGCAAGTTCCGCGGAACCCCACCTCTACGCGTCGCCAAATCTTGGTTTCCTCTTTCAGAGACGGGAGTGGCTGCTTCTCGCCAAGTACGAGCTCCCAGGGGGGCCAGGTGGTCCCGGTTGGGGCCCCTCGGCAACCTCCTACCAGGTCCTCCTGCCCTCGGACTCCTCCTCGCTGCTGCTCCGCTCGGTGGCGGCCCGGGAGCTCCTCCTGCCTTGCAGCGCCCCTCTCCTTCCTGCTGACCCCCCTGATGGCGCCCTCCGCACGATGGAGGCAAGTGGGAGGCGCCGCAAGGCTGGCGAGGTGCAGCACCGGGCCGGTCCCGGGCTCCAGCCAAGGCTGCTCCCTGTCCAGCCTTCTCTCTGCACCAAGGGAAGCCGGGAGCACCTGCAAAGGGCAGGGCCAGGCCTGGCCTTCAAGGCGCTGCGAGCCTCTTGCCGCAGTTGCCCTCTCAAAAGGGCACCTCGGCCTACAACAGAGGCGGTCAGCTTCGAGCCCTGAGATGTTTCCTGGAACTCCCATCAGCCCCGGCCAGCATAGTCCAGGGCGAGGAATGATGAGCACTGCAAGCCAAGGCAGCAAGGGCACAAGCTGCCCGCCCCAGGCTTGCAGGAAGTGAGAACTGCCCATGAGACGAGCCTGCCTCACGCGAGAGCAGGGCTGGATCCCAAGACATGGGAGGGTGTGGAAGGCCATAGAAGCCCTGACGCAGAATCTGACCCCAAAGCCTGCCTCGTCCGGCAGCCTGTTCCCAGCATTTCCAGCCAGATGCCCCATCGAGAAGCCCCCCAAGCAGGGCAGGAGCACAAGGCCCCCCTGCATGTGTCCAATCCCCCTTGGCCGAGTGTTCCTCAGTTTTAGCTACGTGCTGCTGTACTTCCTTCAGTCTGTCCTGAATCCATCCCCATTCAGCTCAGGCCCTAGTATTAGGACCACTCACCCCCTTGTCCACAGCATGCATCAGTGTGCAAGTCCCAGGCAATGCCCCTTTTCCCCTTGAAAGGACTCGGTCCCCAGAGAGCGTGCAGCCAGCACGTAGACCCAGGGGCTGCCCCTCATCCGCCCTGCCCCAGACGCTGTCCAGGTGAAGTCTGGGGCCTGCATTTTGTGTTTGCAGAGATGAGAAAGACTGAGGGGGTGAATGATGGGGCAATGGGGGGGGGTGAGAGGGACAAAAATTACACGCACATCCTCTCACCCGCGCTGTAGAGCATCCTTGACAGCCTAGATGTGGAACCGGCCTACAACCCCCTGAGCATGACAAGTCACCTGTGCGGATTGCTGAGGAACAGCCTGGGCCGACCCCTTGCCTCCCGGCCTCAGCGGCCTCGCCAGGTACCGGGGTGGGGTGAATGATGCCAGGCCAGTGGCCACTGGAACAGATGCAGTTTTGGGGAGCAACGAACCAGGCTGGGGGTTGGGGGCATTTCCACCAGATGCCAGCCCTGTGTGACAGGCTGCAAGTGCAAACAAAAGCCTCCTGGCTGGGGGGACTGAGCAGAGGCTGCCTGGGTCAGGCAGGTGCCCCTGCAAGGGTAACAGTGTCTTTTTCTGCCCACAGCAAGCCAGCCGGTTGCACCTGAGCAAGGCCCGGGCCACCGTGGCCCCGCTCCACATGGCTCCCCCTGCGGCCAGCCTCATGTCCTCTCTTTTCTCCAGCGAGGAAGACGAGTTCCTGGGCTCCATGTAGAGACCACCCTTGGTCTTCCAGAGTCTGCCGTGGTCCACATGAATAATTCAGATGAGTGACCCTTAGAGGCTGCTGGGCACTGCTCATAGCCAAGCCCTCTGCCCCCCACCCCAAACTCAACCCTCTCCCACCAAAGGTTGCCCAAGGTAGCAGAGCGCCTCCATTCCTAGCACCAGAGGAGCAATTGTCCCGGGAGCTCCCTTCAAGCCAGCCCCCTTCTTCCCAGCCCTTGCTCCCCCTGCCATATGGTCTCTCCCAAAGAGGAACATCCCTCTGTAGGGGCCTCCAGCTCTCATGGCAGGAAGGGCCAGGGAGGCACTTGGCCCCAACGGAAGGAAGGTGGAAGAGCCGTTGCTGGAAGCCGAAAGCCTTCCCCTCTGGTGGGATTAGAGGCACTCCCCCTGCCCGGCCATTTGGCCCATGTCACAAGAGAAAACAGGGCCACTTAGAGCAACGCCCTGCCCTGCCGGAGCAAGGCAGTGGCAGGGTTATTTTGCTGCACTTTCAGCTTCCTCCTGGCAGCTGTTGGCCTCTTCCGGCCTCAGTTCAGCCCCACCCACCCCTCTTGCTTCAATAAACCTCATCATTGAAGACATGGTGTTCTTTGCTCTTCCCCCTTCCAGGCTCTTTTCTCCCCCCCCCCCCGCACACTGGAGAAGAGGGAAGGAGTTCTGGGCTACCCCACCTCCCCATGCTCTTGCAGCAGCCTGTAGAGGAAGCAGCAGCAGCAGGCGGAACTGGGGGCAGGCCCCACTGCTGCAGTCCCCCACTGCATCTCTAGCTCAAGTGCTGGGGGCTAGTCCTGCTTGGGACCACTGGAGGGAAACCCTTTCACCTCTCTGGGACTGCGGCCTCATTTCCAGAGGGCTTAAACCTCTGGCAACAGGATAGCTGCTGTGTAAGAGCCCTCCTCCCTCCCCCTGAATCCCTGGAGAGCCACGGCTGCCAGTCCTGGGCTGGCTGGACCAACAGATTGACTCCAGATAAGGCCGTCCTGCAGATGAAGCCTCGTCCGTTCAGGGTGGCCTCAGCACAAGGGCAGATCAGAGGCGCCCAGCCACAGCGGGCTTTGCTCTTAAGAAGCGCCAGAGCTGCTGCCTGGCTCAGCTGCCATCGTCCTCCTCCTCAGCCTGGACAGGAGGGGCCAGGCTCTGCTCTGCCCCAGCTGCCTCTCCCTCCTGCCACTTCCATGCCCAAGGGAGAGGATGGACAGACGGCTAGCCAGCCTGGCATCCATGGAAACAGCCCTCCACTCTGAAGGGAAGATGCTTTGGGCCAAGGCTGCGGGTGCTCACAGCCTAGCACAGAAAACGGCCTCGGGGGTCCCACTTAAGCAACCCTGCTGCTGCCGCCACTGCCAGGAACTACAGCAGCTTTGCTATCCAGGCAGTTGCTCTCTCCTACTCTCGTCCCCAAAGAAACAGATGGGGTACAAGCGGCCATGATTTAAATGCATTGTTTACTCAGATGGCAGCACGGGGTGAGCTTGCTGAGGCCACAGAAAGCACTGAAGGAAGAAGATCTCGCAGCCCCTTCTGGATTCTCTAGTGACAACAGACACAGGGAAGGTGTAGCTCAGTGGTAGAGCTCGTGCTTGGCAGGCAGAATGTCCCAGGTTCAGTCCCCTGTGGCCTCTCCTACCAGGGCTGGAAAACTCCTGCCTGAAATCCTGGAGGAAGAGCCATTGCTGCCAGTCACTGACAACAATCCTGGGCTAGATGGACCCAGGGTCTGGCCCAGTCCAAGGCAGCTTCCTATGTCCCCATGCCTTGGAAGCCCCATGGGGGGGAGCCACTGAGGAGCAGGGCAGGCCTACTCCTGCCCCCCCCCCCCGCTGCACCTACTCAGAATCACTCCCAGCACAGATTCTAAAGGCAAGCAGAGTTCTGTGCAGGGCTTCGGCGTTCCCTGTGTGCCCCAGGCAGCATAGCCCTGAGCAACCAGGAGCCAGGGTGATGCCCCTCCCCTCCCACCACATGCAATTCCAGTAGAAGGCCCAGCTTTAATATCAAAATAAACTTCTCTAGAAAAATGTCTCCCACAGCACATCCTGCCATCTGCAGGGGGGCTGTGTGTGTCAAGAAGCCTGGCTGTGCTTGAGTGACAGAGTGAGGCTGAACACCCTGCTGGCCCAAAGCTGGCCTCCTCCAGTTTCTCAGGACCCCACGACCACAAGATTCCCCTCCGGCTCCAGGCTGCCCTCAGATCTCACCCAGGTCTTCATACACAGAGGCTGGCCGGCTTGCGTCCACAGACTGCTCGTGCCCGGAATGGCCGGCTGGGACCAGTGGCAGCTTCAGCACACGGCTGTAGATGGGCTCCTCTTCCTCCCCCCCCTCGTTGTTGTTGTTGTTGCTGCTGTTGCTGGAACCGCCCTTGGGCCCGTCCCGGTCAGGCACGGAGGGTGCCCGGGGTGTGCTGGAGCTGCCCAGCTGAGGGGACTTCTTGTAGGCTCGGGGGGGCTTTGGGGCAGGGCAGGGCTTCGGAGCTTTGAGCCCGACATTCTGGTGGAAGGCAGGCACTGCGTACTCTCCGGCCCCAGGGAGGTAAGGCAGTTCATAGCCTGCTTGGCTCTCCCTGCCCTGCGTCCGCCAGGCCTCACAAGGGAGACGGGCCTCGTCGTAGATGGCGGCTGGGGCTGGGGCGGGCCACGGGGCCCGGCCTTCTGGTTCATCATAGATATGCACCTTGCTGCGCTGGGGTCCCTGGCAGCTGCTGGTTCCAGGCCCCACTTGCTCGTAGAGTAGCCGGGTGCCCTGGGACTGAGGCTCTTCCTTTCCTCCCCCACCCTCACGCCTGCTGTCCACAGGGTCAGCGTAGAGGGTGTCTGGCCTGGGCCGGGAGCCCTTCAGCGCATCCAAGGGCTCTGAGTAGACGGCTGTGTCCTTGCAGGGCAGCAGCTGGCAAGGCATCCCAGGAAGTGGCGACCGCGGGGGCGTGCTGGGCCACTGCGCCAGAGGCTCCCGCAGGCTCTGCCCCTTTGGGAGCGGGGGCCCAGCCGCCTCCTCCTCCTCCACAGCAAAGCTGAGCTTGGCAGTCAGTGCGGCTCTGGGTGCCCATCTCTCCGGACCAGGGCCCTCGCCCTCCCGGCTGAGCACGTTGGTGATGGTGCTTTGGATCTGGGCCACACCGGAGGCCTCCAAGTCCAAGGAGCTGCTGCTCTGCCGGTTCTCTTCCACCTGGGCCTTTTGAGCCTGGATTGCGGCCTCCACAACATGGAAAATCTCGTTCCCCTGCTTGGTCTCGAAGGTGAAGTTGCCAGCGCCAGATTCACAGCGCCTGCCGGCTTCAAAGGAGAACATCACCTGCAAGGCAGCAGTTGCACTGAGTTCTGTCCAGACTGTCTCAGGGCCAAGTTGGAGGTGGCACACAAGAGCCGCCCCCAACACACACACGCACCCCTACGTTTGCCCACTAACAAGCAGGGGAAGAACGAACCTGGTCCCTGGTGAGCCCAGCCCGTGCATCAGCCGTTCCAACTTCCTCTGGTTTTGAGGGAGAGCAGAAACTTGCCAGTCTCTCTGTAACTATTCCCACTAGCAAGGTCACTGCTGAGCTTGCTATTTAGTCCTTCAGCGCAACGTGCTGGAAGACCACCGCACCCGGACCTGTGCCCCAGCCCGACCCCACCTTTGCCAGCTCCCAGGATGGGGTCTTGGCAGGCAGGCAGGCAGGCCTCCGCACCCACGTCCCCAGCAATCCCTCTTACCCTCATCTCTCTCACACACACACAGACACCCTCTTCTTGCCCAACTGCACCCACCTTGTCCCGGCCATATCTGCGGAGGAGGCGATAGGGCCAAGTGTAGAGCGGCAGGTTTGAGTGGGGGTCTCCGAGGATGAGGCTGTCCCGAGAGGCCTTCAGCACGTACACCCCTTGCAGCTTGCAACGCTCGGCTGCCTCCGTCTTCTGCACCGTCACCCAGAACTCGCTCACTGCGGGAAAGGGGGAGAGCTGGCACAGGAGCCTCCCAGAGCCCATCGTTCCCCCCAACAAGCTGTGACAGGAGGCCCACTTCCCGTCTGCTCTGTGCAGCCGGGTCTCCTGGTGGCATCCCCTCCCACCACCACGCCCCTGGGACTGCTTGGAATGCTCAAGGTTGGGGGGCTGGTCATGCCTGCCACAGCGCTCCTACCTTCCTCTCGCGAGTAATAAATGGAATTCATGGCCATTTCCAGGACCCGCTCTCCACCTTGCTCAGCAGAAGGCTGGCCTGCTTTGCCAGGGCTGCCCTGCAGTGAGATGTGAAAGTGTCTGAGACCGCAACCCTTGACCGAAGAAAGCAGGGGGTCACTCAACAGCATCCCCCTTTCCACCCCCTTCAACTAGCAAAACCCCAAGAGAACATTCTAGGGTCAGAGGCTATGGATGATGGTTCTCAATTCTGGTGCCAAGAGCTAGAAAAACAGCAAAGGGTGAGAGAGGACCATGGGGCTTCACTGCATGCATGCCTCCCCGTTGCCCCCACAGAGTGCTGCCCTCCTCAACACAAACTGCCGAGAGCCAAAGCGTGAAATGGGGCACTGCCTCCCACGACCCAAGGCAGACCAATTCCAGATCCTCCAATCCCTGCTGAGGATCACCATCCATTCCTGCCACCCCCACCCCCCAGGAAGGCCTCATGAGCACTGCTCCCAGCCCGCTCACCAGGAAGGCTGTCTCACAGAGCCTGGCCACCCACTCGGCTGCTTCCTGGGGTTCCGCAGCAAAGACGTAGGTGCGCTCGCTGGTCTCGAGGCGGAAGGCGGAGAGGCCCTCCTTGGAGCTGCAATCTGGCGCGGGAGCCACACTCACGCAGTCCGCCAGCCGCACGATCTTCTTGTCGATGCGCTTGGTGCAGACTCTGTCGGCCGCCGTGGCCCCCTCCTTGCAGTCAAAGAACTCCAAGCGGGCCACGCCATGGGGGCTGGCCGGGTACAGCACAAACCAGCTCTTCTTCCATCGCTGCAAGCAGACGTGGTATGTAAAAGCAGAAGGGGAACTGGAAGGGATCCTGCACAGCCCATTCTTCCAAAACCACCTTCACCCTCAAGTGGTGATCACTTATGCAATCAGGGCAAAGGCTGGAGCTGGGGAAAGAGGCCCTGGACACTCAGGGGCTCTTTGTTCTCTTGGCCCACACATCAGAGCCACGGCAGGCACCTCCCAGCAAAGAGGCCTGCAAGAGAAGCCCTCACACGCTGGGTGGTCAGTGGACAGATGCCCCCCTTGCTTTTGGCATGGCTGCTTAGCTGGATATTTTGTGTGTCTTTCTTCTCAGTTCATTCTTTCGGATGAGGAGAAAACTGCCTTCCTCCCTGAATTGGGGTGCTGCTCCCGATGGCTCTATGCTACCTCCAGTATCAGACGCAGTGTGCCTATGTACACCAGTTCCTGGGGAACGGGCGGGAGGGTGCTGTTGCACTCATGTCCTGCTTGTGGGTGGGCCACTATGTGAACAGAATGCTGGACAAGAAGGGGCCTGGCTCTGATCCAGCATGGCTCTTCTTATGAATTACATATTTCAGTTCTTGTGCACTATTTGGGGGGCCTCAGGGGGATAAATACTATAAAAACAAATGTTGACTTACCTCCCTGCAGGAAAACCTAAAGGGGATCTACACCTATCCCCTTCACAGACTGTTCTATTCATGATGATGGGGGACCACCATCCTGTTGTCGCCTTGACAAACATGGAGGGACAGGGAACTGGTGCTGATCCTGCCTGCCTTTTTCCTCCCCTCCCGCCTTTCTTTCCCAGGGGAAGTGGGCAAGGTGTTAAAGTCAGCTTCGTCTCAAGCCTCCAGCAGCCCTTCCCACGGGCTCCCCTCTGGTTGCCAGCGTATGGGCTAGACCAGCCTTGACCAGACCAGGTGGGAACGTTGCGAGCTGCAGTCCCGTACACCTGGTGGGGGGAGGTGCAGGCTAGGGAAGCCTGGTCTAGCCTACTGACTCTGCCCGCAGGCAAGGCCAGGCCGAGCCACCAGCCCTGGCAGCCCCCTCCATGGCAGGGCACCGCCCCCTTCTGCTGGGCTTTTCATGGGGCACACTCGGATCCTGCCAGGACACTGTTGGCTGCATTCCTCGGGTCAGGCTGGATAATTAATGTTGGCCTCTGGTCGCTGTGGTTCAGTAGGCTGTCCAAGGCAGCTGCTGTGTAGTCTGGTCACTGGTCCAGAAGGCTGTGGGGACGGATGCTTCTAGGGCAGAGGGCTGAAGGGCACACTGCAGCTCACCCTTCCCCCATGTGGTCCCCTCCAGGTCCTTTGGACTTTAATTCTCGTCAGCCCCAACCAGCATGGCCAATGCTGGGGAATGCTGGGGGCTGTAGTCTAAAGCGTCTGGACGGCCCCCGGATGGTGAAGCTGCTGCAGTTCCATGGGTAGACAGGCAGCAACGCTCGAGGCAGCAAATTCCCCACACAGTGGTATCACAGGAAGAATGCGATGTGGGGCCCAGGGGGGTTGCGAGGGCTCGTTTAGTGCGCTGAGGTCCCAGCAGAGTCTGTACACTTGGTTGGGCCCTCCAAGAGGAGGCTGCAGCATCTCAAAGAGCTGAAGTGTTTTTCCTCCAAACAAAACTATCCCAGTGAATTCATCTTTTATATGGGGGGGGGGGAGTTGAGGCGAGCAAGATGAAAGCAAGCCAAACCCACAAGCTCAGTGAGAGCCAACAGGACAAGCGAAGCTGTTGCTCACAGAAGAGTTTCCTTAAGAGGAAGGAAGTTGGATTCCCGCTCCAAGCGTGGTCTAACCTGGCCTGTGCCCTAGCAGAAATGAATAAAGCCAAGTGTGGAGACTGCCCTGGTGGGAGTTCATGGGACACACAAGGCAGATTTCCCCATTTGTGCTCATGTCTGACAAGTCAGCAGGTGAAGCCCTGGGCCAGGATTTCAATAACGTCCCAAGCCTGTTATAAGATCCTCAGATTTGGAAAAGATGCCACAACTGGCTCTCAGTAACTGGGCACAAGTCTAAAAGTTAATTGGCTGTCCACTAGTGTCCACTATCTAGGGGAGGAGAGGTCCCCTTCTGCATGGTCCAAAGTCAGATTCCCCTGTGGGCCCCTGCACCAGCCAAACTGGCTCCCTCCATTAACAATGCATGCAGTTTGTTGGGAATCTAGGATTACAAACTTCCCTCATTAAAAGGGCCCCAGAAAATACATGAAAAATTAAGACGCCAGTTCTGGGTCTCACTGCAGCTGCCCAAACCTACCATCCTAGCTTGCTTAACGAAGGGAAAGACTAGGGAGAGCACCCCCACAGTGTGGCTGAAGAACAGGCTGCGTTTCAGGGGGACAAAGGCCCTGCCTTGTTCAGCATTTGTAAGCAAGAGTGCAACTCTACAGCCCAGGGAGGGCAGAGAGAGAGGCCAGAACGCCCCTCCCGGGGAACCTTCTGTGGCCGGTTCATCTCTGATGGAGCAGGGAGATGTGCTGGGGCTGAGCCAGGGAGCACCCTTTCAGTCCCCAGCCGTCCCCCAAAGCAGCGACAGATCTACACTAGCCCAGAAGCTCATGTAGATGAATTCCCTCCCATGGAAACCACACACCCCTGTGGGTGGGGAGAGAAACCAAGAATCCCCCCCTTCTGCCCAGCTGGCGCAAGCCTGGCAGGGCAGTAGATACAGTGGGTTGTCCGCCTGCGGATCTCCTCAATGCAGCAGGTCGTAGGATTGCTGTGTAAGTGAATGGAAAAACCAGAAAGAGCAGCAACCCATGGGATGCGCTGGCTGAGTACCGGCGTGCCACTTGAGGACCAGGGGCAAACTATGGGAGAAACGCCAACGTTCACGTGAGGCCCTCAGTTTAATTCAAAGTCTGGATATTGACCCACAACCGAAAGTCCGCACGGAGCTGCGTGGAAAGCCCACAACTGGGGACGCACCCACACCCGCCAGAGCGGGAGGCAGGCTGGCTGGCTTCGCGGCCCCTTCGGTGTTTTTCACCGCTGCGTGAGCCTAGCCACTCAAGGCCCCCCTTCCTCCTGCCGCCCTTCGAAGCGGGGCGCCACCCGGGTCCTGCCCGCACAAAGCGCCCAGCCCGCCTCGCGGCGCTGAGGCCAGCACACCAGCGGCAGAGGCGGCATGCGGGCTGGGCGCAGGCCTGCACGCTCTGCGATGGGCACGTCCGGGGGGCAGCCTCGGCCGAGGTTCCGGCTCGTCCGCGGGAGCCAGAACGGGCCCGCGGAGCGTCTCGCGCAGGGGGCGCGTGGGGAGTCTGGCGGGCCCGCTGCTGCCTGCGGAGGGGCGCCCTTTTGCGGCGGAGCGGCTTACACGCGACCCGGGGCTCGTCTAGTTCGTTGCGGCTGTTGTTACTCGAAACTGTCCGGGACCCGCCGGGCTAAAGCGCGCGCGGGAGGGGGCGCAACGGCGACGCCGTGGCGAGTTCCACCTCCGGAAGCGCCGGGCTCGTTGCAAAGCCAGCGGCATCGGCCGCCCCCGGCCGGCCGCCCCCGGGCCGCCCAGCACAGATCGCCCCCCGGGTCCCTCCCTCGGCCCCCAGCGCCTCCGTGCCCCCCTCCCGAAACGGCGGCGGCGGCGTCCGCCCTTTCACAGCTCCGGCAGCCCAACTTCCCCATGGCCGAAGGCGGGACCGAGCCAGCCGCGCCTACCTTGGCCCCGAGGCGCAGCCCCCCCGGCGGCTGCTGGAGCAGGAGCGGCCCCGCCTTGACCGGGGGGTCCATTCGGGCGAGGCCCGCGAGGAAGCGCGACGCAGAGGAAGCGAAGCGGAGCCACTCCGGATCCGCCGGTGCCGCCACTTCGGAAGGGGGCGGGGCTCCCTCGAGGGCGCGGCCCCAGGCCCTGGCCCCGCCCTCGCCAAGGAGGAAGAGGGGGAGGGGCAAGGAGGGGCCGCCGCGGCTCCGCTCGGGAGAGTCCGTGCCCGGGCGGAGCCGGCCGGCCGGCCGGCCGCCCCCGAGCACATGCAGAGTGCCTCGCTCTTGGGCGGGTGCTTGGAGCCGGGAGGCGGCGGTGGGCGGTGGGCGGTGGGCGGTGGGCGGAAAGCCGGAGTTACGAGCCCCCGCCTCCACCTCCGCTACTCAACATCAGCCCCCCTTTCGGCAGCATGGAGGTATTCGTGCCGGCCTACCTGACAGGGCTGTTGTAAGGGCCACGGGCTTCATGCAGGTCGAACGTTTGGAACGCTCTGAAAGTGCAGCAGCCGGCGGGACTTGCGGCGAGCCCTTGCGGGGCAACCTCGCCCCGTAACGCTGGGGGCTGAGCAGCAGGCGCCCGGGTCGAACCCGCCTTCCTCGGTCCCCAGGTGGCCTCGCCCGCTCCGCTGCGCCCCCCGGCTGAGCCGCGCCTCCCCGGCGGCGGAGCTCCTGTCAGGAGGCGCTTTCCTTAGGCCCCGCCGCCGCCGCCTCTCCTTTCCCTTCCCTGGCCTGCAGTCGGCCCGGACTGCGCCCAGCCCGGGGCCACAGGGAAGGTGCCCTGCCGCGGCAGCGAGGATCTCCTCTGCGGAGGGCTCGCGGGCCGGACGGGGGGCCGGGCCGGGCGCCGAGCGGCACCGAATCCGCGCCCCGACAGGACGATGCGGGGCGGCCCCCGCGCGCTCGGAAGTGTCTTCGCCGGCCAGGGCGGCCGCGCTGTGGACGGAACCTGACGCCCCGGAGGCGGGCTGCGCGCGTCCTCCGGGGCTTTGGCCTCCGGCTCCCGGCACCCTCGCCGCGGGCTGTGCCGAGTCGACCGGCGCTGCGGGCCCAAGCGCCTGGACGGCCGCCCGCGCCCCCGCCGCTCAGGCCCGCCCCGCCTCGGCCGCCCCTCGCGGCCGCGGCGCCCGGCGGCGCAGCAGGCCCCTGCCCAGCCCTGGGGCCCGTCCGCGCGGCGCCCTGCGCCGCTCTACCCCGGCCGCCTTGGCCTGCCCGCGGGCAGCCCGCTCCGAGGCCCCGCTCAGCCGTAAAGCTCGCGAGCTGCCGTGCGCCAGGCCCGCCTCTCAGGGCAGCCGGCAGCCCCCGAGGTGAGCCAGGAGCCGGGCGGCCCCCGTGCGTCAGCCCGGCCCCGGGCCAGACAAGTCGGATGCCGGTGTGCATAGCGTGTTTGATTTATAGGCGCACATTTAGAAATGTCCGTTATTTAAATAGGAATACAAGACCTCTCGCCACGGGGAGATCCTGTGGCCGGGTGGCCTGTGTGCCTGCTCAGTCTGCCGTCCAGGAGCCAAGGCTGGATGGGCAACTGCACGGCCTCCTTGCGGCTCTTTGACTTCAGAGCAGACTTAGGCTGGGCAGCCCATCAAATAGAGGGCACCTTCAAATGGAGGTGCCAGCTCTCCAAAATAGAGGACTGGCCTCTGTAAAGTAGGGGGCCTGACCACCCTGGTGCCGTGGGGCAAGCGAGGTAGGGCCGCAGAATAACCAGAGACACAGGAACCTCTGCCCGCCTGCCAGCACCCCCGCCTCCCCGACAAGGCTCACCAGGCACAGGGCCCCCTTTTATATGCCTTCCTGCCCAGGAGGATCCAGTGGCCACCCTGGGCGGCTGGAGTTAGGGCTCCTTCACACGGCACTTTTATCCTGCGATTGAGAATGCTCACTCACAGCAGTTTGCGGCCCTTTAGAGGACGCCGGGACCCTCCAGGGCGTCTCCCGCACTACAGGACCTTTATTCCGTTTTTAAATAGAGCAGAGAGAATGAGCTATCCAATCACCCCACTTGCGTTCTGCTAGAGTCCCCCCCGTGAAAAAGGAAAAGCGGCAAGAAGAGGAGCGAGATCCATGGAAGACGCAGAGAAGGGGGAGAAGGAGGGGGGAAAGGAAGCACACGCAGAGGGAGTCCGTTGTGATCCTGCATTTCAACCGGAAGCAGAAAGCACTGTTTTAAATGTGGGACTGTAGGCCGCAGTAGAGATGCTCATAGTCTGGAAGGTTCTTCCCTGAGAAGCTGCCAGCTGCAGTTCACGGGTTCGCCACATGGGGGAGCTGCACTTAGACCCAGCAGGTCCTGGGCGAGAGCGGCTGTGAGGGTCAGATGCGCACGTCAGAAGGCCTCGAGTCCCTAACAAAATACATTGGAACAGTACTAAAACAGGACACATTTTAATGCCACCTGATGAATACCAATTGGCAGCAACCCTGGTCGGGTCAGCTGCATCAAGAGAAGCCTAGAAATAATTTTAGATTAGGTGGATAGATAGACAAGGAGCTAAGCGCAGCAATCCAGAAGCCGAAGGGAAGGGAAGGGAAGGGGCCACCTTGGCCGGCACCTAAAAGGCAGCAAGGAAAGAGCCACCTGGGTGCCGGGGAGGAGGCCTGGCACTTCCCCACCAGAGGGGGGAGCTGCCTGGGGTGGGGCCCGTGGGACTGGAGGCAGTGGCATGATGAGTCCCTGGGCTAGAAGAAGGGGCAGCAGGCAGGGTGCCATTGTGATGGAACGTGTAACACAGAGGAGCACAGACTGGTGGGGGGGGACCTTCTGCATGCCCACTTTCTGGGGAACACATCATTGCCCCCCAGGACAGGCCTGAATTCTGGCTGCCTCAGCCTCTGGGGAGCGGCTCCCTGCAGCCTTATCTCACGCCATGGGGCTCGTGAGAGCAGAGGGGCCCAAGGATCCCAAGCCAGGCACCAAGGCCAGGAGGAGGCAGGGGGCTGGTGTCAGTGGCCCGCTGCTCCTCCGCCTGCCCGTGGCGCCAGCCAGCCAAGCCTCAGAGTTGTCCCCAGAACCTGGAAAAGGAGCTGGTCATGTCACAGTCATCTCTAGAGCACCTTGGATAGGGTGGCACCCCTGTGTGCCCACCACTTCATCCTTCCCTTGCAAAGGAAGCGAGGGGGGGCTCCCCCTTCCCCAGAGGAGAGCTGCTTGCAGGCCCTTGAGGGGCACCAAGCAGCAGCCCTGCTACCAAGGATGACTGCAGGCATGTCCCCATGATCATGACGGTTCCCTGTGCCGGGGTGCTTCCAGACAAGGCTTTTATCACCCCATCACCGACATCATTCATGGGATTTTATGGGGGCCCTGATGTCACTGTCTTCCATTCGTAACCCTCCCGTATTTTCCCTCCACTTCTTCCACCTTATTTTCTTTTTAAGAAGGTTGTGTCTACAATGCAGTAATACCATTTATCATTGGACAAATATAATGGTCTTGCCAGAGATGGTGCTTCAACCATGATTAGATCGCAGAAGGGATTTGTTGCTCTAATGAAGAATGAGATGGCACACCCAGACCAGCTGATGGTGTACCGCAGTATCATACACCAAGGGTAAGGTGACTGTGTTTTCAGGTATATCTATTTTATTACATTTATATTCCACTTTTCCTTCAGGAGCTAAAGACAGTGTATAGAATCTTCCCATGTTTATCCTCACAACAACCTTGTGAGGTAGGTTTGGCTGAGAGGTAGTGACTGGCCCAAGGTCAACCAGAGAAGAATGCGGGTTGTGGGGAAGAGATCATCTGGCAGAAAAATGTCTTGAGCTGGCACTGAAATGGAATAAAGGCTGCATGCGGGGAATAAGGAACTGGACAAGGAACTAGGTCTGCAAATAAGAAACCACTGATTTCAGCCTTGTCTGTTTTCTGGGAGACTTGGGGATTTATCAGCCTATTTCAAAATTGTCTTTGTGGATGAAGTGGCCATGAGGGCTGTTTCAGAACAACTGAAGCAGATTCTTTAGAGCAGGAGTGCACAACCTCTGGGGGTCGTGGAGGGGGGGCTGCATCCCTGCCTGATGCCACTGAATTTGCCACTGAAATTTGGCATGGTGGTGGCAAACACCCCTCCCCCCAGTGTGAGAATGTGCTTTAAAACAAGGTGTGTGAGGGACAATAGGGTGAGGTTTCTAAGGAAGAGGAAGAAAACAAGACAGACACATGGGGGAATCACATACACGAGCAAGATCATCAAGAAGCATCCAGAGCCTTTGGAGTTGTGCACTGATTCCAGGGCTCCCCATAGACCAGGGGTGAGTAACTTCCAGGGGCCACATTGCCCCCCTGGGTCCCCCGAGGGGCCACACACCTGCCTGCTCTGTGCTGCTGAATTTTGGTCGTGTGGCTGCAACAGAAATCTGAGGAAAACTGAATCCTTCGAAATGTGGATATACCGACACATGCTGAAAATATCGTGGACTGATTGAGTAACAAATGAGAACGCACTGTGCAGAGTAAGCAAACAAGCAGAATTGGTAAAGACCATCAAGAGAAGAAAGTTACAATACCTCGGTCGTATTATCCGAGGCGAAAAATACACCATATTCGAACTCATTATACAAGGGAAAATGGAAGGGAAAAGATCAATAAGAAGACGATAAACATCATGGTTAAAGAATCTGAGGGAATGGTTCAGCTGTACTTCTGTACAACTATTCAGAGCAGTGGTGTAAAAAATCAAAATAGCTGTAATGATGGCTGACCTCTGATAGGAGGCGGCACCTTAAGAAGAAGAAGGTGGCAGCAGCAGCACGGGAAAATAACCTCCTTTTCAAAGCCAAAAGCACAGTTTGCTACTGACATTTGGTGGCCACCACTTTTGGCTTTGAAAAGGAGGGAAGTTTTTCTCGCTGCCATGCCACCAAATTCCAGCAGCAGTTCAGTGGCATGGCGATGGCAGGGGCAGTGGGGATGCAAAAACGCCTCGGGGGCGCATGTTGCCCATCCCTGCCATAGACAATTATTCTGAACCACTGGAACAAAAACAGCTGTCCCAGGGTCCATAGAGCACGAGTGGCATCTGCTGGCTGCCCCAAGGAGACACGGTGGCGATTCCCTCCTGCAAGGGGCGGAGGCAGCTGTGTGCAGCCCAGACAAGCTGCCATGGGAGGTGTGTCGTCTCTCTGAGGTGCATCTCCACAATGTGATGGAAAGCTGGCCAAGATTCTTCAAGCCCCTGGCCATGATTATTCCTTCCTGCTGATCCATGTGGGAACAAATGATACTGCCCACGCCAGCTCTGAGCCTCTTGCAAAGCACAGGGGGCTCTGGGTGGGCAGGTGACAGACCTGCTGGCACCAGGAATGGTTTTGTCAGGCCTTCCTGTGCAAGGTCATGGCCTAGGAAGTGAAAGAAGACTGGAAGTGACTGACTGGACATGCAGATGAAAGGGCTGGATTCTTGGGCCATGCTATAAGTGTCTGTGATGAAGGAAGTCTGGCAGAAATGGGTTGCAATTCATGAGGGCTGGGAAGTTTAGCAGAAGTCTCGCAACCCTGATCAGGAGGACTTCTTCCACAGGAAAGTGATGAACCTCTAGATAAACCCTAGATTTTGGAGACAGGAGCATGAGTAAAGCTGGGACAGCCATGCAGGAACCCACTAATGTGAAAGAAAAACAGTAAGGGAGCAGTTGGGGTGGGGATCCCCAGAGTATGGGTGGGGGGAACCAGGATGAAGCTGGAATCTTAATCCAGGATTTGTGATTTAATAGGCATTACTGAAGCCTGGTTGGAGGAGATTTATGATTTGGATGTAGGGAAGGTGTAGAACTTACCAAAGGAATGGACCAAACAAGAAGGGAATATAGACAATTCATGATTCTGAGGAAAGGGGAAGCTTAGCGATGGGCACACTGGACTTAAGAAAGCTGACTTTTCAAAATCAAAATCAAAAATTTCAAAAGAATTCTTTTGGATTCTGGGACCACGGCCTATACTTCCTGGAAGATGGGCTGTTGGCAAGGGATGGGTTGCACCTCACAAAGGATGGGAAGAATGGGTTTGGCCACAGCACGAAGAGCTTCATCAGGAGGGCTTTAAACTGAATCATACGGGGAAGGGAGATGTAATGTTGGGGGTAACAATGGACATAGGCGCATGCACTGCAACGGAGAGAACAGCTCTAATAGCGCCCAATAATAGTCTTCAGACACATGTAGGAAGAAAGCCAGACTATGAAGCACGTGGTCTTCGATGTCTATACACTAATGCCCAGAGTATGGGAAACAAACAGAACGAACTTGAACTCTTAATACAGGAGGGAAATGATGACTTGATAGGGATAACTGAGACTTGGTGGGATGACTCCCATGAATGGAATACAGCAATTGAAGGATATAACTTGTTCAAAAAGAACAGGAGGAACAGAACGGGAGGTGGGGTTGCACTGTATGTGAAAAATACATATCTCTGCACAGAAATACAGGAGGATGAGCTTGGTAGCCCCACCGAGAGCATCTGGATCAAAATAAAAGGAGCAAAGAATAAAAGGAACCTGGTGGTCAGAGTCTACTACTGGCCACCCAATCAAGGAGAAGACGAGGATGAAACTTTTGAAAAGCAAATAGCCAATGTTTCAAGGAAGCATGATGTAGTAGCAATGGGGGACTTCAATTTCCCCGATATTTGTTGGGAGACAAATTCTGCAAAACATGGCCCCTCCAGGAAATTCCTGACTTGGGTGGTGGATAACTTCCTCCTACAGAAAGTAGAGGAAGGAACTAGAGGATCGGCTATCCTTGACTTGATCCTAACCAACAGAGATGACTTAGTGGATCAAGTAGCAGTTACAGGAACTCTGGGGGAAAGCGACCATGTTGTACTTGAGTTCTTGGCTCTAAGGGAAGCAAAAGCCGAGTGTAGTCAAACACGTACCCTGGATTTTAGGAAAGCTGATTTTAATAAACTCAGAACAATGATCAGGAAGGTCCCATGGCAAGCAGCTCTAACGAGAAAAGGAGTCCAAGATGGGTGGGAGCTTTTAAAAAAGGAAATTCTCAAGGCACAAACACAAGCAATTCCAACAAGAAGAAAAGGTGGAAGACAACAGAAGAAGCCAATGTGGCTTCACAAAAAGCTTAGGGATGACCTGAAAACAAAAAAGGACACATATAGGAAGTGGAAAGAAGGCCAAGTAACAAAGGAAGAGTACAGGCAGATAGCACAGAATTGCAGGGATGGCATCAGGAAGGCTAAAGCTGAGAATGAGCTGAGGTTAGCAAGGGATGTTAAAAACAACAAAAAGGCTTTCTTCAGCTACATTCATAGTAAAAGGCAGAGGAAAGAAATGGTGGTTCAGCTATTAAATAAGGATGGCAAAACGATAACAGATGACAAAGAAAAGGCAGAGGTGCTCAATTCCTACTTTGGCTCAGTCTTCTCCCAAAAGAGGGTCTATGACCCCCCTGGCAAAGGCGAAGTACTGGCTGAAGGGGCAGGATTGCAGCTTGAGATCGACAGGCATATGGTCAAGGAACACCTCATTACTTTGAATGAGTTCAAATCTCCAGGGCCGGATGAACTGCATCCTAGAGTCATAAAGGAACTGGCAGAAGAACTCTCAGAACCACTGTCTATTCTCTTTGAGAAATCATGGAGGACGGGGGAAGTGCCAGATGACTGGAGGAGGGCTAACGTTGTCCCTATCTTCAAAAAGGGTAAAAAGGAGGAACCTGGGAACTACAGACCAGTCAGTCTGACATCAATCCCTGGGAAAATTCTGGAGCAGATGACAACGCAATCCATCTGGAAGCACCTTGACAACAATGCCGTGATTACTCGAAGCCAACATGGATTTGTCAAAAACAAGTCCTGCCAGACAAATCTGATCTCATTTTTTGATCAAGTCACCTCCTTTGTAGACCGTGGGAATGCTGTAGACATCATATACCTCGACTTCAGCAAAGCTTTCAACAAAGTGCCCCATGATATCCTGATGAGCAAACTAGCTCCAAGTGGGCTAGATGAAACAACGATCCGGTGGATCCACAGTTGGCTACAGAATCGGACTCAAAGAGTGCTTATCAATGGGAACTTCTCAAACTGGGGAGAGGTAACGAGTGGGGTACTGCAGGGCTCAGTCCTGGGCCCAGTGCTCTTCAACATTTTTATGAATGACTTGGAGGAGGAGGTGCAGGGAATACTGATCAGATTTGCAGATGACACAAAATTGGGAGGGATAGCTAATACTTTGGAAGACAGAAACAAAATTCAAAGTGATCTGGATAGACTGGAGTGCTGGGCAAAAAACAACAGAATGACATTTAATAGGGATAAATGCCAAGTTCTGCACCTCGGAAAAAGAAACCAAATGCACAGTTACAAGATGGGGGGTACGTGGCTCAACCACACTACAAGCGAGAAGGATCTTGGAATTGTTGTCGATCACAAGCTGAATATGAGCCAACAGTGTGATGTGGCTGCAAAAAAGGCAAATGCTCTTTTGGGCTGCATTCATAGAAGCATAGCTCCCAAATCCCGGGAAGTACTAGTTCCCCTCTACTCAGCACTGGTTAGGCCTCATCTGGAGTACTGTGTCCAGTTCTGGGCACCACACTTTGAGAAGGATGCAGACAAGCTGGAGAGGGTTCAGAGGAGGGCAACAAAGATGATCAGGGGACTGGAAACAAAGCCCTATGAAGAGAGACTGAAAGAACTGGGCATGTTTAGCCTTGAGAAGACTGAGGGGAGATATGATAGCGCTCTTCAAGTCCTTGAAAGGTTGTCACAGAGAAGAAGGCCAGGATCTCTTCTCTCTCATCCCAGAGTGCAGGACACGGAATCATGGGCTCAAGTTACAGGAAGCCAGATTCCGGCTGAACATCAGGAAAAACTTCCTGACTGTAAGAGCAATACGACAATGGAACCAATGACCTGGGGAGGTGGTGGGCTCTCCCACACTGGAGGCCTTCAAGACGAGGCTGGACAGCCATTTGTCAGGGATGCTCTGACTTGGATTCTTGCATTGAGCAGGGGGTTGGACTAGAAGGCCTTGTAGGCCCCTTCCAACCCTACTTTTCTATGATTCTATTTAATAGCTGAACAACCATTTCTTTCCTCTGCCTTTTACTATGCACGTAGCTGAAGAAAGCCTTTTTGTTGTTTTTAGCATCCCTCGCTAACCTCAGCTCGTTCTCAGCTTTAGCCTTCCTGACGCCATCCCTGCAATTCTGTGCTACCTGCCTGTACTCTTCCTTTGTTACTTGGCCTTCTTTCCACTTCCTATATGTGTCCTTTTTTGTTTTCAGGTCATCCCTAAGCTTTTTATGAAGCCACATTGGCTTCTTTTGTTGTCTTTCACCTTTTCTTCTTGTTGGAATGGTTTGTAATTGTGCCTTGAGAATTTCCTTTTTTAAAAGCTCCCACCCATCTTGGACTCCTTTTCTCATTAGCGTCGCTTGCCATGTGACCTTCCAGAGCATTGTTCTGAGTTTATTAAAATGGGCTTTCCTAAAACCCAGGGTACAGGTTTGACTACGCTCTGCTTTTGCTTTCCTTATAACCAAGAACTCAAGTACAACATGGTCGCTTTCCCCCAGAGTTCCTGTAACTGCTACTTGATCCACTAAGTCATCTCTGTTGGTTAGGATCAAGTCAAGGATAGCCGATCCTCTAGTTCCTTCCTCTACTTTCTGTAGGAGGAAGTTATCCACCACCCAAGTCAGGAATTTCCTGGAGGGGCCATGTTTTGCAGAATTTGTCTCCCAACAAATATCGGGGAAATTGAAGTCCCCCATTGCTACTACATCATGCTTCCTTGAAACATTGGCTATTTGCTTTTCAAAAGTTTCATCCTCGTCTTCTCCTTGATTGGGTGGCCAGTAGTAGACTCTGACCACCAGGTTCCTTTTATTCTTTGCTCCTTTTATTTTGATCCAGATGCTCTCGGTGGGGCTACCAAGCTCATCCTCCTGTATTTCTGTGCAGAGATATGTATTTTTCACATACAGTGCAACCCCACCTCCCATTCTGTTCCTCCTGTTCTTTTTGAACAAGTTATATCCTTCAATTGCTGTATTCCATTCATGGGAGTCATCCCACCAAGTCTCAGTTATCCCTACCAAGTCATCATTTCCCTCCTGTATTAAGAGTTCAAGTTCGTTCTGTTTGTTTCCCATACTCTGGGCATTAGTGTATAGACATCGAAGACCACGTGCTTCATAGTCTGGCTTTCTTCCTACATGTGTCTGAAGACTATTATTTCTTCATGCTGTGGCCAAACACATTCTTCCCATCCTTTGTGAGGTGCAACCCATCCCTAGCCAACAGCCCATCTTCCCGGAAGTATAGTCCGTGGTCCCAGAATCCAAATCTCTCTCGTCGGCACCACCTTCGTAGCCAGTCATTCACCTGGACTATTTTTCGTTCCCTTTCTGTCCCTCTTCTACCTACTGGAAGGATGGATGAGAAAATTATCTGGGCCCCAAAGTTCTTGAGTTTCCTTCCCAAAGCTTCAAAGTCTGACGTGATCTCTTCGTAGCTCCGCTTGGCGGTATCATTTGTTCCCACATGGATGAGAAGACTGTCAGTGGGCTTTATGAGTGCAGGCAACCTTTCAGTCACGTCTCTAATCTGTCCTCCCGGGAGACAACATACTTGGCGAGTCCATGGGTCTTCGCGACATACTTGGGTCTCGATCCCACACAGCAAGGAGTCTCCCACTACTACCACTCTTCTCCTTGTTGTAGGCCTGGGTTTCATCGCCTCTGTTTGACCTTCAGCCTCTTGCTCAGCTCTCATGCAGGTTCCCCTGTGATTCTTCCTCTGCAGGCTGTCCTCCAGTCTCATCCGCAAGTACCTGGAATCGGTTCCACAGCTCCACTGCTTCCATTGGTGCAGAGTGGCGTCTAGTTCTTCTTCTCCTAACTGTCACCCTTTTCCAAGGAGTATCCTCTATTCCATTTTTCTTCACCTCAGCATTTCCCACTGCCTCATCTTGCTGTTGCTCTTCAAGCTTCTGGTCTGCCCTTTGCTGCTGTAGTTCCCCCATTCTGTCCAAGAACTCTTCGAGTTCTCTTATTCCCCGGAGGGTCGACAGTCGCCGCTCCAGTCCACTTACTTTTTCCTCCAGCAGCGTGATCAACTTGCACTTGTTGCAGGTGTAGGCCATGTTGTTCTCAGGCAAGAAAACAAACATGGCACACACCTTGCAGGTCACCACCACTGGAGAGTCTTGTCCTTCCATAGCCTCTTTTCCCTTTTTGTGTCTAGCTTTGTGATTGTTCTAGACTAGCCTGTGCCTGCTCCTCTACTCAGTAGAGGTTAAAAGCAGAGTCCCACTGGTGTGAAAGTGTGTGTTACAAGACAAATAAATGGAAAAAAGTTAGTTAAAATAAAAAATAAAAAAAATGGAAAAAAATGTTAGGGGCCTCCCCCTTGACCTCCCCTGCCGAACTCCCCTGGCCAACTCCTGTTTGCTCCCCCTGTTTGCTCGCTCTGTTCGCTCGCTCTCTGGGAGCTTGCCTGCTTCTGTAGTCCCTGGACCAGCTGGAGCAGCTTGCTCTGCTCTGCTCTGCTCAGCTGGGAGGCGGGAAACAGATGGCAAATAAGGATGGCAAAACGATAACAGATGACAAAGAAAAGGCAGAGGTGCTCAATTCGTACTTTGGCTCAGTCTTCTCCCAAAAGAGGGTGTATGACCCCCCTGGCGAAGGCGAAGTACAGGCTGAAGGGGCAGGAGTGCAGCTTGAGATCGATAGGCATATGGTCAAGGAACACCTAATTACTTTGAATGAGTTCAAATCTCCAGGGCCAGATTAACTGCATCCTAGAGTAATAAAGGAACTGGCAGAAGAACTCTCAGAACCGCTGTCTATTCTCTTTGAGAAATCATGGAGGATGGGGGAAGTGCCAGATGACTGGAGGAGGACTAACGTTGACCCTATCTTCAAAAAGGGTAAAAAGGAGGAACCTGGGAACTACAGACCAGTCAGTCTGACATCAATCCCAGGGAAAATTCTGGAGCAGATGATAAAGGAATCCATCTGGCAGCACCTTGACAACAATGCCGTTGTTGCAGAACCCAGAGTCAGAGAGACCACGGAGTGAAGGAAAAAGAGATTCTTTATTTAACGCGCGGGCTTAAGGCTGGAATCATTTCCAAAGAGCCAGAAGCCCCGATTTACATTAGCACATTGGTTTTATAGACATTGTGACACATATGAAACGGCTCCTCCTCCCCCTCCCGCATGGGGTTGCAATCCTCAACATTCTTCTCTTAGCACTATTGTTTATAATACAAGAACTGGGTTATAGGGTAGCCATGATAGGGAGAGAACAGAAGAGAACAGCAGAGAACAAGATATACAATTATATGACCTTTGACAAGATAAGGAATTCCTGTGTCTCGTCAGCTTACAACAATATATTCAAGGGAGAAAGAGCTCAGCAAGAACATGAAGCATGAGACTGCATGAGGCTACTTAGTCTGATCCCCGATATGGCTGCTACATTCCCCCCTTAAATGCATAATTTCTTTACAATTATAGCATTTCTGATAACCATACAAAGCTTTTTGTGACATACATATTACTTAGCCTCTTGTTGGGCTATTAGAGCGTAGAGGGCAGCAGTTTTACTAGCTGAGACATAAACCAGATTGGTTAAACGGCGCATAAGACAAGGAACGCAGAGACATAACAGAACTTTTATGAACAATACTGGTAGAATTAGGATGAACAATGCTTCAAGCTAGCTAAGATCTGGAAGCCAAGGGGTCAACTGATTGAGCTAATTGTTTTGTCTTATTGTTTTGTTAGCTACTATATTGTGCAGCTTGTTGATCTGTTCATCTACAGCATTGCCATTATCAGTTAAGTTAAAACAACAGAGCTTTTGGTGTGTCTCACAACTTAAATGATGAAGAAGGAAGAGGTAATCTATACCAGCTCTATTTTCTAGAACTGCACCTCTTAGATCACGCAACTCTTTATTTAACAATGACAATGCTCATGAGGTGGCATTTATGCTTTTGGCTAAGCTGCAAGCTAACCAGTTGTTCTTTAGACCATCAGCCAAGGCTAAACCTGGAACCCCAACTAGTGACATTGCTAAGGCCAATTTTTCTGAGTCAGAATATAACTGCACATGACTATTACAATTTTTAGTTAGTTGGAGTGCTCGAGGCTGCCGTTGACGGATTTTCTCGGGCTACAGGGGAAGAATTGGCACCAGTTCAATTGGCGGCTGAGGCAACATGGGTGGTTATCAGACAAGTTGGCAGGAATGAATGACCAAGTGCGGGAATTACATGTCTAAAACCATCCATGAGGCAAAAGTATGTGGGCATCATTAAAAGATATGTTTTGAATTTTATTACAGTGGAAGGGGGCCAGGGATAGCTTTGTATTTTCTGGAAAATTTTTTGACAATTAAGCATTTGTGCACACGTAGCATTTGTTTCAGCAATGATGGGGGTGCGTAGAGTGAACTCTGTAGGGGGTAGGATCTTTGCAACCATGCCCCAATTAGCATTTTGGGAATAAGTTAAACTTACACCATAAACTTTTAACATGGTATCTTTTTGAATTTTCTCAGGATGTCTACAGACAGGTATTAGGCAAGAGCTAATAAGCCTGTTTGCAGGTATACCTCTTGGCAAACAAAAATGTTTTATTTTCATGATGTTAGCCAGGTGAAGCCAGTAATTATCAGCAAATCACTGGGACAAACTTCTCCTTCCAGGGGCAGACCCCCCTTTTTGCACCTTATTAAGGAAACACAATGCAGCACTACTAACACTACAACACGCATGTTTGATCTTCTTTGGGATCTGACCGTACGCTGGGCAGCTATTCACCTGGCAAGCTGCAGTAGGGTCTAGTCCCCTTCTTCAATTCTCCAGTTGCAGGTCTGACCATACGCAGGGGGACAGTTTCCCGGTGTGTCCACAGTAAGGTCTAGCCTGAGTCTTCTTACTGCTTTTTCAGAATGATTTTTAAAGGATTTTCAGGATTTTTGTTTACAGTCTACTCTCCCCCTCTCGCTCTCTTGACTCGTGTCCAATGTATCCAGGGTTTAACTCCAGCTGCTTTCATAGCTGTGGGGGTGGAAAGTATGACAGTTTTCAGTCTTCTCTATCTGGGAGTCAAAGGGTTATTTTTTTCTCTTTAACTCATACTTTAACTCTTGGTTGGAAAGGATGAACTTCTGTGATGGGAATGGCTTATTTTCTAAGACAAAGCGACGCTGGGCTTGAAGAACTTTGCTCAGTGTTTGAACTTCTTGTTTAAGGCTAACGTTTGATTGCTTTTGATGCTGCTCCAGTGTCAATTATGAAGTCAATGTCACGGCCCCTCTCAAGCTGTCTCCCTCTTCGCCCATTCTGGCCCCTTTGGTTTTCTCCTTTGTGTATTTGATTTATTTTATTTGGGCATTCATGCCACTAATGTCCATCTTGTCCACACTCGGCACACTGGTTCTTTTTTAAGAATCTTCTGCCTCTGCCGGGTCTTCTTTTTTTTTCTTTCGTCCACGTCTTTTTGGGCCTCTGGGCTGAGGGAGGGGGGTATACTGGCGATAGGCATTTGAAAGACGCTCCAAGTACGCTCTGGGGCCTCGGTGGCACCTTGCAGCACTTTAGACACTTTGGTCATATTAATTGACTTCTTCATACCTGCTTTCATGGCTTCTAACAGCAGGGTTTGATACTGGGTGAGGCGCCCTAGCCGCACTTGTGTTTTGGGATTCCAGCGAGGGGGGGATTTATTTATAAGGAGACTTTATTGGGTAACTTACAGCACACAGGCATACTTAATGGTTGGATCAGACAGCTTCTCTGAACCACGAGCTATTGCGCTAAATGGGTTTTATACCATACATGTTACCCATAACACTAGCAAGCATTTTCAGCATAGGCTAGAAGTGTTTGGTTCTCAGGCACAGCTTCCTGTAAACAACTTCGCTTCCCAAAGTGCTTGATAACACTTTTTATTTATTAGTATGGGAAGACAAATTTTTTCTCTTTCTTTTGCTTTCTTTTTCTTTGCTGATCTGCCTGTATTGCAGATCATGTTTCAAACTTTTTATATAAAACTTTCTGCTCCATGCACCAGCCTTGTCTCTTTATTTGTCTTTTTCAAGTTAAACTTACTTAAACTTTTCTGCCTTACACTAGTCCCACTGACACACATTTGGGATAGGCTCTTCTTCTCCTTCTAGTTACATTTTCTTCATTTTAAAGAACTATTACATTATTGTGGCTACTTTACCCCAGGTAATAAGCTCTAGGCACAATCAGCTGCTTTTAATTTACCCTGGGGGCAACTATGGCCACGCTTCTTTTTTACAAATGTTTTTTCTTTGCCTTTTGCCTTTTCTTTTTCTCTCTTCTCTATCTGTCTTCTACTTTCTCTATTCCTTCTTTTCTATTTGCTTTTGTCTTTTCTCTTCGTCATCCATTGGGAACCACACTTAGTATCATTTGGAGTTGCAACTAACACTAATCTGCAAATATTACATATACTTTATGATATCTAAGAAATCATAAAATATACACAACAAACTTTTTCTGCAATTTAACACAATGAATGGAAAACACTTTTTGCATGGTAAGGCATGATGGAGCAGATCCAGCAATTATACTGCTCTTCTGGCTGAAAGCTCAGGGCTCATCAAAATCAAGGGACAGGCATACCCACACACACAAAGAGTTCTAGGTCACCATTTTTGCATCGGCAACTCTATGCTGCATGAGTTCTGGCAGAAGGAAATCTAAAAGTCACAGATCAAACTCAGCCTGCTGTACACTGAGCTGACTACAAACACAGACACATGGTCTACAGCGATGAGAGTTCAAGTTTATCCAAAGCTTCACAGCACTGTCCATGGCAAGTCTTTGACAATTTAAAATTTTAGTTCATGTGCAGAGTGTCTCTAAAAAGCCCAGACATTGACGGAGGCAAACAGAGAAGGCTCTGGGCAATGAAGATGCGATGTTTCCAGCAAAGGCTCTCTACTTTTGCATCAGTTTAAAAAGGGAAAGTGTGGCCCTACACCCCTTCTGACAGACAAGAGCCTTTAACTTTTTTAGCAAGGCCTCTATCTAAACAGAGCGGCACAGCTCAGCTCTCTAGCCGTGACGCTTTAACCTGGGCAACTCCTCTGTAAATTTTATTTTACTTCTGTCAGGTTCTCTCACAGACATTTTAAAAACTTACTCTTTTTTTTTCTCTTTTAACCTGGTACACGAAAGCACTGAAACACTGAGTGCCGAAACTCAGGACGCTGGGGGGTGATGGGCATCGCTTTATACTTGCATTTTTCAGGCAGCCATTAATCTTCGGGGAGGCGGTGGGGTGATTTGCAGGACTTCAAAGGCAAGCTTCTCAGTTTGTTTGTATTTGTAAATCCCAAGCTCAAAACAGGACACGATGAGGTACAGGGCCACCAAATTCTTGCTTTGGCACGGGCAACAAATAACTCGGTTCAGCTTTCTTCACTGGGGTCTCAAACAGGAAAACAGTCTTAATTTAAAGTTGTAACATCACTGACAGCGTCAGCCAGCCAGCTACACAGATCTCATTGTTTTTTTAAGACAGTTGCTCCAATATCTTCTTTTCTTCTCAATCAGGTTGGGTCTCCCAGCTTACACAGTTTATTGCAGCTTTCAGGAGCATGGCAGTAGCGTGATTTTGGCTTGGCCAGGAACATGCTGTCTGGTTTCTCGGTCTCTTTAGCACACATACTTAGGCAGTGTAACACTGGACACTCAAATCAGTGAGATTTCTTCATTGCAGGGAATCCCACAGCAAAAGCTTAATGGTTATGCTCTTCAGAAATCATATAGCCGATGGTCAGTAGCTACAGGCTCTATGCAATTTTAACACAGTTCAAAGCTAAACATGGTTACCTTGACAGAGATCTTCAACGTGGTCTTTCCACTTCATTCTGCTTTGGGACAGTCTTATGGCACACTTTTCACTAGAAGAGGGGTCTAGCCTGTGCTCTGGGGGCTGATTCTTCATCTTTATTTTCTATTTTGCCTTCATCTTCTGGGTCTTCATTTTCAGTTTCCATTTCTTAGGGATTTCATCTCAATTAGGCGAGGTGATGATGTTGCACAACTCAGAACGTTGTGGGCAATTTTCCTGCCCCCCCTCTCTCGGCGCGCTAGGCTAACAGCTACTTCTTTGGCCTTACACTCTCACGCTCCTACGCTTTGTTAAAAGCCAGACTGTCCTGCAACATTTTTTTTAATTAACAGCCTCAGATCTTTTTTTTTTTTCTTCTCAGCTCGACCTTGAGCTTTTTGCTGTTTTCTCTTTCTATTCTGAATCTTTTTTTTAAAAAAAACCTTTTTCTTTCTTTGTTTGACATACATCTCAAGGGGGTGCAAGGTTTGCTTCCCCCACCACCCATAGCCTCCCTCCTAAATTGAAGACAGACACAATTAGGGAATGGGAATTGGTCAGTGAGTAAGGGGTCTCACTGGCCGACACAAGAGGATTTTTCACACCACGCACTTTGCTACTGGCCTGGGCACCCGGACGGTCAACGGTATGCTTCAGAAACCGCAGTAGCCACTCACACAATCATCAATCTCTCCACTACATCCATATGTCCCTGCCACCCACTTTTCCCACTTTTTACCAGAGCGGAAAACGGCTTCCCCAGCTTCCTCAGCTTCCTACTGAGTACTGGCGTGCTAGGTACTGGCGCCCACTCGGGGGTGTGATCAGGCCCCCCTTCTACCCGCAAGGAGTAGGTTCTTTTGTATACGTATACCACCAACACTGACCTTCTTCATAAGGCGGGGCCCTCTTTTTTTCTGCCCAGTGGCCTTTCTCCCTAAAGGCGGGGCCCTCTTTTTCCCATATACTTGCCTTTCTCCTGAAGGCTTCCAATGTGGGTTTCAACTCAATTGCAGCTGCAATACAGGCAGGGCTCAAGTTCCTTCCTCCGCTTCCCAAGGTTCTCTTGCTGCTCGCTGCCGTTTGGGCGATCCCGGTGCAGGCTTTCTCCCATTCACTCGACAAAAAGGTCGGTGGCGCCAAGAAAGGGAGGCATGCGCCGAGCTCGTCTTCCCGGTGCGGCGATCAAGAGCAGGCAACTGCCACCTGTCTGGCTCAGAGCCTGCCACATCCGAGTCACGGCACCATTTATGTTGCAGAACCCAGAGTCAGAGAGACCACGGAGTGAAGGAAAAAGAGATTCTTTATTTAACGCGCGGGCTTAAGGCTGGAATCGTTTCCAAAGAGCCAGAAGCCCCGATTTACATTAGCACATTGGTTTTATAGACATTGTGACACATATGAAACGGCTCCTCCTCCCCCTCCCGCATGGGGTTGCAATCCTCAACATTCTTCTCTTAGCACTATTGTTTATAATACAAGAACTGGGTTATAGGGTAGCCATGATAGGGAGAGAACAGAAGAGAACAGCAGAGAACAAGATATACAATTATATGACCTTTGACAAGATAAGGAATTCCTGTGTCTCGTCAGCTTACAACAATATATTCAAGGGAGAAAGAGCTCAGCAAGAACATGAAGCATGAGACTGCATGAGGCTACTTAGTCTGATCCCCGATATGGCTGCTACACCGTGATTACTCGAAGCCAACATGGATTTGTCAAAAACAAGTCCTGCCAGACAAATCTGATCTCATTTTTTGATCAAGTAACCTCCCTTGTGAACCATGGGAATGCTGTAGACATCATATACCTCGATTTCAGCAAAGCTTTCGACAAAGTGCCCCATGATCTCCTGAAGAGCAAACTAGCTCCAAGTGGGCTAGATGAAACAACGATCCGGTGGAGCCACAGTTGGCTACAGAATCGGACTCAACGAGTGCTTATCAATGGGACCTTCTCAAACTGGGGAGAGGTAACGAGTGGGGTACCACAGGGCTCAGTCCTGGGCCCAGTGCTCTTCAACGTTTTTATTAATGACTTGGAGGAGGAGGTGCAGGGAATACTGATCAAATTTGCAGATGACACAAAATTGGGCGGGATAGCTAATACTTTGGAAGACAGAAACAAAATTCAAAGTGATCTGGATAGACTGGAGTGCTGGGCAGAAAACAACAGAATGACATTGAATAGGGATAAATGCCAAGTTCTGCACCTCGGAAAAAGAAACCAAATGCACAGTTACAAGATGGGGGATACGTGGCTCAACCACACTACAAGCGAGAAGGATCTTGGAATTGTTGTCGATCACAAGCTGAATATGAGCCAACAGTGTGATGTGGCTGCAAAAAAGGCAAATGCTCTTTGGGGCTGCATTAATAGAAGCATAGCTTCCAAATCCCGGGAAGTACTAGTTCCCCTCTACTCAGCACTGGTTAGGCCTCATCTGGAGTACTGTGTCCAGTTCTGGGCACCACACTTTAAGAAGGATGCAGACAAGCTGGAGAGGGTTCAGAGGAGGGCAACAAAGATGATCAGGGGACTGGAAACAAAGCCCTATGAAGAGAGACTGAAAGAACTGGGCATGTTTAGCCTTGAGAAGAGGAGACTGAGGGGAGATATGATAGCACTCTTCAAGTCCTTGAAAGGTTGTCACAGAGAAGAAGGCCAGGATCTCTTCTCTCTCATCCCAGAGTGCAGGACACGGAATCATGGGCTCAAGTTACAGGAAGCCAGATTCCGGCTGAACATCAGGAAAAACTTCCTGACTGTAAGAGCAATACGACAATGGAACCAATGACCTGGGGAGGTGGTGGGCTCTCCCACACTGGAGGCCTTCAAGACGAGGCTGGACAGCCATTTGTCAGGGATGCTCTGACTTGGATTCCTGCATTGAGCAGGGGGTTGGACTCGATGGCCTTGTAGGCCCCTTCCAACCCTACTGTTCTATGATTCTATTATTCTATGGCAGGATTTGTTCTTGACAATCATAAACATAAGTCTCTTCCATCCCATTTGCTCATCAGTTTAACAAACAAAACCACACAGTAACATTTCATTTTTGTATGCAAGGTTCTCTAAAGAGACAATTTTGTACACAGTTTTCCCTAATTGCACATTTCTGCATGTACATTTCCCTAAAATATGCATTTTTGTACTCCTTTTCTTTCGAGATGGGAACTGCATTTCAAAATTCAGAGAAGTGCACAAACTGAAGGATAACTGCATTCCAGCCCACATATTTAATGCTAATTAGGTTGGTTTGCTTAAAAATGTGGACTGAATGAAATTCTCCCCCATTCTACCTCCAACAAAACATTATACTATGATGTGCTTCTGTTCAACGTTCCAGCCAGCTATGTGCTTTTTTCCAGGGTACTCTATTCCATTTCCCCTCCTTTATTTTTCCATTCCCTCCCCAACAGCCAATCATCATTATGTGGTCATTGAGCCTGTTCAGTCCTCATTGGGCTTTTTTGCCCCCACCCTTTTAAGGGTCCCCCCCCGATTAAAAAAAGTAATAATTTCAGGACGATGAACATGGGCTAAACAGCCTGAAAAAAGTAAAGAGGACAATCAACCCCCCCCCCCCGGTTCTGTTAGGACGCACTGAGTAAAAACCTTCAAGCTAAAATCATTTCCGCTTGGTAGGTCAGCAAAACCTTATCATGACCTGGAGGGGCTGGGGTGGATGGCTGACATTGCAAACATGGGTACCATTTTCCATGAAATGTTGCAGGGTTTGCATGACCATTGACAGCTTTCACATGGTGGGTAAGCTTGTCCATTAATGAGTGATCCCAAAGCCTCAGAAGCCAAGTCTTGATAGAAAAATCCCCTGAACCTTTCCACTAGCTTGCAATTGTTGCTCTTGCTAAGGAGCATAAAATAAAGTCTTAATGCAGAGAAGGCTGTAAATCCTTTGGGAAAAAATACCAGGCCTGTGCACAGACCCGCTGCTTCACGTTGGAGTCCAAGATCGCGGTAGTGGGGGGAGTTTCTTAAAAGCAAAAACAACAAAGACCCTTGTGGCACCTTAAAGATGACTTTTCTTTTTAAGGTTCCTCCTGTGCAAGCGCCGGGTCATTGCTGACCCCTAGAGGGACGCCGCTTGCGCTCGCGTTTTCCTGGCAGACTGGAGCGGGGTGGGTTGCCATGGCCTCCCCAGTCGTGACTGCCTTTCCATTTATTTTGGCATAGCCTTTCGTGGACTATAGCCCGCTTCACCAGATGCTTTGCTGGACTATAGTCCGCAAAAGCTCATGCCGGAAAAAGGGCACGATCCTATGCATGTTTAGCCAGAGAGAAGCCCAACAGTTCCCAGCATTCCCCAGCCAGCTGCGCCCTGCGTGTGCTGTCTTCGACAACGAAGAGTCCGGCTGCAGTAGACTGGCAAGCCCTCCCCTGGAACTCCTTAAAAATGAGGTGTTGACGGCACAGTCAAAAACATTCCGGCGAGGAAGAACAATGGGAGGCCTCTAAAGGAGCTGGAATGGCAACCGGAGATTTCAGATGAGCTCGGATTTAAAAGAGAGGCGCCGCCGCCAAGGGCGAGTAGAGACGCGCAGCCGGGGCTGCCGGAGGAGCGCCGGGAGGGCGGTTGCGCCGAACGAGCGGAGCCGCGCGAGGGAGGCGAAGAACGAAGCGGGGGGTGGCGGCGGGCCGCGAAGCGAGAGGAAGGCCGAGGACGCCCCCGCCAGGAGCAGCCGGAGGCGGAACCGCCCGGTGCCTCTTTGCCCCCGTCTGCTGCCGCGAGGGAAAGCCCGCTGCTCAGCCGGCCAAAGCAGGTCGGGCGACGGGGGGAAGGAGCTGCAGCCCCAGATGGGGAAGGCGGCGGGGCGAGATGCGCGGCCCCTCTCGGCGGCCTCGGGCCGAAAGGGGCGGCGGCTGCCCGCGCCTTTGGGGCGCTCTGGGACAGCAGGGAAGCGCCGCGAGGCCGCGGAGGGCCACTGCCCCCTGCTCATAACGGAGGCACCCGGGGGCGGGCGGTCCAGGCAAGCGCAGCCTGGCGCCAGGCCTTGGGAAGGCTCCGGGGGCGCTCGGTCGGGGGCTGCTCCGCGGCGCCCTCCGCACGAGCCTTTCCCGCGAAGCCCCGGGTTCCCCGCCCGCGCAGGAGCCAGTGCCGCGGGGCTTCCTCTCAAAGGAAGAGCCCCCAGGGGGCGCCCGGCGGCCGAGGCAGACTCGCGAGAGGCGCCGCCGCCTCCCCTTGCTGGGCTGCGCCTGGGACGCCCCCGGCCGGGCTGGGCTGGGCTGGGCCGGGCCGGGCCGGGCCGGGCCGGCCAGCAGCGCTGGGGGCGGCCCCACAGTCGCCTGGCCTGGGAGCGCCTCGGACGGGCGAGAGAGGGCGGCGGCGGCTCCGCAGAGGTCAGCTGAGAAGGGGTCTTTCCGAGGGGGCTTTTGACAGCACCCTTCCCCCGGGGGCGCGGCGGCGGCGGCGTGCGGGAGGGGCGTGCCGGGCCTGGGGCTCGCCGAGCGCGGCGGCGGCGATGCCAGGGGCGCGCGGAGGGTGCCGCGGGGTGTGGCGGAGAGGCGCGCGTGGACGGGGCTGCGCAGCGTGGGGCGCCCCCGGAGGCGGCGGCGGCGGCGTCCAGGGGCAGGACGGGGCTGGCGGGACCGGCGACTCCGGGCGGGGCCTTGACGTCGGGGGGGGGCCTTTCCCGGGCAGGCAGGTGGCGACTGTCCAGACGCCGCTCTTCGTCCGGCTGGCGGCTCCGCGCAACGCTGCCCGACGGGGGGAGGTGGCAGAGGCAGCCCCCGCCGCGGAACTACAGGCGGCCTCGGGGAGGGGGCGAGCTCTGGGGAGGGGGCGCTGGCGGGCGTCCGTGAGGACCCCAGGGGAGTTCAGGCCGAGCTGTTGCGCGGGTGTGTGTGTTCCTCTGTCCCCGGCTTTGGCCGGGGTAGAGGAAGTTCCGCATGGCCATTAGGCGCAAGCTCAGCTCCGGGGGCCCAGGCCACGGTGGCTCCGTGGAGGCGAAGGCGACCAATGGCCACGCGTCGTGATGGCTCTGGGCCCGCTCCGGCAGTCTCTGGGGCTGGGGTGCCGGTCGCCGGGGGAGGGGGCTCGCGAGCTCCTCTCCTGCTTGCGGGCTTCCGCTTGAAGCATCTGGCTGGTCACGCTGGAAGTGGAACCTGGGGCCTGATCCAGCCTCAGGGCTCTTCTGTTCTTATAGCCTAGCATCCCGCTTCCAACGGCAGTCTGCCGGATCGCCCCCCACCTCGCAGGCAGCCCCGGAAGGCACTCTCCGCCCCCTCGAGCCGGGGATGGGAGGCATTCTTCCTCTGCACCCAGAAGCCCCATTTAGCGCTCTTGGCTAGTAGTCACCCTCTGAAAAATGGCCAAGGTCCGGACGAGCCCAGCCTACACGCCTCCTGTGTTCTCCTCCTTCGCCTGCTGCCAATCACTGCAATGGACGGCCAGAGCAGCCTGAGTGGAGGAACACGCGCCTCTCTGTCCCGGCTCTCCAGGCTCTCCCCACGCCTGCAAATGAGCATCCGCCCCCACAAGCCGACTTTTCCCGACGCTGAGAAGCCCGTGTTTCGTCTGGAGCCCTTGAAGCACCACAGTGCCATCGGGCCCCGCGTTGTGCCCACTGGGAAGGGCGACGGTGGCTCCTCCTGCGCCGGGGCGGTGGGTCCGTGCCAGCAGAGCGCTGCTGCCGTTGTGCTGGGGGAGGTGGCTGCCAGCGAAGTGCCGCCTGTGTGGGGCGCACCAGTGCGTGCGATGTGTGTGCTGCGGGGGGAGCTGCATTTTGGGAGAACCCTGTGCCGCCCCTGGGCTTGTTCTCACTTCTTGTATCATCAGTCAGTGGAAGAGTTGATGTAAATTAAAAGATCCCCGTTGACGTCAGTGCAGAGCCCGGCCACCTCAGGTTTAGCCAGAGGACAGGACTCCGGCTAAACCTGCAGCCAGGAGACCTGCATATGGGCCAAACTAGCTGTGATGGTGGCTGCCACGCTTCTCCCCCAATCATATATAAAGGTGGTGGGGGTGGGGACCTATTGCTAATATTGAAGGGGGCAGAAATTCATTCTAAGCAGTTGGTGAGACGGGACTTCCCTTTGCAGAAGCAATGCTGACTTTCTCTTAGCAAGACTTGTTCTTCAGTTGCTCCAATCCAGCAAAGGAGATCTGTACAGAGCAGCAGCCTTCCACTCATGCAGCAGGTGCAAATCCCAGTATGTACCTGGGCTTTACTGACCTGGCTGGATACATCTTTTGCTGTGCCACCACTACAGCTGGATTGGGACCTATACATTTAGCTTTAAGAATGCTAATATAAGTGGGAAAGCAGTTCACTGATGAGTCTATAATTACGAGTCTATAATTTCACACACACACATCCTGCATGTATGTCATTGGATAACTTGTAAGGAGGCTGGTTTTCGTGATAAGGTCGAGGTTTTTTTGTTAGATGAACTGTTCCATACTCTTAAAACTCTGGGATAAGCCTGTGGCCATCTGGCCCCAGTAACATTACTGTTTCATGTCTCAGTCTGCCTAGAACGTCATCTCTGGTATAGCTGCTCTCTCCCCAGTTTGCCACTTCCCTGCCATTGATTTTGGCTCTTGGGCAATGTCTTTGTCCACCTTCAGTACTGTTTCCTCTCCTTGGTCCTCATATGGTCCAGATGCCTCCCCAGCCAACTTTCTTGCTTCTGAGGGATTTGCACACCACGCGTCTGTTTGTCTGCTTGAGCAATTTCCTTCTAAAATTCCCTCTATGCTTGCCAGCTTGTCAACTTGCCTTTCTTTGCCAGAGTTCGTGCTCCCCGTCACACACACACACACACGTATTTTCGTTTTTCCAGAGACCTGTCTTGCCCTTTATAGGCGCCCCTATTCTGCTGTTCTGCCACAGTGGCACCCTAATGGTTTTGTTTGTACTTTTTAAAGCTTTTGGTATTTAATCAGAATGTCTATTATAGAAGCTTTAATGAGATAGCCTCCAAAGTGTCCCTCTAGGCACTCCCTTTCTGCCTCCCTTTAACTATGATGCTCCTTCTGAAATTAGATGTGCCAATGATTTGGGGCTTTCTGGTCAAGTTCCCATTCATGTGTGCGTGGGCGCGGGATGGCATTGTGGTCACTACTCCCAAGCAGTTTGGCTGGGACGTTTTTGGGGGCTGGGGGATGTTGGAGGGTTGTTCAGATCTCCTGATAAGCACAAGCTATCCACTGATGGTGCTGATCCCCTCTGGTCTCAAGGGTGGGCTGAGGGAGGATTTGTGGGGCCAAGATGGATAGGAAGTTAAAGGGGAGAGTTGGGCAGGGGTCACATCCCTTCAGGGAGGTTGGATATTGAAACCATGATGGTGGTGGAGGCTCAGATTCAATGAATTCTACAGAATAAAAAAGGTGCAACACCCCCCCCCCCCCGGCCCCGCAAGCAGAGGTGACTGTGCACGGGCCCCAAAGGGTTGCATTTTGCACATTTCACCTCAGGCTGGAACTGGCTGTTTTGGCAGTCATCACCCAGGGCCAGCCCCATTGTTGAGCAGAATGGGGCAAGAGGAGGAGGCCTTACAGCCCGAACCTACTTGGAAATAACCCAATGTGGTGAAGCTTGCTTCCTAGGAAGTCTGCTGAGGAGGGACTACAGCCCCTGCCCTGTCCAGCCCTCGATCCCAAATCCTGTGTCCTCTGGAGTCTAAAAAAGCAGAGCTCTGGCAGAGCTCCTGAGCAGTTTGTCAGGATCCACACCGCCCCAAAAGCATCCAGCTTGGTCCCCAGAGGAGCAGCCCCTCCCCTCTCCATAGCTGCCCCCAGGCTGGCCCCATCACTGGGCAGAGTGAGGCCACTGCCTTGGGTGTTGGAGGCAGGGAGCAGCGCCAGGTTGTTGGAGGGCAGAGCTCCGTGTGCCCCACAGCCTGCACTGGGCCTCTCCAGCATACCTGCTGCCCTCGGGTGCGGTGAAGGGTGCCGCCAGTGTCAGAGCAAGGCCAGCTGCCAGCCCGGTTGGCTCTTCTACGGGGGGCGGGGCGGGGCGGGGCTGGGGGGGAGGAGCCGCCTCTGGCTCAGGCAGCAAATGTCTTGGGCCAGCCCTGGCTGCATGCAGGTCCTTTGGAGGCTTTTGGAAGCAGACAGGAGGAGGCAGGGCCAGTGCGCCTCGGCAGAGCCTCCGCCCTGCCTGCAGAAGGCCCCAGCTTCGATTCACAGCAGCATCTCCAGACAGGCCTGGGAAGGCCCCACCTGCTGCCCCGGAGAGCTGGGGGGCTGGCCTGGGGCCGAGGCTGCCTCCTGCATTCCCTTCTCCAGCCATGCCCTGAGGTGATCTGGAGATCCTCCCTGGTGCCCTCCATTTTCTTCCCCGCAAAGCTCCTCGCGAGCCTAGGCTGGAGTCTTCAAACAGGCCGTGCCTGGACTGGTTAATGCTCAAAAGGTGAACTGTTTCCACCACCGTCATGGCTGCCCAGCTCTCCCTGATCCCCACCACTGCCTGGGCCGCTCTGGAGGGGCTTCTCTCCGCCCACCAAGGCGGAGCAGCCCCCTCCCAGCCTCCAGGGAAGCCCTTCGTCCTGCCCTTGGTGAGCCAGGCTGGGGTGGGGCATGCTGCCTCCCACCCACTCTGCTCCACAGGCGCCGCGGGAAATTCCAGAGGCTTCCAGAGCGGGCATCCTCTCCTCCCATGCGCCTCTGGCCCCCTCTTTGCTTGAAGACCAGCAGCTGCTGGGCCGGGCTGCCCAAAAGACTGGGGCCTCGTTCATCATCCAGGGCAGGGGTGACCTCAGCAGCTGCCATATGTGGACACAGGCCAGGGATCCATCCAGCCTCGCTGCCCCTGCCCTGACGGGCAGCGGTGGGCCTCCAGGGGTTCCTGGCGGAGAAGGCCCTCTCTTTCCCAGCCTTACCTGGAGATGCTGTTGGGGGCTGGACCTAGGACCTGCATGCAAAGCAGGGCTCTGCCACCGAACCCAGCTCTTGGTGGGGAACGTCACCGCGCTGCACTCCTCCAAAGAGCCCAGAGGGCATGGACACATTTGGGGTCACGCCCACTGTGGCTCCTGCCTCTCTTCCGGGTCAGGGGTGGCTGCCCCCTGCCGCAGCAGAACCAAATAGGGAGAGCAAGGTTTCCTTTGACTGACTCAGGCTGGGCTGGAGTCGGCGGTGTGTTTAGGGGCGGACGGTGGGGTGGGGGTTCAGAGAAGTAATTGCTGGGCAGTTCTGTGAAACCCAAAAACACTGCCTCTGAAAGCCACCTCGCTCTTTGGGGACCAACATGGCAACTGACATCTGTGGTACTAAATGGTAATTATTACAGTGGGAATGAATGGAGCAAAATTAATCCCAGCTTGAAATCACAGATACAAAGAGCAACACGCAACGGTTCTGATCCCGGTGATGTCCCCTTGGCAGCCATAACGCTAGGTGTGGTGGCTTCGTTCCACTGGTTTCAATGGAATGGCGATTTCATTGGAGAGAGGGACCCCTCGCTCAGAGGACCCAAAAGCCAATGCTGCTGGCTGGATCTCAAAGCGCAGGTCTCTCCTCCCTGCTCCCCTCGCCCAGGCAATGCTCCATAAGGAGAAACCTGCATTTCCAATCTCTGCAATGGAAAGACTGGCAGATGGGATTCATAGTCACTGATGTTTGAATTTGAATGCAATCATTTGAAATGTGAAACCTTCAAGGTTCTAAATCTAAATCTCACATTTGGCTGATCGACTCTATTCCTAGGGAGGGGGGCAGGCAGAAGGCCCTACAAGAGGCAGGGGCCTAGGCAAGGAGGAGGCAGCAGGAGCAGTGGGGTGGGGGAACAGTGGGGAGGAAAGGCAGGGGGAAGCATCCAGAGGGCGGAGGAAGCCGGCGAGAGGGGTGGAGAAGAAGAGGGCAGCAGCAGGGCCTTCGGGCAGGATGGCTGAAGGCCCCCCTAGGCGTTGGGAATGGTCCCCCTCCTCTGGGGATGGGGACTAGTGCCGCACGGAGATGGGCCGGGCGGGTTCCCCCTGCGCGGCCCCGTCGGGTTCCCCCTGCGCGGCCCCGTCAGGCCCCCCGTGACTGAACGGCCCCCCCGGAGCAAAGGCGCCCTCGGGGCCGGCTGCCGCCACGGGGGCACAAGCGGGCGGAGGGCGCGGTGGCCCGCGGCTCACCCGCCTCCCTCCCCTCCCCTCCTCTCCCCTCCCAGGTGCAGCCGCGAGGGAGATGCGCGCCGCTCGGGGGCAGCGGGCGCTGCTCGGCTTGCTGTGCAGCCTGGGGCTGTGGGGGAGCGGGGCCCAGCCGAGCACCCCGGCCCCCGCGGGACAGAGCCCGGGCGCGGCCCGGCTGCAGTTCCGGCTGGCCGGCTACCCCCGCAAGCACAACGAGGGCCGCATCGAGGTCTTCTACGACCGCGAGTGGGGCACCGTCTGCGACGACGACTTCACGCTGGCCAACGCCCACGTCCTCTGCCGCCACTTGGGCTTCGTGGCGGCCACCGCCTGGACGCACAGCGCCAAATACGGCAAAGGCGTGGGTGAGCAGGGCGGCGCGGCGCGGCGCGGCGCGGGCCCCGCGTTTAGGCCGCCTCGCCCTGGAGGCGGGGCGAGGCCCACAGCCGGCGGCGGCCGTGACCCGGGCCGGAGCCCTGGTGGGCCAGGCCGGCTGCGCGTCCCGTGATGGGGAGGTTCCCGCGCCCCTCCGAGCTCCCCGGGGCGCATGTTGAGCGTCGGGCCTGACGCGCCCGGGGGGCGGTAATAGAAGAGCCGGGCTTCAAAGCACGTGCAAAGTGCACTGTCCTTCGTCACTGAATAACCACAGCCAGCCCTGAGCAGCAGTGCAAATCCCAAAGGGCGGCTTCAAGGCAGGGCGAAGCCCCGGCGCTTGCCTGGCAAGACGTCCGCCCTGGATGCGCTCTCCCCCACCGGGCTGGCGCTGACTGCCCGGCTGTGACGTTTTAGGCCGCATCTGGCTGGACAACGTGAACTGCGGGGGCGGTGAGAAGAGCATCTCGGACTGCCGGTCGCGGGGCTGGGGCAACAGCGACTGCTCCCACGAGGAAGATGCTGGCGTGGTCTGCAAGGATGAGCGCATCCCCGGCTTCCTGGACTCCAACGTGATCGAGGTGGGCCGCATTTTGGGGTGGGGGGGAGAACGCGCACCCTCCCCTGCCTCTGCTGGGAGGGAAGGGCGGCAGGAAGAGCGGCCTTTAGGGGCTGGTGTGGCCTGAAGAGCCTTGTGGGGGCCTTCCCCACTCCTCTTCCGCAGCAGCCCAATGGCATCCTCCTTCGGGAGAAAGCCAGAGTGGGTCTTCAGGGCCAGTTCAGAGGCCTGCAGTGGTGGGGCCCCAGCTGCCTTCCTGCTGACTGGCCAGCCGGTGACCCCTGCAAGCACAGCTGGGGGGCACCGAGGTCTTCCCTAGCCCCGCGGGGGGCGCCATCTCTCTGTAAGGGGGACTCCATGCTGGCCAGTGCCCACGTCCTCTGCCACCACTTGGACATTGTGGCTGCCGCTGCTGGACACCGTCCATAAGGCTGCAAAGGTCAGGCGAGGTGCTAGAAGATTTCCAGATGTTCTCAGAATGGTGGGTGGAGAGGGCCCCCCCATACACCCCCCGACCCAGCTGGATCAGCTGCAGTCTTCGTGCCTGGGCCTGTCACTTTGTTCTCTGTCCAGCTTGCCCAATGGGCCACACACAACAGTTGCACTTATGTCCTCCTGTGGACTTCCCTTGGGGCATCTGGCTGGCTGCTGTGTGAACAGAATGCTGGATGAGATGGACCCACCTTGGACCAATGCAGCCTCAGGGCTCTTCAGGAGTTCTTAGGTGGAGCAAAGGGATTTGGAGGGCTTTCTTAACTGCCAACTGAAGTGGCAGCTGCTGCCCTTGCCGCTGACATCTGTTCTCACTCCTGGACCCAGCTTTGCTCATTTGGGTCAGCTTTCGAGCAGTAGAGATAGCCATTCTGCTGATGTTGACCTTCAGCCCCAGAGGACTTCTGAACAAGGCTGTTCGTATGCACCAACCTGGCCTCCTTTGTGCGGTTTCACAAAGGTCCCAGATGACACCTTCACCATCAACGTGTAACTTTCCCATATTTCCCACCACTTTTTCTGTCTTGTTCTTTACTAAAGAAAATCTGCTAAGGCTGCTTCCAGATGGAGGGCTCTCAGTTGTTAAGGAAATATCCAAGGCAGCTTAGGTTGAACAGTCAGAAATTTATTAAAGCACATCACAGTCGTGGGAGAGACAGACGAAACTGTGTTTCTCCCCCCCCCCCCAGAAAACAGGATGCATTTATACAGACTGAAAGTTGGAGAACAAAGAAAAACACACTATGCATGCTCATAAACCAATTAGTGCTCAGCACAGTCTTATCAGCACAGTGGCCTTCTTATCAGTAGGGATGAGTTACTTAGGTGGATGGGAATTTCTTGCTTATGAGCAAGTTACAATTACCTTCTCATAGTCACACATGTGCGTGCACACACACACCCTCAATCCCATCAGGCGCCTACCTTCACATAGTGCTCACAGTCAAAAAGCTGCCCCATCTTTTCTTCCATAACGGATATTTTTTTCTGGTAAGAAAAAAGACAGAAGAGGTGTTGGGAAAACATGAGACAGCCACAAATTGAAGATGACAGACCCCTTGCAAAATCCTGTAATTGAGGCAGGGAGATTGCACAATAAAAGCCTCATCTCATTTGGAAGCATCCAGAGGGAAGGAAAGAGCAGAATACCAGCACAGTCTCTTTGCAGGTGTGGGTAGACCATGTGTGACTGAGGCTCCATGGAAGGAGTTGTCCGTAGGGACAGTGGATCCCATGCTGGCCATGCTCCTCTTTCTCTGTCCCTTCACTGGCATTTCTGGCTGCAGAGTTGTTTCATGACTTGCCCAGTCGATCCTGTAAAGGGCCTCGGCCTCCTTTCCTAGATTCCTGAACTGAGCAGGGGCTTGGCCTACGTGGCCCTTTCCAGCTCTAGGATTCCCGTGCTTTGCTGCCTCTGGCTTTTTCCCTATTAAATCATTTCTTTACAAAAAATGTAAATGAAGGAATTTTGCGTCACCTGAAGCAGGTCCTGCTTCATCCTCTGCTGGATTCTCCACAAGCCCTTAATTGATTGCTTCCCAAACCTTTTTTTCTCTTCTGGAATGAACAAGTTGTCCTAACGCCACCTCCCCCTGCCCTGCAATTAACTACCTAATTAGGGGAATTGACTACATCCTTTTTTTTTTCAAAGTTCTGATCTAACGAAATGGAAGTATTGGGGTGGGGGGCATAAAAATGTGGCTGTCTTGTCCTCTGAGTCTAGGGGAGGGATGCTGAGGTTTTCTGCTAAACCACAAGTTTCAGAGCCAACTATCAAGCAGGGGAAATCAAGTGGGCAAGTTTTTTATCCACATTGCTGGACTGAGCAGATTGGGTTGTCTGATAAGATCTGCCTGTGAAATTGGCAAGGCTACAGAAGGCCTTCTCAGGGGGAATCAGTGGGAGATACACCATCATTTGGAACTATGTTGACCTGGAAATGAGTCTTGCTACGATCCTCTAGCCCTGTGCTGCAGGCGCTCATTCTCAATAATTATTGAAAAATTCGGAATGGTGAGATAGTTTTATGATATAATAGCGCAGCTAACATGTTATTTAAAGTTAGTTGCATTCGTGCGTCTTTATTGCAGCGCACAAGTGGCAGCAAAAGGGGACAGCTGTCTCCTGCCAGAGCTTTGAGCAAGCGGGGTGCTGAGCAAGGCAGCAGCCTCCTGCAGAACTGCCATTCAGTCCACCAGGGGTGGAGCATCAGCAGGGAGCAGGGCATCGCCTGGCTTCACGTCTTTGCTCCAGGACAGTGCCTGGCTACCTTGCAGCACTTGGTGGTGGCGGTGGGGGGAATTTCCTGACTGATGAAACTGATGGGACTTACAGCCCATCACAGACTTATTTACTCAGAGGTAAGGCTGCTTAAAATGTCAGGAAAGGGCCGTGCGTGGCGACTGTGAGGGGTGGGGAAAGGGCAGGGGCAATACTGCCCATCCTGCTGTGACCGCCCCACCGCGTGGCTGGAACATCGTTGGATGCACACACTGAAAAAGTGTCAGGCCCCCAGAAGTGTGGCTCCCCATGCCACCCCCAAAGATACCAGTCATGTGTCCCGACGCATTAGCGATATCTTGTGAAAGGGAGAGTGAGCAGAGGTGGAGGCGAAAGTGCTGGGAGAATTTGCCTTTGGGAAGGATGTAGGAATAACACACGTTAAGTTGGAGGGCAGATTTTCCAAGGAAAATGCCTTCCGGCTGCTGCACACGGCTCTTTGCTGTAATGCTTGCTATGCAAAGCGGACAGCGGGGCCTGGGTTCTGGGATCTAATCCTGGAGCATAACAGATTCCATGCTGGGAGCCAGCAGGGATGTTTCCCCTCCTGTCAGTTGGCTCTGGTGGGCTCAGTCTTGCCTTGGCCTGGTGGTGGAACCTGGGCTGGGTGCTGCTCTGGCCTTCCGTTTTCTTGCTCTTTTTGGCATGCTGCAATCTGCAAAATACAGTCTGAGCTCTCAGGAAGCTCCAGGGGCAAATGATCCTGCCTGAATGGCAGGGCTTGGGCAGTCTTGCTTACTCACTCTTTGGCCCAGCCTGCTTGCATCCCTGCAACAGTGTTGTGCCTGCTTGCATCCCTGCAACAGTGTTGTGCCTGCTTGCATCCCTGCAACAGTGTTGTGCCTGCTTGCATCCCTGCCAGTGTTGTGCCTGCTTGCATCCCTGCAACAGTGTTGTGCCTGCTTGCATCCCTGCCAGTGTTGTGTCTTCCAAGCAGCTCTGCCCTGAGGAAAATGCCTCAGAGCCCTCCTTCTGCCCGCTCCCGGAGCCATTCCGTGCTTCCTTTCAGTGGGGCACGGAGCCACTGCAGCTTTTCCTCCTGCAGAAGTTCTCGGCTTGCCTCACAGCAGCAGTTCTTTCTCCAGCTGCTGGAGAATTATGTCACATCTGGAACTGGGGCACAGGCTTGACTGAAGATGAAGCATTTTACACCCACGGCATTCCTTTCTTCCATTCATCATCTGAGGAAGAGGAAGTGACGGCTGCCTGGCATAATTTCGGAGAGCAAATCTGGGTTACGTCCTAGTAAACAGGCCCCTTTCCTGCAGGGGAGGGGGTGCCACAAACCCGTGGCTTCATTTGTGCTTTCAGTAATACCTTTTGCAGCGCTGGAGGCAGAGCTGCAGGCTGAACTCCTCCAAGGTGTCCCCACCGCCACTCGGGGAACAGGGACTCTGCTCTCCTCCCTTCTTTTGGAGCCATGCTGGTCTTCTGACCAGCCAGGTCTGGGAGCTTTGTTTTGACAGGCCTTCCACCTTCCACTGCCCCAGCGGGGCCTCCTGTTTCAGCCTCCCTCCCTCCTGCAACTTGTTTTGCTCATCTATTTGCAAGTTGGGCTTTCTTTTTGAAAGCAGAGGCAAATACAACATCCAGGAGTCCTGAGTCTCTGTGTAGCTTGCCTCAGCTTGGGCCTGCCCCAATGCTTAATTTCTGCTATGCTTGGAAAAACCCCTGCAGTTCCTCGCACTGCGCCTTGCAAGCTACAACAAACGGGGTGGGGGCTTTACTCCTGAATTTTTCCCGGTTGCACGTGCTGCTTTGCTGTGGTGCTGAGATTTCAGAGGAGGCCTCTTCCTCTGTTTTGGCCTTTAAAGGAAACTCCTGTATGTGGAAAGGCTGTGGAGATGCTGCTGCTGCTGCCGCTGCTGCTCCACGGCATTATTAAATTTACCAGTTCAAGTAGATTCTTCTGCACTTAAATTGAGCTAAAATTATTATATTCAAGTAGCTGTAAAATTAGCTGCCTACTAATTATTTCTACTGCTGCTGCTTAGTTAACTGTACAGTAACTCTGGGCTTCTTCACACAGCACCTAGTGAATATCTGGAATTTGCTACTACAAGATGTGGTGAAAAGCACCAACTTGGATGGCTTTGGAAGGGGGTTAGACAAATTCGTGGTGGAGGAGGAGGAGGAGACTGTCGATGACTTTCTGCATGCTGGGGAACATGAGCAGAAGGGTACTGTAATTGCACTCCTGCTTGTGGGGTTCCCACATGGGCATCTTGTTGGCCACTGTGGGGAACCAGAAAGGTGGACCAGAGAGGCCTTTGGGGGCTGATCCAGCTTCAGGGATCCTCTTGTGTTCTTATGCTTCACACTTACTTTGTACCAACGACATGCCAGGACTCTATGGAAGACCAGAGGGACAGGGCTTTCATCCAGAGGGCTATGAATCTCTGTATATTCAGCTGCATTTATGGGACAGATTCCCTCCCGTCTTTCCAGATCAAGCCATGGGAAAATGGGGGCGGGGAGCAAAACAAATCCCCCCCTGGAAGCTTACTCCACCTGCATCTGTCTGCAGGCCTCGCCCCCAAGGAAAGCCCATCCCGAAGGCCTTGTGCAGTGGCAGGGATTCCGCCCCATCCCTGGGCTGTGCAGGGGGCCGGCCAGACAGGGTCTTTCTCAGGGGGAGCCCAGGAGCCCGCTGCTGGGGGTCTGACCCTCTCCCTCCCTCTCCAGACAGAGCAGAACCAGGTGGAGGAGCTGCGGCTGCGGCCTGTGGTGTCCCATGCCAAGCGGCCGCTGCTGCCTGTGACGGAGGGCGTTGTGGAACTCCGGCACAAGAGCGGCTGGGCTCAGATCTGTGATGAGAACTGGGACAGCCAGAACAGCCGGGTCATCTGTGGCATGCTGGGCTTCCCTGCTGAGAAGAAGGTCAACCGCAATTTCTACAAGTGAGTTTAGAACGGGTGCACATGGGGTCCCGATTCCCCACTTGGCCTGGCCTTGGGAGGATGATCCTGGCTCTGTCCTGTGTGAGGCTGTGAGGCAGCGAAGGGGTGGGGCGAGGCAGGCGGGGTGCCGCCTGTGCATGTGCGCAGGTGTGCGCGTGTCGTGTGCTCTCCAAAGGCTGGAAAGCCAGAAGAGGAAGGAGGGCCCGCACACTCCTGCTCTCAGCAGTGGGTGGCGTTCTCAAGTGGGCAAATTCCAGTCAGAGCATCTTCACTGGGCTTGCAGGCAAACAGCAAAATTGGTTTGCAGCACTTTAGGCCTGAGCTGCCTTGCAGCTCCCATTGATTGATTGATTGATTGATTGCGTTTATATCCCGCCTTTTTTCCTATTGCAATGAACCCGACGCTGCTTACATTATGCTCCTCCTCCCCATTTTGTCCCCACAACAACCCCGTGAGCCCAGTGTTCTAGCGAGCTCCCCCTCCCTCCCCCCATGTGCAGCAGGAGGGGTGCAACGCGCCAGCTCCCCAGGAGGAAAATGAGGGTGCCTAGCATTTCAGTCCAGGTTGCTTTATTCATTGCGTTCTTTCTGTGCCTTATAGTAACCTGAAGGAAAGGGGGGTGAGGGAAGAAAAGAGATTTAAGCTGCAATTCTTTGCACATTCTATCATCTGAGAGTAAGTCTTCTGGAACACAGTGGAATTTTTTTCTAAGAAGTCATGTCTAGGATTGTGCTGTAAAGCTGCAAGCCTACACACACTTAACTGGAAGCAAACCCCACTGAACATAGTGGTTCTTAGTTCCATGTAGACATGTACAGAGTTCTGCTGTTGATACGTTCCTTTGGGTTGATGATCATGGGGAATATGAAGGCAGGTGAGTGGGACATACCAGAAACATGGGGGTGATTTTCAAATTTTGCATTTCTAATATGAGTGATAAGAGTTGGTGTCAGTCTTCAGGATCCATCCCCAGGTCTCCAGAAGATAAATCTGAGGGTGCGTCCTGGATGCGTCTTGCCTCTAGTGCACATGCGTGTAAATTTGAGCACCCAGTAAGGCAGTTGGCTGTTTGACTTGCTGGAGAGGCTCATGACGGACATAGCATCAGACCACTGAGTTTTTCTATTTTTTTTTACTTTATTACATTTATTTTCTATCTTTCCTTCAGGAGCTAAAGGCCTCCCCATTTTTATCCTCACAACAATCCTGTGAGGTAGGTTAGGCTGAGAGGTAGTGACTGACTAACCCAAGATCATCCACTAAGAAATGGGAGGTGTTGGCTGGTTCTCCTTGGGCAGCAGGATGTCCTGGGCCAGCTTTCTGGGTGTGCGTGTGCTTTGTCCTGCTTGGCTGTTGTGTCTGAATGGGTCAGTCCATCTCTCTTTCTTGAGGGTGTGTGTGTGTGTGTGTGTGTGAGAGAGAGAGAGAGAGAGAGTTTCTGTGTGTCTGCATGCCTTTATGCTGTGAAAGGGGAAGCTTGTGTTTGTATTTGAGTTCTCTACCATGGTGAAGATATTAGCCTTTTGCTTTCAGGAAAGCATGGAAGAAGATTTCCACTCAAATATGTAGCAGAAGATGTTTTTGCATTGTTGCTGTACATCAAATAGCTTGCTTTGCCCATGTGTGCATGCGTACACGCGCACCAATCTTGTGTGTGTCGGTTCAGTTTCGGGGCAGAGCAGGGCCCCCAGTACAGAGGCCGGCTGCTCCACAGCCGCCTTTGTCCTCCACGAAGAAGCTGTTGACTTTCCTTCTCCAGGCGGTTCAAGCGAGTGGCCAAGACAGGCGAGGGCCGGAGGAGGCCGGGCTCCTGGAAGAGGTAACGGCGGAGCCAGGCGGCCCTGCTTCTATGCAGCTGGCCGGCCCTGGCAACGCCCGAGCCACCGAGTCTGCCCCCGATGGGTCTGAACAGCCCCACAGCACCATCCACGCTGGATCCAGCTGCTGCAGATCCAGTGGTGGCAGAAAGGCCCTGAACCTCATCCCCAAACCGAGCGGCCCCTCGCTTCACGCGTTCCTCCAGTGGGCTGGGCCGGCTGGCAGGCCTGTGGTTTGGGGCCATGAGGTTCATCCAGGGACTCGGAGGCTCAGCTGATTGGCTTGGGGGCTGGCTGGGCTTCCTGCTTCCTGCGTGGCTCCTGGGAGGGGGCTTTCCCAGCTGGGGAATGGTGTGGGTGGCATTTCTTGTGTGGCCAGTGCCAGAAGCACTGGAGGGCCACCCTGTGCTCTGGAGTTGAGCCATTTCTGCCAGGCAGTGGCCGAGGAAGATGGCTGCTCTTTTCTGGACAAAACTCTGCGCGCGTGCGCTCACCTCTAGGAACATGGGAAGCTGTGTAGGCAGTCTCATCTCTGCACCTTCTGGTTGGTTAGGAACGTGGTCTGGCCCGGTCTTCGACTGAGCCAGACCAACCCACCCCCCTGCCCACCTAGCCCAGCGTCGTCGACACTGGCTGGCAGCCGCGGCTCTCCCGGGCTTCAGGCAGGGTCCTTTCCCAGCCCTTCCTGGAGATGGTGCCGGGGATCCAGCCTGGGACCTTCTGCATGAAAAACATGCGCTCTGCTGCAGAGCTGTGCCCCCCCAATACGCTGGCATTTTTAGCATGGTCCCCCCCCCCCCGCAGAATTCAGCCCCTGAAAGCGTCTCCAAAATGGAGCCTGGCCCTGGCCAAAGGAGGCTTTTCCCGCCTGCTCTGCACGGACCAGCAGCCGCGGCTCTCCAGGGCTTCAGGCAGGGCTCTTTCCCAGCCTGCCAGGACTGAAGTGCGAACTTCTGCCTGCGGAGCGGGGGCTCTGCCATGGGGCTGCAGCTCCTGCTCCCTCCCTGTGCTGCGGAATGGGCAGGGCCTGTTTTGTGAGGATCCTGCAGGAAATAGCACCTGCGGGGCACCCCATCACCTGTCCTGCTGTGTGGGGGGCCCCCAATGCCCCTCTGAAGGGGCAATGCCCAATGCCCCTCTCCGTCTGTTGGAGATGGTTGACGCGCAGTCAGGCTGCACCTGAGTTGCTGCTGCTCCTTGTTGCGTCCTGCGACCTGGCCAGGCACTCGCCGGCCTGCACTGCATCGCTGCTGCCCCAGTCTTCCCTGGACTTGGGCAGAGTCCCTTGCAGGCTCCACAGAGCCCTTGGAAAGGGGCAGCTGACCCAGGCCAAGCCCTCTCTCTCCCCAGTCCGCCCCGGAACGCCGGGCACCTGACGGTGGTGTCGGGTGCCTGAGGTGGCTGTACTGGCTGGCTGGCGGGGCGGGGAGAGGTCTGTTTTACGAAATGAACCCCCAGGAAAGGAGTGGCCCCTAACCGGCAGTGGGGGGGAATGGCCCTTGCCCGCGTGGGGCAGTGACCAGCAGGGCCAGGCAGGCGGGAGGAGACGGGATGGGGCAGAGCACTTGGGCAGGAGCCAGGCACTGGCCAGGAGGCTTCCCCGGCCCATGGGAGGAGTGGGGCTAGCCCAGGGGGGCGCCTCCTGCCCCCAGACAGGCATGGCCCGGCAGTTCTGGCAGGCCCCTTTCATTCTGGGATTGAACGGCGGGGGAGGGGGAAGCCGGAACAGCCTGGCGGCGGGGAGCACCTGAGAGGCAGGGATAGGCATCTGGCTGCGGCCGCCAGACAAAGCCTGCAGTGTGCTCCCCGTCGCCAGGGAAGCTTGACTCACTTGTGGGCAGGGGCTCCTCCTCCGAGCTGTCGGCGTTCAGAAGAAGGGTACGTCTTTGCTGGCAGGCGGCGGCGGGGCGAGGTGGGGCGTTCCTCGGGGAGGTCTCGGCCTCACAGGCTGCCACATGGGCACAACTCCCTTGCTGTGGCCAAGGTGGGGTTTTGCCGCCCCCCTCCCCGGGCGAGGAAAAGCCTCAAACATTTGAGGCCTTTCAGTGTGGTGGGGGGAGCCGAGGCACAGGCTGGAACACGGTGCGGCGCATGCAGGAGAAGCCCCCCCCCGTGCTGGGGTGCGAGGGGTCAGCCTGCACGAGCCGCTGAGCAGCCCCCTGCTGCGCCGCCCTTGGCCCACCTTCTCCCAGGCCCAGCCAGAGGGACAGGCTCCTCCAGGCCCTGCTCCGTGAGCTCCCACGCGCTGAACTGGGACCCGTTTGCACCCATAGCATGCGGCCTGCCACCCCACGGTGCCCCCCCTCCCTCGGCAGCAATGTGCCAGCTACACAGGTTGGGCAGAACCTCCTCCCCTCGCCAGCCTGCCTGTTACGGGCAGCCTCTGGGGACCGAGCCAGGAAGGTGGTCGGTGTTTTGTCCCATTTTGAGCTCGCTGAGGTGGCGTCTGGCTGGCCGCTGTCGAAGACAGTGTGGCAGGTGAGACCGACGTTTGGACTGACCCAGCCAGCAAGCGTCCCCCTGTTCTTCTGTGCCGTGGACCAGGGGTGGCGTGGCTGCAGGCAGCAGTGGGAGCCGCGGCGGCCCCTCCGCGCTAGCGCTGTGGGGCAGACTTCCATGCGTCCTGGTGGAACAGGTGCCGGGCCTGCTTCTGGCCAGACAGAGCTGGGCTGCGCATGGCCGCCGTGAGCGCCATCTGCTCCACGGGGGCTGTTGAGGGTGCCTCGGCAGACAGAGGCCCTGCAGCAGGAGTGCTCCTTCATGCTGGCCTTCTGTGCCAAGTCTCTCTCCAAACATAGACGCAGGGAGGACTTTAGGGGCATCAAGAGGTAAAGGGGCCGCGCTGCTGCTCCCAGGGAGTGTGGATGCTGTGCCCAGGGCTGAGGCCAGATGTCCCCCGGCTGCTGCACAGCTGCTTGGTATGGGCTGCATTCAGGGGGCGCTGGAGAGCATTGTGCAGCAGCAGCCCCCCTCTTTCTCCCCCTGCCCCCCAGGACATCAGCTGCCTATTTGCTCAGTCACTGCCAAGCCCAGCAAAGTGGAGGGCCAGGGTTGTGGGCTGGCTTGTGGCGGCCGGACTATGACCACACGTGACATGGTGCATGTTTCTCGGTGGTGCACGCAGAGGGCCCCAGAGCGGCTCTTCGCAGTCCCATGGAGGAGGTGATGCCACTGGCCCTCCCTTCTTGCAGGCTGTCCCTGCAGCGCCAGCAGTTCCGCTACCGGCTGCACGCAGTGGCCTGCACGGGGCATGAGGTCCACCTCTCCATGTGCTCCTTCGAGTTCTACAAGAGCAACGCCACAGGGGCCTGCCTGGGCGGGATGCCAGCCGTGGTGAGCTGCGTGCCCGGACCCCTTTTTGCCCCCGCAGGGAGTGCCCAGAAGAAAAAGAGGCGGCAGCAGCAAAGGCTGGTGAGTGCGTGAGGTTGGGGTGAGAGCGCACAGGGAGGGCTCTTGCCTGGCCTGTGTGCCGAGGGGGCAGCTGTGCCCGTACCAAGCATGGGGTGGGGTGCAGGGCGCCCCCTCTTGGGTTCCGCAGCCTCCCTGGGTCTGAGCCTCCCTCTGCCCCCCACAGCAGCGGGTCCGGCTGAAGGGGGGGGCCAAGCCCGGCGAGGGGCGGGTTGAGGTGCTGAAGGACGGCGAGTGGGGCACCGTCTGCGACGATCGCTGGAACCTGGTGACGGCTAGCGTGGTTTGCCGTGAGCTGGGCTTCGGCAGTGCCAAGGAGGCTCTGACGGGGGCACGCATGGGCCAAGGTGAGTGTGCGAGTGAGCCGCCTGGGAACACCCGGCCGGCTGAGGCTGTGCTCAGAGCTGAGCCCTGCAAGGCCATGTGCAATGTGGCAACTGCTGCTGCTGAGCGGGGGCCTTGGGGGCCGCCCCCCTCGCCAAGGCCTTCCAGGCACCGTTCACTAGGGTGCCACCGGCAGGGGAGAGCAGCTGGGGTGGAGCCACGGAGGTAGGGGTGCTTCGGGTGGCGGGGGGGGGGGGGGGCCTGGCTGACTTTCCTCTCCTGGGCAGGCATGGGCCAGATCCACATGAATGAGGTGCAGTGCCTGGGCTCCGAGAAGACCCTGTGGAGCTGCCCGTATAGGAACATCACCCAGGAGGACTGCAAACACTCGGAGGACGCTGGAGTCCGCTGCCACGTTCCTTACATGGGCTTCGAAACCACGGTGAGCTGTGCAGGCGAGCGCTGGAGAACCCTAAGCCCACAGACTCTGCCCCTCTTCTTCCCCCACTCGACCCCCTGGGAAACAGCCCCTGGCCCTCCCCCTGAAGGGCAGCAAGGAGCTCCGAGACCTTCACTCTGGAGGGTCCTTTCCAGTCCAGGCTGGGCCCTGGTCGGGCCCTCTTACCTAGACCTGCCACAGCCTTCTGGGCCAGGCCCGTCTCCCCCCGAAGCCTGCAAAGCGGTGCTGGGCCCCCAGCTCTGCGTCCTTTGCTTGCTCCCTTCCTGACAGACTTCGAGTGGTGGCAGGTGAGGGGAAGTGGAGGCAGCCCCTCCAGTCCAGAGAGCTGCGTGCATGTGTGCGTGCGTGCGGCGGGGAGGACCCAGAGGCGCCAGACCCCAACGGGCCCCCTGGCGAGGCAGGATTCCTCTGGGCTGTCTTCCGGCTATGGGAGAAACATGGAGGTCGCTTCCCATGGGGAGCAGGGGAAGAGAGGAGGGGGCTCTTCCTGGCCTGGAGCAAAACAGTGGCAGCGCAGAGCAAACGCGGCCTTCCTCTGGGCTGCTGGGCGTGTGCCCAAGTTTCCACAAAGCTGCTCTGGACAAGCGCAGTCTCTCCAGCCCCTCCACACGTCTGCCTGACCGATGGCACCTGTTGGCCACTGCGGTGGCGGCGGCGGAGGAGAGCTGCTTTGCCTGGGCAGACGGGGAGCTTGCTGGGGGAGGGGGCTGCTTCGGGGGTTTGGGACTGGGGCCGGTGTGCCCGTGCCTTCACAGGAGAATCTGGGAAGTCACCTCTCTTCTGGATATTTAGTCCCCCGCACGGCTTGAGCACCACAGTCCAGCTGTGGGGGTGGAGGTAATTCTGGGATGCTTGAAGCCCTTGGCGATTGCTGTCCATTCTTCTATGTTGTGGGTCCCTCAAGGAGTCCGCCTGTGCCATTGCGAGCGGCACCGATTGCCAGAGCAGGTCGCCTGTGGCAGCTGAGGGGGGTGGCTTGGCTGAGCAGCTGACTTCCCCTCCTGAGAGCAGCCCCTGAAGAGCAGGCGGCGCACCCCTGGGGCCTCTGGGCATCCTTTGGCGGTGGCGCCAGGCTCCGAGCCGTGGGCTGGCGCTCGTGCTGTGGAGCGCGTGCCAGCGAGCGAGGTGCAGGTGCTCCCACCCGTTGTGGGGCTAACTGGCCAGATGCTCTCCCCGCCCCACCTCTGCTTATGGGGCAGGGGCACTGCCCCCCCGCACGCTTGTCCCCCAGAGACTCCCCCCCCCCCAGCCCCCGGGTGGTGTCAGACGCACAGTTTGAGACCCATTTCAGATCTCTGGTTTTCCAGCCCTACCTGGAGATGCCACCAGGGATCCAGCCTGGGACCGCTGCGGGCCTGGCAGGGCGCTGCCACGGCCCCTCCCGAGCCAGATGGAGGCGTTGGGGCAGGAGTGCAGCAGGGGGGTGCATTGACATGCAAGATTCCAGCAGAGAGCGGGGGTGCCTGATGACAGGCAGCCAGCAAAGGCAGCCCCCTCCCCAGGCTCTGCCCGCAGCCTGATCTCTCCCCGCTCCCAGCCCGCAGCCAGCTGGGCCTGGGCTTTGCCAGTCACAAATTGGTACTGGCACTGGCTGTGCCTGGCTTGCTCTCGCCGCTAAGCTCGCCGCCTGGCTGAAGCTTGCCCCCCACTGCTGCCGCCTTGCCGTGCGCCCAAGCAGCCCGGCCCTTGGCCGGTAGGGCAGGCGGCGTCAGGCGGCAGAGGCGGCTGGGCCTGGCTGGGCGGAGGGAGGGCGCGCGCGCTCACGCCTTGCAGGGCTTCTCCACAGATCCGCATAGTCGGTGGCCGAACCACGTTCGAGGGGCGCGTGGAGGTGAAGCGTGCCGGGAGGTGGGGCACGGTTTGCAGCACGGGCTGGAGCACCACGGAGGCCATGGTGGCGTGCCGCCAGCTGGGCCTGGGCTACGCCATGCATGCTGTGACGGTAGGTGGCCGGCGGGAGTGCGGGCGCTGGGGCGGAGCAGGGCCCCATGGGGGGGCAGGGCAGACTGGGACTGGCGTGCCCCCCCGTGGAGACGGGGGTGGAAGGGCAGCCCGGCCAAGCAGGCGGCGGCAGCAAATGCCCAAACACCGCCGTGGGGTGGGCTGGGGTGGGGGCTGGCCTGCCACGTGTCCCACACTCCGGTGTGTTGTGCTGTCTCCAAGGAAACGTGGTACTGGGATGCCAGCAACGTGACGGAGATGGTGCTGAGCGGTGTGAAGTGCACGGGGCAGGAGATGGCGCTCAGCCACTGCCAACAGCACAGTGCCGTGAGCTGCCAGAAGACGGGCGCTCGCTTTGCCGCAGGAGTCATCTGCTCGGAGAGTGAGAAGGGCTGGGCTTGGGGGGCTGCTGCTGGGCACATCTGGGGGGGGCATTTTGACCTGGCAAGAGCCAGCGTTGGCTGCGTTTCTCAGCCTCAGAGCTTCCCAGAGGATCACAGGCTGGTGAAGCCCTGGAAGAGGGACAGGAGCCCAGCGGCTCTTCGGTGCAGCTCCGCTGGGGCAGAGCAGGCCAGGCCTGTGGCAGAGGCTGGGCCTCCAGATGCCCAGTGGCACGGTGCCCCCCCCCAGTCATGACCGGCTGCTGGCTGGCCCCCGGGGGCAGCTGGGTCTTCTGGGAGGCAGCCTCGACTGCCTTCCAGCCTCTTCCCTTGTGACAGCCCTCTTGGCTCTTTACAGCTGCCTCAGACTTGCTGCTCCATGCACCACTGGTGCAAGAGACGGCGTACATCGAGGACCGCCCTCTGCACATGCTCTACTGTGCTGCAGAGGAGAACTGCCTGTCCAGCAGTGCCCGCAATGCCAATTGGCCCTACGGGCACCGGCGTCTCCTGCGCTTCTCCTCCCAGATCCACAACAACGGCCGGGCTGACTTCCGCCCCAAGGCCGGCCGCCACTCCTGGGTCTGGCACGAGTGCCACGGGTAAGGGGCCGCCGGCCTGGACACGGCCCTGTGTCCCCCGTGGGGTGGGGGGGCTGGCCCAGATGCATCGAGCATTGGCGGGGGCTGCCCGTGTGCTCTGCTCCCCGCCCCTCTCTGCAGCCTTCCCAGCCAGCCAGCGACCCCCTGCCCCAGCAGCCCCCCTCCTCCTCCGCCTTTCACTCCTCCCCTGCCCCTCCCCAACTCGCACCTTGTGGCTTCCCCCCCAGGCACTACCATAGCATGGACATCTTCACCCACTACGACCTGCTCACGCCCAACGGCACAAAGGTGGCTGAGGGGCACAAGGCCAGCTTCTGCCTGGAGGACACGGAATGCCAGGAAGGTGGGTGATGCTCCCCCCGCAGGGCGCACGATGGGCACGGGCCATGGTGGCTTCAGGGAGGGAGCCCAAGGGCCATCCCCCAAGGACTGGGAGTGCAGAAGTGCCTGGCTGGCTGTGGCCAGGGTGCGGCGGAGGCCCGCGGGCAGCTTGAGCGGCCGCAGTGCTGCGCTTTCCCTGCATCTCCTCCCACAGCCCCCACGGCAAAGCGAAGGAGAGCTCTGCCTCTGCCTGCCCCCCTCGCTCCCTGGGTGCTTCCTCTTCTCCCAGGGCGGCTGTATGCGAGAGCAGCCAAAGGGACCTGGGGGCAGAAAGTGACCCTCCTCCCACCCTTTCTCTGGGCAGACATGGGCAAACGCTACGAGTGTGCCAACTTTGGGGAGCAGGGCATTACCGTGGGCTGCTGGGACCTCTACCGGCATGACATTGACTGCCAGTGGATAGACATCACCGACGTCAAGGCGGGGAACTACATCCTGCAGGTATGGCTGTGCCAGGGTGGCGCAGGGGCAAGATCCAGGGGTGTGGAGTCCCTGGCTTCTGAGGAAGCAAGAGGACAGGCATGGTGCGTCCCCTCACTGGGCCAGAGACAGTCGCTTGTTGGCATTTTGTAATCTCTCTAAAACCCAATAAAAGATAATAAGGTTTTCAAAGAAGACAGGGATGTTGGGTATATGGTCAGGAGAATGGTTTATTTGAGAAATTATTTCCTGCCTTTCCATCTTGACATCAGGCTGTCCAAAGCAGCATCAGGCATCATCATCAAATGCACAAGTGGTCAAATGACAACTTAGAACAGAAACCAGAGCTGCACAGCAGACAACCAGAGCTGCTTTGCCACCAGGGGCGCCAGGTGGAAAGGCCTTGGCGCGGCGCTGACATGCCGCTGGGGAGGGGCTGGCCGGGCCTCCTGGGGCAGGAGGGTGCTCGCTTCTATGTCGCAGTGGAGGGGACCGCCCCCGCCCATGCCCTCCAGGAATCTAGTCCCACGCTGTTCGTGGCTGTCAAGGCAGCGACCAGCACTTCGAAGCAGAGGCTCTTCCAGTAATTCACCTGGGGTTTGCTTGCCCATGCGAGCCTGGCTGGGCCTCCCTTCTCCAGCAACAGGCACAGCTGTCACCCCAGCTGCCTGAAAGCACCCCGGGCCGGCACCTGGGCACCCTTCTTCTAGCCTTGAGAAGACTGAGGGGAGATATGATTGCGCTCTTCAAGTACTTGAAAGGTTGTCACAGAAGAAGGCCAGGATCTCTTCTTGATCATCCCAGAGTGCAGGACACGGAATAATGGGCTCAAGTGACAGGAAGCCAGATTCCAGCTGAACATCAGGAAAAACTTCCTGACTGTTAGAGCAATACGACAATGGAACCAATGACCTGGGGAGGTAGTGGGCTCTCCCACACTGGAGGCCTTCAAGACGAGGCTGGACAGCCATCTGTCAGGGATGCTCTGACTTGGATTCCTGCATTGAGCAGCGGGTTGGACTCGATGGCCTTGTAGGCCCCCTCCAACCCTACTATTCTATGATTCTATAGTGAGTAAAGTAGCAGTTACAGGAGCTTTGGGGGAAAGCGATCATGTTATACTTGAGTTCATGGTTCTAAAGGAAGCAAAAGCCGAGTGTAGCCAAACCCATACCCTGGATTTTAGGAAAGCTGATTTTAATAAACTCAGATCAATGATCAGTAAGGTCCTATGGCAAGTGACTCTAACGAGAAAAGATGGGTGGGAGCTTTTAAAAAAGGAAATTCTCAAGGCTCAATCACAAACAATTCCAACAAGAAGAAAAGGCGGAAGACAACAGAAGAAGCCGATGTGGCTTCACAAAAAGCTTAGGGATGACCTGAAAACAAAAAAGGACACATATAGGAAGTGGAAAGAAGGCCAAGTAACAAAGGAAGAGTACAGGCAGGTAGCACAGAATTGCAGGGATGGCGTCAGGAAGGCTAAAGCTGAGAATGAGCTGAGGTAAGCAAGGGATGCTAAAAACAACAAAAAGGCTTTCTTCAGCTACGTGCATAGTAAAAGGCAGAGGGAAGAAATGGTTGTTCAGCTATTAAATAAGGATGGCAAAACAGTAACAGATGACCAAGAAAAGGCAGAGGTGCGCAATTCCTACTTTGGCTCAGTCTCCTCCCAAAAGAGGGTCTATGACCCCCCAGGCAAAGGTGAAGTACAGGCTGAAGGGGCAGGATTGCAGCTTGAGATCGATAGGCATACAGTCAAGGAACACCTAAGTACTTTGAATGAGTTCAAATCTCCAGGGCTGGATGAACTGCATCCTAGAGTAATAAAGGAACTGGAAGAAGAACTCTCAGAACCACTGTCTATTCTCTTTGAGAAATCATGGAGGACGGGGGAAGTGCCAGATGACGGCAGGAGGGCTAATGTTGTCCCTATCTTCAAAAAGGGTAAAAAGGAGGAACCTGGGAACTACAGACCAGTCAGTCTGACATCAATCCCAGGGAAAATTCTGGAGCAGATGATAAAGGAATCCATCTGGCAGCACCTTGAAAACAATGCCGATTACTCGAAGCCAACATGGATTTGTCAAAAACAATTCCTGCGAGACAAATCTGATCTCATTTTTTGATCAAGTAACCTCCCTTGTGGACTGTGGGAATGCTGTAGACATCATATACCTCGACTTCAGCAAATCTTTCGACAAAGTGCCCCATGATCTCCTGAAGAGCAAACTAGCTCAAAGTGGGGTAGATGAAACAACGATCCGGTGGATCCACAGTTGGCTACAGAATCGGACTCAAAGAGTGCTTATCAATGGGACCTTCTCAAACTGGGGAGAGGTAACGAGTAGGGTACCGCAGGACTCAGTCCTGGGCCTAATGCTCTTCAACATTTGTATTAATGACTTGGAGGAGGAGGTGCAGGGAATGCTGATCAGATTTGCAGATGACACAAAATTGGGCGGGATAGCTAATACTTTAGCAGACAGAAACAAAATTCAGAGTGATCTGGATAGACTGGAGCGCTGGGCAGAAAACAACAATGACATTTAATAGGGATAAATGCCAAGTTCTGCACCTAGGAAAGAGAAACCAAATGCACAATTACAAGATGGGGGATATGTGGCTCAACAACACTAAAGCAAGAAAGATCTTGGAATTGTTGTCGATCACAAGCTGAATATGAGCCAACAATGTGATGTGGCTGCAAAAAAGGCAAATGCTCTTTTGGGCTGCATTAATAGAAGCATAGCTTCCAAATCCCGGGAGGTACTAGTTCCCCTCTACTCAGCACTGGTTAGGCCTCATCTGGAGTATTGTGTCCAGTTCTGGGCACCACACTTTAAGAAGGATGCAGACAAACTGGAGAGGGTTCAGAGGAGGGCAACAAAGATGATCAGGGGACTGGAAACAAGGCCCTACGAAGACAGACTGAAAGAACTGGGCATGTTTAGCCTTGAGAAGACTGAGGGGAGATAGGATAGCACTCTTCAAGTCCTTGAAAGCTTGTCACAAAGAAGGCCAGGATCTCTTCTTGATCATCCTAGAGTACAGGACACGGAATCATGGGCCCAAGTTACAGGAAGCCAGATTCCGGCTGAACATCAGGGAAAACTTCCTGACTGTTAGAGCAATACGACAATGGAACCAATTTCCTAGGGAGGTGGTGGGCTCTCCCACACTGGAGGCCTTCAAGACAAGGCTGGACAGCCATCTGTCAGGGATGCTCTGACTTGGATTCCTGCATTGAGCAGGGGGTTGGACTTGATGGCCTTGTAGGCCCCTTCCAACCGTACTATTCCATGATTCTATGATTCTATGACCCTCCCAAGCTGCATGCCTGGTTTTCAGGGGGAGGCTGAAACCAGTCCTGGCCCCCTGCTTGGACCTGCAGGTCCTCCCTGACTCAAGGCACCAAGGAGTCAATGTAAAACTAGTTTGCCCTTTATGCAAGATGTCTTGTCAAAACATTCCCTAGCAAGTGATGATGGTGAATATTCACCAGATATCCTTTCAGTATTGAAATAATTTCTGACATCTGGTTTCAATATGTGATAGCATTCAGTCGTTGAAGTGCAGTAGTCACTTGTATTTGGCAGTATTTCGTAGAGGGCCTGCTGCACGCCGAACAGTCATGGGTTGCAAGGCTGGGTGCCTGATCCCAGCTCTGGCCCAAAGCCGCCCCCCCCTTAGCGGAAGAGTCATAGAGAAAGTGCTGACAAGACAGAACACAACACAAGGAATTCACAGCCACAAGATGCACTTTTGATCCTCGCCTTTAGTGGCTTTAAGAAAGGGTAGCAGGCATCCCTAGCAGAGGAGAGGTCTGTTCACGATCTTCAGCAGGATCTCCGAGTTCAGCAGCACTTCAGAACTGCTGATGAAGAGATAGGGACAGCAACACTTCTACTCCTGAGCTCATGGCAGAGGGGCAATGTGGTCAGAGGACTGCTGGCTTTGGCCACTACAGACAGCAGCGCTCCACCCCTTGCTGGCGACAAAGAACTGGGTTAAGGCCAGCACCTTCACAGTCCGCTCAAGAGGAGCTTCCAGAAGCATCTCCCAGGCTGCTGGGTGAGATGGAGGCACGTCAGCCTGGGCAGACAGATGTCTTCTCCTTTGGCTGGCCGGATGGCCCTGGGCAACCTGGGGTGGAACGTGACCAGGCGCAGCTGGGTGGGGTGGGGTTCCTGACCCCCCCCCCCCGCCTCAGGCCCTGCGGTCACAGGCTGCTTGCAAGGAGGGCCAGGGCAAACCTGTAGAGATCAACTCGGCTCCAAAGGCCTGGGGGTAGCCTCCATCGCCACCCCACCCCCTACGGCCAGGAAGAGGAACGCAACCAGAGCCACGAGCGAAGCACTCATCCGTGGTGGGGTCGCAGGACCTCCCCCTTCGATCGCTGCGAGGCCTGGCTGCACTCTGCGCTCAGCCCACGCAGCGGTGCGAGGCTGGCAGTGCTTTAGCGCGCCGGGGGGGGGGGGCTGGTTGGACGGGCCCACAGGAAGCAGTGGGCCCACTTACCCCACACGCGCCTGTCATCAAGGAAACGGGAATAAAGCGGCCACACTGGAGGCAGCAAAGTCCTGTTTAATGGCAGGCTGTGTGAAGAAGCACATCAGTCGTGATCCCACCACGCGCCCGCTTCCTTGTGTGTTCCAGGCGTCTGGTGTCATGCAAGAGGAAGAGTGATGCCCCCTGTGCAGGCTGCAGTGCGTTGTCCAGGCGCTGGCCTGTGCCCATCGCAGCACCGCCTCTGCCTGCTGGCCTTCATGCCTCTAATGGAGTTGGTCCAGGCAAAGGCTGCAATCCTGTCTGCACTTACCAGGGAGTAAGCCCCAGCGAACTCAGTAGGACTTCCTTCTGAGTAGACATCAGTGCCACAGAGGAAGCTCAAGAATGAGCTGTCATTTGTGTTCATGCTTTCCTCCCTCTCTGTTCTAGATGTCTCTCCAATGGCTTCATTCCCCTGAGCTCGCAAGTATACCAAGGAGCAAAAAAGGTTCTGCCAGGCAGGAGAGGTTGCTCAGGAGATTGCTCTGCTGCCTGGGTCATCCCTGCATTCCCTAGACCAACTGGAGCATTGAGAGCAGTGCCAGCTGTTCCCCCCTGACCCCCAAGCCCTCTGGAGCCCATCAGCCTCTCGGGGTGCACCACCCCAGCAGGGGCCCCATCCTCATAGAGGGAGAGCACCCTGTCAGTCTAGGTTTCAGCAGGGCATGATCTGCCCATGACAAGGGGCAGGCTCTGAAATCTCTCCACCTACAGACCACGACTCTCCTACCCAGCCAAGAAAAACACAGCTGGCATGAGTGTGTCCTGTTGGGCCGGTCCCATGGTGGCTGTGGGGTCCTGAGCCTGCCTCCTCCTCCTCCAAGGGCAGCAGCTAGCACAAGAGGCAGGACCGATCCTTCCTGTGGCCAGCCCAGCCTTCAAGCTGGCGCCTTCCAGATGTTTGGGCTGTGCCTCCCACCATGGGCCATAATGCCTGGGGCTGATGGCAGCTGTAGTCCAAACTCGCTGGCAGGCATCTGGTTGGGGAAGACTGGGCTAGCCTGGAGGGGAGGACGCGCCCCCCCCCTTCATCCTCTCTTTTGCTCCCCAGGTGGTGATTAACCCCCAGTACGAAGTTGCAGAGAGTGACTTCACCAACAACGCCATGAAATGCAACTGCAAATATGACGGACACCGCATCTGGGTTCACAGCTGCCACATAGGTATGGCTGAGCTGCCGTGGGGCACTATGGAACAGGAGGGCATTTCAGTGGGCTGGCCACTGGCGGGGAGCAGGGCTGTAGGGAGTTGGCCAGCCAGCCCCAGTGGGCCGCATGGGGCAGCACATGTCCCCCTTCTGTCTTGCTGCAGGGGATGCTCTCAGTGATGAGGCCAACAGGCGCTTTGAACAGTACCCTGGACAGCTCAACAACCAGATCGCATAGACCAAGCAGCCCAGCCTGCTCCTGGGCACCAGTGCGACCACCTGCGCCGGAGGCACCACTGTGGCCAGGAGGCACCGCGGCCTCAGCCAGAATCGGAGCGCAAGACATCGAGAGCGGCACAGGCCCCTTCCTCCCCGTCTGGGGCAAAGGGGGCCACTTGGCTGGGGGCAGGAAGAGATTGCCACTGACCCCCTCCCCCCTGTACAGAAGCTGGGACTGGACCTCGCCCCACCCCCCTTGTGGTGTGGCTTCTGTCCACAGAGGAGCTGCCGATGTCACGGAGGAGCCCTGGTGGCAGGAGGAAGAGGGTGGGAGGACAGGAGGCCCCAAACTGCAGGCCACTTGCACCACACCGCCTGCCCCCCCAGCCAGCTTCTTCTCTGGTGCTAAAGCCGCTGCCCACATGGGGGCAGAAGGCAGATCTGGGTCTTATATAAAGTGCATTTCCATGGTCCAAGCTTGCCTACTGACCGTGCACACGTGCGAGGGGCGGGGCTAGCTTTGAAGCAAGAGCGCCCCGGCTGGGTTTGTGCTGTGGGGCAGGCATCTGCCTCCCGTCTGGGTGCCACCAGATGCAGCTCTGCTTGGGGCTGAGGCTGTGCAGGGTCAGCCTCAGCAGATGCGGGGGGGGGCGGGAGTAGGAGAATTGATGATGCGTGGAAGGGGCTTCCTTTGTAGTTCCACTTAGCTACAGGTGCCCTGCGTGCACGGGAGAGACAGAGATGGATGGGGCATGGAGCACAGCAACGGCCAGCCCCTCACCTAGCACTCTAGAGCTGTGTCAGAAATGCCACCTAGCCCTGTGGTCTGCTGACACCCCCCTGCCCACCCCGCTTTTTTCCCTGGCTGTTTGGTGGAGGAACAAATTCCAGTCCCAGAGTTGAAAGGAGCAGCCTGTCTGGACAGTTCCCCGCTCCTTCTCCTGCACTGCAGCCAAGCCCCTGAAAATAAGACACCCAAGTCCCTGGCTGGCTTAGCAGCATCCTTTCTGCCCTGCAAAGTCATCCCCCACAACACCCCCTGGCAGAAGCCAGGCCAGGTTGGCGCCAGAGGGAGGGCCTGGCGATGAGTGCTCAGCTGCTGCACAGCAAAGGGCGGCTTCCTTTCTTCAAGGAAAGGCAAGGGCAGCCTCCAGCCAGGGGCTCCTGCAGGGCCTTCAGTGGCTCTCGGGATGGCAGCTGACAAGACCACTGAAGGGCTCCTTTGAGTCCCCAGCCAGCCACCAGCAGCCCCCTCTGCAGGCACAGCAGTGTACAGTTGCTGGTGCAAAGGGCCAGGGGGGAAATCCCAATTTTTTTCTAGCCCTTCCATGTTTCTGCCTAGGAAACAAGATACAAAGTCCCCTGTGAGACCTGGCCTTTATTTTATTGCAAAACTGAGGATGTAAAGGGATACCCCCACCCCCGTTCCATGCTGCAAACAACAGTTGGTAGATTCTGACTGCTGTCTCTGCATTTTATAATCATTTAAAAACAAGCCCTTACAGCTACAAAGGCATGCAGGATCTGGGAAGCGTTGGTGTGTGGTATAGCCCCCTTTCACATTTCCCTACCTGTAATGTCACTTCCTGCAGCCTGCTTCTCTACAGCATGGATCTTCCGAGGTAACAGTGTTAAGAATTTCCCCCTCACAGCACCACATTCCCACTGGCTGAATACAAGAACACAAATGGAGACAGCAGAACAGCTTAGCCCCTTGTCTCACCATGTGTCATGTTACTCTGAGCACAGGAGGGCTGGGTCTCCCTGGCTTTCCTTCCACACTTTAGTGCAAGAAAAACCTCTTGAGGCCAATGACTTCATAACAGGCGCCATGTGTGCGCCCCCCCCCCCCCCCAAAATCCTGGGGTTTGAGCTAGAGCATGCAATGAAAACTTCAGGGCAAAGCTGCTGCAAAAGGCAAATTCCATGTTGGGGATTAGGAAAAACTGAAAACGAAAATGCCAATATTGCCATGCCTTGGTGCAAACCTATGATGGGACCTCGCTTGGAATCCTGTGTATAGTTCTGGTCACACCTCAAAAACACTGAAGAGCTGGAAAAGGTGCAGAACATGGCAACCAAAACGATCCAGGGGCTGGAGCAACAATGGCGTGTGTAGCACCTGGCCAGATGCCATAGGCCCCCTGGGTAAATTAGGCTAGGGTGGGCTATTGTGTCATGCAAACCAAGTCAAGATAAATGGTGGGAGATTTAGGACAGATAAAAGGAACTACTTCGCACACCACATATTTCACGGAATTCGCTACAAGATGTAGTCGTAAGCACCAAGTTGGATGGCTTTAAAAGTGGATTACAAAATTCATGTTGCTAGTAGCCTTACTTTACAACGGCTGTATATTCCCCCCCCCCCACCCCGGTCTTGGAGGCAGGATGCCTACATTTACCTGCCTGGGGGAAACACAAGCAGGAGCGTGCTATTGCACTCTCATCCTTCTTGCAGGTTTCCCTCTGGGGTATCTGGCTGGTCACTGGGAAACAAGGTGCCGAGCTGAACAGGCTTATAGTCTGAGCAGCCTTAGGGCTCTGTTATGCTTCTGACTAAAGGGCTAACGTTGTGTTTTACCATCGGCACACCTGGAAACAGGCCTCTGCACTGTGGTTGGGAGGTCTGTAAAAAAACTGAGCTGGGGGCAGAGCACTTGGCACAGAAAAGCCAGCTTGCAAGCAGGAGAAGGAAGAGCCTCGCCCCCGGCGGCTGCGGCCGGGGTAGGTCTCGCTGCCTGTTACTCCTGAAGCAGCACCAGTGCTGCCAACCAGCTTCAAAATGGCCAAGAAGTTTTGTTTCTGCGCTTACTGACTTTGCCTCCCTGATCTTCAAGTGGTTAAGCTGCGTTCAGAGCATGCCCACGCGCAGGCCTTTGGAAAGCACAAGCTGCTTGCCTTTCCTTGGACGCAAGGGTCCTAATGAGACAGCCCCAGTTGTACATTTTCATATACTTCATCGCAATGGGCTAGAAACTTGCTGTCCGCAAAACAACCGGGCCCAAGACGTTCAGAAGCCAAAGAGAAGAGGAGCGTGCCCTGCCCTCTGCTCTCTCAGCGCATTGTCCTCACGCTCCTTCCCGATGCAGCATTCGGGAAACTTGTGAGTTAGGAAAGGGGAAGTGCATGGCTGGGGCCACAGAATTGTTTAATGACCAAAGAGAAGTGCCCATCAGGGCCGAAGTGTCAAGGAGCCAGGTGGGTCCCCTCCTCCTGCCAGGCCACCTCCAGCCCACAGCTTCTGGGCAGAGACAACCCGTCTACTGGGAGGACAGCAGCAGGCAGGGTCGATCCTTTGCCTGGAGCAGCGAAAGTCCACTCTGAAACGGGGGGGGGGGGGAGATGCCCGCACCTTGTTCGCAACCCCGCCCCCACATGCCACCCCTACTCAGTGACTTCCGGGGTGACTGTCAGGAGCAGTGCCTCGTAGCCGCGGCGCACCAGCAGCGTCACATGGCTCTGGGTCCGCACCGCCTCATAGACATCCTCCGCCTGCCGGGACGCCTGCCCATTGATCTCTGTGACCACGTCTCCTGCCTTCAGGCCTGCCCTGGGGAAACAATGGCAAGGGGAGGCAGGGGCAGCTTCACCATTTGCACAAGGCCAGGTGCGCCAGAAGGAGGTGGCGCACCTCCAAACCCCGGACACCCGCCCCCAACACCAGACGCAACATGGAACTCTGAGCTTACTGATGAGCCGGGGAGCCGATGATCACCTTGTGGATGAGGACTCCGTAGGACACGTCGGGGAACGCTGGATTTCTCATCTTCAGCTCAGACAAGATGCTGCGGGGAGGGGGGTGTCACAACATCAGCCTCTCGAGGAAGGGGGCCCTGTGCTGGGCAAAAGCAGGCCTGCCGACAGGAGCAAGCTGGGCAGGGAGCCCAGCAGGGGCTGCTCTGGCTGAGGGAGCCCCCAGGACCTCCAGCTCTGCTCCGTGGTGGGAGAAGAGCCCTCTGTGCAGGCCTTCCATGAGTGTGATGGGGCGGGGGCGTTTTCATGGCCTGGGAGAGCGTGCTGGCTTGACCTCTGATCCCTGACAAGACCCTTTGCCCCTACGGCTTGGGAGCAACCAGGACTGACTACTTGGATCACAGCACTTTGCAAACTGCCCGCCGCTAAAATGTGTGTGGGGGGTGGGGAGATGCCCACTGCACCCTCCCGTCTGGAAGGCTCCCGCTCACAGCCCCACCTGGGCGTCAGCGTCAGCATCGTCACCCCGATGTAGCGCCGCCTCCCCTCAGCGCTGCCAAACCAGGAGCCTGTAAGGAAGAAGCTCCCATCACCGGGGGAACGGTCTGTGCTTCTCCCGCAGGGGCTCCCCACCTCCCCGCTCCCACCACCCGAGGCCCTGTGCCGCACCCCCTGCAGAGGCAGGAAGCCCAAAGCGGCAGCAGGCGGGCAGGCACCTGCAGAGCAGCCAAGAGCGGGAGAGCTCCGCCCCCAGAGGCGCTTGCGGGGGGCTCAGGCTGGGTGAGAGGAACGGGGGGGTGGCGGAGATCCGGCCCCTTCGCCCTCCCTGCAACTCACTCTTGTGCTTCTCCTCCTGCTCCAGGAAGGCTCGTAGCCGGTCAGACGGGATGGCGAACGAGATCCCGGGCGTCACCTTCATGGTGTTCACGCCAATCACCTCACCGTCCTAGGACAAGGACACAGCCCCAGAACAGCCCCCGAGACCTGGCTTTCATGAAGGGAGGGGTGCAAGGCCCTCTGGCTGCGCCACCTGGCAGCGGCTTCACAGGTCTGCAAAGCCCCCGGCCCCCCAGCTGAAGGGCAGAGAGCACTCCACACTGCACAGCGTGGGCTCGCCCAGCCCCTCCCTGCCAGAAGAGCCCCCTCTCCTGGGGTACCAAGCATTGGCCCAGAGGAAAGTATAGCTACCTGTTCTGCTGACCAGAGTAAACAGCCAACAATCACCTCCCTCCCAGCAAGAATCATCAAAGATGTGCGCACTGCAGAACTTACCAGGTTGACAAGGGGACCCCCGGAGTTCCCAAACTGCAAAGGGAGGGAAACAGGCGTCACACAGACCGCTCAAAGGAGCCCCCAACCCCCCGGGCATAGCTACAGGTGAGAGGGAACCCCAGAAAGAGTCAGATCCCTCCCACTCTCGAGATACCACCCAGGCTCCAGGGACAAGTATGAAAGGGCCCTTCCCTGGCACTCCCCAACCCCCCACCTCCAGGAGCCCCCTTACATCAATAGCAGCGTCCGTCTGGATATACTCCATGTCTGAGGCTGCCAAGCCCAATTCCCGGCCCCCACGCTGGACTGAGCTGACGATGCCCGACGTGATGGTGTTCTGTAAGGCGAAGGGGCTGCCCATGGCCACAACAAACTCTCCCTGGCGCACCTCGGAGGAGCGGCCCAGGGGCAGCGTCGGAAGGGGGCGCTTTGGGCAGTGCAGCAGGAAAGACAAACAGACGGAGTCAGCACCAGGACTCCACATCAGAAAGCCTCCCAAGCCTCCCTGGCTGCAGCAGCCGCTTCCTCAGCCCTTGCGGCCCACCCACGACAGCACCTTGATCCGCTGGACCCCTTCCAGGCCCAGTCAACCCCACCCCATCCTCCTTCCTAGTCCTCCAGCTGCAACCGGGACACCTGGCAGTGCAGTGGCATCTCCTCCCCCCTCTGCTGACCCCAATGCTGCTTGCAGCTGGACCCAGCGGGGACTCTGGCTGTGGAGGATCAGAAGGAGCAGCCCTGGCCTGGGTCCAGGGGGTGCATGGCCCCATATGTGAGGTCAGGATCCCTGCTGGCCAGTCCCTCAGCTGCAGCAGCTGGCACTGGGACCGGCTGCTCTAACAGGCCTTCAGGCGTGGTCAGCCGGTCTCTGTGAGGAGCTGCGGGGGTGGCCATGCCTGCAACAATCCGCGAGCTGCAGCCACCCTCCCCACATCTCTGGCCGGGGGCCGCCAGAGGGACTCACCTTGGGGCTGATCTTGAGAGTGGCAATGTCTGCCACCTGGTCCACCTGCCGCACCACAGCGTCATAGAGCTCCCCGCTGGCCAGCCGCACCCTCACCCGTCGCCGGTTGGCCACCACGTGGGCGTTGGTCACGATCAGCCCATCTGCGGACACCACAAAGCCGGAGCCGTTGGAGATGGGCACCTCCCGCCCCGAGAAGGGGTGCCTGGGGGGCAGAGGTGAAGCAGGATGGGGTGAGTAGGCACAGGGAAGACGGCCCGGGGCAGCAGCCGCCACCCCAGGAGAAGCCTGAGCCGTCACAAGCCCTGTCGACGCAGAGCAGAGCAACCGGCAGCCAGCAGCTGCAGCACAAAGGCCTTCCAGAGCTCTCCCGCGGAGCTCTCGCCCTCGCCCAGGCGCTGGGCACGTGCTGCTGGCTGCAGAAGCAGACGACACCGCTTCCCTGGGCCCAGGATGGCGAGGCACAGGCCAGGCATTTCCGCAGCCTGCCTCGCTCCTCGTGCGGATGCCTGTCTCCGCCCGTTCTGGGTCCCGGAGCTGCACTGGCCTGACTGTCACCGAGGGCTTCCAGGGCTTCCCAAGCTCATCCTGAGGCAGCAGGGGGCCACGGGTTGCATGCCGCTGCGGCCCACCTTCCCCACAGCCCATCTAGTCAGGCTGCAGGAAGGCGGCAAGCGGGGCCATCAGGGGCCCCAGGCGAGCGTGGCACAAGGACGCTGGATGCGCGGCTGCGCCCGGCTGCCTGAGGGCCGCGCCGGGGTGTTCTCCTCCGCGGGCTCAGCCAGGCCGGTGCCCGGCTGTGAGGGGGGCCTCCGGCTCTGCAGCTGCGTGCCGGGTGGGCCTTCAGCCAGCCCAGATGCGCCCCGGCCCAGAAGAGTTGTGCAGCCCAGCTCGGAAGCTGCCCAGCGGCAGGCGCCGCTTCTCCGGCCCTTCGCCCGGGCTGCTGCTGGACTGGCGGCGGCTGCCGGCGGACAAGGCTCCTTCTTCCCCCGGCCCTGCCGAGGCGGAGGAGCGGCCTCCCCCGCGGCCCGGCGACGGCGGGCCCGGGCGCGCGGGAGCGACGCCCGCGGGGGGCGGCGGGCCCGCCTGGCTTAGCGGCCTCCCGCGCCCGCCGCCGCGCGCGCACCTGCCCAGGATCTCGATGTAGACCAGCGCCGGCGCCGTCCGCTCCACCACGTCGGCGATGAAGTTGTAGGAGGCCCGCGGGGAGCCCGGCGGCGGCGCGGCGGGCGCGGCGGCGCGCAGCGGCGGGCGGCGGAGGGGGAAGCCGGGCCGGGCCCCGGGCCCGCCGGCCTCGCGCTCCCCGCCGCGCCCCCACAGCAGCAGCGCCAGCGCCGCCCCCGCCGCGGCCCCGCCGGCCGCCCACCCCCGCGGAGGCGGCGGAGGCCGGCCGCCCCCGCCCCCGCCCGCACGGGCCCCGCACGGGCCGCGCCCCGCCAGCGCCAGCAGCCCCGCGCCCGTGCGCAGGGGCGCGGCGCGCAGGCCCAGGCCCAGGCCCGCCGCCGCCGGCATCATCCTCGCCGCCTGCCCTGCCCTGCCGTGCCTGCGCGGAGCGGCGCGGAGCGGGCAGCCCCTTCGAGGAGGCACGCCGGGAGCCCTGGCGCGGTGCAGCGCGGGAGACGTAGTGCGGAGGGCGCCCCGCCGCGATCCGGAAAGGGAGGCGCCTGCGCGTGCGCGAAGCGGCGGGGCGGGGCGGGCGCAGCCGTGACGCGCTTCCCCCGCTGCGCAGCGGGAGCCGAGATGGCCGCTCCGGCCGCCGCCTCGGGCCGGGCCGGCCCCCGGTGAAGGCGGGCAGGCGCGGAGGAGGCCGGGAGGCGGCGCCGGCATGGAGCCCGCCGCCGCCGGGCCGGATCGCCTCTTCGACTCGCGCCGGTGAGGGCGGGGGAGGGCCGCCGCGCCAGGGCCGCCCCGCGGGAGGGCGGGGGCCGCCGCGGAGGGGCTGCCGCCCGCCCGCCCGCGAGCTCCCAGCGACGCCGCCACCGGCCGCTTCTCTCTCTCTTGGTCTCCCGCGCAGGCTGCCGAGCGACGGGCTGCTACTGCTGTCGCTGCTGCTGTACGCGCCGGTGGGGCTGTGCCTGCTGCTGCTGCGGCTCTTCCTCGGCCTCCACGTCTTCCTGGTCAGCTGCGCCCTCCCGGACAGCGCCCCCCGCAGGTGAGGCTGGGCCGGGCGAGGGCGCGCGGGGCAGGCCCCGGCCCGGCCCAGCCCAGCCCGCCCACCACCCTCCCGTTGCAGGTTCGTCGTGCGCGTGATGTGCTCGGTACTGGGCCTGGTCGTGCAGCAGAGTCACCCCCGAGGGCGGCAGCAGCCGCGCCGCGCCCACATCTACGTCGCCAACCACGTCACCCACTTTGACCACAACGTCCTCAACCTGCTGACCTCCTGCAGCGCGGTGAGCCAGGGGCCAGGAAGGCCCTGCTGTGGGCGGGCAGCTCCTCGGGCAGGAGGGGCCCGCCTGCCGCCTCTCCTGGCGTAAGGGGGGGTTCGTTCTCCACTGACAGCCCCTTTTGGGCTAAGCACCTGCGTCTCGGCCCTTGCCTGGGCCCAGCGGGCAACACAGAGATCTCTTGGCGGGTGGCCCTTCTCGGTAACTCATCCTGTGTTGATTTTGCAAGGCTGCCTTGTTTCCTTTTGTAATCTTCTTTCCGTAATATAACTGCCGCTGCATTATTTGTATCTTTCTGTGTTGTTTGATATACTTGAAATATGCAGCAGTATAGCTTAGAAATAATGCTCACTATGTATCATACCAAGAAGCTGGGGTCTCTGTCTTTTTTAGGCCATTAGGTATGTTTGGAATTTCGAGGGTGTGCTGTAGGTTGCCAAAGTGGGCATAGCTAGTCACAAAACACTCTTTTCTCAAAAGGCGAAGTGTTGAAGCTGAAAGAAAAATAGCTTACCCAAGAACTTCACGCCAAATCGTATATTTTCCCCACAAAACACCAGTTTTTTAGAAGGCAAATTGGTGATGCTCAGAGAAACGCACACACCACATACGTGACAGGTATAACGCATATCCGCGCATGCATACACACGCGCACACACTGAGCCCCAGGTAAAATATGCCACGCCAACAACAAATCTGCTAATGCACGCGCACACCACCACTACACCAAGGGTGTGCACGCGCAAACGTTCTCTTTTGAGCACACACACACAGCAGAGGCAGAGCACCTGTCACTCCCTGCCGACACACCTCCCCCCCACCCTCGGATGTTCTCTGCCACCCTCATTCTCCCAGCTGCCTTTTTTTTAGGGGCAGCTGGGCGCACTTCAAAAGAGAGCAGCGGACTTCAGTCACCCACAGTTTGTGTTTTCTGAAACTGCAGATATTCTGGGAAATAATGCTGTTGGTGGAGATTGGCGCCTCGTTTTGAAGCATCCCAGCTTCCTAGCGAAGAAAGGTGTCTCATAAAATTTTTAAAAAACTTTAAAAATCTAAAGGGGTTAGCAATATGCAATGAGCAACATAAACTGTGTTCCAGATGTTTTGGACAACTCCCATAATCCCTGACCATTGGCCACATTGGCCAGGACTTATGAAAGTTCTAGTGCAGAGCACTGAGGGCATCAGGTTTGCCTACCCCTGATGTAAAGCATTTAATACATTAATTCCTACTCCTAAGCACGCACATCTTATGGAGAAATTAGGATGGGGCTAGGCTGTTGGGACAAACGGGGCCTGGGTCTCTTCCTGGGCACCCAGGAAGTGTTTCTCTTTCTTGTCCTAAGAAATCTGGATATGGGGTTCTGCCCCTGTTCGTACAGTACCTGAGTGCCCTGTGCAGCTCCTCAGCCCAGAGCTGTGGTTGCTCTGGAGCCCAGAGTTTAAAACTGGACGAAATCGTGTCAGATTGTGTCCCAGGTCACCCACATTGTCAAACTCCAGAGGACAGCCCTGGCTGTGTGAGCCTGGAAGGGGCTCAGAGCCTTCCTCAGCCATATCGTGCTCCAGGGGGTTGGTGGGATGTCACTCTGTAGTGAGTGGATGCCCCATAAAGGACATCGTAGTGGAGACAAGGACAGCTTAAGTTATCAAATGGCTGGAGCAACTTTTCTGTGAGGGAAGGTTACAGTGTAGCATAGAAAAAAGGCGAGTGAGGGGACAGGATAGAGGCATACAAAATGATGCGTAGTGTGGAGAAAATGGTTTGGGAGACATTTTTCTCCCTTTCTTATAGATGCTACCACAAGATGTAATGGCGGCCACTAACTTTGACAGTTTTAAAAGAGGACCAGACAGGTTTATTTGTTACCTTTCTATGCAGCTCAGCAGCTGAAGCTCTTTGGGCCCTGGTTCTTTTGTTCTTATCCCTACAAGTGGGAGAGCTCAGAGCTGTGGTGTCTTGTTGTGGGGGGGTCTTTTGACTTGTTCCTTCTTCACTAGCCTGTGTTGAATGGCACCTCTGGCTTCATCTGCTGGTCCCGGGGGTTCCTGGAGGTTGGGGGCACAGAGAGCCGAGCTGAACTGTTGGAGTCGCTGAAGGCTTACTCGTCCCAGGGGGGCAACCCGCCTCTGCTGCTCTTCCCTGAGGAGACGACCACCAACGGCCGGGTCGGCCTCCTGCGTTTCAGGTGAGGCCCAGCAGGGGGGTGGGCAGAGCCAGTGGGGCAAAGGGGGGGGGGCTCTTGGTCCTGACGTGGCCTGCGAGTGGCTCCAGGTTAGCCTGACCTTGCTGACAGGGCTATTTCCACTTCAGCTCCTGGCCATTCTCCATCCTGGATACGGTCCAGCCAGTGGCATTGCAAGTCCAAAGGCCTTTCGTTGCTGTGGTGAGTGCTGGAGGGATTGGGGCACTCGGGCAATGTTCCCCCAATTGTGGCTTCTGCTTTCAACAGGCTGGGGGTGGGGGCATTTGCTCCTTTTCTCCCACATCTCAGAGCAGGCTTTGCAGGTGAAAATTGGTCTGGAGGAGAAGCTGCTTGCAGTCCAGCAACCCTGCTTGGTTTTCACTGCTTTCTCTCTCTCCCGTTCTGAAGAGCGTGGCCGACGCCTCCTGGGTTACTGAGCTACTCTGGACTTTTTTTGTTCCCTTTACCATTTATCAAGTAAGGTACTAAACGTCTCTGCTTTTTTTTTGGGGGGGGGGTACGAAGAGTGTTGTGGGAGGCCCCCAGAGAGGAGTGCAAACCCTTGGGCCTCTCTGCCCTGGAGCACCCCCTTTCTGCCTCTCTAGGCAAGGGAGTCTTGGCTGGAGGGTGTGGTCTCGGGGAGGAAGGGCAGCTCGGTGCTCTGATGTCCTGCCTTTCTCTCTCCCAGATGGCTCCCATCAGTCTGCAGACCAGCTGAGGAGACCCGCGAGGACTTTGCGCTGCGGACTCAAGAGGTAGGAACAGAGGCCTAGTGCTGGGGTGGCTTTTGCATCCCTCTCACCTGGGCGTGGGAGACCTGAATTCCTGTGCTCAGGCTCGTAGCCATGGTGGGTGGGGTCTCGGCCTGTGTCTCTGTGAGGTTGGGGGTCCCACATTGAGGCCTGGCTTCTGCTGCTCTCTCCCCTGTGCAGCTCCTGGCCCTAGAGCTGGGTGTGGTGCCCACTCGGCTCACGGCTGCAGACAAAGCGGAGCACCTGAAGCGACTACGCCACAGCCCCCCCGCCTCCCACCCCCCCCCTGGTGAGTAGTGTGGGGCGGCTGTGTTGCTCCTTGTCGAACGCAGTCCCGAGAGCCTACCTTTCTCTACACGGTGGGTGAATGGCTGGCCCTTGCCGCTTCCTCCCAACTTGGAAGGAAGGCGCCTCTCTGTGCTCTGGGTTACCGCGGCCAGTGTGTACTGTGGCAGTCACCTCTCCTTGGGGAAGGGGCGGCCAGGAGGGGCCTGCCTAAGGGTGGCACTGGGCTCAGCAGCCGTTGGGCAGAGTTCACTGCAGGAGCTTGCGCTTCACCCGCCCCTGCCCCCTCATGTTTCTCTTGCAGCTCCAAGTCCGCCCGCAGGAGCCCGCCCTCGAGATTCCCCTGGCATGGCCTCTGCAGAGGATGTGCGCTTGATGGGCATGGCCCAGCGTGTCAGAGAAGTCCTGCCCCATGTGCCCCTGGCAGTCATCCGCAAGGACCTAGGTGAGAGGCCTTGGGGGGTAGAAGAACAGCCAGGGGAGGCTCCGGCAGCACTCCTCCATGCCTCGGTGAAGATTGCAGCTGGGGCGCAGGGGAAGAGCGAGCGAGGAAGGGCAGGGGAGCCAAGCAGAGGCTACGCAGCTTCCCGCGGAGCTCGGTGCGCCTCTGCAGGCAGCACCCTGTGCCTCGGCGGCTCCCAGCAACTGTGCCTTGCAGGCTTCCGTGAGAGCGTCACGCCGGGCTCTGGAACGACTGGTGCGGGCACGGATAGTGCCGCTGTCCGTGGGCTGGCGCAGGCGCGCATTGGCTAGTGTCCGTAATGAGCGACGTTCTTGTGCTCCTTTTCCACGACCAGCACAGCTTTGGAAAAGTCAGGGATCACGGGGCCCTTTAAATCGCTCTCTCTTGCTACTCAAGAACTTCAAAAGCCCAGTTTGTTGCTTTCCCCCAGAGAGTGAGAATTTGGTCTGGAGGAGAAGTTGCTTACAGTCCCATTTCGTTGACTTATTGGGGACTGAGTAAAGCAGCTACAATTAGGAAATTGGACTGAAAAGCGTCCCGATCCCTGCCAAAGCTGCCTTACTGCCTCCTCAGTTAAGCTCTTGTGGTTCTGTTTGACAGCACTGGCTCCGGGCCAGAGCAAATAGGGCTGTGTGTAGTCTGTGGAATAAGGGGCTGGGGAGGAGCGAGAACGTGTGGGCACCAGCTCAGAGGAAATGCTTGGCTGGCTGCTCTTCCCTTCCTGAGGAACGGAGCCTTCGCAACACCTTGCCCCGCTGAACAGGGCCTGATGCCTGTCTTCCTCTCAGCCCAGACGAAATGTGTGGACACCACCATCGCTAATCTGCTAGAGGGGCGGGTTCCCTTTGTACCCCATGAGGTGGAGGCAGAGGCCTCCTTGCCTGCTCCATCTGTCTCCGGTGCTCACCACCCTCCCGCCTCTCCCCCAGCCACGGTACGTACGGACTAGGAAATAGGAGTGAGAAAGAGGACTGGGTGTGGGTGTTTCTGATGGAAGCATGTTGGAGAGCTGTTGGGGTGGAGTACGGCTGGGTTTCTCGAGAGGACAGCTGGGGGATCAGCACCAGAGTGAGCGGGAGAGTGCCCGTTGGCTGCCCTTTTGACCCCCCCCCCCTTTGTGCAGGTGCCAGTGAAGCTCTTTGCCAGATCCCCTGAGGCAAGGCACCTCTCCCTTCAGGAGCGGAAGCAGGCACTCTATGACTATGCCCGGAGGTGAGCTTGGGAGCATGTGGAAACAGAGGGTGGGGCTGCTGGCTCCCTCCAGCTACAGCCCCCAAACAGCCTCTCCTGCAGGCCAGGAGTGCTGCAGTGGGCTCTGTGACGCTTTTCTTGCCTTCACAGGAGGTACATGGAGAAATACGGAACGGCACACCATGAGGGGAGCCGCTGACCAGCTTGTGTCTTTTCCTGGACTTGTGGGTTGATCGATGACAGACTTTTGTGGGGTGGCTGCTGTGCTGGAGCTGTGCCTTTGGGCACCGTGTGTGTCCAGTCCGAGAACCATCTCTGCAGGGGCAAGACGACCGATGCCCCAAGCCCGAGGGGGTGGGCCTGCCTGCCTGCCTGCCAGCCTGCGCTTTCTTCCATCAGCAGGCCTAGGCTTCCATCTGGCCCTCCCTGCAGCACCACCAGGGCCCAGAGCCTACGTCCGAGTCGGGGGCGGGGGAAGCTTTCACTATCAAAATAAACATTGCTCTAATTCTCATCTACTTGGACGTGGCTTGTTTTGCTACCATGGGGTCCTGCTCAGAGGTCCTGGTCACTAAAACGGCTCTGTCAAGCGCAAGTGCGACAGGCTCTTACGACGTCTTCTCCCGGAGAGGACCAGCACCCCCCCCCCCCCGCCCTCGGGAGTGTCCTCGGTGTAGTTCTCTGTGCCCCCGCCTTGTAAAGTAGCTGGTGCCACGTGGGTGGCCTGATGGACTGAGCTGGGGTGTTGCCGGTCCAGCAGATGACTGGCCAGCCAGCCCCATCCTTCCTGTCTTCTCTGGTCTAGAGCCAGACGGGCAGCTGTTGCTTGGACTGCTCTGGAACTGGCCCTTTGTTGCCTCTGCAAGGAAGCGCCCCTTCGCTCTGAGCCTCAGGCGGCAAACTGTCTTGGACCACCCTGTGACTCAACCTCTTAGGGCGCAATCCTACGCATGTCTCCACAGAAGTTAGTCCCACTGAGTTCAATGGAGTTACTCCCAGGTGAGTGGATACAGGATTGCAGCCTTGGTCTACGCTGCATCCGTGCGCCTGCTGTTCCTGAGATGACACAAAAAAGTGCGTCTATGAACATGGGCAGAGTGCCTTCCGCGCAGCATCGCACATTTGGACCAGGGCCCTTTCCTCTTGCGCCCGCTGCCCCGTGTTCCCTGCCTATCTGGGCCTGCAGGCCTCCAAGGAACAGCCAGGTGTTGCCCTTTTAAGGCAACAGGGTGCCCTGTGAGTCTGTGTACAGGGCGAGCCGGCTGGCCTTCGTGTGGCCTCCAGCTGGCCACCCCTGCCTTTGCCCAGGAGGGAGCCCAGGCAGTGCTGCCCGATGGAGGCACCTCTGGAGAAGAGCCTGAGCCCCTGCACAGTGAGCGGCCCCCAGCCAGGGCAGAAGCATCCTACAATCATAGAATAGTGGGGTTGGAAGGGGCCTACAAGACCATCAAGTCCAACCCCCAGCTCAGTGCAGGAATCCAAGTCAGAGCATCCCTGACAGATGGCTGTCCAGCCTTGTCTTGAACACTTCCAGTGTGGGAGAGCCCCCGCCTCCCTAGGGAATTGGTTCCATTGTCGTGTTGCTCTAACAGTCAGGAAGTTTTCCTGATGTTGATCCAGAATCCGGCTTCCTGTAACTTGAGCCCATGATTCCATGTCCGGCGCTCTGCGATGATCGAGAAGAGATCCTGGCCTTTCCTCTGTGACAACCCCTCAAGTCCTTGAAGAGTGCTATCCTATTTCCCCTCAGTCTTCTATTCTGAAGGCTAAACATGCCCCGTTCTTTCAGTCTCTCCACATAGGGCTTTGTTTCCAGTTCCCTGATCATCTTCATTGCCCTCCTCTGAACCCTCTCCAGTTTGTCTGCATCCTTCTTAAAGTGTGGTGCCCAGAACTGGACACAGTACTCCAGATGAGGCCTAACCAGTGCTGAGTAGAGGAGAACTAGTACTTCACGTGATTTGGAAGCTATACTTCTATTAATGCCGCACAAAACAGTATTTGCCTTTTTTGCAGCCACATCACATTGTTGGCTCATATTCAGCTTGAGATCAACAACAATTCAAAGATCCTTCTTGCTTGTAGTGTTTTTGAGCCACGTATCCCCCATCTTAGAATCATAGAATAGTAAGGTTGGAAGGGGCCTACAAGGCCACCAAGTCCAACCCCCAGCTCAGTGCAGGAATCCAAGTCAGAACATCAAATCCAAGTCAAAGCATTGTAAGTGTGCATTTGGTTTCTTTTTCCGAGGTGCAGAACTTGGCCTTTATCCCTATTCAATGTCATTCTGTTGTTTTCTGCCCAGTGCTCCAGCCTATGAAAATCACTTTGATTTTTGTTTCTGTCTTCCAGGGTATTAGCTATCCCGCCTAATTTTGTGTCATCTGCAAATTTGATCAGCATTCCCTGCAAGCTTTGCTGAAGTTGAGGTATATTCTGTCCACAGCATTCTCACAGTCGAGAAGGGAGGTGACCTGGTAAAAAAATTGGATCAGATTAGGCTGGCCAGATTTGTTCTTGACAAATCCATTTTGGCTTCAACTAATGAAGACTGTTATTGGGTGCTATTAGAACTGTTCTCTCCGTTGCGGTGCATGAGCCTTTGCCCATTCTTACCCCCAATTTTATGTCTCCCTTCCCCATAGGATTCAGTTTAAAGCCCTCCTGATGAAGTTCTTCATGCTGTGGCCAAACACATTCTTCCCATCCTTTCTGAGGTGCAGCCTGTCCCTTGCCAACAGCCCATCTTCCAGGAAGTGTAGCCTGTGGTCCCAGAATCCAATCTCTCGCGTCAGCACCACCTTCGTAGCCAGTCATTCACCCAGAGTATTTTTCTTTCCCTTTGCATACCTCTTCTAAGTACTGGAAGGATGGATGACAAAACTATCTGGGCCCCAAAGTTCTTGAGTTTTCTTCCCAAAGCTTCAAAGTCTGATGTGATTTCTTCATAGCTCTGCTTGACGGTATCATTTGTTCCCACATGGATGAGAAGAAAGGGATACCTGTCAGTGGGCTTTATGAGTGCAGGCAACCCTTCAGTCACGTCTCTAATCTGTTCTCCAAGGAGACAACATACCTGGCGAGTCCACAGTTCGGGTTTCAATCCTACGCAGCAAGGAGTCTCCCACTACTACTCCTCTTTGTGTTGTTGTAGGCCTGGGTTTCATCGCCTCTGCTTGGCTGACCTTCAGCCTCTTGCTTGCTCTCATGCCAGATGACTGGACGAGGGCTAATGTTTCCCCCATCTTCAAAAAGGGTATGGAGGAACCTGGGAACTACAGACCAGAATCCCTGGGGAAATTCTGGAGCAGGTTATAAAGCTTCAAAGTCTGACATGGTTTCATCATAGCTCTGCTTGGCAGTATCATTTGTTCCCACATGGATGAGAAGAAAGGGATACCTGTCAGTGGGCTTTATGAGTGCAGGCAACCCTTCAGTCATGTCATTCTGTTCTGTTCTATATTCTATTCTAGTAGGAAGAAATGGACAGTTCTTGCCATGAAGGGATGTTATCAGTGGGGTCCCCCAATGATCTGTGTTGGGACCAGGGCTTTTCAACTTGTTCATAAATGATCTGCGTGAACAGTGAGGTGGCCAAGTTTGCTGATGAAACCGCAGTATTTTGGGCAGTTAAAGCAAAAAGAGATTGTGAGGAGCTCTCCAAAGTGGTTGAATGGGCAACAAAATGGCGATGTGCCCCATTGCTGAAGGGCTCACCTGGGAGATTAAGCTGGTGCAAAGCCTGGTCTCCTTTTGGCAGAAGACGAAGACCACTAGCCTGCTCCGTTTGGTGCAGAGATGGGGGAGAGAGGTCACGCTGTTGGGAGCAGCCTCCTGCCTGGCCTCTGCCAGCCTCCCAGGTGTGCTGGGCTACTAAGCCACTCACAGTCCAGACGGAGTGTGCGAAGCGGACAGGCAACACTCAGCCAGCCTCTGCCCTAGAACAGAGCGAGCGAGCGCACAAGCAGCGTGGAATCTAGAACAACTGCCACAGATCACAGGGACCAGTGTCCAAAGAGCATTTTGCATTCATGTGTGGTTAATATGGATATAAGCCATGTTGCGACATCTGGCTGTGAATCCAAACAAAGCAGTCAGAAGTGGAAGGAACTTCACCAAAGGAAGTTAAATGATAGGTGCAGAAACAATACTCCCCTCAGAGCCCCGCCTTGTTGGCTCGAACAGGGAGGTGCCTTGGCTCAGAGCCCCTGAATGACATCAGGCTTTAGCTCCCATCTGAGACAGAGCCGTGCCTCATTTCCAAGGCCTCTGATGTCTTCCCCGTTAACTATAGTGGGGAAATCAACACATGCCTATACCATTTTTGCAACTGTTGGCAGAACTGAGTGTAACATGCAGGCTTAGTAGCCCGTTCTGAGGGGATGAAGACTGCCAAATTCAGGCAAATGGGTGCAGCGGCTTTTATTATAGGGTTATCAACCCCTTCACAGTTTGAAGGGGGGTTGTTTGCTCATTTTTAAAAGGGATGTCCTACCTACTCTATGGTTTTGTACAAAATTGTTTTCTGATCCATTGACACCAAATTCACACAAAGTGCAAAGCTAATTATGGACCTGGGGATGGTTAACAGACACTGGAAATACCTTTGCTTGGAAAACGAGTTGGTGGACAAGACTCTGCATCTGCCTGTGTCCTTTGTTGTGTGGCTAACTCTGCAACTGTATACACATCTACTCAAAACTAAGTCATAAGAACACAGGGTCAGCTGTGCTGGATCAGACCAAGGGTCCCTCTAGTCCAGCTTTCTGGTCCCACAGGGACTAACCAGCTGCCCACGGGAAACCCACAAGCAGGACGTGTGCAAGAGCGCCCCCCGTCCCTGTTCCCCAGCAACTGGTGTGCATAGTCTCACTGCCTCTGAACTGGAGGTAGCTTAGAGCCATCAGGACTAGGAGTCACTGACAGCCTTCTCCTCCAAAGAATTTGTCTAACCTTTTAAAACCATCCAAATTGGTGGCCATCACTATGAAGAAGTCCTTTTTATCTCTCCTGAATCTCCCGCCGATCAGCTTCACGCGATGACCCCACTGGGTTCTAGTATTTTGAGAGAGGGAGAAGAATGTCTCCCTATGGGAGTAATCTCATTGAGTTCAATGGGGCTTACTTCCAGGTAAGTTTAAATAGAATTCCAGCCCATGTTGCACACACACACCAAACATGACTTGTCAAATCCTTCCTGCTTGCCAAGGCCTCAGAGACAGCTACCCACACCACTTTCAGGCAGAGCCAGAGGAGGGGTTGCTCCCTCCGCTCTCCTCTGTGGGAGCTGAGAAGCCCTGCTCCTCAGGATGGCTTCACTGGAAAGGCACACGTTTGCACCCGCTCTCGCTCCCTCCTTGTAAAGTCTTCAGAGCGTGATCTCCCCCCCCCACCCCAGGCCTTCAGGGCAGAGTGGGGTTTGACTCCTCATTGGTCCCTACCACATGTTTTTGTTCCCTCCAAAAAGACTGGGATTGGAGAACCCTGGTAAAATCTTGCCCTGATTAGAAGCTATAGCTGTCAGTCATACAAGCATGCACGCACGCACACACTCCTCTGCTCCACCCCCACGGCTTGAAGAACTTGCTGGATGTTTTCAAATATATCAAGTTGGAACAAAAACCACACACCCTGCAAGTCAGTTCTGACGCCTTGGAACCTGTCCACGTTGCCTTGGGCTGTTTCAGATCCAAGTCACCTTTGCCTACTAAATGATACGCCAACCCTCCCATTGTTCAGGATTGAGAAGGGGTTGTGGAGAGCAGGAGCAGGGGGCAGAGAAATGGTGCTTAGGGATTGCTGACAAAATATAATCCATCCTACTTGTCCAGTTAATAGCCTTGTTGCTCTATTCAGAACCAGTTCAATTTTATGAGCAGTCTTCATAGGCAGCCCAACATAGAAGGCGTTATAGTATTTTAACCAGGATGTTATCAAAACCTGGATAACGATGCCACATTGCATTTTTCCAGGAAAGGTAACAGCTGCGGATCCAACATGGTGCTACAGTTGATACTTTGTGTAATCACATCCCCAGGTGGTGAGCCTGGTGCTTTAGGAGAAGTGCAACCTCATCCAGGAGAGGCCAAATTTCAGTTCAATGGTTGACTAACCAATGGGACCTCAGCATTGTCTAGGCTGAGCTTCAGGTTATTAGCGCCCATTCAACTCAGTATGGACTCCGATGCCAGTTCAGAGGGCCTCACCAAGATTCAATGAAAAGGCGAAGTAAATCTGGATGCCATCAGCATCCTGCTGACCCCTCACCCCTAATCCACCGATAACCTCTGCCAGTTTTATGCGGTTATGAAATGGGATGGTGCACAAAACGGAAGCTTGTGGGACTCCATAGTGCCATCAGTGCTCTGTTGGGTAGAACAGCAGTCTCCCAGCACCACCTTCTGGAGCATTTAAATAAATGTTTTTCCTCGTTTTTATGACTCGAGTAGTTTGCTACTCCCATTCCATCTTTGTTGACCTTAACACCAGTGTTTTGTTAGAGTTTGTGCTCCTTTTTTATTTACTTGGGCAAGCAAGATCCCCACTTTTTAGAGCTGCAGTGTGGCCTGTGAGGCTGTGGGGACCCCTGCTCGCAGACTGGAGATAAGGGCAGGGCTGCTCTTGTTAGTGCTACAGCTAGCTAGGGAAAACCTTCCATTATCTCTGATCTCTGGGTGTTGTCCCCACAGCAGTTGTACACATATGCACAGCTAGGGATGTCAGAGAAATTCACAATGGATTTAAATGAGTTCAGGTGTCTATAAATCTGATCTGTGATTCTGCAGTGGGCCAGCTTTTTCCAAGTTGTGCAGATTCTGTGGACTTACGGACCAGTTTTCTACTTTTTAGGGGGGTTCATGCAAATTTGCACTTGTGCTAATGCATATTAGCACAAGTACACATTAGCACTAATGCACATGTGTGCTGATGCACATTAACACTAATGTGCATTTGTGCAAGTGGAATGGAATTCTTGTACATCCCTTTAAAAAATCTGATTCTGTCAATGAGCGGGCAACAGAACAAAAGATGCCTGACAATCCACAAAACACAGATGGAACAGATTTAATAAAATCTGTACATCCGTATGCAGAGCGCAGCTTTGCTGACTCAGCTCATCAGCCACAGTGGCATCCTTTTCAACTTACTCACACTTTTTCAGATCTATTGCATTCATTTTCCTGCAAGTCTACTATAGTGGTTTTTAATAACCTGCCAGCTTCTTGGGGGGATGTGACCTTTCTGACTCTCCCCTTCAATTTCCTTTTGAGAAACTGCCTCACTTTTGGGAAAATCCCTTTTCTGTGAAATTCAAAGTGACTGTGTCGGGCTTTCTAGGCAATTTCCCTCTCCCATACATGTTTGGTTTGATAGTGTTGGGATCACTGTTCCCCAGTGGTTTGGCAACGGTAATATCTCTAACCAGACCCTGGGCACTATTCAGGATGAAACCAAGGGTTGCCTGCGTCCCATCTTCTTGGCTCCACAAGATACAATCATTGATAATATCTTGTATCTCTTTGTCATCATGACCTAAATGCACATTTTCCCAGTCAATGTGAGGGTTCTTGAAGTCACCCATCATTACAACAACTTCTCATTTTGCTGCCTCCTGGTTTCTTTCTCCATCTCATCCCAGAACTTTGAGGTGCTTCCAGACAGAGGGCTCCATCCTAGCGCTGCTACTCTGAGGGCCTTGTGCAGCTGTACTGGCTTTTTTCTCCTGAACAGATTTTCTGCAGTAAGAAAAAAATATGGAAGAGGTAAGAAAACACGGCAGGCTCACAAGTAGAAGATGAAGAGCTCTGGACACCTCCCTCCACCCCCCATAAACTTCTGTGAATAAAGCCGGGTGATGGAGCCATAAAAGCCTCATCCGAAAGCACCCTTGGTCAATGCTGTGTACTGAGGGAAGGGTGGTACCAGTAGGTCAAGAAGCATCTCGGGGCAGGGCTGGCTGGGAAGGAGCGCTTTCTTCCTTGGAGAGCAGCTGCCAGGCAGAATTGTCTGGCAGAGGGCCTGAAGCCATAGGGAAGTCTCTTGTGAAGGGCAGAGGGAGCTCTTGTGGGGATGGGTACCCACACACCTCTGTGGCTTTGTGATGTGCGTGTGTGCATGACAGCAGCTTTGGCACATTCTCTTTGTGCAGGGCGCTCTGTTGTCACCTAAGCCATCCAAGGCTCTCGCAGGTGAGAAGGGAAAAGAGCACTGCCCACCAGAGCCCTCAAGAGTCACCGCTATCACTCCCTTGCACTGCCTCCCTGAGCGGCCCACATCAGCCTGCCTGCCTGGCAGCATTTGAAAGACCAGTGGGGAGAGGGTTGGATTCCTTCAGGGACCACCCAAGTGTTTTTAGGGCACCTTTTTATATCTGCTCATTTAATGGGCAAATATTAATGTTATAAGCTATTACATTCAATACTGTTGTAATGGGTTTTTCACAATCATATGTACACTTGAAGTAAACAGTAGAAATCTTAAGAACTAGCAAGCAATCAGGGTAAAATGTATAGAACACTTATAGACCAATCAGCCTTAACTGTTCTTGCCTGATCATCCACTGGCCAATACTGGGTCTATGGATTCCCTTCCCTGACTTTCCTTTCCCATGGAAAGAGTAAAGCCAAAACATAGAATGCATGTCAGAGTGATGGGAGCAGATGGGCCTTGGGGAGTTTTCAGGCAGACCCGGAGAACAGAAATGGGCAGGAGTTGGGGCATCAAGTCTAAGTTGATGGTGCGCTGCCATCTGCATCCTCTTAAAATCCAGTGATGAGGCTCAGTCATGGGGATCATAGAATCACAGAATAGTAGGGTTGGAAGGGGCCTACAAGGCCATCGAGTCCAACCCCCTGATCAATGCAGGAATCCAAGTCAGAGCATCCCTGACAGATGGCTGTCCAGCCTCGTCATGAACACCTCCACTGTGGGAGAGCCTGCCACCTCCCTAGGTAGTTGGTTCCATTGTTGTATTGCTCTAACAGTCAGGATGTTTTTCCCGATGTTCAGCTGGAATCTGGCTTCCTGTAACTTGAGCCCATGATTCCGTGTCCCGCACTCTGGGATGATCAAGAAGAGATCCTGGCCTTCCTCTCTGGGACAACCTTTCAAGTACTTGAAGAGCGCTATCATATCTCCCCTCAGTCTTCTCTTCTCAAGGCTAAACATGCCCATTTCTTTCAGTCTCTCTTCATAGGGCTTTGTTTCCAGTCCCCTGATCATCTTTGTTGCCCTCCTCTGAACCCTCTCCAGCTTGTCTGCATCCTTCTCAAAGTGTGATGCCCAGAACTGGACACAGTACTCCAGATGAGGCCTAACCAGTGCTGAGTAGAGGGAAACTAGTACTTCCCGGGATTTGGAAGCTATGCTTCTATTAATGCAGCCCAAAAGAGCATTTGCCTTTTTTGCAGCTGCATCACACTGTTGGCTCATATTCAGCTTGTGATTGACAACAATTCCAAGATCCTTCTCGCTTGTAGTGTTGTTGAGACACATATCCCCCATCTTGTAACTGTGCATTTGATTTCTTTTTCCTAGGTGCAGAATTTGGCATTTATCCCTATTAAATGTCATTCTGTTGTTTTTTGCCCAGCGCTCCAGTCTATCCAGATCACTTTGAATTTTGTTTCTGTCTTCCAAAGTATTCGCTATCCCGAAGCCAACATGGATTTGTCAAAAACAAGTCCTGCCAGACAAATCTGATCTCATTTTTTGATCAAGTCACCTCCCTTGTAGACCGTGGGAATGCTGTAGACATCATATACCTCGACTTCACAAAGCTTTCGACAAAGTGCCCCATGATATCCTGATGAGCAAACTTGCTCGAAGTGGGCTAGATGAAACAACGATCCGGTGGATCCACAGTTGGCTACAGAATCGGACTCAAAGAGTGCTTATCAATGGGACCTTCTCAAGCTGGGGAGAGGTAACGAGTGGGGTACCGCAGGGCTCAGTCCTGGGCCCAGTGCTCTTCAACATTTTTATTAATGACTTGGAGGAGGAGGTGCAGGGAATGCTGATCAAATTTGCAGATGACACAAAATTGGGAGGGATAGCTAATACTTTGGAAGACAGAAACAAAATTCAAAGTGATCTGGATAGACTGGAGTGCTGGGCAGAAAACAACAGAATGGCATTTAATAGGGACAAATGCCAAGTTCTGCACCTAGGAAAAAGAAACCAAATGCACAGTTACAAGATGGGGGATACGTGGCTCAACCACACTACGAGGGAGAAGGATCTTGGAATTGTCGTCGATCACAAGCTGAATATGAGCCAAGAATGTGATGTGGCTGCAAAAAAGGCAAATGCTATTTTGGGCTGCATTAATAGAAGCATCGCTTCCAAATCCCGGGAAGTACTAGTTCCCCTCTACTCAGCACTGGTTAGGCCTCATCTGGAGTACTGTGTCCAGTTCTGGGCACCACACTTTAAGAAGGATGCAGACAAGCTGGAGAGGGTTCAAAGGAGGGCAACAAAGATGATCAGGGGACTGGAAACAAAGCCCTATGAAGAGAGACTGAAAGAACTGGGCATGTTTAGCCTTGAGAAGAGAAGACTGAGGGGAGATATGATAGCACTCTTCAAGTACTTGAAAGGTTGTCACAGAGAAGAAGGCCAGGATCTCTTCTTGATCATCCCAGAGTGCAGGACACGGAATAATGGGCTCAAGTTACAGGAAGCCAGATTCCGGCTGAACATCAGGAAAAACTTCCTGAGTGTCAGAGCAATACGGCAATGGAACCAATTACCTAGGGAGGTGGTGGGCTCTCCCACACTGGAGGCCTTTAAGACGAGGCTGGACAGCCATTTGTCAGGGATGCTCTGACTTGGATTCCTGCATTGAGCAGGGGGTTGGACTCGATGGCCTTGTAGGCCCCTTCCAACCCTACTATTCTATGATTCTATGATCCCGCCCAATTTTGTGTCATCTGCAAATCTGATCAGCATTCCCTGCACCTCCTCCTCCAAGTCATTAATACAAATGTTGAAGAGCACTGGGCCCAGGACTGAGCCCTGCGGTACCCCACTCGTTACCTCTCCCCAGTTTGAGGAGGTCCCATTGAGAAGCACTCTTTGAGTTCGATTCTGTAGCCAACTGTGGATCCACCGGATGCTCGCTCTGGGGATGCACCTCCTTTTGTTCTTCAAGGAAATCAAACTTCACCAATCAAAATCCATACAGTAACTAAGGATGGGGGATCGCACTTCCAGCCAGTCCCAGACCATCTTTCTTGGGGTCCCCGGTCTCATTTAAGCATTCAGGTTTCAAATAAACTGATTTCCTGTGAAATCCCACAGGCAAAGTGATTTCTCAAAGCACCAGTCAGGAGCAGGCAATACATACTCCCCTTCGCAGGAGCCATTCAGCTCTTGGTCCTTAACACAAAGGCAGGGCCCTGAATGGGAGAGCCAGAGGAGTGACTGCTCCAGGCAGAGGGGGGCATTTACACTTGGCAAAGGCAGAATCAAAGAGACCCCTCATAGAATCATAGAATAGTAGGGCTGGAAGGGGCCTATAAGACCATCACATGGACTTGTCAAGAACAAATCCTGCCAGACTAATCTGATCTCATTTTTTGATCAGGTCACCTCCCTTGTGGACTGTGGGAATGCTGTGGACAGAATATACCTCGACTTCAGCAAAGCTTTCAGCAAAATGCCCCATGATCTCCTGATGAGCAAACTTGAATGCCTCCAGTGTGGGAGAGCCCACCACCTCCCTAGGCAATGGGTTTCATTGTCGTATTGCTCTAAAAATCAGGACATTGTTCCTGATGTTCAGCCAGAATCTGGCTTCCTGTAACTTGAGCCCATTATTCCATTTACCTAGGGAGGTGGTGGGCTCTCCCACACTGGAGGCGTTCAAGACGAGGCTGGACAGCCATCTGTCAGGGATGCTCTGACTTGGATTCCTGCATTGAGCAGGGGGTTGGACTTGATGGTCTTATAGGCCCCTTCCAACCCTACTATTCTATGATTCTCTGAAACTCCTGTTTGCTCTCCCTGTTCGCGCTCTCTGATCGCTTGCACTCTGGGAGCTTGCTTGCTTGTATAGCCCCTAGACCAGCTGGAGCAGCTTCCTCTGCTCTGCTCTGCTCAGCTAGGAGGTGGGAAACAGCCCTGGGAGCAAACACAGACATGAGGGATCTCTTCGGGTTGAACTCTGGGCACTTGGGAGCCCTGATACCCCTTAAAGCTGAGAGAGCCAGAGACCACAGCAAGGCCCTTGAAAGCAATTCTTTGCTTGATTAAAGAAGAATTTGGAATGAGTTAAAATCATACATCAGGGGAATTAGAACCATTCATACATCTGGGGAATTAGAACCAGACATTAACACTAAGGTAACAAGCATTTGAAATCAATAGTGAAGCTAGGTGCACTGGGTTGCACAGAAAATCATGTATGTGTTCAAAACAAGAACAATTTCAATTTCTAGCAAGGCATGTGTGTGTTTAAAAGAGGGGTGATGGAAGTGCAGTACCTCAAGGAGCACAGTTTTAACTCCTAGTGAGGGGTGTGTGTGTGTGTGTAGTTGCTCATGGAGAAGGGGGAAGAGAAAGAACTTTCAGCCTGGGGTAATTTGAATGGGGGAGAAACAGACTGTTCTGGGGAATTGTGAGTTTTGGAGGAGAGGGCTAGAGGAAATGCAGGGGTGTTGGAAGAAAGTGGTTGGAGAGGCATAAAGAGCAAAAGCCAAAGGCTTTTGGAGTTTGGAATGGGGTTGAATATTAGGAATAGTAATAATTATTATGATTATGATTAATAATAATAATTACATTTCTATACCACCCAATAGCCGGAGCTCTCTGGGTGGTTTACAAAGATTAAAAACATTAAAAATACAATATACAGAGATTAAAAACCATTTACATAAAAAAACACATGAACAGACAATATATGCAAAAGAAACATAAAAAGGGAGGAAAAGTTAATAATTAAAGTATGGACCACCTAGAAGGAAAATTGAAGATAATGCAAGGATTTACCTCTCTGTATCTGCTGACTTGTGAAGTGATGGGAAGGTCTGTTGAGCTCCTTCTCTGGAAAAGAAGTGGGGACAGAGAGGAGGAAAAGGCGGGGGATTGCTCTTCTGAGAAGGAAGTGTGAGGGGTCCCTCCTGGATGGAAGGAATCCTCTTTCCCTCTCCTATGTAATCCATAGATTTTGGTTGCTCTTTTTATCCCTCCTCTCAGGATTTGTTGTTGTAGTTGTTCAGTCGTTCAGTCGTGTCCGACTCTTCGTGACCCCATGGACCATAGCACGCCAGGCCTTCCTGTCCTGCGCTCTCTCCCGGAGCGTGCTCAAGTTCATATTCATTGCATCGGTGATGCTATCTAGCCATCTCATCCTCTGCCGTCCCCTTCTCCTTTTGCCTTCAGTCTTTCCCAGCATCAGGTCTCAGGATTTAGTAATCAAAATAAAACAAGTTCTTCTTCTGACATTGTTCATTGGATGTTAGAAAAATGCATTTTCAAGATGTGATGAAAAGGAGAGCAGATGGGTAGACAGTATTTTTGCATGTCCCTGGCTCTCACAGGTCCAAGTGAGCAAGATAGCCGGGGGGAATTTGGTGCTTGTCTTAAACAAAGGTGACAAAAAGTCATGCTAGCATGCCTGCTTACACAATATTGTGTTTTCAAGGGCTCACAGCTTAAAATGTGTTGAATTCTTAATTTTTCTTCCATTTGGCTTAAACAAAGTTAGAAAAAAATATTTAATGATTGGGGCTTCTGTCATTGTCATCAGGGCAAGATTAGAAATTTGCAAGTGTTAACACCAAGGAATTAAGGCAATCAAAGCACAGTGGCTGCCCAGAATGTTATTTGCAAGAAGTCTACAGCTTCACTTGGGACATTCAAGGCCTCAGTATCCTATGGAACCTGCTTTTCTGCTCTTCTCCAAAAAATCCCTAGTCCTCTTCCAGTTACAGGCCTCTTCTACCCTAAACAGCAGAATTTGGGAATACTTTGTAACAGCCTCTGTCTTGTCAGGATTCAGTCTCAGCTTATTGGCCCTCATCCAGCCCACCATCCAGACCCTGGTCCAGAGCCTGCATGACCTCTCCAGACTCATATGATACAAATAAAGTTGGGCATCACCAGCGTACTGATGACACTTTACTCCATATCTCCCAATAACTGCCCCGAGGGGGTTCATATAGATGTTGAGCAGCACTTGGGACAGAATGGAACCCTGAGGGATCTCACAACTTAATTGCTATGGGCCTGAAGTATGGTCACCCAATGGTACACTCTGGACTCATGTCCTTGCAGCTAGGAGCAGAACCACTGTAACATCGTGCCACCAACTCCCAGAGCCGGTGCAGAAGGATATAATGGTCAACGGTATCAGAAGCCACTGAGAGATTGTTTCCCGCCTCCCAGCTGAGCAGAGCAGAGCAGAGCAAGCTGCTCCAGCTGGTCCAGGGACTACAGAAGCAGGCAAGCTCCCAGAGAGCGAGCGAACAGAGCGAGCGAACAGGGGGAGCAAACAGGAGTTGGCCAGGGGAGTTGCAGTGGTTGAAGAGACAAAGGAGACAAAGGAGACAGAGGCTAAGAGGTAAGTGGGTTGCAGGAAGCCCAGGGCGCTGCCCTTTATCCTTCTGACTGGCTGTGAGCTCACCAGGAGCTTCTGAGAGCTCCAACTGAATTGGAGGGGTGTGGCCTGAGTACTCCCAGCAGCTGACTGGGCGGGAAGCTTCAGTCTGTTTCCCGCCTCCCAGCTGAGCAGAGCAGAGCAGAGCAAGCTGCTCCAGCTGGTCCAGGGACTACAGAAGCAGGCAAGCTCCCAGAGAGCGAGCGAACAGAGCGAGCGAACAGGGGGAGCAAACAGGAGTTGGCCAGGGGAGTTGCAGTGGTTGAAGAGACAAAGGAGACAAAGGAGACAGAGGCTAAGAGGTAAGTGGGTTGCAGGAAGCCCAGGGCGCTGCCCTTTATCCTTCTGACTGGCTGTGAGCTCACCAGGAGCTTCTGAGAGCTCCAACTGAATTGGAGGGGTGTGGCCTGAGTACTCCCAGCAGCTGACTGGGCGGGAAGCTTCAGTCTGTTTCCCGCCTCCCAGCTGAGCAGAGCAGAGCAGAGCAAGCTGCTCCAGCTGGTCCAGGGACTACAGAAGCAGGCAAGCTCCCAGAGAGCGAGCGAACAGAGCGAGCGAACAGGGGGAGCAAACAGGAGTTGGCCAGGGGAGTTGCAGTGGTTGAAGAGACAAAGGAGACAAAGGAGACAGAGGCTAAGAGGTAAGTGGGTTGCAGGAAGCCCAGGGCGCTGCCCTTTATCCTTCTGACTGGCTGTGAGCTCACCAGGAGCTTCTGAGAGCTCCAACTGAATTGGAGGGGTGTGGCCTGAGTACTCCCAGCAGCTGACTGGGCGGGAAGCTTCAGTCTGTTTCCCGCCTCCCAGCTGAGCAGAGCAGAGCAGAGCAAGCTGCTCCAGCTGGTCCAGGGACTACAGAAGCAGGCAAGCTCCCAGAGAGCGAGCGAACAGAGCGAACGAACAGGGGGAGCAAACAGGAGTTGGCCAGGGGAGTTCGGCAGGGGAGGTCAAGGGGGAGGCCCCTAACATTTTTTTTAATTTTTTAATTTTTTTTTACTAACTTTTTTTCATTTATTTGTCTTGTAACACACACTTCCACACCAGTGGGACTCTGCTTTTAACCTCTACTGAGTAGAGGAGCAGGCACAGGCTAGTCTAGAACAATCACAAAGCTAGACACAAAAAGGGAAAAGAGGCTATGGAAGGACAAGACTCTCCAGTGGTGGTGACCTGCAAGGTGTGTGCAATGTTTGTTTTCTTGCCTGAGAACAACATGGCCTACACCTGCAACAAGTGCAAGTTGATCACGCTGCTGGAGGAAAAAGTAAGTGGACTGGAGCGGCGACTGTCAACCCTCCGGGGAATAAGAGAACACGAAGAGTTCTTGGACAGAATGGGGGAACTACAGCAGCAAAGGGCAGACCAGAAGCTTGAAGAGCAACAGCAAGATGAGGCAGTGGGAAATGCTGAGGTGAAGAAAAATGGAGTAGAGGATACTCCTTGGAAAACGGTGACAGTTAGGAGAAGAAGAACTAGACGCCACTCTGCACCAGTGGAAGCGGTGGAGCTGTGGAACCGATTCCAGGTACTTGCAGATGAGACTGGAGGACAGCCTGCAGACGAAGAATCACAGGGGAACCTGCGTGAGAGTGAGCAAGAGGCTAAAGGTCAGTCAAACAGAGGCGATGAAACCCAGGCCTACAAGAAGAAGAAGAGAAGAGTGGTAGTAGTGGGAGACTCCTTGCTGCGTGGGATCGAGACCCAAGTATGTCGCGAAGACCCGTGGACTCGCCAGGTATGTTGTCTCCCGGGAGGACAGATTAGAGACGTGACTGAAAGGTTGCCTGCACTCATAAAGCCCACTGACAGGTATCCCTTTCTTCTCATCCATGTGGGAACAAATGATACCGCCAAGCGGAGCTACGAAGAGATCACGTCAGACTTTGAAGCTTTGGGAAGGAAACTCAAGAACTTTGGGGCCCAGATAGTTTTCTCATCCATCCTTCCAGTAGTTAGAAGAGGGATAGAAAGGGAACGAAAAATACTCCGGGTGAATGACTGGCTACGAAGGTGGTGCCGACGAGAGAGATTTGGATTCTGGGACCACGGGCTATACTTCCTGGAAGATGGGCTGTTGGCTAGGGATGGGTTGCACCTCACAAAGGCTGGGAAGAATGTGTTTGGCCACAGCATGAAGAACTTCATCAGGAGGGCTTTAAACTGAATCCTACGGGGAAGGGAGATGTAATGTTGGGGGTAACAATGGACGTAAGCGCATGCACTGCAATGGAGAGAACAGCGCTGATAGCGCCCAATAATAGTCTTCAGACACATGTAGGAAGAAAGCCAGACTATGAAGCACATGGTCTTCGATGTCTATATACTAATGCCCAGAGTATGGGAAACAAACAGAACGAACTTGAACTCTTAATACAGGAGGGAAATTATGACTTGATAGGTATAACTGAGACTTGGTGGGATGACTCTCATGACTGGAATACAGCAGTTGAAGGATATAACTTGTTCAAAAAGAACAGGAGGAACAGAAAGGGAGGCGGGGTTGCACTGTATGTGAAAAATACATATCTCTGCACAGAAATACAGGAGGAGGAGCTTGGTAGCCCCATCGAGAGCATCTGGGTTGAAATAAATGGAGCAAAGAATAAAAGGAACATGGTGGTCGGAGTCTACTACCGGCCACCCAATCAAGGAGAAGACAAGGATGAAACTTTTGAAAAGCAAATAGCCAATGTTTTAAGGAAGCATGATGTAGTAGTAATGGGGGACTTCAATTTCCCCGATATTTGTTGGGAGACAAATTCTGCAAAACATGGCCCCTCCAGGAAATTCCTGACTTGTGTGGCGGATAACTTCCTCCTACAGAAAGTAGAGGAAGGAACTAGAGGATCGGCTATCCTTGACTTGATCCTAACCAACAGAGATGACTTAGTGGATAAAGTAGCAGTTACAGGAACTCTGGGGGAAAGCGACCATGTTGTACTTGAGTTCTTGGTTCTAAGGGAAGCAAAAGCCGAGTGTACTCAAACGCGTACCCTGGATTTTAGGAAAGCTGATTTTAATAAACTCAGAACAATGATCAGTAAGGTCCCATGGCAAGCAATGCTAGCGAGAAAAGGAGTCCAAGATGGGTGGGAACTTTTAAAAAAGGAAATTCTCAAGGCACAATCACAAACAATTCCAACAAGAAGAAAAGGTGGAAGACAACAGAAGAAGCCAATGTGGCTTCACAAAAAGCTTAGGGATGACCTGAAAACAAAGAAGGACACATATAGGAAGTGGAAAGAAGGCCAAGTAACAAAGGAAGAGTACAGGCAGGTAGCACAGAATTGCAGGGATGGCGTCAGGAAGGCTAAAGCGGAGAACGAGGTGAGGTTAGCGAGGGATGCTAAAAACAACAAAAAGGCTTTCTTCAGCTACGTGCATAGTAAAAGGCAGAGGAAAGAAATGGTTGTTCAGCTATTAAATAAGGATGGCAAAATGATAACAGAGGACAAAGAAAAGGCAGAGGTGCTCAATTCCTACTTTGGCTCAGTCTTCTCCCAAAAGAGGGTCTATGACCCCCCTGGCAAAGGCGAAGTACAGGCTGAAGGGGCAGGATTGCAGCTTGAGATCAACAGGCATATGGTCAAGGAACACCTCATTACTTTGAATGAGTTCAAATCTCCAGGGCCAGATGAACTGCATCCTAGAGTCATAAAGGAACTGGCAGAAGAGCTCTCAGAACCGCTGTCTATTCTCTTTGAGAAATCATGGAGGACCGGGGAAGTGCCAGATGACTGGAGGAGGGGTAACGTTGTCCCTATCTTCAAAAAGGGTAAAAAGGAGGAACCTGGGAACTACAGACCAGTCAGTCTGACATCAATCCCTGGGAAAATTCTGGAGCAGATCATAAAGCAATCCATCTGGAAGCACCTTGACAACAATGCAGTGATTACTCGAAGCCAACATGGATTTGTCAAAAACAAGTCCTGCCAGACAAATCTGATCTCATTTTTTGATCAAGTCACCTCCCTTGTAGACCGTGGGAATGCTGTAGACATCATATACCTCGACTTCAGCAAAGCTTTCGACAAAGTGCCCCATGATATCCTGATGAGCAAACTAGCTCGAAGTGGGCTAGATGAAACAACGATCATGTGGATCCACAGTTGGCTACAGAATCGGACCCAAAGAGTGCTTATCAATGGGACCTTCTCAAGCTGGGGAGAGGTAACGAGTGGGGTACCGCAGGGCTCAGTCCTGGGCCCAGTGCTCTTCAATATTTTTATTAATGACTTGGAGGAGGAGGTGCAGGGAATGTTGATCAAATTTGCAGATGACACAAAATTGGGAGGGATAGCTAATACTTTGGAAGACAGAAACAAAATTCAAAGTGATCTGGATAGACTGGAGTGCTGGGCAGAAAACAACAGAATGGCATTTAATAGGGACAAATGCCAAGTTCTGCACCTAGGAAAAAGAAACCAAATGCACAGTTACAAGATGGGGGATACGTGGCTCAACCACACTACGAGCGAGAAGGATCTTGGAATTGTCGTCGATCACAAGCTGAATATGAGCCAACAATGTGATGTGGCTGCAAAAAAGGCAAATGCTATTTTGGGCTGCATTCATAGAAGCATCGCTTCCAAATCCCGGGAAGTACTAGTTCCCCTCTACTCAGCACTGGTTAGGCCTCATCTGGAGTACTGTGTCCAGTTCTGGGCACCACACTTTAAGAAGGATGCAGACAAGCTGGAGAGGGTTCAAAGGAGGGCAACAAAGATGATCAGGGGACTGGAAACAAAGCCCTATGAAGAGAGACTGAAAGAACTGGGCATGTTTAGCCTTGAGAAGAGAAGACTGAGGGGAGATATGATAGCACTCTTCAAGTACTTGAAAGGTTGTCACAGAGAAGAAGGCCAGGATCTCTTCTTGATCATCCCAGAGTGCAGGACACGGAATAATGGGCTCAAGTTACAGGAAGCCAGATTCCGACTGAACATCAGGAAAAACTTCCTGAGTGTCAGAGCAATACGGCAATGGAACCAATTACCTGGGGAGGTGGTGGGCTCTCCCACACTGGAGGCCTTCAAGACGAGGCTGGACAGCCATTTGTCAGGGATGCTCTGACTTGGATTCCTGCATTGAGCAGGGGGTTGGACTCGATGGCCTTGTAGGCCCCTTCCAACCCTACTATTCTATGATTCTATGAGAGATCAAGGAAAATCAACAGGGTCACACTCCCCACTTCTCTCTCCTGATAAACTCTGTCAGGGTGACCAAGGCAGATTCAGTCCCCAAACCAGGCCTGAACCCAGAGTGCAAAGATAATCCATTTCTCCTGAAGTTGCATGGCCACCGCCCTCTCGAGCGCCTTCCCTAAGAAGGGGATATCAGTGACTGGGCGGTCGTTATTCAGAACCTCTTGGTTCAGTGTGTGTTTCTTGACAAGCTTCTTTCAAGATGTCAGATACCTGTTCCTCCCGGAGTGATGTGTGAACCACACACTGAACCCACCCAGCCAGTCCCCTCTGGCTGGTTCAAATTAGCTATGAAGGACACGGGGCAAGAATGGAAGTAGTTGGGCACACAGCCTTAAGCATCTTGTTCACACCTCAAAAGCTAAAACCGATCCCACAGAACTGCACCAGACGGCGCACTGGACACCTCCTTAGGACTTGCATCAACCGTGGGGTCCAAGTCAGCAAGCAGACGAGTGATTTTATCCCCAAAGTGCCTTGCAAATTTATCACAGCAGTTGTCGCAGCAGCCCCACCAGGCACGTTTTGCCAAAGCCTGCAAAGTCACCAAGACTGACCAGGAATGGGAATCCGGATCTTTTTAAGTGTTGGTCAGCCCCGTAGGCTGGATGTTGGTCTCTGGTGACTGCTTCTTTCTAACTGGGTAGTGACCAGGAGTTTTGTTGCTGAGGAAAGACTCGCCCACTTGCAGAGGTCCCTGGTAGCAGGGAGTGTGCTGCTGTTTCTGCACTCGGGTGTTCACTGCGTGTCGCTACTGCCGGCTGCGCTTAGGAGAACAAATCGACTGTGTGGGTGCGGGCGAGAAGAGAGTGCAGCAGCAGCCCTCATGGTGGAATCTACAGGATTTGGCTATCCATAAGCAGATGAAATCCACGGCGGGCGCTGCCATGCTTCTGAATTTCCTCACAGATCACCTTTTATGCCCATTTTACAAGAGGGGGAGAAGTGAGTTTCCCCAGGACTAAGCAGTCATCCCCCCACTCCTTCAGTTATTTTAAACATTTACTCTGCTGGCTTTTATCAATGATTTCAAGGAACTTTACAACAATTAAAACAACAAGGGACAGAGTTAAAGCTGGAATGGAATGGAACAGGCTGGAACAGCCCCTTTATATTAAAAAAGCATGCCAAAAATAGTGACGTGTGTTAGAAACACTTGAAAACAATATTTGAGGACTAAAACCCTTGCAGTATTGCATTATTATTAAACCCATAATGCCCAGAACACATCCAGAATATAATGGAATAGCCTGGAACAGGCAATTCCAAATGAGCCAAATCAACCAAATGCACCAGTCACACGTAACTCCATGGCAGGGATGCAATAAGCCACAAAACATCTACAGAAACCATGTTCCGATACCTGTTCCAGGCAATAGACTGCACTGAAGAAAAATGGCCCAGAAAAGCAACTTCTGAGTGAGCCAAATCAACCAAACTCACCAGTCACACTGGACTAGATGGGACAGACGTAATGAACTCCAAAAAATCCACAGAAACCAGGTTTCAATAGCCATTCCGGCCGTAGTCTGATTTGTGCAAAACAGGCTAGAACAGCAACTGCCAAGTGAGCCAAATCAACCAAACTCACCAGCCACACAATGCTAGATGGGATTGATATAATAAGCTCTGAAACCTTCACAGAAACCACAGTTCAGTAGCTGTTCTGGGCCATAGTCCATATTGCGCAGAACAGACCAGAACAGCAACTTCCGAGTGAGCCAAATCAACCAACTCGCAAGTCACACAGTACTTGATGGGACTGATAGAATAAGCTCAAAACCTACACAGAAACCACGTGTGAGTAGCCATTCCAGACTGTGGTCCACAGTGTGCAGAACAGTTCAGACTGGCAACTTCCAAGTGAGCAAAATGAGCCACAAACTGTTGTGGAGAAATAGTTTGGAATGGCGACTTCTGAGTGAGTGAAATTAACCAAATACACCACTGTTCATTTTACTAGATGGAACTGATGCAGTTAATCATGCAGCTTCTACAGAATCTAGGGGGAAGATCTGCAAAGGCCACTTCCAACAGCAGCCCACTGGTGTGGTGTGGTTCAATGCTTAAAATATCAGACTAGGATGGGGGAGCCTCACTTGCTCCTGAAGCTTACCATGACCTTTGGCCACACCTCTCAGCCTAACTGACCTACAGGGTTGTTGCAAGGACAAAATTGGGGGAGACCATTATATTTCACCATGAGCTTCTTGAAGGTAGGTGTAATATAAAGGTAGCAATTAAATAAATATTATGTTGCCAGAGGTATGAGGTAAAGACTGGGTTCTGACATCATGATAACCCACGATGGATTAAAGAAGCCATGATGACTTACTTAACCCATTGTGGGTTATCATGCTGTCTTGTTAGGAATTCTGTAACCCATGATGGCTTATTTGGCCAAAATAACACAGTCTGCTAAACCCCAGTCTGCATTAGGGGTTATTTAATCCATCGTGGGTTATTGTGTCGTCTGGTGGATTATTTTGGTCACCCACAGAGTTCTGCAGCAAGAGCATTTGAGATTGCTGCCTCTCTGCTCCTCACAAGCGTCCCCTATTTGTTGCACCTAGGATTTTTCCTCCTCTGGGGTAATTGTGCAGGGTTTTGATGGTGCATCAGGTGCCTCCTGGCTAGGAGAGGCTTCATGTGAAGTTTGGTCCCGATCCTGCAAACTTCCAAGGGTTTATTTGTGCCACCTGCTTTTTGGTGCACATCGGGATTTCCCTCCTTGTAGCCCCTGCTGGGATGTAACAAATGGATATTGAGTTTTTGGGGTTTTCTCTTACAAGCAAATGAACAAGACACTTAATATTATAATCCTACATGGAAAAAGAAGCAACCTAGTGAAGTCTGAAGTTATGCAGTCATAATCAAATTAGATTTATCTACTGTTAAACCAACCAACATTATAGTTGTCTAATTTAGCACTGAAAACAATTGTAGCATGTCACTCTAATCTTTCCTTGTGTAAGTTGGATAGTGGAAAGTTAAATTGTTTGGGAATGTGAACTGTGGCATGAAAGGGGTATTGAAATGTGGTTTATTTATTTATTTATTTTATATTGCATTTATATCCCGCCTTTTTTCCTCTTGCAAGGAACCCAAGGCAGCATACACAATCCTCCTCCTCTCCATTTTATCCTCACAACAACCCTGTGAGGTAGGCTGGGCTGAGAGTGTGTGACTGGCCCAAAGTCACCCAGTGAGCTTCCATGGCCGAGTGGGGACTAGAACCCGGATCTCCCAGCTCCCAGTCCAGCACTTTTGCCACTACACCACACGTTTCCATGGACGTTATGGAGTGTATTACAACAGCCCCACACAGCAATGCGTGGCTAATGAGTTTGGCTGGTTTGGCCACTCAGAAAATGCTGTTCTGGCTTCTTTTGCACAATATGGACTATGGCCCAGAACAGACACTGAAATGTGGTTTCCATGGAGATTTTGGAGCTTATTATATACTGCAACAATATCAATCCCATCGAGGCCACTGTGACTGGTGGGTTTGGTTGATTTGGCTCACTTGGTAGTTGCCATTCCAGCCTGTTTGTCAGAATATGGACTACGGCCTGGAACAGCTACTGAAATGTGGCCCAGAATGGCCACTGAAATGTGGTTTCCATGGAAGTTTAGGAACTTATTACATCAGTTCCATCTAGTCTGATTAGACCGACAAATTTGGTTGATTTGGCTCACTTTACAGAGAGGAAGGCCAGGATCTCCTCTTGATCATCCCGGAGTGCAGGACACGGAATAATGGGCTCAAGTTACAGGAAGCCAGATTCCGGCTGAACATCAGGAAAAACCTCCTGACTGTTAGAGCAATACGACAGTGGAACCCATTGCCTAGGGAGGCGGTGGGCTCTCCCACACTGGAGGCCTTCAAGACGAGGCTGGACAGCTACCTGTCAGGGATGCTCTGACCTGGATTCCTGCGTTGAGCAGGCGTTGAGCCCCTTCCAACCCTACTATTCTATGATTTTGTGACTTGGAAGTTGCCATTCTGGGCCATTTTTTTCTGTACGGACTACTGCGTGGACCAGGTATCGGAACCTGGTCTCTGTGCACGTTATGTGGCTGCCATGGAATTGTGTGGGACGGGTGAGTTGAGTTGATTTCGCTCGTTCCATTCTGTTCCGGATGTGTCCTGGCCTGGGCATTACGGGGTTAATGATAATACACTATTGCCAGGGGTTTCGTCCCAAAATATGCTTCTCAGGTGTTTCTAGCACATGCCACTATTTGGGGCGTGCTTTTTTTCTGATGCAAAGCGGCCGTCCCGTCCCGTCCCGTCCCTGCTGCTGTTTATTCGCGCAGTCGCTTCCGACCCTTCGCGACCTCGCGGACCGGCCCGCGCCAGAGCTTCCTGCCGGCCGTCGCCACCCGCAGCTCCCCCAAGGTCGAGCCCGGCGCCGCCAGAATCTCACCCATTCCGCCCTCCCGAACAAGGAAGATAAACAAACCAACCAGCAGATGAAGACGCAGCCAGACGTCGGAGCTCGCAGTACTTCGGGCGGGAAGCGTCTTGAGACGCCCGGGCGTCACACGGGCTGTTGCGTCGCATTTGGGGCCCAATTTCTGTGAGCCGGCCGGGAGCCCGGCGGCGCGCTGGCATGGAAATGCGATGGAGGCGCGGAGGGGCGTCTGGACAGGCCCAGCAGCGTCCGCCGGTGCCTCAGCCCGGGGCGACGGCCCCCGGAACGCGCCCCCGGACGGAGCAGCGCCGAGCCCGCGCGGCCCGCGGCGCCTCCGCGACCCGCCCCCGCCGCCAGGTGCGCGTGACGTCGCGGGCGGCGGGCGCGGCCGGAAATACCTCTGGCACGTGACGCTCCTCGCTCGGCCCCCGGCAAGGTGCCGCGGCGCAGGTAGGGGCGGCGGCGGCGGGCGCCCCTCGAGCCGGGCCGCGCTTCGTCCGGCCGGGCCGGCGGGCGCCCCGGCAGCCTCCTCGGAAGGGGAGCCCTGGCCCGGGCGGCGGCGGCGGCGGCGGCGGGAGGCCGGGCCCCCGCCGCGCCTGGCCCGGCTGACGCGTCCGTCGCAGGGGCGGCCCCGTCCCGGCAGACGCGGGCGGGCGGAGGGCGGCCCTGCCCCTGCCCCGCGTGGCGGCAGGCTCGGCCCGGGCCTGCCGTGGGGAGGGGGGCACCCGAGAAGGCGGCTCCTGCGGGCCGCGGCCCCCCGCCCCCCCGGCCGGGGCCCCGAGCCCGCCCCGTGCTTCCCCCTCGCGCAGGCGCGGTGACGCACGCGCGCGTTCCGCTGGCGCCGCCCCGCACATGGCGCTCGAGGCGGCTCGCAGGGACGAGCGCGGCTGAAAAGCAGCCCCAGGAACTGCGTGGCGTGCCAGTGCGGCAGGGTCCGCAAAGAGCGCAGCCGGCGGCCAGGCTGGCTCTCCGGCGGCCCGGACGAGGGCGCCCGCCGAGGGCAGGGAGCGGCCTCCCTCCGCCCCGGGGCTCCCGGCAGTGCCTCGGAGGCCCGCTGGGCCCCTTTCCCCAGGCGCGCAGGCGCTCCGCTGATGGCACGCGGCTGCGCCGGCCTGGGGAGCAGAGCTGCCGGCACGTCGTCCCCCGGACCGTGCAGGCAGAGGTGGTGGAGCAGCTGCGGCCAGCCTCCCTCGCCTTCCCCAGCAGGCCTCAGCTTCCCCTCGCTGGGCTTGTGGCCACCCCTTGCCCTTTCTGCCTCTCTGACGCCTTCCCTCTTTGCAGGTTTGCTGGGAGGCCCTGACTGTGCTGCCCCTTTTTCATGGCGGCAGCAGAGGGCTTCCCCAGCCCCCTGCACCGCGCAGAGGGGCTGCGCTCCCTCCTGGTCGAGGAGGAGGACTCCTGCCACCCCCACGCTGAAGGCTTGTCTGTGGGCTGTGATGGGGACTTGGAAGTGAACCCTTACGACGGGCTGCCCTTCTCCTCTCGCTACTATGAGTTGCTGCGCCAGCGCCGTGCCCTGCCCATTTGGGGTGCCAAGTACATCTTCATGGAGCACCTGGAGGGGAGCGCCAGCATCGTCCTGGTCTCTGGGGAGCCAGGCACCGGCAAGAGCACTCAGGTCAGTGCTGGGCTTGGCAGTGGGAACTGTCGGGGGAGCGGGAGGCCGCTTTGAGGGGAAGCAGGCTCCCCAGCCGCAGTTCAAGGGTTGTGGGGGGCTGTGCCCTTGTCAGAAGGTGGTGCTCCCTGCTTGCAAGCTAGACCTGCGGCTTGCCTCTCAGCTGTTAAGGCTGGTGTTGGCTGTCCTGGGTCCCTGGCAGAGAGAGGCCTTTTCTAGCCTGGATGCCAGAGCTGAAGATCAGGCCAGGGGTTCGACCTGTGGCTTGGCTGCATGCCAAGCAGGGGTCTGCCACTAGCAGGGCTGTGGGCTGGTCACTGTCTCTGGAAATGCCTGGTTAGTGTAGCTGGGCTCATTGGTCTGTGGGTCGGAGCGTTTGTGGCACAACTCCGGTTTTCCTTGCTTGGGGGCTGGCTTGTTTTTACTCACTTGCAATCAGCTCTGGCCTCACAGGCAGCAAAGCTGAGCTTACTCCTGGCCTCGGGCCAGGGTGCAGTGGCCTGCTCTGAGGCAGCAACCACAGGTGGGAGAGCCACACAAAAGAACTGCTTGGGGAGCCCTTGGCCCTGTGGAGGGAGCCTTTCCGGATGTGACAGTGTAAGCCAGAGGCAGGCAGGTAGACTTTGGCCTGGGTGGGGACCTTTCCACACGGAGCTCTTCTCACAGGAGAAATTGTGGGCAAGGCAGCAAGGGCGCATGACTTGGAGCACCATCCCAGCAGAGGCATGTGTGGCGATCTTGCGTTGGGGGGGGGGGGCATGGGAAGGGCAGAGAACAAAAGTGTTAATGGGACCTTGCCATTTCCCCACCCTCATTCCAGTGACATCCCCTTGCCTAGCAAACTGACCTAAAGCAAACTCAGGGCCCCCACATTAAGACGGTAAAGAGCATGCTGCTTAGAGTGCCCAGCTTTTCCAGAAGGCGATCATAGCGGACGGCTCTTAACAAAGAGAAGGGAAACTCTTTTGACTCCCCTGGGTGCTGGGAAATTCAGGTTCCCCTTTACAGAGCTTTTTTTGGAGGATGAGCTGCTGCTGTTGCTTGGGAGGTGGTATTTCTGTCGGGCTCTGTCAGGGTAGGTGACATGGGGTGCAGCGACAAGTGCAGGAGATGCTGGATCCAGACCAGCCTCAGACCAATCCCACCTTCAGGCGCACAGTTCAGTTCTGCTGAAGCTAAGCAGGCCTGGCCCTGGAAGCTGCCTGGATGGGAGACCAGCTAGGAGGAGCTGCATGGGAGAAGAAGCCTCAGCCGCTGCTCCCGCTGTTTGGAGCAAGAGCCCCAAGGGGACACGACATGGGGAAGCAGGAGCTGTGTGGCAGGGGCCCAGCGAGGCACCCTCCCGCTGCCCTTGGTCTGCTGCAGGTCCCTCCGGCTCTTCCACTGGAGTGGGGGTTTCCGTAACATCCCAACCTTCTTCTAGGGCCTCTGAAGAGGCCTCTTCAGGGTCCAGGTTAGACAGGGGCCTGACACACGTTGAGAACATTTTGTCTGTGTCTGGGATGTGCCTTTGTGGTTGACACGGAGACTCCTGTACCGCATTGCGGTGCCCGATCCCCAGGCCTCTTGCTGGCAGCCTGGCAACCCATCTGCAGAGTCCCAACCTCTCTTCATCCAGGGACCAGGTGGGGGGTGGCATGGGGGCCCACTCTGCTAGGGTTCCCCTCTTGCTTGGACTTGCTACTTTCGTGCTTGGCTGCCTCTGCTTCCCCTCCACCCTGCTGCAGTGTTTTGCAAAAGAAGTGTTTCTTTTCCTTTATTTGATTTGCACCCTGTTTTTCCACCAAGAAACATGCTTTGCAGCCTTTACTTGGCTTGCCTGCCCCATCTCTGTCAGGCATGTTTCTGTTACTTCCATTTTCCAGATGGTGGGACTGAAATTGAGAGTTAGCATTTGCACCAGAGAGCTGGGAGGAGGGGGCACAGCTCGGAGGGAGAGTCTGTGTTTGATATGCAGAACACCCCAGACTCAACTTCTTGCAGGGGTCTTGAGTGGCATGGTGGTAACCCCCACCCCCCGGGAGACCTTGGCAGAGCTGCTGCCATCAGGGCAGGCAGGCCTGGGCTGGGTGGACCCAGGGCTGCCTGAGGACGTCCTGAGTTCAGGGGCTGGAAGAGCTCTCCAACTTGGGCCTTTCCGCCTGGCCCTCTTGTCACATTTGCAGTTCTCTTGGAGAGTCTTTCCAGTGCCTCCCTCCTTGTCCCGAAGTGGAGGGGCCCAAAGAGAGTGGGCAGCTCAGCGTTGCGCAGCAGCAGGGCTGCCTGGCATCCCTGGAGAGGAACAACTTCTGAGTCCTCCCTTACCCTCCCCCTGTCCCCCACCCACCCAGGTGCCTCAGTGGTGTGCGGAGCACGCCCTCTCTCGGCAGTTTGCCCATGGGCAGGTAGTCTGCACTCAACCTCGCAGCTTGGCCGCCCTCAGCCTGGCATTGCGTGTGGCAGATGAGATGGACCTCAACGTGGGCCACGAGGTGGGCTACGGCGTCCCCTATGAGGACTGCTGCACCTCAGAGACTCTGCTCAGGTAAGCGGGGGAGAGGCCCTCCGTCTGCCCTGGGGGAGGGCAAGTTTCCGTGATGAAGGTTTGCCCCTCTTGGGTCTGCTGCAAATTGCGCCCCACGGTGCTGTGTGTTGGGGAACTGCATACACGCACCCCTCCCGTGAGCCAGCACACCGCCTGCCCTCTTTCCTGGGGTCCAGCGCATGGCGAGGGGGAGTCCGGCCACGGGGCAGGCTGCACCTGTGCAGGCTCCCCGCAGGCAACCCAGCTGGTCTCTTGTTCAGCTGTGTAGGAAAGGAATTGGGGAGGGGCCAGGCAGCAGGTCTGGCGAAAGGCCAGCATGAGCCCGGGCAGGTGGAACGTGGCTGCTCCTTTCTGCTTGGGCTGCATCCTGGAATGGCTCCGGACTCCTCGGCAGAGACCGTGAGCCCCTTACTCTTTCTGAGATCTCTGCTGGGGAGGCTGTGCTGGCTGCCCACATTCTCCACCCTCTTGTTTGGGGGAGGTAGCGAGGGGGGGGCTCATGAGCACAGCAGGTGCCTCTAGGTTGGGGAGGGGAGGGCGGTGTGGGCAGCCTGTGCCACGTGGCTCGTGGGCCTCTCCTGGGTGGCCCGAGCATGCTGGGGGCCGGGCAGGGGCCACTGCTCTGGAGGGGAGAGCCCCCGGCTGGGGGAGGGGGGATCCGCCCAGCTGCACACACATCCAGCTGGTAGCTTGTGGGTTGCAGGTTTTGCTCAGACGAGGTCCTGCTGCGGGAGATGATGTCGGACCCGCTGCTGCGGCAGTACGGGGTGGTGGTGCTGGACGAGGCCCAGGAGCGCACCGTGCCCACGGACTTGCTGCTGGGGCTGCTGAAGGACATGCAGCGCCAGCGCCCAGACCTGCGCCTGGTGGTGGTGACAGAGCCGCTGCTGGAGGAGCCCCTGCGCCGCTTCTGCCGGGACGCCCCGGTGGTCCGGGTGCAGGGGCTCAGCCCAGCCCCGCGCCTGGCGTACCGGGAGCCCGGGCCAGGGAAGCACGTCTCGGCGGCCTGGCAGGCTGTGCTAGAGCTCCACCAGCAAAAGGAGCCAGGCGACGTCATGGTCTTCTTGGCCGGCGAGCAGGTGGGCTCAGGCCTGAGGGTTTGGGGCTCAGGGAAAGAAGGGGGCTGCCGACATGCCTTGCGGAGCGGGGATCGCGGTCTGCAGTTGGCACAGAGGAACTCCTGTGCGGGGACCGGGTGGGCGGGATGGGGGACTCCCGTGTGGGCTGAGCTTGGCTTACTTGCCTTTTGAGGAGGCAGTAGGAGGCAGAGTCCTAGAGCAGGGGCTGCCGAGCCTCGGGTGCAGGGCCAAATTCAGCCCTTCGGAAGGCCCCTTCCCCCACCCACGGAGGGTTTGGCAGTTTCCCGGCTTTTGAGCTGGTGCCTCCCCGTTCTGGAAGGCTGCAATGCCTCTCTGAGAGCTTTGTTGCTGGCAGGAAGAGCCTTCACCTACAATACGCTGGTGCTTCCTCCCCGCCCCTTTGCCTTTGCACCCCCCCCCCCGAATTTGGCCCCCAAGAGCTTTTCCGAAATGGACTTTGGCCCTTGGGCTGCAAGAGGTTCTGTGCCCTTGTGTGGTGGGAGTGGTTCGTTTGGGTGTGGGGAGAGGCTGTTACTGGCGGGTGCTGTGTGGCACGAGGGGTCTCGGGTCTGGAGGCCTGCCGGTGCCACCTTTGGCGCATCCTCTGTGGGGCTCTTCCAGGGCGGCTCCTCCTTGCAGCCACTCAAGGTCTCCCCCTTCCCCCCCAGGAGATCAGTGAGTGTTGTGAGGCCCTCCGGGTGGAGGCAGGGGCCTTGGATCCCAGCCTGGGCCCCTTGTTGGTGCTGCCCCTCCACCCGGGTGTCGGGCGAGATGTCCAGAGGGTGTACGAGGCCAGCCTAGAGCAGCCCGGGGGAGGCCGGCCGCGCAGGATCCTCATCACCCACTGGCTGGCAGATGCCGCCTTCTCCGTGGGCAGCGTCAGGCACATCATCGACGCCGGGCTGGAGTTGCGCAGTGTGAGTAGGGGAGGGCTGCAGTGGGAGGGGCCTTGCATGGGGCTGGGGGCTGGTGACTGGGAGAGCAGGGCAGAATGAGGGATGGTGCGCCTCCTGCCAGGATTCCTGGCATGGCCTGGGGCCCCTACGTGGCTGCAGGCGCCCCTGTGTGGCTGCAGGCGCCCCTCCCTGGCCAAGCAGCTGGGTTGGACTCCCCATCAGGCTGTGCAGTGCTACTTCGGGAGCGGGGGGAAGCAAAACTCAACACAGAGCCCCCCACCCCCAGGTGCCTCGGCTTCCCTTGGGGTGCGTGCGTGCATTAAGAGGCTGCCTTCTCATGTAGGGCCAGAGGCGCTGCCCTGCCCAGCAGTGGCCTCACAGAAGCGTCCAAGGTGCCGGCTGCCAGAACGACGCTGCCTCCCTCTGTCCAGCATCTGTCAGCCACGACTAGCCAGAAGAGCCGTCTCTGTGGACTCGGGAAATCCTCCTGAGTGGGCACCTGCCCTTGTGGCAATCCAGGCTGCGTGCAGCAGCTGTTCCTCCTCTCACGCTGCTCTCTCCTGGGCAGGTTTACAACCCGCGGATCCGTGCTGAGTCACAGGGCTTGCGCCCCATCAGCAAGAAGCAAGCAGAGGCGCGGAGGCTCAGGGCAGCAGGGGACCCTCCAGGTGAGTCCTGTGGGGCTGTGGGGAGGCCTCTCCTGCAGTGTGCCCCTGCCTCACGGTGTCTCCTCCCATGCTCTGCTCTGCTCTGCAGGGTCCTGCCTGCGTCTCTATTCCGAGGCCTTCTATGAGGAGGGGCTGCTGGCCCTCCCGCTGGCGCCCATCACTGAGGTGGAGCTCAGCCGGCTGGTCCTGCTGCTCAAGAGGCTGGACATTGCGGACATGGGGCAGTGCGACTTCCTTGACAGGCCAGGTGTGTGGGGTTCGCAGGGCCAAGGAGGGAGACTGGGCAGGAGTGCTGGGCTTGGGGACCGAAGGACTGGCATGGGTCTTGCCCCCTCATTGACCCCCCTTCCCTGCATTCCCTCCCAGCCCCTGAGTCCCTCATGCAGGCCCTGGAAGACCTGGACTACTTGGCTGCCCTGGACGACGATGGGAATCTCTCTGAGGTGGGCATCATCATGTCGGAGTTCCCTCTCGACCCCCAGCTGGCCAAGGCCCTCCTGGCCTCCTGTGAGTTTGACTGTGTCGATGAGATGCTTACGCTGGCCGCGATGCTGACAGGTAGGGGCAGCCGGCTGTGCTCTTTTCCTCCGCCGTTGGGAACGGGGCTGCTCAGTTCCTGCAGCAACGAGGGAGGGACCCTGCCTCCCCACCCAATCCCAGGGGCCCTGGCCCAGGCCAGTCCTGGCCTCTGCTCCCAAGCCGAAAGCAAGGAAAGGACCCTTGGGGCAACAGAGGCTGGGTCTCGGGCCTCCCCTTCCTCTCCCTGGTTCTTGCTCCCCAGGCCTGAGCCACTCCCCCACCCATCGCACCATCCTTTGGGCTTTGAAGGTTTCAGCAGAAGGTGCTGCCGTGTGTGGTGACCCAGTCACCGTTCCATCGGCATCCCTTGGTAGCTGCCTCAGTTGTTCCGCTCTGGGCCTCACTCACCTCCTCCTTACAGCCTGGCCTTGTTTCGTGACTCCTGCGGCACGCTGGGGGGAGGCAGTGGTGGCCCGGCAGCGAAGCCTACTGCATCCCGCAGGGGACCACTTCACCCTCATCAACGTCTTCCACGCCTTCCACCAGCGTGAGTGCTGGGGGGGGGGGGCGCTCTGACGGGGCGGGCTAGTGGGCTCTCTGGCCAGCGGCTTCCTGCCTTTGCATACACTCCCCCTGTTGCCCTCAGAGAGCGACCCGGAGAGCTGGTGCCGGAAGCATGCGGTGAGCGAGGCTGCGCTGCGGCTGGCTGGGGCTGTGCGGGCAGAGCTCCTGGAGGTCATGCAGCGCATTGAGCTGCCCATTTCCCCGCCAGCCTTTGGCACAGACAGCAATGTTCTCCACCTGACGCAGGCCCTCCTCTCAGGCTTCTTCCTCAAGGTAGGGCTGCTGGCCTGTGGGGCCTGGGCGGATCGAGCCAAGCCTGGACGGGGCACACGGCACTGGAGCTCCGTGCCAGGAGTGCAGGGTCGAAAGCTCGCCATGGGCTGGGACCGGGCGCCCCCTGGCTTGCCCGGGGTGGGGCAGGGCAGGGCAGGGTGCTTGCCAGCTCATTGCTGGGCCCTGGACTGAGAGCGGCATAGCGGCACAGCTCTTTGCTTGGCGGGGAGGGCTCGGGGGTGCATGTGCTGTGCTGGGGGCCACGGTCCCCCCGACCCCCCTCCAGCGATGGCCCAGGTCCCTGGCCTGCATCCCTCCCATTTTGTCTCCAGGGAGAGCAGGACGAGGGAGGAGCAGGCTCTAGTGCCCTTTGTCGAGCGCTCCTCAGAGTGTCCGGGGCGACGCCTGGAGCCGAGACCCTGGTGCTGCCAAGCCCTGCCCTGGTGTGCTGCAGGCGTGTGTGTGTGGGAGGCAGGCAGGGCAGCACGTCTGCCAGCCCTGCAACCAGCGGCAGACCAGCTGATGTCAGCTGAACCTCGGCCCGTCCTCCAAAGAGAGCAGGAGCCTTGCGCTGCCTGAGACCTGTGCGGGGCCCTTCTGTGTGCACCGCAGGGGCTCCGCCAGGCGGTCCGGGCCCCACGCTCATCCTCTCCCTCTGCGTACAGGTGGCGCAGGACATCGACGGCTCCGGCAACTACCTGCTGCTGACCCACAAGCATGTGGCCCAGCTGTCCCCCAGCTGCTGCTACCGTCTGCGGTGCCCAGCCCCCCGCCCTCCCCCCTGGTTGCTCTACCATGAGTTCACCATCTCGCAGGATAACTGCCTGAGCATCATCTCTGAGATCCAGCCGAAGATGTGAGTGTCACGGGGGGGGGGGGGGTGGCCTTCATTCTTTTCTCTTTCTCCACCCTGCGCAAGGGCTGGAACCTTCTTTCTCTTCTTTCTTTGGGTTTGGAGCCGGGGTGGCGTGGCGTGGGCACCTGTGGATGTCTTTCTCTGCTCTCCCTCCACGTCCACTAAATCTTCTCTCTTGCAGGCTGGCAGAACTAGCCCCCCAGTACTACCTGAGCAATTTGCCCCCCAGCGAGAGCCGGGACCTGCTGCTGGAGCTGCGGGAGACGCTGGCGGGTGGGGCAGAGCTGGTGCCCCCGCTGCTGGAGGAGGCGTCTCAGGTCTCAAGAGCTGCCGCCAAGGCGGAGGAAGATGTCTGTGTGCTGCAGTGAGCCAGGAGCAAGGCTGGCCGGGATCAGCCCAGGCCCAAGGCACTCCTGGCACCATTGGCAAGAAGCGGGCCAGGCCGTGGCCCTGCCTTGGCGTTGCCTGGGAGCAAGCCCTGGGGCCTGGGCGCTGCAGGGGCCGAAGGAGTGCCTGGCAGGTGTGGGGCTCAGCCCCCAGCCCTTTCTGGGGTGGGGGGCAGCTCCTGCTGGGCCTTGTTGCTGTCTGCTGCCGGAATTGGCCACTTTCTGGGAGCCTGACCAGGCTGGCGGCGGTCAGATAGCAGAGCGGGGGTGACAGTGATGGGGTGGCCACGGCTGGAGCTGGTGTGCCTTGCGTGTGGGCAGGAGGGTGGCTGCAGAGCTGCGCTTGCCCAGGCTGGTGCTGCCACTGCCGCCATTCATGCTCTCAGCACGGGTGGGGCAGGGCGCGTGTGGATCCCGAGCGCTCTGTGCTTGAGCGATTAGGGCTGAGCGGCCTGGGCAGGGGATGCTCAGGGTGTGTGTAGAGCCCTTCCGGGAAGCTTTCTTCTTTGTGGAGAGCAGGCAGCAAGGGCTGGTAGTGCATTGGTGTGTCTTCCTGGGCCGAGGGGCTTAGCTGCTCTCTTGCAGGCCTTGAGTATGCTGCTTTGCCCCCCCCCCCCCCCGGGTTTAGTTGGCAGGAGCTCTTCCACCGTTGCCCTTGAGCTGGACTGGGTGCTGCTCTCGTAGTTGCTGCTGGGGGCCGCTTCGCGGTGGCCATTGTCCACCTGGCCTGGAGCCCCTTTCTGTCAGCTTTGCTGAGCTGTCTTTGCTCCTGCCTTCCTGAGCGCTGAGCAGTGGCCCTTTGTTTTTGACTCTTTTTTAATGGGAGCAGAGGGCGCCTTTTCCCTGCAGGGAGGGTGGCTTCACCTGAAGTCCAGCGTGTTCCTGAGTCATTGCTCTTGGAGGCTGATCGTGATCAGAACACAGTGTCTCGCCTCCGGCCGCCTCCCCTCCTGTTCCAGAATATGTTCCACAAAGCAAATTAATTAAAACCCTTTCAACACGGAAATGTGTCTAATGCAGGCTTGAATTCTGGTCACCTGATCTGGAAATGGATGTTGCAGAAGTGGAAAAGCTGGAGGAAAAGGAGACTAAGATGGCAGCAGGCTTGGTGGGCATCTTCCCTAGAAGGGAAGGTCAAAAGCAGGGTCCAGGGGCGCAGAGCAGTTAGAGTCCAGAAGAAAGGCAACTGCATGAATGGGTAGGTGGGGGTGGGCAGCACGACAGGTTGACACAATCAGGCGTGGCGTGCAGAGAGGGCATAGACCTTTCCTCCCCCCACCACCCCCGTACTCCTCGCCCTCTTTTGGTGGACTTGATAGGGAGCAAAGACCAAGGGCTTTGCGCTGATGGCCCAGAAGGATTAGGTGGCTTTAAAAGGACCACTCCGTGGAGGTGTCTGCTGATGGAACCTCCATGTTCAGGGAGAGTCTGACTCAACCAGTCTCTGCTAGGCAGCAATACAGGAGAAGAGGGCTGTTGCTGTCATGTCAGCTTGGCCACATGGGGCGGAGGGACGGTGGGCCTTCCCTGGTCTGACCCAATGGTGGTTCTTGGTACGATGCACAGGAGGAGAGCAGGACACTAGCCAAAGAGCTCCGAACAGCCACTGTTGCTCTGCCAGACTCAACCCAGGCTGGCCACTGGAGGGAGGAGACCCAAATACTGCTCCGGCAGGTGCAGGCATTCAGCCAAGGCTCCTCGAAATACAGGGATGAGGCGGTGAGGATGCTGTTCCTGACATCTCTGACAAAGTCAAAAAGCAATTCTGCCTCCAGCAGGCAAGGCAGATGGCAGCACTGGCAACCTCCCTTGGCCACCCTCAGGGTGACAAGCTGTTGCACGGGCACCGGTTTCATATGCTTGGACCACATGCTCCGTTGAGCTTCCCAGGGGGAGATGGCTAGTGGCTTGGGGGTCGCCGTTAAAAGGACTGGCTCGTGGGGGGCGGGGAAGTTCCTTCTCTGCCTGAGCTGCAGGTGGAGAGCCACAGCCTGTCAAAGTGGGCAGACCAGATGGACCGAGAGTGACCTGACCAAGGCTGAGCAGCCTGGGCAGTCATGAGCTACCAGTTGAGGAAGCCTTGGGGTTGAGACGGGCACCTTCAGGGGCTCTGCTGGGCAGCTGAAGCGGGTGCCCAGCGGGGAGCAGGGGCCAGAGCAGGCCTAGGGGGATTGGCCCTTCCCCCAGGGGCGGGACACAACCCCCTGGCACAGAGCCGCCCAGTCCTGGCCTGCGGCTCCAGGGGGAGGGAGCCCCTCGCCGATCAGTCCTGCTGCCGCCGCCGCCTTTGCGTGCTCCCACCCGGGGGCTCCCTTCTCCCCAGGCTTCCTGTCTGCCCCGCAGCTTGCTGGGCTGACCTGCCAGGCTTGGCCGCTGTCCTCCCTTTCTTGGCTGATGGCGGCTCGCCCGGATGCAGGGCAAAGCGGGGAATGAGGCAGGCTGGCCCTGCCCGGCAGCCTGCTGAGTTGCGCCCGGCAGATGGGCTGCACCTCTGGCGCCCCAAGAAAGGGAAGCCGCCCGTGGCCACCATCTGTCCCTTCGCCTGTGGTGCCTTTACCTTTGCCTTGTGCCAACAGCCTGCCAGGCACTGCGCAGGTGGGGAAGAGAGGAGCCGGGGCTGTGTGTGGAGGGTGCTGCTTCCTGGTGGGTGGTGCTGTGCCCACCTGCCTGTGCTGGGCAGAGAGGAAGAAAGCCATGCAGCCTGGATGGGCCTGGGCCAAGTCTGGGCACCTGAGGTGAAACTCCCAGGTGCCCCCCCCCCCCCGTTCCTACGTTGGCCATTTGACATGTTTGCACAGGGGAAGCAACCTGCTGCCCTCCACTCTTCTGCCCTTCTTGGTGCCCCAAGTCTGGCACGCGCACACGCGTCTCCCTCCTTACCGTAGGCAGCCTCTCACTGATCATGTGCCAAGGTGCAACGTCTGTGGAGTCTCGGTCTGCCCTCAGCCCTTCACGGGGCTTCCCACCGCCCAGGGCTTCCCAGTATTTCTATGTGCTAAGGAAGCACAACGTAAGTGCAGTTTTGCACATGGGGGCGGGGGCGTGTGTATGTCTTGAGGAAGTTCCTTCCGGCTGCAGGCAGAGGCGGACGGCTGCTTTCCACTGACCCCACTGACATCTTTGTTCCAGTCGTGTTTGTGCTGAATGACGGGGGGGCGGGGGAGATTGTGCAGGGCTGTTGGAGAGAGCTCTGACTGTTCTCGAGGACAGATAATATCTTGTTCCACTCCATATCAGGAGGGCATGCAGGATTTCCCAGGAGGGTTTCCCTTACTCAGAGCAGACAGGTGCTCCTAAGTAATTCAGGCTGCCTGGGGAGGATGAGTCAAGGCCTTTAGCCCCCAGGCAGGAATTGTTCTCCAGGAGGGTCAAAATGGGGCCTGGCCGCTTGGGCCAACATGCATAATGAGCCGCAGCTGAGTGAGTTCTCCCCTGCCCTGGAAGGGGGTGGAGCGTACTGCAACATTCCCATCACCCCGTCCCTGGGGGCAGGGATTGCTGAGGGGATCCCTCCTGTCGCGTCTGTGCCGGCTGGGGTGGATATTTGGCACAGAGCCCAGGTGTGGTGTGGTTAGGCCTTTCTGGAAATCCTGTCACCTCAGCAGGCAGGCTTACTGCTTTGGGACTGGGCTGGGCACATGTACAGAATTTGACTCGCAAACTCAAGATGAGCTCAGCAAACAAGCAGGCAAGGGGGCGGGGGGCTTCCAGGAATCCTGGCCCCAGGCATTTTAACATTTTAGCTCTTTAGACTTTTAGCTTTGCTGTTTTAAATCTGTATTTTGAATCCCTGTATTGCTGCTAGGTTTTATTCTGGTTTTATTCTGGTTGCATTGTTTACTGTGGTTTTAACGTTTTACATATTTTATATTGTTTTATTGTGTGCTCTTTGGTTTTAATTTTTGTGAACCACCCAGAGAGCTCCGGCTATTGGGCGGTATAGAAATGAAATGAAATAAATAAAACAAAAGAGTCTGGTGCCACCTTAAAGTCTAATACATTTATTCTGGTGTAAGCTTTTGTGGGCACTGGACACTTCATAATCTCTAAGGTGCCACCAAGACTTTTTGTTGTTTTTGCTGTAATAGGCTAACATAGCAGCCCCCCTGGGAATTACAGGCCAGAACCATCACTTTGAGTTGAGCCTAGAAATGAACCGGAAGCCAGCAGATCTGATCACTGACACTTGTCTCTGAACCAAGCCTGTTGCATCAAACAGCACAGCCTTTGCTTCATGCATCAGGAATCTTTTTGTTCCATCTGTGATGTGGACACTATGCAACTTCCTTGTGGGGGAGGGACCACAGATCAGTGGAAACGCACGCACGCACGCCCCCTTCAGTGCAGAAGGGCCCAGGGCCGAGCTCTGCTGCCACCTCCAGTTCTAAAAACAAGATCAGGTGGGTGGTGCCAGGCAAGACCCTTTTCTGCCCACGGGTCTGGAGAGCTGCTACTGGCTGAGCAAACTGTGGGCTGGAGGGGCAAACAGTGCTTGCTCTGTTCCTAGTAAGCGCTGAACTCTTCCTTGTTCTCCAGAAAGGGACTGGCATCGTTCTGCCCCTGCTGCAGGGCCTTTTCATGCCATGGCAAGATGCTGGAACACTAGCTGGCTGTTCTTTATTCATCTTTTAATGGCGTCCTGCTTACTAAGCACAGCTCTCATGGTGGCTTTTAATATTGTATATATTTAAATATACAATAAATATTGTATATATTTAAATATACAATAAATATTGTATATATTTAAATATACAATAAATATTGTATATTTAAAATACAACAAAACTGGGTATGCGGGGGGGGGGGGGCTTGCAGACACCTTTGTGCCACCGCCCACCCCATCCTCAGGTCTTGAAACTGCTGTTCTGCGCTATGGCCATGGGCAAACACAGATGTGTGGGGGATGCTGTACTGGTACAATGGTATGCGCTGTCTTTCCTGACTGCTAGGGTGTCTGTCTTCCTTTAGGGAAAACTATTCTCATGCTGTGTAGCACTTCTTTTTTTAATACAAATTTTTATTGAATTTCAGTAATATTAACAGAGCAAAATAAAACAAACCCAAACCAAAATAGAAACTAAAATAAAACAAATTCCTTCAGGATTACATCTTACCATACAGTTATATAGAATCATAGAATAGTATGGTTGGAAGGGGCCTACAAGGCCATCGAGTCCAACCCCTTGCTCAATGCAGGAATCCAAATCAGAGCATCCCTGACAGATGGCTGTCCAGCCTCATCTTGAAGGCCTCCAGTGTGGGAGAGCCCACCACCTCCCTAGGGAATTGGTTCCATTGTCGTATTGCTCTAACAGTCAGGAAGTTTTTCTTGATGTTCAGCCGGAATCTGGCTTCCTGTAACTTGAGCCCATGATTCCGTGTCCTGCACTCTGGGATGATCAAGATGAGATCCTGGCCTTCCTCTCGGTGACAACCTTTCAAGTACTTGAAGAGTGCTATCATATCTCCCCCCAGTCTTCTCTTCTCAAGGCTAAACATGCCCAGTTCTTTCAGTGTCTCCTCATAGGGCTTTGTTTCCAGTCCCCTGATCATCTTCGTTGCCCTCCTCTGAACCCTCTCCAGTTTGTCTGCATCCTTCTTAAAGTGTGGTGCCCAGAACTGGACATGGTACTCCAGATGAGGCCTAACCAATGCTGAGTAGAGGGGAACTAGTACCTCCTGTGATTTGGAAGCTCTTCCTTTGTTACTTGGCCTTCTTTCCACTTCCTATATGTGTCCTTTTTTGTTTTCAGGTCATCTCTAAGCTTGTTGTAAAGCCACATTGGCTTCTTCTGTTGTCCTCCGCCTTCTTGTTGGAATGGTTTGTAATTGTGCCTTGAGAATTTCCTTTTTTAAAAGCTCCCACCCATCTTGGACTCCTTTTCTCATTAGAGTTGCTTGCCATGGGACCTTACTAATCATTGTTCTGAGTTTATTAAAATCAGCTTTCCTAAAATCCAGGGTACGCGTTTGACTACGCTCGGCTTTTGCTTCCCTTAGAACCAAGAACTGAAGTACAACATGGTCGCTTTCCCCCAGAGTTCCTGTAACTGCTACTTTATCCACTCAGTCATCTCTGTTGGTTAGGATCAAGTCAAGGATAGCCGATCTTCTAGTTCCTTCCTCTGCTTTCTGTAGGAGGAAGTTATCCACCACCCAAGTCAGGAATTTCCTGGAGGAGCCATGTTTTGCAGAATTTGTCTCCCAACAAATATCAGGGAAATTGAAGTCCCCCATTACTACTACATCATGCTTCCTTAAAACATTGGCTATTTGCTTTTCAAAAGTTTCATCCTTGTCTTCTCCTTGATTGGGTGGCTGGTAGTAGACTCCGACCACCAGGTTCCTTTTATTCTTTGCTCCATTTATTTTGATCCAGAGGCTCTCGATGGGGCTATCAAGCTCATCCTCCTGTATTTCTGTGCAGAGATATGTATTTTTCACATACAGTGCAACCCTACCTCCCGTTCTGTTCCTCCTGTTCTTTTTGAACAAGTTATATCCTTCAATTGCTGTATTCCAGTCATGGGAGTCATCCCACCAAGTCTCAGTTACATCTATCAAGTCATAATTTCCCTCCTGTATTAAGAGTTCAAGTTCATTCTGTTTGTTTCCCATACTCAGGGCATTAGTATATAGACATCGAAGACCATGTGCTTCATAGTCTGGCTTTCTTCCTACGTGTTTCTGAAGACTATTATTGGGTGCTATTAGAGCTGTTCTCTCTGTTGCAGTGCATGAGCCTACATCGATTGTTACCCCCAACTTTACATCCCCCTTCCCCGTAGGATTCAGTTTAAAGCCCTCCTGATGAAGTTCTTCATGCCGTGGCCAAACACATTCTTCCCATCCTTTGTGAGGTGCAACCTGTCCCTTGCCAACAGCCCATCTTCCAGGAAGTATAGCCCGTGGTCCCAGAATCCAAATCTCTCTCGTCGGCACCACCTTCGTAGCCAGTCATTCACCCGGAGTATTTTTCGTTCCCTTTCTATCCTCTTCTAACTACTGGAAGGATGGATGAGAAAACTATCTAGGCCCCAAAGTTCTTGAGTTTCCTTCCCAAAGCTTCAAAGTCTGACGTGATTTCTTCGTAGCTCCGCTTGGCGGTATCATTTGTTCCCACATGGATGAGAAGAAAGGGATACCTGTCAGTGGGCTTTATGAGTGCAGGCAACCTTTCAGTCATGTCTCTAATCCGTCCTCCCGGGAGACAACATACCTGGCGAGTCCACAGGTCTTCGTGACATACTTGGGTCTCGATCCCACACAGCAAGGAGTCTCCCACTACTACCACTCTTCTCTTCTTCTTGTTGTAGGCCTGGGTTTCATCGCCTCCGTTTGACTGACCTTCAGCCTCTTGCTCACTCTCATGTAGGATCCCCTGTGATTCTTCTCCAGTCTCTTCCGCAAGTACCTGAAATCGATTCCACAGCTCCACTGCTTCCACTGGTGCAGAGAGGTGTCTAGTTCTTCTCCTCCTAACTGCCACCCTTTTCTAAGGAGTATCCTCTCCTGCATTTTTCCTCATCTCAGCATTGTCCTCTTCTGCCTCATCTTGCTGTTGCTCTTCAAGCTTCTGGTCTGCCCTTTGCTGCTGTAGTTCCCCCATTCTGTCCAAGAACGCTTCGTTCTTATTTCCCGGAGGGTCGACAGTCGCCGCTCCAGTCCACTTACTTTTTCCGTGATCAGCGTGATCAACTTGCACTTGTTGCAGGTGTAGGCCATGTTGTTCTCAGGCAAGAAAACAAACATGGCACACACCTTGCAGGTCACCACCACTGGAGAATCTTGTCCTTCCATAGCCTCTTTTCCCTTTTTGTGTCTAGCTTTCTGATTGTTCTAGACTAGCCTGTGCCTGCTCCTCTACTCAGTAGAGGTTACAAGCAGAGTCCTACTCTTAGCCTCTGTCTCTTTTGTCTCTTCTACCACCGCAACTCCCCTGGCCAACTCCTGTTTGCTCCCCCTGTTCACTCGCTCTGGTCGCTCGCTCTCTGGGAGCTTGCTTGCTTCTGTAGTCCCTGGAGCAGCTTGCTCTGCTCTGCTCTGCTCCATATCTTAATGGGTGTACAGAGGCCGTGTAGCACTTCTGATTGGACGGGCTCCCACTTTCGCATGGGATCAACATCCCACCTTCCTTGCCCTGTATGGGGCTCCCGTGCTCTCTCTGGCTCAGCACATGTCCAGGGAGTGCCCCCCTTCCTGTGCAGATGAAATGGAGGAGGTGGTGGTCTAATCACAGGGAGCAAGCTGTGTTTCTATGGGGCTGCTGGAGTTTTCCTTCTTCATTCCTGGCTTACTAGGAGTGCAATGATGCAGCCACCCTGGCAATGGAAATGTTTTAAGCCAGAGACAAAGAGATGCTGATGGTGGTGTGAGGGGAGGGGGGAAACAAAACGGGAGAGGTTGAACCAGACTCTTGGCACAGGACATAGACTGTGGGTGTAACAGGGAGAGACTCCAGCTTTCCAGAAGCTTGTACAGTGTGAGAAGGTAGTTCTGCGGATAATGTCCACACAACATAAGAACATTAGAAGTGCCCTGAAGGTGGATCAGACCAACGACAGGGATATCAGAAGCTGCCTTATCCTGAGTCAATCACATATGCACGCCCCCCTCCCCCCCCCATCCAGCCCAGTATTGTCGACACTGACTGGCAGCAGCGGCTCTCCAGGGTTTCAGGCAGGATTCTTTCCCAGCCCCACCAGGAGATGCCCCCAGGGATCGAACCTGGGACCTTCTGCATGCCAAGCAGGGGCCCTGTCCCACAGCCACGGCCCCTCCCCTGGCCCAGCCCCGTTTCCAAGAGAGGCCAACCAGATGCTCCAACAGGGAACTTGCAGCATGAAATGAGCGCAATCCCGCCCACCAAAGCTGTTTCTTTCCCAGCTACTAGTACCGAGAGGCACACTGCCTGTGATCCTGGAGGTACTGAGACAAGTAACTTCTCATTCCATCTGACTAGCTTGTTTCCTAAACTTGAGTGGGTGTATCTGAGATTCACCAGATCAAGAGAGAATAAAACAGCTTTGAGACAGACCCCACTCAGTAACAGATTTGTACATCTTTACCAAGGGGGAAAGGCCATAGCTCAGTGTGATAGAGCCCCTGCTTGGCAGGCAGAAGGTCCCAGGTTCGATCCCCATCTTCTCCAGGTAGGGCAAGGAAAGAATCCTGCCTGAAACCCCCGAGAGCCGCTGCCAGCCAGTGTCGACAATGCTGGGCTGGATAGACCGGCGGCCTGACTCGGTATAAGGCAGCTGCTATGTTCCAAAGTGCTTAGGGCTTCAAGAATTAATGTATGGGTAGTGGTCCCTGAAACCTCTTTCAAGCCGGACATCACAAATATGGTACTAAAGAATGTATATTTATTGCTCAAACAGTCTAAGAGAATATTAAGCGTTAGCTAAGATGAGGCATATTACAAACATCTCTAAATACATACAAGTTATAATCACTAAGGGCACAATCCTATAGGGATAGGCGGCCGCCTCTGCACTCGGAGGCAATCACCTATCCAATGCAGTGCAGGAGAAGCACGGAGGGGATCGTCCCTTCTGTGCTTCAGCCGCCCTGCATTTGCGGCTGGACAGCCAATTTCAGCAGTCTTGCCGTGGGGAAGCGGAGCAGGGGAAGCAGCTGCTGGATGACACATAGGATGTGTCATCCCAGCATCTCCACCTTCCCTGCCTGGGAACACCCCGCTTTCGCTGCTCCACATTCCTCTTCCGAACGCGGAGCCCAGGGCCATTCCGAGTTGCCTGTGAGGCAGTGTGTGTGTGTGGGGGGGGGGGAGGTTGGTTCTCCAGGAACTGACCTTGGAGCATGTGCTGCAAGGTTGGTTCCCAGAAACCGACATATCCTATGGCTGTCTAGCCACTGACTAGCAGCCATAGGGTTGCTCCCTAAGAGTATAATGAGAATGATAGCAAGCGTATTGTTAATATAGTAAAACCTAGGTTCCTCTCCACCTAACAGGTGACATCAGAGTTTCATATTTACCTAAATGGAAGGCATGGTGAGTGAACCTAGCCTGAGCACGTATGGCGGGTTCCTCGTTCTCCCGGGATTTCTCTCCCAACAAATCAAACCCTGGCCTTTTATAACCCCCACGATGTCGATGACCTCCTCCTTAGTTTCGGGCCTGGTCTCACCACCATTCCCATGGTTCCCAGGGTAACCGGGCCTGCCATCGACACCACTAACACCCAGACAAGGCCTCCCTGCTCTCAGCAGCTGGCTGCTTCCAGTACCTGACCGACCCATGTGAGGCAGCCTTCCTTTGGTTCCCAGAACACCTTCCATGACTCATAGTTATCTCACAACACACACGCATGGAACGAGTCTCATCTACAAAACACAATACATTCTTATCAATGCCACACACTACGATGCATATTCTGCCGGAGTACAATACATAGTCATTGTGACTAGTGGCCACTGTCACCTTACCGTCCATGAGTTCGTCTGATCGACTCTTAAAGCCAGCGATGTTTAGTCACGAGGAAGGTGTTGTGTCCCTGTCTGGTGTGTCTTGCAACTTGCTCCTTCCCATTCTGTGTAACTGCCTTTGCGGAGGGAGCAGGAGGTGTGTGTGGATGGACGGACTTGTACTTGGATTCACTGTGCTTGTGCTTGTTGCACGGTTACACTGTGAAAGCTCCAGAGGTGGCCTCCCTGTGCAATTGCTTCTTCCACACCTTGAGGGCCCTTCAGTTTTGAGCAGGCACCACAGAGGATTATGATGGAGTAGAGGAGCGGAGTGGCCATAATGGGAGAGCAGCCCAGATTCAGGTTGTGGCAGTTCCAGGAGTGTTGGAGAGGAGAAGCCACCTGTCTGAGACCTTGGAGAGCCCCTCAGTGTAGCAGGCAATGCCGAGTTAGAGGGATCAGTTCCTGCCTCCGTCTAGAGCAGCTTCCTGATGGCCAGGCTGGCAGAGGCCTTCAAGGGGCTAGATTGGTGGGGGCGGGGGGGGGGGTCAGAGAGGAGAATAAACTATGAGTTTATTCCTGTTGCTCCTGTGAGATGGCTGAAAGGCCCTTGGCTGCTGTGGGGGAGGTGGGGGCAGAGCGCCACATCCTTGAACCTCCCTTCGTGTGTGTGTGTGTGTGTGTGTGTGTGTGTGTGTGTGTCACAATCCCTCGAGCTTTGGGAACCCAGCTGGGGTAGGTAGGCAGCTTGGGTGGCTCTCCCAGCTAAAATGGGCAGAGCCAGAAAGGGAATTCCCCACCCCCAGCTAGTTCATGGCCACAGCTTCCCCTTCCAGCAGGCAGCAAAACCCAAGTGCAAACAGCAGGGGGGAGGCTCCTTAGCTCACTCTCAGGAGTGCCCCCAGAGCAGGGAGGAGGAGTCTCAGGGGGCCTCAAGGACCCCCAGAGAGGACCAAGGTTCCTCCAGAGCTTGTAAGCTGTGGGCAGGGTGGGGCGGGGCAATCATCTGGGAAACTCTGGTACCCCTCCAGAAATCCATTGAAGAAAAAACACATTGCCAGAAACAATGCCCATTAGAGGAGGAGGCCCTGCTGCCCCACACTCAAGAAGGCCCATGTGTAATTTCTAAACCAAGGGGACCCAAGGTTCAACCCTCAGTATGACTAACTGTGTCAGGAGCACGCTTTGCCCTACACCTGCACACACCCACTTCAGACAGCAGGGGCCTGGCAATCAGGATCAGCATTTTACCAGCTTTCCACATAGACACCAGCTGTCAGTTCATTGACCCTAGGGCAGGGCAGGGCAGGGCAGGGTGGGCAGAGGGAAGATCCCCCATGTTTTGGACCTCAGCTACAAGATGCCCCAGCCAGCATGGCCACTGGGCAAGAAGGTTGGGAGCTGAAGACTAAAATGTCTGGAGAGAATGGTGGAACTACAATAGCAAAGTGAAGTACAGAAGCTAGAAGAGTAACAGTGAGCTGAGGCAGAAAAGGAAAAAGCTGAGGCGAGGAAAAATGAAGTAGAGGATACTCCTTGGAAAAGGTGACAGGAGCAGAAGAACTAGACGACACTCAGCACCAGTGGAGGCAGTGGAGCTAGGGAACCGTTTCCAGGTACTTGAGGATGACTGGAGGACAGCCTGCAGGGGAAGAATCACAGGGGACCCCGCAGGAGAGCAAGCAAGAGGGTGAAGGTCAGTCAAGCAGAGGCAATGAAACCAAGACATTGAACAAGAAGAGAAGAATAGTAGTTGTGGGAGACTCCTTGCTGCATGGGATTGAAAACCAAGTATGTCGTGAAGACCCATGGACTCGCCAAGTATGCTGTCTCCCAGGAGGATGGATTAGAGACGTGACTGAAGGGTTGCCTGCACTCATAAAGTCCACTGACAGGTATCCCTGTCTTCTCATCCATGTGGGACAGATAAAAGGAAGGACTTCTTCTGGGCTTATGTCCCTATCTTCAAAAAGGGCAAAAAGGAGGAACCTGGGAACTACAGACCAGTCAGTCTGACATCAATCCCTGGGAAAATTCTGGAGCAGATTATAAAGCAATCCATCTGTAAGCACCTTGACAACAATGCCGTGATTACTCGAAGCCAACATGGCTTTGTCAAGAACAAATCTTGCCAGACAAATCTGATCTCATTTTTCGATCAGGTCACCTCCCTTGTAGACCGTGGGAATGCTGTGGACAGAATATACCTTGACTTCAGCAAAGTGCCCCATGATCTCCTGATGAGCAAACTTGCTCAAAGTGGGCTAGATGAAACAACGATCCGGTGGATCCACAGTTGGCTACAGAATCGGGCTCAAAGAGTGCTTCTCAATGGGATCTTCTCAACCTGGGGAGAGGTAACAAGTGGGGTACTGCAGGGCTCAGTCCTGGGCCCAGTGCTCTTCAACATTTGTATTAATGACTTTTATTTATTTATTTATTTATTGCATTTATACCCCGCCTTTCTCCCTCTCGCAAGGAACTCAAGGCGGCTTACATTATCCTCCTCCTCACCGTTGTATCCTCACAACAACAACCCTGTGAGGTAGGTTGGGCTGAGAGTCTGTGACTGGCCCAAAGTCACCCAGTGAGCTTCCATGGCCAAGTGGGGACTAGAACCCAGATCTCCCGGCTCCCAGTCCGTCACTCTCACCACTACACTACACTGGCTCTCACTGACTTGGAGAAGGAGGTACAGGGAATGCTGATCAATTTGCAGATGACACAAAATTGGGCGGGATAGCGAATACTTTGGAAGACAGAAACAAAATTCAAAGTGATCTGGATAGACTGGAGTGCTAGGCTGAAAACAACAGAATGACATTTAATAGGGATAAATGCCAAGTTCTGCACCTAGGAAAAAGAAACCAAATGCTCAGATACAAGATGGGGGATACCTGGCTCACCAACAGTACAGGTGAGAAGGATCTTGGAATTGTTGTAGATCACAAGCTGAATATGAGCCAACCATGTGATGTGGCTGCAAAAACGGCAAATGCTCTTTCGGGCTGCATTAATAGAAGGATAGCTTCCAAATCCTGGGAAGTACTAGTCCCCCCCTACTCAGCACTGGTTAGGCCTCATCTGGAGTACTGTGTCCAGTTCTGGGCACTGCACATTAAGAAGGATTCAGACAAGCTGGAGAGGGTTCAGAGGAGGGCAACAAAGATGATCAGGGGACTGGAAACAAAGCCCTATGAAGAGAGACTGAAAGAACGGGGCATGTTTAGCCTTGAGAAGAGAAGACTGAGGAGAGATAGGATAGCACTGTTCAAGGACTTGAAATGTCACAGAGAGGAAGGCCAGGATCTCTTCTCAATCATCCCAGCGTGCAGGACATGGAATAATGGGCTCAAGTGACAGGAAGCCAGATTCCAGCTAAACATCAGGAAAAGCTTTCTGACTATTAGAGCAATACGACAATGGAACCAATTACCTAGGGAGGTGGTGGGCTCTCCCACACTGGAGGCAAGGCTGTCAGGGATGCTCTGACTTGGATTCCTGCATTGAGCAGGGGGATGGACTTGATGGTCTTATAGGCCCTTTCCAACCCTACTATTCTATGACTGTATGATTCTGCCCATCCCTGCTCTGGAGGCCCAATGCCGGGACAATGATCCAGTCTACTCAGCAGAGAGCTGGGGCCAGCCATTCAGGGACCATTGAGCTGAACTGGTCTAGCCTTGTTGGTCCTCCGCCGATAGCATTACGGTCCATGAATGGAGGATCCTGGAAGTGGGATGAGGTGTTCAAAGTTCCTGCTTTTGTCATGCCTGTTGGGGATTTGGAACGGAGCGTTCGCTCCACTGTGTCCCTCTCTCGCTGCCTAAGCCTCATCCCTCTCCCTCCACCTCCACAATCTCCTATCGCATCTGTTTCACCCAGCTGTAGTATGTAGCAGCAGTTGGGGAACTGGGTCATAGCCCATGGCAGCCAAGTGCCAGGCCCGGCACTGTGGCCATGAGAACCCAGGGCACTCTTTCCCCCCTTTCATTTGGGCTTCCATCATTTGCCACTGATCCAGAGTAGGTAGCAGGAGAATAGGTGGCTGGCTGGCTGCAGGGCGTGTGGCCCATCCATCATTCCTACCTTGGCTGCCTGCAGAGCGTGGGGTGGGCTTCAAGCTGCCCCTGCCTCTGCCCCAGCCTGGGTGCCAGGCTAGTCATGTTGCTCCCTGGGGGCGGGGGGGGGGGCAGCAGGCACTCAGAATCACTAGCTGCATTTTCTGCACTGAATTTGCCTTTGACCACTTACAATTTTCCCCACCCCAAATTCTATAGTTCCACCAAATTCCATAGTTCAACTATGTGCTGTGTGAAGAAGTCCTTCCTTCTATCTGCCCTGAATAAACTGAACCCCGGGGGAAAGCCGACAGGAGTTCAGAAGCATCTGGTTTGAGCTGAATCATCCCTAGAGGATGAAGATGAAAACATTTCTGATTCCCCAAATGACGATGGGGAGGAAATAGGCCATGAGCATATCATGGAACATAATAGCCAGTCAAAGTGGCCTAACAACCATAGAGAAGATGCACACGCCAGAGACATCTAGGGCGGGACCCTGTGTATAGCTGTTTCTGTGCTAACACTAGGAGCTTCTTAGCTAAGATGGGAGAGCTGGAGTGCCCGGATATAGTGGGCATTATGGAAACTTGATAGAACGGAGAGAACCAGTGTGATACAGTAATCTCTGGATATAAACTCCATAGCAAGGACAGGGAAGGGTGTACTGGAGGAGGTGTTCCTCTGCACATCAAAGAGGGCATAGCGTCAAGCGGACTAGAAAACCTAAAAGGGGCAGACTCCTCCACAGAAGCACTGTGGGTGACAGTACTCAGCTCTGAATGAAATTTAGTAGGAGCATGCTATCTTCCCCCAGACCAGAATGCTCAGGTGATCTTGAGATGGAAAATGAAATCAGGAGGTATCCACATGAAGGAGTGGTCTAACAGTGAGTGACTTCAATTACCCCCACATGGACTGGATAAATGCATGTTCCCGTCACGACAAAGAGGTTCCATTTCTTGATGCCCTAAAAGACTGTGCCCTAGAACAGTTGGTCATGGAACCAACCAGCGGGGAGGTGACCCTGGATTTAATCCTACATGGTGTCACCCAGGACCTAGTACGAGACGTAAATGTTGCTGAACCAACTGGAAACAGTGACCATAGTGCTATCAGATTATATATTTCAGTGGAAAATTGCCCAGGAAGTCCAACACAGCCACATTTGACTTCAAAAGAGGAAATTTCTCTAAAATGAGGGAACTGGTGAAAAGGAAGTTGAATGGGGGAGTCAAGAGGGTTAAATCCCTTGAAAATGCTTGGAGCTAACTCAAAACCACAATAGCAGAAGCTCAGCTTGAACATATACCACAGGTTAGGAATGGTACCACCAAGTCCAAGAGGTCACTGGCATGGTTAGCAAACAGCGTCAAGGAAGCTATTAGAGAAAACAGGGCTTCCTCCAGAAAATGGAAGTCTTGCCCAAGTAAGGGAAACAAAAGGCAGCACAAGCTTGCACAAAGGCAATGCAAGCAGACTATAAGAGATGCAAAAAAGCATTTTGAAGAGCATATCGCTAACAGCATCAAGGCCAACGATTTAAAATTCTTTAAGTTTTGGTGAGCTTCTGCTGGGCTTTAGAAACCTGGCTGTTCAGGCGAGCATTTGGGGTGGGTTAGGGTTTTTTAGAGCAGTAATGTTTTGTTGTTTTATTGTTGTTGTTCAGTTGATTATGTACATTTGCTATTAGTATTGTACGCCACATAGGTCAGTGTTGTTTGGTTTTAGTTTTTGTGAACCGCCCAGAGAGCTTCGGCTATTGGGCGGTATAGAAATAAATAAATAAATAAATAAATAAATAAACCTGTGCCTGAACTGATGTTTTCAGGGAGGGAGTCTGAGGAACGGAGTCAAATAGCGGTGACAAAAGATGAAGTTCTCAATCTTATTCACAAATTGAAAGGTAATAAATCACCAGGCCCAGATGGTATCCTTCCTAGAATTCTTAAAGAACTCAAATGTGAAAGTGCTGATTTTCTTAAAAAAAAAAAAAAGTAACATGTCCCTAAGATCAACCCCTGTACCAAAGGACTGGAGAATGGCCAATGTAACACCAATTTTAGAAAAGGAATCCAGGGGGGATCTGTGAAATTATAGGCCAGTTAGCTTAATGTCTGTTCAGAGTAAATTGGTTGAAAGCACAATTAAACATAAAATTAGTAAGCATATAGAAGGAAGAGCCCTGCTGAAAAAGAATTAACATGGCTTCCACAAAGGTAGGTCCTGTCTCATAGAATCATAGAACAGTAGGGTTGGAAGGGGCCTACAAGGCCATCGAGTCCAACCCCCTGCTCAATGCAGGAATCCAAGTCAGAGCATCCCTGACAGATGGCTGTCCAGCCTCATCTTGAATGCCTCCAGTGTGGGAGAGTCCACCGCCTCCCTAGGTAATGGGTTCCAATGTCGTATTGCTCCAACAGTCAGGACGTTTTTCCTGATGTTCAGCCAGAATCAGGCTTCCTGTAACTTGTGCCCATTATTCCATATCCTGCACTCTGGGATGATGGAGAAGAGATCCTGGCCTTCCTCTCTGTGACAACCTTTCAAGTACTTGAAGAGCGCTATCATATCTCCCCGCAGTCTTCTCTTCTTAAGGCTAAACATGCTCAGTTCTTTCAGTCTCTCTTCATAGGGCTTTGTTTCCAGTCCCCTAACAAGTCTCCCTAAACTGTTAGGGTTCATAGAATCATAGAATAGTAGGGTTGGAAGGGGCTTACAAGGCCATCGAGCCCAACCCCCTGCTCAATGCAGTTCTTTGAGTGTCAATAAACATGTGGACAGGGGTGATCAGTTAGACATTGTTCACTTGGATGTCCAAAAGCCTTTTGACAAAGTCCCTCACCAAAGACTCCTGAGCAAACTTAGCAGTCATGGAATAAGAGGAGAGGTCCTCTTATGGATCAGTAACTGGTGAAAGAACAGAAAGCAGAAAGTAGGAATAAATGATAACTTCTCCCAATGGGGGGATTTAACAGTGTGGTCCCACAGGGATCTGTATTGGGATGCTTTTCAACTTGTTCATTAATGATCTGGAATTAGGAGCGAGCAGTGAACGAGCTAGATTTGCTCATGACATCTAATTATTTAGGGTGGTTAAAATGAAAAGGAACTGCAAAGAGCTCTGAAAGAATCTCTCCAAACTGGGAGAATGGGCATCCAAATGGCAAATGCAATTCAGTGTAAGCAAGTGTAAACCGATGCTCTTTGGGGCAAAAAATCCCAACTTCACGTCTACGCTGATGGGATCTGACCTGGGAGTGACAGACCAAGAAAGAGATCTTGAGGTTGTGGTGGACAGCTCAACAGAAATGTCAACCTAGTGTACGGGTATTGTGAAAAAGGCAAACCCCATCCACTGCAGGTGGGGTGGGGCGGGGTGGGCTCTAGGGCCACTTAGAAGGGCACTGCTGGTGGCTTTGCGCGTTGCTTGGCTCCAGCGCAGGCGTGCAGAACCTCTGGCCACAAGGCAGCCCAACTCAGCCTGTGCTGCCACCTCCTGGGGACCCTCCGGGAGTGGGACTCAAGTTCCAAGCCCCACCCCCTGGAGGAATCCCCTGGAGGGCATCCCAGCTGCAATTTCTCATCTCAGACTGGGCACCAGGCACCATGGCCCTGACTTGCCTGCGCTGGGCCAAGTGGCAGCTCTCCCACATGTGGGTGAGTCCCAGCACCCACATTCCTGCTGCTTCCTCTGATCTGGCGGGAGACAGCAGTGGGGGTGGAGGGTGGTCTGGGCAGCAGGACTCGCCTGCAGGGGAGGGGCACTGTTCCCCATGAGTGGGCAAGTCCCAACACCCAGGCCGCTCCATGCCCCCCTGCTCTCCCCCTTCTGGGATCAGAAATATCGGGTGGGGCGGTGGGGGCAGCCTGGGCTTTCTCTGTGCAGTTCCATGCCACCTTCCAGAGCAAAGGGAAAAGGGAAAAGTGGGGTGATGGCAGGTGGAAGGGTCCAGGACCATGCCCCTGACACCATCCAGCCTGCAGGTGCGGGGCCAGAAGGAGGAGAGCAGCAGAGGTCGCGGAGCTGCCCATCCGCCCTGAGTGCCTGGACGGCGGCTGAGCAGGCACACAGGCACCTGCCACAGGACCCCCCACGATGGTGAGATGCCTTGCATTTCTATCTGAATTATACTAAGTATTTCCAAATTTGCACCAGTAGGTATAAATTTATATATGTGAATGGTATGCAAATTAGTGCCCTCTTTTGTCCTCTTTTTTGGTGATTCAGTTCCTCTTCTTTGGCAATGTGTAAGCAGCCACTTCAGCCCTGGAGGGGGTGGGGGGTGGCCCACTGTTGCTTCCTCCTCCGCCGCCTCCCCCGCTCCCCCCCCCCCGATCTAGAGACTCAGGGAGATTTCCTTTGCCCGCCCACTTGCCCTTCACCCCGCAGGGAAGAGGGTATATCACTCTCACCCTCCTCAACCCTTCCACACACACGGAGCGTCCCACGCCGGTAAGGTGGGTCTCCATGTTCTCCTTGGGGGGAGTTCTGCCCTGAAGCAGCTGCTCAGCTGCTGCTGTGCTTGGAGGGGAGTAGCCCTCAGCCCCACCTGGTTCGGGGCTGGGCGTGTGGTGTGGGCCGCCCAGCGGGAGCAGCCCGATAGCGTTGGCAGAGGGGCTGGTGGTGCTGGAAGAGGGGCTGGGCGCAAAGTGCCTGTGGGCATCTTCAGGGGGAGAGACAGAGAGAGGCGAATGACGGGAAATGCAAATCCGTGCCCAGAGATTCATGATGTGTCTACAAATCACAAACAGCAAAGCATCTCCGGCAGCTTAAAGACCAACAGATTTATTCTGCTGTGAGCTGTCATGGACGCTGCCATCTTCGTCAGACGCACGATGCGGTGTCCATAAAGCTTCAGCCAGAATAGGTGTGTTCATCTTTAAGATGCCACAAGACTCCTGGTTGGTTTTTCTGCAACAGACTTAACACGGCTGCAGCCACACTGGAAACACATCACAAATGGCATCCATTTGCCAGCATCTCCCAGTCTGCAGTGCCGGAGGGGCCTGTATAACTGTCCGTTCAGACTTGGTTTTATTTCTTCTTCTAGACTTCATATGTAGCTTTGCAGGAGTTTGAGAGTTCGTGAAAAAGGCGTTCCAAGGGAAGAGGCCGCAGCCCTAGGGCATGAGGCCCCGGGGACCGGTGCTTTGCCATTGAGATGGAAGGGAGCTGAGCGAGAGACGTCCCTTCGCACAGGGCCCTGCTCTGGGCGTGCAGCTGCTAAATGACTGCCCCAGAGAGACGTGACCTCTCGGGCACCAGGGCCAGCGTGCCGGCGCTGTTTGGCATTTCATGTGAAGATCTCTAACACAGCTCTTGCGTGGTTTTTGGTGGTCTTGGAATTTTTCAGGCTGCAGCAAAACGTGGTCTCCAACGTGAGGAAGTCGCCTTCATCCAAAGAACGGCTCTTTCACCCCCATTCTCCATTAGAAGGTATGTCCAGCATCTCCCATGAACATCCAAAAATACCACATGTAGCATCAGAAAAGATCATGCTTGGGACATGAAATATTCCAGCTCATGCACACCACAAAATTCCAGTGGCGCATATTTCCACTAGGGACCAGCTATGGCTGTAAATGTCCATCCTGGCCGGGGACAGAGGGAGGGCTTCTCAGCTCTGGGGCCTCAGAGGCTGGGCCTCAGCACTGCCTGTGCCACAGATAACTGGGCCAGCTCCCTTGAACCGAGAAATGGCTGTCGAACCCTTCCCCTTCCCTTGGCAGCTTGGCCGCATCCAGTCCTGAGTGTTCGAAATGAGCATGAGCGGGCTTTGAACGGCTGGGCTGGAGCCAGCTGGCAGGGTCCCTTCCTCCTCCTCGTGGCCCAGAGAGGGCTTTACGCTGGGCCGGGTGCTTCACCGAGCTGGGCCTTGAGGCGCTCCTGTGGCGCTTTGTCCTTCCCGTGTCCTTGAGTCTGAAACTGGTTAGGGAGTGACACCGAGATCAGAATGTCCAGCCAAGCCCTGAGGGAGGAATGGGCCCCGTGGCCCCTTTGCCACTAGGGCCACGGTGGCCTGATCTTGCTGCCTTGGGGCGCGTCCGCTTTTTGCTGAGGCAAAGAGACGTGTCTGCCCCGGCGGTGGACTGCAGAGACCGTTCTGGAGGGGCAGGCAGGAGAAGCCAGGAGCGCCTGTGGCGTGCAGGGGAGAACGTTCTCGCGGGGGGGGGGGGGGCTGTTCAGATTTGGCGCCTTGGACGTCTGGGGATGAGTCTGCTGCCTTGCTCCTCATCAGGTCAGCCGCACTCGCGGGCCGGGCTTCCCCCCACTGCCATCTCCTGGCTCCGGCCCCTCTCCCCTCAGGCCTTCGTGCAGATGCTGGTGCTGAAGATGCTGCTGGCCCTGTGGGCCGGGACAGTCGTGGTGGAGGCCTTGTGCAGCGATGTTCCCACCAAAGGTGAGTGCTTTGCTTGCAGAGCCCTGCTTCGGTGGAGGAAGGGCCCCCGGGATGGAGCCCCCCTGCCCAGGGTAGAATGGGGGGGGCATGTGTGTGTGTCCACCCAACGGTGGCATCTGTGCACACATTCAAATGCGAAGCATGTTCTGGGCCCCCCATCATGGGCATTCGGGGAGGGTGCCCCCCCGAATCTTGGGTATCTTCCCCACTGCCTATGGGGAAAATGAACACAACCTATCACTTAAAAAAACCCCAGTCTTTTTGGCAGAAATGGATGGAATTTGCAGTTATAGTATCCCTTTCTGAGGGGATGAAGCCTGCCAAATTTCAGACAAATACGTGTAGGGGTGTTTGTGCAAGGAGCTGTTAAAGTCTGTAGTGTTCTTTAAAAAAAGGGGGGGTGCCCCACCGTCTCCGTGGTTTGGGGGCAATTTGCATGAACATGACACGCTACATAGGGTTGCCCCTAAGTAAACTCCCTAAGCAATTTAGAAGGATAAGGAGTTACAAATTTAAAAATCAGTATTTGAGGTTTTGTGTGTGTGTGTGTGTGTGTGGGGGGGTGTTCTGCTGAAAACTGTCCTCAACATCACAGGAATTGTGGAGCTGATGCGGGCAGAGATGGACCTGTCCTGCAGTGAGGCCCTGGACTATCAAACCCAGACTCCTCTGCTCCAGCTCCCCAGGGTTCCCGGCAGGGGCGGGGGGCTTCCCCAGCCCTGGCTACTGCCTGAGATGCTCTTGGTGGGAGATGGAGCCTGGAATGTTCCACATCCAACGCAGGCGCTGCCCCACCACTCAGTCGTGGTGGCCGGTCCCTCCGGAACGCGTGTTGGACAGCAGCACTCCAGAGCAGTCGCAGCAGAGACCCTCCCCACCAGCACCACCCTGGTCACAATGAGGGCAAACGGCAGCTGTGTCAGGCCCCATATAGGCGAGTGGGGGGCTGACGTATCTGTCCTATGGGGCAGAGCCCCACATCTGACCCCATTTCTGACTTGTAAAGCAGAGTGTGGGTACAGAGGGCAGGTTCCCTTTGGAGTCTGTGCCTCAGGCATCAAAACATCTTTAGGCCACTCAGGGCACGGGGGTGGGTGAGGGGTGCTGGGGGGCTGGGAGGCACCCCTTTTAACCCTTCGGCCCAATCCCTGCAGGTTTGATGACGGAGGTGACCTGCAATGCGCAGTCGTACAACGGCACCTTCACCTGCTCATGGAATACTTGGCAAAAAGCCACCTTCCATCTCCGCCTGCATCGCAAGTGAGTCACCCACACCCCAACGCCCCTTCCTCGCACTCTCCCACACCCAGCAGTGGACACAGGGACATGGGAAGCTGCCCTATCCTGAGCCAGACCGACCCCCCCTCCATGTAGCCCAGTCTTCTCGACACTGATGGGCAACCTTGGCCCTAGAATCATAGAATCATAGCATAGTAGGGTTGGAAGGGGCCTACAAGGCCATCGAGTCCAGCCCCCTGCTCAATGCAGGAATCCAAGTCAGAGCATCCCTGACAGATGGCTGTCCAGCCTCCTCTTGAAGGCCTCCAGTGTGGGAGAGCCCACCCCCTCCCTAGGGAATTGGTTCCATTGTTGTATTGCTCTAACAGGAAGTTTTTCCTGATGTTCAGCCGGAATCTGACTTCCTGTAACTTGAGCCCATTATTCCGTGTCCTGCACTCTGGGATGATGAAGAAGAGATCCCGGCCTTCCGCTCTGGGACAGCCTTTCATAGAATCATAGCATAGCAGGGTTGGAAGGGGCCTACAAGGCCATCGAGTCCAGCCCCCTGCTCAATGCAGGAAACCCTCTGGGGTTTCAGGCAGGAGTCCTTCCTTGCCCCCAGGGATGCCACAGGGAATGTAGGCTGGGCCTTCTCCATGCAAGGAATGTGCTCTATCACTGAGCGATGGCCCCTCAGTTTGAGGCAGAGCCCACCTGGGCTAAGCCCCTGGACCTCTTTGAAGTGGCAGCACTCTTCCCAGGACATAAGAAGTAACAATGAGGAGAAGACGGCCTCTGAACGTGTGCAGAGCAACCCTTCCATTCCATTCAGTCACTGCATCCTGATCAGTGGTGTTGCTAGCAGGCAGGTTTGAGCCTTGGGGCCTCTCCTTGGAGTAATTCCCCTGTGCCACTGCTCCACATCCTACTTATTCTCTCCACAGAGGGCAGGACTCTGTGGTGTGCAGCTCTGGGGAAGTGGACGCCTCCCGTGGCCCCGTGCAGGTGCAGGTGCAAGGGTGCGCCTTCTGCGCTTACGCTGAGCAGCAGGAGATGCAGCTGGCGCTGGAGGTGCGGTACACCAGCAAAAGCCGGATGGAGACCTGCTACAGAAGCCTGGTGGAGACCTTCTTGCATGACCTTGGTATGGAGGCCAGCCCCGCCGCAGCCCTGCCCTGCCCTCCCTGCCGCAGCCCCTCCCAAGCTGGGTCCACCTCGACATCCCAAAGAGCCCGGAGAATAAGCCCGCGCCTGACCTTGTCCTCGGAAGGCCCCATTCGAGTCCAGCAGGAAAGGGCCTCTGTGGGACCAGCCAGGGCAGGCAGGCCCCAGACCACTGCATTCGCTCCCGTGGCCAGAGCCCTCTCCGGCTGGCATGCGTCACGTCTCGCTTCCGAGTAGGAGGGGCAGAGGGACGCTCTTTGGAAGGTCCCTCTTTGTTCTCCTGGACCTCCCCGTGGCCTTTGACACAGCATCCTTCAGGGTCTCCTGGCTGGGCTGGGGTGGCGGGGGAAGGCGTTGTGGTGGCTCCAATCCTACCTGACTGGTTGGTCTCAGAAGGTGCTGCTGGGGGATTTTAAAAAAAATGGATTTCTATACTGTGCAGCAGCCAGATCTCTCTGGATTTCTGCTCTGTCCCGTGGCCTTTGGCCTGTGGGGCACAGCAAGGCTCTGTCTTGTTCCCCATGCTATTTAATGCCTACATGAAACCACTGTGGGAAGACAGGTGGAGGTTTGGGATGACACGCAGCTCTGCCTCTGCTCTCTTCCTACTAATCCCAGGGAGGTTGCTTGGAGGCATTTGGGGGATGGAAGGTGGCAAAGCATAATCCAGATGAGATGGAAAGTAATTTGGGTGGGGTACTCTGCTGATTGGGATAGAGAGATTCAACCAGTATTGGAAAGTTTGCACTCCCACCACCAGCACCACCCTGAAGAATCCCATTTGTAGCTTGGGGGTCCTTCTGGACTTGTCACTGTCTGTGGATGCACAGAGGTGCCAGGAGCCACGAGGGCCTCTGATCAGCTGTGGTTGGTATGCCCGCTGTGACTCCACCTATTGAAAGCAGAACTAGCCTCAGTTATGTATGTCCTAGTTACATCCAGACTGGACTATATAATGCACTCTTTGTGGGGCTGCCTTTGAAGATGAGTCGGCAGCTTCAGCTGGTACAAAATACAGCCACTTTGGTCTTTGTTGGGGCCAGAGGGTCAGATCATGTTACACCACTCCTGTACCATCTCCACTGGTTGCTAGTGCTTCTCCTGGCCCAAGTCAAAGTGCTGGGTTTGACCCTAAAGCTGGTGTGGGTTAAGATTATTTGCAGGTCCATCTACTCCAATATGAACCTCCTAATGCTTCAAGATCATCTTCGGCGGGCCAACTTACTGGCCCACCACTAAGATCAGGAAGGTTGGGGGGGGGAGTGCTAGAGAGAGGGCCTTCTCAGTGGTGGTCCCATGGAAATCCCTCCCAAGAGAGAGACAGCTGGCCCCACCTGTGGCAACTTTTAAGACGGTTTTAAAAACTCATCTGCTCTCCCTGGCATTTAATTGATTTTTTAAAGGTATTCGTTGCTGATAGATATTTTGAAATTCTATTTTAGTGCAACTAGTTTTATTTAAAAAATATTTCTATTTAATATGATGTTATTAACAATTGGGTTAAATCCAGGTTTAGGCACATGCAACTGAGCTGGTGGAAGCAGACCTGGCCTCTCCTTCCCGTGGCAGTACCTCCAGAGCCCTAAAAATGTTAAATGGGGCCAGGGGACCCTACTGAATGGGGTGAGCTGTTGTGGGGGATGTAGAAGAAAACTTCACAGCTTATTCTGAGCATTCACTTCTTTATTCAAAGAAAACCAAAGAAAGAAAAGGGAGTTCTTGTAAGGGGGTTCTCCCCTTTTACATTTCAAAAAAAGCATTTATACAATAAAAAATGAGGCGTGGTCATGACTTATACTGATCGGATACAGAACACTACAGAGGCAGGACAAGATGTTGAGTATTTCTGATTGGTTAGTGACTGCCACATAGCAAAACAATAAGCTTAGCTGCCAGTGTGATGGACAGTTCCTGCCTTTCTGGTTCTGTCTGGCTTTTCAGGTGGCACTGGAGCCTGGGATTTTCCCCCTTTTCCCCGACATCGCTTTTTACCCAGACTTTCAGTCTGCATGGTTTGTTTACTCTCACTTCGCTGCATGCAAGGTTAGTGAAATGCAGGGTCAGTGCAAGCAGCAGTCTGATTAATGGCTCTTGGAATTCTCTTCCACAGAGGGAGGGGAGATCCCCCAAAATTGGTTGGAGGCACCTTCCATGAGCAGAGCCCTTCCATCCATGGAAGGCAGATCCTGGATCTAACCCTGTATGTTACATTGTTTTTATGCTGTTAGCTGTCTTGGGAAGATGATGTTTTTGACAGGCAGCTAAGAAATGGATTAGATCAATAACTAATTCCATTCATAGCTTGCTGCTGATCTGCATGGTTTGTCTTGCTTATCTTGCCTGCCAAGGAGCTTGCTTTAACCTCAAGTTCATCTTTTGCAGAGTTTGCTTTTATGTTAACTGCCAGTCACCTGGCTGAGAAAGTCTCCACCAAGATAAACCAGGAGATCACCGCATCTTGTGATGGTTTTGGTGAACTGGGCCTCTCAGCAGGGAGAGAGTGGCTCGCGGAGACTGGCTAGGGCGTCCCACCTCCTGCTTCCTGTTGTGTCCACTCCCAAGGAAGGTGAAGCCTGATAGTTCTCTCTGCTCCTCCCCTTGCAGTGAAGCCTGCTGCCCCAGAGCACCTGGCTGCCCATCGAGGGAAGGACCAGCAGAGGATGACACTGAGTTGGGCTCCCCCCGCCTCCTGGGATCTGTCCTCCACCTACTGTCCCTTGCAGTACCACCTCCAGCTGAACTTCCTGAAGAACCAAAAGAATGAAGACCGCGCAGAGGATGTCTACACTGTACGTAACCCCTTCTTGGCTGATTTTTCCTTGTATCCTGTTGTTTGTAGTGTTCAAGGGCTGCTTCCCCACAAGCTCAGAGTGCTTACAATGGATGAAAAGACACCCAGACCCTTTGCCCAGTGCCAGCCATCACCAGGCAGAAGGAAGGAGATGAGCATCATCCAGCTGCTAGACCAGAGGAAAGGCTCACCCAGTCCCACAACATCCAGCCAGAGGCCTTAGAGAGCCTACTAAGGAGCCCTGAGAGCAGCAGCAGCAGCAGCCGTCTCCTGCTCTTTGCCCCCAAACTCTGGCCTGCAGGGGCATACTGCCTCTGTCCAGGGAGGTTCTGCTGAATTATCGTGGCTAATAGCATGATGGTTCACATCATGGGCAAGGGGATCCTGAGTCAGCCTGGGAGTGTTGGGGTCCTCTTAGCCTTGCCTGCAGTGCCATCGCTTCTTCTCTGAGACCAGGGATGGGGAACATCCAGGTGGCCCTCCAGATGTTGTTGGACTGCACCTGCCATCAGCCCTGGTCAGCATAGAGAATGGGGAAGGAATCTGGGAGTGGCAGTCCAGCAACACCCCTCCCCCTTCCCCATCCTAGACCCTAACTGTGGCCAAGGGGAGAGTGGGGACAGCCTGTCTCTGCCCCGTAAGAATCCCCACCCCCACCCCAGTTTGGGGGGCACATCAGGGAGCTTCCTGCAGAGAGCCCCAATTCCCTCCTCTTCTCATGTGCTTGTTCCATGTTACAGGACAGGCTGGAGCACACGAGGGACTATGAAGACATCCCGTTCTGTGCCCGGATCCGCTGCCGGGATGCATTCAACCAGTCACAGTGGAGCTCGTGGTCGGGCTGGGTGAGTGGGCCGCCTACGCAACTGAGCCAAGCCGAGCCCTCTGCACACTGTGAGGACTAAGCCAGAGCCGCCGCCCTGACGCCAGAGCAAGCCAGGCAACGCACTCAGGACCGCACCTTGAGGGGCAATGGGCAGTAATAACAGCCCACTCTTCCTGCTCTTCATTACCACTTTGCCCAGATCATTTCTTTGGTCATACCAGGGGGAGGAGGAGGGCCTTTTCTGCAGTAGCACCCCAGCTGTGGAATGAGCTTCCCAGAGAGGTTCGCCTGGTGAACATTGTGCTTGTTTCAGCGCCAGGTGAAGACCTTTTTATTCTCCCAGGCATTTTAGTTTTTTAGTTTGTTTTTTATCTGGTACTGTATTTTAAATTTCATGCTACTAGTGTCTGTTTGATTATTTTATTTGTATATTGTAGTTTTAAACTTTTACATTGTACTTTATATTTTATTGTTGCATATTTTATCATTTTAATTGTTGTGAACTACCCAGAGAGGTTTGGCTATTGGGTGGTATAAAAATGTAATTAATTAATAAACAAACAAACAAACAAATAGTTCCCACTATGCAAAGTGCTGCACAAATTAGCAACCTCCATAGAGTTTGTATTTTGTCTGCCTAATTTGCCCAGGTTTTGATTGTTTTAAATGGCTGCTTTTAGTTTTTAAATTGTATTTAGATTGTTTTTATATTTATGTTTATGTTTTCATTGTTTATGTGAACTGCATTGGGAAGGTTTTGTCGTGGAAGGCAGCATATACATATTGGGAAGTAAAATAAATGCACAAGCTTGCCTTTCAAAATGCAGTCTGTGCTGTTCACCTGGGCCAAGCTTCACCGCAAGGGTGGTTCCTTCTTCTTATGCCTGGCTGAAGGCTGCGTAACTGACGTGGGCGCTTTAAGGCTGTTCCCACCACTGCTCACAGCCATCATCTCCCGGGGGGGGGGGGGGCGCTGTTTAAGCGCCAGAGCCGCCCAGATACATTTGGCTGCCCAAACACTGGCAGTGCAGAGACCTGGCATTGTGCATCAGAGAGGTGGGCCCAACTCTGGCATCACTCTGAGTCGCACCCTGGCCAGCGGCATCCTCAGTGGCAACTGCATGGCATCCCAACTGTACAGACCCCTCACGGGCTGCACAGGCCTTTCCTGCTGGGGACTCTCCCCCCGACCTCGGCATGAGGAAGTGACGTGCTTGGAAACCAGTTTAAGGCTTTTTTTTCATAGTCAAGTCAGGTGGCACTGAGATAATGACCATCTCACGGGCCCCCTCCCCCTCCCCCTCCCCCCCAGCATACGGGTTGCAGAGCCCTTGGTGAAAGTGCCCCGGGGCAACGGGGTGGAGCTGGCAGTCGCTCAGCCCCCTCCCCTCCCCCTGCAGCGTTTAGAGAAACACAAGCAAAATATGCTCTTGGGAGACGATGTCCGGTGCAACTCCCGCTGCGGAGTTGCTGATGAGGCTTTGGTCTGGGGCACCTTTGGCTCTGCTGGCTTTGGAGGGAAGCCCGCTCTGCCTCGGGACCAGCAGAACCAGAACAAATCAGCCCAGTTCTGCTCAGGCTTCAGGCTTCATTCAAGTCGGATGCAAATCCCTACTTCTTACCCAAGCTCAGAACCCCAGTTGGGCTCCCAGTTTCCTTGCGCTGCAAGAATCCCACCCCTAACGTCCATGCACAGTGACCCACACCCATCCTGGCACCTGGGAGGCCTTCCCAAGGTGCCCCCCCCGGATGGCCTTCTTCTCAGCCTGGGCACTGCATCCCTCTGGTCGAAGGGCCTGGCTGCAGCAGGCAGGACCCCGCCTCAGCCCCCCACCAGGGCTCTCCTGTTCCATGGCCAGGCTGAGACCCTGCCCCACCATGTTCACCCACCCTGGACTTCTGGCTGGAGACAGCGTCCTGATCTGATCTTCGCTGCGTCTCTCCCGTGTTTCAGCCTTAAAAAACTTCTTTGAGACTGTCGCATTATCTGAGTATTTGCTACTAACCTCCTTTTGCGCCTTTGTGGTTGTCTTCTGCATTTCTATCAGCTTGTTGTGCTTTGGGAGGCGAGAGGGGCCATGGCTGCACCAAGCGGGGAGAAACCTTAGGGATGCCACCTATGCCCCCGTTGGCCCTCCCTGGAAAGGTTTCTAAAGCTGCGACCAAGGGAGAGGAGCTGCTTGTCTGGATAAAGAATATCCTTCGCAGTTACCTTTTCAGTCAAAGCAGCTTGGACGGCTGAAATCGATTCGGGATCCCTTCAATACCCTTCACGGGACTGTGAATTCGATAGAAGTTCGTCTTCCAAAGATGGAGTCAAAAGTCGATGCACTTGAAGACCAGGTCATGAAATTGCAATGGATGCCTCTCACAGTGTATTATCTGCTCGAATGTCTCACTTAGAAGTCTTCACTCGGAGAGCTAATCTGCATAATCTTGGTTTTAGAGAGTTGGCGACAGACCTCCATCTTGCTGAGTGTATGGATAAATTTCTGTGCGAGTTATTGGCACTGCCTTCTGATTTTCCACTTGATATTGAGCGTGCTTATTGTATTCCTGGTTCTACATGAGGTTCTGGAGTGGGGCCCATTATTGTTCAGTTTCTACGGGCCTCCACTACAGAATACCTGCCGCGTGCAGCCGGCAGAGACGACAGCTTCGGTGGGGGCCAGCCAATGATAAGATTATGTCCTTCCCTGATTATACTGAAGAAATTGCTGATAGAAGATGACAGTTTACCAAGGCAAGAAGTCTTGCAAAGCAAATCAATTTGCAATACCACATCAAATATCCTGCCACATTTTGCATTTTCCCCAAAGGCCAGGTGAATAAGGTTTAAGCTCTGATGCTGCAGAATCATTTCTCACTTGCATCAAAATTAAAACCAAGGATCTGTCTTCCTCAGCTCCCTGAATCTAGACTTCAGCTAGGGTTTTTTGGTTGCTAGCCAGTATTTCCATGTTTTGTTTTGGTTTTGCACTGGCATTTTCTGATATCAAGTCTGGGCATCATGCCAGACTTTATGCATTGGATTCTATTGCTTCTTCCCTTTTTTCCTTTTTCTAATCTCCTTTCTTTCTTTCTTTCTTTCTTTCTTTCTTTCTTTCTTTCCCCCCCTTGCATTCATATAACCATGCATATATAATTTGTGTCTGTGAATATTTGCATATTTTGATTAAACATAGGTTATATGTAACTATCACATTAAACTTAGTTTTATAAGGATATATATATATATATATATATATATATATATATATATATATAAAATCTCCAGATAAAGTATTACTTGAAATACCAATTTGTTTTTGATTCCATCATCATCATTATTATTTCTTGCTGGTTAAGTCTGTTTGTAATCTTGCTCTGTGTATGCATTCAATTTGTGGGAGGATCCTAGCTGAGTGCTGTGGCTGCACGTTGGTCCAAATGGAAGGCAAACACTTTTATTTTTTGTTTAGTTTTGTTTTGGTTGGGTTTTTTGCACTTTTTCTTTTTGGAATTAGATAAAAGCTTTGGACGCAAATTGGATTATTTGATCTTTATTGGGGAGGGATTTTCAATTATTGTTTATACCTTTGAGTAATTGTAAAAATTTTCTCGGTTTCTATATAATAAAAATTATTCTGATGTTTGAGTTGGTTAGTCCTAAATGTAAATTAAGGATGTATCTGTTATACTACTTACGCTATACAAATTTAGTTATTTTTTGCAAATCTGGAAAGATGCATTTGGACAGAAGGGTAAATAATTTGCTTTTGCTTATCCAGCACTGAATGTGACTTCATGGAATGTTGAGGGGCTGCGAAATGTAAATAAGCAGAAAAGAGTTCTTTCTAAGTTAAAAGAGTTTAATGCTGATATGGCTTTTTCTACAAGAAACCCATTTGATGGATTTGGATGGACACACGTTGCAAAAGGACTGGGCTGGTGAGGTTTATGTTACAGATACTTCAACACGGTGTAAAGGGGTTGTGATTTTAATCCATAAGTGACTTTCTATTTCAGTTCAACACCTGATACTTGACAATGGGGGGATCAACGTATATGGGCCTAATATTGATTCTCTGGTTTCATGATGATTTTGCTAAACTTGTTGATATCGCTTATGATTATTTGATTGTGGATGGGGACTTTAATGAGGTCTTAGATCCTTTGTTGGATAGGAGTACATCTCCTATCCAACAAAACTGATTTTAATAAACTCAAGCTGATTTTAATAAACTCAGAACAATGATCAGTAAGGTCTCATGGCAAGCGACGCTAACGAGAAAAGAAGTCCAAGATGGGTGGGAGCTTTTAAAAAAGGAAATTCTCAAGGCACAATCACAAACAATTCCAACAAGAAGAAAAGGTGGAAGACAACAGAAGAAGCCAGTGTGGTTTCACAACAAGCTTAGGGATGACCTGAAAACAAAAAAGGACACACACAGGGAGTGGAAAGAAGGCCAAGTAACAAAGGAAGAGTACAGGCAGGTAGCACAGAATTGCAGGGATGGCGTCAGGAAGGCTAAAGCTGAGAACGAGCTGAGGCTAGCGAGGAATGCTAAAAACAACAAAAAGGCTTTCTTCAGCTATGTGCATAGTAAAAGGCAGAGGAAAGAAATGGTTGTTCAGCTATTAAATACGGATGGCAAAATGATAACAGATGACAAAGAAAAGGCAGAGGTGCTCAATTCCTACTTTGGCTCAGTCTTCTCCCAAAAAAGGGTCTATGACCCCCCTGGCAAAGGTGAAGTGCAGGCTGAAGGGGCAGGATTGCAGCTTGAGATCGATAGGCATTTGGTCAAGGAACACCTAAGTACTTTGAATGAGTTCAAATCTCCACGGCCAGATGAACTACATCCTGGAGTAATAAAGGAACTGGCAGAAGAACTCTCAGAACCACTGAGAGAGATTTCTCTTTGAGAAATCATGGAGGACGGGGGAAGCGCCAGATGACGGCAGGAGGGCTAATGTTGTCCCTATCTTCAAAAAGGGTAAAAAGGAGGAACCTGGGAACTACAGACCAGTCAGTCTGACATCAATCCCTGGGAAAATTCTGGAGCAGATGATAAAGCAATCCATTTGTAAGCACCTGGAAAACAATGCCGTGATTACTCGAAGCCAACATGGATTTGTCAAAAACAAGTCATAGAATCATAGAATAGTAGGGTTGGAAGGGGCCTACAAGGCCATCAAGTCCAACCCCCTGCTCAATGCAGGAATCCAAGTCAGAGCATCCCTGCCAAATGGCTGTCCAGCCTCGTCTTGAAGGCCTCCAATGTGGGAGAGCCCACCACCTCCCCAGGTCATTGGTTCCATTGTTGTATTGCTCTTACAGTCAGGAAGTTTTTCCTGATGTTCAGCCGGAATCTGGCTTCCTGTAACTTGAGCCCATTATTCCGTGTAAAGTCCGGCCAGACAAATCTGATCTCATTTTTTGATCAAGTAACTTCCCTTGAAGACAGTGGGAATGCTGTAGACATCATATACCTCGACTTCAGCAAAGCTTTCAACAAAGTGCCCCATGATATGCTGATGAGCAAACTAGCTCAAAGTGGGCTAGATGAAACAACGATCCGGTGGATCCACAGTTGGCTACAGAATCGGACTCAAAGAGTGCTTATCAATGGGACCTTCTCAAACTGGGGAGAGATAACGAGTGGGGTACCGCGGGGCTCAGTCCTGGGCCCAGTGCTCTTCAACATTAGTATTAATGACTTGGAGGAGGAGGTGCGGGGAATGCTGATCAAATTTGCAGATGACACCAAATTGGGTGGGATAGCTAATACTTTGGAAGACAGAAACAAAATTCAAAGTGATCTGGATAGACTGGAGCGCTGGGCAGAAAACAACAGAATGACATTGAAGAGGGATAAATGCCAAGTTCTGCACCTAAGAAAAAGAAACCAAATGCACAGTTACAAGATGGGGGATACGTGGCTCAACAACACTACAAGCGAGAAAGATCTTGGAATTGTTGTCGATCACAAGCTGAATATGACCAACAATGTGATGTGGCTGCAAAAAAGGCAAATGCTCTTTGGGGCTGCATTAATAGAAGCATAGCTTCCAAATCCCGGGAAGTACTAGTTCCCCTCTACTCAGCACTGGTTAGGCCTCATCTGGACTACTGTGTCCAGTTCTGGGCACCACACTTTAAGAAGGATGCAGACAAACTGGAGAGGGTTCAGAGGAGGGCAACAAAGATGATCAGGGGACTGGAAACAAAGCCCTATGAGGAGACACTGAAAGAACTGGGCATGTTTAGCCTTGAGAAGAGAAGACTGAGGGGAGATATGATAGCACTCTTCAAGTACTTGAAAGGTTGTCACAAAGAAGAGGGCCAGGATCTCTTCTTGATCATCCCAGAATGCAGGACACGGAATAATGGGCTCAAGTAACAGGAAGCCAGATTCTGGCTGAACATCAGGAAAAACTTCCTGACTGTTAGAGCAATACGACAATGGAAGCAATTACCTAGGGAGGTGGTGGGCTCTCCCACATTGGAGGCGTTCAAGACGAGGCTGGACAGCAATCTGTCAGGGATGCTCTGACTTGGATTCCTGCATTGAGCAGGGGGTTGGACTCGGCCTTGTAGGCTCCTTCCAACCCTACTATTCTATGATTCTATTCTATGATTCCTTCTAAGACCCAATCTGCTGTGAGACTGGCACTCCAGGCTTACATGATGGAATATAGTTTAATTGATACTTGGAGAATTTAACATCCTGCTGACAGAGAATATACTTTCATTTTACCAGTTCACCGTAATTGCTTTAGATTAGACTATTTTTTGATCTCTACATCTTTGGTATGTCAAATAAAATGCTGCAAGACTGACACATTGGTAGTGCCAGATCACGCCCCAGTATTAGTTCTGGGCACCACACTTTAAGAAGGATGCAGACAAACTGGAGAGGGTTCAGAGGAGGGAAACAAAGATGATCAGGGGACTGGAAACAAAGCCCTATGAAGAGAGACTGAAAGAACTGGGCATGTTTAGCCTTGAGAAGAGAAGACTGAGGGGAGATAGGATAGCGCTCTTCAAGTACTTGAAAGGTTGTCACAGAGAAGAAGGCCAGGATCTCTTCTCGATCATCCCAGAGTGCAGGACACGGAATCATGGGCTCAAGTGACAGGAAGCCAGATTCCGGCTGAACATCAGGAAAAACTTCCTGACTGTGAGAGCAATACGACAATGGAACCCATGACCTGGGGAGGTGGTGGGCTCTCCCACACTGGAGGCCTTCAAGACGATGCTGGACAGCCATTTGTCAGGGATGCTCTGACTTGGATTCCTGCACTGAGCAAGGGGTTGGACTCGATGACCTTGTAGGCCCCTTCTAACCCTACTATTCTATGATTCTATTCTATGATTCTATGTTTGGAACTGCAGTTTTCTGACACCCCTAGGGTCCCCAGTCTTTGGCACCTTAATGTTTCTCTTCTTAATGATAAGTTTAAAACTCAGATGTTAGCTGAACTGACAGAGTATTTTAAAACTAATGAAGGTACGGTGGGTTTGTGCACTACTGAGTGGGAGGCGAGTAAAGATTTTATATAAGGGGCCGAACTATTGTTTATGCTTCTCACCAATTTTTTTTAAAAACTCAACAGATGTTCTTAAATAAGTAGTTGTAATCTCATTTTACCATTTCCCCTGTTGCACAATTTTATCATGAGCTGCAGAATGCTAAGCATGAGTTGAATAATATTTTTTCACAACAGGCGGAATTTGCTCTGACTTGTTTATGGCAGGTACATTGGGAAAATGGTGAACGTCCTAGTAAGATTGTTGTACATCGTCTTAAACAGCATCAACATCAAAATGTCTTTTCAGCTATTAAAGTTGAGAGTGACAACATACTGTATGTACTCACAATTTTTAAAGTTTTATTCTGATCTTTACCATACTGGTAGCAAGATATCAGAGCAAGATATGGATGCTTTTTTTTCTCATATTGATCTTCCAAGCTTAGATTCTTCACAATGACAGCTTATTTTGGCTCCTTTGCATTTGGAGGAAATTATGAATGCAGTTATGAATATGAACACTGGGAAATCACCCAGTGTGGATGGATTCCCAGTTGAGTGGTATAAAACATTCTCCAGCTTTTTAGTTCCAAAGCTGTACTGCCTCTATAACCATATTTCTGAGGCGGGCTCCCTTTCTTCGTCGTTAAATGATGTTTATATTACTGTGATCCATAAGCCTGGCAAAGATCATACCTATTGTGCTAACTATCAACCTATATCATTAATTAACGTAGATACCAAAATATTAATAGCAATTTGGCCAATTAATTGCAACAAGTTATTACTGCATTGGTTAGACCAGACCAGATGGGATTTATTAAAAACAGACAGGGTGCTGATAATCTTAGAGTAGTTGTCGAACTAGTCTCTTTAAACTCTGAAAAAACTGACCAGGTGGCCATAATTTCCTTGGATGAAGACAAGGGCTTTGAAAAAATTCATTGTAAATTTATTTTTACCACACTAATTTGGTTCTCCTACAGAATTTTTGAAATGGGTTAAAGTTTTATACTTGGCAGTTTATTTTCAGCTTTTTTTACTTGGGCAGGGCACCAAACAAGGTTGCCCACTTTCCCCATTGATATTTGACTTATGCTTGGAACCCCTGGCGTGTGCTATTAAATGGTAGTATTCATGGATTTGTGCATTCTGGCTTAGAATTCAAAATTAGCCTTTATGCTGATGATCTTTTGCTGTTTATTTCAAAACTCCAGTTGTCGGTTCCAGCTTTGATTAAATTGATTAATACTTTCAGTGATTTGTCTGGCTATTCAACTAATTAGTCAAAGTAGGAAATAATGCCGATTGGAGATAGGGTATACACTAGTGTTTAGCCAATTTCAGCAGTGCCCAGAGTTTATTAATTTGTGAACTGCCCAGACAGCTTCAGCTATTGGGCGGTATAGAAATGAAATAAATAAATACTTATTTGGGAATAATTATCCCTAGAGATATATCTCCAATGAGTAAGTTAAATTTAAATAAGTTGATTCACGTGATAGAGATAGATGGTCTCTGGCTCTTGCTACACATCATGGTCTTATTTGGTGACCTGTATTAAACGTTGGTGTTTTCCGCTCAGTGCTTCTTCACACAGAGCTTTTATCCTGCTGTTGAGACCGCTCACTTGTGGAGGTTTGCGGGCCCTTTAGAGCAGTGGTCTCCAAAGTGGGGTGTGCGAGCCGCCTGGTATGTGAGCAGCCTCCTGCTGTCCTGATGAGCTGCCATTGTGTGCAATGATGGTGGCTGCGGGGGCGGCAGGCTGGGACCGGCGCCAAGAGGGAAGCTCCGTGGCATCTCGCTCTCAGCTCCAGCCCTCTCCTGCCCCTACCATGGCCACTGAGAGCAGCTGCGCCCGTCTCTGCCATGCTCAGCCATGGCACTGGAGCAGCTGCTGCCCTGCTGAAGGAGAGCACATGGCTCCAAATTTGCTTGCCTCTTCTGCGACGGCAAGCGGCTCTTGGCAGTATGCTACCCAGCAGATATTTTTGAAAAATCAATGCACTTAATCTGTCCCTTCAAGGTAAAGGTGACTTTTTAACAATGAGTGAGAAAGTAACTGCTTTTCGAAAGAAACTCATGTTACGGAGAGAGCATTCTGAAAATGGATGTTTGGAAATGTTTCCATCACTATGTGATTTTGCTGCCAAAAACGATGCAAGTGTGTCACCTATAAAAACTCTAATTACCTGCACACTTAGAAAACTTGGAAAAGGAATTTTCTAACCTGTTTAAAAATCTTCCAAACAAAGAGCTTCAGTGGGTTTAGAACGCATTTGTTATAAATATAAAAATGCAACACCTTAGATTAGAACAACTGATCGACATCAGTGAAGATGGAAGTTTAGTAGCTGAATTTCAACAAAACCTGTTGCATAATTGGATGGGATAGAAAAATGAGTATCATGATTTAGTAAGTGTAGCCAATGATGCACTTCTTCCATTTGGATCTAGGCATCTTTGTGAGGTGTCTTTTTCAGCTATGACAGCCATTGAAACCAAGTATTGAAATAAACTGAACTTAGAACCAGACCTTTGAATTGCTGTATCATAAAGTGTTAAACCAAGATTTTCAAAAATAATGAAACATCTTCAGTCATCTTGCTCTCACTAAAATTATTATTAATAATAGTATTTTTTTAGTGAGAGCAAAAAGGTTTATATTGTTAATAAATAAAATAAATTACTTTAAAAATATTGTTTATTTCATCTTTATCTCATCATTCTTTAATTTCTATTTTTGTGTATGTTTTATAATATACATATTAGTACAGTAGTACATGTATATAATTTATAAATAAATATACATATATTGGGGGTGCGTGCTCAAAAGATGTTTTACTGCTAGGGGGTCTGGAGACGCCTGCTTTAGATGATGCTGTTAAGCTCCTGGGCGTCTCCTGCACTAAATTACCTTTATTCCAATTTTAAATAGATCAGAGATAATGAGCTATCAAATAATCCTGTTGTGTTCCACTCGAGTTCCTTCCATGAAAAAGAAAAAGCCGCAAGAAGAGGAGCGAGATCAATGAAACATATGGAAGACTCAGGTAAGGGCGAGGAGGAGGGGGAAAGGGGAGGGGGGAAAAGAAGCATGTGTAAACGAAGTCCATTGAGATCCTGCATTTAACAGGGAAGCACAAAGCCCCATTTTAAATGGGGGATTTTAGGCTGGTGTAGAGATGCCCTCCCCCTTCATGGATCACTGCCTTGTTGTGGCGAAGGGGCTTGTGTAACTCAGTGAAGCCATAAGCTATGCCGTGCAGGACCACCCAAGACGGACAGGTCATGGCGGAGAGCTCTGACAAAATGTGGTCCACTGAAGAAGGAAATGGCAACCCACTCCAGTATTCTTGCCAAGAAAAACCCATGGAACGTATCACAAGGCTAAAAGATAGGACGCTGGAAGATGAGCCCCTCAGGTTGGAAGGTGTCCAATATACTACTGGGGAAGAGCAGAGGCACCAGAAAGAGTGAAGCGGCTGGGCCAAAGCCGAAAGGACACTCAGCTGTGGATGTGTCTGGTGGTGAAAAGAAAGTCCGATGCTGTAAAGAACAATATCGTTTAGGAACCTGGAATGTAAGGTCAATGAATCAAGGTAAGAGCAATACGACAATGGAACCCATTGCCTAGGGAGGTGGCGGGCTCTCCCACACTGGAGGCATTCAAGACAAGGCTGGACAGCCATCTGTCGGGAATGCTCTGATTTGGATTCCTGCATTGAGCAGGGGGTTGGACTCGATGGCCTTGTAGGCCCCTTCCAACCCTACTATTCTATGATTCTATGACATCACCTTGCCAACAAAGGTCCGTATAATCAAAGCTATAGTTTTCCCAGTAGTAACGTATGGCTGTGAGAGCTGGACTATAAGGAAGGCTGAGCGCCAAAGAATTGATGCTTTCGAACTGTGGTGCTGGAGAAGACTCTTACGAGTCCCCTGGACTGCAAGGAGGTCAAATCAGTCCATCCTACAGGAAATCAACCCTGAGTGCTCATTGGAAGGATAGATACTGAAGCCGAAGCTCAAGTATTTTGGCCACCTAATGCGAAGAGAAAACTCCCTGGAAAAGACCCTGATGCTGGGAAAGATTGAAGGCAGAAGGGGAAGGGGACAGGAGAGGATGAGATGGCGAGATAGCATCACCGATGCAATGAATATGAACTTGAGCACACTCCAGGAGAGAGCGCAGGACAGGAAGGCCTGGCGTGCTATGGTCCATGGGGTCACGAAGAATCAGACACGACTTAATGACTGAACAACAACAACAAGAGATGCTCTCAGATTTGATTTTCCAACTTGGTCAGAATCCTCCTGTCTGGAGCCTCTCTCCAAATGGATGACGTTAGGTTCTCGGCATATTAAGGCAGATAGAGCCCCTCCCATAATCTAGGCAGTTAGAGATGCATGGTGTATAATGTCACGCCAATTACAGTTTGACCCATTTTCCCATGCCAAATTGACTTTATGGGGAAATCCAGATCTAAGAATAGGAAAGAAAATGTTTCTGTGGCAGATCTGGACAGATAAAATGATCTTTACTGTGAATCAATTATTGGGTATTGATTATGAGTTGCTGCCATTTTCAACTTTGGGAGCTAAATTTGATTTGTTTGCTACAGTGGAATGGCAGTATTTGCAACTGAAACATTTGTTAGTATCTAGATTCAGTCCTGCTGCTACTGCCTCACAGTCTCCTTCGCTATTGGAAACACTTATTGAAGCTGATCAGGTATATCGACCCACGATTCATGCTTATACTTTTTATCAGTGAATAAATATGATACACAGGATCTATAGCAGGAATGGAACAGGGAATTGGAATGTCCTATTTTGTCTAATCAATGGATTGCTGTTTTGGTGTCGTTAACTGATATCTCTATGGACCTCTACTTTCATCTTATTCATCAAAACCTTTTGTTTCGGGACTATCGGACACCACATCATCTCTTTAACAAAGGATTGTCAAACTCAGCTAATTGTTGGAGGTGTAATGCAGTTAATGCTTTTTCTATTCTTCGATGGCCTTGTAGGCCCCTTCCAACCCTACTATTCTACTACTATTCTATGATTCTATTCATGTTTTAGAAATTCCCAATAGTTGCCTCCTTTTGAGAGGAAGTTATCATACAGATAAACTTTGTACTGGAAAGCTCTTTAATATGTACATGTTCTTTTAAACTCTCTACCTGCTTTTTGAAAGGTAACACACGGTCAGCGTAAATGGATCTTTCATGGCCTCTTGGCTGCTAAAAGATGGATACTACGATACTGGAAGGATAAAAGCTCACTGCCTATAATGCAATGGATTGAAGACTTAACAGCACCAGCAACATTTGAAAGAGTGGTATAAAGGCATCACTTGCGAATGGACTTATATTTGGATATCTGGTCTGCTTTTACTGAACTTTATGTGCAATCTATTCTTCCCCCACCCCCGCTGAATGCTGTAATATTTGAAACTGAGGACTTTAGAATATGTTCTTATCTTTTCAAATTTTTGGTTTTGTTATGTTTTTGTTTGTTGGTTTTGTTGAAATCACAATAAAAAATGGATCAAAAAATGTTCTCCCACCCTTTCCCTGGGTTTACCTTTCCACCTCTGTGTGTGTGTGTGTGTGTGTGTGTGTTTCATACATACCCCTAGGCTTGCAGGGAGAAGCAGAACAGAAACTCACCACATCACACCCCTGAGGGGTAGTAGTTCAGGGCAGAGAGTTGGACCTGGGTTCAAATCCCAGTTCAGCCATGAAGCTTGCTGCAGACTAGTGCTCACATTATTGGGGGTGGGGCGCACCCATCCCCTGTATCTTGTGTCAGCCTCCTTAACTATTTTTTTAAGAAGGCTACTGGGGGGGGGGGGTGATTTGTAAAATTGGAGGGGGGAGGAGCTTGCGGGTCTCATTAAGGCCCCCCACCCTTTCGCCATAATTCAGGCAGCAGAAACCCACCTTGCAGGATTCTTCTGAGGCGAAAGTGGCATCACCTCATCTGGGCCACCGGGAGCGCGTTCCAGCAAGGAAGGGCGCCACGTGATCGACGTCGCAGCAGCTGGCCGAGGACAGCAGCAAGGCGCAGCAAGAGGCCACCTGCAGCGACCGGGCCCGACGACGGAGATGCTCCAGCAGAGGGCAGCGCAAGCGCCCCCGCAGGCTCCCCCGGCCGGGACGGGCAGGCTGCGAGGGCGGCTCCCGCCGCCCCTTGCGCCCCGGCCCCTGCCGGGGGCGTCTTCTCGGCGGCTGCTCTCGGCTCCAGCGTGGAAGGGAGGCTGCAGGTCCCACAAGGCGCCACCTGCCCCCCCCCGCCCCGTTTCACATCTGAACGCAGGCCACTGAGCAAGAGCATCTTGAGATCCGGGAGAGGCGCGGTAGGAAGATACTTGCATTTACGACTGCAGTCAGAGGGCAGCCAAAATAATGGGGATGCCACGTTAACTCTGAGAGTCCTACTAATTTCGCCCTATAGAGCGGAGGTGTTGAACCTGAGGGCCAAATTCCATCCTGGAGAAGCGGGGGGGGGGGCACGTTCCAGTCGTGGGTGGGGCTGAAGGCAGAAGAGGCAGAAACACCAACACCAGGGGAATCCGAGCGTGCTGGATGGAGACTCCCCGAGGGGTGGATTTGGCCCCCATGCTGGAGGTTCTGTGCCTAGGGACGTACGGATTTTGTTAAATCCATCCCGTTTCTGTTTCCCAGATTGCCTGGTGTCTTCATTCTGTCATCCACGCATGGCTGGAATCAGATATATATCTTTAGGGATGTACAAGAATTTAGTTCCTGTTTGCAAATGCACATTTGTGCAACCCCCCACCCCCTGGTTACAGTTAAAAACCAGCCTGCAAGTCCATGGTATCGGCACGGTTCAGAAAAAGCCTGTCCAGCTGGGCAGTTGCATAGAAATCCAAATTCATTTGCGGATTTCTCCAGCATCCCAGCCTGTACCCGATACAGAGGAAACACTTGGCTTGTGTGCAGCCAGCTGTTCCTGGAATAGAATGTTACAGACCCTTATCAATGAATCACAGAAGTTGTATTAGAAAGATATAAGAATCATGCACTCACACCAAGGAATAAAGAAACATTAAAAGGTAGTCTTATAAACATCTCCAAGCTAGGTCAATTGCACTCACTAGTAGTGGGGACCTCGGTTTCCTGGATTTCCAGAGGCCAGAAGTGACCCCTCCTGATCTTAACCCTATCTTTTTCTCAGTAAGCCCTTAAAACAGATTAAATCCTAATTTGGTCATGGTATGTGTTTGGACTTCTGTTCGCTTTTTGTTCCTAATTGTCCCAGCCTTTCCCGTGCCCATGTTCTACCTACGTAAGCTGTATGCCCCTTTCCAGATAATACTCGTTTCCACTGAAACCTCCTGAACTCTACCTACATTATTTTTGTATATTCAGCTTTAATCATAGAACCCGGCACCACCCTGTTCTTGTACTTTGCTAGGCATGTCTTTTTTTGCACATTTCCAAGCTCCACCATACTTAAGATTAACAAACTGCTTGACCTAACTTTGCTATGATTATAATATTCTATGAGGACATTGGTAGGTCGTTAGAATCTTAACCCATGTGTGCAAATATATGTGACAATGTATGTTTAATGACGATTCTGCAAATGTATGCCAATTCAATTCTCCCACACTGCCATCAATATATTGGCAAGAACCAGGTTGACATTTCTTTTTCATCAGGCCCAAGGCAGTGGGGGCAGGGGGGCTCCGTCTTCCATCCTCACCTCCTGTCCACAAAAGTCCCAGACACTGATTGATCTCACAGTTATTTATTGATCAGACCTTGTCACAGACAGACATGAAATGGGAGCAGCTGGTGATGGGCACCACTGGCTTTATTAGGCAGATGGGGGGGGTCATTCCCTGCCGCTGTGTAGTTCTCTCCTCCACCCAAACACCCAGATGTCCCATACCCAGAACGCCACAGCAAGCACTGGAGGCTGATCCACTTTTCCACAGCCTCGGAACAAGGAGCGGGGGGAGCAGAAACTGCTGGCACTGCTTAGGAGAAGGGGCCTCCAAGGGGAGACCTGGAAGCAGCCTTGAGCCACAAGCGCCATGTCCAGCCCAACAAGGAGGGGGTGGGCACCAGCGGGAGAGGGAATGGCCAGGGCAGGCAAGGGAGGATTGGGAGAGGGGGGATTAGAGGGGGGCCAGGCTAAAAAGAAAGAAAAAACAGGGGGCAGCAGTGCCCACCACACTCTTCTTAGGACAGAAAGCCCGGTCTCTATGCAAAAGAATAAGCTGACACAAATCTGACATCAGCAACGGCAATATTAAAAAACCAGTGGGGGAGACGTCTACCTCCCAGGACACCCAGTCAATGACTGTAAGGTGGCCATTCTTGAACGAAGGAATTTCAAAGACAGGTACCAATGTGGAATTGCCAAACAACAATTTATCAAGACATTCAACTCCGTCTCCTGTGACTTGAACAAGGACAAAGGTTTCTTATCACACATGCTGCATCTGTTGATCAGTTCCCCAATGCCAGGATGCCGTGTTATTTCCCAACAATTATTTTGTGAATGGCCAGTGTTAATAAGGTAATTATCACCTTCTGTATTTCTGCATTTCAATTCCCTCTGACCTCACAGTTCACAATCCTGCACCACCATGTGCATTAGGGGTGTGCATCAGATTTAGCCCCATCCCCAAATGCTGAGAAATGGGCGCCATTCGTAGCAGGGTTTTATGGGTTACCAGAATCTATGACTGAGTATTGGTGGCGGGAAGAGAGCCTCCACCATTAAGCCTTAGGAGGAGGACAGGAAGAGGCAAGAATGTGGCTTCACAGCGTGGGGTAAAGTGAGGGGATGTATTCAGGAGCACTACAAATCCCACCCCCCTCCACTGCACACTAATTGGAAAGGAGGGGCTAGAGGTGTGTGTGTATGAGTTACACCCTGGTCTGTGAGCTGCTTTTGCAGCGACACAGCCTCAGTGTACGTTCAGTCTGGGAAGGGAGATGATAGTGATGTTTCCTTAACCTGCCTCCCCTGCCCAATCCCCCCCCCCCCCGCACACATACATTCAGTGTTTGAAGGCTGCAACCTGGGATACCAGCTCTGGGTGAGTCCTCCTGGCAGGTGGGGGAGGGAGGGCTGGGGGGTGTTGCAGAGAGCAGGTTCAACAGGCAGCTTCTTACTGCAAGTGCAGAGGCAGCCTTTCCAGCACCCACCAGACACTGGGGTGCTCTGGGGACCAGACTGCAGCTCTCCCTCAGGCCCAGCGGTATTGTCCATGACAGGGGCTAAGGGGCATGCAGTTTCACCCCCCAGGATCTGGAGGGGGTTCATGTGTGATTGTGGCTCTGGTTTCCCAGGGCACAGCGCTTGAGGAAAGGGGAAAAGGAGGGCAGAGGCGGTGCCATTTATTCAAGGGGGGGCAGGATGGGCAGTGCCAGGATATCACATGCGCACAGTATTTATTTATTTATTTATTTATTTATTTATTTATTTATTTCATTTCTATACCGCCCAATAGCCGAAGCTCTCTGGGCGGTTAGAATCCGCAGGAGTGGTAGCAGCTGCTCCCATCTAGCAGGAGAATTTCTGAAGACGCCCACCGTTAAAACTCCTAGACCCCAGGGACAAAGCTCAACCTGGGGAGGGTCCTAAATGGAGGTCAGTGTTGCTTCTGCCCTCACCCCAAGACGCACACACACTTCAGCCACCTCTCTCCGCTTACCCTCCCAGCATCAGAACTCCTTCAGCAGAACCTTCCTCATCTGCCTAGGATCTTGGGCCCATTCCGCAAAACCAAACATGGTCCCCCGCCCCCACGTCCAAGTTCAGCTTGCCAGACTTATCCTAGCTGAGCCCCTGGACCCCTGCTCGTATTCTCTGGACATACTTTCCTCCGTGGAGGGTGGGAGAGGGGCGCTGAGGGCCTTTGCATGAGGCCTTCCTGCTCTCAAATGGACTGGAGGGTCAGAGGCTCTCTGGCCCTGAAGGAGGGGGGCTGCCTCACCACAGCTATGGGGGCGACCCCCTTCACACCAGCAATGGCGTCTCATGGTCCAGCAGCCGCAAGGATGTGTCATGTGGGAAGGGAAGACTGCTGGGCATGGGGGGGGCTGGGCCGTGGGGATCCCTGCTTCAAGGCAAACCGGGCAGGAGCTGCTCATCCACCGAGAACAGGGGGCGGGGGAGCCATGGTGGGGATGTGGGGAAGACTGGCCAGGGGTGATTGATCGGAGGCGCTGTTGCTGCCAGCAGAATCACTTCATCAGGGGTTGCCAGGAACAGCTCCACCACGTCTGGTTAGGCCTCATCTGGAGTACTGTGTCCAGTTCTGGGCACCACACTTTAAGAAGGATGCAGACAAGCTGGAGAGGGTTCAAAGGAGGGCAACAAAGATGATCAGGGGACTGGAAACAAAGCCCTATGAAGAGAGACTGAAAGAACTGGGCATGTTTAGCCTTGAGAAGAGAAGACTGAGGGGAGATATGATAGCGCTCTTCAAGTACTTGAAAGGTTGTCACAGAGAAGAAGGCCAGGATCTCTTCTTGATTATCCCAGAGTGCAGGACACGGAATAATGGGCTCAAGTTACAGGAAGCCAGATTCCGACTGAACATCAGGAAAAACTTCCTGAGTGTCAGAGCAATACGGCAATGGAACCAATTACCTGGGGAGGTGGTGGGCTCTCCCACACTGGAGGCCTTCAAGACGAGGCTGGACAGCCATTTGTCAGGGATGCTCTGACTTGGATTCCTGCATTGAGCAGGGGGTTGGACTCGATGGCCTTGTAGGCCCCTTCCAACCCTACTATTCTATGATTCTATGATTCTATGATCTCCTCCCCCTCCAGCAATTTCCTGGAAAAGAGGAGGAAAGCGGGGTTACTAAAATCCAGCCTCCCCAGGACTACCACCGGCAACAGGCCTCTCGCTGTGCCCCAAAGTGAATCCAATGTGGAAGCAGCCTGTGGGACTCTCTGCCTCAGGGCTGCTCTTGCCTTGGCATGTGCCAGGAGGTGGCCATGGGGGGTGAAGGCCAGTGGGAAGGCGTGGGTGAGGTTCTCTGGTTCTCCAGGGCTACCGCTCCCTGCCAGGGGTCCAGGTCCCCTTCCCCCAGGGCAGCTCCCTCGCACGCCTTGCTGATGGGATAGAACAAAGGAGCAGCGGGATAGGAGGCGGGGGCTGCCTTGGGGTGACAACAGAGGGCCAGATGCCTGCTGGGACAGCCCCACCGTCACCCTGGTGGACGTGGCTCCCGGAGCCAGTCCTGCCAGGGCACCTCAGCACATGCGTTGAAATCCCCCAGACCAGGAAGCCAGGGGTGATTCAGCGCCAGCCCCACAATGGCCCTAGCTGGTGCAGGGGGAGCGCCAGGCACTGGGGTGGACGGTGCGTCAGCAGAACCCCTGCACGGCCCCGGCCACCCAGCTGCAGCAGTGGCGGCGGCATGGACTCGGAAGGAGCAGGCCGCTGGACGGAGCCCCTGGTTATCGACAGCAGGGTCCTCTAGGCTGCTGCCACTCCCACGCCCAGCCCCGGCCCTAGCCGCTGCCCCATGGAATAACCTGGCAGGTGTCGCTCTTCTGTGGGGAGGGAGCCGGTCAGCAGCTGCATGCGCCTCCGCCTCACAGGGCCAGGCTCCTTTGGAAGCAGGAGCGAGCGGCCGCCCCTGGGCTGAGGAAGGCTCCGCAGCCATCAACGTCCCACCCTGGGAGGGCCCAGTGGTGGGGCAGCGGGGGACAGCGGGCAGGCGTGGCGCAACTTCCCACTTGGCCTGGTGGTGGTGGGGCCACTGCTGCTCACCGCGCTGGACCAGGCATGCAGCCTGCGGCACGGCCATCCCCACCTGGTGTTTGGGCAGCACGCTGCTAATGCGGCCACCGCCTTGACCAGAGAAATGGGTCATGGGTCAAGAAGGGGGCGGTTCCCCAGTCGAGATGAGGGCAGCCCAATGGTGGAGTGAGGGGCGTCTAAACTCAGCTTTTGCATGGAAGCTGGCCGTCGCCTCCCTTTTGCCCCTCTGGGTCACCATCCTTTCTTCCAGGCTGCTCCCTCTTCCGGGAACAGCCCCCTCTCTCCTCCCCTTCCCACCAGCCCTGCCCTGCCCCGCCCCGCCCCGCCCCTCTTCTCTTCCCCTTCTCCCTCCAGCTAAGTCTTTCAGGACCCTGCCCTTCCACCCGCATCTGGCTCCCTTGTCAGTACCTCTTGCCCTCTAGAGACTGTAAATACCCTTGGAGAAGGACTATTTGCCCTCCCATCTTTTCAGCATCGAAGAATTCTACATTCCATTAGCTGGAAACACATGCAGGCCCACAGGCCCAGTTTGGGCTGTGTGGGTCAATGTGTGAGACGTGCAGGACCAGAAGCAGGGCCCCTCCAGGCCAGGGATGCCAGCAGAGCAGGGCAGGGCCTGGGGCAAAGTCCAAGGCCCCACTCCGCATGAGGGCCCAAACACAGCAGGGCTGGAGGCCGCTGTTCCGAGTGAAGTGATGCAGCCATCTGAAGCGGGGGGCTTGTGCGACCTTTGAGTCGAGCATCTAAGATTACCCAGCCGCACTACTGATGCAGCCTGACAGTGTGTGTGTGTGTGTGTGTGTGTGTGTGTGTGTGTTGGGGGAAGGGGGATTCGCTGCTGGCCATACCTGTACACAGCTATCTCTATGTCCAAAGCCATCTTGGCATTCAGAAGTTCCTGGTGCTCGTGCAGGTATCGGGCCATTTCCCCCCTGGCCTCTGAGATCTCTTGCTCCAGTTCCACCACTCTCTCCTGGGGGAGGGGGCAGAAGAGGAGGCGACAGTCAAAAATCCCAACTGTCCACCATACCCCACCCTGCCTCCACGGAAGCATCGTCCCCTGAAAGCACGTGGGGTTCCTCACACACACCTGGAGCCAGGGAGCAAGTCGCGCACATGCCCCGCGAATGGCGTTCCGCCTGTGTCCTCCCCTCTTGCCCAGGGACATTCCCCAGAGGGATTCGGCCAATTCACTGCCACCACATAGCCACCAGGAGCTGTGGCAGGAGGGGCGGGAGAGGAGAGGGCTCTGGCTCTTGCTTCCATGGGGCAACAGTGTTGTGTCTCTGTCGTGAAATGGTAGCAAATCCTTAGCACTTCTGGCCAGTGTTCGCTGCCCCTTGCAGGTCCATGTTACAGCAGCTTGAATACAAGCACAGCCCTCCCCCTGCCTTTGTTCGCGGAGGCCCTTTTGAGAGGTGAGACATGAGCACGGTGCAGGGACACCCTCCCTGTTCACACCCTTTCTCAGTACAGGGATGGAGGCCTGATCCAGCATAACTGGCCAGCAGTAACTCAATGTTTCTCTGATACTGATGGACAGATTGCTTTAACATATTTCCCAAGTGCAGCCATTTGGCTAAAAACTGGCTGGCTTTGAAGGCCCCACCCCCTGAGCTTCCGTGGCGCTCAATGGCCTGGAGTGAGATTCCCACTATGGCAGCTTCTGCGGTAGAAAAAAGGGGGGAGATCAGCTGTGACGGAAACCTTCCACAGGGCTGAGAGACAAGAGGAGCAGGTTGGGCTGGCCAGGAAGCTGAGAATGGGGAGCCCAGAGAGCAGGAGGGGAGGTGGAGCTAAGGAAAACTGTGACCGAGTGGGGGACTCCCATGAAGCCAAGGACAGGAGGGGCATTTGCTGTGTGCAAGGAGGGGAGCACCCATGTGGTTGTAGGCTGGGAAGTGGGTGTGGGTCAGGGAGCCCAGGTGGAATGGAGCAGAAAGAGGGGACAGGAGAGCAGAACTCTCCCCACCCCCTGTTTGAACTGAACCAGTCACTACAGCTCTTTCTTGGATCTGGATCCTCCTTTGCCTGTACTGGCAAAGACAAAGTACAGGCTGAAGGGGCAGGATTGCAGCTTGAGATCGATAAGCATTTCGTCAAGAAAAAACTTTATTAATTGAATGAGTTCAAATCTCCAGGGCCAGATGAACTGCATCCTAGAGTACGAAAGGAACTGGCGGAAGAACCGCTGTCTATTCTCTTTGAGAAATCATGGAGGATGGGGGAAGTGCCAGATGACTGGAGTTGGGCTAACATTGTCCCTATCTTCAAAAAGGGTAAAAAGGAGGAACCTGGGAACTACAGACCAGTCAGTCTGACATCAATCCCTGGGAAAATTCTGGAGCAGATTATCAAGCAATCCATCTGTAAGCACCTTGACAACAATGCCATGATTACTCGAAGCCAACATGGATTTGTCAAGGACAAATCCTGCCAGACTAATCTGATCTCCTTTTTTGATCAAGTCACCTCCCTTGTGGACTGTGGGAATGCTGTGGACAGAATATACCTCGACTTCAGCAAAGCTTTCGACAAAGTGCCCCATGATCTCCTGATGAGCAAACTAGCTCAAAGTGGGCTAGATGAAACAAGGATCCAGTGGATCCACAGTTGGCTACAGAATTGGACTCAAAGAGGAGTAGGATCAGTAGGATCTTCTGAAACTGGGGAGAGGTAACAAGTGGGGTACTGCTGGGCTCAATCTTGGGCTCCGTGCTCGTCAATATTTTTTATTAATGACTTGGAGGAGGAGGTGCAGGGAATGCTGATCTAATTTGCAGCTGACACAAAATTGGGTGGGATAGCTAATACCCTGGAAGACAGAAACAGCATTCAAGGTGATCTTGATAGGCTGGAGTGCTGGGCAGAAAACAACAGAATGACATTTAATAGGGATAAAGTTCTGCACCTAGGAAAAAGAAACCAAATGCACAGTTACAAGATGGGAGATACTTGGATCAACAACACTACAAGCGAGAAGGATCTTGGAATTGTTGTCAATCACATGCTAAATATGAGCCAACAATGTGATGTGGCTGCAAAAAAGGCAAATGCTCTTTTGGGCTGCATTTATAGAAGCATAGCTTCCAAATCCTGGGAAGTACTACCTCCTGCACTGAGCAGGGGGTTGGACTCGATGGCCTTGTAGGCCCCTTCCAACCCTACTATTCTATGATTCTATGATTCTACTAGTTCCCTTCTACTCAGCACTGGTTAGGCCTCATCTGGAGTACTGTGTCCGGTTCTGGGCACCACACTTTACAAAGGATGCAGACAAACTGGAGGGGGTTCAGAGGAGGTCAACACAGATGATCAGAGGACTGGAAACAAAGCCCTGTGAGGAGAGACTGAAAGAACTGGGCAGGTTTAGCCTTGAGAAGAGAAGATTGAGGGGAGATAGGATAGCACTCTTCAAGTCCTTGAAAGGTTGTCACATAGAGGAATGCCAGGATCTCTTCTAGCTCATCCCAGAGTGCAGGACACGGAATAATGGGCTCAAGTTACAGGAAGCCAGATTCCGGCTGAACATCAGGAAAAACTTCCTGACTGTAAGAGCAATACGACAATGGAACCAATGACCTGGGGAGGTGGTGGGCTCTCCCACACTGGAGGCCTTCAAGACGAGGCTGGACAGCCACCTGTCAGGGATGCTCTGACTTGGATTCCTGCACTGAGCAGGGGGTTGGATTCGATGGCCTTGTGGGCCCCTTCCAGCCCTTCTGTTCTATGAGTCTATGGTCTGCCCTCTTTTCCTCTGACAGAAACAGATGCTGCACCTGCTCTACTCCAGCCTTTGGGGGTGACACCAGTTCTATAGGAATTCTTTACAGATGTCTGAGACAGCAAATGGGCCATGATTTGTGCAGGCAATCTAGATCCCTGTTTCTATGCAGCTGGATTGTTCCCGACATACAAGGAGGGGCTGTGAGGTGGTGGCGTCCCGGTGTCAGAGGCACCGCTGTCCTCCATACAAAGGGGCAGTGTGCACGGGAACGGCTCTCCTGGCTTTATTGAGGCTACCCTGCAGGGGTGGTCTGCTTGTGGGGAGGGCAGCAAATGGTGGGCGCAACCAAGGGGACACTGCCCTTCCAGCCCACATTCCTCTGCACCACTGCAGGAACCCATTAAACAGAAAGGGCAAATTGCGGGGGGGGGGGATGAATAAAAAGCTGAAAATAAATGTGTGTGTGGGAGATGAAAATAAGCTGAAAAGAGTTTGGTAAGGACACATTATGGCTACAGAATCGGACTCAAAGAGTGCTTGTCAATGGGACCTTCTCAAACTGGGGAGAGGTAACGAGTGGGGTACCGCAGGGCTCGGACCTGGGTCCAGTGCTCTTCAACATTTGTATTAATGACTTGGAGGAGGAGGTGCAGGGAATGCTGATCAGATTTGCAGGTGACACAAAATTGGGCGGGATAGCGAATACTCTGGAAGACAGAAAGAAAATTCAAAGTGATCTGGATAGACTGGAGCGCTGGACAGAAAACAACAGAATGACATTGAATAGGGATAAATGCCAAGTTCTGCACCTCGGAAAAAGAAACCAAATGCACAGTTACAAGATGGGGGATACGTGGCTCAACCACACTACAAGCGAGAAGGATCTTGGAATTCTTGTCGATCACAAGCTGAATATGAGCCAACCATGTGATATGGCTGCAAAAACGGCAAATGCTCTTTTGGGCTGCATTAATAGAAGCATAGCTTCAAAATCCTGGGAAGTACTAGTTCCCCTCTACTCAGCACTAGTTAGGCCTCATCTGGAGTACTGTGTCCAGTTCTGGGCACCCCACTTTAAGAAGGATGCAGATGAACTGGAGAGGGTTCAGAGGAGGGCAACAAAGATGATCAGAGGACTGGAAACAAAGCCCTATGAAGAGAGACTGAAAGAACAGGGCATATTTAGCCTTCATAAAGAAGACTGAGGGGAGATATGATAGTGATCTTCAAGTCCTTGAAAGGTTGTCACAGAGAGGAAGGCCAGGATCTCTTCTCCATCATCCCAGAGTGCAGGACACGGAATAATGGGCTCAAGTTACAGGAAGCCAGATTCCGGCTGAACATCAGGAAAAACTTCCTGACTGTCAGAGCAATACGACAATGGAACCAATGACCTGGGGAGGTGGTGGGCTCTCCCACACTGGAGGCATTCAAGATGAGGCTGGACAGCCATCTGTCAGGAATGCTCTGACTTGGATTCCTGCATTGAGCAGGGGGTTGGACTCGATGGCCTTGTAGGCTCCTTCCAACCCTACTATTCTATGGTTCTATGATTCTATGATCCTACATCACCCACAACTGTTCCCTCTTCCAGTCCATCAGGTTAAAAAAGAAAATTCTGTTTAAATATTACAAAAGTCAAGTCAAACAAATTGTGGGGGCACCTCAGAAAAGCGGCGACGCACCTGCCTTGACTCCACTCACCACAGGCAGGAGGCTGCTGCGCTGATTCTCTTCTCTGGTTGGTGTGTGGGGTGATACAGTCAGAAAAACAAACACAGAAGACTGTGCTGTGCGTGCCCACAGGGCTGCCCATTTCCCAAGGTGAAAAGTGGCTGCTATCCTTAATAACTCTGCGGGGCCTATTATTCCCATATCTGGGAGTGGGCCAGCGTGGTCCAGGGGGCTGTCTCCACAACAAGGGAAGGAGACGGAAGAAGCCAAGTGTGGCTTACCCAGATTTTTCAAGGAGCCGGCGTTCCTCCGCGCAGGGCTCCATGAGCAAGTCCATCATACCAGTAAAAGTCACTTCACAGAACATACTTCTGGGTGGGGGTTGGAGTGCACATCATCTGACTGGCAGGGGCTGCTCAACCAATAAGAGAGGCTCCCCCCTCCAAGCTACCCCCCTTTCTCCTTTGAGAATAAGAGAAGCTTCCCCACACTCTGGGGACAAGCCTCATTGACCACAATGGGAGTTACTTCTGAGTAGACACTAAATTGGTTTGTGTTGGGAAACACAGGGGGGACAGGAACTATCTCCTTTTCTCTCTCTCCCGCTTCCCCAACCCCCCTTACTTCCTCAAATAAACAACCCTCTCGGGAACACGGTGTTCCAGCTGCCCTGCTGTGATCAATCCAAGCTTCGACATCAAGGCTCTCTAAATGTGTTATTTCGATCATGGGAATCGCTGTGTGCATTTAGGGAAAAGCCTCATTGACCACAATGGGGGTTAGTTCTGAGTAGACACACATACGTTTGTGCTGGGAAAGAGGGAGGGGAAACAAAGGGATGAGAAACCAGCCCCCTTTCTAACCCGATGCTGCGTAGGATCAGATGACTGAAGGTGGAAGTCGTTACTTCCGAATGGCAATAAACCGAACAAGGGAGAATCGCAGCTTCGAGCAAGCGCTTCACAACCTTTAGGGAATTGGTGCTTTAAAATGTGTGTTTTTTTTGGGGGGGGGAGAATTTCTGTAAATTCCAGTGTGTGCATTCAGGGGACAAGCCTCATTGAGCACAATGGGAGTTACTTCTGAGTAGACACTAATTGGGAAACACAGGGACAGGAAACACCCCTTGACCCGGGTCCGGTGAAAGGCACGCCCCTGGGCAGGGCTAGCACACCCGAGGTCAACGCGGGGGTTGGAGCACACAGCAACTTTACTGCAGAAAACCTGACTTGGGGAAAAGAATCGGACTTTAAGTGGTCTCAGGAAATCCAGTTTTTCCCTGATAAGCTCTGGGGTGGCTACTGGATGGCCATATATCTCTAACGACCTCCAAACACAGCCAGCTCAGAATAAATCGCTCATGGAGACACCCCCCAGGAAGATGCCCACCTCACTGCCTCCTGCGATGCTGCTGACTGGCTTCAGGGAACATCTGAAGCAGGGCGGTGCTAGGTTCCTAAAGAGCTGGGGCACAGGTCTGTAGTGCAAATCTGCATGTGCACTGCCCCCCGCTTTGACTAAAACCCCAATTCAGTGCTTCAGAAAATATCCTGCTTCTCCTCAGACCAATTTGTAATCAATCCATTTCAACTCAGTACCGAACCTGAGTCAACCTTCAGAAAATGGAGGCTTTGTACTTCCTGTTGACTATCATGGGAAATTTAAAAACATTAACGTTTTTCTCTTGGCTAGGATTGAATGATAGTTGTAGGCATAATAGCCCCTTAGGAGAGGATTATGCCAGCTCAATGTCAGAAAAATAGGTGCAGGGGGTTTTGTACTATGTGCCTTTGTATTTTGATTTTCTTTTAAAGGGAACTTCCAAAAGCTTTTTTTATTTATTGGCAGAACTGGATAAAAGTATCAGTTACCCCACTGGAGGAAATTATGTCTGCCAAATGGCAGGATGTTAGCCACATGGTTTTTGTGCAAGACAATCTTGACGTTTTGAGGGTCTCCCCCCAAAATACATACTTATCTCCCTATGTTTCTTGTGGACCATTGTACTTAAAATTACAGACAGCCAGGGCCCCATCTACATGGCGCCCGGCTTGTCCATTGCATGGTTGGAGCTGCGCAGTTCCTGTGCTGTGGATGCTCAACAAGCCAGACATACAGGGCGAGTTACTGCACAGTTTTGCTGCAGTGCAGGAGCCTGGCAAGTGCTGTTGCTGCTGTGAGCGACTGCATCCCTCTCTGCTGAGGACCGGCGGAGAGAGGCACAGTTGCTCTCAGCGGCAGCAGCACAAAGTGCGACTTCCCTCTCCCATCACAACTGCACCCTCTCAGCAAAGCACTGGCAGGAGGGGAAGCAGGAGGGGAAGGGAGAGAGGGGAGGAGGAAAAAGGCATCACATTCATTGCCCGCCCCATGTCCACCACAAACCATGATGTCACCCCAAGGGATGGTTAGAGAGCACACCCCACCATGGTGAAGTCGCAGCAGCTGAAAAATTTGGAGGAAGACCACACCTTGGAAATCTGCATTTTCCAGGCGGAAACCATGGAAGACTGCGAAGTGGCAAGTGCATCATCTGTGCTGAGGAACCTCAACTCACACCTGCCCCCGGGTAAAAGCCAGATGTAGGGGCAGGTGTGAGTTGAGAGGTCCTAGAGAGGTCCTTCAGAAACCAGCAAAGTTTCAGATGGATAGGTGCAGTGGTTCATGTGGAAAGGGAGTTATCCAATTTGGTGGGGCAGTGATTTGCTTTCCCCTCCCTTAGTAAATTTGTATGAAAATGGCACATGTTATAGAGGTGAACATGCCCAGTTCTTTCAGTCTCTCTTCATAGGGCTTTGTTTCCACTCCCCTGATCATCTTTGTTGCCCTCCTCTGAACCCTCTCCAGTTCGTCTGCATCCTTCTTAAAGTGTGGTGCCCAGAACTGGACACAACACTCCAGATGAGGCCTAACCAGTGCTGAGTAGAGGGGAACTAGTACTTCCCGGGATTTGGAAGCTATGCTTCTATTAATGCAGCACCAAAGAGCATTTGCCTTTTTTGCAGCCACATCACATTGTTGGTCATATTCAGCTTGTGATCGACAACAATTCCAAGATCTTTCTCGCTTGTAGTGTTGTTGAGCCACGTATCCCCCATCTTGTAACTGTGCATTTGGTTTCTTTTTCTTAGGTGCAGAACTTGGCATTTATCCCTCTTCAATGTCATTCTGTTGTTTTCTGCCCAGCGCTCCAGTCTATCCAGATCACTTTGAATTTTGTTTCTGTCTTCCAAAGTATTAGCTATCCCACCCAATTTGGTGTCATCTGCAAATTTGATCAGCATTCCCCGCACCTCCTCCTCCAAGTCATTAATACAAATGTTGAAGAGCACTTGGCCCAGCACTGAGCCCTGCGGCACCCCACTCATTACCTCTCCCCAGCTTGAGAAGGTCCCATTGATAAGCACTCTTTGAGTCCAATTCTGTAGCCAACTGTGGATCCACCGGATCCTTGTTTCCGCTAGCCCACTTTGAGCTAGTTTGCTCATCAGGAGATCATGGGGCACTTTGTCGAAAGCTTTGCTGAAGTCGAGGTATATTCTGTCCACAGCATTCCCATGGTCTACAAGGGAGGTGACAAAAAATGAGAACAGATTTGTCTGGCAGGACTTGTTTTTGACAAATCCATGTTGGCTTTGAGTAATCACGGCATTGTTGTCAAGGTGCTTCCAGATGGATTGCTTGATCATCTGCTCCAGAATTTTACCAGGGATTGATGTCAGACTGACTGGTCTGTAGTTCCCAGGTTCCTCCTTTTTACCCTTTTTGAAGAAAGGGACAACGTTAGCCCTCCTCCAGTCATCTGGCACTTCCCCCGTCCTCCATGATTTCTCAAAGAGAATAGACAGCGTTTCTGAGAGTTCTTCTGCCAGTTCCTTTCTTACTCTAGGATGCAGTTAATCTGGCCCTGGAGATTTGAACTCATTCAAAGTCATTAGGTTTTCCTTGACCATATGCCTATCAATCTCAAGCTGCAATCCTGCCCCTTCAGCCTGTACTTCGCCTTTGCCAGGGGGGGGTCATAGACCCTCTTTTGGGAGAAGACTGAGCCAAAGTAGGAATTGAGCACCTCTGCCTTTTCTTTGTCATCTGTCATCATTTTGCCATCCTTATTTAATAGCTGAACAACCATTTCTTTCCTCTGCCTTTTACTATGCACATAGCTGAAGAAAGCCTTTTTGTTGTTTTTAGCATCCCTTCCTAACCTCAGCTCATTCTCAGCTTTAGCCTTCCTGATGCCATCCCTGCAATTCTGTGCTATCTGCCTGTACTCTTCCTTTGTTGGATATATCTTCCCTTTTCTCCCTTGCTTTTTCCTTCCCTTCTTTCCTCAGCTACTGTAAAGCCTCATCAGACAGCCACTTTGCTTTCTTGCATTTCTTTTTCTTTGGGATGGATTGAGTTGCCCTTCTTTGGAATTGGAATGTAAACTGACCTTTTCCAGTCTTGTGGCCACTGTTGAGTGTTCCAAATGTGTTGGCATATTGAGTGCAGCACTTTAACAGCATCATCTTTTAGGATTTTAAACAGCTCAGCTGGAATACTGTCATCTCTGCTAGCTTTGTTGTTACTAATGCTTCCTAAGGCCCACTTGACTTCACTCTCTAGGATGTCCAGCTCAAGTTCAGTGATCACACTCTCATGGCTATCAGGGACATTCAGATCTTTCCTGTATAGTTCTTCTGTGTATTCTTTCCACCTCTTCTTAATCTCATCTGCTTCTGTGAGGTCCCTGCCTTCTTTGTCCTTTATCATGCCCATCTTTGCTCAAAACGTTCCCTTGAGATCTCCGATTTTCTTGAAGAGAACTCTAGTCTTTCCCATTCTGTTGTTTTCCTTGATTTCTTTGCATTGTTCATTTAAGAAGGCCTACTTGTCTCTCCTTGCTATTCGCTGGAACTCTGTGTTCAGTTGGATATATCTTCCCCTTTCTCCCTTGCTTTTCGCTTCCCTTCTTTCCTCAGCTACTTGTAAAGCCTCATCAGACAGCCACTTGGCTTTCTTGCACTTCTTTTTCTTTGGGATGGATTGATTTGCTGCCTCCTGAACAATGTTACGGACCTCCGTCCATAGTTCCTCAGGCACTCTGTCTATCAGGTCTAATCCCTGAAATCTATTCCTTACCTCCACTGTATATTCATAAGGGATATGATTTAGGTCATACCTGAATGGTTTAATGGTTTTCCCTATGTTCCTCAATTTAAGCCGAAATTTTGCAACAAGAAGCTCATGATCTGAGCCACAGTCAGCTCCAGGTCTTCTTTTTACTGACTGTATAGAGCTTCTCCATCTTTGGCTGCAAAGGACATAATCAATCTGATTTCGATATTGACCATCTGGTGAGGTCCATGTGTAGAGTCACCTCTTGTGCTGTTGGAAAAGAGTATTTGCTATGATCAGCGTGTTCTCTTGGCAAAACTGTATTAGCCTTTGTCCTGCTTCATTTTGTACATCAAGGCCATGCTTGCCTGTTATCCCAGTTATTTCTTGACTTCCTACTTTAGCATTCCAATCCCCTATGATGAAGAGGACATCTTTTTTTGGTGTTAGTTCTAGAAGGTGTTGTAGGTCTTCATAGAACCGATCACCCTCAGCTTCTTCAGCCTCAGTGGTTGGGGCATAGACTTGAATTACTGTGATGTTGAATGGTTTGCCTTGGATTCATACTGAGATCATTCTATCGTTTTTGAGATTGTACCCCAGTACTGCTTTTCCCATCCTTTTGTTGACTATGAGTGCTACTCCATTTCTTCTAAGGGATTCTTGCCCACAGTAGTAGATATGATGGTCACCTGAATTAAATTCGCCCATGCCTGTCCATTTTAGTTCACTGATTCCCAAGATGTCGATGTTCAGTCTTGCCATCTCATGTTTGACCACCTCCAGCTTACCTTGATTCATTGATCTGACATTCCATGTTCCTAAACAATATTGTTCTTTGCAGCATCGGACTTTCTTTTCACCACCAGACACATCCACAGCTGAGTGTCCTTTCAGCTTTGGCCCAGCCTCTTCACTCTTTCTGGCGCTACTTGGAAATTCCCTCTGCTCTTCCCCAGTAGTATATTGGACACCTTCCGACCTGAGGGGCTCATCTTCCGGCGTCATATCTTTTAGCCTTGTGATACGTTCCATGGGGTTTTCTTGGCAAGAATACTGGAGTGGGTTGCCATTTCCTTCTCCAGTGGACCACATTTTGTCAGAACTCTCCGCCATGACCTGTCCGCCTTGGGTGGCCCTGCACGGCATAGCTTATGGCTTCACTGAGTTACGCAAGCCCCTTCGCCACAACAAGACAGTGATCCATGAAGGGGTTAACTTAATTACCTGCATTTATTGAAACATTCAAATGCTACATCTTTATCTTTACAAAACTTCCTTAAATACAGTGTTCTTGGTGTAAACTCCAGGGCAACCCTTGTAACGTCTTTGTACTGGACCATCAGCAACTTGAATCTTGAGGTTTGCCAATCATGGCCTTCATGACTTGTTTACAGGCTGTATGTTACTGGCATATCATTGTACTTTTGCCTGCACCTGTGTTTATAAAAATGTACAGAGACTGTTAAATATTATTTTGTTAAAATTAACAGCTAGAGACTTCCTTTCTGAGCAATAATCAACCTTCGACTGCGTTACTATTAACTGTAGGTGTCTCGTAATCCCGTCATTATTTGTTTATGGGCTGTATGTTACTGGTATATCATTGTACTTTGGGCTGCACCTCTGTTTACAAAGGTGTACAGAGCCTGTTTGTGTGTGTTCGTATTTCATTTGTTTGATTAATCATACTTGACATTTTTGATATTAAAGAAGCTTTACAGACATAAATAAACTCCCAGCTTTGAATTATAGTGAAAACCATTGTTATTTGTGGAATCTGCATGTCAAGACCTTTCCAATGAAGTGTGTTTCATGAGAATCAGTCAATGGGAAGGCAGTCAAAAAGGGATGACCAGCTGACTCCCAACTTTGAATTATAACTATAATGCAAATTTAGAATTACTAGTATTTACATTTCACCAATTTTAACAGTGAAATAAAGAATGCCTCTGAGCATATACAGAATGCATTTCTCTCACCACTGAGCACTTACAGTCTCCCTCTCCCCATTCTTTTTACAATAATCCCTTCTCATTCTTTTATCCACCAGGAACATTAAAATTGATGTTTAGTTTTGTGCAACTCTTCTCTAACTCCTCCTTGTTAATTGCAAGCTCTCATTGTCTCCTCCTCCCCATAGCTTAATTTCTTAATTTGTGTCAAGACTTCGCCAAGATTCAGCCAAGGAGTCGGTTTTCAAGACAGGATAAGTTATGGAGAAACACTGAGCATGTCCTAAATACCTTTCCTTCACCACTGAAGCTAGTGTCCATGCAAAAAGAAAAAGAAAAAACCAGCAGAAGATAGAATCATAGAATAGTAGGGTTGGAAGGGGCCTACAAGGCCATCGAGTCCAACCCCCTGCTCAGTTACCAGATGTGGGATACGTGGCTCAACAACACTACAAGCAAGAAAGATCTTGGAATTGTTGTCGATCACAAGCTGAATATGAGCCAACAATGTGATGTGGCTGCAAAAAAGGCAAATACTCTTTGGGGCTGCATTAATAGAAGCATAGCTTCCAAATCCCGGGAAGTACTAGTTCCCCTCTACTCAGCACTGGTTAGACCTCATCTGGAGTACTGTGTCCAGTTCTAGGCACCACACTTTAAGAAGGATGCAGACAAACTGGAGAGGGTTCAGAGGAGGGCAACAAAGATGATCAGGGGACTGGAAACAAAGCCCTATGAGGAGACACTGAAAGAACTGGGCATGTTTAGCCTTGAGAAGGGAAGACTGAGGGGAGATAGGATAGCACTCTTCAAGTACTTGAAAGGTTGTCACAGAGAAGAAGGCCGGGATCTCTTCTTGATCATCCCAGAGTGCAGGACACGGAATAATGGGCTCAAGTTACAGGAAGCCTGATTCCAGCTGAACATCAGGAAAAACTTCCTGACTGTAAGAGCAATACGACAATGGAACCAATGACCTAGGGAGGTGGTGGGCTCTCCCACAGTGGAGGCGTTCAAGATGAGGCTGGACAGCCATCTGTCAGGGATGCCCTGACTTGGATTCCTGCATTGAGCAGGGGGTTGGACTTGATGGCCTTGTAGGCCCCTTCCAACCCTACTGTTCTATGATTCTATGACCAGCCCATCTGATATCAACCCCTGCGAAAATTCTGGAGTAGATTATCAAGCAATCCATCTGTAAACACCTTGACAACAATGCAGTGATTACTCGAAGCCAACATGGATTTGTCAAGAACAAATCCTGCCAGACGAATCTGATCTCCTTTTTTGTTCAAGTAACTTCCCTTGTGGACCGTGGGAATGCTGTGGACATCATATACCTCAACTTCAGCAAAGCTTTCGACAAAGTGCCCCATGATCTCCTGATGAGCAAACTAGCTCAAAGAGGGCTAGATGAAACAACGATCCAGTGGATCCACAGTTGGCTACAGAATCAGACTCAAAGAGTGCTTATCAATGGGATCTTCCCAAACTGGGGAGGTGTAACGAGTGGGGTACTGCAGGGCTCAGTCCTGGGCCCAGTGCTCTTCAACATTTGTATTAATGACTTGTAGGAGGTGGTGCAGGGAATGCTGGTCAATTTTGCAGCTGACACAAAATTGGGTGGGATAGCGAATACCCTTGAAGACAGAAACAAAGCCCTATAAGGAGAGATGGAAAGAACTGGGCATGTTTAGCCTTGAGAAGAGAAGATTGAGGAGAGATAGGATAGTGCTGTTCAAGTACTTGAAAGGTACTTGAAAGGTTGTCACAGAGAGGAAGTCCAGGATCACTTCTTGATCATCCCAGAATGCAGGACACAGAATAATGGGCTCAAGTTACAGGAAGCCAGATTCCGGCTGAACATCAGGAAAAACTTCCTGACTGTTAGAGCAACACCACAATGGAACCAATTACCCAGGGAGGTGGTGGGCTTTCCCACACTGTAGACGTTCAAGACGAGGCTGGACAGCCACCTGTCAGGGATGCTCTGACTTGGATTCCTGCATTGAGCAGGGGGTTGGACTCGATGGCATTGCAGGCCCCTTCCAACCCTACTATTCTGTGATTCTATAACTTATTTCTGAATAAACGTGTGGAAGATCAAGCTGCAATCCTCCCTGTCAAAGTAACTTGAGCTGGAATCCTATGTACACTTTCCTGGGAGTAAGCCCCATTGAACATGACTTACTTCTGAGTAGACATGCATGGCACTGTATAAGTGAGTAGTATTTCTCTCCCCTTCACCACCACTACCCACATTTTTATTAAAGCTTTCCATTCACAGGAACATAGGATGCTGCCTTATCCTGGGTGACACCCTTTGTCCATCTAGCCCAATATTATTGACACTTACTGGCAGCAGTGGCTCTCCAGGGTTTCAGGCAAGATTTTTTCTTAGCCCTAACTGGAGACACTGGGGATTGAACCTGGGACCTTCTATATGTGAAGTATGTGCTCTACCACTGCCATTCCTGCCATTCCTGTTTTATATATGCAACTTAAAGTCAGGAGTCAGTTGGTCATCCCGTTTTGACTGCCTTCCCATTGACCAGTTCTCATGAAACACACTTCATTGGAAAGCTCTTGACATGCAGATTCCACAAATGACAACAGTTTTCACTATAATTCAAAGTCAGGAGTTAATTTATGTGCATGTAGCTTTCTTTTTAAAGAATTAGGCTATCTTCTATAACAATGTACTATAAAGCTGTATTTTTAATAGCAAAAAAGTCAAGTATAATAAACAAACAATTAATTGCAAATTGGAGCAAAATGAAATATGAACACAAAAAATGTATGTAAACATTTATAAACACAGGTGCAGGCCAAAGTACCATGATATACCAGTAACATATGACCTGTAAACAACTCATGAAGGGATTAAGAGACACCTACAGTTAAAAGTAACCCAGTCAAAGTTTAGTTTACACCAAGAACATTGTATTTAAGGAAGTTTTGTAAAGATGTAACACTTATAATGTTTAAATAAACACAGTTAGGGAGCAATCCTATCCACTAGACAGCGGCTAGACAGCCATAGGTTATGTGGTTTTCCGGGAACCAACCTCAGGGCCTGTGCTCAGAGGTCGGTTCCCAGAGAACTGACCTTCCCTCCCTTCTGCGCTGCCTCACAGGCAGTGCAGAACAACACCGAGGTCTGTGCTCCGAAGAAGAGTGCAGAGTGGCCACAATGGGGCATTCTGGGGTGGGAGGGCGGAAACGCTGGTATGACACATCCTATGTGTCGTCCAGCAGCCTCCTCCCTCACTCTGCCTTCCCGCGGCTAGACAACCGAAATTGGCTGTCTAGCTGCAAATGCAAGGCAAGAGACATGTCGGGGGAACAATCCCCTCTGTGCTTCTCCTGTCCAGCATTGGACAAGCAGTCACCTTCGAGTTCGAAGGCAGCCACCTATCCCCATAGGGTTGTGCCCTTAGTTAAGTTCAACCTTTCATTAGATTTGATTTCTCTCCATGGACTGTGCTTGCAGTGAACCAACTGGTTGGTTCTGGATAATGGCAATTGTCAAACAAAACATCCCCAGATTCCTTCCCCTCTAACCATGTGAATCCACTTCTCTCAAACATCTGGGGGGGGGGGAGGAGGAGGAGGAGGAAAACAAACCCTCTTGTCTGTTTGTATAAAGTCAAATCCAGTTCAGAATTTCCCTTGTCCACCACCCTCCCATCTTGAGAATTCCCCAAGATGTGCCCTGGACAGAATAGAGAAGAAAGACCAGGATAGGGGAGGGAAAAAGAAGAAAAGAAGAATGGTGATTAGAAATGAAGTGGGGATAGAGAGAATTCCCCAAGCCAACTTGCTCCATTCAGACAGGTAGCACTTCAGAGGAATTTAGGATGTTGTGAAGGGTTTATGAGGGTTGTATATACTTAAATTAATTTTATGAAGTGAGGTGGCTGTGGGTTTTTAATGTGTTAAATTTTGTTTGCTTTTTAAAAACTGTAAACCCTATTTTAAAGCCCCAGGACTTCCTGGATCATTACATCACAGAGTCCTAATCCTCTTTTTGGTATAATCTGTTGCCTGCAGTTATATGGGAGAAATTAAAGTGGAGAGGAAGAAAGAAGTTTGTGGAGGCTGGTTAAATTATTTGTTGTACTGAAGCTACTGAACTATGGCAGAAGCAAAAAGTTCCAGTTTGGGGCAGTAAAATCAGCTCCTGTGTGAAACATACCAGTATTTCATAGATTTCTCTTCCTGCTCTTCTCCTTCCCTCTTCAAAGTGACATTGCAAGCAAGCTCCCTGCAGTGGGCACCTAAGAGCAGTAGAAGAAAAATGAGTAAAGGCAGGGGGGGGGGGATAACAATGAGCAGACTATGGAAGGAAAGGTGGCAGTCTCTAGTTTAAAAGGCAAGTTCCTTCATGCTACACTCCCTATTGGCCTGCTAAGGAATGAGTCCTGAGGTCTGCTAGTAACTGCAAAGCTACTGAGCTCAGAGGGAAGAAGTAGGCTTATATTAAGACAGATGTTGACATTCGGGCAGCTCTAAAGATCCAGGACACAGGTCAGAAGTTCCAGGGCACAATCCTAGGTGTGCCCTGCTGTATCAATGCTTATGCACCACACCCAAGATCAGCTACCTGAGGCAGTCCCCTCACTCTGTCTAACAGTCCCACCAAAGTAGCACTAATTTGCCTCCATTGTGATTCCACAAAGAAGGCAAGGGCAGCCACTCAAGGATGCAATTGGCTGGGGCTGGAGGGTACTGGCTGGGTAGCAGAGCACACTGCAGGGCTGAAGGATTTTGGAGTCGTTCTGGAACACGTGGCCGACTGAAGAGGGGAGGTGGAAGCCATTGTAGACTGAGTTGCCAAATCCTTCTTTATAAACTCTTCCATTTATCTACAAATGCAACATTCCCAACAGACTTCAACAGGCTCTTGCTTTTCTAGCAAACTGAACGCAGGAGAACAAAGCCAAGGGGGGGAGCATGGGCGTCCCTTCTTGAAAGGTGATGGTCTCGCCCCTGCCACCACCTTCATAGTTTCCTAATTACAATCCAGACATTGCATAAGACACAGAGCTCAGTAGAAAAAGATGAGAGACCCTTGAGCGCAAATGAAATACCCAGGGCTTGCTTACTTTGTGCCTTTACTTATAATTCACTGCAGCAAAGTGCCACATGGCCCCAAAGACACACTGATCAAAATGGAGACCTTGGGCATCTGCTGGGAAGCGGTGCCCGGGTTTCCCTTCCTTGCACAGAAGGGTAGGACTCCCATTCCTCTGGGGGCAGAGAGGGGGCACCACTGCCCCTTCCATTCGAAGGGCAGCGGGATCGCATCCGAAGCAGCCCCTCCCCACTTTTGTCACTGAGCCCAGTGGGAGGAAGGGCCCGATGGAGCTCAGATCCCGCGCACGGCTGCCTGTTGGAAGGTGTCGGGATGCGGTGCCACCGATGAGCCCATCTGCGCCACTGCGGGAGCGGCCTCTGCCCACAGGCAGCAGGCGGCACAGTCCTGAGCAGCCATCCCTGGGAAGGCCCCGACAGCTGAGCAGGAGCCCGCCCGCCTCCCTCCTCACCTGGCAGCGGGCCACCTCGGCGCTCTGCTGGCCCTCGAGACTCTCCAGCTGCTTGCGGAGCGCGTCAATGGCGGCGCGGAGGGTCTCCATCTCTGCCGAGCGCGACTGCAGCCGCCGCCGGTACTCGACGGTCTCCTGGAGGATGCTGCGCACGGCGTCCTGGTTGCGGCTGGCCAGCTCGGCCACCGACGCGAACTTGGAGCGGTACCACTCCTCCGCGGCCCGCACGTTCTTGGTCGCCAGGCTCTCGTACTGGGCGCGGATATCCCGCAGCGCGGCCGAGAGGTCGGGCTTAGCGGCGCCGGCCGCCCGGCCGCCCTCCCGCGCCACCCCCCCGGTCAGCTCGGCTTGTGCCGCCAGCTCCGCGCGCTCCTCCCCCAGGAGCTTCTGCAGGAAGGCGAGCTCTGCGCGCAGGGCGCCGGCCGCCCCGTCGGCGTCGGAGGCGGCCAGCGCGGCCTGGGCAGCCTCCCGCCGGACGCGCCGCAGCGTCTCCTCGGCTTCCAGGCGCCGGCGCGCCTCCTGGGCATGCCGCTCACGCTGCTGCCCGCAGACCCGGCGCAGGCGGCCGCGCTCGGTCTCCAGGCGCGCGGTGTCGCCCTTCTCGGCGTCGAGCAGGGCCCGCAGGCCGCGCGCCTCCCGCTGGTAGAGCTGCGGGAGGCGCGCGGGGTCGCGCTGCTGGCGCCGCAGCGCCTCCAGCGCCAGCGCCAGCGCCCGGCTCCGGTGCTCCAGGTCCCGCACGCGCTCGACGTAGGTGGCGAAGCGGTCGTTAAGCTCCACCAGCTGCTCCTTCTCCTGGGCGCGCAGCCCGAGCAGCTCGGCGTCCAGGTTGCTCACCTGCGCCAGGTCGAGGCGCGCCAAAGGGTCGGCCACGGCGCCCGAGGGAGCCGAGAGGCGAGCGGAGCGCCGGGGCCCCGGGGAGGCGGAGGCGGCGCTCACCCGGACGGAGCGCACGCCGCCGCGATACCGACCCCAAGGCCTGCGCCAGCCAGACGCTTCGGAGTCCATCCGGCCCGCAGGAGGAGGGGCGCTGGGCAGACCTCCGAGCGCGCCCACCTTCCCGCGGGAGGGGCTGCCTGCCGGGCTCGTCTCCGCGCCGACTGCGAACTGCGGCACAGACAGCCCCCTTTATAGACGGGCAGCCGCCGCCGCCTCCCGGACAGCCAATCAGGACGCGCTGCATTAGCGGCAGGAGATTTTGCTGTTTGTCCGAGCGGAGGAGCAGCGAAGGCGAGCGGGAGGGGCGAGGGGCGAGCAGGAGTCCTTTCGTGTCCCGCTCTGTTCCGGCAGCCAGTCGCCCCGCAACGAGCCAGAGATGGTCCGGTGGCTCCGCAGCCTCCCATCCACCCCGAGAGAAGCCGCGAGCGGGCGGGGGCCTTCCCCGTTTCTGACAAGGTCGCGGGAAGGGTGCCCCTCCCCCGAGCAGCGCACGGATTTCCTGAGGGCGGCCCGTCTCGGCGGGCCCCACGAGGGGCTCCGCGCACGGCGGCGGGAGCGCTTTCCCGCCGAGGACCGCGACAGGACCGCCAGGGGCGGGGGCGGCCCTGCAGCACAGCCGCTGCGGCGGAGGCCCGGAAGGGCGGCCCTGCCCGGGACACGGCTGCGCCTGGACCGCCAGGCGTCGCCCTTGCGCCGCGGAGCCCGGCCAGCCTTCCGCTGCCGCCGCGAGCAAGCCGCGCGCTGCCGGCTTCCCGGTGCGGTCCACCCCCGCCGCCCGCGCCGCCACATACACGACTGCCCGGTTTGGGCCAAAGCAGGAGCCTCACGGGGGCTGGTCTCCCCACAGCTGCGAGTCTCCGCAGAAACATGAACTGGCTGAAATCACCCGCACCACCCCACCCCCGCATCGCCACCCTTCGCGTTCTGTGCAAGACGGAAGCTTATGAAGAGGGAGACAGCAACCACGGTCGCCCCGCACTGCCTGCTGAATGGGGTGACTGGATTATTAACGGGCCGGATGGCGGGTCTGTCCTCACCACTCATCACCCACTTTCGTCCTGTCCCGCTCGTGACCCATCTTCGCCTCTCCCTATGCCGTTTGGCCTGGTGTGGGTGCTGCGCGTCTCTGTGTTCCGGCTGGTGCACCAGAAAGGGACAGGACGATCGATCAGGGGGCAGCCGAAATGCCTCAGGCCACCCCAGCCCTGTTTGTGCCACATCGCTCATCCAATATGTTGTTGGGTGGGGGTGAGGGGGCAGTAAGGCTAATGGGAAACCCTGCTGACATGGAGGGTGGACAGGTAAAACCCTAATCCCTCACCTAAGAACATCAGAAGAGCCCTGCTGGATCAGACCAAGGCCGATCTAGTCCAGCATTCTGTTCACAGTGGCCAACCAGCTGCGTGTGGGAAGCCCATAAGCAGGACATGAGCAAACTGACACCCTCCCACCCATGTTCCCCAGGTCGTGTATATAGGCATAACTGCCTCTGCTACTGGAGGTAGCATATAGCCATCAGGGCTAGTAGCCATCAACAGCCTTATCCTCCAGGAATTTGTCTAATCACCTTTTAAAAGCCTCCAAAATGGTGTTCATCGCTACATCTTGTGGAAGTGAAATCCATAGTTTAACCATGTATTGTGGGGAGAAGTACTTCTAACTGCCGAGTCCAAACCCCCGCGCAGTGGCCAGCCCCCTCCTCTTTGGGGGAAATAAATGACGAGAAAGTACCTTCGGCCTAGAGAGGCTCCAAAACGTGGAAGGGGAGGCCTGCCCGGCATGAGATGCGGTGCACCTTGGGGTGGGGGGACCACAGTGGGGAGAATCCCCGGGCCGAGGGCACCCGTCGCCCACCAGTCACTTTGAGTGTTCTGCGGCCTTTTGTTCTGCCTTCGGCCGCAGGGAGCGGTCGGGGGAGCCGGGCTTGCGGTAGGCTTTGCCGAGCTTCCAGCACCTGGACAGGTCCGGCAGCCCCAGGGCGGCGGCTCCCCCGCGCTCCCCGCCCTTCCAGGCCCGCAGCCCAGCAGCCGGCCTCTCCCTGGCGCCGCTTTGCTCCCGGCAGGGCGGCCTGCGACGGCCCCAAGGGACCGCGGGAGCGGGCGAGACCCTGGCGGGCAGCCCCGGCGCAGAGCGGCCCCCGGCCCCACCAGTCCGACTCGGCCCGCTGCCTGCGGCGACCGCCGCGCGTGTGCGTGCGCGCGCTCTCCGCTAGAGGGCGCGCTCTGCGGGTCGCCGGCGCAGAAGCCGCAGGCGCGGGGCGCGGCGCGTGGCTCTGGGCCGGGAAGAGTTCGCCCTCGCGGCAGCCGTCGTGCGGAGGGGACGAGGCCTGGATGAGTCCCGCGTGGAGACCGTGACACTTTATTCTTGAAAAGAACAGTCGCCATGAAGGAGCGGCAGCTCTGCTGCAGGAGGAGGGGGCGGGGCGGCTGCGGAGCTCACGCGCGTGGCCGGCGGCGGAGGCTCCCGGCTGGCGGGTGGAAGCGGCCCCTTCCTCCCGCGCGGCTCCCTTTCGCTAGCCCGGCGTCTCTGCTCTGGCCCGCGGGCGGGCAGCTGCTCACACCAGGGCCGCCGCGCCCGAGACCGACGTGACCTCGTGGTCCTCGGCCCAGGGCTGCAGGTTCTGCAAGGCGAAGAGCGAGGCGTTGTGCAGGCAGAGCGGGTCGTGCTGCTGCAGCGGCTGCCCCAGGCTCTTCTGGAAGGCCTCTTGCTGGAGGTGCAGCATCAGTCGGTGGGCCTGCTGGCGCTCCGCCTCGCGCTCCTCCGCTGTTTGCCGCCTGCGGGGAAGACAGGGAGCGGGCCTCAGCAGCGGCGGCGGGAGGAGGGAGGCCGCCGGCACGAGGGCGGGGGCGCAGCGCGCGTGTCCTGGGCAGGGCAGAGTGTGACCCCGTGTGGCTCAGCCCGGGGGCAAGTGAAGGAGGGGGCGCGCCTGGGCACCAGCAGAATGGTCGCCTGTCCCACTGCCTGAGCCCCCCATCCCACCACGTGCGAGGGCACGCAGAACCCCCTTTCTTAATGACATGAGATGGGGCAGCTGTCGGGGAGGATGGGTCATTTCATTTTGTTTTCATGTATTATATTTCTATACTGCCCCAGAGCAGAAGCTCTCTAGATGGTTCACAAACACTTAAAAAACATTAAAATGCATTATATAAAGTATAAAACCATTCACATAATAACATAGAACAAATAGCACAAACAACAACAACAACAACAACAACAGTGTATATCCAAAACACTTAAAAACAATCAGCCACAGACAATCAAAGTGACTCCTTATATGCTGCCAAATGCCTAAGAGAAGAGGGCAGTTTTAACTTAGCACCAAAAAGATGACAATGTTGGTGCCAGGCAAGCCTCATCAGGGAGATTATTCCATAAATGGGGTGCCACCACCGAGAAGGCCCTCTCCCTTGTTGCCTTCCTCTGAGCCTCCCTTGGAGGAGGCACCCAGAGGAGGGCCTTGGATGAATTGCACTTTGCACCAGCACTTTGAATTGGGCTCAGAAGCATACAGGCAGCCAGTGCAAGTGGGGCAGAATCGGTCTTATATGTTTGGACCTTCTGATCCCTGTTATCAGTCTGGCTGCCACATTTTGCATAAGCGTCAGCTTCAAAGACAGCCCCACATACAGTGCATTGCAATAATCTAACTTGGAGGTTACCAGAGCACAGACAACTGAAGCCAGGTCATCCCTGTCCAGATAGGGCCTGGCTCAGCCTTCCTTTCGCTCACCTCTTGGCGGGTGCCCTCACTATGATGGGGCTGGTCCCAGGGCTCATCCCATCCCAGATCTCCCCTCCTACCTGCAGTCCCTCCTTGCCTGGGCTTACAGCAGCCCTCCGAGGTGGAGCAGTCTTATTAAGGTGCTCGTACTAAGCAACAGTAAGAACCAGACATGGAACAACCGATTGGTTCAAAATTGGGAAAGGAGTACGACAAGGCTGCATATTGTCACCCTGCTTATTTAACTTATATGCAAGGTACATCATGAGAAATGCCGGGTTGGATGAATCAGAGGTCGGAATTAAGATTGCTGGGAGAATTATCAACAACCTCCGATATGCAGACGATACCACCCTAATGGCAGAAAGCGAAGAGGATCTCAAGAGCCTCTTGTTGAGGGTGAAAGAGGAGAGTGCAAAAGCTGGTTTGAAACTCAACATTAAAAAAACTAAGATCATGGCATCTGGCCCCATCACTTCCTGGCATATAGAAGGGGAAGAAATGGAAGCAGTGACAGATTTTACTTTCTTGGGCTCCAAGATCACCGCAGACGGTGACTGTAGCCATGAAATTAAAAGACGCTTGCTCCTTGGGAGGAAAGCTATGGCCAACCTAGACAGCATAGTAAGAAGCAGAGACATCACCTTGCCGACAAAGGTCCGTCTAATCAAAGCTATGGTTTTCCCAGTAGTAATGTATGGCTGTGAGAGCTGGACTATAAGGAAGGCTGAGCGCCGAAGAATTGATGCTTTCGAACTGTGGTGCTGGAGAAGACTCTTACGAGTCCCCTGGACTGCAAGGAGGTCAAATCAGTCCATCCTAAAGGAAATCAACCCTGAGTGCTCATTGGAAGGACAGAGACTGAAGCTGAAGCTCAAATATTTTGGACACCTAATGCGAAGAGAAAACTCCCTGGAAAAGACCCTGATGCTGGGAAAGACTAAAGGCAAAAGGAGAAGGGGACGGCAGAGGATGAGATGGCTAGATAGCATCATGGATGCAATGAATATGAACTTGAGCACACTCCGGGAGAGAGCGCAGGACAGGAAGGCCTGGCGTGCTATGGTCCATGGGGTCACGAAGAGTCGGACACGACTGAACGACTGAACAACAACAACAACTGCAGACAAGGAAGGGCACAGGGAGGGGCTGCGGCTCGCCTAAGGACCCCCGCCCCCGCCACCCACACTCACACTTCGTGCTCAGCACCAAGCTCACAGCCTTCCTGGCCAGGCTCCCCCGCCCCACGCCCCTGCCTCTGCCTCGCGCCCCCTCCCTCCGCGTGGTACCTCCACTTGGTGCGGCGGTTCTGGAACCAGGTCTTAACTTGGGCGTCCGTCATCTTGAGGGCCTTGGCCAGAGCTGCTCGCTCAGCCGACGCCAAGTACTTCTGCCTGTGGAAGCGCTTCTCCAGCTCGCAGATCTGCGCCCGCGTGAAGGACGTTCTCGGCTTCTTGCGCTTGGGCGGCGTGCGGTTCTGGTAGGGGTGTCCGACGCGCCGGGCTACGGAGAAGGGCGGCAGCGCTGCTGCGGGCAGAGCAAGAGGGCGGCAGGTGCCCTGTCAGGCGATTGAGGAGTCCCGGGATGCTGCGGGACCCTGTCCCGGGACCCCCACCAGGAAGAGAGGCCCTCTCCTCCCCGCTCCTGCCCCCCCTTACCTAATGCTCGGCCTCGACATTTCCAGGGCACTGGGAAGCCCCCCCCCCCGCAACCTACCTAAGGCTCCTCCTCCTCCTGTGGCCCAGCAAGGACTGGGTGGGGGAGGGGAGTCGCCAGAAAACTCCCTTGTCATTCGCCCCCACGCCCCCGAGGCCGCCCACAGCCCACCGCGATCCAAGCGGCGGCCGTCCCGGAACAGCGCCGGGACTGCCGTTTGGCCATCGCCGCGCTTCCTCTGACGGCGGCCTCGCAGAGTTTTCTTCCGTCTCCTCCCGGCACAAGGAGGGGGGCGGCTCCTTCCACCCTCTGCGGCGGAGCCCTTTCGCCAGTCCTCGCCGCCGACTCTCAGCCTGCCGCGTTCTGGTTCAGGGGGCCGGGAGCCGCGGGGATCCTCCCGCCCCCAGAGCCTCCTCCCCGCACCCCCCACACCCGGCAAAGTCTCTGAGCAACTCCACGCCGTCGGAAGTCGGCATAAGGAGGTGGAACAGACCATCTCCTGCATGAGAGGCCTGGCCCCGCCGACCAAGAAAGCTGGCCAGGCCTCGGCAGGTCCACCAGGCAGCAGCGCTCTCTCGGTCCCTACCAGGCAGGGGAGCGGATCCATTGTTATCAGCCTGGGATCCCGTAGGCTATTCAGACGGGGAAAGACTCTGGGGCAGAGGTGTGCGGGGAGGCATAGTCCCCCCCGCGGGGGGGGGGGTGGAGGGCGAGCGCATCGAAGTCGAGTCTTTTCGCAAAGATCCATCTTGGCTGGAAAGCAAAACCAGGTTCTCTGGCTTCTGTCCATTCTACTGGGCGGAAGCTCTTGAGGAACCCCGAAGCTTGCGCCCTTTTCCGTGCACTTTCCAAAGACGTCGTATTTGTGAAGGGTTGGGGGGACACTTTCACAAGGCGGGTGAGGTTCCGCCCTGGGCCTTTCCTTTTGGGGCTGAACCTCAGGCAGCCCCGGAACAGATTCAGACACTGACAGGGAGATCCAGCAGGCCCGGGGAAAGTGGATGGAGCTGAATGGAGAAGTCCCAGGCAGTTTAATTACGTTAATTACGCTCCGTGGAAGGGAGGTTTTCTTCCAGTGCAGGAGGGGGGTTCTCATGCCAGGGTGAGGGGTCCTGCTACGAGGTGAGAGCACCTGACTCCTCTGGGGGAAGAGGGCTGCCTCGGCCAGGTGAGGATGGCTGGATCCGACGATGAAGGGGCGTTGGGACGGCCGGCCTGTTCCAGCACAGGGTCAGAGGAAGAGGGATGCGGGGGCGGATAAGGTACGAGGGAATCTCACCTGTGATCCGGTCCTTCGCCAGCCGCCGGCTGTTCTCCATCCAGGGAAAGGTGAGGCTGGCTCCCCCCGCCTGGGCATGGACGGGCGCGGAGGGGACGGGCCTGTGCGCGGGCACTCGGATCACTCCGCCGCTGCCCGCGGAGGGGCCCCCGGGAAGGCCGTAGGCGCCGAAGGAGCAGGCCGGGTTGTAGTCTGCCGCTCCATAGCCGCTACTGTAAAGCGACAGCTCCGCCTCCCCCGGCGCCCCGACGGCAGCCGCGCAACTGCCTTGCTGCTGCGGACATCCCAGAATCTGATCGATGCCGAAACGGATGGGCTCGTGGGGCGGCGGCGGCGTGTGGACGGAACTTTCCTGCCCCAGTCCCGAGGGCTCCATCCTGCCCCTCAGCAGCAACGCGGGTCCTGCATGCCCGCGCCCAGCTGCTCCTGGTCCGCGCTGAGGAGCAGCACTTTCTCTACAGCGTCCAGAAAGCTTTCCCCGAAGGCGCGCCCCGAGCGGCCCTGGTGGAGCTCACTGCCGGGCTGCATGGCCCGGCTGTGGCCCCATGAGAAGCAGCCGGACAGTGGGAGGGCCCCTCCGGCGGCGACAAAGGCAGGGGCGCTCTCTCGCGGGGCCGGGCGCTCTGCCGCCGCCTCTCCGATCTGGACATACCCGGACAGCGCAGGGGGGGCCGAGGCTGCCAGCGCTTTTCTCCCAGTCTCCATCTCCGCCTGCCAAAAATCTCCGGCTCCAACCTTCTGATTGGCGGCCTCCGGCAGTGACCGACGGGCCGTCGCCTAGAATGGGCGGGCCGGGAATGATAGCAAGGGGAAACCGCCCTCGAGCTACCCTTCCTCCTCCTCCTCCTCCTTAGTCCCCTCGGGTTGAGGGGCGAGGCTGAGTTCCTGGGTGGGGAGGGGGCTCCCACCCCCACTCGAAGGAACCGACGCTTGGCGTCACCGCGGCCAGAACCCCCCCCCCCCATCAATCACATTCGCCTCGGAAAGGGAGAGCCCCAGGCAGACTCACTCCGCTGGGCCGCTGGGTGGGGAAGAGAAGGGTTGGCCAGGAGATAGCGAAGGAGGGGATGACCTCGGCTCTCTCAGGCTCTGCCCCAGCCCGACCTGATCCGACGCGCCGATTCCCCGCGACTGGGCCACTCGCGTCCCACCGGCTGCCATCTCCAGTTCCAGGGCCCGGGTTAGTTCTCCGCTCACTCGTTCGCGCAGTCATGGGGTCTGCTTTCTCCAGTCGAGGTCTCTGCGCCTCCAGGCTCTTCCAGACGGACGGGCTGAAATCCACTGTGCAGCACTAAAACCCTTTCCCAGATTTCACCAAGTCTAAGAATACAACACAGCCCATTTCTTGATTAAGCCTCTGAAACTGTACGCTGTCACCCGGACCAGGACAAGTCCCTAACAGAGGCTTCCGCGGCGATTCGCTGAAGCCACCCGCCCCACGGAAGCGGCGAGAGCCACTCGGTCCAGTGAGGGCAGGCTGCCCGGACCCCCAAACCTCGAAGAAACGGGGACGGGGACGGACTTCGCGGCTACCAACCCCCTCGGCCACCCCACCCCACCCCCGCGTTTAAATCCCCTACCGCGCTCACAGGGCCCAGCCTGAACCTCTCAGCTCCCAAGGCTACTGGGCACCTCTCCTACCCAGTGTCCTGGAAAAATTAATCCACACCTGTGTTTGGGAGCACACTCCCTTCAGAGACTTTATTTGGCCAAAGTAAATCACAACTCCGCAGCTGTTGGGGAGGAAACCCAGGCAACCACAACAGCCAGGCTGCGGTACAAAGCTCCTCTCCTTTCATCCCCAAGCAACATATTATATAGTTTTGCTATTATCATATGAATTATAGACTTGTTGACTTATTGATCAACTGATTAACTGATTCACAAACAAATGTTAATGAGGAATCAGCAGCTACAGAAGGGTAGAGAAAGTTGCGAATCACCACAAGGCTGCTCTTTCTGACTGTCACAGATTTCCAAGTTGCTAACCACAGACTTGTACTTCCTGCTTCTAAAAGTATTATTAGTCTCCAGCATTTCTTAGTTATAAACATATTTCTCATCCTTTATTTTTCTTTGGAACCGTGTTGATTTAAATAATGCGGCCTAGTAAGGTCTGAATCAAAAACGCTAAAGCTCGAGCCCTCATTTTCTCGTTTCTTGCCCTTTATTTTTTTTCTTCTACGCAAGGCGAAGGGTGCAGCGTCACTGGCAGAGTGAGTCCCACTGGGTTCGTGTTGGTACTCCTGTTGTTCAGGATGACAGAGTCAGCCATGATCCATACGCAGAAAAGGCAATACATAAGACTATTATGACCGCGGATTATGTGCCGAAATTCCGCGAATATCCTCGGTTCGACTTTTAGGTAAAAAGCGATTCCACCCCCCCCCCCCAACAACAACAACCTATTAAATGCGGCCTCTCCTCGATTCAAGCACAATGACCACGGCGATCATTATTCTTCATTCGTCGTCTCTCTTATGGAACTCCTTTGAGACCCTGTGCGTTGAGAACCGCTGCCGCCCCCACGCCTCAGCCTCTCATCTGAAGGTGCCCTGATCTCCTCGGTAGGACCACTCAGTCAAAGGAAACCCGGGCTGCTCGGGAGGAAGGAAGGAAGGAAGGAAGGAAGGAAAACGACTGCCAACTTGGCGGTTCCCGGGGGTGGCTTTTTGGCCTTTTCAGGTACCTAGAATCCTAGGAGTTCCGAATAAACAGGCTTAACCTCCCTCTTCAGAATTCCCTCGAAAAATGACCGTTTGCTAGGAGCAGAATCTCTCAGAAATTCGGCGAGAGGAATACACACACACATACACAGAGGGTGAGGGAGAGGGAGGGGAAGAGAGAGTAACAAAACAGAAATATTAAAACCTTACAGCAGAAGGTTTCGGCTTGGGACTTCTTCAGCAGTTCCAATATATGTATTTGACATTGTATCTATCCGATTTTCTTTTTTGAAAAATCTAGCATCCGTTCTCCTTAGAAGGAGAACGAAAGAATCAACCGCGAGCATTTTTCCGCCTTAGATAAAACCCGGCCAAGATGTACATCGGAGGGCCAGGGCCTGGCAGAGGCAGGAACTCTCTGAGTTCAGCATCGGGACCTCACCACACGAAACATTCATTGTTTCATCATCATCAACAACAGTCACAGTACCATCGAAACCGCAGAGGCTGTAAAGTGAAATAGGACGAGGCTAGACGCCCGGAGGGCGCGGCGGCCCCGCTCCTCCTCTCGGGAGCGGCCGGCCCCGGCTGCAGCAACCGCCAAGCCGCGAGATCTGCCAGTTTTATCAAACCAAATTCACGCCAACTGGCACTCCCATAGGGAGTTAATAAAATTGATACACAAGGCCGGTGTGAAAATATACCCGAGAGACTCGATCGGGAGGAGGAGAGGAGGGAAGGGGAAGAAAATCGCTCACGAGCGGAGGAGACTCGCAGGCAGCGATCGGCGGTCCCTCCGGCGGCCGGGCGGCCTTTCTGGATGAGAGGCTGCGAAATCCACGTCTGCACTGAAGACCGAGGCGAATAACAGCAGCAGTTACAATAATCGCATAAGTCGGTAAGGAGGGGAGACCCCCCCCCGCGCGGCAACAGCCTTCCACGCGTTGCTCCGAGACCGAGCCGGTTTCCTGGGCGGAAGGGTAGCCCAAGGGCCACCGGCGACAGCGGCTCAGCCGAGGTCCCCTCTCCATTCACGGGGTGTGTGCGCGGCTGGAGACCCAGGAGTCAGAGGCGCACCCTGGGCCCAGCTCGGCGGGTCCCCCTCCCCATACATTGGCCCCGGCGGCGGCGGGAATATTCCATCCACCGTGTCTCCGCTTTGAGAGCGGAAGAGGCCTCGGATCGGGGCGGGCGTGGCCCGGAGCGGGGAGAGTACCCGCTCCACTCTCGCCTGCGCCGTCTGTCTGGGGCGTACCCCTTCAGCATCCCTCCAGCTGGGGCCCCCACTCACCGGGCTGACCTACCCGGCCAAGAAGCAGGAGACGAGCGCCAGCCCCCCCCCCCCCCCCGTGGCGCTCAGGAGTCCTTCGGCTTGTTGGGGAGGAATTGGAAAGGGGCCTCCTTTTCTTTCTCCCAGGCTGCAGACGTCGAAAGGCTGAGCAGGTGTGCCGGCCAGAGGGAGCCCAGTGGCTGGAGCGGGAGAGGGGAGGACTTGTCCGCATGTTTTCGCTGGCCTCCGCCTGGGGAGCCGGAGGGGGGTGCGCCGTTGCTGGGGCGCCTCTTCCCCGATCCCCGCTTTAGCGCCCCCTCCCCTTGCGCTTGTGCGCCAGGAAGGGGGCTTTGGCTCGGCCGCAGCGGTGCAACTACAGCTGGAACTCGGGGCGACGTCCAGGGCCCGATGGGGGGGGCAGGGAATGACCATCTAGAGGGCCAGGCAATTGGCCCACCTGCTGCTGGTGGGAACATCATTCCGTACTCCTTATCTTTAAAAACAGAAGGGCATGCCCATGCCCATGTTATTTTTACTTTAGATACCAGTTATCCTTTCTACCACAAAATGGTGTTCACTCCAAGGTAAATGCTTTTCGCATCGGGGTAGCGGAAACAATATCCATTTTATTCCCATAGTCATGATGTTGCTAGGATCTAAATGAGAAACTATACATGCTCCAAGTATTTTAAAAAATTGGGATTGTGTGTTTGTTTTTCTTTAACTTGCCAGGAATGTAAAAGTTGTAAAGCATGGAATGGGGTAGCAGTGGGAGAATGCAAAGAGAAATGACAGTTGTGTTTCACAAGTGACTTCAGGCTCAGGGCCATCTGAAGTCACCCCATGAAGTCCAGGGTCTGAACTGTCCTTGCTGTGCCAGGGGCTGGGCCTCTTTGGAGTCCCCTGTACTGGTGTAGTGGAGGCAAGGCTCGCTGCCCCGGCACTTTTTCATTAGCAGGGACTCTGATGTCATCTGCCACCTCCTTCAGAATTCCCTGTTCCCTCTGAGCTTAGTTGCGATCCTCACTGTAGCTGTGGGGGGAATGAATTTTCCAAACAACAATATATTGTTCCATGTTGGAATACAAAGTATTTGGGATGACTTGGTTTGGAATGGACAATTAAGACCTGTTTGCATTAGATGACTTGGTTTGGAATGGACAATTAAGACCTGTTTGCATTACCAAAGACATGCTCCTGGTGGAGATGAAAGCTAGAACTGTTTTGTTGATATGGATTGACAGGGCTGCCTGAAATTTTTGGACTGCCCTTGGATATTGTTACAATGAGCTCCTGCATTTCCAAATTTACCACCACAGGTGTGTGCGTGTGTGTGTCAATCCAGCTGGGTGTGTGGACGTTTCTGTTGAGGGGGGAGATATAATGAAGGAGCTTAGGGAAGGCCAATGGGTAATGTTGGGGCACTAAGGGAGTGTGCAAGGGGGCTGTTTAAATGAGAAGGGATCTGTCCATGATGGCTGAATTGAGAGGGTGAAGCTTCCATAGAGTATCATATTTTGAAAACCTAAAACGTTTGTGTCTGAGTGAGTGAGTGAATGAGTGGGTGAAAAAGATTTTAACACCCCTGCATTTTTCTCAGATGTCCAATTGAAATACCCCTGCCTTACTCTCAGCTGCACTGTTTTTGGATCCCAGTTGAAAGCTGTATATCTTACAAGGTTGTACAATCTTAGAAGTGGCATGGCTGTGAGGGGGGCATGGCTGTGACCGTCAGGAAGGCACCCTGCACTTGCTACGCGACTGGTCCCCTGTCCAGCCCTGAGAGGCCCTGCCCATGCGGCTTTGGGGGCGCCCGAGGAGGCTGCATGGCTCAGTCCGAAACAGCACCCCGCCCCAGATTCTCTGAACACCCGCTCCCCAAGAGACCAACTAGTCGGACGCATGTTGCCATTCCCTCACTGAGCCAAAGTTCCTTTCTGGCTCTCGGTGCTGTATTCCTGGGATGACCGAAGCCACCTCAGGCTGCTTCCAAGTCCAGCCGCAGCCACCGCTCCAGCTCCGTGTTCGTCTTCCGAGCCAGCGTAGCAGAACGGCACCTCGCGTTCCGAAAGCGGCCGCCGCCGGGACCATCCAAGAAGAACTGGAGCCCCGCCCCCTAGTGGGGCGAAGCTACCGGCCCCCAAGAGGCGACTGAAATGAGATGTTCCCACCGCAGCTTGCAGGGCGAATGTGAATGAAGCCAACTCCAAGGGAGGAAAGCCACGCGGAATTCAACGAAATAACCCCAGCGGTGGAAGATTTCTCCGTTTGTTTTCCTTTCCTCCCCCCCCCCCTTTACTGCGAGGTGCTACAGCCTCAGTCCACATTCACCACAAGCAAGGGATCTCAGGCCTCACACGCTGAAAATTCACCCCCCCCCCCCGTTTTAATTGCTGTGGGAAACACCGATCGGAGGGGGTCGGCCCAGGATACTGTGTAATGTGCCAGGCGTGTGCGTGTGTGTTTGTGGGGGGTGCTAAACTCTGCTGGGGCCCTGTTGGTTTCTGAAAGAGAACAGCTCCTCGTTTCGGGGGGGGGGGGCAGTCCTGATCCGGAGCGAAGCGCGAGACCGGGTTCACCTTCTAGGGGACCGGCCCTGCTTCTTCCGCCTGTGTTCTCTGGAGGCTGAGGCAGGCAACGCGTTCTCCCACCCGCCCAGGTGCTGGCCGAGGGCTGGGAGGCGGGGGAGGGCGGCGATGTTTACCCTGAGACGGGGCTACAGAGAAGGACGGGGCGTGTGCGGGTCAGTGCTGGGATGGTCCTCGAATGGATCATGGGGTCCTGTATATGCGGCTGGAGGTCGTTTCTGTCGCGATCTCCGCTTCTGGATCCACCCTGGAACTGGAAATCCACCTCCCCCCCCCCCCAGTATCTACTTCTCTCTCCAGGAATGGCTTCGGAACGTCTGCCGAGGCAGCGGGGTGGGGGGCAGGGACGCCCACTGGGGGTGAGAACTTCTGGAAAACGAAGGCCCCGATTCAGAGGCAGCACATCTCCGACGGCCACGTGCTGGAGACCCTCCGTGGGAAGTGGCTGCCGTCCCCCCTCGGCCCCTCGAGCGCAGCTACACTGCCGGGGCACTGAGGCCCACCGGCGTCTTGAAGGCGGCAGGAGGCTCGTCCGCGCTTTTGCTGCGACAGACGAGAGCTCCGCGGCCCCTCGGGAAGCGGCTGCCCGCGGGCACGGCAAGACTGCTCGGCGGATGGTTCCCCGGGCCGCATCCAGGACGGGCCGCGCTGCGCTCCTGTGTCGTGTGGGCCTCGTGAGGCAGCCGCACTCGGACGCCTTCCGCAGCCTCCCGCCTTCCGGCGGGCCTCGCGGAGAGGCCCTTCCTAGCGGGCGGGCGGGTCACTGGCCCCTTCTTTACTGGAGACGTGACCCTGAACTCCCGGCAACACAGCACTGCGCGCCCGCGGGGCGAGATGTGGATCAGGGCCCAGCGGAGCAAAGAGACGCCTCAGACAGCGGCCGCCCGCCGCGCCCGTCCCCTCGGCCAGGGCCCTCGCGCGCGCCAGGCGGGGCTGAGGCCGAGCGGAGGAGCGATGCAGCCAGCCGGGCCCACGCGGCGCCTCCTCGGGATGCAGGCTTCCGGGCGGGGGAGGAGGCTTCCCGCCCTTGGCAGGCTGATGCAGAAGAAGGACAGGGCAAACGCGGCTGCGGGGAAGCGCCCAGAGGGCGGAATGTTTGCTGGTTCCGGGGAGAGGGATGGGTGGGCGGAGAGGGGAGCCCGCGGGGAACGCAGGCGCGAGGGGAAGGGCGCTTCGTCACCGGGTCACCTCACGCCCTGGAGGGGGCCTTTGTATCAGCAAAGAAGCTGCGCGCCCGCGCAGGTCTTCCTCTCCGGGCCAGCGATCGGGGGCTGTCTCCGTCGGCCAAATCCCTCAGTTCTGAGGGGGGCTCTGTCGCCCTGGTCTTGCCCTCCACGCGTCCAAAGCAGCGTGCGATCCTCGGCCCAGGAAGGTGCCAACGGAGGAGCCGGCCCGGACCCAGAGAGGCTCTCCAATGCGTCCGAAGCACCCCGGCGGCTTCGCGCCCATCCAGGTCCGGGCGATCTCCTGGTCAGGAGCGCGATCCCAACCCTAGAATGGAGGGAAATGCTCCGTGGCCCCTTGCGTCACTGCCGTCCACCAGCTGGAGGGGCGGGGGGGGGGCAGGAAAGAGGGCGTGGTTGCTTTGCCAGCGGGACAAGCCCTCCACTCCAGAGAAGAGCTGCCTCCCTCCAGGCCTGAAGTGACCGCTCCCCCAAATCTGCCCTCACGCTCAGAGATGCTCCAGCCGCCTCTACGGTCACCACTGCATTATCCTTGATGGAGTTTGTCTCCAGTCCACAGCTCTGGCCGGTGCAACCGAGCCTGTTTCTCCTTCCTCCTTCCCTGAAGGGAGAGGGTAAAAAAGCAAGGAAGAGAAGGTGCAATCGCATGGCCCCGGCACAGGCCTTGGCCGACTTCCACTGGTGCCTCTGCTGGTGCTTGCTGTAGATACCACAGGCAAAGTGAAAGGAGCAGCCTCCAAACACTCCCAAAAGAGGTGGCAAGAAGCCTCCGGGAGCTTCAGGTACCCAGGATGGCTCCCTTCTAGACAGGAAGGACTCAGTGACTCCCACAGCCCGAGGGTGACGCCAGAGCTTATGTGCAGCCAGATGCACTTATTGGGAAGTCACACGTGTGTCAGAGAGGTGTGTCCCATCCCGCACAATTGTTCCTCTTCCCCAGAATATGCCTCCATGCCTCAGCAGCTCTGGCATGTTGTGTGTGCCCAGCCCTGAGGGGTTAATAAGGTCCTATTCCAGGCATGGAGATCATCTCCTTGTGAAAATCAAGAGAACCAATTCTTAAAAATCAGGGAATAGAAAATGGAGTGTAGCTGAGCCCAGGTTGTGCCTGCCAGGGAAGCTGCTCTGTCCTAAATCTCTGTGTCGGGAATCTGCCTGCAGTGACAACAACAGGACCCAGACATCCCAAACCAATCTAGATCCTATGGTTTCACATAACTACTAGATCCTATGGTTTCAGATAGCTACTGCCCAGTGTCAAATTTGCCATTCTTGGGCAAGGTGCTGGAGCGTGTGGTGGCCTCACAACTCCAAACCGTTTGGGATGAAACTGATTACCTAGATGCATTCCAGTCAGGTTTCAGGCCTGGTTATGGGAGGGAAACTGTCTTGGTCACCCTGGTTGATGACTTACACTGAGGAATGGATAGGGACAGTGCAACTCTGTTGGTTTTTCTGGACCCCTCAGCAGCTTTTGATACCATTGACCATGGTATCTTTCTGGATCATTTATCTGGATTGGGCTTGGGAGGCACAGTTTTAAAGTGGTTCTGGTCCTTTCTGGAAGAGTACTCACAGAAGGAGGTGCTGGGGGACTTCTGTTCCACCCCATGCCCATTACAGAAAGTAGAGGAAGGAACTAGAGGATCAGCTATCCTTGACTTGATCCTAACGAACAGAGATGACTTAGTGGATAAAGTAGCAGTTACAGGAACTCTGGGGGAAAGTTATACTTGAGTTCTTGGTTCTAAGGGAAGCAAAAGCCGAGTGTAGTCAAACGCGTACCCTGGATTTTAGGAAAGCTGATTTTCATAAACTCAGAACAATGATCAGTAAGGTCCCATGGCAAGCGACGCTAACGAGAAAAGGAGTCCAAGATGGGTGGGAGCTTTTAAAAAAGGAAATTCTCAAGGCACAATCACAAACAATTCCAACAAGAAGAAAAGGTGGAAGACAACAGAAGAAGCCAATGTGGCTTCACAACAAGCTTAGGGATGACCTGAAAACAAAAAAGGACACATATAGGAAGTGGAAAGAAGGCCAAGGAACAAAGGAAGAGTACAGGCAGGTAGCACAGAATTGCAGGGATGGCGTCAGGAAGGCTAAAGCTGAGAACGAGCTGAGGGTAGGGATGCTAAAAACAACAAAAAAGCTTTCTTCAGCTACACGCATAGTAAAAGGCAGAGGGAAGAAATGGTTGTTCAGCTATTAAATAAGGATGGCAAAATGATAACAGATGACAAAGAAAAGGCAGAGGTGCTCAGTTCCTACTTTGGCTCAGTCTTCTCCCAAAAGAGTGTCTATGACCCCCCTGGCAAAGGCGAGATACAGGCTGAAGGGGCAGGATTGCAGTTTGAGATCAATAGGCATATGGTCAAGGAACACCTCATTACTTCGAAGGAGTTCAAATCTCCAGGGCCAGATGAACTGCATCCCAGAGTCATAAAGGAACTGGCAGAAGAACTCTCAGAACCACTGTCTATTCTCTTTGAGAAATCATGGAGGACAGGGGAAGCGCCAGATGACTAAAGGAGGGCTAATGTTGTCCCTATCTTCAAAAAGGGTAAAAAGGAGGAACCTGGGAACTACAGACCAGTCAGTCTGACATCAATCCCTGGGAAAATTCTGGAGCAGATGATCAAGCAATCCATCTGGAAGCACCTTGACAACAATGCCGTGATTACTCGAAGCCAACATGGATTTGTCAAGGACAAGTCCTGCCAGACAAATCTGATCTTTTTTGATCAAGTAAGCTCCCTTGTGGACTGTGGGAATGCTGTGGACAGAATATACCTCGACTTCAGCAAAGCTTTCAACAAAGTGCCCCATGATCTCCTGATGAGCAAACTAGCTCAAAGAGGGCTAGATGAAACAACGATCCGGTGGATCCACAGTTGGCTACAGAATCGGACTCAAAGAGTGCTTATCAATGGGACCTTCTCAAGCTGGGGAGAGGTAACGAGCGGGGTACTGCAGGGCTCAGTCCTGGGCCCAGCGCTCTTCAACATTTTTGTTAATGTTTTAGAGGAAGAGGTGTATTTGAATGCTGATCAAATTTGCAGATGACACAAAATTGGGTGGGATAGCTAATTCTTTGGAAGACAGCAACAGAATGCAAAGTGATCTGGATAGACTGGAGCACTGGACAGAAAACAACAGAATGACATTTAACAGGGATAAAGGCCAAGTTCTGCACCTAGGAAAAAGAAACCAAATACACAGTTACAAGATGGGAGATACCTGGCTCAACAACACTACAAATGAGAAGGATCTTGGAATTGTTGCAGATCACAAGCTGAATATGAGCCTTGTGGCTGCAAAAAAGGCAAATGCTCTTTTGGGCTGCATTAATAGAAGCATAGCTTCCAAATCCAGGGAAATACTAGTTCCCCTCTACTCAGCACTGGTTAGGCCTCATCTGTGTCCAGTTCTGGGCACCAGAGTCTAAGAAGGATGCAGACAAGCTGGAGAGGGTTCAGAGGAGGGCAACAAGGATGATCAGGGGACTGGAAACAAAGCCCTGTGAGGAGAGACTGAAAGAACTGGGCATGTTTAGCCTTGAGAAGAGAAGACTGAGGGGAGGTAGTATAGCAATCTTCAAGTATTTGAAAGGTTGTCACAGAGGGGAAGGCCAGGATCTCTTCTCGCTCATCCCAGCGTGCAGGACCCAGAATGCTCAAGTTACAGGAAGCCAGATTCTGGCTGAACATCAGGAAAAACATCCTGACTGTTAAAGCAATACAACAATGGAACCAATGACCTAGGGAGGTAGTGGGCTCTCCCACACTGGAGGCCTTCAAGACGAGGCTGGACAGCCATCGGTCAGGGATGCTCTGACTTGGATTCCTGCATTGAGCAGGGGGTTGGACTCGATGGCCTTGTAGGCTCCTTCCAACCCTAGTATTCTATGATTCTATGATTAGCCTGTGGGGTGCCAAAAGGCCCCCCATGCTTTTTAACATCTACATGAAACCGCTGGGGGAAGTCATCCAGAGGTTTGCCCCCCATGCTTTTTAACATCTACATGAAACCGCTGGGGGAAGTCATCCAGAGGTTTGGGCTGAAATGTCATCAGTATGCGGATGATACTCAGCTGTACCTCTTGTTTCCATCTGCACATCCCAGGGTGGCTGTGGAACTCTTGAAGTCTGGAGGCTGTGTTGGGATGGATGAAGGTGAACAAACTGACAATCCAGACAAGACGGAGGTACCGTGGATTGGAAAACCAACTACTTCAGATGGAGGTTTACAACTGGTCTTATATGGGGTTGCACACCCCCTGAAAGACCAAGTGCACAGTCTGGGAGTCCTGCTGGACAATAAGCTAACTGGGGAAGCCCAGGTGGCTGCAATGTCCAGGAGTGCATTTTACCAGCTTAGGCTGGTACACCAGCTGCAGTCCAATCTGGAGAGGATGGACCTTGCCTCCGTTATCCACGCACTAGTCACATCCAGGCTGGACTACTGTAATGTGCTGTACATGGGGCTGCCTCTGAAGATGGTTCAGAAACTTCAGCTGGTGCAGAATGCGGCTGCTTGAGGGCTGGTGGGGGCGAGGGTGAGGCGAGTTGATCACATAATGCCTACACTGCACCAGCTGCACTGGTCACCAGTGCATTTCTGAGCCCAGACCGTCACAAGGAACACAGCAGGCTGGGGGGTCTTCTGACAGTACAAGCCTTTATTAGCCAACAGTGTCACCTCCTTAGGTTACTTTTTAAAAGGAGGGAAAATGACTCTTACCTCCCGCGGTCTGAAGCCCGGGCGTGGGAAGGGCTCAGGGGGAGATTTTAAAAAAAGGGTCTCTCACCTTTCAGAATGCAGCTGCAGAAATTCCGCTGCCCATCCACAGTGTCCTGGGTCAGCCCTCCGGAGTCCCAGCCATCCTGCTGACTATGCCAAATTGTGGAGGAAAGTTTTCAAACCTTCCCAAGAACCACAGAAGGCTGGGGGTCTTCTGACACTATAAGCCTTTATTAAGCAGATTCTGAGCAGAGCATGCCAGCATGCGTGAATTGCACACACACAGGAGGTCCACCCCTTGGTATAGATAAGCAGTAAGTTATATACTTTGCAATTTCTTGCTGCGCCACAGCTGTTAGCCAATCAGATACTGACATGCTAGTGGGGGCTACTGCAGTTAAAGCATGTACAAGGAACAGAACTTTCCAGCACAGTTTTCTTAGGTACGTACAACATTCAAACTTTACAACATCCCAGCACATCCTCTTTATCTGCTTACAATGCTTTTCTACTTTTCCCACCAATGGCAACATTCCAAAACACTCAGAGGGAGGCCTATCTTTTCAGCTGCAGCCTGAACAAAACTGCAGTTTTTCTCTCTCACAAGTTACCTGAAGGACCGTTTTCACCCGTATCAGCCTGCCTTGCACTTTAAGATCAGAAAGAGAGGCCCTTCTCATTTGCCCACCCATGAGAGCAGTTAGGTGGGTGACCACTTGAGAGGGCCACACCTCTGGAACATGTTGCCATTGGAGGTCTGCCATTCTCCATCATTGCAGACTTTTAAGAAGGCCTTGAAAACATATTATTTTACCGTGGCCGTGATATGACTGCTGTTATTGCTGTTATTGCAGTTGTTGTTGCTGCTGGTCTTATTGTCAGCTTTTATTGTGGTTTTTCTTGCTATTTTCTCATGTTTATGTTTCTATCGCTTTTAATATTTTAACTGTTTTATGTATTTTATTGCTGTAAGCTGCCTTAGGAATTCTTCTGCCCTGAAATGCGGCCAATAAATTTAATAAATAAATAAAAAAAATAAATCCTTGGCACAACAAGTCTTAGCTGCTCAGTTGTGGTGGCTGCCCAAAGCCTGTCCAAGCAAACCAACCCAAGTGACTGTGTGGTGCGGGGCTAGGAAGGAGTCCTGCATGATCTATGATGTGGGGGCTCTGCTGCTCTCCCAGTGGCCCCTGGGGCACTGCAAGGGATTCTGAAGCACATCTCATGGGTCCCCTCATGGTGCCCTCAGAACTGTACTTCATGGCAATAATGAAATATAAAATACACAGAACCACAACATAACCTCCACCCACAATATTTAAAACCAGCCAAACACAGATCTCATAAAGCCTCATCATGGAGCAGGGTTTGGTGGGTGAGCAGAATTTCAGGACCGGGGCCCAAACCTGGCCTGCCTGGGGTCCCAGTCTGTTCCTCTGGAGCTCTCCAGATGGCCATGTCCCCTCCCCGCCTTGCCAATCATTTATTGGTTTCCTGGTTTTTGTGCACCCCCCCCCCCGCCTGCTTCTAAAAGGCTGATTTGCCTCCCAAGGCTTTGTTACTGGCAGGAAGAGCTTGAAGCTAAAACAGGGGGATAGTCAGGCCTGCCCCTTTTGCCTTCGCTCCACCCACCACCAGAATGCCGCTCCTGAAAGCTTCTCCACAATGGAATTCAGCCCACAGGCTGAAAGAGGTTCTGCACCCCTGGGGTGGAGGATGAGGCCATCAATGGCCACTAGTCATGGTGGCTATCTATTACCTCTAGCAGTACCAGGGGTGATATGCCTTGGGTGCCCATGGCTGGGAGCATGAGCAGGAGGGTTGTGCTCATGTCCTGCTTGTGGGCTGCCCAAGGGCAGTCGCCTTGGGACTCCCACAGGATGCTCAACTAGAGAGGCCCTTGGTCTGACCCAGAGTGGCTCTTCTTATGTCCTTGAGTTGGATTCATAGAATAGAATCATAGAATAGTAGGGTTGGAAGGGGCCTACAAGGCCATCGAGTCCAACCCCCTGCTCAATGCAGGAATCCAAGTCAGAGCATCCCTGACAAATGGCTGTCCAGCCTCGTCTTGAAGGCCTCCAGTGTGGGAGAGCCCACCACCTCCCCAGGTAATTGGTTCCATTGCCGTATTGCTCTGACACTCAGGAAGTTTTTCCTGATGTTCAGCCGGAATCTGGCTTCCTGTCACTTGAGCCCATTATTCCGTGTCCTGCACTCTGGGATGATCAAGAAGAGATCCTGGCCTTCTTCTCTGTGACAACCTTTCAAGTACTTGAAGAGTGCTATCATATCTCCCCTCAGTCTTCTCTTCTCAAGGCTAAACATGCCCAGTTCTTTCAGTCTCTCTTCATAGGGCTTTGTTTCCAGTCCCCTGATCATCTTTGTTGCCCTCCTTTGAACCCTCTCCAGCTTGTCTGCATCCTTCTTAAAGTGTGGTGCCCAGAACTGGACACAGTACTCCAGATGAGGCCTAACCAGTGCTGAGTAGAGGGGAACTAGTACTTCCCGGGATTTGGAAGCGATGCTTCTATGAATGCAGCCCAAAATAGCATTTGCCTTTTTTGCAGCCACATCACATTGTTGGCTCATATTCAGCTTGTGATCGACGACAATTCCAAGATCAGATTTAGTCATACTTAGTATAGACCCACTGAATTCCATGGGACTTAAGAACTCATCCTCAACTTTAGTCCCATGGATTTGAATAGCTCTGCTCTGAATATGATTACATCTGGATCCAATCTTCTATATTTTAGGAGGAATAAAATCATTTCTGGCCTAAATGCTTGGCAGAAGACAAATGTTTTAGGTTGCAAGCCTACACACAGATACCTGGGAGGAAGGCTGAAATTCTACACCCATTTACTTGGGAGTAAGCCCCACTAAACTCAGTGGGACTTACTTCTGAGAAGACATTATAGGATTTCACTACAAGTCTTACTGAATCCAGTGGAATGGACTTCTGAGGCCAGTGTGCTGTCAATAGCTCTGATGAAAAGGATTCCACAGAAGAGGGGGCCACCACCCAGAGGGTTGGTGTAAGGTAGCCACCGGGGTGACCACACCACTCATGAGATTTTTGAACCACAGCAGGGTTCACTTTACCCCTTCATGGATCACTGCCTTGTTGTGATGAAGGGGCTTGCGTAACTCAGTGAAGCCATAAGCTATGCCGTGCAGGGCCACCCAAGACGGACAGGTCATGGCGGAGGGTTCTGATAAAATGTGGTCCACTGGAGCTAGACAGAGTGCCTGAGGAACTATGGATGGAGGTCTGTAACATTGCTCAGGAGGCAGCAACTAAATCCATCCCAAAGAAAAAGAAATGCAAGAAAGCAAAGTGGCTGTCTGATGAGTCCGATTTTGAGTCCGATTCTGTAGCCAACTGTGGATCCACCAGATCATTGTTTCATCTAGCCCACTTTGAGCTAGGTTGCTCATCAGGAGATCATGGGGCACTTTGCTGAAGTCAAGGTATATTCTGTCCACAGCATTCCCACAGTCCACAAGGGAGCTTACTTGATCAAAGAAGGAGATCAGATTCGTCTAGCAGGATTTGTTCTTGACAAATCCATGTTGGCTTTGAGTAATCACTGCATTGTTGTCAAGGTGCTTACAGATGGATTGCTTGATAATCTTCTCCAGAATTTTCGCAGGGGTTGATATCAGACAGGCTGGTCTGTAGTTCCCAGGTTCCTCCTTTTTGCCCATTTCGAACATAGGGACAACATTAGCCCTCCTCCAGTCATCTGAAACTTCACTCATCCTCCATGATCTCTCAGATAATAGACAGTGGTTCTGAGAGTTCTTCTGCCAGTTCCTTTATTACTCTAGGTTGCACTTCATCTGGCCTTGGAGATTTTAACTCATTCAAAGTAATTAGGTGTTCTTGACCATATGCCTATCAATCTCAAGCTGCAATCCTGCCCCTTCAGCCTGTACTTTGCCTTTGCCAGGGGGATCCCTGCAATTCTGTGCTACTTGCCTATACTCTTCCTTTGTTGCTTGGCCTTTCTTCCACTTCCCATATGTGTCCTTTTTTGTTTTCAGGTCATCTCTAAGCTTTTGGTGAAGCCACATGGGCTTCTTCTGTTGTCTTCCACCTTTTCTTCTTGTTGGAGTTGTTTGTAATTGTGCCTCGAGAATTTCCTTTTTTAAAAGCTCCCACCCATCTTGGCCTCCTTTTCTCATTAGAGTCGCTTGCTATGGGACCTTACTGATCATTGTTCTGAGTTTATTAAAATCAGCTTTCCTAAAATCCAGGGTACGTGTTTGGCTACACTCAGCTTTTGCTTCCCTTAGAACCAAGAACTCAAGTACAACATGGTCGCTTTCCCCCAGAGTTCCTGTAACTGCTACTTTATCCACTAAGTCATCTCTGTTGGTTAGGATCAAGTCAAGGATAGCCGATCCTCTAGTTCCTTCCTCTACTTTCTGTAGGAGGAAGTTATCCACCACACAAGTCAGGAATTTCCCGGAGGGGCCATGTTTTGCAGAATTTGTCTCCCAACAAATATCGGGGAAACTGAAGTCCCCCATTACTACTACTTCATGCTTCCTTGAAACATTTGCTTTTCAAAAGAAAACATTTGAATCATTTTTCTTCCTTGAAACATTTTGCTTTTCAAAAGTTTTATCCTCATCTTCTCCTTGATTGGGTGGCCAGTAGTGGACTCTGACCACTATGTTCCTTTTAGTCTTTGCTCCATTTATTTTAACCCAGATGCTCTTGATGGGGCTGCCAAGCTCATCCTCCTGTATTTCTGTGCAGATATATATATATATATATATAGATATAGATATATAGATATATAAACATTCAGTGCAACCCCACCTCCCTTTCTGTTCCTCCTGTTGTTTTTGAACAAGTTATATCCCTCAGTTGCTGTATTCCAGTCATGGGAGTCATCCCACCGAGTTTCAGTTACACCTATCAAGTCATAATTTCCCTCCCGTATTAAGAGTTCAAGTTCGTTCTGTTTGTTTCCCATACTCTGAGCATTAGTACATAGACATCAAAGACTGTAGAATGGGGAGAGGGAGACTGTAAGTGCTCAGTGGTGAGAGAAATGCATTCTGTATATGCTCAGTGGCATTCTTTATTTCACTGTTAAAATTGGTGAAATGTAAATAAATTCTAGTAATTCTAAATTTGCATTATAGTTATAATTCAAAGTTGGGAGTCAGTTGGTCATCCCTTTTTGACTGCCTTCCCATTGACTGATTCTCATGAAACACACTTCATTGGAAAGGTCTTGACATGCAGATTCCACAAATAACAATGGTTTTCACTATAATTCAAAGCTGGGAGTTTATTTATGTCTGTAAAGCTTCTTTAATATCAAAAATGTCAAGTATGATTAATCAAACAAATGAAATATGAACACACACAAACAGGCTCTGTACACCTTTGTAAACAGAGGTGCAGCCCAAAGTACAATGATATACCAGTAACATACAGCCCATAAACAAATAATGATGGGATTACGAGACACCTACAGTTAATAGTAATGCAGTCGAAGGTTGATTATTGCTCAGAAAGGAAGTCTCTAGCTGTTAATTTTAACAAAATAATATTTAACAGTCTCTGTACATTTTTATAAACACAGGTGCAGGTAAAAGTACAATGATATGCCAGTAACATACAGCCTGTAAACAAGTCATGAAGGCCATGATTGGCAAACCTCAAGATTCAAGTTGCTGATGGTCCAGTACAAAGACGTTACAAGGGTTGCCCTGGAGTTTACACCAAGAACACTGTATTTAAGGAAGTTTTGTAAAGATAAAGACGTAGTATTTGAATGTTTCAATAAATGCAGGTAATTAAGTTAACCCCTTCATGGATCACTGTCTTGTTGTGGCGAAGGGGCTTGCGTAACTCAGTGAAGCCATAAGCTATGCCGTGCAGGGCCACCCAAGATGGATAGGTCATGGCGGAGAGTTCTGACAAAATGTGGTCCACTGGAGAAGGAAATGGCAACCCACTCCAGTATTCTTGCCAAGAAAACCCAAAGGAACGTATCACAAGGCTAAAAGATATGACGCCAGAAGATGAGCCCCTCAGGTCGGAAGGTGTCCAATATACTACTGGGGAAGAGCAGAGGGAATTTCCAAGTAGCGCCAGAAAAAGTGAAGTGGCTGGGACAAAGCCGAAAGGACACTCAGCTGTGGATGTGTCTGGTGGTGAAAAGAAAGTCCGATGCTGCAAAGAACAATATTGTTTAGGAACATGGAATGTCAGATCAATGAATCAAGGTAAGCTGGAGGTGGTCAAACATGAGATGGCAAGATTGAACATCGACATCTTGGGAATCAGCGAACTAAAATGGACAGGCATGGGCGAATTTAATTCAGGTGACCATCATATCTACTACTGTGGGCAAGAATCCCTTAGAAAAAATGGAGTAGCACTCATAGCACTCATAAAAGGATGGGAAAAGCAGTACTGGGGTACAATCTCAAAAACGATAGAATGATCTCAGTATGAATCCAAGGCAAACCATTCAACATTACAGTAATCCAAGTCTATGCCCCAAGCACTGATGCCAAAGAAGCTGAGGTTGATCGGTTTTATGAAGACCTACAACACCTTCAAGAACTAACACCAAAAAAAGATGTCCTTTTCATCATAGGGGATTGGAATGCTAAAGTAGGAAGTCAAGAAATCACTGGGATAACAGGCAAGCATGGCCTTCGTGTACAAAATGAAGCAGGACAAAGGCTAATACAGTTTTGCTAAGAGAACATGCTGATCATAGCAAACACTCTTTTCCAACAGCACAAGTGGCGACTCTACACATGGACCTCACCAGATGGTCAATATCGAAATCAGATTGATTATGTCCTTTGCAGCCAAAGATGGAGAAGCTCTATACAGTCAGTCAAAACAAGACCTGGAGCTGACTGTGGCTCAGATCATGAGCTTCTTGTTGCAAAATTTCGGCTTAAATTGAGGAACATAGGGAAAACCATTAAACCATTCAGGTATGACCTAAATCATATCCCTTATGAATATACAGTGGAGGTAAGGAATAGATTTCAGGGATTAGACCTGATAGACAGAGTGCCTGAGGAACTATGGACGGAGGTCCGTAACATTGTTCAGGAGGCAGCAAATCAATCCATCCCAAAGAAAAAGAAGTGCAAGAAAGCCAAGTGGCTGTCTGATGAGGCTTTACAAGTAGCTGAGGAAAGAAGGGAAGCGAAAAGCAAGGGAGAAAGGGGAAGATATATCCAACTGAACACAGAGTTCCAGCGAATAGCAAGGAGAGACAAGTAGGCCTTCTTAAATGAACAATGCAAAGAAATCAAGGAAAACAACAGAATGGGAAAGACTAGAGTTCTCTTCAAGAAAATCGGAGATCTCAAGGGAACGTTTTGAGCAAAGATGGGCATGATAAAGGACAAAGAAGGCAGGGACCTCACAGAAGCAGATGAGATTAAGAAGAGGTGGAAAGAATACACAGAAGAACTATACAGGAAAGATCTGAATGTCCCTGATAGCCATGAGAGTGTGATCACTGAACTTGAGCTGGACATCCTAGAGAGTGAAGTCAAGTGGGCCTTAGGAAGCATTAGTAACAACAAAGCTAGCAGAGATGACAGTATTCCAGCTGAGCTGTTTAAAATCCTAAAAGATGATGCTGTTAAAGTGCTGCACTCAATATGCCAACACATTTGGAACACTCAACAGTGGCCACAAGACTGGAAAAGGTCAGTTTACATTCCAATTCCAAAGAAGGGCAATGCCAAAGAGTGTTCATACTACCGCACAATTGCGCTCATTTCACATGCCAGCAAGGTGATGCTCAAAATCCTACAAGCTAGGCTTCAGCAGCATGTGAACCGAGAACTACCAGAAGTACAAGCTGGGTTTCGAAGAGGCAGAGGAACTAGAGATCAAATCGCCAACATTTGCTGGATCATGGAGAAAGCAAGAGAATTCCAGAAAAACATCTATTTCTGCTTCATTGACTATGCTAAAGCCTTTGATTGTGTGGATCACAACAAACTGTGGCAAATTCTGAAAAAGATGGGATTACCAGACCACCTTACCTGTCTCCTGAGAAACCTGTACGAGGGTCATGAAGCAACAGTAAGAACCGGACATAGAACAACCGATTGGTTCAAAATTGGGAAAGGAGTATGACAAGGCTGCATATTGTTGCCCTGCTTATTTAACTTATATGATGAGTACATCATGAGAAATGCCGGGTTGGATGAATCACAGGTTGGAATTAAGATTGCCGGGAGAATTATCAACAACTTCAGATACGCAGATGATACCACCCTAATGGCAGAAAGCGAAGAGGATCTCAAGAGCCTCGTGTTGAGAGCCTCTTGTTTTTGAGGGTGAAAGTGGAGAGTGCAAAAGCTGGTTTGAAACTCAACATTAAAAAAACGAGGATCATGGCATCTGGCCCCATCACTTCCTGGCATATAGAAGGGGAAGAAATGGAAGCAGTGACAGATTTTATTTTCTTGGGCTCCAAGATCACCACAGATGGTGACTGTAGCCATGAAATTAAAAGACGCTTGCTCCTTGGGAGGAAAGCTATGGCCAACCTAGACAGGATAGTAAGAAGCAGAGACATCACCTTGCTGACTAAGGTCCATATAATCAAAGCTATGGTTTTCCCAGTAGTAATGTATGGCTGTGAGAGCTGGACTATAGGGAAGGCTGAGCACTGAAGAATTGATGCTTTTGAACTGTGGTGCTGGAGAAGACTCTTACGAGTCCCCTGGACTGCAAGGAGGTCAGATCAGTCAATCCTAAAGGAAATCAACCCTGAGTGCTCATTGGAAGGACAGATACTGAAGCTGAAGCTCAAATATTTGGCCACCTAATGCGAAGAGAAAACTCCCTGGAAAGGACCTTGATGCTGGGAAAGATTGAAGGCAAAAGGAGAAGGGGACGGCAGAGGATGAGATGGCTGGATAGCATCACCGATGCAATGAATATGAATTTGAGCCACACTCCGGGAGAGAGCGCAGGACAGGAAGGCCTGGCGTGCTATGGTCCATGGGGTCATGAAGAGTCGAACATGACTTAATGACTGAACAACAACAACAAGGGTTCACTTTTGCAGCATCAAGCTAACTGGAGAAGACTGGATGCCGCTCTCTGTAATAGTGGTAGCTTGACTCTCGCGCCCTGCCTCCCCCACCCCCATGTCTTCAGGGCAGACAATGCAGCTGCTTCTTCAGGGAGCACCACAGAGGCATGGTGAACAATGGGCAAAAACAAGGCCTCCCATGATGGCAGCGAATGGCTGCAGAGGCAGCTGCATTTGTTTAAAGTTTGGAAGTCCAGGCTGTTCATCAAGGTAAAGAAGCTAACAGTTGCCACTGCTTTGCAATCTGTATGTATTGCACTAATAGCAATACTGATCGTGTGCTAAAAGGCAGTTTCTCTCATTGGCTGCTATGCATTTCCAGACATTTTGGGCTGAGACTTGATTCTCTGGATCCATGTCAACCTGGTTTTGGATCTGCCTTTGGCACACAGGGCCTTGGTGGCCCTGTGCCATGGAAAGGACTGGCAGAGCGCAGCCTCTCCTTCTGCTCCTGGGCCTCTGAGTAGCTCGGGATGGTTCCCATCTCCGCCTGGACAGGCTGCCTGAGTTGGGGAGTGGGGAGTGGGCCGGTGTTTCAGAGGCCCACTCCCACCTGGAGGGCCAAGTCCAGAAAGTGGCGCTGGGAGGCATGGCCTCCTAGCTTTTGTTCTACCTGATTTCAATATTTAATAGTGACAGTTGATATATGATAGTTTTTGACGGTTGGCATGCTATTGGCTGGTTAACTGATTACTATATTTAATACTACCCCCACCCCACCACCCACTCACACATTTTCGGTCCCAAAGGACTCCCAGGGCAGATTACAACAGATTAAAACAATACAAAATAATGAAACAACATAAAGCGTTATGACATAACCTTCGAACTCTAGGAGCATCGGCAAAACCAACGAGCACCGCCCTAACAGCCTTCACAGCGGCCTTCCTGGGCAGCCAGGCTCGCAGGGCGGGTGGCAGGCCCGGCAGCAGTCGCTCGGGCAAGCGCTCTGGGGCCAGGCCGTTCTCTCGCCCCCGCCCCGCCTCTCTTCTCAGCGTGGGGAGCTGGGCCATCCGCGGCGCGCAGAAGCTGGCCGGCGCCCAGAGTGGGCCTCCGGAGGCGAAGCGCAGGCCGTCGGGTCCCGGCGCGGTGACGCCGCCGAATCCAGCGATTCTCAGCCCGAACGATGCCGCCGTGAGAGTCCGCAGCCCGGGCGAGGGCCAAGTGCGCTTCCCAGGCTCCGGCGCTGCGCGATTTCCTGCGGCCCGTCGCTCCGGGGCTGGCGGGGGCAGTTTTGCTTCAAGAACGAGGCAGGGCCGGGTTGGCTGGGCAGGTCTTGCTGTTCGCGCTGGAACAGCCGAGGAGCGAGCTTCCCCGCGGAGAAGCGCGGGGCGCAGGCAGGCAGGCAGCGGCCGACCGGAGACCTCCAAGTGGCCACCGTGGTCCTTGGGAGCCGCGTTCGGAACGGAGCGCTGGCAATCCAACAGCAGGACAGAGGGCCGGACAGCAAAAAAATAAGCCGCTTCAGGTCACCCTTTGCTTCTGCTCCTCTGTTTTATCTTGCGGCTGTTACGCGTGTGTTAAAGTCGGGCCTGCCCGAGATATTACGATGGCTGCCGGGCTTCAGTAGCGAGATGGCCTGGCATCCTACCACTCTTTCTTGGAAGCAGCCTTATGCCCGCCCAGATCGAACAAGGGAAGGAGCCCAGGGGTCAGGCTGACACAGGTGGGATGTCTCTTCTGGTCCCGAAAGCCGTTCTTCCTCCTCGCCGCCTGGGCGCGTTGTTGGAGCATCGAGGGGCCCAGCCGTCCTAAGACTCCGGGCCGGGGTGCTTCTTCCCACGAAAATGCCCTAGATGGGGCTGAGACAAGAGGGCAGCCCACGATATGGGAATTAGTATCTGACAGTTTTTGGCGGTTCTCAGCTCCTGTCAAGAGATTCCATTGTAACTCTATGGCAGGAGCTGATGCTTAAAAAAATTTTTTTTTAAGAACATACATCACCTTGTTGGGTTTTTAAGGCACACAGTATTGCTACTTTTACTACTCCTAACCTACCACCAAGCCTGAACCACTTGAATTGCAGATTTTGCCACAGAATGTCACATTTGAAATTCCAAATTTGAAATTTTGCATCTGAATTTTGAAAAACTAAATGGCAAATGTTCATGAATTCCTAATGTTTGTGAATATTTATTTCAGCTCTGTCGAGGTCCTATATGTTTTTACCATTTGACATTTGATTTTTTAAATACAGCCCTGGGATACCTTCCGGCTCACTCAAACGCCATTCTCCCCCTAAATAATAATTTGCCCTGACTTACCTGCCTCGTCTCTTGGGAATAAACGCCGACAGGTCTTTGGGACAAAACAATCCTGTTTTCTTCCTAATGACTGTGTTTGTTTTCCGAAGGGGGGGGGGAGAGAAGTGTCCTCTGCGCTCTGAAAGTGTCTCGGTGTGTTTATTCGTTGTTCCCTCGTAAACCTGCCGCCCCTTTGGAAGTCTGAGTCTGCTTCGTTCCTCTTATGCTCTGGTTGTGTATTTATTTGTGAACAAAACAAAGACTGAAAAATCACCTTCCCGCCCCCCGCCCCTCCGGCCACCTATCAACGCTCGGGCTCTGTCTGCTGCAATGACAACGAACCTTGCAGTGCTGGCCCCGGCCCTGCTCGCCTCTAGGAGAGATCGGGAGCTTAGAACAAATACCCCGCAGGGAAGGGAAAGGGAGTCCAGGCCAGCGGATCAGACAAGGCATGGAACCGAGCCCAAGGCCAGCGTGTGAAATCGGCCTGCCACATCCACTCTCCTGTCACCCCAGCGTCCTCCTTGAGCTGAGCTCAGGACCCCGACTGAAGGCGGCAGCGCTCCAGACGAGGCTCGGGCCCTCGCTGAAGCTTCCAGCCCAGCGGCGGGCTGGGACGACTTCCCGCTGCTGCTGCTGCCAGGAGTCTTCGCCCGAGGCCCCGAGGAGAGGAAGGCGGAGGCACTGCGGCCACTCAGCGTCTTCCAACATTCAGGTCTTTAAAAAAAAAAAAAGACCCACCCCAAGAGGGTTTTCTTTCTTACGGAAGTATACCAGTGAGGGGGCGGCAACCCGATTAGCAGCACCATCCTATGCAAGTTTACTCAGAAATTAATCCCACTCTATCAACGGAGCTTACTCCCAGGTAAGTGTGCACAGGATTTCAGCAGAAAGACATTTTAATTGATTAGTCATGTGATTTTGGCAGATCAGTCGATTAATCGATAGGTTAAACTTGCATACATTTGCAAGTATTCATTAAAACAAAATGTCTGAAGCAAGGCGCATCTTGATCACCTTTTAAATGATGCCGCGGGCGTGGACAATATGCGCTTACCTGAGAGTAAGTCTCTCTGAAATCAGTAAAACTTACAATTGACTACATGAATACAGGACTGGAGAGTTATTATAACCACTTAAATTACAATATATTTTTAAAGTCTGCTGCCCAATTAATCGAGGCACCTTAGTCGATTAACCATTCTAACAGATTAATCTAATTCATTGATCTGTTAAACGTTGCAGCCCGGATGTCAGTCTTTATGATATATCAGGAACGTTTGCAGCCCTGATGCCTGATGAAATATCTGGAAAATAAATACCTCTTGAATCCCGTGTTTCTTGCAGCATTATACATATTTATTGTGTTCGGTATACACCCAGATGTGCCTGAAAACACTTTTGCTTCTTGTGACACAACATCGCCAGTGTGTCAGCGAGAGGGGGGCGGAGGGAAAGAGCGTCTCTAGGAGGGCGCCTGCTAATGAATGGGACACACAATCGACCTATATTCCGATCCGCTCTCCGCGGATCCCTTGGGATCACAGCAGCGATGAGGACGAGCCTTGACTCCCCGGGGACCACTCCGCTCGAGGCACAGATCGACAAGTGCCATAGTGGCACTCAAGGTCACCCTCGGTTTTATTAATAGAAAAGAGTTGTTTATTTCCATTGCACTCATTCTTTCTCCCGTCTCCCGCAGGGCATAAGGAGGGCCTCCCATGTCACTTCAGATTCGCGAGTTTCGCCGTTTCGGAATCTTGCCGAGCTGCGCTAGAACCGCAAGATTTCCTGGCAACGCCATTTCTCTGCACCTAGAAAGTTTGCTTCCACCGAGAAATTCTAGGCTACATTCAGGTGGTGGTGGTGGTGGTTTTAAACAAGCCTCCAGAAGTTAATAGGTTACTAATCCATTTGGTAAACAGTTACACGCCAGGACAACAGCGCAGACGAGACATTTCTCATTGGGTTGGCTGCCTTTTCCAGGACGTCAACAAAGGTTAGAAAGGGTTCTCTGGCTACCGAAAGCGACCTGCTCAGTCTGAACGCGGCATTGCGAGTTTACCCACCCAGCCTTCCTCTGTAATTCAGTGCGGGAGAGAAGAGGGACTGTCGGTCACTGAGGCGGGCTGGTGACTGAGGCGGGCTGAAGACTCCCCCTCCCCAAATAAGAGCACACTCGACCCCCAACATTACAAATCTCCCCCTAGAACTCGGAGCCCTCCTGGCTGCACAGGCAGCTATATTACGCCTCCTCCTGCGCCCCTCGTAGGGTTGGAAACCGGCCGGAGCGGGGGGGGGGGGACTGAGCGGGGGGATGGCTTGGCGGGGAGGGGGCGAACCACCCTGGGCCTGTCTGCATAAAAGGCCCGTGGATTAAAGTGGCTGGTAGTGGGGCACCCTAGGTTGCAATGCGACAGGATTCTGCTGCGGTGAGCCTCCTTTCCCCAGTCCGGGCGTAAAACGTCCCCTTCTCCCCTCGCCCGGACCCTGACCTCATCTCAGGCCCCACACGCCCCTTGCTCTCCCGGCCCCTTCCCCTGCCTCCCTGAGAGACCTGGGAGACTAAAGGGAACCCCTCCAAGGCCAGAGGCCACCTCGGCAGGGAGGCCAGGGCGACGCCTGGGCGCCTTCTGAGCGGCACGTGCCTCGGTCGGGCGCGCCTGTGGGAGACGGGCTGTGGAGCGCGCTCCGCTGTCTCCTGCCTCAGCTGACGCCTTCAGACTGACTGGCAACGCGAGAATCCGGGGGCTCCTGCTCCCAGCAGGATCGCAGAGATAGCAGATCGACCGGACTATGGGCAGCAGAAGGGGCGGGGGCTCCGATGGGACCCTTCGCCAGCCCGGAGCAGCTTCTACCTGTGAAGTGCTTCTCCGGTCTTACGTGTGCTCTCCGAACAAGCCCATTTACAGACGAGGAAACAGGCTGGACAGAGGGACTTGCCGTGGCCACGGTGGGATTCTCCCCATGCTCCCTTGGGGGTGGGAGAACCCCCGCCCTATTTGTTCCGGCCCGGAAACATGGATCCCCCCAGCTCCCTTCCCGAGGTTCGCCGAGACCTCTGGCGTCCGCCTCTGTGGGTGGCGGCGTGCACGAGTGGGCGCGCATGTAGGCGTCTCTCCTCCCTCCGAAGCGGCCCTCGTGGGGAAAGGCCCTGGAGGACACTTCAGACTCCCAGGACACTTCAGGCTCTGCTACAGACCTTAAAGTGGTCATTGTGGAACAAAGGAATTTCAACGGGAGATGAGAGGGAGACCCCTGAGTTAGAATTTATCAGCAGGTTCAATTCTATTGTCAGAGGCTTGAATCGGGATAACAGAGTTTTATCACCCTACGTGTGTTATTTGGCTTTCCTAGTGCCAGACTGTTCGTGTTATCAGCAACGATTGCACTGTAAATGACCACTGTTAATAATCGGATCGTCTGTAAAAGACCATTGTTGATAATCTGCACTGAACGTCCTTCTAACCTCATTGTTTACCATTCTCTCCCCCTTCCCTCCTCCCACTCATCTGTACTCTATGAAAACCTGAAACTCACCATAATAATCCATGTATTTGATGAAGCGAACTGCACTCCTCAAAAGTTTACACTAGAATAAATGCGTTAGTCTTTAAGGTGCTAAGACTCTCGGTTATTTTAGCAGCCGCTGTCTCGGTCAATCCCCGACGGCAAAGGCGTTCCCGTGGCCAGAGCCCACCTGCAGCAGCTGGTGGCGCTGAGTATCGCCGAGCAAGGCCCGGCAGCCCCTCCCTGGCTCCCTCCCTCCCTTGTAATCTCATTCGCCTCCCCTCCCGCCCCCTCCCGCAGGGCAAGCGCGGCACAGGGCGCTCCCCCCCCCCCCCGCTGCTGCTGGGTTAATTCTGGGCTAATTGGATTTCGGCGGCCGCAGATTGCATTACGTCGGCCCTGCGCTGGGTCCTTGCCCTCCCCGGGGAACGGCTGGCGCCTCCTGCCTCAATCAGACACGTCGTAACCGCATGAAGCGCTCCTCGGACGCCCCAGCCACCCACCCACGCAGGCGGGCAGGCCCTCCCCACCCAGCTACCCCAGGACTCTGTCCCGGCGTGGCGCTCGAGGAGGCCTCGTCCCATTCACCCACTCTCGCCCCTTCTTTGCCGCCGCGGCCTTCCGCCTCCCCCCCCCCCCCAGCTTGAGCAAGCCCGGCCACGCAGAGAGGGAGGGGGACGCTTCGGCTCTCCACGGGCCCGACTGCTGATTGCCTGGCCTGGGGGTGGCGCTGTGGAGCCACTACAGGAAGGAGCAGGGCTTCCCGCAGAGGGGTAATCCAGGGCCAAACGAAGTGGGGCGGGGGGATCCTTCCCCTGCACAACCCTCCCCCATGCAGTCAGTAGGTAAGACAGAGCGTATTTAAGTGCATGGAATATCGACATAATTGATGTATTATACAGTTTAGTATGTAATATTTAATTATTATATTCATTAATAACTATGAATGTGAATTTACTACATGGACAAATGGTTTGCATATCTAGTGGTTTGGTATTCATAATTAATGAATTCTATTTTATCTAACTTTAATGGAATGCAAAGGGGATATCTTACCATCTTGGGAAATTACAAATCATCATAGTATCTATAAATATCATTTATGATTACTCAAATAAAGAGCAGAAATTAATATTAAGATTTTATTTATAAGCTCTATTTAGTGTTAATGTCTTGAGCACCATTTCTGGGTGGAAAGGCCTGGTATAAATTAAATAATAAATAATATAGCATACATAAGCATAATTCAACAAAAAGTATTTTAATGCAATCATTAAAGGATGATTTCTTTGTCTACCTGAATGACGCCTTTCTTGCTTACATTTTGGCCAGCTTTTCAATCAAGATGCAATCCTATATATGCAATCCTCCTACAGAAAGTAGAGGAAGGAACTAGAGGATCAGCTATCCTTGACTTGATCCTAACAAACAGAGATGATTTAGTGGGTAAAGTAGCAGTTACAGGAGCTCTGGGGGAAAGCGACCATGTTGTACTTGAGTTCTTGGTTCTAAGGGAAGCAAAAGCCGAGTGTAGTCAAACGCGTACCCTGGATTTTAGGAAAGCTGATTTTCATAAACTCAGAACAATGATCAGTAAGGTCCCATGGCAAGCGACGCTAACGAGAAAAGGAGTCCAAGATGGGTGGGAACTTTTAAAAAAGGAAATTCTCAAGGCACAATTACAAACGATTCCAACACAAAGAAAAGGTGGAAGACAACAGAAGAAGCTAATGTGGCTTCACAAGCTTAGAGATGACCTGAAAACAAAAAAGGACACATATAGGAAGTGGAAGGAAGGCCAAGCAACAAAGGAAGAGTACAGGCAGGTAGCACAGAATTGCAGGGATGGCATCAGAAAGGCTAAAGCTGAGAATGAGCTGTGGTTAGCGAGGGAAGTTAAAAGCAACAAAAAAGCTTTCTTCAGCTATGTGCATAGTAAAAGACAGAGGAAAGAAATGGTAGTTCAGCTATTAAATAAGGATGGCAAAATGATAGATGACAAAGAAAAGGCATAGGTGCTCAGTTCCTACTTTGGCTCAGTCTTCTCCCAAAAGAGGGTCTATGACCCCCCTGGCAAAGGCAAGGTACAGGCTGAAGGGGCAGAATTGCAGCTTGAGATTGATAGGCATATGGTCAAGGAACACCTAATTACTTTGAATGAGTTCAAATCTCCAGGGCCAGATGAACTGCATCCTAGAGTAAGAAAGGAACTGGCAGAAGAACTCTCAGAACTCTCAGTCTATTCTCTTTGATAAATCATGGAGGACGGGGGAAGTGCCAGATGACTGAAGGAGGGCTAATGTTGTCCCTATCTTCAAAAAGGGTAAAAAGGAGGAACCTGGGAACTACAGACCAGTCAGTCTGACATCAGTCCCTGGGAAAATTCTGGAGTGATGATAAAGCAATCCATCTGGAAGCACCTTGACAACAATGCAGTGATTACTCGAAGCCAACATGGATTTGTCAAAAACAAGTCCTGCCAGACAAATCTGATCTCCTTTTTTGATCAAGTAACCTCCCTTGTGGACTGTGGGAATGCTGTGGACAGAATACACCTCAACTTCAGCAAAGCTTTCAACAAAGTTCCCCATGATCGCCTGATGAGCAAATTAGCTCAAAGTGGGCTAGATAAAACAACGATCCGGTGGATCCACAATTGGCTACAGAATTGGACTCAAAGAGTGCTTATCAATGGGATCTTCTTAAACTGAGGAGAGGTAATGAGTGGGGAACCACTGGGCTCAGTCCTGGGCCCCATGCTCATCAATATTTTGTATTAATGACTTGGAGGAGGAGCTGCAGGGAATGCTGATCAAATTTCCAGATAGCACAAAATTGGGCAGTATAGCTAATAACCTTGAAGACAGAAACAAAGCCCTATGAGGAGAGACAGAAAGAACTTGTCATGTTTAGCCTTGAGAAGAGAAGACTGAAGGGAGATAGGATAGCGTTGTTCAAGTACTTGAATAGTTGTCACAGAGAGGAAGGCCAGGATCTCTTCTCGATCATCCCAGAGTGCAGGCCATGAATCATAGAATCATACTATTCTACGATTCTGTATGTTTAGACAGAAAAACGTACTACAACTCCCAGCATCCCTTCCACCAACCATGCTGACTGGGGCATGCTGGGAATTGTAGGGCCTTTTTCAGTCTAAACATGCATAAGATTGCACACTAAATCGTCAAAGGAAATTTCCCTAGCAAGCTTTCTGCTGAGACCATAATAAGGTGGTTAAGCTTCCTTGCCCTGTGGTAGATCTTAGGAGATCCAGTTTACCAGGTTCAGTTTACTGCAGGCTTGCTTTCCTAATGCAACTGATGTGGGGGTGTGACTGAGCATTCTTAGGGTAATGCCTATTCTTGGGAAGAGATTTTCTAGGCATTGGCCATACATTTGTTTCAAGGCAATCAGTGCACTAATTCTGCCATGGCTGTCCTTTTTAAGGTGAACGCACAAAAACTGAAGTGCTTCATGCATTATTCCACAGGAGTCCTTGGACATGTTGCTCTGCTGAATCATAGAATCATAGACTCATAGAATAGTAGGGTTGGAACGGGCCTATAAGACCATCTAGTCCAACCCCCTGCTCAATGCAGGAATCCAAGTCAGAGCATCCCTGACAGATGGCTGTCCAGCCTCGACTTGAATGCCTCCAGTGTGGGAGAGCCCACCACCTCCCCAGGTCATTGGTTCCATTGTCGTATTGCTCTTACAGTCAGGAAGTTTTTCCTGATGTTCAGCCGGAATCTGGCTTCCTGTAACTTGAGCCCATTATTCCGTGTCCTGCACTCTGGGATGATCAAGAAGAGATCCCGGCCTTCTTCTCTGTGACAACCTTTCAAGTACTTGAACAGCACTATCCTATCTCCCCTCAGTCTTCTCTTCTCAAGGCTAAACATTCCCAATTCTTTCAGTTTCTCCTCATAGGGTCTATCAAGATCACTTTGAATTTTGTTTCTGTCTTCCAAGGTATTAGTTATCCTGCACAATTTTGTGTCATCTGCAAATTTGATCAGCATTCCCTGCATCTCCTTCTCCAAGTCATTAATCAGGGCTGGCCAGCCTCACTGGCCATGTTGTGTGAAGCAAAGCATCCCAGAGTGCAGGACACGGAATAATGGGCTCAAGTTACAGGAAGCCAGATTCCAGCTGAACATCAGGAAAAACTTCCTGACTGTAAGAGAAATACGACAATGGAACCAATGACCTGGGGAGGTGGTGGACTCTCCCACACTGGAGGCCTTTAAGACGAGGCTGGACAGCCATCTGTCAGGGATGCTCTGACTTGGATTCCTGCATTGAGCAGGGGGTTGGACTCAATGGCCTTGTAGGCCCCTTCCAACCCTACTATTCTATGATTCTATGAAAGTCAGACAGGGGCAGGCTGCAGCTGAATTCGAACATCTTCTTGCCCTGGGTGTTGGCACCTGCTCCCTCCCTCCCTCCCTCCTGCTCAGGGCTTGTCCCAGCTGGCCCTCCTCTAGCCAAGGAGTCCCTGCTGCACTCCCCTTCATCCACAAGGGATTCTGGGAACAGACTGCCTCTTTAACTCTGTAAGCCAGGCCCTGATGAGTGGTGCTGTAGTGGATTCAGGGCTCATAGGGACATTGCACAAGTGCTTTTTTTTTTACTAGCAGGGATGTGGACATCATCTGCCACCCCTACCCCTCCCCTACCCCCACCCCTACCCCCACCCCTGACTTTCCTGTTCCCTTGGAGTTAGCTCCAGACTTCACAGTAGCTGGGGGGAGATGAAGTTTCCCAGTAGCAATATATTGTTCCCTGCTGTAATGCAAAATATTCTAGGGTGGTTTGTTCTTGAATTGGCAATTAATACCCCTTCACTTGACCAAAGAACTGCTCCTGATGCAGACAAGAACTGCTAGAACTGCTTTGTTCATGTGGATCAAGACAGGGGACTGAATGTTTGGTCTCTCCTGGGGAACGTGGCTATGGGGGCTGCCGTGATGAGCACCTACACTTCAGAACTGATGACTGCACCACTACTGAGGAGGATCCAAGGCCAATGTTAGGGAGGCAGAACCTTGCTGGCCCACACTAAAAATGAAATTGATACAATAAAAGGGAGAGGCATGACTATTCAACCAGCAAACAATCCCATCAATATCCTTTCCATGATCCATCACACCTGGCAACCATTTGCAGGCCCTCCTCCACTCAGCCTGCTCCCCCTTCAGAGGCACTGCCACCACCACTGTCTTGGTGCTTTGCTCCTGCTCGCCTTTCCAGGCATCATCCTTGTTGCTCCTATTGCCATCTGCTCTTTTCTTTCTCCCTGGACTGAATGCACTCTTCTCAAAGCAAAGCCAGATAGAGCGTTCCAGATGAGACCCCACTGGTGCTTGCACAGTGATATCAGGGCTTCCTCATCCCAACTCGATATGCCCTATGTTGATATGCCCTATCCAACTACTATGTTTGCCTTCCTTGCAGCTTCATCACATGGCAGGCTCTGAGTAATTTGCCATCAACTGAACATCTAAACAATACTTTTCTCTGTTATTTCTAGCCAATGAGTCCCCTTCTCCTATTATACAATGTTTGCCATTGGTCCCCCAAATGCACAGCCTTAGAGATCACTACTGCTGGACATCACTGTATTTCCTATTGCCCCACTTCCTTCCTGGGGGTCATAATTTACCCCACACTGTTCCCTGATAATTCACAATGGACCACATAGCAATTTACACCAAGCACACCAGAAAGGCTCCACTTGTGGGTAAAGAAATGAGTTAGGAAGCATCTCCTTTCAACTAAGAGTTGGCAGGAGACAACAGGTGTGATGCGCTTGGGCTCTTATGCAAAGACAAGAAGCAGCACCTCAGAACATTTGCTAAGGGTTCATTTCAGGGCAAGCAGAGATGCTTCACTCTGTGAAAGAACACCAAGAGCAAGCTGGGGTGCAGGGCCGACCCCACTGCCGAAACAGCTCGCGGGCGATGCCTGGGTGATTTTATTCCAGGGGCCGATGGCTGAGCACGTGCCTTCCTGGGTGCTGCCATGGGCTGCACGAGAGCAAACAAATGGATGCTGCACCCTGGCAAGGCAGAAATGGACGAGGCGGGTGGTTTGGGAGTTGAGGGCTGGTAGGGCTGCCTGCTCTGGATGGGATAAGAGCCTCCTTGAAAGGGGTCTTGCAGTCTGGGTGCATTCCTGCAGCAATCCAGGAGGACAGCCACAGAGAACTGTTCACATCTTTCTTGGTCCAGCTGCACCGGCCACCAGCTTGAGAGGCCAACTCCAGGGCGGTGGCAGGAATGGCCCTCCAAGCCCTACATGGCCCACGTCCTCCTCTGCATTTCGCAAAGCCCCCCGCCCCACCCTGCTCAAATGTGACGTTTGCCGTGTCTGAAAAGAACCTTGCTGGATAGTGCTATACCTCTTATGCCACAGCTGCATTACATTTGTTTCAGTGCCAGATTGTTGTTGTTCAGTCGTTCAGTCTTGTCCGACTCTTCGTGACCCCATGGACCATAGCACACCAGGCCTTCCTGTCCTGCGCTCTCTCCCGGAGCGTGCTCAAGTTCATATTCATTGCATCGGTGATACTATCTAGCCATCTCATCCTCTGCCATCCCCTTCTCCTTTTGCCTTCAGTCTTTCCCAGCATCAGGGTCTTTTCCAGAGAGTTTTCTCTTCGCATTAGGTGGCCAGAATATTTGAGCTTCAGCTTCAGTCTCTGTCCTTCCAATGAGCACTTAGGGTTGATTTCCTTTAGGATTGACTGATTTGACCTCCTTGCAGTCCAGGGGACTCATAAGAGTCTTCTCCAGCACCACAGTTCGAAGGCATCAATTCTTCGGTGCTCAGCCTTCCTTATAGACCAGCTTTCACAGCCATACATTACTACTGGGAAAACCATAGCTTTGATTAGACGGACCTTTGTTGGCAAGGTGATGCCTCTGCTTCTTACTATGCTGTCTAGCTTTGCCATAGCTTTCCTCCCAAGGAGCAAGTGTCTTTTAATTTCATGGCTACAGTCACCATCTGTGGTGATCTTGGAGCCCAAGAAAGTAAAATCTGTCACTGCTTCCATTTCTTCCCCTTCTATATGCCAGGAAGTGATGGGGCCAGATGCCATGATCCTTGTTTTTTTAATGTTGAGTTTCAAACCAGCTTTTGCACTCTCTTCTTTCACCCTCAACAAGAGGCTCTTTAGATTCTCTTCGCTTTCTGCCATTAGGGTGGTATCGTCTGCATATCTGAGGTTGTTGATAATTCTCCCAGCAATCTTAATTCCGACCTGTGATTCATCCAACCTGGCGTTTCTCATGATGTACTCTGCATATAAGTTAAATAAGCAGGGTGACAATATGCAGCCTTGTCGTACTCCTTTCCCAATTTTGAACCACTCAGTTGTTCCATGTCTGGTTCTTACTGTTGCTTCTTGACCCTCATCTAGGTTTCTCAGGAGACAGGTAAGGTCATCTGGTATTCCCATCATTTTAAGAAATTGCCACAGTTTGTTGTGATCCACACAATCAAAGGCTTTAGCATAGTCAATGAAGCAGAAATAGACCTTTTTCTGGAATTCTCTTGCTTTCTCCATGATCCAGCAAAAGTTGGCGATTTGATCTCTAGTTCCTCTGCCTCTTCCAAACCCAGCTTGTACTTCTGGTAGTTCTCGGTTCTCATACTGCTGAAGCCTAGCTTGTAGGATTTTGAGCATCACCTTGCTGGCATGTGAAATGAGCGCAATTGTGCGGTAGTCTGAACACTCTTTGGCGTTGCCCTTCTTTGGAATTGGAATGTAAACTGACCTTTTCCAGTCTTGCGGCCATTGTTGAGTGTTCCAAATGTGTTGGCATATTGAATGCAGCACTTTAACAGCATCATCTTTTAGGATTTTAAACAGCTCAGCTGGAATACTGTCATCTCCGCTAGCTTTGTTGTTACTAATGCTTCCTAAGGCCCACTTGACTTCACTCTCTAGGATGTCTGGCTCAAGTTCAGTGACCGCACTCTCATGGCTATCAGGGACATTCAGATCTTTCCTGTATAGTTCTTCTGTGTATTCTTTCCACCTCTTCTTAATCTCATCTGCTTCTGTGAGGTCCCTGCCTTCTTTGTCCTTTATCATGCCCGTCTTTGCACAAAACGTTCCCTTGAGATCTCCAATTTTCTTGAAGAGATCTCTAGTCTTTCCCATTCTGTTGTTTTCCTTGATTTGTTTGCATTGTTCATTTAAAAAGGCCTTCTTGTCTCTCCTTGCTATTCGCTGGAACTCTGTGTTCAGTTGGATATATCTTCCCCTTTCTCCCTTGCTTTTCGCTTCCCTTCTTTCCTCAGCTACTTGTAAAGCCTCATCAGACAGCCACTTGGCTTTCTTGCATTTCTTTTTCTTTGGGATGGATTGATTTGCTGCCTCCTGAACAATGTTACGGACCTCCGTCCATAGTTCCTCAGGCACTCTGTCTATCAGGTCTAATCCCTGAAATCTATTCCTCACCTCCACTGTATATTCATAAGGGATATGATTTAGGTCATACCTGAATGGTTTAGTGGTTTTCCCTATGTTCCTCAATTTAAGCCGAAATTTTGCAACAAGAAGCTCATGATCTGAGCCACAGTCAGCTCCAGGTCTTGTTTTGACTGACTGTATAGAGCTTCTCCATCTTTGGCTGCAAAGGACATAATCAATCTGATTTCGATATTGACCATCTGGTGATGTCCATGTGTAGAGTCGTCTCTTGTGCTGTTGGAAAAGAGTGTTTGCTATGATCAGCGTGTTCTCTTGGCAAAACTCTATTAGCTTTTGTCCTGCTTCATTTTGTACACCAAGGCCATGCTTGCCTGTTATCCCAGTGATTTCTTGACTTCCTACTTTAGCATTCCAATCCCTTATGATGAAGAGGACATCTTTTTTTGGTGTTAGTTCTACAAGGTGTTGTAGGTCTTCATAGAACCGATCAACCTCAGCTTCTTCGGCATCAGTGCTTGGGGCATAGACTTGAATTACTGTAATGTTGAATGGTTTGCCTTGGATTTGTACTGAGATCATTCTATAGTTTTTAAGATTGTACCCCAGTACTGCTTTTCCCACCTTTTTGTTGACTATGAGTGCTACTCCATTTCTTCTAAGGGATTCTTGCCCACAGTAGTAGATATGATGGTCACCTGAATTAAATTCACCCATGCCTGTCCATTTTAGTTCACTGATTCCCAAGATGTCGATGTTCAATCTTGCCATCTCATGTTTGACCACCTCCAGCTTACCTTGATTAATTGATCTGACATTCCAGGTTCCTAAACAATATTGTTCTTTACAGCATCGGATTTTCTTTTCACCACCAGACACATCCACAGCTGAGTGTCCTTTCGGCTTTGTCCCAGCCGCTTCACTCTTTCTGGCACTACTTGGAAATACCCTCTGCTCTTCCCCAGTAGTATATTGGACACCTTCCGACCTGAGGGGCTCATCTTCCAGCGTCATATCTTTTAGCCTTGTGATACGTTCCTTGGGGTTTTCTTGGCAAGAATACTGGAGTGGGTTGCCATTTCCTTCTCCAGTGGACCACATTTTGTCAGAACTCTCTGCCATGACCTGTCCATCTTGGGTGGCCCTTGTGGCTTCACTGAGTTACGCAAGCCCCTTTGCCACAACAAGGCAGTGATCCATGAAGGGGAGTGCCAGATTAAGTTGGGCCTATTTTCCCAGGCATTTTGATTGGAGAAATGCCTAAAAACCTTGTGTGCTCTAAAGTTGCTGCCTTGTTTTATCAGTAATGTTATGATTTCGTTTTATATTTCGGTGCTTATGATATATTTGCTCTTCACTGCCCTAGTATAAATTGGATAAAGTTTTAAGTACCTATCCACCTACCACTGTTTCTTGGGAAGAAAGTCTTGGGCATGGAAGAAAGACCTTCATCCCCAGCTTTGTTGTTGCTCAGTCATTCAGTCGTGTCCAACTCTTCGTGACTCCATGGACCGTAGCACGCCAGGCCTTCCTGTCCTGCGCTCTCTCCCGGAGCATGCTCAAGTCCATATTCATTGCATCAGTGATGCTATCTAGCCATCTCATCCTCTGCCGTCCCCTTCTCCTTTTGCCTTCAATCTTTCCCAGCATCAGGGTCTTTTCCAGGGAGTTTTCTCTTCGCATTAGGTGTCCAAAATATTTGAGCTTCAGCTTCAGTCTCTGTCCTTCCAATGAGCACTCAGGGTTGATTTCCTTTAGGATGGACTGATTTGACCTCCTTGCAGTCCAGGGGACTCGTAAGAGTCTTCTCCAGCACCACAGTTCGAAAGCATCAATTCTTCGGTGCTCAGTCTTCCTTATAGTCCAGCTCTCACAGCCATACGTTGCTACTGGGAAACCCCAGCACATCCTGCTTAAAACTGATGCCTGGTACCGGGAGCCAAGTCACACAAGGAGTAGAGGGGGAGGTGGTGACTTTCTGCCACCAAACCCAGACTTTTGTACAATTTTATACACCTCTACGTAGTAGTAAGTCCTACTGAATTCAATAGGTCTTATTTCCAGGTAAGTGTGAACAGGATTGTCGCCTTAGTTGCCCACCTAAGGTGCGTATGAATGAGGGGCTGACTGGGTGGTAAGGGAAGGAGAGGGAGTTTGCCTTCTCTATCGAACACCCCTCCCCTCCCCACGCTTTGAAGAAAAAAAAGGCATGAAGGTTAGTCTGAGTAAGAGCTTCTGAAGTGCAGCCAGAACTGAGTCACTGGTGGATCCCGCATTGTAAAAAGAAAGACAAAACCATCTGCCCTGGGTGGGTGGAGGGAAGCTGGCGGCGGGGCGGGGGCGGCAGTGCTTCAGCAGGAAAGGAAAAGGGCTTTCCAGCCTCCCCTCCACCACCATCACCACCAGATGAAGGGAGCGGCTGTTGGGCAGCTTGGCTACCCTGAGGCTACAGGGTTTATTAGCACAAGCTGGTGCCATACACAACCAGCTGCTGTCTGCAAGAACGGGGGGAGTTCCTAGGATATACTAAGCCGGGGGCGGGGGCGGGGGCTAACTGTTGCTCCCACAGCATGAAGGATGAATACGTCAGCATGGTGGCAGAGAACATAAGAATGGTTGTTAGCATGGGTGGGAAGCGTGCGGGGGGGGGGGACTTGAGTGTGGGTGAAAGTAGGTGTGAGCATGAGAGATGAGCACAACAGGCTCGACTGACTTTACATAGGACCTATCCCAAATTTCCACAGGATCCTGAATGAGAAAGGGTCTCCGAGGGGTCATCCAGCACCCCCTGTGGATGGCCGGTGGGTGCCCAGGACATCTCCAGCCTTGTTATTCCACACAGCCCCCTTGGGCAGCTTCCCCGCGTCACCTTTCTAAACTACGCTCATAATGAGGAAATATCCCCGCGTGTGTGGCGGTGGCGGTGGCGGGGGTGGGGGGTGGTCACCGCCTGGAACGGCTCCTGCCTCCTCTTGTAGGTTCACGGAATGCAGGCGCCATTTCAGAGCCCGCAGCAGGGTTGGGGGCGTGGGGTCCTGCCCAAGGAGCGCCCCCCCCCCGGACGTCATGCCTTTGTATGTCTCTAGGCACAGAGGAGCATCTAAAGGCGAAAGGCTGGGCTCTCCCCTGTGTACCCCCACACACACACACTGACCTCCAGCCCTGCTCTTTCTTCCCTGTCCTCTCCCTCTGGGCAAGGCTGAGCCCTGCCAGCGGTGCGATGAAGGCGCTGAGCCACCTGATGGATTAGCTGCCCTCACGTTGACCTCAGCAGCCGCCAGCAAGGAATCCAGGGACGCCGATAGTGGCAGGTCCCAACCAAGAGACCAAAGAGAGGGCCACGCGAGTCGGTCAGCGAATGGGGGCAGATTCAGCCAGGTCAGGGTGTGGGGCGGGGGTGGGGGACTTGACGCAGACAAGAGACCTTGATTGGCATGGCCAGGGTTCCTTTCTCCCAGGCTTTAGGGGAGCAGAGCTTTGGGGGTGGGGGGCTTTGCCAAATGGTGAACAAGGTATTGTTTTGGTCTGTAGCATCAAAAACAACAGCAGCCAAACCCACACAACAACTACTAAATCCCAAAGACATGGGATACCTTATCATGGAAATGGGCTGGTCTATATTGCAGCAAGAGATCTGATAGGTAACAGTGAGACAGACAGACAGGCAGACAGACAGAGTTTGTCTGGAATACACCTCTGGTCATCCTATTTCAGAAAGGATTAGAGCTGGAAAAGGTGGAGAATGCATTTGGGGCTTCTTAGTTTAGGGGGGAAATGACTATGTGATGACACAAAATTGGGTGGGATAGCTAATACCCTGGAAGATAGAAACAGAATTCAGAATGATCTTGATAGACTGGAGCGCTGGGCAGAAAACAACTGAATAATATTTAATAGGGATAAATGCCAAGTTCGGCACCTAGGAAAAAGAAACCAAATGCACAGTTACAAGATGGGGAATACGTGGCTCAACAACACTACAAGCGAGAAGGATCTTGGAATTGTTGTCGATCACAAGCTGAATATGAGCCAACAGTGTGATGTGGCTGCAAAAAAGGCAAATGCTCTTTGGGGCTGCATGAATAGAAGCATCGCTTCCAAATCCCGGGAAGTACTAGTTCCGCTCCACTCAGCACTGGTTAGGCCTCATCTTGAGCACTGTATCCACTTCTGGACACCACTTCCAGACAAACTGGAGAGGGTTCAGAGAAGGGCAACAAAGATGATCAGGGGATTGGAAACAAAGCTCTATGAGGAGAGACTGAAAGAATGGGGCATGTTTAACCTTGAGAAGAGAAGACTGAGGGGAGACAGGATAGCGCTCTTCAAGGACTCAAAAGGTTGTCACAGGGAGGAAGGCCAGGATCTCTTCTCCATCATCCCAGAGTGCAGGACACAGAATAATGGGCTCAAGTGACAGGAAGCCAGATTCCAGCTGAACATCAGGAAAAACTTCCTGACTGTAAGAGCAATACGACAATGGAACCAATGACCTAGGGAGGCGGTGGGCTCTCCCACACTGGAGGCATTGAAGACGGGGCTGGACAGCCCTCTGTCAGGGATGTTTTGACTCGGATTCCTAAATTGAGCAGGGCGTTGGACTCGGGGTCTTACAGGCCCCTTCCAATCCTACTATTCTATGGTTCTATGACTACTAAGACAGAAGCTTGCAAAACTATGCATGTTGTCAAAACTTGGATTCTATGATTTTATGATTCGATGATGATGATGGCAGACATAATCATTTAACAGGTGTCACTCTGTTAAATTGGTTGGCAGGAAGTCTCTCTTCATACAACACAGACCTGACTGTCATAAGATGTGGTGATTTGTTTGTTTGTCACATTTGTTTCCTGCCTTTCCACCAAATGTTGCTCAGGGTGGCTACCAAATACAAATTAAGACACAAAAGAACAAGCATAACTTTGAAATTAAATGGCATCTGAGATTTGCATATAAATTTAAGATAGAGATAAATTTAAGATAAAACAGAACTGAATAGAGAATTTAACACTTTTTGGATTTAGAAGGAACAGACAAACCATTTGAGAAAAATAATTGAAAACCTGATATTCAGCATGGTAAAAAGCTTACAAAGAAAAGAAAAAAGATTTTGCTGCCAGAAATGTGGTGACAGCCATGGGCTCACATTGCTTTAGAGGGGGATTAAAGAAATTCACTCATCCCTAGCTCAGACACAAAACCAGAGAAACACTGTTGAAGTTTTATTTTTGTTTGTTTTTTAAAATTCCAGTTTTGCAGCTTCTCATTTTTTCACCTGCCCTTTGAAGTGCAGCGGCAACTCTAACATCACAGGGAGTGCCTAGAAGAACAAGCAGTGGTACACACACACACACACACACACACACACACAGAGAGAGAGAGAGAGAGAGAGAGAGACTGACCCATAGAGCCACCACCAGCCAGGCCTACTCAAGCTTCCCACCTGGTAGCAATACAGTGCCACCTAGTGCATATTGGGAGCATTTCCATCAGCCCCAATTCCATAGAAGAGCTCCCCCCCCCCCCAGCAGCCCCGCTCCCATGTCCACCCACCTTGAAACTCAGGACTGCTGCCTAGTCCAGGAGAAGGTGATCAGCAGTGATGGAAGGGTACCTATGTTTAGTCCAAAGATGCCCAAAGCCAGCTTGATAAATTTGCAGTTTGTCCTCCGGATCCTGATGAGGGCCAGCTCTATTTCTCTTTTCCATCTGACCACAGATTGGAAGTCCTGAGCCTGTGTCTGAAGTCAGTGATGGACCATGTGTAGGTAAACAGACTGAAGCTCATGGCAGACAAGATGGAGGTATTATTTTGGGGGGTTCTGCCCATAGAGGGTTAGGTATGCACCCCTTTTAAGAATCAGGTTCATAGTTGGGGTGCTCCTAGATCCAGTATTGTTCCTGAATGCCCAGATGGTAGAAGGAATCCAGGAGTGCTTTGACATCAGCTTAGCTTGGTGCACCAGTCAGGCCCTTCCATGAAGAAGACAGAGCTGGCCACCATCATTTTCATGACTTAGTGAGCTGTGAGGTAGGACAGCCTGCCAGACCCACATTGTGTATATTCCAGAGGTATTGCTGCCACTACTCATGTTTCCAGTAATTCCTATGTCATTATTAGTTACTTCCATTTCCAGCTGAGTATATTTATTTAAGAACAAATCAGAGAGAATTTCAGAAATGGTGCTTTTAAAATAAAATGAAACCTCAAACTAGCTTATTACCACATACTTATCTGAATCCTCAGAGTAATTCCCCAGAGCAGCTTGCAGGGAGAGGGGAGGGATGAAGCTCACCTGGGGCTCCATATCATGGCTTAATCTTGTCTTGCCCTTTTGAAAGCCAATCAGGACAAAGGGAAAATTTCACAACCAGTGATATTTCCACGGGGAATGGGCAGGTCCCAGAGAAGAAAATAAAACTGACCAATCAAGAGCCTGGGAGGAATGGCTCCAGCACCCTGCAGGTGATTCCTGCAGGAACCTAGTTAACATAAGGCTGAATCATGGGGGAGGTCAACCTAGAATGTGTAGAAATGTGGACCTTGGCCTATAGCTGCCTGGAGATGTCTGGACATGTCGTTTGTTCAGAGGCATTTTGAGAAAGGAGCAAGGAGGTTGGACCCATCATAGTACTTGAAAAAGCCCCCCCCCCCATATGAGGAAAGGCTGGCTGTTTGTTGGAGTAAGTGAGAAACGGTCTGGGGGCAGACCGTTTGCATCTCTAGATATCTCCAAATATCATGGCATCTCTGAAACTGAGCAGATCTGGGGCAGATCAAGTCTAGATGACACCAGCATGGAGATGCTGCCCACAACTGAGCCAGTGATCCACTTGGAAAGGGGCTATCAGGCATTTTTTGGTAGAATCCTCCACATTGGAGTGTGAATGTTTAAACAGCTCTAAGAACACTTCGTGGCCAGTTGGGCTCTGGCATCATCTCTCTGTGAGTGAGAGGCTAGCTTGCCACATCTGTGGTTGCCAAGATGGTGATGAACCCATCAAAGACCACCACCATCTCACACAAGGTGGACTGAGAGCCATCTGGAACACCATCTCACAATTGTATCCTGCCCTTCCTTGAAGGAGCTCAGGAACAGGCAAAGCTGCTGATCTTCTAACCAAAATAGGCAACGTGTCCTTAAGATCAGCCTCTGTATCATAAGAACATAAGAATGTAAGAACATAAGAAGAGCCCTGCTGGATCAGATCAAGGGTCCATCTAGTTCAGCATTGTGTTCACACTGTGGCCAGCCAGCTGTTGACCAGGAACCCACAAGCAGGGCATGAGCACAACAGCCCCTCCCACCCATGTTCCCCAGCAACTGGTGTTCATAGGCTCCCTGACTATGGTAATGGAGGTAGCACATAGCCATCAAGACTGGTAGACACTGATAGCTTTTTCCTCCAGGAATTTATCTAACCTCCTCTTAAAGGGTCACCACTAGCTCAGACCCCATCTACCAGAGGACTGGAAGATGGCCAATGTAACACGAATTTAAAAAACAGGATTCAGGGGGATCCAGGAAATTAGCATAACGTCGCCGGTTAGCGTAACGGTTAGGCTGGTTAGCGTAACGTCTGTTTCGGGTGAATTGGTTGAAAGCATTATTAAAGATAAAATTAGTAAGCATATAGAAGGAAAAACCCTGCTGAAAAAGAACCAACTTGGCTTTTGGAAAGATAGGTCCTGTCTCGCTATCCTTTTAGAACTTCTCTGAGAGTGTCAATAAACATGTGGGCAGGGGTGATCAGTTAGACATTGCTTACTTGGACTTCCAAAAGGCTTTTGACAAAGTCCCTCACCAAAGACTCCTGAGCAAACTTAGCAGTCACACAATAAGAGGACAGGTCCTCTTATGGATCAGTAACTGGTTGAAGAACAGAAAGCAGAGAGTAGGAATAAATGGTAAATTCTCCCAATGGAGGGATGTAAATAATGAGGTCCCATGGGGATCTGTATTGGGACCAATGCTTTTCAACTTATTCATAAATGATCAGGAATTAGGAGTGAGCAATGAAGTGGCCAAGTTTGACACCAAATTATTTAGTTAAAACAAAAACAGATTGTGAGGAGCTCCAAAAGGATCTCTCCAGACTGGGAGAATGGGCATCTAAATGGCAAATGCGGTACAATATAAGCAAATGTAAAGTGATGCACGTTGGAGGAAAAACCCTAACTTCAACTGTAGCTTTATGGGATCTGAGCTAGTGGTAATGGACCAAGAAAGAGATCTTAGGGTTGTGGTGGACAGCTCAATGAAGATGTCAACCCAGCATGCAGCCACTGTAAAAAAAAAAGGCAAATTTCATGTTAGGCATAATTAGAAAAGGAACTGAGAATAGAACTGCCAATATCATACTTCCCCTATATAAATCTGTGGTGAGATGACACTTAGAATACTGTGTACAGTTCTGGTTACCACACCTTAAAAAAAAAAAAAAGATATAGAGCTGGAAAAATGCAGAAAAGGGCAACTAAGGGGCTGGAGCATCTCCTCTATGAGGAAAGGTTACAACAGCTGGGATTGTTTAGCTTGGAGAGAAGGAGGGTGAGGGGAGACATGACAGAGGTGTACAAAATTATGCATGGTGTGGAGAATGTGGATAGGGAGACATTTTTCTCCCTCTCTCGTAATACTAGAACCTGAAGTCATCCCATGAAGCTGATTGGTGGGAGATCCAGGACAGATGAAAGGAAGGGCTTCTTCACACAGCACAGAGTTCAACTATGGAATTCACTACCACAGAACGTAGTGATGGCCACCAATTTGGATGGCTTTAAAAGTGGGTTAGACAAATTCCTGGAGCAGAAAGCTATCAATGGCTACTAGTCCTGATGGCTCTGTGGTACTTCCAGTATCAGAGGCAGGATACCTAGGAACCCCAGTTGCTGGGGAACATGAGTGGAAGGGTGCTGTTGCACTCGTTTCCTTCTTGTGGGTTTCTGGTCGACAGGAGACTCACCCCACCCCCGCCTTTCAGTATTTTTCAGCTCTTTCTTTATTGCTGGGCTGTTCCTCACCTGCACAGCCTGAGGCCAGGTGATGGGCACAACTAGCTGAATGGGACAAGCCAAGCTTCCCTCCCCCCCCCCTGCCCAGCACCTAGACTCCTCTCCTGCATAAAGGTTCCATCTGCAGCTGTTTAATGAGTTTCTCGGGGACAATCAGAGATGGAAGAGTGGCAGCAGATCATCTGGACTGGCTCATTAAGGGGGCCGCTGAGGGGCTGCAGCATTATTGCTTGTCAGGTAGGCGGGTGCTGGCAGCATCAGGCTAGTGAGGCAGTGGCAGCAGGGGGGAGTCAGCAGTAGATGCTGCTGTGTGAACTGCGGGGAGAGATGGAGCCAGGGGACGCTGCAGCAGGCAGGAGCGGGAGGAGGCCCTAGATGTCCAACCCACTCTGGTCTGGAACACCGCAGCCCAGTCCCCTTACAGTGACAGCAGCTGAGAAGAGGAGGAGGAGGAAGCCAGAGCCACCTATGTCAGCACAGGGAGGGATCTCAGATGGCCTCACTCTGTCAGTTCTGACTGATGGCCAAACACAGCCACCCACCATCAGAGGGAGCGCTGGTGTTAGAAGAGAGAGAGGGACCAAAGCGACCCCCTGCCAACTCTCTCTAGGGCCTGCCCCATCCCCAGGCCACCACCACCACCCAGGTGCCGGGTGAGAGGCTGCTCCTGAGCTCATATCTGGCAAAGAATGCGCCCAGTTCTAGTGGGGACCCAGAGGAGACACACACACAAGATGCCCTGTGCTGGAGATGGCTCTTTGCAAGCCAGAGGAGCCACTGTGGTGGTGACCCCGGCTGCCCAAGGAGGCCCCGGATCTTTCAGCAAGATACTTGGTGTGCTGAGGTGGCAAGGCAAGGGTGGGCCCACCAGGGCACAGGAGGACAGGAGTCCGTGAGGCTGTGGATGGGGCCATTCGGGTTCTTTCTGCTCTTTCCCCTACCATTGGTACTGCGGTGTTGGCCACCCTCTCCAGTTGGCTACGAGCCATGACTGCATCCCAGGCCACTTGTTCCTCTTGCCCACTTTTTGGTGCTGCCACTGTCACAAAGTATGAACGTGACCTGTATTATTCAGAATTCATAGTATTTCATAGAAGTGCTATTCATAATAACCTGTGTACGCTAACTATAAGTGATTAGTAATAGAGTGATTAGCTATGTATGCTGTAAGCAAACTGTGAGTACTAGAAAGTGTTCCTGGAAAAGGGGGAAAGAGAGTAGCTACAAGTGGGCTGGTTAACCACCTCATCTGGAGTACTGTGTCCAGTTCTGGGCACCACACTTTAAGAAGGATGCAGACAAGCTGGAGAGGGTTCAGAGGAGGGCAACGAAGATGATCAGGGGACTGGAAACAAAGCCCTACGAGGAGAGACTGAAAGAACTGGGCATGTTTAGCCTTGAGAAGAGAAGGCTGAGGGGAGATAGGATAGCGCTCTTCAGGTACTTGAAAGGTTGTCACAGAGAGGAAGGCCAGGATCTCTTCTCGATCATCCCAGAGTGCAGGACACGGAATCATGGGCTCAAGTGACAGGAAGCCAGATTCCGGCTGAACATCAGGAGGAACTTCCTGACTGTAAGAGCAATAGGACAATGGAACCAATGACCTGGGGAGGTGGCGGTCTCTCCCACACTGGAGGCCTTCAAGACGAGGCTGCTGGACATCCATCCGTCAGGGATGCTCTGACTTGGATTCCTGCACTGAGCAGGGGGTTGGACTCAGTGGCCTTGTAGGCCCCTTCCAACCCTACTGTTCTATGATTCTATGACTGCAAGCCCCAGAGGGAAGCTGCCAGGCAGGAGGGGCGGTTAGCTAGGCTCGCCCACGCCCGGCACTGGGAGATCTGTTGGGCCCAGAGGCCCCCAAGAGAAGGCGGCTGCTGCCTTGGCAGACACCCTTTGGCCACTAAGGTCAGAGCAAGCGGCCACTTGCCATGCTGGGAAACTCAGAGGGCCACGAAGGCCGTTTTCCTGCAGAACGCAAGCCCCCCGGCCCACCTGCTCACTAGCGCGCTGCCCAGGCCGCCCAGGGCAGCAGCCCCAACGCGACCCCCTCGCCCGCTGCGGAGCCTCCCTCCGCACTGCAGGAGGCCCCTCCAAGGCCGAGAACGGAGCGGTGGTCGGTGCGGCCTTCTGATCTCCCCCACCCAGTGCTCGGGCCTCCGCTCTGCCGCGTGCGAGCGGGGCCGGCTGTGACCCGGTTGGCGGAAGGGGCGCTGGCCGAGGGCAGAGGCTCTGCCCGGGCTGAGTCCGTCCCCTCCGGCCAGAGGCGGCTCCCCAGAAGGCTGCGCTGCTGGGCTAGAGTGCCCCGCCGAGCCGGGCCTGGCAGAGCCGAGGAGGCGAGACAGCCCTGCCCCTCCCGCCGCCAGCCCCGCGGCCCGGAGCCACGCTAATGGGGCTGATTCGATCAGGCCGGCTAATGCAAAGCAGGAGCCCTTCCTGGCCGGGCGGCTCCTCAGCGGGATGCTGGCTGGCTAAGCGCGGCAATCCGGGCCGCAAGTGCTGTCTGGGTAGGCTGCGAGCAGCGCGGGCGGGGCCTCGCGGTGCGTGCTCCCCCTCTCCCGCACGCGTCCCTGTCGTGGGAAGGGACCCATCGTCCCCTCCTGCCCACCGGCACCACGCCTGAGCGACGCTTCCTCTCTGCCTTGGGGTCGCTCGCAGGTATCCCGGAGGGCGGGCGAAAGACTCCGGAGGGCGTCAGTCAAGTGGGCATCTGGGCAGGAGGCCGCTCGAATGGACCTGCTACGCCATTCCCTGACGGAAGCGGGGCACCCGAGTGGGTCTCCTGGGCCCCGGGCTCGCTCCCCGGAGATCCTGGCCCGAGAGAAGAAGGGGGAGAGAGGCGGGGAAGCCGGGCCCCAGGTAGCCCCGCCCCCACCTCTGGAGCGGAGGAGCTCTCCCCCCCCCCCCCGCCGGCCGCCCGGCTGCCTCCTTTAGCCAGGCGCCGCGCGAGCTGGAGTCCGCGGCGGGCCAACTAAGGCGGCGAGCGCCTCCTGGGCAGCCGCTGTCTGCGGACGCTCTCCCGAGGACCCTCTGCAACTAAGCCGTGGAGCCAGGAGGGAAACTTCGCCAAAGCGAAGGCAGCAAGAGCGGCGCGAGGGCACCCCGCCGTGCCACGACCGGATTCGCCCCCCTTAGGGCCCCGCGATGGGCCGACAGAGGAAGATCCCAGTTCAGGGCAGCCTCTGCTTGCGCCGCGTGATGGATCACACACGACCGGGGAAGGACCCAGCGGGATCTCCACACACACAGCGCGCACACCAGCACCACCCGCGCCCCGCGCCCCGCTGCTGCAGCCGGCGAAGGGCGCGGCTGGCGACAGAAATAGAAGACAGTTTGCTTCTGCATCTGCCCCTGCCCGGGTAGTCCTTGGGCTGTGAGGCCCTGGCCTTTGGCCCCCAGGCTCAGCCGCCTCACTGAGCGAAAGACTGCCTTGCCCCGTCTGTCCCCGCCCGCAGCCTTGAGATCTACCTCAGAGGCCCCGCCCCACGTGCCCCGTCCAGTCGGGTCACTACCAGGGACCAGAGGGCCTTTTCAGTAGTGGCTCCCGGTTGTGGAACAGCCTTGCCAGAGCGGTTTACCTGATGGCTCTACCCTCCTTGGGGTCTGTTCTGCGTCAGGCCTTTTCCTGCTCAGGCCTTTTCAGTGTCTCATGTATTCTGGCCCTCTCCATTTTAAAAGCTGTATATTTAATTCTGGGGTGCTGTGAGTCTGATTTTGCTTCTGTATTTTATGCTGCTTTTGATTTTATGGTGTTATGTTTTTCTGTTGTGTTGACATCGTTTCATGTTTAACTGTGGTAAGCTGCCCAGAGAATTTTATGTATGTATATCATAAATAAAGAGCCACCCAGAACATGTTCAGAGGCAACCTTTTGCCACAAATGCCATCATCCTCCCGCCCCAGCAGGTTCTCAGGGCCCAAACGCCCGCCTCATAGGGCACATACTTTTATTGGTAGTTGGAAATATTTCTTCTCCGCCTTTCCAAAATTGCTCAAGGCAGCCCACAAAATTCAGAATGACACCGTCTCCAAAGACCACCATTGCTCAAGAAAGCGTCCAAGCGGGCCATGTCTTCCCGAGCGTGGGGGTCCAGGGGCCCGGCTAGTCCTTTCCCGCCTTCCTTCTTTTCGCCAAGACTCGGTGCCGCTCTTGGGGCGGGGCCCCCCGCCGCCGTGCCTGCTCCTGGTGTGAGTCATGTTTTAGGTGCGCAGGGGTTTTAGCTCTGTTTCATTTCATTCTTATCTATTTATTTATGTTTGTGGGCGCCCGCGCGCACGTGTGTTCTCATTTCAACTTGTAATTATGTGAGCCGCCTTGGGATCCTCTCAGGCCGAAAGTCGGATAAACGTATTTAATAAGAAAGAACAGAAAAGGATCTCTTTTAAAAATGCTCCGTCTCTCCACCCTCTTTCTCTGAATTCTTCCAACTCCCCCCCCCCCCGCCGCCACCTCCCGCCTCGTCCCTACTGCGAGAGAGGCCTGTCCTAAGGCGGGGGGCGATCCTCTGTCTTCCAGCCCCAGCGCTCTTTTCCCTGCCTCTGCTCTGTCGTCGACATATGGGAAAGAGCCACGGAGGAATTGCTTTGGTGACAGGGGGACAGCACTCCGAGGGCCTGGAAAGTGGCTTACCTTCGAGGAATCACAGCAGTCCAAAAATGGCTCAGGCAAGCTACTTTGAGCGGGCATGGGGGGGTCTCCTCCCGCTGCCAGGCCGACTGGATCTTCTTTGAGATGGAAGGGCGGGCCAGTAACACGCCCCCCCTCCCAGGTACACACACATTCTGCCTGCGCCTTTCTGTAGATCTTCGTGTCCCCTGCAGGGTCTTTCGGGGCCTGGGAAGTTCCCCGCGCTCTTCGCCTGCACAGAAGAAGCGCGAGTCTAGCGAGAGTTTTGTATATGCCAAAGCAGTGCACTGAACCCCCGCGTACCTAGCGCCATTTTCAGGAGGGGCCGGCAGTAAAGGCACGCCCTTTTGAACGGTGACCGCGCCCCGCTCTGCGCGCTCAGTCGATGAAGTGGAGCCGCAGGGGAGAAATTGCGCTGCCGCCGCCGCCGCCGCCAAGAAGACGCGTCTCCGAGTTCCTTTCGTGCGAGACGAGGATGGCGCGGGAAAGCAGCCCAGGCTGTCCCTTTGCCTGGGTTTGGTCATTTTTATTCGTGTGTAAAATATTTCGAGGCCGCCCCCAGGGCAGAAGGCGAAGCCTTCGGTTTACACGAGCCAGCAGCTCGTATTGGCCACCTGATGGCGCCACTGCCATGAATTCCGCTGGCCAGAGGCGCGGCCCCAGCAGCCCGCGGGACGGCAGAAACGCCGGAGGGGCGCCGGAGCAGGGCTCCCCGCGGCCGCGCTGCCGCTCCGCGCGCCTGAGGCGAGGCCCCTGGATTCCCGCGGGGGTTGCGGCGGATCTTCCCTGTGTTGAACAGCCGCCGCGCGCAGGGGAAGAGCGAGCTAGGCGGGCGGCTGTCCCTGGCACGGCATCGAGCGCTGAAGAGGAGCAGCTCTGGGCCGCCGAGGCTCCGCCCAGCTCCGCGCACTTCAGCGGGACTTCCGACCCGCGGGTTGTGCCCTTCCTTCCTGAAACGAGCGCTCCTGGGGGGCTCCTGCCTTCAAGCCGCGGCCCTGCAGAAAAGAGCTTCTAACGGGATTTAGCTGCGGGGGCCGGAAGGGGCGGCGGGGTTAACCCACCACTTGTTTGTTTATTTATTTAGCAGCCTGCCTTTCTGCCCCAAAAAGGGCGCTCAAGGGGCTGACAATAAAATCCCGCTTACAAACAAAACATTAATTAAAACATAACATAAAAGCAAATAAATTAAGAACACAATCAGAAAGAACAACAGTAAAAGGAATAAACAGCACCGACCGATTCAGCCGCCCTCGGACCGCGATTGCCTCCCAGGAACGTTCACCGGGCGCATTTTATCCTGAACCAGTTTGCAGCCGCCTGGAGTCGAATGCCAGGCGGCAGAAACTCTTAAGACAACTCACTCCTCCCCACCTGTCATGCCTTGACCCACGACACAGGTAACTCGGAAGAGGCCTCCGCAAGAAGAACTCATCACTCTAGAGCGGCTCCTGGCGGATAAATTGGGTTGCTGCCACGTTTTCCCAGCCGACGGAAGGAACTCCTTTCTGGAGCCTGGTTGGTGAGAATCTGACTCAGCTTTGCGCATTTTGCTGCTGTGCAGGTCTGAGCTCCGCTGAATAGGGAACGTGGCTTTCCCTGCATTCCTCTTAGAGAGCAGCAGCAGCAGCCCGGCGCGTGCGTGCGTGCGTGCGTGCGTGCTGGGGATGTTGACGGCACCCTCTGGTAGTGCCGGGAGCCGAGTGGAGCGGGGCGGGGCGGGGCGGGGCGGGGCGGGGCGGTCAGGCCCCTTGGCTTCTTTTCCCGAAGTTCTTTTCTCCTTTCGCCCAGCGTCGCCTTAGGAAGCCGGCTGCTACGCCCTGGGCTAGTCGCTTTCAGATCTGAGGATTTCGCGGGGCCACCGACAGTCCGAGAGCCCCTCGGCCGGCCCTACGAGTGCCTCTGTTATGGGGCTGGGTGCTGCTGAGGAGTCCCGCGCCCCGCCAGAGGAGCCTTTCCTTGTGCCCGGGCCGGGCCGGGCCGGGCCGGTCCCGGGAAAGCACGCCGCCTGCGGGTGCCCCCAGGCGAGGAGCTGCCGACGGTGCCCCGCCCTGCCTGGCCCCTCCCCGGTGGGTGGCGGGTGGCTGGCTCCGTGTTCCCCGCCCGGGGTGGGAGGCTTGGATGCTGCCCACACCCGGAGCGCCGCCGCCAGCGCTGCCGCCGCCCACGACGCCTCCCGGGGACCTCGGGGCCGCCCTCCTCCCGCGCGCCTGCCTGCGATCTCGGATGCCGAGGTCGACCGCTGCCCACGGGCAGCCAGCGGGGGGGGGGGGGGCGGGGCGAGGCGGGGGGGCAGGCTTTGGCCACCACTATCACCCCTCCCTCTTTCTCCTCCTCTGCCTCCAGGGCCCCGCGGTTTCTCCTTCCCCATCACCCCAGGAAGCTTTTCCTGGCCGCATCCGGAGGTATCTCAGCAGAGATTGCCGAAAATGAGGCCACGAGCAGCTGTTGGCCGGGCTGGGGGTCCCGGAGCAGGCCGACCTCTCGAGCCCAGGGCCAGCCCAGGCTCCTCCTCTGCTGACCTGGGAGGGAGGGAGCCCCTGCAGCCGCGGCCGCTTCCCGCCTCGGCAAGAGGAAACTCTTTGGGGCTGGGGTGGGTGAAGGAAGGGGGACCACCTGGTGCAGTTGGACACGTCCGAACTGGAGGAGGCTTCAAGGAAAAGGGCAACTAAAATGATCCAGGGGCTGGAGCACCTCGCCTATGAGGGAAGGTTGCAACAGCTGGGCTTGTTTAGTTTAGAGAAAAGGAGGGTGAGGGGAGACATGATGGAGGTGTACAGAATTATGCATGGTGTGGAGAATGTGGACAGGGAGACATTTGTCTCCCTCTCTCATAATACTAGAACCCGGGGTCATCCCATGGAGCTGATTGGAGGTAGCTTCAGGACAGATCACACAGCACATAGTTTAACTATGAAACAGGATGTAGTGATGGCCAGCAATTTGGATGGCTTTAAAAGGAGGTTAGACAAATTCCTGGAGAAGTCTGTCAGTGGCTACCAGTCCTGATGCATCTATGCTACCTCCAGTCTGAGAGGCATTGAGCCTACGTACACCAGTTGCTGGGGAACACAGGCAGGAGGGTGCTGCTGGGCTCCTATCCTGCTTGTGGGTTCCCTGTCAAGAGCTGGCTGGCCACTGTGTGAACAGAATGCTGGACTAGCTGGACCCTGGGTCTGATCTAGCATGGCTCCTCTTATGGTCCTATGAAGCACTCATCACTAGGACCTCTTTTCAGCCTCCACAAGGGTGTTAATTCCTTGAAACTGCGGAATGGTGGCAATGCCACTGTGCAGACACAGAGTGCATTTCTCTCCTCCCCGAATGATGCCAACCAGCCAAGACACTGCAGTGATTACAGAATCAGGTTCCTGGCACCCCTCCATTTAGAAAATAAGCAGCATCAGTCATGTGGGGGGGGGGCATTCCAGGTGGCTCTCAGGATTCTGAATTAGCCTCCTCGAGTCCCAGTATTGGGAAAAAGGCAGGAGATATATATATAAAATTAACAACCCCCAAAAGCTCCATACGTGGCCATGAAGCTGGATGAGGCCAAGATGGTTCCTCCCTCTAGGCCAGCATCCAAAAGTGGCAGCCCAGATCATTCCAGCTCCACTCACCCCCATCAAGCTCACAGGCAGGGCAAGTAGGGAATCATGAGAACATATGAATGTAAGAAGAGTCCTGCTGGATCAGACCAAGGGTCCATCAGTCCAGCAATCTGTTCACACTGTGGCCAACCAGCTGTCGATAGGAGACCACAAGCAGAACATGAGTGCAACAGCACCCTCCCAACCATGTTCCCCAGCAACTGGTGTACATAGGCTCACTGCCTCTGATACTGGACATAGCACAGAGCCATCAGGACTAGTAGCCATGGACAGCCTACTCCTCCAGGAATTTGTCCAACCCCCTTTTAAAGCCATCCACATTGGTGGCCATCACTACATCTTGTGGTAGCAAATTCCATAGTTTAACTCTGTGCTGTGTGAAGAATCATAGAATAGTAGGGTTGGAAGGGGCCTATAAGACAATCAAGTCCAATCCCCTGCTCAGCACAGGAATCTAAGTCAAAGCATCCCTTGAATGCCTCCAGTGTGGGAGAGCCCACCACCTCCCTAGGTAATGGTTTCCATTGTCATATTGGTCTAACAGTCAGGAAGTTTTTCCTGATGCTCAGCCGGAATCTGGCTTCCTGTAACTTGAGCCCATTATTCTGTGTCCTAAACCTTTCAAGTACTTGAACAGCGCTATCCTATCTCCCCTGTCTTCTCTTCTCAAGGCGAAACATGCCCAGTTCTCTCAGTCTCTCTTCATAGGGCTTTGTTTCCATTCCCTTGATCATCTTTGTTGCTCTCCTCTGAACTCTTTCCAGTTTGTCTGCATCCTTCTTAAAGTGTGGTGCCCAGAACTGGACACAGTACTCCAGATGAGGCCTAACCAGTGCTGAGTAGAGGGGAACTAGTACTTCCCGGGATTTGGGAGCTATGCTTCTATTAATGCAGCCCAAAAGAGCATTTACCTTTTTTTGCAGCCACATCACATGGTTGGCTCATATTCAGCTTGTGATCTACCACAATTCCAAGATCCTTCTTGCTTGCAGTATTGTTGAGCCACATATCCCCCATCTGGTAACTGTGCATTTGTTTTCTTTTTCCTAGGTGCAGAACTTGGCATTTATCCCTACGAAATATCATTCTGTTGTTTTCTGCCCAGTGCTCCAGCCTATCAATATCACTTTTTGTTTCTGTCTTCCAAGGTATTAGCTATCCCACCCAGTTTTGTGTCATCTGCAAATCTGATCAGCATTCCTTGCACCTCCTCCTCCAAGTCATTCATACAAATGTTGAAGAGCACTGGGCCCAGGACTGAGCCCTGCGGTACCCCACTTGTTACCTCTCCCCAGTTGGAGAAGGTCCCATTGATAAGCACTCTTTGAGTCCGATTCTGTAGCCAACTGTGGATCCACCGGATCGTTGTTTCATCTAGCCCACTTTGAGCTAGTTTGCTCATCAGGAGATCATGGGGCACTTTGTCGAAAGCTTTGCTGAAGTTGAGGTATATGATGTCCACAGCATTCCCACGGTCCACCTCCCACAAGGGAGGTGACCTGATCAAAAAATGAGATCAGATTCATTTGGCAGGATTTGTTCTTGACAAATCCATGTTGGCTTCGAGTAATCACTGCATTGTTGTCAAGGTGCTTCCAGATGGATTGCTTTATCATCTGCTCCAGAATTTTCCCTGGGATTGATGTCAGACTGACTGGTCTGTAGTTCCCAGGTTCCTCCTTTTTGCCCGTTTTGAAGATAGGGACCATAGCCCAGAAGAAGTCCTCCGTTTTATCTGTCCTGAAACTCTCCCAGTCAGCTTCATGGGATGCCCCACTGGGTTCTCGTATTATGAGAGGGGGAGAAGAATGTCTCCCTGTTCACATTCTCTGCACCAAATTCTTCAGTCGCCTTCCCTGACTGATGCCCCCTCCCTTCCCGTCCTGTGTGCCAGATTAGTACTCAGAGGTCAGCTGCCTCCATTTAGCTGTTTCGACTTCCAACTCAGTTGAAAATGTTGAACATTTTTTGCCCCAAATATACCTTCAAGCAGCCCAGGGCTCACTGGGGTGTGCCTGTCTTTAAGTGCCACTTGAAGGGCACTTCTGCCACTCCAGCCCATTTCCCAACTGGGGAGGGGTTTTTTTTCTCTAAGTTTGGTGATATTCAAGGGGCAGAATGCATCTGCCAACGTTCCTCCCAGCACCCCAAAAGGGCCGTGCAAGCAGCACATGAGTCAGCGTGGATGCAACGATGCGCCCTGGAAAAGCCTCAGTCCGGAGTGCTGAAAAGGGGAGTCGCTCTTTCAGCGCCAGTGCCGGGCAGTGGGCCGGCTAACTGGGCAACACTGGAGTCGGGAGGGCGGAGGTAGCCACGCAGGACGCCAATCTGAGCCAGGCGAGGAGGCGCCTCACAGCCTGAGGAAGGCCAGGATGTGGAATTGCCCAACCTGCCAGGAGGAGGAGGCTGGCGTGGGCTCCTGCAGCCAGGTCTGGCAGTGAGTGACTCCATCCGCGCTTCTCGACCTTCTTCCGGCCGCACTTTGGCGGGAGCATTTCCTTGAAGGTTCCGCGGGCACGCCCTCCAGCAAGGTCCTGGGCTGAAGACTTCCCGAACAGCCTAGTGGCTCTGTGGGCTGGCTGTCTCTCTCCCTGCTTCGGATCCGCTAAGACTCCTTGGCCTGTGAAGCTGGGTCTCCCTCATCCCATACCTGTGCCTTTGGTTGGGGGTGGGGGCAGGCAAATGGAAGACTGCATTTCTCTCTGTGGACTGGACATTCATCTTGTTCGTTTTGGCCCAGGGTCCCAGCCTGTCTAGATCCTTTTTGTAGTCCAGATCAGCCCCCCCCCCACACACACACACACAGGTCAGTAGCCACGGATGTAGACAAAACACACTGGAGTGGTGAGTTAAGAACCGACTTTACTTGAGATAGAACAAGCTTACATCTCGAGGTAAGTTAGCTGAGGTCAGCCCCATGGTCAGCATCCCCTGCAGGAGGAGGAGGGAAGAAGGTAGGAAAGCAGCGGGAGGAGACAAGGAAAAGGCCTTAGATCTCCTAGAGACGCCTGACTCAAGCACATGTTGAACCCTCGAGTTCAGGCTCAGTCGCTCATGGCCCGAGTCCCTCCAACACGTGAGGCCTGAGCCCCTCTTCTGCCGAGCGCCCGCGTTGCCTCCCCTGCACATCTGACACGATCCCCTCCACCACGCCCTCATGCAAGTCTTTGCTGGCAGTGTGGAACCGCGCAGGGCCAGGACAGAGGCAGCGCTGCGAAGCACAGGCGCGCCGGGTCTGAAGCCTCCGAGAGCCGCTGCCGGAGGTGTCGCCGGCAGTGCGACAGCTGGACCCAAGCCTGGGCAGAAGACAGCTTCCTATGTCCCTCAGACCGCAGAAGGAGACCTTCGCTCAGGGAGGCCCGCGACATCCAGAGGACAGGCGCACAGCACTCCCGATCGGCGATTCTCCTCCGCCTTCTCCGGCTGCTGGGGCGTTTCTTCTCCGGGCCAAGCAGGAAGGCAGGGGCCAGGTGAAGACAGCGGAGAGCGGCTCCTTTCCCCGTCCCTTGCTCGGCACGGAGCTGCTGGAGCGGCCGGAACAAGGAGTGTCGCTGCTGTTGCTGCGGTGGGCAGATGTCATGTCCGACCCCGGTGACAGCCGCTCCTCTCCACGGGCCCGGTGCTGGGCTGGGCTACCGGCCTCGCCAGGCGTGGCCAGCGCCCTCGGGTCCGACAGCGCTGGTCGCCTGCTCGGAGGGGGGGCTGAGTCTAAGCGAGGCCCGAACTCCGCCTCCACCGGGTGACCTGCTGTCTTGGGCGAGAGGAGGCCAGGCCAGGCGTTGGGCTTCTCCTGGGCCGCTCGCCCCTTCCAGACGGCGCAGGCCGGTCCTTGGGCCCCGGCCCCGAGGCTGCCCGGGAAGCCCGTGGTGGCACTTTCTGCGTGCAAGTGGAAAGGAGGCTCCTCTAGGCGCCCGCTAGTCCCAGCGGCTGTGTGGCTGGACCAAGGCCAGGTTTTCTTTGGGGGTGGCGGCGGATTGCTACAGCCCTTGGGTGGGCGGGCAGACAAGGCTGGCGGGCTCCTCCCGCCTTCCTTCCGCCACGCCACCCCGCGCCCTGAGCAGAAGCGGTGCCGGTTCCCCAAAGGCCCCCCTCGTACATTCCTCGCCCCCCCCCGCCGCCGCCGCCCCACTCATTCCGGCTGCCGCCCGCAGGAGTCGCTCCAGGGGTGGGGGAGTTCAGGTTCTGCGTGGAGAACCGCACGCGGCACCCGGACGAGTCGAGCCCGCGGCAGGCGCGCACCTACCAGCTGTACAGCCGCCGCCGCCGCCAGCTCTTCCAGGGGCTGCCGGGCCGGCCGGTCGCCACCAGGGAGGGCGGCGCCAGATGCGGTGAGGGGCTTGCGGGGCGGAGGGGGCTTGTGCCCGGAGCAGTCGTGGAGCGCCGCTGCCCCCCGACCTCCCCTCAGCTGCTCTCGCGGTGAAGCTGCTGGCCCTCACTCCGGGGGCGCGGCGCGGCGCGGCGGGGCCAGGCTTCGATGCATCTCCGGCCGCAGCGCAGGCGCCTCTGGCGGCGAGGGGCCGGGCCGGCCCGGGCCTCCAGGCCCCCTCCCCCGCGCCCTTCCTCGACTCCCTCGAGCCGCTCAGGGACGCGAGTGGGCAGGTCTCCCAAAGGCCTCCCCTCCCTTTCTCTCCAGGCCTCCCTCGGCAACTCCCGCGGAAGCAGGTCCCGCGGCTCTGCCGCTGCTCATCCGGAGGGCTGAGCTGGCCGCCGCATCGGGGCGCTTCCTGCCGCTGCCCGGGGCCGTTTTCTGCCCGCTCTTCCAACCCAGTCCCCAGGGCCCAAGGCGGAGGAAAGCAGCCTTGCCTTCTCCTCAGACCCGCGGCCAGAGGGGCCTGCCCGCAGCTTCTCCCCCGGGAAGGAACCAAATAGGGGGAGGCCCCAGCCAGCCCCCAGGATGTGGGCAGGGCAGGGAGGCCAGGCTCTGCGAGGCAGCAGACCCCCACCCGGAGGCTGTTGACTGGGCCCTCTCTCTGCCGCAGGCCTCTTTGTGGAGGAGCTGCTGGAAAGCCACGATGCCACGGCCTTCAGCTCCGCCAAGCACCCAGGCCGGCCTCTGCGTGGCTGTCGCATCCAGCCCCACCACCTCCCACTTCGCCGCCATCCCGAAGTGCTGGAGGAGGAGCAGGGCATGGCTGCCTCTTCAAACACCCCATGACTGGGGATCGTGGCCACAGGTTGGGGCCCCAGCCCCTCCTGGGCGGCAGCATGCAACACCCCAGGGCCCTCTGCAGACCGGCGCAGCTGGTCTGCAGAAAGCAGGGGTCCTAGAAGGAGGAGCCCTAGCCCAGCCTGCCTGCCCCGCAACCCACTCGAGGGCAGCAGCTCCTTTTCAACCTGGGCTCAGACAGGGCTGGGGACTGAAACAGACCTGGCCCCCTTGGCGAACCTTCTAAGTCAGGACCTGGGGGTGGGAGGGCATCCCTGGTGGTTCTGCTGGGCCTGGATACCATCCAACCAGGGTATCCTTCTGGGACCTCTGGCCAGTTTGGGGCTTGAGGGCACTGTGTTGACTTGAGGGTTCTGATCGTATGCTGCTGAGCACCCTGAGAAGGCAGTGCTGGGGGATATTGCTCAGCCCCAGGCCCATGACATTCCTCAGGGCTCTATTTTGTCCCCAGAACATGAAGCCACTGGGAGATTTGACTGGAATTTGGGGGTTGGGCCCCATCACCAAGCCGATAAGGCCCAGTTCAGCCTGCCTTTGTCAAGTGATGCCAAGGCAGCTGTGCAAGCCCTGAATTGTTGCTGGGATGCAGAGATGGAGACCGGATGTGAGCTCACAAGTGGAGGCTCAATCCAGACAAGGTGGAAGTACTGTGGGTCAGTAGACAAGCTCATCTGAGCATGGGAGCACAGTCTGCTCCAGACAGGGTGGGAGGAAGAGGTTCACAGCTTGGGGGGTTTCTGGACCAAGCATCGCTCTTGGAGGGTCAGGCAGTGGGTGGGGCCAGGAGTGCCTTTGCCCCAGCATCCACAGATGCACCAGTTGCCTCCCCTTCTGGAGAAGGCAGATCTGGCCGCAGTGACCCATGCCTCAATCACACCACTATGTGGGGCTGCCCTTGAAGAGTGTTTGGAAACTGCAGCTAGTGCAAAATGCAGCAGCTCCATTGCTTTCTGGTGCTCCCTTTGTTGACCATTAACACTGGTCTGGGATCAGTTGCACTGGCTGCCCATTTGTTTCTGGGTGCTGGTGCTGACCTATTCAGCCCTAAATGGTCTAGGGCCAGTATATCTGGAGCATGCCTCCTCCCATATGAGCCTGCCAGAAATGTGCTCATCATTATCAATGGCCCTTCTGCAGGTCCCGCTGCCAAGAGAGGCTAGGTTAGTGGGAACAAGGAACAGGGCAGCCTTCCCTAGGGCAGCAGCCTACCTGAGGAACCCTCTCCCTCAGGAAGTTAGATGGGCCCCTTCTTTGGTCCACTTTAGGTGGGCTGTTAAAACCTTTTTGTTCTGCAACACTTTTTAGTGTTCTAAATGTATTGGTCTGCACTCTGTTTCTAAGTCTTCCTCCGGCTCTTAATTCTGCTGTTTGTGACATTTAAAGTTTTAAAACTGTTTTTTTTTTTTAAGTTTTAATATTGTAAGTTGCCTTGTGTGCTGTATCCATGTATCTATAATTACAATACCATTCAGTTAAAAATACCTGTAGCCGAGATGCAGTTTGGTCTTAATCACTGTGCCAGTGCACTACAGGACAGCGGCGGGGGTGGGAAGCATTGCCAAGGGCAGGGGGACACTTCTGCTCCCAGAATGCCTGCCTGCCATGTGCTCATTTGGTCAACACAAGACAGTGGAACATCGCCCCGCCCTGCCCTCAAGCACAGATTGGGAGAGTCACGCATGTCCTTCCCAGGAAGGGAGGCTGGGTAGGCCAGCGAGGAAAGGAGGACAACACAGGGGTGGTGAACAGGAGGCGGAGCTTCTTCCCAAAGTTTGAGGGTGAGCAGCATCTCTAAGCTCTCCGCAGCAGGGGCCCAAGCAGGTCAGAGCAGCTCCCACCCCAAGGGGGATCCCAGTGGCCTCTTCCCACCTCTGAAGTCGACTGCAGCTGCTCCGGCCTCCTGTCAGGCCCAATGGGGAGCTAGGACTGAGCTAGCAGCTTCACCCTCCTCCACCCCCATGACAATTCTTCCAAAGCTCCCACCTGCACCCAGAGGCCCATGCCCACTGAAATCAGGGATGCCTCCTGGGGGAGACAGGGCGCGCAGGGGTGGGGGTCCAAATCTCCTTCCCTCAATTTGGGGGTGCTGCCAGCTTTGGCTGCAGAAACTAGGGAAGCTCCAGCCACACCAGATATGGCCCGCCACACTGAGCGAGGTCTCTTGCCCCCTTGCCCTGCCAAGAGAAGCCACGCGAGGCCCCATGCCTGGGCACCTGTTTCTGTGGCTGCCAGGGAGGCCTGCCACCCACCAGGGACCTGGCCACCTGCGACCCATTGAGCCCAAATAGATGCTCATGACCTGGAATGGTGCCTCTGGGCTCTGGCTGGGAGTCCATCTCCAGCACTCCCTCCCTGCGGGAGCTGAGATGGAGCCCTGCTGGGCCAGTGGCCCATAAGACTTGGCCACAACCATCCTGCTCTGGCACCCACCTGCTGGGCCCTAGAAGCCCCCCCCCCATTTTCATGAGGGTCCAGATCGATGCTTGGCACTCCGGTGGGGGGGGCTCCCTGGCTTCCTCCCTGTCAGCAGGACTGAAGAGTTATGTCAGCACACCACTTGGTAAATTAACTCTCATCTAGGCATCTCCAGCTTGGTTCACTGGGAGCAAAAGGCCTTGGCAGGATGACAATGAGCCAAGTGGATCTGCATTCTCCTGCCAGTGGTCTTGCAGGGGGGTCAACTCTGGGGCAGCAGCTTGAGTTTACAGGGCTCCTTTGATTTAGCTTTCAAGAAGCCCAGCAGTCTTGCAATGGGGCAGGGGGGCACTGAATCAAGGAGGAGGAGGAGTCAGGGCTCCTCGAGCCTTTGGGGGCAGTGTGGGAGCAGGAATGGCCCTAGGCGCTGCTTTTCTGGCCTGGCTGCTGCTGTGCTGGGACAGCCCCTCCTCCCTGCCAAGCACAGGAGACCCACTGGCTGCAGGACCCCCAAGCTAGACAACTGGGTTCAGGAAGCACCATGTTGCTTGGTGGGCACCCATTTGAGCAGCCCCACCTGCCGCAGAAAGAGTGGCCCAGAGCCCGCAAACACGTACTTTTTCCCTCGATGGCTCGCCTGGCTCTTCAGGGAGTTTCTTCAGTGAAGGCAAAACTGACCAAATGGAGAAGGCAAAAGCAGGAGAGAAAAGTTGCAGGCAGGGAGGCTGCCAAAGCCTCCAACCCCACCCAGCCCCTCTTTCTGGGCACTTTCATCTGTGGGCCTCACAGACTTTCTTGCAGCATCTCCAGACGAGTGCACAACCTGCACAGGCAGACCAGGCAGCCGTCGGAGAGTTCTGGCTCTCTTTACCTGATTAGCATTCACATGGACAGCAAGAAACACACCAGAGTGCCTCACTGTCCTCCAGGACTTCTCAGAGATGATAGAGGTCCTGAGAGTACAGCAACAAGCTCCCTTAACCCTCAGGAAATAATAATTAAAAAACAATGTACAGGGGGGTGGGGGGAAGGTTACCCGTCATGATTTCAGCAGGACATGCCTAAGTGAGAGGAGGCAGCAGCTCTTCATTTGCTTGACTATCCCCTGGCAAGGAGTTCCACAGGTTCATTTTGGCTCACAAGGAAAGGAGATGTCATTTAGCCTGTTAGATTCTGCCACATTGCTGCCCTGCAAGGGGAAAGCTTCTCCCTACTGAGCCACTGGAAGAAAAGGAACCTCGGTCACAGTGTTGCAAGAAAGAACCTGATCTCTGATCAGCCGCTGAACGGAATGAAGAGCTTTTCCCTGCAGGTAGGAGGGGCTGGGGAGGAAGCTGCTGAGTGATTCAGTCATGCTTACCTGTGAGTAGATGTGCTGCTCATGCTTACTTCTGGGTAGACATGCAGAGGCTTGATGCTTGGGATGCTATTTGAAAGTGGTGCTGAGTGATTCAGTCCTGCTTGCTTCTGCAGAAGCCTTGTCCTGCTGAGTAGGCTTAAAACAGGAAATAATTCTTTGCTTTTGTCCATGCTTATTTTGCCATTGGTCCTGCCCACAGACAGAATACACCCAGAGACCTTTCCCAGACTGGAATTTAGCCCTTGGGACTGAAAAATGTTCCTGATCCCAGCCCTCTTGCTTTCCCAGCAGTAATCCAGGAGCAATGTATACAAGGCATGTGGAGATCTATTTGATCCCATCTGGGATCCAGGTCAAGATTGCCTGACCTGGAAGTAAGGCGAATAGATCCATGCAATACATTGAGCAGCCTCCCACCTCCCTGGGAAAGAAACACAGCAGCTGGAGGTTCTGGCTGGGAGGGGGCAGCCTGCAGGGCTAGTTCCTCCTTGGCACGCCAACACAACAGGAACAGCAAGGTGGAAAGGAGGAGAGGTGCAGAAGGATCCAGACAGTGCAGTCCGGGTGTGTCCCAAGGGAACCCGCCTGCCCCGCCCGCAGAGCTTTCTAGGGGCCCTTCCTGACAGTTGCTGCTCCAGCAGCTGAGAAAATGAACTGGCTGCCACAAGCACAGCTGGAAGACATTGTCCCCACCCAGGACTACAGATGAGGAACTGGGCCTTTTGGGGGGGGCAGAGAATTGGGGGCCACATCATACATTACACACACAAACATGACATTGGCACAGGGTGCAATGAGAAGCTTGGGTGGGGGAGGGAGGGGGTTGGCCCAAATGAACTTTCATCCCCTAGGCCTTTCTGAATCTTAAAAGAGGGCCCTGGAAGCAGTCGTTCTGCACGTACGCTGAGAATTCCCTGCCCCACATCTAAACCGCAGTTTCCAGGTTTCCTTTGTGGGGAGCTCCTGTGGCATTCAAGGAAGCAAAGGGGCAGAAACCAGGGGCAACAGATGGGCCTTTTGTGAGGCTGCCTGTCACAGCGTCCTACTTGTTCAATCGAAGTCTGGCCTGACATAGATGCACCTCTGTGCCTCCGATAATCCTGAATGCACCTCACTCCCATCCATCCACGGAACGTGGCTTTTCCATATTCACAATCGGATACCCCTGGAACAGAAGGAACTTGCCTTGGGCACCTTACCTCCATTTCCACCAACCTCACAAACAACTCAACTTGACAAAGAGGGCAGGGCAGCCCAAACAGCCTGAGGGCCACCTTCTCCCACTGCCTCCCTCTAGCTGCTTAAGGATTTAGCAGTTGTTCTAAACCATTTCCAGGTACTGGCATCAGGTTAATCATAGACTCATATAATAGTAGGGTTGGAATGGCCTACAAGGCCATCGAGTCCAACCCCCTGCTCAATGCAGGAATCCAAGTCAGAGCATCCCTGACAGATGGCTGTCCAGCCTCGTCTTGAACGCCTCCAGTGTGGGAGAGCCCACCGCCGCCCTAGGGAATTGGCTCCATTGTCGTATTGCTCTCACAGTCAGGAAGTTTTTCCTGATGTTTAGCTGGAATCTGGCTTCCTGTCACTTGAGCCCATTATTCCATGTCCTGCACTCTGGGATGATCAAGAAGAGATCCTGGCCTTCTTCTCTGTGACAACCTTTCAAGGACTTGAAGAGTGCTATCATACCTCCCCTCTGTCTTCTCTTCTCAAGGCTAAACATGCCCAGTTCTTTCAGTCTCTCTTCATAGGGCTTTGTTTCCAGTCCCCTGATCATCTTTGTTGCCCTCCTATGAACCCTCTCCACTTTGTCTGCATCCTTCTTAAAGTGTGGTGCCCAGAACTGGACACAGTACTCCAGATGAGGCCTAACCAGTGCTGAGTAGAGGGGAACTAGTACTTCCTGGGATTTGGAAGCTATGCTTCTATGAATGCAGCCCAAAAGAGCATTGGCCCTTTTTTGCAGCCACATCACATTGTTGGCTCATATTCAGCTTGTGATCGACAACAATTCCAAGATCCTTCTCGCTTGTAGTGTGGTTGAGCCACGTATCCCCCATCTTGTAACTGGGCATTTGGTTTCTTTTTCCTAGGTGCAGAACTTGGCATTTGTCCCTATTAAATGTCATTCTATTGTTTTCTGCCCAGCGCTCCAGTCTATCCAGATCATTTTGAATTTTGTTTCTGTCTTCCAAAGTATTAGCTATCCCTCCCAATTTTGCATCATCTGCAAATTTGATCAGTATTCCCTGCACCTCCTCCTCCAAGTCATTAATACAAAAGCTGAAGAGCACTGGGCCCAGGACTGAGCCCTGCGGTACCCCACTCGTTACCTCTCCCCAGTTTGGGAAGATCCCATTGACAAGCACTCTTGGAGTCCGATTCTGTAGCCAACTGTGGATCCACCGGATTGTTGTTTCTTCTAGCCCACTTCGAGCTAGTTTGCTCATCAGGAGATCATGGGGCACTTTGTCGAAAGCTTTGCTGAAGTCGAGGTGTATGATGTCTTGTCAAACCCTGACAAGACCGAGGTACTTTTGGTGGGAGACAAGAGGAGGCTGGGGGATGTTGACCTGGTGTTGAATGGGGTACGGCTAGCCTTGAAAGACCAGGTCTGCAGCCTGGGGGTCATTTTGGACTCCCAGCTGTCCATGGAGGCTCAGGTGTCAGCTGTGAGCCGGACAGCGCTGATACGGCGGCTGCGCCCCTTCCTTCCCCACCATCTGCTCCCATCAGTAGTACATGCCCTGGTCTCCTCTCGTTTAGACTACTGTCATGCGCTCGATGTGGGGTTACCCTTGAAGATGGTTCGGAAGCTGTAGCTGGTACAGAATGCGGCGGCTCGCCTGATTAAAGGCAGCCGGTGGCGAGATCACATCACTCCAGTGCTGAAGGAGTTGCACTGGTTACCAGTTGTTTTCCGGGCCAAATTCAAGGTGTTGGTTTTGACCTTTAAAACCCTATGTGGTTCCGGCCCAGCCTGTCTTAAGGAGCGCCTCCAGCAGCACCAGACAGGCCGCTTAACAAGATCAGCCTCGGATGGCCTTCTCTCTGTCCCATCAGCCAGGACAGCTAGACTGGTGGGGACGAAGGAGAGGGCCTTTTCTGTGGTGGCCCCCACACTGTGGAGCTCCCTCCCTAGGGAACTCCGCCACGCCCCCTCTGTAATGAGCTTCCGTCGTGCATTAAAAACGTGGTTGTTCAGGCAGGCATTTTGGGTGGGTTAGGGTATTTTAGAAAATGTTTTTACTGTAGAATTTTATTGTTTTAAACTGTTTTATTATATGTTGTACATCGCCCAGAGTGGCTGCGTTACCAGCCAGATGGGCGATTAATAAATTTAATAATAATAATAATAATAATACAGCATTCCCAAGGTCCACAAGGGAGGTTGCTTGATCAAAAAATGAGATCAGATTTGTCTGGCAGGACTTGTTTTTGACAAATCCATGTTGGCTTTGAGTAATCACGGCATTGTTGTCAAGGTGCTTCCAGATGGATTGCTTTATCATCTGCTCCAGAATATTCCCAGGGATTGATGTCAGACTAACTGGTCTGTAGTTCCCAGGTTCCTCCTTTTTACCCTTTTTGAAGATAGGGACAACGTTAGCCCTCCTCCAGTCATCTGGCACTTCCCCCGTCCTCCATGATTTCTCAAAGAGAATAGGCAACGGTTCTGAGGGTTCTTCTGCCAGTTCCTTTATGACTCTAGGATGCAGTTCATCTGGCCCTGGAGATTTGAACTCATTCAAAGTAATGAGGTGTTCCTTGACCATATGCCTATCGATCTCAAGCTGCAATCCTGCCCCTTCAGCCTGCACTTCGCCTTTGCCAGGGGGGTCATAGACCCTCTTTTGGGAGAAGACTGAGCCAGAGTAGGAATTGAGCACCTCTGCCTTTTCTTTGTCATCGGTTATCGTTTTGCCATCCTTATTTAATAGCTGAACCACCATTTCTTTCCTCTGCCTTTTACTATGCACATAGCTGAAGAAAGCCTTTTTGTTGTTTTTAGCATCCCTCGCTAACCTCAGCTCGTTCTCAGCTTTAGCCTTTCTGATGCTATCCCTGCAATTCTGTGCTACCTGCCTGTACTCTTCCTTTGTTACTTGGCCTCCTTTCCACTTCCTATATGTGTCCTTTTTTGTTTTCAGGTCATCACTAAGCTTTTTGTGAAGCCACATTGGCTTCTTCTGTTGTCTTCCACCTTTCCTTCTTGTTGGAATTTTGTGATTGTGCCTTGAGAATTTCCTTTTTTAAAAGCCCCCACCCATCTTGGACTCCTTTTCTCGTTAGCGTCGCTTGCCATGGGACCTTACTGATCATTGTTCTAGAATCATAGAATCATAGAATAGTAGGGTTGGAAGGGGCCTACAAGGCCATCGAGTCCAACCCCCTGCTCAATGCAGGAATCCAAGTCAGAGCATCCCTGACAAATGGCTGTCCAGCCTCGTCTTAAAGGCCTCCAGTGTGGGAGAGCCCACCACCTCCCCAGGTAATTGGTTCCATTGCCGTATTGCTCTGACACTCAGGAAGTTTTTCCTGATGTTCAGCCGGAATCTGGCTTCCTGTAACTTGAGCCCATTATTCCGTGTCCTGCACTCTGGGATGATCAAGAAGAGATCCTGGCCTTCTTCTCTGTGACAACCTTTCAAGTACTTGAAGAGTGCTATCATATCTCCCCTCAGTCTTCTCTTCTCAAGGCTAAACATGCCCAGTTCTTTCAGTCTCTCTTCATAGGGCTTTGTTTCCAGTCCCCTGATCATCTTTGTTGCCCTCCTTTGAACCCTCTCCAGCTTGTCTGCATCCTTCTTAAAGTGTGGTGCCCAGAACTGGACACAGTACTCCAGATGAGGCCTAACCAGTGCTGAGTAGAGGGGAACTAGTACTTCCCGGGATTTGGAAGCGATGCTTCTATGAATGCAGCCCAAAATAGCATTTGCCTTTTTTGCAGCCACATCACATTGTTGGCTCATATTCAGCTTGTGATCGACGACAATTCCAAGATCCTTCTCGCTCGTAGTGTGGTTGAGCCACGTATCCCCCATCTTGTAACTGTGCATTTGGTTTCTTTTTCCTAGGTGCAGAACTTGGCATTTGTCCCTATTAAATGCCATTCTGTTGTTTTCTGCCCAGCACTCCAGTCTATCCAGATTACTTTGAATTTTGTTTCTGTCTTCCAAAGTATTAGCTATCCCGCCCAATTTTGTGTCATCTGCAAATTTGATCAGCATTCCCTGCACCTCCTCCTCCAAGTCATTAATACAAATGTTGAAGAGCACTGGGCCCAGGACTGAGCCCTGCGGTACCCCACTCGTTACCTCTCCCCAGCTTGAGAAGGTCCCATTGATAAGCACTCTTTGAGTCCGATTCTGTAGCCAACTGTGGATCCACATGATCGTTGTTTCATCTAGCCCACTTCGAGCAAGTTTGCTCATCAGGATATCATGGGGCACTTTGTCGAAAGCTTTGCTGAAGTCGAGGTATATGATGTCTACAGCATTCCCACGGTCTACAAGGGAGGTGACTTGATCAAAAAATGAGATCAGATTTGTCTGGCAGGACTTGTTTTTGACAAATCCATGTTGGCTTTGAGTAATCACGGCATTGTTGTCAAGGTGCTTCCAGATGGATTGCTTTATGATCTGCTCCAGAATTTTCCCAGGGATTGATGTCAGACTGACTGGTCTGTAGTTCCCAGGTTCCTCCTTTTTACCCTTTTTGAAGATAGGGACAACGTTAGCCCTCCTCCAGTCATCCGGCACTTCCCCGGTCCTCCATGATTTCTCAAAGAGAATAGACAGCGGTTCTGAGAGTTCTTCTGCCAGTTCCTTTATTACTCTAGGATGCAGTTCATCTGGCCCTGGAGATTTGAACTCATTCAAAGTAATGAGGTGTTCCTTGACCATATGTCTGTCGATCTCAAGCTGCAATCCTGCCCCTTCAGCCTGTACTTCGCCTTTGCCAGGGGGGTCATAGACCCTCTTTTGGGAGAAGACTGAGCCAAAGTAGGAATTGAGCACCTCTGCCTTTTCTTTGTCATCTGTTATCATTTTGCCATCCTTATTTAATAGCTGAACAACCATTTCTTTCCTCTGCCTTTTACTATGCACGTAGCTGAAGAAAGCCTTTTTGTTGTTTTTAGCATCCCTCGCTAACCTCACCTCGTTCTCCGCTTTAGCCTTCCTGACGCCATCCCTGCAATTCTGTGCTACCTGCCTGTACTCTTCTTTTGTTACTTGGCCTTCTTTCCACTTCCTATATGTGTCCTTTTTTGTTTTCAGGTCATCCCTAAGCTTTTTGTGAAGCCACATTGGCTTCTTCTGTTGTCTTCCACCTTTTCTTCTTGTTGGAATTGTTTGTGATTGTGCCTTGAGAATTTCCTTTTTTAAAAGTTCCCACCCATCTTGGACTCCTTTTCTCGCTAGCATTGTTTGCCATGGGACCTTACTGATCATTGTTCTGAGTTTATTAAAATCAGCTTTCCTAAAATCTAGGGTACGCGTTTGAGTACACTCGGCTTTTGCTTCCCTTAGAACCAAGAACTCAAGTACAACATGGTCGCTTTCCCCCAGAGTTCCTGTAACTGCTACTTTATCCACTAAGTCATCTCTGTTGGTTAGGATCAAGTCAAGGATAGCCGATCCTCTAGTTCCTTCCTCTACTTTCTGTAGGAGGAAGTGATCCGCCACACAAGTCAGGAATTTCCTGGAGGGGCCATGTTTTGCAGAATTTGTCTCCCAACAAATATCGGGGAAATTGAAGTCCCCCATTACTACTACATCATGCTTCCTTAAAACATTGGCTATTTGCTTTTCAAAAGTTTCATCCTTGTCTTCTCCTTGATTGGGTGGCCGGTAGTAGACTCCGACCACCAGGTTCCTTTTATTCTTTGCTCCATTTATTTCAACCCAGATGCTCTCGATGGGGCTACCAAGCTCCTCCTCCTGTATTTCTGTGCAGAGATATGTATTTTTCACATACAGTGCAACCCCGCCTCCCTTTCTGTTCCTCCTGTTCTTTTTGAACAAGTTATATCCTTCAACTGCTGTATTCCAGTCATGAGAGTCATCCCACCAAGTCTCAGTTATACCTATCAAGTCATAATTTCCCTCTTGTATTAAGAGTTCAAGTTCGTTCTGTTTGTTTCCCATACTCTGGGCATTAGTATATAGACATCGAAGACCATGTGCTTCATAGTCTGGCTTTCTTCCTACATGTGTCTGAAGACTATTATTGGGCGCTATCAGCGCTGTTCTCTCCATTGCAGTGCATGCGCCTACGTCCATTGTTACCCCCAACATTACATCTCCCTTCCCCGTAGGATTCAGTTTAAAGCCCTCCTGATGAAGTTCTTCATTCTGTGGCCAAACACATTCTTCCCAGCCTTTGTGAGGTGCAACCCATCCCTAGCCAACAGCCCATCTTCCAGGAAGTATAGGCCGTGGTCCCAGAATCCAAATCTCTCTCGTCGGCACCACCTTTGTAGCCAGTCATTCACCCGGAGTATTTTTCGTTCCCTTTCTATCCCTCTTCTAACTACTGGAAGGATGGATGAGAAAACTATCTGGGCCCCAAAGTTCTTGAGTTTCCTTCCCAAAGCTTCAAAGTCTGACGTGATCTCTTCGTAGCTCCGCTTGGCGCTATCATTTGTTCCCACATGGATGAGAAGAAAGGGATACCTGTCAGTGGGCTTTATGAGTGCAGGTAACCTTTCAGTCACGTCTCTAATCTGTCCTCCCGGGAGACAACATACCTGGCGAGTCCACGGGTCTTCGCGACATACTTGGGTCTCGATCCCACGCAGCAAGGAGTCTCCCACTACTACCACTCTTCTCTTCTTCTTCTTGTAGGCCTGGGTTTCATCGCCTCTGTTTGACTGACCTTCAGCCTCTTGCTCACTCTCATGCAGGTTCCCCTGTGATTCTTCCTCTGCAGGCTGTCCTCCAGTCTCATCTGCAAGTACCTGGAATCGGTTCCACAGCTCCACCGTTTCCACTGGTGCAGAGTGGCGTCTAGTTCTTCTTCTCCTAACTGTCACCGTTTTCCAAGGAGTATCCTCTACTCCATTTTTCTTCTCCTCAGCATTTCCCACTTCTGCCTCATCTTGCTGTTGCTCTTCAAGCTTCTGGTCTGCCCTTTGCTGCTGTAGTTCCCCCATTCTGTCCAAGAACTCTTCGTGTTCTCTTATTCCCCGGAGGGTTGACAGTCGCCGCTCCAGTCCACTTACTTTTTCCTCCAGCAGCGTGATCAACTTGCACTTGTTGCAGGTGTAGGCCATGTTGTTCTCAGGCAAGAAAACAAACATGGCACACACCTTGCAGGTCACCACCACTGGAGAGTCTTGTCCTTCCATAGCCCCGTTTCCCTTTTTGTGTCTAGCTTTGTGATTGTTCTAGACTAGCCTGTGCCTGCTCCTCTACTCAGTAGAGGTTAAAAGCAGAGTCCCACTGGTGTGGAAGTGTGTGTTACAAGACAAATAAATGGGAAAAAGTTAGTTAAAAAAAAAAATGTTAGGGGCCTCCCCCTTGACCTCCCCTGCCGAACTCCCCTGGCCAACTCCTGTTTGCTCCCCCTGTTCGCTCGCTCTCTGGGAGCTTGCCTGCTTCTGTAGTCCCTGGACCAGCTGGAGCAGCTTGCTCTGCTCTGCTCTGCTCAGCTGGGAGGCGGGAAACAGACTGAAGCTTCCCGCCCAGTCAGCTGCTGGGAGTACTCAGGCCACACCCCTCCAATTCAGTTGGAGCTCTCAGAAGCTCCTGGTGAGCTCACAGCCAGTCAGAAGGATAAAGGGCAGCGCCCTGGGCTTCCTGCAACCCACTTACCTCTTAGCCTCTGTCTCCTTTGTCTCCTTTGTCTCTTCAACCACTGCAACTCCCCTGGCCAACTCCTGTTTGCTCCCCCTGTTCGCTCGCTCTGTTCGCTCGCTCTCTGGGAGTTTGCCTGCTTCTGTAGTCCCTGGACCAGCTGGAGCAGCTTGCTCTGCTCTGCTCAGCTGGGAGGCGGGAAACAGACAGTAATATACAGTTCTGAGTATATTAAAATCAGCTTTCCTAAAATCCATGGTACGCGTTTGATTACACTCGGCTTTTGCTTCCCTTAGAACCAAGAACTCAAGTACAACATGGTCGCTTTCCCCCAGAGTTCCTGTAACTGCTACTTTATCCACTAAGTCATCTCTATTGGTTAGGATCAAGTCAAGGATAGCGGATCCTCTAGTTCCTTCCTCTACTTTCTGTAGGAGGAAGTTATCCGCCACACAAGTCAGGAATTTCCTGGAGGGGCCATGTTTTGCAGAATTTGTCTCCCAACAAATATCGGGGAAATTGAAGTCCCCCATTACTACTACATCATGCTTCCTTAAAACATTGGCTATTTGCTTCTCAAAAGTTTCATCCTCGTCTACTCTTCCTAGGACCTTTGAGGAATGACTGTAGCTCAGCAGTAAAGCTCCTGCTTTGCATGTAGAAAGACCCAGGTTCAATCCCCAGCAGCATCTCCAAGTAGGATTGAGACAGAGCCAACTGTCTCAAATGCTGGAGAGGTGCTGATAGGCAGCATAGACAATATTGAGGTAGATGGACCAAGGGCCTGAGTCACCTTAAGGCAGCTTCCTCCTGCTCTGGAAGTGTACCTGTCTTGGAGGATAAGACCATCAAGGGCTCCTTGTCATGCCGGTTATATATTGCATCCAGTGCCACATGGTGACATAGGGAGGGGAGTGGCAAGCACTTAATTAACAGTAGCCATTCACAAAACAGTTGTTAGTGAAAACACAGGCATCCTTAGACAGGTAAGCTAATTAGCACGTCATGTGATCTATTTATTATTCAGAAAGCAGTGCATTCTTAGCCAAGCCACAGGCGACAGAATTGAGCCTCTTGGTCTTCCAGCCTTCCGCATCGCAGCCTCCCTCGGGAGGGCCTTCGTTCAAGAGCGGCCACTTCACGGTCGGCGCGCGAGGGACTCCGGAGGCTGGCCAAGGGAAGGGCTTCCGAGCACCCACCGCACGGGCACCCTGCCGGCCCAGGATGCGAGGGCTCAGCGGCGAAGCCCGTTCTCCGGACGGAGGCGCTCTCGGCCCCGCTCCCAGAGCAACGGCTGCCACGCCATTCCTCTCCGGGACGCCCGAAGCGCTGCTGCCAGGCCCCGGGCAGGGGTGCCCCGCTGCGGGCCTGGGGCGCAACGCCTCGGCCCCGCCCGCATCCCGGCGGCAGACAGGACTCCAGCGCCCAGCGTGCGCGGCGCTCCCCGCGCAGCCTCCGCGACACGCGGCGCGGCCTGGGCCCACGGGCACGCTGGGAGCTGTAGTTGCTGTGGCGACAGGCCCCGCCCCGCCCCGCCTCAAACCCGGAAGTGGGCGAGGCGCCGCCAAGATGGCGTCTCCTCCTCAGGGGGGCCCGATGGCGATCGCGATGCGGCTCCGGAACCAGCTCCAGGCCGTGTACAAGATGGACCCGCTCCGGAACGAGGTGTGGAGGCTGCCGCGGCTGCTCAGGACGGCGGCCCGGCCCGGCCCGGCCCGGCCCGGCCCGGCCGCCTGAAGCGGGGTGGCGGTAGCGCGCGCGCAGTGGCGGTCTGCGCTCGGCCAGGCGGGTGCGCCTGCGCAAAACGGGGGCGGGGCGGGGCTTCGCCCGCCCCGCGGCCGGGGCAGAGTTAAGGGGATGCGGAGGGCGCGGACGCCGGCGCCGCGGCCCCGCCGGGGGCTCCCAGGAAGGGCCAGGGACGCCCGACGCCGCGAGCCATGCGGCTGCCGGGGCCTGCCTCGCCTCGCCTCGCCTGCGGACGCCCCCGCGGCCTCGGGCTCCCGCAGCCCCGAGCACTGCCGCGCCGGCCGCGCCGCAGCTTCCGGCGGGCGGCCCTCCACTCCCCGCAGCCCCGGGCGAAGGCCGAGCCGTGCCCTGCGCCCCTCCGGCCGCCGCCTTCCGCGCCCAGAGCAAGGCTTCTGCCGGCCCTCCTGCGTCCAGCCCGACCTCCCCTGCTCCTGGCCGGGCAGGGGAGGGGAGGCGTCCTGCCCCGTGCGAGCGCGGTGTAAGCGGGCCCTGGGCCCGTCTCACAGGTGAGATGCGGGGCCGTGAGGCATCGGCAGGGCTGAGAGCCCAGCGGGCGCTGGGCGGAGGGCCACGCGGAGAGGCGCGTCTTCCCCGCGGGGGGGGGGTGCCGGCTTGGGGGCTTTCTTTGTGGCGACGACCGCATTCCCCGATTTCGCGACCGTGTTCAGGTAGGGTGGCTGGGACTCAGGGGGATGGGGAGATTTGACCAAGGCCAGGGAATGAATCCGTGGTGGAGGTGAGTCTTCAAGATCTCTCTTCTGGGCTTGGTGTGCTTGGGGACGAGGCATGGTGGAGATCCAGCTGGCCCACCGGCAGGCCAGTGGGCAGCTCCAGATGGTAGTTGTCCTCTGGAGCCCGTTTTTCACCCAGAGGAACGTTGTGGGGGCCCAGCCACTGAGCTGCGTGTGGGCTTTCGGGTGGAGGAGCGAGCAAGAGCTGCAACAGTTGAGGCTGGGAGAGGGGAAGAGCCACTGGGGGGGGGCAGAGGACTATCAGCCTGAAGCCCCTCTGTCTGCTTGCCTGCCTGTCTGTCCACAGGAGGAGGTGAAAGTAAAGATGAAGGAGCTGAATGAGCACATCGTGTGTTTCCTTTGTGCTGGCTACTTCATAGATGCCACCACCATCACGGAATGCTTGCACACCTGTGAGTAACGTCCTGGGGGCGGGGAGGCTGGCTGGCTGTAGCTCAAGGGGAGGGAGGGCCATATTCCTGACGAAATGAGAGGCACCTGCCCAGATTAGAGCAAGAGGCCCCTGCAAGTATGTGTGTGTGTGGGGGGGAGGAGGTTGCTGTGAGGAGTCGGAGAAGTTCCTGGTCCGACAAACGGGGGGGGGGGCGATGCGTGCACGAGGTGAGCACAAGGGACACTGTTTGTGCTGGGACCTAAATACCTGAGGAGGCGCCTCTTCCCCTGCCAGCATGACTACATCTTGAGGCCTCCTGCTGAAGTTGTTCTCCAAGACATCAAATAAGAATCTAAAATTTGTTATAACTTGGTTTGCTCATTAAATTATGTTTTGTATATTAAATTTAAAAGTATAGTTTATTCAGGCAATAATTGTTGTTGTTGTGTTGTTCAGTCGTGTCCGACTCTTCGTGACCCCATGGACCATAGCACGCCAGGCCTTCCTGTCCTGCGCGCTCTCCCGGAGCGTGCTCAAGTTCATATTCATTGCATCGGTGATGCTATCTAGCCATCTCATCCTCTGCAGTCCCCTTCTCCTTTTGCCTTCAGTCTTTCACAGCATCAGGGTCTTTTCCAGTGACTTTTCTCTTCGCATTAGGTGGCCAAAATATTTGAGCTTCAGCTTCAGTCTCTGTCCTTCCAATGAGCACTCAGGGTTGATTTCCTTTAGGATTGACTGATTTGACCTCTTCTCCAGCACCACAGTTCGAAAGCATCAATTCTTCGGCGCTCAGCCTTCCTTATAGTCCAGCTCTCACAGCCATACGTTGCTACTGGGAAAACCATAGCTTTGATTAGACGGACCTTTGTCGGCAAGGTGATGTCTCTGCTTCTTACTATGCTGTCTAGGTTGGCCATAGCTTTCCTCCCAAGGAGCAAGCGTCTTTTAATTTCATGGCTACAGTCACTGTCTGCGGTGATCTTGGAGCCCAAGAAAGTAAAATCTGTCACTACTTCCATTTCTTCCCCTTCAATATGCCAGGAAGTGATGGGGCCAGATGCCATGATCTTTGTTTTTTTAATGTTGAGTTTCAAACCAGCTTTTGCACTCTCCTCTTTCACCCTCAACAAGAGGCTCTTTAGATCCTCTTTGCTTTCTGCCATTAGGGTGGTATCGTCTGCATATCGGAGGTTGTTGATAATTCTCCCAGCAATCTTAATTCCGACCTCTGATTCATCCAACCCGGCATTTCTCATGATGTACTCAGCATATAAGTTAAATAAGCAGGGTGACAATATGCAGCCTTGTCGTACTCCTTTCCCAATTTTGAACCACTCGGTTGTTCCATGTCTGGTTCTTACTGTTGCTTCCTGACACTCGTACAGGTTTCTCAGGAGACAGGTAAGGTGATCTGGTACTCCCATCACTTTAAGAATTTGCCACAGTTTGTTGTGATCCACACAATCAAAGGCTTTAGTGTAGTCAATGAAGCAGAAATAGACGTTTTTCTGGCATTCTCTTGCTTTCTCCATGATGCAGCGAACGTTGGCAATTTGATCTCTAGTTCCTCTGCCTCTTCGAAACCCAGCTTGTACTTCCGGTAGTTCTTGGTTCGCATACTGCTGAAGCCTAGCTTGTAGGATTTTGAGCATCACCTTGCTGGCATGTGAAATGAGCGCAATTGTGCGGTAGTTTGAACACTCTTTGGCGTTGTCCTTCTTTGGAATTGGAATGTAAACTGACCTTTTCCAGTCTTGCGGCCATTGTTGAGTGTTCCAAATGTGTTGGCATATTGAGTGCAGCACTTTAACAGCATCATCTTTTAGGATTTTAAATAGCTGAGCTGGAAGACTGTCACCTCCGCTAGCTTTGTTGTTACTAATGCTTCCTAAGGCCCACTTGACTTCACTCTCTAGGATGTCCGGCTCAAGTTCAGTGACCGCACTCTCATGGCTATCAGGGACATTAAGATCTTTCCTGTATAGTTCTTCTGTGTATTCTTTCCCCCTCTTCTTAATCTCATCTGCATCTGTTAGGTCCCTGCCTTCTTTGTCCTTTATCATGCCCGTCTTTGCACAAAACGTTCCCTTGAGATCTCCGATTTTTTTTGAAGAGATCTCTAGTCTTTCCCGTTCTGTTGTTTTCCTCGATTTGTTTGCGTTGTTCATTTAAGAAGGGCTTCTTGTCTCTCCTTGCTATTCTCTGGAACTCTGTGTTCAGTTGGATATATCTTCCCCTTTCTCCCTTGCTTTTCGCTTCCCTTCTTTCCTCAGCTACTTTTAAAGCCTCATCAGACAGCCACTTTGCTTTCTTGCATTTCTTTTTCTCTGGGATGGATTTCGTTGCTGCCTCCTGAACAATGTTACGGACCTCCGTCCATAGTTCCTCAGGCACTCGTGTCTATCAGGTCTAATCCCTGAAATCTATTCCTCACCTCCACTGTATATTCATAAGGGATATGATTTAGGTCATACATGAATGGTTTAGTGGTTTTCCCTACGTTCTTCAATTTAAGCTGAAATTTTGCAACAAGAAGCTCATGATCTGAGCCACAGTCAGCTCCCGGTCTTGTTTTGACTGACTGTATAGAGCTTCTCCATCTTTGGCTGCAAAGGACATAATCAATCTGATTTCGATATTGACCATCTGGTGATATCCATGTGTAGAGTCGTCTCTTGTGCTGTTGGAAAAGAGTGTTTGCTATGATCAGCGTGTTCTCTTGGCAAAACTCTATTAGCTTTTGTCCTGCTTCATTTTGTACACCAAGGCCATGCTTGCCTGTTATCCCGGTGATTTCTTGACTTCCTGCTTTAGCATTCCAATCCCCTATGATGAAGAGGACATCTTTTTTTGGTGTTAGTTCTACAAGGTGTTGTAGGTCTTCATAGAACCGATCAACCTCAGCTTCTTCGGCCTCAGTGGTTGGGGCATAGACTTGAATTACTGTGATGTTGAATGGTTTGCCTTGGATTCGTACTGAGATCATTCTATAATTTTTGAGATTGTACCCCAGGACTGCTTTTCTCACCCTTTTGTTGACTATGAGTGCTACTCCATTTCTTCTAGGAGATTCTTGCCCACAATAGTAGATACGATGGTCACCTGAATTAAATTCGCCCATGCTTGTCCATTTTAGTTCACTGATTCCCAAGATGTCGATGTTCAGTCTTGCCATCTCATGTTTGACCACCTCCAGCTTACCTTGATTCATTGATCTGACATTCCAGGTTCCTAAACAATATTGTTCTTTACAGCATCGGATTTTCTTTTCACCACCAGACACATCCACAGCTGAGTGTCCTTTTGGCTTTGGCCCAGCCGCTTCACCCTTTCTGGCGCTACTTGGAAATACCCTCTGCTCTTCCCCAGTAGTATATTGGACACCTTCCGACCTGAGGGGCTCATCTTCCGGCGTCATCTCTTTTAGCCTTGTGATACGTTCCATGGGGTTTTCTTGGCAAGAATACTGGAGTGGGTTGCCATTTCCTTCTCCAGTGGACCACATTTTGTCAGAACTCTCTGCCATGACCTGTCCATCTTGGGTGGCCCTGCATGGCATAGCTTATGGCTTCACTGAGTTACGCAAGCCCCTTCGCCACAACAAGGTAGTGATCCATGAAGGCAATAATTACAAATTTACTAATTGAGTTTACTCTTTAAAAGTCTTTAATTTTAATGATAATTTTATGAGGAAACCAAATTATGCATAATTTATGTTCCTAAAGCAGCCATCCCCAACCTGGTGCTGTCCAGATGTTACAGTGCCCAGTATTCCTGACCATTGGCCGTGCTGCCTGATGCTGATAGGAGTGAAAGTTGAAAACATCTGGAGGGCACCTTGTTGGGAAGGCTGTCCTAAAGCAACAAAGTGAATTTAGATCTATAACGAGAACTAAAAATATTGTGCGTTTTTCCCAAAATTTCCATCCCCCCCGTCATTTTTTTCCCCATGACTTCAGAATTTCAGGTAGTTTCATTTCTCTAGCCTGGTGCCTGTATTGCAGTCCTTTAGCATTAGGTTACAACACATTCATTTTCCCAGGCATTTTGAGTTGTGCAATGCCTTAATCTGCTACGTGTTTTTAGCTGCTACTTATTATGATTGTTAACATGATGGTCTTAACATTTGGGGGTATACTTAATTGGTTGTTTATGTTTGTTGTCCACTGCCCTGGAATCTATTGGTTGAAGAGCAATGTCTGCATGTGTTAAATAAAGATAGTGCCGGGAACTCCACTTCTGGAATAGGGCTCCGTTCCTCCCCCGCCCCCCCGCTCATCCACCCATTTTCACATGCGGGGGCTTTCAGGGTAGCAAGCACCATTGAGATCCTGACCACCCAACATGCGAGAGAGACGAGGTTGCCCACCTGCAGCTCGTTCCTGGCTGCACGTGGAAGAGCCCTGGGCCAGTCCAGCCCCTGGGTGCCCTCTTCCCTTGGACTTCCCTTGGCGCAGCATTTGGTGGCAGCACTGGGGCTTGACAGGGCTCTTCCATCTCCCCTAGTTTGCAAGAGCTGCATCGTGAAGTACCTGCAGACCAGCAAGTATTGCCCCATGTGCAGCACCAAGATCCACGAGACGCAGCCGCTGCTCAACCTTAAGCTGGACCGTGTCATGCAAGACATTGTCTACAAGCTGGTGCCTGGCCTGCAGGAGAGTAAGTGTGAGAAGCAGGAGAAGGAGAGGGGTGGACCAAAGTGCCCTCAGCCCTCCACTGGCCCCACAGGCGCCAGGTCTGCAGCCTCTGTGGGACTTCTTCCCGTACCTGAGGGGGGTGTTGAGAAGAGGTGTTGTCTGCTGCAGCTTTGGCTGCAGGCTGGGAGGCTTCCTTGCTGGATCAGGCCCAGGTCCATTGAGCTCAGTCAACTGCTGCTAGTCTGGATGGCGGGGGGCTCACAGGTCCCTGGAAAGCAGCTGCCCCTGAATGTGGAGTGTCATTTTTAGCTGTTGCACCAAAGAGGCAGCGCTTGGACTGCTGGGTTTCTCTCCATGAGCCTTGGGATCCAGTGGCTGTCTTCCTTACAGAGCATATAGCTAAACTGGAATTCACTGCCACAGGCTGTAGCGATGGCCCCCAATTTGGCTGGCTTTAAAGGGAGCGTTGGCAAATTCCTGGAGGAGAAGCCTGTCAGTGGCTGCCAGGCCTGAGGGCTCTACACTGCCTCCACGGTCAGAGGCGGGATGCCCGTGGGGAACATGCATGGGAGGGTGCTGTGGTGTTTCTGTCCTGCTTGTGGGCTGGGCACCGTGTGAACAGAATGCAGGACTAGACAGGCCTCCGGTCTGATCCGCACAGCTCTTCTCCTCTCCTCTCTTCACTCCCTTGAAAATCCCTGCAGGTGAGGAGAGGAGGATCCGAGAGTTCTACCAGTCCCGAGGCCTGGAGCGTGTCAGCCAGCCCAGCAGCGAAGGTGCGGACTGCTCTCTGCCTGCCCCCGCCTTCCGGGCATGGTCCTGTGTGGTTCAGCAGGGTGCTGGACAGAAGGGCCTGAAGTGGGTGTGGGGGTAGGAGGGCAGGAGGGTCTCCCTCCCTCGCCGCTGCTCTGCTGCATGTCTGGCCAACTGTGGGGCTTGACAGTGTGCCTCCACCCCAGATCCTGCCTCGGACCGCGTGGGCCTGCCGTATACGGCCTTCGACCATTCGCGTGCTCACTACTACCGGTTTGATGAGCATGTCATGCTGTGCCTGGAGAAACAGGGGTGAGCAGGACAGTGGCAGGGGCGGGGGGGTGGCAGCTGAGCTTGGCCAGAGTCGGTCAGGGGTGCCTCCTGTGGGGGGCAGAGGGCGGGTCCCAGCAAATACCGTCTCACCCCACTTTCCTGGAGTGTGGCTACGTGGCCTGGGTGATGCCATTGCACCTCTAGGCAATCTCGAGCAGTGGGGGGGGGGCAGGCGTAGGCCTGAGGAAGCTTGCTCTGGCCTTGCAGTCCTTGGGTCGCTGGCTCCAGTCGTCTGGAGCTGCTAGCCTCATGGGCCGCTCTGGCTTCGGGGATGCCCTCCGGGATGCGAGGGTCCGCCTGTTGGTTTGCTTCCCATCTGTTTGCATCCATTGAGGGGAGGCTGCCAAGGAGACCCTGGCCCCGGGGGCAGGGGGGCGGGATTTGGACCTTGGTTTCCCCAGTCCAAGCCCAGTGCCCTAGTTCCCTCGTTCCCTCGTTCCCTCTCCTTGCTGGCGCTGGGGGACAGGTGGTGTGGCTCTGTCTCTCCACCGGGGCTTGTGAAAGATGGGCTGCAGCCCTTTGCAGCTCCTGGACAGCTACCCTAGAAGCAGTGCTGGCGGGGGGTGCCGGCCTCCAGTGCCCCCCGGTTCCCACGTGCCTCTTCAGATGCCCTGGTTGCCCGCAGGGGCTTGCTCCCTCCTCCTCCTCCTCCTCGCCCTCCTGTGCTGGCAGCTTCACCCTGGTGCGGCACAAGGGGGCGCTGTGCCGCAGCCAGTGGGCCTGGAAGAAGGCCTGGCGCCCCTCCCCCTCCCCCTCCCCCCCCCCCCCCCCGCTGGAGGAGAGCAGGGCCCTGGGCAGGCGTGGGCTGTGCTCCAGCATGGGAGGGGGAGGGAGCCCCCGGAGAGGGGGGACATTTCCCCCTCCGCATGTCATTTCCCCCTCCGCATGTCATTTCCCCCTCGCATGTCATTTCCCCCCTTGCAACTGGGGGCTCTTTGCAGTCCTTGGTGTGTATGTGTGTGGGGGGTCCACCTCCTCTCACTGACACCACTCCCCTTCTTCCCCCTCGCTGCAGCTCCGGGAAGGAGAAGCACAAGCACATCCTGCAGGTGAGAAGGGAGTGGGGGCCCCGGGAGCCCTCACATGGGGGCAGGGTGCTGAGGGCCTCCCATACTCCACCCTGTGCTCAGTCCAGTCTCCAGCGCCCCAACCGCTCCACCGCGCCCCAGCCCCCTCCGGCCCAGCGTTCCCCGCAGGGAGGGGCTTTCACAGCAGAGCATGAGGGCTGGGGTGCTGCCCTCCCACATGCTTCTCTCCCAGCAGTCCCTGCCCCAGGGCTGCCCCTGCCCCAGGGCTGCCCCCTCTCGAGAGACTGGGGAAGACTGCGAGGCAGGCTGGGCATGTTCTCAGGGTGCCTTTGGCCCGTCTGCTTGGCTCCCCATTGCTCCCTCTTACACTTTTTTTCCTCCCCCCACCCCAAGCACAAATACGTCCGCTGCTCGGTGCGGGCCCAGATCCGCCACCTCCGCCGGGTTCTGTGCTGCCGATTGGAGCTGGCCCTACAACACGTGAGTGAGACCCGGGCCTGGTTGCTCTGAGCGCAAGGAGTGTCCCGGAGCTGCCAAGGAGAGCACTGCTGGTAGCCCTGGGGAGGGAGGGTGGGAGGGCCCGCCTGGGGGGTTCTTGGGCCCAGGCATCCCTGTGTTGATGGGCCTGGGGTTTCCCTCCCCCCCTCTAGGTGCAGGTCCTGTTTAACAATGAGGTGCTCCCGGATCACATGACCCTGAAGCAACTGTGGCTGTCCCGCTGGTTTGGCAAGGTGAGGGGGCTGACTCTGGTGTGGGGGTGGCTGTCTCTTCCTCCCCCCTTCCCAGCAGAGACACTGACCCCTGCTGTCTTTGCTTTGCAGCCGGCTCCCCTCCTGCTGCATTACAGCGTGAAGGAGAAGAGGAGGTAGGGGGATGGAGCTGAGCGACTTTCCCCTGGGGCAGCAGCCTGCACTCCCACACACACAGCCCTCCCTATCACTCTAATTTAAGGCCCCTGTCTCTTCGATGTGAGTTTATTTTTGGAATAAAAGTACAGAAAAGCACTGTCTCTTTGGCTCTCCTGCCACCCTGGCTTGGGTGGCGCTTTCTGAGGTGCCAGGAAGGAGCTCCTTTGAGGATCAGTGCCTCCCGGAGTGGCGGCAGGGGCGGGGCAAGGCGAGGCGGGGGCAGCCCTGCCCCTAGCAGCTCTGCCTGCACTTCTCCAGGCTTGCCAGTCGGTGGCAGAAATGCTCCTGTTTTCAAATCTGGCTTATGGGGCTGACATGGGGCGGGAGGGGGCTGGAGTCTCTGAGGGGAGGAAGCCGCCTGCCCCCTCTTCTCCATTCCTTTGCAGTGATTTAATGCGCCCGCCAGCTCAGGCACGTTCTGGAGCGGCAGTTGCTGTGCCGGCTAGGGAGATTAATCTCCGTCATCCTCCCCCCCCCCCCCGCTTCCTGTTCGGGTGTCAGAATTCCAATGAGGAGTGATGAGCAAATAATGGCCCATGTTGCAGCCCCCCTCCCCAATTTCTTTCTTCCTCCCTCCACCAGAGGTAATGGGTGATAATGCAGTCCTGAGCCCCTGATTTGGGGGGGTCCCTGGCATGCTGCCAAGTAGGCCCTATTGTTGTGGCCAGTGGGGCGACCATCTGGGCAGCTGTCAGAACATGGGGAGAGGGTTGCAAGAGACACGCCTGGGGTCTTCTGGATTCCCCCAGGCCTAGTTTCTGGGGAAGCAGGCCAGCCTTGAGTTTCAGGCTCAGTGTGGTCGAGCTGCAGCCGAACTGGGGTGGTGGTGGTGGCTTTGAGCATCCACCAGACCCTGCTGGCATCGCTGATTCCTGGGAGCGGACAACTCCAGCCTCGTACCCACATGCTTCAGGGCCCCCCCAGCTCCTGAGTCCCCTTTAGCCGTGGCCTGGACTTCTGTTGGGGGTGGGTGAGAGATGTGAAGGCCCAGAAAAAAAAACCCGGAAACATTTGGGGGAGAAACTGTTTTTTTTTTTCCAAGGACCATTTTGGTTTTTCCCTGAAAAATACTAGAGATGTAAAATGTCTGGAAATAATTAAGCCATTGGGAAAACATTTTTTTTAATCCTCTCTGTAAGAATCCCAGCAGAGTTATTTCATTTCTTTTTAAAAGTATTGATCTAGAGTATATTTTGCTGATAGACATTTATGCTCAGTTTCCCACCACGTGAGTAGAGTCACCATTATGCATTCTTGACAGTAAATCTGCATTCTTGACAGTTTGGGTTTTATTCTATGGAGTATAGGTTTTATTCTGTAGCAGTCATTCAATGTAGTTCTAATCTATTCAGACAATAGTTACAAATTTACTAACTGAGTTTACTTTTAAAAGTCTTAAAATATAATGATAATCTTATGAGCAAACTAAGTTAGACATAAAATAACTTGAGGAACAGAAAGGCTGCTTTATGTTCCTAAAGCAGCCCTCCCCAACTTGGTGCCCCCTGGATGTTTTGGACTACAGTGCCCAGCATTCCTGACCACTGGCCATGCTGCCTGAGGCTGATGGGAGCTGAAGTCCCAAATATATGGAGGGCACCAGGTCGCGGAAGGTGGTCTTAAAGCAACAAAGTGACTTGAGGTCTGTAAAGAGTGCTAAACAAATAAGTATTGCTTATTTTTCAATTTTTTCCAAAATGTCCATTTTTTCGGAAAGAAACAGGAAAACCCATTTTGTTCTATGGCCTCAAAGTTTCCAGAAATTTTCCAATCTCTAGGCAGCAGGCACACAGCCCTCCTGCATGTCCGTGGCAGGGGCTTGCTGTCAGGCCACTGAGTGGAGGGCAGGGGGAACAGGGGTGGGGGAGGGCCCTTGTTTCAGTCTGCGGAGTCCATCTCAGGCAGGATCTGGGCCATCTGTTCTGCTCGTTGCACCCATGAGCCAGAGACTGAAAGTGGAGGAAGCCAAGCTTCAGTTCCTCTGCTGAGCTATGGCATGCTCAGATCCCTTATTAGACAGAGTGAACTAAAGAGCCTGTGGGCTGGGTCCTGAATGGGGCTCCCCTTCTCTCCCCCGCTCCAGCAGTGGCATTCCTGCCAGAAGGTTTTCTCCCATCTCCCCATGCTCCTGTTCCGATGGGATAGCCCAGTGTGGCTTCTTTGGGAACTCTAGAATGAAAAGGGGTGGCAGCAGTAGAGTCAGCCTGATGCTGAGCCCGGCTGGCCTGCCCCATGCCTGAAGCCTCCATTTGTTCATGGAAACCTTCCAACCAGAGGTGCTCCTGTGGCCTCTTCAGCTGGGCAGCTCCTTTGTTCGGGACTCCTGGATGTGTAGACCTGAATTGATCTGGCTGTTGCTCTCAGCCTCTTGCCCCCTCCTCATGTGAGCTGTTCCTTTGTTCTCCTTCGGAGCTGCCCTTCCTTTGGGATGCTCAGGCTGGCTCATAGGGATGATGGAGGAGGAGGAGGATGGGGACAGTGGTGGTCTCTTCACGGAGGAGGTTGACGTCCTCCTCCTCAGCGTTTCCACGATTGCCCTACTTCTTTGCTCCAGTTCAGCCTCCCCTGACCTGGTGCCATCCAGATATTTTGAACTCCAACTTCCATGAGCCCCAGTCATCAGCCAGTGCTCAGGAATGCTGGAAGCTGCAGTCCAAAACATTTGGAGGGCACCAAGTTGGGGAAGGCTCCTCTAGGGTACCTGTAGAGTACAGGTGATTTAAGCCTTTCAATGGATGGCCACCGTCCTTTCAATGGATGGCCACCGTCGCCTTTGCAGATTTACTGTCTGATCATCTCGTGTTGACGAGGACTCAGCAGAGCCCTCCATGCCAGCTGACCCTCTAGCACAGAGAAGGATGTTGCTCTCCTTTCTGAAGCCCCTAGAGCGGGGTGGGTGGGGGTGGCAGCACACAGCCTTTCATGCAGCCCTGAACGTCTCGTCTCTCCTGCTGAATTTCCAGCTGTAGTGGCACTGTACGTCTTGTTCGGAAGCAGAATTGCGCTCCTGGGAGCTTTCTGGGAGGGTGATTTTTCTTGCAGACAAGGTGTGTGCACCCCACGTGCCTGGTTTTAAAGCAAAACCACAGGGATTTGGCTGTTGGTACGCAAGCACATTTCAGCAGCAAATCTGTTAGTGGTGTTGGGCCCCCCCATCCCCGTATGTCGCTCACCCCTGCTCTAAAGCTTCTGTGTATATAACTCTATGGACAGTTCGTTATACCCATACAATCTTTCTTGGCAATGTCAGTTCATAACCAGTGCATGAAGTTTTTCTTTCCCACAGGCAACACTTGACCTCTGCCCTTGCTGAATTTCACTCTAGTGCTGTCTGCACACTACAGTGTATTTACATAATTTTGAAAGCTTAGCCTACCCTCTGTGGTGCCTGCAGTCCATACACACTTCGGTCATGTGCAGAGTGCTCCTGCTCCTGGCATCGATGGAGGCGTCGCGGGTCTGTGACCTGGCAAACCCTTCAGACATCTGCATCCATCCCTTCTTTGATACCTTAGCAAGCTGAATAGAAGAAGCTGGCACCAACTGGGCCTGTCTTAAGCCCTCTACATGGCTGCAGGCAGATCGAGAGCCCCACTGGTCCACCCTGCCCTGCGTTGTCCACACTAACCGGCAGCCGTCGCTCTCCAGGGTTTCAAGCAGGATCCCTTCCTGGCCCTACCTGGGGATGCCATCTGGGGTGGGAGCTGGGGCCTTCTGCGTGCCAAGCTGGGGTTCCCTGGCAGAGCAATGGCCCTAGACTGCCCCCTGTTCTGTTCTCGGAGTCGCTCAAACCAACCAACCAAAAGAGGTGAAGCCTCCGGCGGGTGCTCAGCAAGGGGAAGTGTGTGGTGTGCCTGGCGCTTTTCAACTTCAGGGGCCAAACGGTTCCACTGTTCTTGCAGCCGGTCCCTCCCAGTCAGCTGAGTTGCGTGTTGCCCCGTCTTCCATCCTTCCTCTGTACTCTCGCGTCCCAGCTAAGCCTGCCCATTCACCTGATCACCTGCACTGAGCCAGCGGGGAGAATATTTGGCACCCTGGTTGTCCTTATGGCAGGGTCGTGAAAGGCTAAGCAGTCCTGAGTCCTGCGTTGGAAGTCTGTCATGTGGCTTGGACAAATCCAGGGCTCTTCCTGGCCTCCCACAACAGCCACCTACAGGCTTGCTGCATGGGGGCTAGAGATGGGGAGGGGGTTGCCCCTTACCCCCCCCCCCCGGTGCGCTTGTCCCTGGGTTAGCGCAGTCCTCCAGCCACAGGGGAAAGGGCGGGGTGGTGATGCTGGTCCTGCCCTCTGCCCGGAGGCTGCAGGCCACGTCCTCTCTATGCCATCAACTCCCCAGGAGCCCCCACGTGCTCTCAGCCTTCCCCATCTGCCCTCAGCATTGGCTTCTAGGAAGCATGCCGTGTTCCTCCGGATGCTTAGTGAATAGCCTTGCTGCTCACTCTCATATTTGTCCAGGAACAGAAGTGAAGCAAACAGGCCTGTAATTCCCGTCTTGAAAGCCTGGCCGCATAAGGTGCTCTTCAGCTGTGGGGCCACACCAGTTCCCCATGAGTTCTCCCCTTGGGCAGGAGGATGCTCAGAGATTTGCCCATCTCCCTCCTGTGGGAGGCCTGCAGCGGGCTCAGCCTCCTCTGAGCTTTGGCCCCATGTGCTATTGTTGAAAAGTGTTTCCCCCTCTCACCTGCCTTCCTCCTGTGGTCCTGCAGTAATGGCCCTGCATTCCAGCGTTTTCCTTCTGTTACCAGCACACGAGCAAACCCCCTTCTTGTTCTGACCATGTTGAATTCCATCTGTTCCTTTGCCTCTCTGTTTTTTCCCTCGGGGAAATGCTGAGGGCTGAGCCTTGGACACCAAGAGTCTTTTTAGCCCCCGTCCGGAGGCTTCTCTCGTGATCTCCATTTCTCTAAAGGCGCTTGACGCTCTCCTGTGCCTGTCAGGGCTCCACGGGCCTGCTCTTCAGCCTCCGGCGTTCTTTCTCCACGGAGCTGCACTTCCCAAGGAACTCGGCATCCTCGGCCTCCCTTTCTTTGGGTCTGTTTTTGCCGCCTGCCTGCCTGCCTGCCTGCCTGCCTGCCTGCCTCTTGCCCTGCCTGCGTCATACTGCTTCCTCCACAGCACCTTTGGCTCATGATTTACAGGGCACCAGCTGGTAGTTAACCATCCTTGTGGCCTGTGCTTAACCCCTGAGCAAGCCCGGCTGCTGCTGAGCGGAGCCCCCCCCCCCCCGCGCAGTTGGAGCCGCTATGGGGGGATCTAGTTACCCTAGGCAGGCCCTTCCCACCAAACCCAGCTGTTGGTGATTTCTCACCCATCCAGCAAGGTTGGCAGCAGCAGGGAGGGAGGTGTGCCTGAGGTCAGGCTCCCCCCACCCCCGTTTTGAAAACCCAGGCCTTGCTAAGTATGTGGTGAAATGCAGGGCACGGGGTCAGAGATCAAAACCATCCTGCCAGAGGACTGCTGAACTCAGAACCATGGGCCAGGCTCCCTTGTGCCTAGTTCTTGCCTGGATGGGCTTCCCTCTCCCTTGCAAGCCGGAGGGGGGCTGTCCCACCCCCCTGGCATGGTCGGAGTTATTCAGGGCTTGCCCATCAACACTTCCCTGGGAAGCCGAGAAGGCAGAAGGATGTGACCGGCGGGCGGACACCCATGCCCCACCGCCTAGCCAGGCCAAGCAGGTGTGCAAGCCCTGACTGGCCGTGGGGAGGCATGCAGTGGGGCAGGCAGAGTTCTTCCGCCCCTCTCACTTGTTAAGTGCAGCCTGAGTGGAGGGGGAAGAGCCACCCGCCGAGCCCCCCTTCGTTTGGTTGCTGGCGTGGGCGCAGGGGGGGGGTGAGGGTTGGTGGAGGGGAGGCCTCTCCCATGGCCTCGCCTGGAGGCCTCTCCCATGGCCCTGCCTGGAGGCCTCCCCTCAAGGGCGGCTCCTGTGCCAGCATCCACCTGCCCTTCTTTGTCTTCACAGCAGCGGGGCAGGCAGGCCTTTGGGGGCCCATGCTGGCACATGTGGGGTAAGAATCTTTGGGATCCTTTTGGTGGCCCACAAGAGCCTGCTTTCTGAGAGGCTCTCCTAACCCTTATTAAGTCTGCTCTCCTCATTGCCCTTATTCTATTGCACTCTACACATGCTCAGTGACTCCCTCATCTTTCATATACTCCATGGCTGAGGAAATTGGGTGCTGGTTTCTGCTTTCCTCATCCCCTTTGCTTTCTGGAGATACTAGTTCTGGCTGGGGGCTTCTCCCACTCCCCTCTTCCCAGGAACATGAAAAATGGAGGGGGGTCACAATGGGGGCAGCAGCCCTTTGATATGACACCCCTCCACGGTCATGCTCTGGGGCTGCTAATAGCTGGAGGCTCCAAGCTGCGGGACAAGGGTAACTTGAGCCCCCTCCCATCCCCCTCTTCGGTGGCTAATGGGGGGGAGGAGATTGTAAGCTCAAGTTGCTCTGTTTCAGCAGTGTGGGCAGGCTGGGCTGGCTAGGAGGAAGAGGCCCCGGCCCTCCTGCCACACACAGGCACTTCCACACATCTGCAGGTGGGCATGAGCACACACAGACGTGCACTTTTCACTGTCTTGCACACACACTTGTGTACATGCCTGCGATCCCTGTTGGGATGGACATGCGTTTCTTCCCAGAACCCCAGCCTGCTGACGGTGCCAACCGGACAATGACCTGCTCAGACCGTGGTCTCAGGGCCCAGCCAGCCTAGGGGGCCCCCCGCCACAGGGCAGAAGGAAGGAAGGGTCGTGGCTCAGGCGCAGGGCCAGGATATGCCACCCAGCAGGTGTCTTTTGCCTGCAGAAGGCTGGGGCAGAGAGGGGGCACCAGTCTGTTATTTCGCAGCCTTTAGGACATGGACTCTGGCACTCAGAAGATGTGCTGGGGCTGAGCCTGGTGGAGTCTGGCCTCATCCCCGTGTAGGACTGGGGGGGAGGCTGCAGCTGAATGGAGACCCCTCTGCTCTGGGGCTGTTGTTCCCTCGGCCCCTAGGGAGGGCTGGGATCCCAGCGGCAGCCTCCATCCCTGGACCAGCAGCAGTTGCTCCAGCTGTGGCAATTGACTGTGAGCAGCTCCACTCTGTGGCCCAGCGGGGCACACACACACCCCCCGCAAAGGTGGCAGGGGAGCCAGCGCTGTGCATGCTGAGGGCAGAGAGCACCTTGTCCCCATGCTGTCAGGTGGATATGGGAGGGGGGGTTAACCAGGAGTCAGGCCTGCCGAGGTGGGAGCCCCCCCCCCATTCCAGATGAAGGGCAACTTGCCCTTCCTTTGTGATGAGGGAGAGGCACTCTGTATGTGCTCTAGGGCCCTGTGTGGGAGGATGACCCTTCCTAGGTTCTAGGGCCAAAAGTAACTTTTATTATTTATTTATGTGTGGCATTTATATACCACTGAATATAATAAAATCTGTCAGCAGTTCACAATATTAAAATACAGTATTAAAAACACAGAACATCAAAAATACTTCCAAGTTTCCGACTTTCCCATGCCACAAATTGCACCCTGGCCAGAAGCGTCCACCCCCGCCCCCGCCTCTCGCAGAGGCAGCAGCTCCTGCCATATGGCTGTCATGGGGGGAATAAGCTGTCAGAGCAAGCGGAATGGACGTTCCCCCATAACGAGCTCACTGGAGACTAAGCTAATGAGAAAAATCCAAAGGCAATTTTGTAAGCGTCATTGGCCGATTGGCATTAAACAACTGCACAGCGGCATCCTTGGATCAGCCCCCACCCCCCAGCTGAGCAACTCCTCAGCTTGCCTGTGCTACAGAGGAGGGAGAAAGAGAGAGAGAGAGAGAGATGCTGGGCCTGGACAGCACATCACTGGTGGGATGGGCCAGGGGAGGCCAATGTGAAGAGCCTCTATCCTTGAGCATGATGTTGGAGGAAGCAGGCCTGTCTGTAGCCTCCAAGGGCCATCAGGTGCAACACCCGGACCCTCCTTTGCTAGCCAGGCTGTGATGTTGTGCTGGAATGGAGCCAGGCATCTGTGACCTCAACTGGAGACCTCTTTTTCAGCGCCAGCATTCGCCCATGGAACACACGGCAGACCACAGCAGGTTGCAGTGCCTCCAAGCCCATAGAGAAGGCTTCTTCTGCGACATGGAGTAACTGCAGCCAGCCTGGACTTTAGGGCAAAGGCCAAGCCCAGCTTCTTGGCAGTGCCAGCTGCAGCTACCACATCTACGTGCTGCTGGGCCTGTGTTGCGGGGGGCAGGGGTGGGGGGCAGGGGCGGGGGGCGGGCTGGAACAACCTCGTCTGTGACTCATTCTGCTTGTCCGGTGCTGGAGCTTCCCCACTTTCCCAGCACCGCCTCCCAGGGGAGCCGGGCACTGTGAGGACGGGAAGAGCCAAGTGTTGGGCTTCCTGCCCACTTCCAGGAGGATGCGGGTGGCGGATGCTGGCACCATCTCCTCAGGCTCCTGGCCCATTGTTCCTTCCTAGTCGCTGCAGCTTAGAAGGGCTGTGGAGGGGGACAAGGGAGGAGGCTAGGACAAGCATGCTACCCCCAGGGCCTGGGAATTGGTTGGTGCCAGAGGAGCCCTGCCTGGACCTCCAGGTCTGCACTGCAGCAGAGGGCGATTTGGGAACTGGGCAGCAGCTCCTTAGAAGGGGAGAGTGAGCCAGGGGCCATGAAGGGCGGCGCCTCCCCAGGGAAGGCACAGTACTCTCGCTACAAAGGCATGGCCTACATGATTGACCTGGCGAGCAAAGCACTCCAGCCAGAATCCTAAGGAGGTGCCAGCCAGCGTCTCCTGCAAATGCCAATCAAGCAAGACTCTCAGGCCCAGCATGCAAGGCAAGAGGAGTGCCTTGGGGCACCTGAGCAGGGCCCTCCTCCCCTCCCCCTTGGGGGTGATGGGTGCCCTGCTGTTTTTCAGGGCAGAGGCAAAGCTGGCCTGCTGCACCCGAAGTGCAGTGTGGGAGAGGTGGCGAGCTTTCCTGCCTGCTTCAGTTTATCTTGGCCAGCTGCCTTTCCCCTGGCCTTGGGCTGCCACACTCCTGCCTCCCACCACCCCAGCTCCAAGGGGCCCCACTCTTGTTTCACCAAGCCCTTGCTCAGTAGTCTCAAGCAGAAAGGGCCTGGACATGGTACAGAAAGGGGCAACCAAAATGTTCCAGAGGCTGGAGCAACTCCCCTACAAAGAAAGGTTACAATGTCTGAAATGAATTATTTGCCTGCAGGGGAAGATGGAGGTGACTGGGGTGGGGACATGATAGAGGTTTATAAAATTATGCACCATAGAACGCAGATGGAGAGATGTTTTCCTCCCTTCCTGTAATACTAGAACCCATCCAAGCGGTCATTCAATTAAGCTGAATTGGGAACGATTTGGGACGGACAAAAGGAAGGGCTTCTTCACACAGTGCAGAGCTAAGCTGTGGAGCTTGCTTCCACCGGATGTGCCGATGTCCACCAACACAGACATCTTTACGCGGGGACTAGACAGGTTCGCAGAGGGGAAGCCTGTGATGGCTGCTGGTCGTGATGGCGCAGCACTACCCCCAGGATGAGAGGCAACATGACTCTGAGTACCAGGTCCTGGGGAACATGAACAGGAGGAAGCTCTTGCACTCATGTCCTGCTTGGGGCTTCTCCTGAGCATCTGGAAACTGGAATTGGCCTTGTTCTGATCCAGCTTCAGGGCCTTCCTTGCATTCTTATGGCCCTCTTCTGCCCACAAGCACAGCATTGAACTACGGGAGCTGCCTGAAACTCCTCTGCAGCCACCTCCAGCATTGCCCCTGCAGTCTCCCTCCCCTGCTGACATGAGCAAAGCCACCCAGACCCCCTGGCATGCCCACCCCACCCCGCCAGCTGGCTGTGCCCCTGTTGGCAGTGCTTTCTGCCTGTTAATTGGGGCTGGCCTGGCGTGTCTGAACAGAGCTCAGAGCTGCACAAGAAGGCCGGGAAGTTGGTTAGGCCAACTAAGGCTTCTCCAGAAGACCCAAAAATGTGGTAGGGCACAGAGGGGAGGAGGCTTCAGGCCCACCCATGTGGCCACCCCCCGCCTGCCTGCCTGCCAGGTATGGGAAGGGCCTCACCAGCACATGGATATTGCACCTTTGACCTTAGAAGGATGAGCAAAGAGAGGAATTCCTGGAAAAGCCAGGGGGACATCTGGGCTTCTGGCAACTGGGCGCTGGACGCAATGTTTCCCCCAGAGTTTGGTTGCCTTGGATGGTTCCATTACATCGGCTGCTTAACTCCATTGGACTGTGCAGGAACTAAAGAGAAAGGAGTGGCTGCCTCCAGCTGAACTGGGAGCCCATCCTGAGTTCCCTCCCTGTGATGCAAGGCCTGCGGCTGGTCAGGCGGAGCCTGTTTTCACTCCTGGAGCACATAAAGACTATAGTGCCTCTGATCATGTGCTGAGTGCCTTTTCCTTGCCAAGGTGTGGCTATAATTTCTCTCTGGTGGCAGGGCATTGAGGCAGACTACTCAGCAGGGCTGGATGCCCCAGCCACTCTCTTTTTGTAAATCACAACTCGCTGGGCAACCTGGATGAGCCCTGAGCTGCTCATGTCTCATTCCTCTCATCCTATCCTGCTTTTCCAGAATCCATTTCCTTCTGCTCCCCACCACCCTAACTGCCCTTCTACTGGACCTTTCACTTTCCCCCCAGGCTGCTTTCATAGCCAGGCTGACTGCCACTGCCCCCTCCCCCAAGCTGTTCCACTGTCATCGTTTCTGCCTTCTCCTCCCTATGCCCAGCCACGCCACCTCCATGTCTTCCTGCCCATTAGGCACAGCCAGGCTGCCCCTGCCCTCCCCTTCCCTTGTGACCTATGCTGGAGGGGGGGGGCAGTTCTGGGACAAAGGGCCATGCCTGGATAGAAGGGCCTTGTGGCCTTGACCACTCTGCCTTTTCCAGTGAGTCCCCCACCTGCCTCCCTGCCACCCAGGGCCCTGTGCCTTTGGGAGACTGCCCTGACCCACCCTGAGTTTGGCTGTAGATTCAGGGAGAGGAGAGAGAGGCATCATGGGGCCTTTTCTTCTGCATCCCCAGGGCCTCACCACACGATGAGCTATTTGTGGGCAAGCAGAAACAAGCAGCACAGAAAGTTCAAACCGTGACATCCCTGGAAGGGCTGGCATCCATATGATGCCCACCAGCTCAAGGCAAAGCACTTGTTTGCTTTTGACTTTTCTAACCTAGTCTGTGGTTCAGGTTGGGTAATAATGTAAACCTATAAATCACAACAATTGCATACAGGCAACGCTGCAATTGTGCCCACATCACTAATTCCCCAGCATTACTTTCCAGAGCTCTTGGGTGATCATTCAAGGGGAGGCAGCTCTGCAGAGAAGAAGCAGACTCCAGGGCCATGGATGCAGCACCCTTGGAGACTGATGTGTGGACCCCGAGGCACTGTCAAGAGCATAAGAACATGAGAACAACCGTGCTGATCAGACCAAAGACCCATCTAGTCCAGCATTCTGTTCCAGCTGCCCGTATGAGAAGCCCACGAGTAGAACATGAGTGCAACAGCACCCTCCCAGTGATGTTCCCCAACAACTGGCACATAAAGGCATGCTGCCTCTGATACTGGAATGTATAGCCATCATGACTATTAGGCATTGATAGCCTTCTCTTCTAATCCCCTAACGAATCTGTCCAACCCCCTTTTAAAGCCATCCAAACTGGTGGCCATCACTACATCTTGTGGTAGCAATTTCCACAGTTTAACTATGCCCTGTATGAAGGATTTCCTTTTATCCGTCCTGAATCTCCCACCATTCAGCTTTACAGGATAACCATATTGAGTTCTAGCATTATGATCATTACTCACTTTTTCCTAAATGAAATAGTTCTAAATGTTGTGAGCTTTCCTCATAGGGGAGCTACTCCAGACCCTTGATCATTTGTTTTGCCCTTTTCTGCACCTTTTCCAGCTCTACAAAAAAATTTTTTAGATGCATCAACCAGAACTGCACACAGTATTCCAACCATGGTTGCACTATAGATTTATGAAAAGGCATTATGATCTTGGCAGTTTTCTTTTCTTTCTTTCTTTTTCATTATCCCCAACATAGAATTTGCCTTTTTCACAGCAGTTTCACACTGGGCTGGCATTTTCATTGAGCTGCCCCAAGACCCCTTTCTTGGTCAGTCTCCACCAGCTCAGATGGTGATTTATTTATTTATTTTGCCCTAATGTTCATCACTTCCACTGGCTTACACTGAACCGTTTGCCATGTTAATGCCTATTTCTCCAGTTTAGTGAGATCCTTTTGGAGCTCTTCACAGTCCTTTTTAGTTTTTACCACCCTGAAAAATTCAGTGTCTTCCAGAAACATGGCCTCCTCACTGCTCACTCCTAATTCCAGATCATTTATGAACATATTAGAAAGCACAAGTCCCAATACAGATCCTTTGGGGACCCCAGTGTTTACATCCCTCTCTTGCGAGAACTGTCCATCTATCCCTATTCTGTTTTCCTACTCTTTAACCAGTTACATATCAATGAAAGGAGCTCTTCTCTTATCCCATGACTCTGTTTGCTCAGGAGTATTTGATGAAGGACTTTGTGAAAAGCCTTTTGAAAGCCCAAGTAAACAATATCCACTAGATCACTCTTGTCTGCCTGCTTGTTGACTCTACACGGTTAGTGAGACAGGACATGCCTTTGCAGAAACAATGTCGAGTCTTCTTCAGCAAGGTTTGTTCCTCTGTTAGTTTGATAATTTTATCTTTAAAAATGCTTTATACCATGTTATAACTGATACAAATAATTCATTCAGGTTCTCTGCAGTGCCCTTATAGTCTTTTAGCACACCGTATAGTCTAGCAGTCCAACTGCCTCCCTAGCTGTTTTCCTGCTTCTGATATATTATTTGGATTGATTGTTAGTCTTGATGTTTTAGCAATATTCTCTGCAAAATCTTTTGTTGTTGTTGCATCCCATATTCTAGGCTTGCACGTGTGTGTGTGTGTGTGTGCACGCACATGCAACCACATTAGAGCACCCTCCTCCATGGCCAGCACATAGACGCCATTCTCCACTCTCTACTCCTGGTCTGCCAGCCCCTGGCAAGCTAATTTAAAAAGTGGCTGGCCAGACACTTTTGGGAGGATTATTTACAGAGCTGTAACAGTGGGAGGGGTGCCTAGTGCAGCTGTGAGTGGGTCAAAGGAGCAGGCCATTTTGGGGAGGTCGGAGACTAGGACTGCCCATACCCCACCAAAACCTGTTCAAAATTTACACTTTGAAATACCAGCTCCCTTCGTCTCCTTTGCACAGGAGGACACACATTTCCTCAGGTGGGTGGCAAAGGGTGGCACATTTGGATGGCCACACAACAGGTGCTTTCCTTGCCCGACCAGAGGAACAAGCAGGTGCAGGTGTGCAGGACTGGCCACTGCTCTGGCGTGCGCCTGTCTCAGCTCAGTGTGTGGCTCATGCTGACACTGGAGAGGGCAAAGTGCTGCGGCTCCAGCCAGCCACTTCCTCCCAGGGGCTGGGCTGTGGCTGTGGCTGGAGGCCGACAGCAACCTCAGCATTTCGCTGGCCAACCTGGCTGGGCCAGAGGAAGAGGAAGTAGCGTGGCTCTCACTGGGGAGGCCTCATCCTGCCTTCAGCTCTATTCTTGGCTGGGGTGACCTGTCTGCATCCTCACCGGCTCCTCTCCTGTTTGTTGTGTCTTTCAGGGTGGGGGGCTGGAGACCAAGCCCTAGGAGGGGAGCTGGGAGAAGAAGCTGGGTAGCTTTTCCTGGAGAAAAGGCGGTGGCCGCGACGACGATGAAGAAGAAGAGGCGGTATGAGGAGGCCATCTTCAGAAATCGGAGCAGCTCTTCATGGGGGAAATCTATATATTTTTGTTCATCTGGCACCAGCATTGTCAGCTTTTTGGCACCAGGTTAAGACTTTTCTTTGCTTCCAGGCACTGGACAGCATATGATGGGGCTTTTAATGTCAGTTCTTTATCAGGCCTGGTATTTCGTTGTTAATGGTTTTTAGCTGTTTTAAATAGCTTAACTTTTTTGTATGTTAAAGATTTTATATCACATTGTATTTTGTTTTTATCACATTGTATTTGTTTGTATTGTGTTTTTATCACATTGTATTTTGAGTTTTGAGTTTTGTGAACTGCCTAGAGAGCTTTGGCTATTGGATGGTATAGAAATTGAATAAATTAAATGAGATGTCATGCAGGTGATGGAGCCAACATGTTGCTTGTTGTTCCAGAGGGTGGGAGCAAAACCTACAGGTTCAAACTACAAGAAATGGGATTTCAGCTTGACGTTAGGAAGAAAGTCCTGATGGGTGCGAGCTGCTCTACCAGCCTTGGAACAGGCCACCTCAGAAGGTGCTAAGCTCTCCTTCACGAGCGGTTTCTACACAGAGGCGGGACGGCCACCTCCCAGGCATGCTGCAGTCATGGGCTGCGGGTTGGGCTAAGTGGCCCTTGAGGCCCCTCCCAACTCCATGGTTTAGTTATTTATTTATTTTTATTTATTTAAAACATTTCTATCCCGCCTTATATCATTAAGATCTCAGGGCAGCGAACAGATAAAATCAATGTAAACAGTATAAAACAATAAATAATTTAAACACCTAAAAACGTATTAAATTATTAAACAAGCTAAAACTAGTTACTATCTAAAACAGTTAAAACAATGTGCTAGGGAATGCATTTAGCCCTCAAAGGCTTTGGTAAAAAGCCATGTTTTTACTTGGCGCCGAAACGAGACCAATGTCTGTGCCAATCAGGCCTCCAAGGGGAGGGCATTCCACAACTGCGGTGCCACAGCAGAGAAGGCTCTCTCCCACGTCCCACCATGGTGTATGTCTCGTACTGCTGGGACGCAGAGGAGGGCCCCTCCAACAGATCTCAGTCCTCGGGCAGGCATGTATAGGGAGAGGCGCTCCCTCAAATATTGAGGCCCAAAGCCGCTTAGGGCTTTAAATGTCATAACCAAAACCTTGAATTCCGACCGATCGGAAGCGTATTGGCAGCCAGTGCAATATCTTTAAAACTGGTGTTATATGTTTTTTTGTGGGGCGTTCCAGTCAGCAGTCTAGCTGCTGCATTTTGCACTAGCTGCAACTTCCGAGTCGTCTTCAAGGGCAGCCCCACATAAAGTGCATGGCAATAGTCTAATGGGGAAGTTACCAGCTTCCCTGGTACTACTGTGGCTAGGTTATGCCTGTCCAGGAAAGGCCGCAGCTGGCAGATCAGCTGAAGCTGGCCCCAAGTACTCCGGGCCACAGAGTCCACCTGGGGCTCCAGTGACAGGTATGGATCTAGGAGTACTCCCAAGCTACAGACCTGCTCCTTCAGGAGCAGTCCAACCCTATCCAGAACAGGTCACTTACCCAATTCCCAGAGTTGGGAACCACCAATCCACAGAGCTTCCGTCTTGTCAGGATTTAGGTTCAGTTTATTGGCCCTCATCCAGCCCATTACAGCCTCCAGGCACTGGTCCAGCACCTTCACTGCCTCAGCCGACTCCGATGACAAGGAGGAGTAGAGCTGAGCATCATCAGCATACTGGTGACACGCCACCCCAAAACTCCTAATGACCTCTCCCAACGGCCGCATATAGATGTTGAACAGCATGGGGGATAGAATAGAACCCTGTGGCACCCCACAGCTTAAAAGCCATGGGGTAGAACAGGAATCCCCCAATACCACTCCCTGGAATCGGCCCTGCAGGTAGAAGCGGAACCACTGTAACACAGGGCCCCCAACTCCCACCTCGCAGAGGTGACCCAGTAAGATACTATGATCACTGGTATCTAAAGCCGCTGAGAGATCCATGAGGATCAACAGGGCAGCACTCCCCCTGTCTTTCACCCAGAGCAGGTTGTCAGTCAGAGCAACCAAGGCCCTTTCAGTGCCGTACCATGGCCTGAAACCAGACTGAAATGGGTCCAGATAACCATTTTCCTCCAAGAACACCTGAAGCTGCCCAGCCACCACACGCTTAAGCACCTTGCCCCAAAAGGGGATATTGGCGATGGGGCGATAGTTCTCACACACCTCTGGGTCCAGGGAGGGCCTCTTCAGGAGAGGGCGCACTGCAGCCTCTTTTGAGGCAGCAGGAACCAGCCCGACAGAGCGAAGCATTTGCCACTCCCTGGACCCACCCAGCCAATCCACCCCTGCTAGATCATATAAGCCAAGATGGGAAAGGGTCAAGCTTACATGTGGTGGGCCGGAACCAGCTAGTAGCTGGTTCTACTATCCCTGGACTCAGCCCTCCTAGGTCCTGGCCACCCTCCTCCACCTCTGAGCAGGTTGTGAGAAATGCCCTTCTCCATCCTCAAATAAGTCACCTGCTTACTGCCACTTAAATGGACCAGTTCAGGGGTGGCCCAAGACTAGCTGCCAGCAACTAGTGCCCCGGTGAACCATGCGATCTGAGCTCCCAAACCCCAATGGCAGAGCTAGGCTGAGGTTCCCAATAAACTGGGTAACATTTTACCCCTATTTTCCATTGAATGAAGTGGCAACCTCCCCACCCACCCCACCCCTACCCCTCCCCACCACATCTTCGGAAGCAGAAATATTATAATTTATAATAAAACACACCAAAAATTGGTTTGTTTGTTTTTAACTAAGCACTGTATCAGCACAGAGGGTTTGATGAAAATATCAGGTGAGCTCAGCCGTCCACTCTGCAAGGGAACAGAGGTCCCCCTACGGTGCCCCTGGGAGGTCCCTGGAAGAAGTGTCCCGGCTGCTTCCTTGGGTGACGTGGCCAGCAAGGTGCACCAGCCCGGGCTCAGCCCTGGGAGGGCAAAGGGGCGGCTGCCCTGGGGGCCTCTCGCGCCCTGCCCCCAACTGGGAGCAGCTGCGGAGCAGGAGGGGTCCTGAGCGGGACCAGGTCCCGGAGGTAGGTGGGTGGGCAGGCGGGCAGCCTGGCCTGCTCAGCCCTCCCCAGCCAGGCCCTCGCTCACCTCCACAGCCGCGGTCCTATTCCCTCTGTATGCACAGGGGAACTGGGACAATGACATAGAATCATAGAATCATAGAATAGTAGGGTTGGAAGGGGCCTACAAGGCCATCGAGTCCAACCCCCTGCTCAATGCAGGAATCCAAGTCAGAGCATCCCTGACAGATGGCTGTCCAACCTCGTCTTGAAGGCCTCCAGTGTGGGAGAGCCCACCACCTCCCCAGGTCATTGGTTCCATTGTCGTATTGCTCTGACACTCAGGAAGTTTTTCCTGATGTTCAGCCGGAATCTGGCTTCCTGTCACTTGAGCCCATTATTCCGTGTCCTGCACTCTGGGATGATCAAGAAGAGATCCTGGCCTTCTTCTCTGTGACAACCTTTCAAGTACTTGAAGAGTGCTATCATATCTCCCCTCAGTCTTCTGTTCTCAAGGCTAAACATGCCCAGTTCTTTCAGTCTCTCTTCATAGGGCTTTGTTTCCAGTCCCCTGATCATCTTTGTTGCCCTCCTTTGAACCCTCTCCAGTTTGTCTGCATCCTTCTTAAAGTGTGGTGCCCAGAACTGGACACAGTACTCCAGATGAGGCCTAACCAGTGCTGAGTAGAGGGGAACTAGTACTTCCCGGGATTTGGAAGCGATGCTTCTATGAATGCAGCCCAAAATAGCATTTGCCTTTTTTGCAGCCACATCACATTGTTGGCTCATATTCAGCTTGTGATCGACAACAATTCCAAGATCCTTCTTGCTCGTAGTGTGGTTGAGCCACGTATCCCCCATCTTGTAACTGTGCATTTGGTTTCTTTTTCCTAGGTGCAGAACTTGGCATTTGTCCCTATTAAATGCCATTCTGTTGTTTTCTGCCCAGCACTCCAGTCTATCCAGATCACTTTGAATTTTGTTTCTGTCTTCCAAAGTATTAGCTATCCCTCCCAATTTTGTGTCATCTGCAAATTTGATCAGCATTCCCTGCACCTCCTCCTCCAAGTCATTAATACAAATGTTGAAGAGCACTGGGCCCAGGACTGAGTCCTGCGGTACCCCACTCGTTACCTCTCCCCAGTTTGAGAAGGTCCCATTGATAAGCACTCTTTGAGTCCGATTCTGTAGCCAACTGTGGATCCACCGGATCGTTGTTTCATCTAGCCCACTTGGAGCTAGTTTGCTCATCAGGATATCATGGGGCACTTTGTCGAAAGCTTTGCTGAAGTCGAGGTATATGATGTCTACAGCATTCCCACGGTCTACAAGGGAGGTGACTTGATCAAAAAATGAGATCAGATGTGTCTGGCAGGACTTGTTTTTGACAAATCCATGTTGGCTTCGAGTAATCACGGCATTGTTGTCAAGGTGCTTCCAGATGGATTGCTTTATGATCTGCTCCAGAATTTTCCCAGGGATTGATGTCAGACTGACTGGTCTGTACTTCCCAGGTTCCTCCTTTTTACCCTTTTTGGAGATAGGGACAACGTTAGCCCTCCTCCAGTCATCTGGCACTTCCCCCGTCCTCCATGATTTCTCAAAGAGAATAGACAGCGGTTCTGAGAGTTCTTCTGCCAGTTCCTTTATGACTCTAGGATGCAGTTCATCTGGCCCTGGAGATTTGAACTCATTCAAAGTAATGAGGTGTTCCTTGACCATATGCCTGTCGATCTCAAGCTGCAATCCTGCCCCTTCAGCCTGTACTTCACCTTTGCCAGGGGGGTCATAGACCCTCTTTTGGGAGAAGACTGAGCCAAAGTAGGAATTGAGCACCTCTGCCTTTTCTTTGTCATCTGTTATCATTTTGCCATCCTTATTTAATAGCTGAACCACCATTTCTTTCCTCTGCCTTTTACTATGCACGTAGCTGAAGAAAGCCTTTTTGTTGTTTTTAGCATCCCTCGCTAACCTCAGCTCGTTCTTAGCTTTAGCCTTCCTGACGCCATCCCTGCAATTCTGTGCTACCTGCCTGTACTCTTCCTTTGTTCCTTGGCCTTCTTTCCACTTCCCATATGTGTCCTTTTTTGTTTTCAGGTCATCCCTAAGCTTTTTGTGAAACCACACTGGCTTCTTCTGTTGTCTTCCACCTTTTCTTCTTGTTGGAATTGTTTGTGATTGTGCTTTGAGAATTTCCTTTTTTAAAAGTTCCCACCCATCTTGGACTCCTTTTCTCGTTAGCGTCGCTTGCCATGGGACCTTACTGATCATTGTTCTGAGTTTATTAAAATCAGCTTTCCTAAAATCCAGGGTACGCGTTTGACTACACTTGGCTTTTGCTTCCCTTAGAACCAAGAACTCAAGTACAACATGGTCGCTTTCCCCCAGAGTTCCTGTAACTGCTACTTTATCCACTAAGTCATCTCTGTTGGTTAGGATCAAGTCAAGGATAGCCGATCCTCTAGTTCCTTCCTCTACTTTCTGTAGGAGGAAGTTATCCGCCACACAAGTCAGGAATTTCCTGGAGGGGCCATGTTTTGCAGAATTTGTCTCCCAACAAATATCGGGGAAACTGAAGTCCCCCATTACTACTACATCATGCTTCCTTAAAACATTGGCTATTTGCTTTTCAAAAGTTTCATCCTTGTCTTCTCCTTGATTGGGTGGCCGGTAGTAGACTCCGACCACCAGGTTCCTTTTATTCTTTGCTCCATTTATTTCAACCCAGATGCTCTCGATGGGGCTACCAAGCTCCTCCTCCTGTATTTCTGTGCAGAGATATGTATTTTTCACATACAGTGCAACCCCACCTCCCTTTCTGTTCCTCCTGTTCTTTTGGAACAAGTTATATCCTTCAATTGCTGTCTTCCAGTCATGAGAGTCATCCCACCAAGTCTCAGTTATACCTATCAAGTCATAATTTCCCTCCTGTATTAAGAGTTCAAGTTTGTTCTGTTTGTTTCCATACTCTGGGCATTAGTATATAGACATCGAAGACCATGTGCTTCATAGTCTGGCTTTCTTCCTACATATGTCTGAAGACTATTATTGGGCGCTATCAGAGCTGTTCTCTCCATTGCAGTGCATGCGCCTATGTCCATTGTTACCCCCAACATTACATCTCCCTTCCCCGTAGGATTCAGTTTAAAGCCCTCCTGATGAAGTTCTTCATGCTGTGGCCAAACACATTCTTCCCAGCCTTTGTGAGGTGCAACCCATCCCTAGCCAACAGCCCATCTTCCAGGAAGTATAGGCCGTGGTCCCAGAATCCAAATCTCTCTCGTCGGCACCACCTTCGTAGCCGGTCATTCACCCGGAGTATTTTTCGTTCCCTTTCTATCCCTCTTCTAACTACTGGAAGGATGGATGAGAAAACTATCTGGGCCCCAAAGTTCTTGAGTTTCCTTCCCAAAGCTTCAAAGTCTTTGGGAAGGACTCCGTTACTTCATTTGTGTCTCCTCCTCGAATGTGGCGCCCCGCTTCCCTCAGCACCCTGGCGACTGCCTAGTCCGCCTGTGCGGATGGGCAGCCCGGACCAGTTAAAGAGCCGGCTGTTGCTCTTCTTTCTTGGGTGATTCTGCTTTGTTCCCTCGGACACTTGGAGGGCCCAGCACTGAGCTGGAGCCGCATGCTGACCTCCCCCATCCAGTGGGGAGGGCCTTCCTGGCGCCTTTGGAAGACCCTGTGTTCCGGCCCGGCAGTGTGGCGGGAAAGCGGGTCTCAGGGCTGTTCATACCTGCCAGCCATCCCCTCACTCACAGCTCCCATCTCGGCAAAATTAACCCACACACAATCTAGGGGAGGCCCCCCCCCGTACACCCCTCCCCTCCCTTCCGTCTTCCCTTAATAGGCAGGAGTGCCACGAAGTATTATTCATTGTGGCGAGATGAGCCCCCTGCTGCCTCCTGCTTTGAAGGCACCGCAGGCAATTAGCTCCCAGGCTGGGAAGGGACATTTCAATAAAGGGGGAAACGGGTTTAGGGAGTGCCCCAGTGCGGACTGAGCAGAGGGGCTGTGTGGTGCAGCAAAGCTCTGGACGAGGCCTCAGCAGGAGCCGGGCCTGGCTGCTCCCAATCCAGGGGGCCCAGGCAGGCTCCCTTCCCAGCCCCCACTGTGGCCTGTCTCTGGGCCCACAGCTTGCGGGCAGCTCCCCACCCCACCTGGGCCTCATAGCGAAGGACTCATTAGACCCACCTCTGCGCAGTGGGAGGTGGGGAGACAAAATGTGGTGGTTGACCAGCCAGGGGTTTGAGGGCAGGGGGAGAGAATCTGGAAGGCCAGCCTTTTAGAGCCCTCCTCAAGAAGCCATGATGTGACCATTCCTATTTAAGGACAAATATCGCTCTGTCTCAAATGTGGCTTTTCTAGGCAAGGCCCTCGAGGAAGTAGTGGTGAGACTGTTCTGGGCTTCCTTGGGCAAAACGGGCCGTTTGGCTCACTTCCAAACTGGTTCCCAACCCAGCCATGCGACTGGAGCTGCCTGGGTGACCTTGGTGGCCTACACTGGGGGATAGGGAGGCGGGGGTGAACATCCACAAAGGTGCCCTTCTTGGCCACTTTGCCAGGGTGGGCTTGGGGGCACCATTTTGCAGTGGCTCTGGTCCTTTCCAGAGGACAGGTCCCACCAACTGGTGCTGGGGAACTGCTGCTCTGCCCTGTGGCCTCTGGCATGCGGGGCTCCGCAAGCTTCTGTCTTCTCCTCAGTGCACTTTAATGACTGCATGGGACTGCTGGGTGAGGCCACCGGAAGATTTGGGCCGGCCATCATCAGCAGACGACATCCCACCCCGTCTCTCATCTCCAGCTTCTAACCCTGGGGAGGAGGTGGGAGCTCTTCACTGGCATTCGGAGGCCATTCCGGAGCGGATGGGGCAAGCATGCTGGGACTCTACTCATAATAATGAGTAGATGATCGGTCTGGCTCAGCATAGGGCTGCTTCCTGCTGCATTGAATTGATCTAGAATGCCGTGGCTGGATAATTTTCTAGAGCTAACAGGGAAGACCATATTCCGCCATTTTTATACCCACTCCATGAGATATCGGTTTGTTTCCAGATTCATTTCAGGGTGCTGCCTTTGGCCTTCCAAGACTTAAATGGCATGGGACCAGCAAGGGCTCTCTGGAATTGCCTCCTCCCTCCCATAGGAAGCTGCTCAAGTACTGTGCACCGCTTCTGTGGCCCTCCCCTCTGCTGGAGGTTCTGGTGGCGAAGATGATAGAGAAGGCCATTTGGATGGAGGCACCCAGATGATGGGATGATCTCCTGAGAGAAGCAGCCTCATCTGGCTCCTTCACTGCCCACTTGTATATGCCCTTTTAGGCTGCATTTCAGCCAGCGTGTCTGAGTCTCGGCTTTAAAAGGTTTCTGTTTTTACTACTTCTTGTGGTTTTACTCTTGCTCTATTGGATTGTAATTGATGCTCTTGTTAGATTGGTTTGTTTTGAAATGTTGTAAGCCACCCTGAGTGTCCACCAACAGGCAGGGTATAAATTTTAGGATAAATAAGATAAATAAAAAAATAAAAGCAGGTTAGACATTTCTTAAATAAATAGCATTAAAAGCCAAGTACATATTCAAACAACAACTGCAGCATAATACACACACAAATGCACACAACAGATGGTGAGAGAAAGGGCAGTGACAATCAGTGAAGCACCAGGGAACAAGAACCAAAAGCCAGTGGAAGAACCCCGGCACAGCACGGCCTGGAGGGGCAGTGATCCCTTCAGGTTCAGTGGCCTCCAAGACCCTTTCTTCTGCTGGCACAGTGTTCAGCTGGCATAAAAACACCAAACAGAACCATCCACATTCTATGAAACACTGGGCTTAATCCAAAGGCAAGCCCAGCAGGGAGAAATGTTCAGAGAGCAGCCCTGCCCATGTGCAGAGTGTTTTCCCTTCACATTGAATGGAGCTGGCCAAACTGCAGCTACTTGTGGCAGCAAAGATGCCAGTGAGCCTGCCTGCCTGCCCCGCCATCAACCGCCTTCCCAGTGCCAAGGCTGGGGCCAGCCCACTCTGCCTGCCAGCCCGCTGCCCCCTCCTGCCGCTATCTGAGCAGTGAGGTGGCTGTGATAAGAAGTGTTGAGAGGGGGAGAGAGAATCGATTGGCAGTCCTGGGGTGTCGTTGGCTAGTATGAAATAAGCCCCCCGCCCCATCCCTACACATGGGCAACTGGCTGGTGTATTTAGCTGAACTTTTATTTTTAATTAACCTTTGTGTGTTGCGGCCCAGCAGCCTTGTTGGGGTTAATGATATCGCTGACCCGCCACATGGCCTGATCGATGCGCTCCGCTCAGGCAGCGTGTTCCTGCCAGACACAACGCTTCTGGAGGCGCAGCATTCCCCACCTGCCCTGCTGTGCTGGCTCCGGCGAGGGGGGGCAGGCGGGGCTGCTCTTTGGGGAAGTGGGTAGCAGAGCAGGAAGGCCTGGCAGGACAGGGGAGCAGTGGCAGAGGGAGGATTTGGGAGGCCGCCGAGGGCAGAGCCCTTCCCTCACCCATATGGCACAGCTGTAACCCCCCCAGGCTCAGCCACACACATCCTGGCTTCCACCACATGTCCCTGTGTGGTGCAGGCAGCCTGATCTGACCCACGGGGAGCCCTTTCCCACCTCTGCTCGGTCCAAGGCCTTCCGCATCAAGACTCACTCACATGAGCGTAGAAGGAAGCCAATCCCAGCACACTCAGCCCCAAGCCCTGGCTATTGTCACCGCCAGCAGCACAGCCCCGGATGCAGCCAGCCTGACTGCAGAAGTCCGTGTGACATCCCTTTGCTCCAAGAGCCCAGTGGCATGACCCTCTCCAGCCCTGCAGGTGGGTATCTGTGACATGAGGCCACTCATGCTTATGGCTTCAATGTGGTTCCCTGTGAGGCTACAGGCAGAAAGCACCCTCGGCAGCCCGTAAGTACACCCAGAGGAGTAATGTATACATCTGAACAGGAAATAAAGGAAAGAGCTAAAGTGCAGAATGCAGAAGGCGGCAAGTTCAAGCTAGGTGGGCAAAACTAAACTTAGTCTTGGTACTAGTTACATAGGAAGTGCTACCTTATACTGAGTCAGAGCCAGGCCCTCAGGCCCTGCAGCCCAGCACTGTGGACTCTGATGGGCAGCCATGGTTCTCCAGGGTTTGTTTGTTTCATTTCTGTACTGCTGGCCGGTTCACAAAACTTCAGGCAGGATTCAGGCAGGATTCCTTCCTAGCCCTACCTGGAGATGCCACTGGGGACTGAACCTGGGGCCTTCCGCATGCCAAGCGAGGGCTCTTCCAACGCAGAGTAGGTATGCCATGTGATGGAGTTTCCTAGCACTGTCCTTGGGCAAAGTTCAGCTTTCCCTTGACAGGGGCAGTGCTGGCCTCTCTCGTGGTTCCAAGAAGGCAGGCAGGACGGATCGCAATCTCTGCCCAGAGAAGAAAAGTCCAGGAACATGAGCCGCTGTGACACCCTTCACAGTGTGTGTGTGTGTGTGTGTGTGTGTGTGTCTTCAGGGCGTGCTAGTCTCCACAGAAACAGCAGTGATCCAAGAACTCCTCCCGAGCTCTGTAGGGTTCAGGTTCAACATGTGGCTGCCTCACTTACCTGTTCCCTTCCCCAAGTTGTGCCAGAAATTAAAAGGAAGCAGTTGAACTTCCATCTCCATACGCCTAGTCAATGGGCTTAAATGGAGGATGATTATCTTGATGGGGCGGGGGGGGGGGTGTGGACTTCTCTCATGCGACACACTTGGCAGCCAAAGATTATTAGGAGCCTCCCAAAGTAGGCAGGGGGGATGGCATGAATTTTTTCATGGAATAAAACTCTAGACTTGCCAGCCCTCTTGAACTATCTGAGAAAAGGTGGGAAATAAAATGTTTAAATAATACATATAAATGAATAGAAACTGGTCTTTTCTTACAGAACCCAACCACTAATAGATGCTAGAAGCTGTGGCACCCCCCCCCCACACACACACACATACAACACACACACAACACAGACCGCACTTGGGACTGCCAAGCAAGTACTTTGAACCTCTAGCTTAGTGTTCAAGTCAGCGTAGCAAGAACATTTGCCTTTCTAGTTCAGCCCTTTCCTTATGCAATGCAAGCCTCCTCCTCCTCCTCCTTCTAAAATGCCCACCTGGTCCATGATCATAGGGCTGGAAATATTGCAGAATTGATGGGTCAGGAACTGGTCCCGCTCTCTGAGGACCCTGCTCTGTGTCCTCCTCCTTCAAATGCTTCTCACAGACCTGGAAGGGCTACATATTGGGGGCAGGTACTACTCCCAGGTAGAAGAGACCTTAGAGGAGCCCATGTCTGCCTCCGAGTAGCTGGGGCAAAGCCCAGATATGCCCTGAGTAGAGATTCAGAAGAGTTCGGAAAGCTGGAGGTTCATATGACTGTCCAGAGTGTCCAGGCTGCATGGTGTCCCTTCTCACCCATCCCCAAACTGCCTTTTCATCAAGTGTCTTCTGCCAAGGAACTATTCTGTGTTTCAGTGTGGGGGTGCATTGTCTTTGTAGATGCTCACAGGCTTTGCCTTCATTCCCAAACAGGATCAAGCCCTCGCCTCACCCTAAGTGCATCCCTCCCAGTCCTTTCCTCAGGACAGGGACCTTTCTGCTTTGCATACCTTACAGCTGGCATTAGGAAGTGATGGAAGGATCTGCCCATTTCAGTTCCTCATTTCAGTTCCTCATCTTTCCAATCTCAAGTTTGGTTTGTCCCTAAATTTGAGATTTGATGTATTTATTTTTTTACATTCGCACACATTTTTGTGCACATTTCCCCTAACACACATTTGTACAATTTTGCCAAGTATACACATTTTTGTGAGCAATTTTCCTAATATAATGCATTTTTTAACATTACTTACACGAAGTAATAAGTATGCATTTTTGTGTGGATTTCCCCCAATATAGTTATTTTTCTACGCATTTTTTAACCCAGAGAACTCCTTTGCAAAATTTGGAGAAGTACAGATTTCAAAGGATAACTGAGTTTCAATTCACATATTGGTTGCAAGTGCAAAATTAAATAATTCTGTATTAAAATGCAAACCAAACGAATTTCTACCCCAGCCTTAGCTGGTAGAGCACCTGGGCTTACTCTGTGGTAATAATGGCAGAGAAAAAATCTTACTCTTATGACAGCATTGCACCTGCAGAATGTCAGCCAAGAGAGCTGATTCAAGTGGCAAAGAGTATTTTCCATGTAGGTTCAGAGTGCCTGGTGGGAAACCTCTGATCTAGGTTCAGAGTGTCCCTTGAAGGCCCACAGTAATCCATTTGTGCTCCATTTGCTGATAGATCCACACTCATTCAGACCAACTTGGAGGCCATAATTTTGATAGTCTCAAAGGGGGAGGCAGCTAGGGCACTGTGTGGTCCTGTGGTTATAGCTACTGTTCAGGCTGTGCAACGTGAGGATGTGGACATGCTGCTTGGAGGACTAAGGCCAGCCACCTGCTCCTGGGTCCTTGTCCTTCCCAGGTTTCGAGATCTGTCCGGACTGGGCTTACTATCGAGCTCAGAAGTGCTGGAGGGGTCACGGTTTGAAGGAAGGGTCGCAGTTCCTGCTGCCCCCGAGAAGGCAGCACTTGGTCCCCTTTTTAAAAAGTCAAATTTGGGTTATTCAGTCTTGAGCATTACCACCCAATGCCCAGTGTCCACTTTGCAAGCATGGTATTGGAGCGGGCGGGGTTTCCCAACACCCACAAGTGTCAGATAATACTGATCATTTAGACCAGGGTTGGAGAACCTTCAGCTCATGGGCCAAATTTGCCCCTTCAGGCTGGCTCATCCAGCAAGGACCCCCTCAGAACAGGAACCTTGCTATAGTCAAGCCCTTATCTGGGCAGAGACAGCCGAGCTACAGTCATCCATGCTCTGATCGCTTCTTGTCTGGACTACTGCGATGCGTTATACGTGGGGCTGCCTTTGAAAACGGTCCGGAAACTTCAGCTGGTCCAAAATAGGGCAGCAAGATTGTTAACAGGGACTGGCCAGCGAGCTCAGAGTACGCCAGTACTTTTCCAGCTGCACTGGCTGCCAGTCCATTTCCGGGCCCGATTCAAGGTGCTGGTGTTAACATTCAAAGCCCTTAACGGCCTGGGGCCAGGTTACCTGAAGGATCGCCTCCTCCCATATCTCCCTGCCCGGACCTTAAGATCATCCTCAGCGGCCCTTCTCCATGAGCCCCTGCCAAAGGAAGTGAGGCAGGTGGCTACTAGGAGGAGGGCTTTCTGTGCTGTGGCACCCCGGCTGTGGAATGAGCTCCCTAGTGAGGCTCGCCTGGCACCTACACTGTATGCTTTCCGGCGCCAGGCGAAGACCTTTTTATTTTCCCAGGCATTTTAGCATTTTAGCTTTCTAGACTTTTAGCTTTGCTGTTTTAAATCTGAATTTTAAATCCCTGCACTGCTGCTAAGTTTTATTCTGGTTTTATGCTGGCTGTATTGTTATACTGTGGTTTTAATGTTTTATATATTTTATATTGTTTTATTGTGTGCCCTTTGGTTTTAATTTTTGTGAACTGCCCAGAGAGCTTTGGCTATTAGGCGGTATAGAAATAAATAAATAAATAAATAAATGGGAAGAAGCAATAGAATCCAGTGCAAAACCAAAACAAAACATGGAAATATTGGCTAGCAACCAAAAAACCCTAGCTGAAGTCTAGATTCAGGGAGCTGAGGAAGACAGATCCTTGGTTTTAATTTTGATGCAAGTGAGAAATGATTCTGCAGCATCAGAGCTTAAACCTTATTCACCTGGCCTTTGGGGAAAATGCAAAATGTGGCAGGATATTTGATGTGGTATTGCAAATTGATTTGCTTTGCAAGACTTCTTGCCTTGGTAAACTGTCATCTTCTATCAGCAATTTCTTCAGTATAATCAGGGAAGGACATAATCTTATCATTGGCTGGCCCCCACCGAAGCTGTCGTCTCTGCCGGCTGCACGCGGCAGGTATTCTGTAGTGGAGGCCCGTAGAAACTGAACAATAATGGGCCCCACTCCAGAACCTCATGTAGAACCAGGAATACAATAAGCACGCTCAATATCAAGTGGAAAATCAAAAGGCAGTGCCAATAACTCGCACAGAAATTTATCCATACACTCAGCAAGATGGAGGTCTCTCGCCAACTCTCTAAAACCAAGATTATACAGATTAGCTCTCCGAGTGAAGGCTTCTAAGTGAGACATTCGAGCAGATAATATACTGTGAGAGGCATCCATTGCAGTTTCATGAGCAGTGACCTGGTCTTCAAGTGCATCGACTTTTGACTCCATCTTTGGAAGACGAACTTCTATCGAATTCACAGTCCCGTGAAGGGTATTGAAGGGATCCCGAATCGATTTCAGCCGTCCAAGCTGCTTTGACTGAAAAGGTAACTGCGAAGGATATTCTTTATCCAGACAAGCAGCTCCTCTCCCTTGGTCGCAGCTTTAGAAACCTTTCCAGGGAGGGCCAACGGGGGCATAGGTGGCATCCCTAAGGTTTCTCCCCGCTTGGTGCAGCCATGGCCCCTCTCGCCTCCAAAAGCACAACAAGTCGATAGGAATGCAGAAGACAACCACAAAGGCGCAAAAGGAGGTTAGTAGCAAATACTCAGATAATGCAACAGTCTCAAAGAAGTTTTTTAAGGCTGAAACGCGGGAGAGACGCAGCGAAGATCAGATCAGGACGCCGTCTCCAGCCAGAAGTCCAGGGTGGGTGAACATGGTGGGGCAGGGTCTCAGCCTGGCCATGGAACAGGAGAGCCCTGGTGGGGGGCTGAGGCGGGGTCCTGCCTGCTGCAGCCAGGCCCTTCTTCCGGAGGGATGCAGCGCCCAGGCTGAGAAGAAGGCCATCCGGGGGGGGCACCTTGGGAAGGCCTCCCAGGTGCCAGGATGGGTGTGGGTCACTGTGCATGGACGTTAGGGGTGGGATTCTTGCAGCACAAGGAAACTGGGAGCCCAACTGGGGTTCTGAGCTTGGGTAAGAAGTAGGGATTCTAGTGAGGCTCGCCTGGCACCTACATTGTATTCCTTCCGGTGCCAGGTGAAGCCTTTTTTTATTTTCCCAGGCATTTTAGCTTTCTAGTCTTTTAGGTTTGCAGTTTTAAATCTGTATTTTAAATCTCTGCATTGCTGCTAGGTTTTATTCTGATTTTATTCTGGTTGTATTGTTATACTGTGGTTTTAATGCTTTTATATTTTATATTGTCTTACTGTGTGCTTTTTGGTTTAAATTTTTGTGAACCACCCAGAGAGCTTTGGCTAGTGGATGGTATATAAATACATACATACATACATACATAGTCACCCATGCCTCAGTAGCTTCTTGACTGACTACTGCAAGTATTAAGAGCAGAATGATGCTATGAAAATAAGAAGTGCCCTGAAGCTGGATCAGACCAAAGACGCATCTAGTCCAGGCTTCTGTTCCCACAGCGGCCAGCCAGCTGCCCCAAGGGGAAGCCCACAAGCAGGGCATGAGCAGCATTGCACCCTCCAACTCATGTTCCCCAGCAATGGGTGTATAAAGGCATCCTTCCTCTGATACTGCAGGAACTGGGGCTGTGCGCCCCACAATCTGCTTTGGGCTATCTCAAATCATACTCCAAAATGTCCAGGAGAGAGTCCTTTATGCAACCGTGTTGAATCATGTTTGGCCCGATGCTTCCTTTGAGGGCAGAATGCTGTCCACTGGGGCTGTATCATGGCACAGAAAGCATTTCTTGCAGCCCCCAATCATACACCCAAATCTACAGGGCCATATCATTTCCCACGGCAATAAGAATTCCTCTAGTGTCAACTTGATGATTGTGTCCAACAGGACGGCTATGGGATGTCTAACCAATTGTTTTGTTTTGTTTTTTATTGAAAAGATAGGGTACTGTTACTACAAACAAAAATAGCGTAAATTTCTCTATGACTATTCTATGACTATGACTATTCTATAAAGTATCAAGAAAAAACAATAACATGACTGAATTTTAAGTTATAACCTTTAATTTAGTTTTCCAAAACATTACTCATTAAATCCATGTTTCTCAAAACTTATTTCCCCATAATCCAGTACATCTCGGTATATAATAACTTAACTTTCACTTTTCTTCAATAATTTCCTTCCTGGAGTACTATTGTGAATTCATGGGTGAATGCCCCATCTCTCTCTCTCTCTCTCTCCATATATTCCAGAGGCACTTCATAACATTTTCCTGTCCGGTAAACTGTTTTGACTAATATTGGCATGGGCCACCCACTCTACAGTGTGGTTGTGCGCCCAAAGGAAGCGCTGGGCCAAACACAGTTCAAAGGGCCACCTCCGGGATGTGTGGGCATACGTTTGGGGTGCCCCAAAGCTTAGTTTGGGGTGCAAGGCCCCAGTCCCTTTTTCTTGTCTACAAGCTCTTTCTAGAATGGGTATCTGCACAGCCCCTTGACAGTCAGTGTCTTGCACCCACAGAGGGCATTGGGGCAGATGCAATTCAGTGCCACTGCCCAGAGGACGCTCTCCTGGCTGTGTGGGTGCGTCATCTGGGATGTGCTCATGGTGGGCTTCCTATGCCCAGTTCTTCATTTGTAATTGCCCTCTGGGCTGATCAGGCATTAATGTGCTTATTACACAAGCAGTAGCTTTGACTGGGGAGTGTGACTGCTTATCTAGAAGGGGACAATCTCCCAGTCAACAGGGTAATATGACATGGGGTAATAATCCGAAGCTTACAGAGGTGGGGCTATATAAACAGTAGGTCCTTATCTGAAAGCTCTTCCATCTTCAGCATCGCATATAATGCAGCCTTATTGTTTGACTCCCGTAAGTTGCAGTGGTGAGTTTTAAAGGGAGATTCAGTAAGTTCCTGAGGGGAGGAAGAGGAGGAGTGGGGGGAGCTCAGATCTTTCCATGTCTTTTAGCCATGGTAGTGAAACAGAACGTCCATGTTCTGAGAACATAAGCTTCCCCGTACCAGCTGCTGGGGAGATACCATGAGTGTGTGTGGGGGGGCGCATTGGTTCCATGCTTCTCCTGCTTGTGGCTGTCCAGGAAGCACCTGGCTGCTAGTGTGGGAAACAAGCCGCTGGACTTTCACCAACCTTGGTCTGGTCCAGCCAGCTGCAAGTTTCTTATAAAATTTTGAGCAGTGAGGTGCCAGGCTAAAGCTGCACAGAGCACTCAAGTTGCCCCCCACTCCCAGCACTCTGCATCCCTCCCTCCATTGCCAAGCTGGGCAAAGTTTACCCTTCAGGATTGGGCAAAGAGTCCCTGCAGTCTTTCCTTTCAGCTCTCTTGCCTTCTGTCCCACCCCCCCACTGCCCCACCACATTCCCATGTGGGACTTGAAGGATGAAAGGCGATGTTGACCTTTGGCGCCTGACACTTAACCCCTGGCGGGGCCTTCCGGCCTTGGCTCCCCACAAAAGGTCATGATTAAATAACAGTAGATCTGCAGACAGCAAGAGCAGGGCCACTTTTATTGTTATTAACTCCTCCTGCCCCTGGGAAAAAGAGGCAGAGATAAATGAGGCCGGTGGAGTGCAGCCTTTGCGAGCGGCAGCCACAGATGGCAGCGGGGGCGGGGGCACGGGTGGCCAGACGGGAGCGCCGTGAGTCTGCTGGAGAAGGACAGGCAGTGGGCATTGGCTGCCGGGGGGGGGGGCTATTGCGGCAGGGGGAGGAATTGCCTTTCCTTGCCACCTAACAGGCTCTGCCTAAGGATTTGTGCCATGGTGCCTTTCTAGAGAGAGGTCAGAGCCTCCGACCTGTGCCCCCTTGCACCAGATGTGCTGCTCTAACAGATGGAGACACACTCAGTACATGCTCAGAGGCACTCTGCTCCATCTGCACATGTTCATGAGAAGGTGCTGTTGACAGGGTGGACCACGGCTGCCTCCTCAGCTGTAGTCCCGAGAAAACAGTCTGGGAGTCCAGACGTAACCCGCTCCTCCACTTGGAGGAGAGGAGCAACCATGCACATGCGCTCTCATTCTTGCTCTCTCACGCGCGATGCAGGCCCCTCTCTGACTCCAGGCTCGGGAGGAGCTTGTCCCGCCCTCATCCCGCCAGCTGCACCGGTGCCATTGTTGCTGGGGTCCTGCCAACTCGCCCCTCTGGTGGAACAGGGCTGATAAACGTGCAGTGAAGGGAATGACGTCTCGCCTGGCCTGGCCTGGCCTGGCCTGGCCTGGCCGAACCTGGCACGTGCTCTGAGCTGGATCTAGGCAGGCATGGAAACGCTGATGCACTAACACCTGTACACATGCACGCCAAATTGCACACTAGCTGGCCAGTTAGAAAGTTCTTTCTCAGGTGGTTTCCACCAAAATTTGGAAAGACAGCAAGGAAAATGCTATTAGATGGAGCTGGTCACACACACACACAGACACACACCACTTTCTCTGCTGACAGAGGCACTCAATCCAGGTCATAAAGCACCACAAATGGAAAGCCAGTGTAGCTCAAAAAGTTCCCTACAGAAAACTCCAGAACTCTGGACGGCTGGCCAGGATAAATCCACATGCTGCCGAAGGGAAGACACACATATGCTCAACCCAGCTCAGGACCTGTCCCCTGCCCTGGCCCAGTGCCCAGTCCCAGCTGCCAAGTTTCCTTATGGCATGGTGCATGCACACACTAAATGCACATAGGCACAGGACGATGCGGCCGCCTGGACTGGGAGCCACCATGAACCAGATGAGGAAGGTGCTAGATACGAGAAAGTCACTGGGAGGGGCTGGACATGCCTGCTGTGCCTCGCGGGCCTCTTTGAAGAAAAAAGGCAGAGCTACAACTGATCAGGTGGCAACCCAAAAGTCCACCCTGAGGACCCTTCCAAGGGCTAAGAGCATGGGGGAGATGCAGATGGGGGAGGTGCAGGGAGATGGCCTTTGCTCTATCTCCATCTGATATTGTGCCCTTGGCATTGCTTAGGTGGAAAGGCTTTGCCCCCGCCCCCCAGCAGTAAACCCCCTTTCCTCCCCCTTATCTGCAGAATACTTCTTCCACACACACACTGGTGGCCCAGCCGGAACCAGGCTATCAATAACCATTGGGAGGCAGGAAACGCCTTGATTTCATCCTGCAAGCAGATCTGAAACCGCTGGGAGGGAGCAGGCCTCCTCCACCCCCACCTTCTCCTCCACCAGCACCAGCACCAGCTTGTCCTGCTTGCACGCCCCTCGGCCTGGCAACTGGCAGCCCCCCTCCTCACTGGGTGCCACCAGGCTCACAGCCACACAAGCCGTTCTTCAGGACCAGTGAAGAGCCCACCCTGGGGAGATGGGGACGCCTGGAGAGGACAGGCACGCTGCATGGACAGGCCATGCTCGGGCTCCATTGCGCTGGGCTGCCAGGGGGAGAGGTGGAGGCCGCAGTGGGCCGGGAGGGGAAGCACGCGGCGGTGAGGCTGCTCTCCTCTCACCATGGCCAGCGGCCGGCTGCCCCGGCAGTCCACGTGCTCCGAAGAGCATGGATCAGCATGACTAGAGGCTCTGTCTTGCAGCCTGGCCAGATCCATGCAGCCCAGGCTTCTGATCCCCCAATGGGCAGCTGTCTGGAGGTGAGCTGTGGGGGCAGGGGGCAGGGGGGAGGGAGCACAGATGCTTCACACTTCCTGTTCCCCCATCGCCACCTTGTCCAAACAGAGCTGACCCATCTCCCCAGGCCCCGGCCCCACCTCAGATGCAGTGCCAGAGCTGGGGCTTCCTGCTCTCCCAGCATCACTGTCATGATCGAAGGGGCTCTCCAGTGCTGCCCAGATACCAGGGGAGGGGAGGGGAGGGGGAGAACTGTGTGCTCGGCACGGTACTTAGAACCGCAGAAAGGAGAGACCTGGAAACGCCTGGGCCTGCTGAAATGAGTTTATGTCTTTATTTCATTTCTAAACTGCCCCAAAGCCGCAGCTCTCTGGACAGTTCACAACCGGATGAGATACAGTAAGATGAGAGGGATGGGAAAGGGGGGCCAGGAGGCCCAGGAGAGGGGCTTTGCAGAGGGGCTTTGCAGAGGGGGGCAGGATAGTTCCCCCACCCTCACCCCGGGGGGTCTGGGCCCCAGCGCTACCTGCCTGGGCTCTCTCATCCAGGCCGGGCGTAGTGGCGGGGGACCACGTCTGCTCTGACATTTCTCTCAGCGGCTCCACCACGCACCCCAGCCCAGCCCAGCCCAGCCCCTGACAGGGGAAGGAGAGACCCCCAAACGCTCCAGCCCTTGCACTGTCCAGTCGCTCTGGGGAGTGCTCCGTGTGCTCCTGCCATCTACGGCAAGACCTGCCGGCTGCCCACCCTGCCCCAGTTCTGTGGGGAAGGGAAGCATTTTGGCCTGGCCCTCTGTTCTGCTCTGCCCCCTGCCTCTCCAATTCAGGGAATTCTCTCCAGCCCTCACTCCACCAGGCCCCGCAGTTTGCGAGAGGGTGTCCTCTTGGGGAAAGCCTGGCCTTGATTTGCAGCTCTTGAGTGATGGGGAGCACATGCCCCCGCCTGCTGAGCAGCCTTTCCCAATGGCTAATCTCTCCTTGCGCGCGAGTCAAGGAGGAACGGTTCCTTCCTCTGGCCCCTCCTTTGTGCCCAGTGCCTTCCCTTGGCCCAAAGAGCCCCCCCCCCCCCGCTCCAGCCAGCTGAGCCACAGGGGCCATTCATTCCTCGAGTGCTGCTGCAGCAGCAGTGAACTCCTCAGCAGTGTGAACACGGAGGCACCCTCCGCTCCCAGAAAAAAAATGTATGTGCCAGGAGTCTGATGGATGACCTATGCCTGGAGTGTGATCCTTGTCATGCTCTTTATTTATTTTTGAATTTCTTACTGTATTATATAGCTGCCCTAGAACAGGTTTTCTGGGTTGCTCACAAACAAATGTAACATTAAACTACAGTGCAACACAGCAAAAAAGTTACATAGCAACTTTTAAAACTAAAAGCACAGACAAAAACAGAATTTTATACTGAGGGGTCCAGGCTGGAAAAAAATAAGTTGTCTAAAAGACCTGGGTGAATAACAAGGTCTTTACCTGGTGCCAGAAGACAGCAATGATGGTGACAGGCCAGCCTCTCTCTTTGGGCAGACTATTCCAGAATGAGGCTGCCACCACTGAAAAGGCCCTGTCCCTCTTTGAGGTTCAGCATTTAAAGGTGGCCTAGAAATAATTTTAAATAAATAAAAGTAAAATAGGCACCCCCTTCACTTCATTTGATGGGAAAACTCAAAGTAAGGCCTCTGAGGAAGATCTTAGGTTTCCAGGAGGGTGTATATGGGAGAAGATGGTCTTTCAGGTAACATGGCCTGCCCCAAGTCATTTAAGGTGCAAACTTATGAATGCTTAGACAGAAAAAAGGCCTACAACTCCGAGCAAGCCTCACCCAGCACAGCTGGCTGGGGCATGCTGGGAGTCGTAGGCCTTTTTTCTGTCTGAACAGGCACAGGATTGCGCCCTTAGGGTGTTAAAGGTTAAATCCAGAGCTTGAAATTGGGCCCGGAAATAGACCGGGAGCCCTGCAGCTGATGCAGCACAGGCATAGTGTGGCTCTGATGGCCCGTCAGCTCCCATGCAGCCCACTCTGGAGCAGCTGCAGTTTCCAAACCACTTCCAAGGCAACCCCAGGAGAGGCTCTCCTTGACCTTTTGACAGCTTTCAGTACTATTGACCACAGGATTGGTTGTCTGGTAAGGACTGGGGTGGTTGTTCTTCAGTGGTGATTTCCAGAAGCTGGATGAGGCGGGGGTCTCCTTGCTCTGTTTCATGGCTGTTTGGATACAGGGTCCTGCAACTGGTTTTGTCCCCTGTGCTATTTAACACCTGCATGAAACTGCTCAGTAAGGGCATCTCAGGATTTGGGGTGACATCTCGGGCATCTCTATACCAGCCTAAAATCCTGCATTTAAAATGGGGCTTTCTGCTTCCATTGTAAATGTGGGATCACAACTCCCTTTTTCACCAGCTTCCTTTCCCCCTCCTTCTCCCCGTATCTGAGTCTCCATACCTTTCATTGATCTCGCTCCTGTTCTTGCTGCTTTCCCTCTTTTCACAGAGGGAACTCAAATGGAACACAACAGGGTGGGGGTGGGGGTCTTATTTGACAGCTCATGGAATAATAGAATCATAGAATAGTAGGGTTGGAAGGGGCCTACAAGGCCATCGAGTCCAGCCCCCTGCTCAATGCAGGAATCCAAGTCGGAGCATCCCTGACAGAGGGCTGTCCAGCCTCGTCTTGAACGCCTCCAGTGTGGGATAGCCCACCACCTCCCTAGGTAGCTGGTTCCATTGTCGTATTGCTCTAACAGTCAGGAAGTTTTCCCTGATGTTTAGCCGGAATCTGGCTTCCTGTCACTTGAGCCCATTATTCCGTGTCCTGCACTCTGGGATGATCGAGAAGAGATCCTGGCCTTCCTCTCTGTGACAACCTTTCCAGTACTTGAAGAGTGTTATCATATCTCCCCTCAGTCTTCTCTTCTCAAGGCTAAACATCCCCAGTTCTTTCAGTCTCTCCTCATAGGGCTTTGTTTCCGGTCCCCTGATCCTCTTTGTTGCCCTCCTGTGAACCCTCTCCAGTTCGTCTGCATCCTTCTTAAAGTGTGGTGCCCAGAACTAGACACAGTAGTCCAGATGAGGCCTAACCAGTGCTGAGTAGAGGGGAACTAGTATTTCCCGGGACTTGGAAACTATGCTTCTATTAATGCAGCCCCAAATAGCAGTTGCCTTTTTTGCAGCCACATCACATTGTTGGTCATATTCAGCTTGTGATCTGCCACAATTCCAAGATCGTTCTCGCTTGTAGTGTTGTTGAGCCACGTATCCCCCACCTTGTAACTGTGCATTTGGTTTCTTTTTCCTAGGTGCAGAACTTGGCATTTATCCCTATTCAATGTCATTCTGTTGTTTTCTGCCCAGCGCTCCAGTCTATCCAGATCACTTTGAATTTTGTTTCTGTCTTCCAAAGTATTAGCTATCCCGCCCAATTTGGTGTCATCTGCAAATTTGATCAGCATTCCCTGCACCTCCTCCTCCAGGTGATTAATACAAATGTTGAAGAGCACTGGGCCCAGGACTGAGCCCTGTGGTACCCCACTCGTTACCTCTCCCCAGTTTGAGAAGGTCCCACTGATAAGCACTCTTTGAGTCCGATTCTGTAGCCAACTGTGGATCCACCGGACCGTTGTTTCATCTAGCCCACTTGGAGCTAGTTTGCTCATCAGGAGATCATGGGGCACTTTGTCGAAAGCTTTGCTGAAGTCAAGGTATATGATGTCTACAGCATTCCCATGGTTCACAAGGGAGGTTACTTGATGAAAAAATGAAATCAGATTTGTCTGGCAGGACTTGTTCTTGACAAATCCATGTTGGCTTCGAGTAATCATGGCATTGTTTTCAAGGTGCTTCCAGATGGATTGCTTTATCATCTGCTCCTGAATTTTCCCTGGGATTGATGTCAGACCGAGCCAAAGTAGGAATTGAGCACCTCTGCCTTTTCTTTGTCATCGGTTATCATTTTGCCATCCTTATTTAATAGCTGAACAACCACTTCTTTCCTCTGCCTTTTACTATGCACGTAGCTGAAGAAAGCCTTTTTGTTGTTTTTAGCATCCCTCGCTAACCTCAGCTCGTTCTTAGCTTTAGCCTTCCTGACGCCATCCCTGCAGTTCTGTGCTACCTGCCTGTACTCTTCCTTTGTTACTTGGTCTTCTTTCCACTTCCTATATGTGTCCTTTTTTGTTTTCAGATCCTCCCTAAGCTTTTTGTGAAGCCACATTGGCTTCTTCTGTTGTCTTCCACCTTTTCTTCTTGTTGGAATTGCTTGTGATTGTGCCTTGAGAATTTCCTTTTTTAAAAGCTCCCACCCATCTTGGTCTCCTTTTCTTGTTAGCGTCGCTTGCCATGGGAACTTACTGATCATTGTTCTGAGTTTATTAAAATCAGCTTTCCTAAAATCCAGGGTACGCGTTTGACTACACTCAGCTTTTGCTTCCCTTAGAACCAAGAACTCAAGTACAACATGGTCGCTTTCCCTTAGAGTTCCTGTAACTGCTACTTTATCCACTAAGTCATCTCTGTTGGTTAGGATCAAGTCAAGGATAGCCGATCCTCTAGTTCCTTCCTCTACTTTCTGTAGGAGGAAGTTATCCGCCACACAAGTCAGGAATTTCCTGGAGGGGCCATGTTTTGCAGAATTTGTCTCCCAACAAATATCGGGGAAATTGAAGTCCCCCATCACTAATACATCATGCTTCCTTAAAACATTGGCTATTTGCTTTTCAAAAGTTTCATCCTTGTCTTCTCCTTGATTGGGTGGCTGGTAGTAGACTCCGACCACCAGGTTCCTTTTATTATTTGCTCCATTTATTTTGACCCAGATGCTCTCGATGGGGCTACCAAGCTCCTCCTCCTGTATTTCTGTGCAGAGATAGGTATTTTTAGCATATAGTGCAACTCCACCTCCCTTTTTGTTCCTTCTGTTCTTTTGGAACAAGTTATATCCTTCAATTGCTGTATTCCAGTCATGGGAGTCATCCCACCAAGTTTCACTTACACCTCTCAAGTCATAATTTCCCTCTTGTATTAAGAGTTCAAGTTCGTTCTGTTTGTTTCCCATACTCTGGGCATTAGTGTATAGACATCGGAGACCATGTGCTTCATAGTCTGGCTTTCTTCCTACATGTTTCTGAAGACTATTATTGGGCGCTATTAGAGCTGTTCTCTCTGTTGCAGTGCATGCGCCTTCGTCCATTGTACCCCCAACTTTACATCTCCCTTCCCCGTAGAATTCAGGTTAAAGCCCTCCTGATTAAGTTCTTCATGCTGTTGCCAAACACGTTCTTCCCAGCCCTTGAGAGGTGCAACCCATCCCTAGCCAACAGTCCATCTTCCAGGAAGTATAGCCCGTGGTCCCAGAATCCAAATCTGTAGCTTCGGCACCACCTTCGTAGCCAGTCGTTCACCCAGAGTATTTTTCGTTCCCTTTCTATCCCTCTTCTAACTACTGGAAGGATGGATGATCTGCGATCTATTTAAAAATGGAAGAGGAGATGCCCTGAAGGGTCACAGCATCATATAAAGAGCCCACAAACGTCTGTGAGGGAGCAATCTCAGTCGCAGGATAGAAGCTCCTCATCAGAATGACATCTGGTTCCGTTGCCTTTTTATGCAATTCAGGCAAAACAGTGGGAGTGCTGAACCAATGGCTGGCGGTGGTTACTGCCTGGAGGAGGGCCAATGTGCTGAAGGCCAATCCAGACAAGGTGGAGGCGCAGTTGGTGGGTGGATCATCTTCATTCCATGAAAGAACCAAAAGGGCCACAGCTGGGGGTGCCACTAACTCCAGGCTGGTCTTTGGAGGCCCAGCTGACTTCTGTGGCATGAAGCGCTCCTCACCAGTGGAGGCTGGCACGCCAGCTGCAGCCCCTCCTGGACAAGGCCAGCCTGGCCACGCCAGAGGTGCCCGGACATGTGTGCAGGAAGGACAGTGACTTCCCCCTCACTGCCCACCTCCCCCAGCTCTGAGGGATGTCTAGACAGCAAGGCCCTCGTTTTTAATGCGAGGCATGGCACGCACCCGCATTTCCTTCCTCAGTCCGCCTCCCCTCCAGTCCTCCTTTTGATCCTCCTGGCCCCGCTACTGAGCATGTGCAATGGGCTCGCATGCTCGGAAGGAGCCAAATGGTTTCCTGCTCAGTTGGCTTGGCAGGCAGTGTGTCCTGGAGGACTGCCAGTCAGGACCCAGATTGCACTCCGGCAACTGGGCATCCCGGGAGGGCATGCAGAGACACTCAGCTCCACTCTTTTTTTTAGGTACACACCATGCCTATGCAGAGCATCGTAACAGACACTTTGCTCATTTTCTCTTCGCTGCTGCCATTCTCAGCCAGAATGAAGGAGAACAGCACCGTGCGGAGGACATGGCACCGGGGCCTCCACAGGGCTCTTGCTTTCTGAGCAGCGGGCACAAGGGGGGGTGTCTCTCAGGCTGCACAGTGAGGAATCCAGAGACTGGAGAGAGCACTCAGGACACATATTGTTATGTTTGGGGGTTAGTCTATATTACCCCCAGAGGTCGCTCACCATTCAGTGCTGCTGAGTACAAAGAGACTGAGGATTCCCCCGCAACACAGTCTTTTGGGCAAGTTACCCAAGGGTCATCTTGAATGGGTGACCCCTGTTCTACAAGGCCTGAGGGGACAGGAGGAAATGGAGGGGGGGAATGAATCTAAGACCAGGCGAGAAGCTTTTGTCTTGGAGATGAGGTTCGCTGGGCAGCTGGGAGGAAGCAAGTATGCTTGGGGTTCTGTAGTTGTCCGCCTTCATCCTGAACACAGCGTGAATAAGCCCTGATAAAAGAAATGCCAGGCGTCTCGAGTGCCCTCCTTCTAGGAGACTAAAGCCTGAGTAAGCACTGAAGCCTCTGCAAGTTCACCCCACTCAGGACTGGGGTGCAGGAGCATAACAAGATATTCCACAGCTTGCTGTTGCATGGGGGACCCGGTGTTGTGGACTGGGGAAGCCAAGGATCTTAAATTTAAATTTCCTCAGTTTCTATTTTCTGTGTTAAGGGCTGCTGTTTAGATTCAAATGCCCCCCCCCCCAACCCCTGCCCACACATGCACACACAACCTTCTGCTTTGCAGGCATGACCTCGAAGTTAACTTGCTTCAGTTTGCCCTTTTGCAATGGCTTGCTGCTAGAGAATCAAATGGCTGCTTTTGTGCGTTGTTCTGTGGATCCCCCCCCCCACGCACGCACACACACAGGCACGATCTCAGGGTTTGCCTCAGCTTCCCTTTTCTTGGGGCTGCCCACAGTGACGCTTTGGCTCCAGCGACTGTTAGCTGCCCCACCCTCTGCCCCACCAGACCCAATGGGCACCAGACACCAGTAGCCACACTCTGGTAACACCCCACTTAGGTATCCTCCACCCCCTTGCTGTGGAGACTGCACCCTTCTCCTCTCCCATTCCCAGTTGGGTGAGGGCAGTAAGAATCTCAAGACTCTCCAGAGAGTTGGACTTTAATCTGGGAGGCTTGGGTTCAAGTCCTCCCTCTGCCACAGATCCAGTGTGCAACCTTGGGCAAATTACTGCTGCTTGACAGCTGTTTCCAACCTGCAGAATGCACAAAGAAGTGACTTAACTCATGCCATTTCCAGAGGGGGAGCATTTCCATGTTGCTCTGTTGCAGAAAAACTAATGAGTCTTTTGGAACTTGGAAGACTAACATATTTATTCTGGCATAAGCTTTTGAGGGCTATATAGTCCGCTTTGTCAGATGCATGAAATGTTATCAAGAATTTCAGGTGAATGGTTGGGAAGGCGGAATTGTAAACTGTGAGGTCTGGGGGAAATTAAACGCAGAAAAGTGCTGTGAGTGGCTATTATCCTGCTCAAGATTGAAATCCTGCTCAAGATTGCTGGGGTGGGGGAAAGCTGATTCAGGGTCACTGAGACAGGGGGGGGGGGCTAAAGCCCCCCCACCTGCAACCCCAAACAAGATTGCTGAAAAGTGGGTGGGTCTCCGCCAGGCCACAAGGATAGTGGCTGATGGCTGCATGTGGCCCCTGAGCCATGGCTGTGCACCGCTGCCCTATGGAGAATGCAGGAGGACACTGCTGGCAGAAGATGGTGTAGAACACCCTAGAAGAGGAGCACGTGACTCAGGCCTGACTTTGTGGCTGATGTGATTAGGTCCTGCAACAGGGTTAGAGGGCCTGGGATTGTTGCAGGGATTGTTGCCCCAGTGTTGGTGTCCTTGCTATGTGGCTTGGGGTTGCTAGTGAGTAGCTATTTCAGGTTGGGGAGGCTCTGTAGCAAGTGAAGCCTCCCACCCATGGTCCGTGAGAAGCAAGTGTCATTGTCACTATGGGCTGTAGCTCATGGATAGAACATCTGAGTGGTTTTGGCTGGGAACTGTAGGAGACAACAAGTGGTCTTCTGCCATGTTCTCTTCTAGGTCTGCCCTGTAGTAAATTATTCCTGGGTACCAATTTGTCTTGTCCATCTGGGATGGAGTTTCACTTCATTGGGTGGGTGTTGTCATTTGAGAAATGCCTGATCTAAACCCTTAAGGTACGAGTCTCCATCCAACAAGTCTGAACAGACGTAGCTGGATCACAGGGCTCAGATGTAGACAATGGGGCCTGTGGTGGTTCTGGGTGGAAGCTGGAGGTGTGCAAGGGTGTGCATGTGATGAAGGGGGCAATAAAGCGTATGCCATAATATGCAGGCCTGCCTCTGCAGTTCCACAAGACTCTCGTAACTGCTTTAACTCATACAGGTTTGGAGCTACTTTGCCTATTACCAAAAGGGCTGCAGGGCTGGGAAGCAGTGACCACAGACATCCCCTCCCCTAATTCAGCCTCCCCCTCCCCCTGGTCCTCTCCCCTGAACTGCCCCCAATTTGTCATCCTGGGTGCAGGGCGATGAGATGCCCTCACACACACCCCTGCAGCCCCCTGCTCCCTCCTGCCCCTTCCCCCACTCAGGTGAGCCCCGTCCGCCTGCAGAGCTTTTATCGCTCGGCCATCCGTCTTCCATGTGCGGCACATGGCTGTCAGCAGCTCAGACAAACCATTTCCTCATTTCATTGCCCCAGCGAGGGGGTGAGCTGGAGTTCCCTGCAGCAGCCTTAATTGAAGCCGCATGTTGGTGAGCGCAGCAAGAGGGCAGGGCGGAAAAGCGGGGGGGGGGCTTCCTCCTCCCCCACCCGCCAGCACCTTGCAGTGGCCTGGAGTGAAATGACTCCTCCCACTGAGTGGGTCTCTGCCTATGGGGTGAATGGGCTCCCTGGCTCTTCTGCCTCCGGGCTCGGGCATCCCACGCTGCTGCTCACAGGGGATCCCGCAGTCTGGGCATCCAAGGCTCTGCTCAGCTGCTTATTCCGTACGCCCCTCCAGAAACCCCACACCCCTCTCAGCCCCTTCCTACTCTCAGCCACAAGATCCCTCACAGAATCAGGTGCCATATCCTCCAGACTGACTCCATCATGCTCCCTCTAGAGCACACACACAGCCCCCAGGCCTCCAAGTGACCCTCTCTAGGGGGCACTGTGCCTGCTTTATCCTTTGCTTGCTGTTGCTTTCCAAACTGGAACTCAGGACCAATGTTTGCCTGCCCAGTGTAGCTGCTTCACTGGTGTGACAGCCTTCAGTATGGATCAAGCCTTCCATAGATGCCTTTGCCAGCCCAAAGTTCTAATTGCCGGCTGAATCCAGCCTCTCTGCTCCCTGGTAAAGGGTCTCCGGCTCCAGGATTCAGTGATAATAATCTTTTGCCCTTTTTTGAAGACCAGCATTCAACATCCTTCCCCTGGAGCAGGGCCAGCATCATTTCTGTACCTCATGTCATGTGGCATTGCACTGTTGCAGCTACATCAGTAGGAAAGAACAGCATGACAGGTGGGGGCAACACCACGTGCTACCTGGCCCTGGCCAAAGTTAGGAAAATAAAGAGAACTCATCCCAAACCTCAGCCACTGCAGCAATGCCATCTCAAGACATCAGGCCACACTGGCAACCACACCACACAACCTGAGAGGGGCACCTGGCATCTCCTTAAGAACTTCAGAACGGCAGAAGAACCCTGCTGGGTCAGACCAGGGTCCCTCTAGTCCAGCATTTGGTTCACACAGTGTCCATCCAGCTGTTGGCCAGGAACCCACAAACAGAGCATGAGTGCAACAGCACCGTCCTGCCCATGTTCCCCAGCAACTGGTGCACATAGGCTCACTGCCTCTGGTAGTGGAGGTAGCACAGAGCCATCAGGACTAGTAGCCACTGAAAGCCTTTTCCTCCAGGAATTTGTCCACCCACCCCACCTTTAAAGCCATCCACATTGGTGGCTGTTGCTACACCCTGTGGTAGCAAATTCCATAGTTGAACTCTGCGCTGTGTCAAGAAGTCCTTCCTTTTATCTGCCCTGAATCTCCCATCCATCAGCTTCATGGGATGACCCAACCTGCATCACTTTACACTTGCTTACACTGAACTGCATTTGCCATTCACATGCCCATTCTCCCAGTTTGGAGAGATCCTTTTGGAGCTCTTCACAACCCCTTTTTGGTTTAACCGCCCTAAACAATTTGGTGTCATCTGCAAACTTGGCACCAACGCTGCAGAGCTGCGAGAGGCCCAGCTTCCTGGGCACACACAGCATCACTGGCAGCCCTGCACACCTGGCTACTTGGTTGCTTGCACAGTCAGGAGGGCCCTACCACATCTCCTGATAACTAGCCATAGGCGTGAGGCCACCCCTGGAACCTACGCGCTGGGCAGGCAGGCCATGGGAGGCCTTCCCCAGGCCAGAGGACTGCAAGGAAGCCCAGCCCCTCCTGCAATTGTGGTTTTCTGCTCTGAGGTGGGCACATGACCTGGGGTCCAGCAGCGGAGCCGGGAGCTCACTCCCAGCCAGCCAAGCTCTGGCCAGTCATGACAATGACTCGCAATGTGGCCTGTTTGTCACCCTGGCCCAGAACAAATGCCTTCCCTGGGCAGCCTCCAAATGGCCAAGAGGCCAAACGGAGCAGGCAGCCACTCCATGTTTCAAACCTACCCCCCCCCCCCGCTGCTGGGGAAGGTCACAAACAGGCCCCTGCACTCCAGTCTCCCTCCTGCTGATCAAGGAGACACCTGACCTTGGGAAAGGCCCCAAGAAAGCAGGGAGGGAGGCTGCCCCACACCTTTTGGTCTCTGGCAGGGACAGGCCTCTTTTATTCCCTTGTGGCCCTCCCCCATTTAAAGGGGCCTCCCCAGTGCAAGAGCCATCAGTTGGGAACCACCTCAGAAGGGTTCCCAAAGGCCTGTGTGTGTGCTCAGCCCCCTCAGGCTAGGGAGATGCCGGGTGTGCTGGAGTGCTCTGTCCCTTGATCCAGGAAGGGAGGAGCAACCTGCACATGCTCAGAGGCTTGCTTGATGGTCATAATCCAGGCTGGATTGTGGCTGAGCCCTGGAGGCCCCTGGCTCCAGTGAAGCCCTGCAGCAGCTTGGTCAGAAGGAGCAACAGCCTGGGCCCATCTGTCCCAGGCTGGCATGACCTGGAGACGCTCCACGAACCTTTCACTCATCTTCCACAGGTGGCTCATGAGGAGAACCCCACTGAAGTAACGAGTAGGTGGAGCTGCTCCATGCCATCTTCATTAGAAAGCACCAGTACCAGATACCAAGAGTAGAGGAATGACTTTAACACATCGACTGTGAACACAAAATTGACATTTTATGAACTGAAAAGCTTTTTAATCTAGCCAATGTTATTATTTTAATGTTCCAGTGTTTTACAATGTTGTTTTTATTGTGCTATGGTGCTATTGCAACAGGGGGGCTGCCTCAGCGCCAGATTAATTTTTGGAGACGCTCTTAAGGGTAGCCTTCCAGTGGTGGGTGAAGCCAAGGGAAAGTGTGTGGAGCCAAAACTCAGGAACCCCCCCCCCCCGCTCCCTGTATTCCATGACTTGAAGCCCTTGCCTCTTCAGAAAGAACCTGGGCTCTATAACAGATGGGGGATGGTGGACCCAAATCCCATCTGTGCTGCTGCGTGGCCACCCACAGGCCACTGTTTCTGAGTCTTCACCACCCCTAAACAAGAACTAGAGAACATAAGAATGGTCTGGGCAGAACCTGCCCCAAAGGCCCACCTGATCCAATCCCTGTACCCCGCATTGGCTAGTCAGATGCTATGCCCCCCACACCCCCAAGGAGAAGCATCCTGCTGCTGCTGCTGCCACAGTCCAACAGAAACAGAATTCAAGGGCAGCTGCCTCTGTCATCGTAGCCATCCTCCCAGCCCTCCTCCATCGTCTTGAGTTTGTCTACCCCCCGCTTAATAAAGCCATCCCAGCTGGCGGCTGCCATCACATCCTGTGGTAGCAAATCCCAAAAGTTGATTAGGCCCTGTGTGAAGAAGGACGTTCTCGTCTGTCCAGACTCTATTCCCAACCCATTTCATTGGGTGGCCTGGATATTGGTATCATAGGATAGAGACGAATAATTAGCTTGGTTTTATTGTGTGCTGTTTCCATTCATGATTGCATTTGTTGTATTTCATGTTTTTAATGTACTGTACACCACCTAGAGAACTTGAATTATTTGGTGGTTTAAAGGTGCAATAAATAAATACACTTCTGTTCTACGTGCTCCATGCATCGTGTAAAAAACATCTGTCATGTTCCAGCTATCTTGATAGTCTTTTTTCTGAACTAAAATGCCCCAAACACTTTCTTATGCCTTTATGTATGTTTTATTTTTATTTTTTTTTATTAAAGCTGATTCATACAGCCCTTTGTCTTATGTTACCAAGGAGGTATACAAAATGTAATAAAAAATCCTAATACAATATATAATAAAAACAAAAACAACATCAACTACAGCAATAAAAAGGAAATACATAAAACAGACAGCTCACATCAACCAGTTTTAACAACCCAGTTTAAAATGCCTGGGCAAATAAATAGGTGGTTTAAAATGCAATAAATAAATAAATAAAAATAGATTTTGACCTGGCACCTGAAAGAATATACTGTCCACAACTGGGGTGCCACAGCAGAGTAGGCTTTCTCCTGATAGTCACATAATGTACCAACGTTGCTTGGAGAAGAGTGTCCTTAAAGCAACAGGCAGCCCAATAAAGGGAGAGGTGCTCCTGCCTGCAGGTATTTAGGCCCTAAGCTGTTTAGTGCTTTAAAGGTATGCAACTGCATCTTGAATTGGGCTTGGAAATGAATAGACAGTCAGGCCACTGAACCTTTTTTAGAACTGCTGTGGTATGACTCCACCTGGCAGTACCAGTCACAATCTCGGCCACAGCATGCTGTGCTACTGGAGGCTTCCAAGTTGTCTTCAAGGGCAACCCTGTGTATAATGCATTACAGTAATCCAGTCAGGAGGTTACCCAAGCATGAATTGTGGCCAGATTACCCTTGTCAAGGAACAGTCATATCTGGCAGACCCAAAGGAAATGGCAAAAGGCTCTTCTAGCCACCAGTGCCACCTAGGTCTCAAGCGGCAAGACTGAATCAAGGAGCATCCCCAGCCGATGCCCCTGTTCTTTCAGAGCTATTGCAACCCCATTTAGAACAGGCTGTACACCCAGTTTCTGGACATGAGAACCACATACCCCCAGGGCTGCTGTCGTGTTGGGATTTAACTTCAGGTTATGGGCCCTCATCCAGCCCATTACCAAATCCAGATTCTGGTTCAGTACCTGCACAGCCTCACCTGACTCAGATGGCACGGAGAACAAGAGCTGGGTGTCATCAGCATACTGCTGAGGTCTCACTCCAAATACCTGGATGACTTCACCCTGCAACTTCATCCAGATGCTTAACAGCACAGGGGAGAAGATGGACCCTTGTGAGAGCCCACAACTCAGGTGTCATGAGGTCGACCAGAAATCTCCCAGTGCCAGTTCCTGAAACCAACTCTGTAAGCGGGAGTGGAAACACCTTACACCATCATGCCTCCCACTCCCACCTCCCACAGCTGCCCATCAAGATGCCATGATCATAGGAAAAGCTGCTGAAAGTCCAAGGAGGATCAACAGGGTCGCACGCTCACCCACTGTGTCTCTCACATGACACAGGCCATTGATCAGGGCAACCAAGACTGTTTCAGTGCCAAATCCAGGCCGGACGCTGGATTGAAATTAGTCTAGATAACCCACTTCATCTGAAAGCGTCTGGAGCTGAGCCTTGCCCAAGTAGAGGCTATTAGTGACTGGGTGATGGGTATCAAAATCACCTGGGCCCAAAGAGGCTTTCTGAAGAAGCCGCCACGCGACTGCCTCATTCGAGGTGGCTCTTGGGAAGAGGCATCAACTACTGCTTGGACTCACCAGTCCATCTCCGCCCCGCCCTCCCCCAACTAGTCGTCATTAGCCAAGATGGGCCAGACTCACAACCACAGGTAGTCAGCCACAGCCCTCCAAGTCCTGTGTCCCCATCCATCCTCAGGCCATCACAGCTGAAGCTGCCCCTGCACAGCCAGGCGAGGTGGTGCTCTGAATCCCTCCGCTGGCTCAGCATCAGCGAACACATCACGTCCAGCGCACACAAGTGGCTTTCTCCTTACAGGGCCTTGCAGGCTTGCCCGGCCTCTCCACCTCAGCCTGGTTTTCACAGACCACTCACCACTCAGAAAAGCTCTGCTGAGCCAGGCTGGTGGAAAAGCAAGATTGCTTGGCTGCCCGCACTGCCCCAAGGCTGGCGCAAGGGAAGCTCTCGCTTCTGTTGGGTGGTTTTTGCGGAGAGATTTGCACCTGCGTTCGAGTCCCTGCCCGGCCTCATAGAACCATAGAAGAGTGGGGTTGGAAGGGGCCTACGAGACCATCGACTCCAACCCCCTCTCAATGCAGGAGGCCCAGTCAGAGCACCCCCGACAGATGGCTGTCCAGCCTCGTCTCGAATGCCTCTTTCCGGGCTGGTCTCCCCACCCTCCCGGGAAAGCAGGTTGCTAATCGGGCTGCACAGCACCAGAGAGGGCGCTTGGCGGGAGCGATCAGGGCGCCCGTCGCCCTTTCCCGCTCTCCAAGGCAGGGCGAGGCCAGGGCCCGCGCAGGAGCGCCAGCCGGGTCGGGGCAGGAGTCCCTCGATTCCACCGTCTCCTGGGCTGGGGCCGACCGTCGTTATGGGCCCACCTGCCCGGCGGAGGGGCGTGCCGCGGTCAGTCCAAGCTTCGCCAGAAAGCGGTGCGACCGTCTACAGGGGGGTCGCGGAGAAGACCCCTCCCGCCAGACCTCCAGCCGCGCCGCGCGGCGGAGAAGGCGAGGCCCGCGGCCCGCCGGCCCTGGATCGTGCCACCCCGCCGCCCCGGCCGCTGCGGGAGCGCCTCCAGCGCCCCCGCCCGCCGGTGCCCTCTGCCAGCTCTGGCCGGAGCCGCTCCGCAGCAGCCCCACCCCGCCCGGCTCGGGGAGCCGCGGGCGGCGGGAGCGAGCGCCGAGCCCTGGGCCCGCCGCGCTGCGAGGCCGCCGGAGCGAGCGAGCGCCAGCCGCTCGCCGCGCCCCGCCGCTGGCCGTCAATTAGAGGGGGCCGCCTGCTGCCCCGCCCCTTCATCGCGCCTCGGGGTCCGCGGAGCGGCCGCCCCCGGCTGCTGGGCTGCGTCGCCCGGCGGGCCCGCGGCCTCGCGCCTGCATATCGCGCGAGCGGGACGGGGCTTCCCTGGGGATCGCTTCGCTCGCGCTGCCGCTCCGGCGGCCATCGAGAATCCGCGGCTCGTAATGCGCGGCAGTCGCCTGCCCGACCCGCCTCCTCAGGCGCCGCCGTCCAGCGGCGGCTTTCCCGAGGCGCCTTGGCGGGCCCCACGGGCGTCGCTCCCCCGCGCGTGCAAAGCAAAGGGCCTTCCGCGCGCACCGCCCCCGGCGCGCGCTGGAAGCTTCCTCCGCCTTCCGCGACGTTCGCACGGGTCGCCTCGGCCTGGCTCCTGCCGCCGTGGCGGCGGCGCTGCTAGACGCGGCGCCCTGGCTGAGGATGCCTTCGCCCGCCTTTCCTCGGGGCCGGTGGGCCTGCTGGCTGGAGGCGGAGGCAGCAGGCGCGGCTGAGCCCGGCACGGGGCGAGGGCCTCGCCGAGCAGCCGCGCTGCCAGAAGCCCGGCCGGCCCGGCCGGGGAACCTACGTGGAAGCCCGGGGCTGCCTGCGAGCCGCTGGGGAGAGCCGGAGCCGGCCGCTGGGCCTGGCTCTGTTTTCTGGTCTCCTCTGACGGGCGGCGGGAAACCGGGGCGCGGGTCCCAACTCTTACTTCCCGAGGCCCCTTCACTGGAGGTGGCAGGCTTGAGGGGCCCCTCCACGCAAACAGGCACTGAGCTCGGACCCCCGCCAAAGGTCTGCAGGAGGTTAGGAGCTCCCCCCCCCGGAAACTCGGGTGTGCTGCCTCTGTCCAGTTCAGCCTCTCCCAAAGTTCCTTTCTCAAAAGCTCCCCGACTAATGCAACTGGCAAGCTGTTCTGTGGGGAGGGACCTCGTGATTTCACAGGCAGAGCTGGCCCAAGACGCTTGGCTGCCTGAGGCAAAGGGCAAGGCGCACCCCCTCATTCCACGTTCGAACCTCGCCGCTTGGACTGCAGTTGAATCTCTCTTCAGCACCGGCGATGGGGTGGCCTCCTCCACCACACCAGAATGCAGCAGGTCGGTTGGGGGCACAGGGCAGGCGCATGGCCCACAGCTCCCACCTCCAACACTTTGCTGCCACCTCCCAGGATCTGCCGCCTGAGGCGACTGCTTCACACGGCTGGATGGTAGGGCCAGCCCTGTTCACAGGATATGCTATGAATTTAGGAATTGGCGGGATGCCGTAGGTCCTGGCCCAAAGAGCTGTTTTAAGTGGGAGTGACACAGATCAGGGGAGGGGGGAGGTGCCTGTGTCCCAGTCAGCCAGGGCTGTGCTAAGGCACCATCTGGGCCACTAGCCAGCTCAGCCTGGAGTGTGCCCAGCAGAGGCCCGCACAAACCAAAAGGCTCAGCTGGCACAAAACCCAGCAGCTCCGCCACCTAAGAAGATCTGCACCCCAGGACACGTCCCCCCCGCCTCGCCAGCCCCATGTGCCGCTTCACGGCCTGTTTCTGGATGCAGTTCAAGGTGTTGAGTTTATGAGCCCCTTTTATGAGTGGTGGCCTGGTTTCTCTTGGGGTCGCGGCTCTGTCTCCACCATTCCCGGGGCGGGGCTGAGGCTGCCTGCAGAAAGCTGCCACCGCTAAACTGTCCCAGCATTTCCTGTTCAGGGCCCTGGAGGAGAGGTGTTCCCTTGGAGGAGCCACATCTTCAGAACTCCTTGTCTGATTCCTCCTGGCCTTTTCAACCTTCAGAAAATGGCAGGGAATGGGGGAGGGGGCAGGGTAGCCACCAGGAATGTTTCTTGTGCAAGTAGTAATTTGCCCACCCCCAAATTATTGGGGCTTAGGCAAAAACATAAATGTGCCTGTGTGCAGGTCCCCATTCATCTCAGTGGGGCTTCTCCAGGAGGAAAATAAGGCTATCAATAGCTATTAGTCCTGATGGCTATATGTTACCTCCAGTATCAGAGCTGGGGAACATGAATGGAGAGTGCTGTTGCACTCTTGTCTGCTTAGGGTACCTGGTTGGCCCCGGGGGGAACAGGATGCTGGACGAGAGAGGCCTTTGGGCTGATCCAGCTTCAAGGCACTATGAAACAGCCATAGTGGATCAGACCCTGAAAGCCTGAAAGAAGGAGCACCTGGAAGCCTGTCTGTGCCACTTCAGGGAGCCTGGCATGGTGGGCCGTGTGGCAGTTCACTCTGCACATGCTCAGAGGCTGAACCATAGCATTGAAAACAGGCTCTGAGCCTGAATGCTGTCTCAGATTGAGCACAGGATATGTGGGAGGCTTCTGGTCTCCCTGCCAGGCCAAACCTAACATACAGAGCTGCTGTAAAGATCAAGCGAGATGAGGCTGGTAAAGCACTTTCTATATTGATGGGGGCTGCCGTGAGGAGCGAGCACTGAACTCCTATGGGGACAGGCCCAGCCAGTGGGGGCAGGGCGCTCCCTGGTGCAAAGGGGGCTTCTTCACTCCCCGAAGGAGAGCCAGCTGAGCGGGCTGCGCTGGAAGGCAAGAGCATGAGGGAGTTCCCTGGCCCTGTGGAAGAGACGGGATCAAAGCAGACACCTCTCTGCTGACCCTCCTGGCCTCGCAGTCTATGAAGGCGTGAAAGTGGCTGTCACTGTCAACGCCTGCTGTTCTCTTGTGGCCTTATTGACAGCTTAATTTTGCACCAAGCAGTTCCCCTTATTAAAGGGAAATTCATTTGGAAGCAATTTCCATGTGCAAACACTCCTGAGCCCACCCGCCCTGCCTCCCTGCCTCTGCTCAGGGACATAATTGAATTACAGCCGGCAGATTTGCATTATTGAAATGGATCTGCTAAATAATAGATGAGGGCCCGGAAAGTGGCGGGTTGTTGGCAGCCATGTATGAATATGCTTCCTGGCTCCATTTCTGTCCTCCCTGGTTTTGAGCCCGGGGGGGCGGGGGAGGAGTGATCTGTGATGCCGGCAAGGTGAGAGCAAATGTTGGCTCACGGGGCTCCTCCCAAGCCAGGCACCATCTGCTGGGGGGTCATGCTGGCAAGGGGCAAACGGGGATTTGTGTCACTCCTCCCCACCAGCATCCACAAATGTTTTCGATGAACTCTTAACCAAGTGACTGTGAGAGGGCTAGGAACACACACACACACACACACACCAGCCCCTGCCACGAGACAGAGAGAATATGTGGTGCTGAGCCAGCACCCAGCAGCCCGCTATTCCATATAGCACCCAGCACACCTTTGGGCTGGGTCAGCTCACCCGGCGAGGACGCAAGGGCAACATGAAGGACTCAGTCAAGCTTGCTCTCTCTCCCCACTCCCCCTCCCTCCCCCCGCCCCCCTTATCTGCTCCTCTAATGGCTTCTTAAGAAGCCATTGAGGGGCCCCAAAGCACCTTGGTTTATTTTCATTCATTTATTTGATTCATGCCCCTTCACATTGGCTTCTTCTGTTGTCTTCCACCTTTTCTTCTTGTTGGAATTGTTTGTAATTGTGCCTTGAGAATTTCCTTTTTTAAAAACTCCTGCCCATCTTGGACTCCTTTTCTCGTCAGAGTCGCTTGCCATGGGACCTTACTGATCATTGTTCTGAATTTATTAAAATCGGCTTTCCTAAAATCCAGGGTACAGGTTTGGCTACACTCAGCTTTTGCTTCCCTTAGAACCAAGAACTCAAGTATAACATGGTCACTTTCCCCCAGAGTTCCCATAACTGCTACTTTATCCACTAAGTCATCTCTGTTGGTTAGGATCAAGTCAAGGATAGCGGATCCTCTAGTTCCTTCCTCTACTTTCTGTAGGAGGAAGTTATCTGCCACACAAGTCAGGAATTTCCTGGAGGGGCCATGTTTTGCAGAATTTGTCTCCCAACAAATATTATGGAAATTGGAAGTCCCCCATCATTACTATGTCATGCTTCCTTGAAACACTGGCTATTTGCTTTTCAAAAGTTTCATCCTTGTCTTCTCCTTGATTGGGTGGCCGGTAGTAGACTCCGACCACCAGGTTCCTTTTATTCTTTGCTCCATTTATTTTAACCCAGATGCTCTCGATGGGGCTGCCAAGCTCATCCTCCTGTATTTCTGTGCAGAGATAGATATTTTTCACATACAGTGCAACCCCACCTCCCTTTCTGTTCCTCCTGTTCTTTTGGAACAAGTTATATCCTTCAATTGCTGTCTTCCAGTCATGAGAGTCATCCCACCAAGTCTCAGTTATACCTATCAAGTCATAATTTCCCTCTTGTATTAAGAGTTCAAGTTTGTTCTGTTTGTTTCCCATACTCTGGGCATTAGTATATAGACATCGAAGACCATGTGCTTCATAGTCTGGCTTTCTTCCTACATGTGTCTGAAGACTATTATTGGGCGCTATTAGAGCTGTTCTCTCCATTGCAGTGCATGCACCTATGTCCATTGTTACCCCCAACATTACATCTCCCCCGTAGGATTCAGTTTAAAGCCCTCCTGATGAAGTTCTTCATCCTGTGGCCAAACACATTCATCCCAGCCTTTGTGAGGTGCAACCCATCCCTTGGCCAACAGCCCATCTTCCAGGAAGTATAGCTCATGGTCCCAGAATCCAAATCTCTCGCACCGGCACCACCTTCGTAGCCGGTCATTCACCCGGAGTATTTTTCGTTCCCTTTCTATCCCTCTTCTAACTACTGGAAGGATGGATGAGAAAACTATCTGGGCCCCAAAGTTCTTGAGTTTCCTTCCCAAAGCTTCAAAGTCTGACATGATTTCTTCGAAGCTCCCCTTGGCGGTATCATTTGTTCCCACATGGATGAGAAGAAAGGGATACCTGTCAGTGGGCTTTATGAGTGCAGGCAACCTTTCAGTCACGTCTCTGATCTGTCCTCCCAGGAGACAACATACCTGGTGAGTCCACGGGTCTTCGCAACATACTTGGGTCTCAATCCCACGCAGCAAGGAGTCTCCCACTACTACCACTCTTCTCTTCTTCTTGTTGTAGGCCTGGGTTTCATCACCTCTGTTTGACCTTCAGCCTCTTGCTCACTCTCCTGCGGGGTCCCCTGTGATTCTTCCTCTGCAGGCTGTCCTCCAGTCTCATCCTCAAGTACCTGGAAATGGTTCCATATCTCCACTGCCTCCACTGGTGCAGACTGGCTTCTAGTTCTTTTGCTCCTAACTGTCACCCTTTTCTAAGGAGTTTCCTCTCCTGCATTTTTCCTCACCTCAGCATTGTCCTCTTCTGCCTCAGCTTGCTGTTGCTCTTCAAGCTTCTGGTCTTCACTTTGCTGCTGTAGTTCCACCATTCTGTCCAAGAACTCTTCATGTTCTCTTATTCCTCAGAGGGTCAATAGTCGCCGCTCCAGTCCACTTACCTTTTCTTCCAGCAGCGTGATCAACTTGCACTTGTTGCAGGTGTAGGCCAGGTTGTTCTCAGGCAAGAAAACAAACATGGCACACACCTTGCAGGTCACCACCACTGGAGAGTCTTGTCCTTCCATAGCCTCTTTTCCCTTTTTGTGCCTAGCTTTCTGATTGTTCTAGAGTAGCCTGTGCCTTGTCCACTGGAGGTTAAAAACAGAGTCCCACTGGTATGGAAGTGTGTGTTACAAGACAATTTTTTTTTAAATGGGGGGGAGTTTTTTTAAAAAAATGTTAGGGACCTCCCCTGCCGAACTCCCCTGGCCAATTCCTGTTTGCTCGCCCTGATCGTTTGCTTTGATCACTCGCTCTCTGGGAGTTTCTTTGCTTCTATAGTCCCTAGACCAGCTGGAGCAGCTTCCTCTGCTCTGCTCTGCTCAGCTGGGAGGTGGGAAACGACTGAAGCTTCCTGCCCACACAGCTGCTGGGAGTACTCAGGCCACCTCCCCTCAATTCAGTTGGAGCTCCCAGGAGCACCTGGTGAGCTCACAGCCACTCAGAAGGAAAAAGACAGCCCCCTGGGCTTCCTCCAGCCCACTTACCTCTTTGCCTTTGTCTCCTCTTCCACTGTAACTCCCCTGGCCGACTCCTATTTGCTCTCCCTGCTTGCTCGCTCTCTGGGAGCTTGCTTGCTTCTATAGTCCCTAGACCAGCTGGAGCAGCTTCCTCTGCTCTGCTCTGCTCTGCTCAGCTGGGAGTCATGTCTACAAAACACAATACATTCTTATCAATGCCACACACTACAGTGCATATTCTGCTACAATATCACTATTCCCATTTCTCCCAATGTAGCCAGGTTTGCCACTGACACCAGTAACACCCAGACAAAGGTATCCCTGCTAAACTAAGTAGCTTTCTGCTTCCAACGCTTAACCAACCCACTTGTGTCAACCTTCCTCAATTTCCAAGAATGCTTTCCATTACTCACAGTTATCTCACAACACAGAGAGAAATAATTACATCTATTACTTGATCATTTACAGTTACCATACACAGAAAATTATGAATAGCACTCTTATGAAATACAGTGAATTCTTAGCAACACTATACGTTACATTCATACTCTGTGATGCTCTGACCAATGCAGAGTAGAGTGGAACTATTACTTCCTGTGATTTAAAAACTATACTTCTATTGATACAACCTACATTTGCATTTGCCTTTTTTGCAGCCACATCACACTGCTGACTCATATTCATCTTGTGATCCTCTGCAACTCCAAGATCCTTTTTTGCACGTACCGCTGTCAAGCCAGGTATCCCCCATCTCATAACTGTACATTTGATTTCTCCTTTCAAAATGAAGAACTTTGCAGCTGTCTCTGTTGAATTTCATTCTGTTATTTTCTGCCTAGTCTTCTGACCTAAAGATCACGTTGAATTTTGTTTTTGTCTTCCAAGGTGCTAGCTATCCCACCCAATTCTGTGCCATCTGCAAGTTTGATAAGCCTTTTCTTCACCTCTTCCTCCAAGTCATTAATGAAAATGTTGAAGTGTACAGGGCCCAGGACCAAGCCCTGTGGCATCCCACTCGATACTTCCCTCTAGTTCGATGAGCAACCACTGATGAGCAAGTGTGGTTCCCCAGCCAGCTGTGGATCCACCTAGTGGTAGTGCCATCCAGCCCACACTGAAATAACTTGCTAATCAGAAAATCATGGGGCACTCAAATGCCTGGCTGTAGTTAAGGTATATTATGTCCACAGCATTTCCACAATCTACTATGGAAGTTACCTGACTGAAAAATGAAATAAGATTGGTCTGGCAGAACGTGTTCTTGACAAAACCATGCTGGCTTCCAGTGATCATTGTATTAGTGTCAAGGTGCCTACAGATTCAGCACTTTATAATCTGCCTAGAATCTTCCCAGGTATTGATGTCAGACTGACTGGTCTACTATTCTCCGGATCTTCCTTTTTGCCCTTTTTTAAGATAGGGACAACATTTGCTCTACTACAGTCCTGTACTATTTCACCCATTCTCTAGGATTTCTCAAAGACAATAGATGGAGTTTCCAGGATTCTATATCTAAAAACACGTCTTCTGCACAGATTGTCAGCAAGGCAATTCTCAACACACTGCCAGAACAGCCACCCAGAGGCACAAGCAAGTCTCCCTGCCTAACCATAACTGAATCCCCCAGGGGTGTTGCACTGACATGCATGCCATGTGCTTTTGTTGTATTTGAATTTGATTATTTCATTATTGTAAGTCTCTTTGAAAGTCAGCTGGTTGGAAAATGGGATAAAAATGAAAAGAAGAAATACCATGGATGTCACACACAGCAGTCCACATGGACAAGCACACACTCCAGTGCAAAACACAATCTCTTAAAAATACACATCCATGCACATAGACAGCCTCTCTCTCTCTCTCTCTCTCTCTCTCTCTCTCTCTCTCTCTCACACACACACACACACACACACCACTGTTTGTTTGTTTATTATTGGCAGAAGGTGCTGACTGGCTTCTGCCATGAGACTGGCAAAGTCTTAGTATCCTTCATTAACTAGGGAGGGGCCATAGCTCAGTGTGATAGAGCCCCTGCTTGGCAGGCAGAAGGTCCCAGGTTCGATCCCTGGCTTCTCCAGGTAGGGCTAGGAAAGAATCCTGCCTGAAACCCTGGAGAGCCATTGCAGCCAGCCAGTGTCGACAATGCTGGGCTGGATGGACCGGCGGCCTGACTCGGTACAAGGCAGCTTCCTCTGCTCCTAACTAGGAGGAATGTGATCATACCCAGAGACAGAAGCAGGGGTGTGGGAGGGGGGTTATCCTGCATTAACCACCATTCATGCCCACCATTCATGCCCATTGCTGGCCTCTGAGCAAGTAGGCATCTTTGCAGTCAAGGCAGCAACAAGGCACATTTTCTAAAAGGGGAGGTTCCAGAGTCATGACCTGGATCTGGAAGGTCTTTGTGACCAGTATCATAGGGCTGAGCAATGACAGAAAGCCACTCTTCGTGCACCCAGATGCACTCTCTGATCTTTACTGTTACAGTGCATGTTCAGAAGTGCCCACATTTTATAGCCCTGGTCAGCACTGGCTCAGATGAGCTCTGCAGGCTGTGGGTGTGTCCGTCCTGCAGGGTGGGGCTGTTGCTGGGGCACTGGCTGAGAGAGGGGCTGATGCATCTCTCCTTGGAGAACAACTCTTTTGCTTTTTGGTTTTGACCCACAAACCACCAGAAGGTGACTTCCTCCCCCTTGGCTGCACATACTCTCTTTTCTGGGCTAGAGAACTTGAGTCTTTCAGGCTCATGGTTCAGCATGGCATTCAGTCTGAATCTCTCACACACACCTCTGTCCTTTCCAGCTCATTTCCATCTGCCCATGGAGATGCCCTTCCAATCATGCAAGTAGCAGGAGCAACCTGGGGTTAGTTCTTTGGTGGGACACACGCAGACACACCCTGGAATCAGTGTGGGAACCTGTCCCCTTCCGCTTCTAGTCCCCCATGTGCTCCCCCAGAAAGTGCTTCCATAACCAACCTGGGGGGGGGGCAGAGTACATGTGCGAGATGACGTCAGCCAGCGGGCGTAAGGGATACAGGTGGAAGCAGGTGTAGGAGCGAACATTCAGGAGCATGGAGGCACGTGCCTGCACAGTGCAAGCCCAGAACGGCAAAGGACAGACAGGTGTCTCTCTCTTCGTGTGACCAGTGCCCCCTGCTGGGCGAGCAAGCAGGAGATGGTTGTATGCAAGCCAGATGTTGTGGGGCTTTGGAACTCCTTTTCATCTCTGTGAAGAGGAGGCGGCGGAGGGGGGAGATGGAAGATGCACCACTATGCTCACAACAGCTGGATTTGCAAGGCTGTTCACATCTGCACTGTCCACCACTGCAGGGGAATGATGCAAGCAGCTGTGAGCATCCACCAGCCTCAGCCCATCGTTGACTTGGTCCTGAGGCTCAGCACTTTTCAGGGCAGCCTGCCTGTGTGTTGCTGCCTCAGCCCTACAGGCCAGCTTTTAGGGGTGGCTTCTCTTGCCAGTGGTCACTTCTGAAAAGAGAGAGAGAGGTGCTGGCACAGTTTGTGCCTGTTGGGGAGTGGGGTCCTTTGGTTTGGAATTCCCCTTCCAAAGAAATCTAGATGTTGGGTGAAAGGAGGCTGCAGTTATTGAGTGGAGAGATAAATACACTCTAAACATGCTCAAAGTGCGGTTTCAGGGTCAAGTTGCATGAATGAGGCCCTCATAGTGTAAACAACTGCTGGGGCAGAACTCCCCAAACAAGAGCAGTCAAAACTCAAGCCTGCCCAGAAACCCTAATTTCTGATGAGTGTTTGTGTGTGTGTGTGCGTGTGCGCGCGCACACGCTCAGGAGAGGGGAGGGATAAGGGGGGCCGATAGGGGAGGGAGTGCTGTGGGACAATTTTTGGTATTAAGGAAAAGACTAAAAAGAACTCTGCAGGATCAGACCACTGGGGGTACATCTAGCCCAGCAAGTTTTCTGCCCCTCTGCCCCCCTGCCTTTAAGCAAGGGTCTCTCTGCTGCACCCACTCTCCCCCCTTCTGCAACTGCTCTTCTTTGGGAATCCAACCCATCCAGCCACTCTGATCAGCAGCCCCTGACTGAGCTCTCCTCTTACTCCATGGAAGGGCCTGATCCCATTCTACAGCCAACTAAGGCACTGGGCATCATGACATCTTGTGGCAGCAAATTCTGTAAGTTAATTATGTGTTGTGTTACATGCATCATGTTGTCTGTCCTGAATTTCTACTTGTTATCATTTAAGAATGGTAATGGAACCAATTCCCTAGGGAGGCGGTGGGCTCTCCCACACTGGAGGCCTTCAAGACGAGGCTGGACAGCCATCGGTCAGGGATGCTCTGACCTGGATTCCTGCCTTGAGCAGGGGGTTGGACTCGATGGCCTTGTAGGCCCCTTCCAGCCCTACTATTCTATGATTCTAAGAACATCAGAACATCAGAAGAGCCCTGCTGGATCAGACCAAGGGTCCATCTAGTCCAGCATTCTGTTCACACAGTGGCCAACCAGCTGTTGGCCAGTAACCCATGAGTAGGGCATGAGTGCCACAGCACCCTCCCACCCATGTGCCCCAGCAACTGCTGTACATAGGCTCACTGCTTCTGGTACTGGAAGTAACACATAGCCATCAAGACTAGTAGCCACTGATAACCTTTTCCTCCAGGAATTTGTCCTACTCCCTTTTAAAGCCATCCAAATTGGTGGCAATCACTACACCCTGTGGTAGTGAATTCCATAGTTTAACTATGCGCTGTGTCAAGAAGTACTTCCTTTTATCCTGAAATCCTGAATCTCCCCCCAATCAGCTTCATCAGATGACCCCAGGTTCTAGTATTTTGAGAGAGGGAGAAAAGGTCTCCCTATCCACATTCTCCACACCATGCATAGTTTTGTACAACTCTAACATCCCCCCTCACCCTCCTTTTCCCCTAAGCTCACACTGGGTTGACATCTTCATTGAGCTGTCCACCACAACCCCAAGATCTCTTTCCTGGTCAGTCACCACTAGCCCAGATCCTTTCACACTATACTTGAATTTGGGATTTTTTGCTCCAACATGCATCACTTTACATTTGCTTATATTGAACTGCATTTGCCATTTAGATGCCCTTTCTCTCAGTTTAGGGAGATACTTTTGGAGTTCTTCACAATCCCTTTTTGCTTTAAACACTCTAAATAATTTGGTGTCATCTTCATACTTCACCACTTCACTGCTCATTCCTAATTAAAAATACATATCTCTGCACAGAAATACAGGAGGATGAGCTTGGTAGCCCCATCGAGAGCATCTGGGTTAAAATAAATGCAGCAAAGAATACAAGGAACATGGTGGTCAGAGTCCACTACCAGCCACCCAATCAAGGAGAAGACAAGGATCAAACATTTGAAAAGCAAATCACCAAGTTACAGGAAGCCAGATTTCGGCTGAACATCAGGAAAAACTTCCTGTTAGAGCAATACGACAATGGAACCAATGACCTAGGGAGGTGGTGGGCTCTCCCACACTGGAGGCATTCAAGATGAGGCTGGACAGCCATCTGTCAGGGATGCACTGACTTGGATTCCTGCATTGCGCAGGGGGTTGGACTTGATGGCCTTGTAGGCCCCTTCCAACCCTACTATTCTATGAGTCTATGAAGCATGATGTTATAGTAATGGGGGACTTCAGTTTCCCCGATACCTTTTGGGATACAAATTCTGCAAAACATGGCCCCTCCAAGAGATTCCTGACTTGTGTTCCTGATAACTTTCTCCTACAGAAATTAGAGGAAGGAACTAGAGGATCAGCTATCCTTGACTTGATCCTAACCGAGATGACTTAATGGATAAAGTAGCAGTTACAGGAACTCTGGGGGAAAGTTACCATGTTATACCTGAGTTCTTGGTTCTAAAGGAAGCAAAAGCTGAGTGTAGCCAAATGCGTACCCTGGGTTTTAGGAAAGCTGATTTTAATAAATGCAGAACAATAATAAGTAAGGTCCCTTGGCAAGTGACTCTAACGAGAAAAGGAGTCCAAGATGGATGGGAGTTTTTAAAAAAGGAAATTATAAAGGCATAATTACAAACAATTCTAACAAGAAGAAAAGGTGGAAGACAATAGAAGAAGCCAATGTGGCTTCACAAAAAGCTTAGGGATGACCAGAAAACAAAAAAGGACACAAATAGGAAGTGGAAGGAAGGCCAAGCAACAAAGGAAGAGTGCAGGCAGGTAGCACAGAACTGCAGGGATGGCGTCAGGAAGGCTAAAGCGGAGAACGAGCTGAGGTTAGCGAGGGATGCTAAAAGCAACAGAAAGGCTTTCTTCGATACATGCACAGTAAAAGGCAGAGGAAAGAAATGGTAGTTCAACTATCAAATACGGATGGCAAAACGATAACAGATGACAAAGAAAAGGCATAAGTGTTCAATTCCTACTTCGGCTCAGTCTTCTCCCAAAAGAGGGTCTATGACCCCACTGGCAAAGGTGTAGTACAGGCTAAAGGGGCAGAATTGCAGTTTGAGATTGATGGGCTATGGTCAAGGGACACCTACTTAAATGAATGAGTTCAAATCTCCAGGGCCAAATGAACTGCACCCTAGCATAAGAAAGGAACGGGCAGAAGAACTCTCAGAACCGCTGTCTATTCTCTTTGAGAAATCATGGAGGACGGGGGAAGTGCCAGATGACTGGAGGAGGGCTAATGTTGTCCCTATCTTCAAAAAGGGCAAAATGGAGGAACCTGGGAACTACAGACCAGTCAGTCTGACATCAATCCCTGGGAAAATTCTGGAGCAGATTATAAAGCGATCCATCTGTAAGCACCTTGACAACAATGCTGTGATTACTCGAAGCCAACATGGATTTGTCAAGAACAAATCCTACCAGACTAATCTGGTATTGAGGCTGATCTCATTTTTTTTTTATCAGGTCACCTCCCTTGTGGTCTGTGGGAATCCCACATCATATACCTCGACCTCAGCAAAGCTTTTGATAAAGTGCCCCATGATCTCCTGATGAGCAAACTAGCTCAAAGTGGGCTAGATGAAACAACGATCTGGTGGTTCCACAGTTGGCTACAGAATCGGACTCAAACAGTGCTTATCAATGGGACCTTCTCAAACTGGGGAGAGGTAATGAGTGGGGTACTGCAGGGCTCAGTCCTGGGCCCAGTGCTCTTCAACATTTGTATTAATGACTTGGAGAAGGAGGTGCAGGGAATGCTGATCAAATTTGCAGATGACACAACCTTCTTTCTGTCTTCCAAAACCTTGGAAGACAGAAAGAAAATTCAAAGTGATCTTGATAGGCTGGAGCACTGGGCAGAAAATAACAAGGACATTTAATAGGGGTGAATGCCAAGTTCTGCACCTAGGAAAAAGAAACCAAAGGCACAGTTACAAGAAGGGGGATACGTGGCTCAACCACACTACAAGCGAGAAGGATCTTGGAATTGTTGTCGATCACAAGCTGAATATGAGCCGACAATGTGATGTGGCTGCAAAAAAGGCAAATGCTATTTTGGGCTGCATTCATAGAAGCATCGCTTCCAAATCCCGGGAAGTACTAGTTCCCCTCTACTCAGCACTGGTTAGGCCTCATCTGGAGTACTGTGTCCAGTTCTGGGCACCACACTTTAAGAAGGATGCAGACAAACTGGAGAGGGTTCAGAGGAGGGCAATGAAGATGATCAGGGGACTGGAAACAAAGCCCTACGAGGAGAGACTGAAATAACTGGGCACGTTTAGCCTTGAGGAGAGAAGACTGACGGGAAATAGGATAGCGCTCTTCAAGTACTTGAAAGGTTGTCCCAGAGAGGAAGGCCAGGATCTCTTCTCAATCATCCCAGAGGACACAGAATAATGGGCTCAAGTTACAGGAAGCCAGATTCTGGCTGAGGGAGGAATGGAACCAATTCCTAGGGAGGTGGTGGGCTCTCCCACACTGGAGGCATTCAAGACGAGGCTGGACAGCCATCTGTCAATGAAGCTCTGACTTAGATTCCTGCACTGAGCAGGGGGTTGGACTCAATGGTCTTGTAGGCCCCTTCCAACCCTACCATTCTATGATTCTGTGATTCTATGAACTCCAGATCAGTCATGAACAGGTTGAAAAGCATTGGTCCTGATAGAGATCCCCATGGGACCCCACTATTTACTTCCCTCCATTGGGAGAATTTACCTTTTATTCCTACTCTCTGCTTTCTGTTCTTTAACCAGTTACTGATCCATAAGAGGACCTGTCCTCTTATTCTATGACTGCTACGTTTGCTCAGGAGTCTTTGGTGAGGGATCTTGTCAAAAGCCTTTTGGAAGTCTAAGTAAACAACATCTTTGGGATCACCCCTGTCTACATGTTTATTGACACTCTCATAGATTCATAGATTCATAGAATAGTAGAGTTGGAAGGGGCCTACAAGGCCATCGAGTCCAACCCCCTGCTCAATGCAGGAATCCAAGTCAGAGCATCCCTGACAAATGGCTGTCCAGCCTCATCTTGAAGGCCTCCAGTGTGGGAGAGCCCACCACCTCCCCAGGTCATTGGTTCCATTGTCGTATTGCTCTAACAGGAAGTTTTTCCTGATGTTCAGCCGGAATCTGGCTTCCTGTAACATGAGCCCATTATTCCGTGTCCTGCACTCTGGGATGATCAAGAAGAGATCCCGGCCTTCTTCTCTGTGACAACCTTTCAAGTACTTGAAGAGTGCTATCATATCTCCCCTCAGTCTTCTGTTCTCAAGGCTAAACATGCCCAGTTCTTTCAGTCTCTCTTCATAGGGCTTTGTTTCCAGTCCCCTGATCATCTTTGTTGCCCTCCTCTGAACCCTCTCCAGTTTGTCTGTATCCTTCTTAAAGTGTGGTGCCCAGAACTGGACACAGTAGTCCAGATGAGGCCTAACCAGTGCTGAGTAGAAGGGAACTAATACTTCCTGGGATTTGGAAGTGATGCTTCTATGAATGCAGCCCCAAATAGCATTTGCCTTTTTTGCAGCCACATCACATTGTTGGCTCATATTCAGCTTGTGATCGACAACAATTCCAAGATCCTTCTCGCTTGTAGTGTTGTTGAGCCATGTATCCCCCATCTTGTAACTGTGCATTTGGTTTCTTTTTCCTAGGTGCAGAACTTGGCATTTGTCCCTATTAAATGTCATTCTGTTGTTTTCTGCCCAGCGCTCCAGTCTATCCAGTCTATCCACTTTGAATTTTGTTTCTGTCTTCCAAAGTATTAGCTATCCCTCCCAATTTGGTGTCATCTGCAAATTTGATCAGCATTCCCTGCACCTCCTCCTCCAAGTCATTCATAAAAATGTTGAAGAGCACTGGGCCCAGGACTGAGCCCTGCAGTACCCCACTCGTTACCTGTCCCCAGTTTGAGAAGGTCCCGTTGATAAGCACTGTTTGAGTCCGATTCTGTAGCCAACTGTGGCTCCACTGGATCGTTGTTTCATCTAGCCCACTTTGAGCTAGTTTGCTCATCAGGAGATCTTGGGGCACTTTGTCGAAAGCTTTGCTGAAGTCGAGGTATATGATGTCTACAGCATTCCCACAGTCTACAAGGGAGGTTACTTGATGAAAAAATGAGATCAGATTTGTCTGGCAGGATTTGTCCTTGACAAATCCATGTTGGCTTCGAGTAATCACAGCATTATTGTCAAGGTGCTTCCAGATGGATTGCTTTATGATCTGCTCCAGAATTTTCCCAGGGATTGATGTCAGGCTGACTGGTCTGTAGTTCCCAGGTTCCTCCTTTTTACCCTTTTTGAAGATAGGGACAACGTTAGCCCTCCTCCAGTCATCTGGCACTTCCCCCGTCCTCCATGATTTCTCAAAGAGAATAGACAGCGGTTCTGACAGTTCTTCTTCCAGTTCCTTTATGACTCTAGGATGCAGTTCATCTGGCCCTGGAGATTTGAACTCATTCAAAGTAATGAGGTGTTCCTTGACCATATGCCTGTCGATCTCAAGCTGCAATCCTGCCCCTTCAGCCTGTACTTCGCCTTTGCCAGGGGGGTCATAGACCCTCTTTTGGGAGAAGACTGAGCCAGAGTAGGAATTGAGCACCTCTGCCTTTTCTTTGTCATCGGTTATCGTTTTGCCATCCTTATTTAATAGCTGAACCACCATTTCTTTCCTCTGCCTTTTACTATGCATGTAGCTGAAGAAAGCCTTTTTGTTGTTTTTAACATCGCTTGCTAACCTCAGCTCATTCTCAGCTTTAGCCTTCCTGACCCCATCCCTGCAATTCTGTGCTATCTGCCTGTACTCTTCCTTTGTTCCTTGGCCTTCTTTCCACTTCCTATATGTGTCCTTTTTTGTTTTCAGGTCATCCCTAAGCTTTTTGTGAAGCCACATTGGCTTCTTCTGTTGTCTTCCACCTTTTCTTCTTGTTGGAATTGCTTGTGATTGTGCCTTGAGAATTTCCTTTTTTAAAAACTCCCACCCATCTTGGACTCCTTTTCTCTCTAGCATCGCTTGCCATGGGACCTTACTGATCATTGTTCTGAGTTTATGAAAATCAGCTTTCCTAAAATCCAGGGTACGCGTTTGAGTACACTCGGCTTTTGCTTCCCTTAGAACCAAGAACTCAAGTACAACATGGTCGCTTTCCCCCAGAGTTCCTGTAACTGCTACTTTATCCACTAAGTCATCTCTGTTGGTTAGGATCAAGTCAAGGATAGCCGATCCTCTAGTTCCTTCCTCTACTTTCTGTAGGAGGAAGTTATCCGCCACACAAGTCAGGAATTTCCTGGAGGGGCCATGTTTTGCAGAATTTGTCTCCCAACAAATATCGGGGAAATTGAAGTCCCCCATTACTACTACATCATGCTTCCTTAAAACATTGGCTATTTGCTTTTCAAAAGTTTCATCCTTGTCTTCTCCTTGGTTGGGTGGCCGGTAGTAGACTCCGACCACCAGGTTCCTTTTATTCTTTGCTCCATTTATTTCAACCCAGATGCTCTCGATGGGGCTACCAAGCTCCTCCTCCTGTATTTCTGTGCAGAGATAGGTATTTTTCACATACAGTGCAACCCCACCTCCCTTTCTGTTCCTCCTGTTGTTTTGGAACAAGTTATATCCTTCAATTGCTGTATTCCAGTCATGGGAGTCATCCCACCAAGTTTCACTTACACCTATCAAGTCATAATTTCCCTCTTGTATTAAGAGTTCAAGTTTGTTCTGTTTGTTTCCCACACTCTGGGCATTAGTATATAGACATCGAAGACCACGTGCTTCATAGTCTGGCTTTCTTCCTACATGTGTCTGAAGACTATTATTGGGCACTATCAGAGCTGTTCTCTCCATTGCAGTGCATGCGCCTCTCAAAGAACTCTAAAAGGTTAGTGAGACAGGACTTAACTTTGCAGAAGCTGTGTTGATTCTTTTTCATCAGGGCTTGCCCTTCTTTATGCTTACTACTTTTATTTTTAATAATGCCTTCAACCAATTTACCCGGAACAGAAGTTAAGCTAGCTGGCCTGTAATTTCCCAGATTGCCCCTGGATCCCTTTTTGAAAATTGGTGTTCCATTGGCCATCTTCTAGTTCTCTGGTATACAGGCTGATCTGAGGGACATGTTGCATATTTTGGTTAGAAGATCAGCAATTTCATATTTAAGTTCTTTGAGAATTCTAGGATGGATACCATCTGGGCCCAGTGATTTATTTGCTTTCAATTTCTCAAAAAGGTTGAGAACTTCATTTTTTGTTACTATTTGCCTCAGTTTCTCAGACTCCCATCCCGAAACTGTTCAGGAACAGGTATCTGTCCTATATCTTCTTCAGTGAAGACAGATGAAAAGAATTCATTCAGCTTCTCTGCAATCTCCTTGTCCTCTTCCTTTTTTGCATCTCTTATTCTCTGCTTGCATTGCCTTTGTGCAAGCTCGTGCTCCCTTTTGTTTTCCTCACTTTTCTTGATTAGCTCTCTTAACACTGCTTGTTAACCATGCCGGCAACCTGTTGGACTTGGTGCTCACTTTCCTCACCTGCGGTATACATTTTAGCTGGGCTCCTATTATTGTGGTTTGAGTAATCTCCAAGCACGTTAAAGGGATTTAATCCTCTTTGCTTCCCCCTTGAACTTCCTTTTCACCAGTTTCCTCATTTTAGAGAAGTTTCCTCTTTTGAAGTCAAACGTCAAACGTGACTGTGTTGGACTTCCTGGGCAATTTTCCACTACATATACATTACATCGGATAGCACTGTGATCACTGGCCACCAATCTGGATGGATTTAAAAGGGGGTTGGAAAAATTCTGGGAGGAAAAGACTATCAATGGCTACTAGTCTTGATGGCTCTGTGCTACCTCCAGTACCAGAGGCAGTGAGACTTTGTACACCAGTTGCCGGGGCACATGGGTAGGAGGGTGCTGTTTTACTCATTCTCTGCTTGTAGGTTCCTGGTCAACAGCTGCTTAGCCACTGTGTGAACAGAATGCTGGACTAGATGGACCCTTGGTATGATTCAGCATGGCTCTTCTTATGTTCTTACTGTTTCCAATTGGTTCAACAACATTTACATCTTGTACTAGGTCCTGGGTGACACCGCTTAGGATTAAATTCAAGGTCACCTCCCCTCTGTTTGGTTCCATGACCAACTGTCCTAAAGCACAATCGTTTAGGGCATCAAGAAATGTAAGCTCTTTGTCATGGCTGGAACATGCATTTATCCAGTCAATGTGGGGGTAATTGAAATCGCCCATTATTACAAGACTTCCTTGTTTGGAGGCCTCCCTGATTTTGTTTTCCATCTCAAGGTCAGTCTGAGAATTCTGGTCGGGGCCAATAGCACATTCCTAGCACTAAATTTGTTTTGGGGCCTGGTATTGTCACCCACAGCGCTTCTGTGGAAGAGCCTGCCCTTTTAGGTATCCTAGTCCACTCAACACTATGCCCTCTTTGACGTACAGGGCAACACCTCCCCCAGTACACCCTTCCCTGTCCTTCCTATAGAATTTAAATCCAGAGATGATCATATCCCACTGGTTCTTTCCGCTCCCCCAGGTTTCTGTAATGCTCACTATATCCAGGTTTTCCTTTAAAACCAAGTACTCCAACTCTCCCATTTTGGCTTTGAGGCTTTTAGCATTTGCATTTCTGCAGCCCTCTTGATGTACAAAGTGTTCAGTAATTTTTTTATGTCGTGACCCTCATGCAAGAAGTGCAGAGCAGGGGTAGGATTTGAACCAGGGGTTTTGCCACTCCCAGCTCAGCACACTGTTCACCGTCCAGAAGCACTTTTCCTTTATATGTGGTCTAGAGTTCAGTCCTGACACTGAAAAACAGTTTCTCCAGCCACCTGACCACCCCCAGCCACACCCCATGATCCCTGGAACAAGTTTCTTTCTTTCTTTGTTTATTTGCCTTTGTTTATTTGCCTGCAATTAAAATGTACAAATTATACAACTAATGCCATACAAACCAGAGAGCATAGAACAAAGGCATGATCACCATGAAAGCCCCCTCCCTGTCCAGGGAGTTCCTGACGTTTCTGCAGTGGCTTTCTGCTCACAGGAGGCTCACATTCACTCAGGAAAGTGGCAGGAAAGCAACACCAGACCCTGCTCCTTGACAACCAGGATTAGGAGCCCCCCCACACATACACACATGTCAAAGGGCATGGCACTGGGGTCCCACTTCCCCACCCCCATCACCATATTATTCTTTCCCCATTACCATCACCAAACTCCATTTTACTGGCAAAGGCCTAGATAAACTTGTGGGTTGTGGGGAGGAAGATGCTCCAAGAAAACAGGTGGGAGATGGAAGACCTATTCAGAGTGAGCTTGAGGTTTGCTGGGGTTCCCCTTAGCAGCCACTTCCTTTTGCATGTCATAGGGCATTATGTAAGATGGTGTGCAGGATGGGCTGTGTGTGCACGCGCAGTGTGCAAGGCACAGAACGGGAAGAACCACAAAAGGCGGGAATGCATGACCCTCTCAGGAAGGCTGAAGTGTGCCTGTGAGCACACCAGAGCAACGCCTCACTAGATGTCCGTGCTTGCACTCGCCCACGGCAACAGGGAGCGAGAGTGCACTTCCCTTTTCTTTCGTGGCAGCGGATCCTGCTCGTCTGGGAGCCAGCAGCCAAAGTTCGGGGGGCTGCCCGTGGCCCTAATGTAATCCATTATTTTCTTCATACTTTCAGTTTGGGGGGGTTGCAACACCAGTAATGTTTTTTGTAAAGTTCACTGTGCCTGACAAGTTCCTTGAAAGGGGGGGGGTATGGAGGCTGTGCGAGGCAATTAGTTGGTGTTCGTTTGTCTGCTTGCGCAGGGCTCTGCCCGGCAATGTTCGTTTTTATTTTTACCTCTGAGAAATTTATTATCATCATCTTACTTTTATTATTAGCATCTGTGCTGTGCTGTGGATTCATGATCTAGAATTTCATGTGTCCCATTTTCCTGCTTCTGTGGTATGTGTGGCTGGCTGGCTGCTGGGGCTTAGGAATGGTTTCTGTGTTGCTCCCAGATCATCGTCATCATCAAAGTAAGATGGTGTTCTTCCATACACTGCACACTTCTGTAGACCTTGCTGATGTGTACACAGACCTTGCAAGGGAGGAGGCTGGGCAGCGAACTAGATGTAGTTGCTCTGCCTCTGGTGACCCCGTGATTCCGCCCTACCAGCCATAGGGGCACCAGCCATCACTGTGATTCAGTGAGTTTGTCTTTGAATCCTGATAAATAAGGTTTAGTGAGCTAGTTTGTCTTGTCATTTTATTTTTAAATGTATTTCTCAACTTCTCTCTGGTTGGTTCTTTAATAAAAAAAAACATTGAATTGGAAGCTGGAGTTGATTTGTTTCTCTTGCCTAGCCTGGACTTCACCTTCCCCAAGTGCTGGATTGCTTGGCAAACAAGCTCATCTGTTGAGACTAAAGCACTGGCAAAGGGCCGCATCCTTTGCCATATCTAAAGGCCATAAGCCTGGATTCCAGCAGTTCCAGGCTATGAGTTATTGCCTTGTGATACTAAATAAGAGATGTGTTACTAACTAATATTCAACAAGAGGTATTAATATGTGGGCAGTTGCAGCCTACATCTGAGGAAAACAGACAAAGGTGTCCTGCTACCTGCCCTCCCTCACAGGGTGGAGGTGCAGACATCCCGGTTTGTCACAGGTGACATATCAGTATCGTGCAGACATGCATACCTATGATCCAGCATCAGGGGCAGGATGCCTATGTGCACCAGTTGCTGAGGGACAGGAGTGGGAGGAGTGCACTTCGCTCATATCCTGCCTGTGTGCTCCCCTTTGGGACATCTGCTGGGTTCCTGCAGGAAACAGGACTCTGGACTGGAGAGGCCTGTGGTCTGATGCAGCTTCAGGTGCTTCTTACATCTCCTGGCCTTAAGAGACTGAGACTGATCCTTGCTTTGGCAAGCCATGGCCCTACAGCCCCTGCAGATGGGGCCTCCCCTGAGGCAGCTGCTTCGCGGTGTCATGAAAAGGCAGCACATTCTCATTCGTTCATTCGTTTGTTCATTTATTTATTGCATTTTTACTGCCAAAGATGGGGAGAGGTGTTTGTGAGGCGGAAGGAGGACCAAAGGCTCAACAGCCTGCCTGGGGAGCGGGGCAACTTCCAATATCAAGTAGAAAGATCCCTTGCCCAGCTGGAAATGGGCAAGGGTGGGGTGGGGGGCTCTGCCACTTCCAGGAGAAGGGATGGGGTCGCCAGGTTGGGAAAGGAACTGGTTTTAACCTGTAGATCCGCACTTCGCTCAGGATCACAGTACCTGATTGAGCACCTCTGTCAATATCTGATGGCCTCCTTCCAGTGCCTGAGGACAGCAGCCAGGGACAGGGCCTTTTCAGTGGTGTCCCCTGCCCCCACAATCATTGTGGAATGCTCACCTCCTTGAGGCCTGCCTGGCACTTTGTCATCTTTTAGGTGCCAGGTTAAGGCATATGGGGTGGTGGCTTCTTAACCTAGTTGTTTTATTTGGTCTTGATATTTTGTTTTTAGCTGTTTTAAATTGCTTTAATGTTTTGTATGTTTTAATCCATGTTGTAGGACGCCTTGAGTCTTTTTCTGAGAAAGGCATCTGAGAATTTTTAAAAATACTACAACCTTAGGCGGTCCGCTGGGCCCCCTCTCACTGGAGCAGCAGTCCTTGGGGCCCCGGGACCCTGCAGGTCGCTACAGACGAGGCGGCCTCGAGGAATGAAAGACGCACCAGCCCAGCAGCCTCTGGGCCGTTTAGAACAATCCGGGGCACATTTTCTTGCCGGAAAGCCCCACTGGGCTCGCTGGAGCACACTTTCACGTGTGCGCGCGTGGCGTTGTGCCCAAAGGGGGTTTAATCCCCCAGTGCAGTCGAAGCAGGGCAGCTGCGCATGCGAGACCCGAGACAGGCAGCTCCGAGACAGGCACCACTGGGCCAGCGGCCCGAAATGCGCGCCCCTCAGAAACCGACGACGAGGTTGCACAAGGCGGGCGGGAGGCGCAACCACCGAGCAGGCCCCGCTCTGCGCAGCGCCTCCCCCCCAAGAGAGCCTGAAAGGCCGGCCAGCTCCGCAGCCGAGCGCTGCTGCCAAGACCCAGAAAAGCCCGGCGAATGGCTCACCAGTCCCGCAGGTCGCGAAGCGCGCCTCGCCGAGGTGCGGCTCTAGATGCGCGGGGTCCTTCGGGTGCGCCTTTACGGCCACTTCGGGGCCACGTTCTCGTTCAGCAGCCTCCTGGGAGCCGACTGAAGCGCCCCCGCCGCCGCGCCGGACGCCCGAGAGCTTCTCGCGCCTTTCCCGGCTTCCCTCCAAGCGGCTGCTCGGGGGCTCCCCGGGTGAGTCGCCGCCTCCGGACGCCTCCCGCTCTTTTCTCCCTGCAGGCCTCCGCCGCCGCCCCCTTTCTCCCCCTTCCTCTTCCGCTCCGGCATTTCGGAAGAACCCTCTGGAAGCCCGCGCTTGTCGCGCGGCTTCCCGCAGCCCAGGGCCACTCGCGCCCACCCGCCGCCCCGCCGCGCCGCGCCGCGCCGCGTTAAACTAACGCAGAAGAAGCGACGCTTGCCTTTCATCTACCTCGGTCGCCGCACGTCTCTGGCCGCGGCCTCCCCTCGGCCTCCGCTTCCCTTGGCCGCGCTCTCTGGCCCGCGATTTTAAGTTTAACGCCGGCGTGTGTGGTAGCGTGGCAGCAAAGGGCATATAAAATTGGCCGGCTGAGCAGTATTTTTTTGTTTAATTTCAGATGAATATTAATGGTCACCCGTCCCTCGCTCTCCCCCCCCCCCCCGCCCCAGCGTCGACATTTAGGCCACAGTTCAGCGACCGGATTGCACCTTTAGACTGCAAGCTCCGCGGGGTGGAGACCCGCTTTTGTGCCTGTCTTACTAAGGTGAAGTGTCGCAATAAATATGGCACTGGCGACAAGTGGGGCAAGAGGCGCCCGCCCCCGGCCCCGCGCCGAGCTTCCCCGAGCGTGCGTGGGCGTCGGAAACACAGTCGGCCGTGGGGCCAGGAGCGCCCAGGAGATGGAGCGTCCTGCAGCGGGAGTCTGCGGGAAGAAGACCCCCGACCCCACCCATTTAAGGCACAGGGCGTCCCTCGCTCCCGCTGCCCAGTCCTATCGAGGGTAGAACTTGGTTGGGCGCGGGGGGAGAAAGGGAGGCAGACGAGAGGCAGGGCCGCCGCCGGCTTTCTCCTTCGCTCTCCCCTTGAGCGTCGTCCGACTTGCACACGCGCGCACCGTCGGGCTGCTCGGGTGAGAACAAGAGTCCGGATATCGGCCTGGCGGGCGGCGGCTTCGCCCTCCGGCCTCTCATTCCTGCGCCGTAGTCTGCCCCCCGCCCGCGTCCGCACGAGGCCCGGCTTCAGACTCCACTCGTCCAAGTCAGCGGAACTTCTTCCTCCGCCCCCCGCGTCCCGTTCTGAAAGAGCGGACTCCCCAGCACCCCCCGGCACGCACACGGGCACCCACAGGGCCCCCTCCGCCCCACAGGGGAAGCAGCGGAGGCGGCGCAACGGGACTCATCCCTGCGGGAAGGCCGCCAGATGGTGCTCGTCCCCTCCCACGCGGCCGCCCCTAGCAAGTGCGGCTGCGGCTGCGGCCGGGCTAGCGGCGGCTCCTTCCGCTCCTAATCGCTCGTGTGAACGGCCCATTTATCACTGCGAGCGGGAATTAAAGGCCCCGGAGCCGAGGGACGTCTGGCCGGCCAGGCGCTGAGTGACAGCTGCGTTTAACCTTTTTTTCACCGCCGGAATGGGACAAACTTTTAGCGGTGGGGAGTAGAGAAGGAGGGCCCTGACGAAGCCAGCGGATTTAGCCAGAAAGAGCCCTTGGGGGTGCGGGTGGGAGAGAAAATGAAAAGAGGGCAACGGCGGAAGAAGCGTCTCCTCCTTGGCATAAATGTGAGGTCTGATCCTGGCCATTTGAGTCGTGCGGGGATCTTTGGACAGAGGCGCTGGGGGGAGCAGCCCCCTCCGCCCCACTTCATCCTGCTTGTTGCCCCTTGTGTTCACTCTTCAGACTTCCAAGCTTTCTTGAACAGCCAGAAGGCAACCAATCCGCTGGAGAGCAGAATCCGGGGGGGGGGGGGGGAGGCGCTTAAATCGCAACCTAACCTGGATTGTTTCCGCGGAGAACCTTCCTTCTCAAACCTCTTGTTGGAAAAGCGCTCTTGTGTTTGGGGGGTGCCAGGGAGACGATCGGGCCAGGCCCGCAGCTGTCTCTGCCTTTCTTGGAGAGCGAGGAGACTGACTCGGAGCCGCCCGCCAGGCTGGCGAGACCTCCAGACGAGTGAGCCCGGGCCTCCCGCAGCACCCCTGCAACTCAAGCCGGATCCCTGGCAAAAGTCGCCGCAGCTCGGGAGGATCGTGGCCGCTGCTCTGGCAGTCTCGGACCGGACTCTGCAGCTTCCACGCCCGCTGCAGGCGGTGCTTCGCGCCGGCGACTCGTTCTAGACTATTGTGCAAAGAAGGGTGGAGTGCTGGCGGGAGGCCGGTTGCGGTCCGCCTCGAGCGCCATGTTTTCGGTGGAAAGGCGGGCTATGAATCAAACCAACCTCTCTCTCTCTCTCTCTCTCGCTGCACACGCACACCTCCCCGGTTAAAGCTCCACGTTGCCAGAGCAGAGCGTCTCCCTTCTTTGGCAGCGGAGGCGCCGCTCTCCCCGGGCCTTTTGGAGACGGGGGGGGGGGGGGGCGAGGAAAAGAGAAGGCAAACGGACGGAGGCAAGCGAAGTCAAGTGGGAGAGCGAAGCCTTCCTTATCCGAGCTGCAGCTGGCCCCAGAGACCTCGCCCGCCCGCGCCAGCCTCGTGAATTCCGCGGTGGCGTCCTGGCCGCGCAGCCTCCGCAGCCCTTTGGCGCGGGCGCCTCCGTGCCTTTGCTCGGAGCAAGCCGCCGGGTGCTCCAGAGAGAAGGGGGCTGCACGCGTGGCCCTCCGGAGAGATCCGCCGGCAGTTCAAGTAGGGTCCGCACACCGGATCCTGTTTCCACACCACCCCCCGGTCTAGGCCTTAGACCGACTGGGAGCGCCCCCTCTTCGATCGGGGAGGGCTCCCACATGCGTCCCACGGGGGTCGGACGAACCAGGGCTCGAGAGGGATCGCGTGGCTGGGACACGCGGGTAGGCCTGAGTCCTTGTAACGCCTTTCCCCCAGTGAGGCCAGCCCGCGCCCGTGTTCGCTCTTCTCGCCTCTGAGACCTTCTTCGGCCAGAAGAGGCTTTGACCTCCGTGCCTGAGGCCCTGAGTTCCTCTTCCCGCGGAGCGCGTCAGCCTTTGTTCTTGGCGGACACGAAGGCGAGGCGAGCAGAGGCGGGCGTTTGTAGTGCAAATGAGCGCTCTGGTTAACGTACGTTCCTGAAGCCAAAGCCGCTTGAAGCTGCCTGTCTTTTGGAACTCTTTTCAGCGCAGCCCCGGAAAGTAGGACAGAAAAGGCGGCCTGTAAATCCGTGCATTTCCTGGTCTTAGGGTGGCGTTACAGTCTAGTGTCAGCAGAAACCAGTTTAAGCCTTAGGAGACGCTGGAAGCCGGTTTGGGATGTCGTTACCAAAGGTCCCTTGCTCAGAAAGCCCCAGGGCTCTCTGCCACAACCACACAGCCAGAGGGGACCTGACCTACTTTTTAGTGACACGTGTGAACGCGTTTTCTTCTTCCCTTTCTTCCACCTTCTTTCCTTCTTTCCCTGGCGGCCTACCGCTTGGGCAGAGTCTATTATTACATTTCTAGGGTGAGGGGAATTTGAGGCCTTTTCCAGTTCATCTTCCGCAAAACGTTGCTTAAAGGTGGGCGGTCAAGCGAGACCCCACCACTGTTCGAGGGGGAATATGCCAGATATTGGTCGGCGTCGTGGAAGCAGACTGCTGGGGAGAAGGGCGGGCGCCCGTGGGTGGCGCAAAGGCCAAACGGGAAGTCAACTGCCCGGGGCCGTTTTGTCGTCCTCCTCGGGGCGGCATTTCAGAGCAGGGGGAGGAGAGGCTCTGCAGGGACCTCGGGTAGATGCTGGATTCAAGAGCAAACGAGTGGCGGTTTTTTTAAGGGCATCGCGGTGGCAGCTCAAGGCGGTTACTTGGCCGCCCTCTCCAGACTTCTAGATTCACGCGTGGGGGCTGGGGCTGAAGAGAGACAACGAGATGCAGGCGAGGCCTCTTTGGGGGTGGGGCGTGTTTTTGCCACCTCCACCTATGGATACCCGCCTTGGCCTGGGTGGGAAATACGGAGATTCCTTACTAAAGTCTTTGGATGTAACAATTATTTACTGTGGGCACTCCTGTATCTCCCTCTCTTCACGTATGTACTTCTATATTTGGGACAGATTCCACCCCCGTGCGCGCCCCAGCTCTACGGTGTTTCTTTAGAAAAGCCCAAAGTGATACATTTCTGTTTAAAGAAAATGGAGGAGGGATTTGCCCGATTTCTGCTGCCTGTCAGCCCTGAGCGCCGGTTTCGCCTGGCTGCGAGGGGGGGGGGGCGGGCGTGCTGTGTGGAGGCCTTGGGTCTCCTGTCTACCTGTCGTATGTCGCCTCCGCTGCCCAATTCGGGAGGCTCTGGTGCGTGTCAAGCGGGATGCCTCCTCGGCACCCCGGCTAGAAGGCCAGGCAGACAGGCCCGGCTCAGGCCTCTCAGCAGCTGGCTGTGGACGGGCGGGGGGCGCTGGGCAGGGGCGGGAGAAAAGGAGAGGGAGGTTTACAAGCGTGCGGGATCATGGAGCTATTTGTATGAGGCTTTTACGGCTGGTCCGGGCAGTGAAATCCAAAACCTGCCCAAAGGCCTGCGCTGCGGGCCTTAATCACTCCCAGACGCGGCGCTTTTATGGGCCATTTAGAGCTGGGGAGGCCGTAAAACTCCAGGCAAGCAAAGACCCCGCGAGGAGGGGCGAGAGGAGCCGGGGCGCATCCTGGAGGGGGGCCGAGGCTCCCTCTCTGAAGAAGCCGGCCGCACCATCGAAGGGCGCAGGGGCCCCCCAGCTGCTCCGCAGCCCCCCACCCTGCAGGCGGCCCGCGAGGGACTTTGAAAAGCTCTTTACAGCGCTGGGGAAAAGTCGCTTTTTATGGCCCCTTTTACGGGGATGTTGCACGTCTGCCTTGCATTAGCAGCGGGGGGCAGCGAGGGGGCCGCGCAGAACGACCAGCTGGGCCGCAGGCGGCCAGACGGCGAGCAGGACAAGACACGGGCCCGATCCGCCAGAGGCTCTGAGCCGCCGCCGCCGCCGCCGCCGCCTCTCTTAGGTCTTCAGAGGGTGGCGGAGCCGAGAAAAGAGCGAAAGAGAGGGAGAGATGCGGGGGGGGGGGGACATGCGCGGCGGCAGCGGCGGCAGGTATCGCTAAACTCTGCACAGAACTAACAGATTGAACAAGCCAAGCCAATCTTCTCTTTTTGCGTAAAATGGCAAGAACAACGGACGGTCAGAAGCCAGAACAGCGCTGGACTGGCCCTTGCTAACGCCCTCGAAAGGCGAAGGAAGGCGGCGGCGGCGGCGGCGACAAAGGAGGAGCCGCCGCGGGCGGCTGGCCGGCAAATCCCGGACGCCCCAGGGTCAAACCTGCAGCTGAGGCGGCGGCTTCTGTCAGCGGGGTCTCCGAGGGAGGTGCGAACAGGCGGGCCGGTCCCCGCAACGTCAAGGGCGCCCGGCTGGAAAGCCTGCGGGGAGCCAGGGCCACGAGCGCCAGGGAAGGAGCCCAAGTGACGAAGTGATGGTGGTAAAATGATGGTGATGATGATAAATGAGTAAATAAACAATAAAGGCAATAATAATAAAGATGGCAACAGCCACCACCACCAAATGGGAACATACGAATGGGGACACTGTATGAGCGACGGGGGCAATATCGTTTTGGTCCGCGGTCTCTTTTGCGAAGGAGCCCCCGGGAGCGCTGGGGGCGGGGGCGCTACCGTCTGACTGAGCGGAGGAAGAGAATCCCAACCCGCCTCGAAGGAAGCCGAGGCTCCCGCCTGGCTCTAGCTAGTCCCTTTTGGGTGGAGGGAGGAATCGCCGGGATCCAAATTGTGCGCAATTGCACGGGGATATCAAACCACCGGCAGGAGAACGTCAGCCAGGCGGCGCCCGCACTCAGCGCAGGCACCGCGCAAGCAGAGAGGGGAATTCAGCAGAGCCATCGCCGCCCGAAAGAGAAACCCGGGCCGCAAGATCTCACCGGCTCTACGCTCCAGGGACCCCCCCCCAATACGCTCCAGGGACCCCCCCCAATACGCTCCAGGGACCCCCCCCCCCAGTACGCAGTAGACACACGCTGAGAAGCGGGGCGACTGAGAAACCCAACACTAGCAATCCTAGATAGGGAGGCAAACGAAGCGCTAGGCGACATCTCTCGTTCCGGAATCCCACACTTGGACCTCTATGCCCACCATTCACCCCCAGGAACGCCTCAGTGACACCTCAAGAACTTGCTGGTGCCCCAACCCAGCCCCGAAGGAGGCCACGCAATCAAGAGGAGGGGAGGGAGCGATGTCACGGCTCCTCAGGGTCTCCTCACGGGAAGGTGACACCGCTGCCTGCAAGGGACGAGCTGCGAGGGATTAGCCCCGAAAAGCGCCCGCGGGGGGGGGGTGTCACTGTCTCTCTCCTCTGGTAGGTGAAGGAGGCTCCCCGCGGAGGGGGGCTCTGGAAAGAGCAGGGACCGGCCACGGATCACACCTACCGGAGCCGCGTCTCTACAGGCAGGGGCGAGGCCTGGGCGCCAGAGCAACAACTGAAGAAGGGGCCCAGCCCGGAAGGCGCTTCTGGACGCCCGAATCTGTCTAGGTTGGGGAGCCGGAGAAGCCGCCGGAGATCAGAGGGTTGCGGGGAGGTCGGGGCAGTGCAGGCCTCGCGCCTTCAGCGCCAAGTGGCCTCTGCTGCCAGGTTCAGGGCCGCCAGCACCGAACAGAGGAGCCCCAGGCCGGCCTGGGACAAAAGGGAGAGCCGCTGGGCGGAGGCTCCTTCTGCAGCGCGGCCTGAGAAGCGGGGACCCCCTCCCTCTCTTCCCCCCCCCCGGCTCTGAAACTTTGCTAACACTTCCGCGCTGGCTCCTCCTACCCGGGTGCCCAATTGATGGCCCTGCCTGTGTGCCTTTAAGGCTGGAGCGCCCGGGCAAGCTTGGCTGGGACTGAACTCGGTCGCCAGCGGCCGGAGGCGAAGAAGACCCGACGGGGCGCCCCCTCCCAAGCCACGCCAGGAGAAACCAACTAGCGGGGGCGGGCGAGGGCGCTCCCGGTTCTGCGCCCCGCTCCTAGGCCGGGTCCTGCGGGCAGCAGGACGCGGGAAGAGATGGAGCGCTGAACGCTGCCAGGCGGGCCGAGATCCCCACGGTGGGCTCCGCAGCATGACACCGCGGGGGTGCTGAGCCCGTGCCCCTGATCCTGGCAAGCTGCGGGGGGCTCCCCCTCCCCCATCCCCCCGGCCATGACCTCGGCTAAGGAAGCGAAGGCGGCGCCCCTGCTGCCGCAGCCGGGCGCGGAGGACAGGCGCCGGAGCCCGCTGGACCAGCTACCGCCGCCCGCCAACTCCAACAAGCCGCTGACCCCGTTCAGCATCGAGGACATACTGAGCAAGCCGTCCGGGCGCAAAGCCCAAGCCTCGGCCCGGCTGCTGGACAAGGTAGCCGGCGCGGCGGCGGCCCCCCGAAATGGCGCGCCCGCCCCGGCCTCGCCGCTCTGCGCCCTCGAGGAGCTGGCCAGCAAGACCTTCAGAGGGCTGGAGGTGAACGTGCTCCAGGCGGCCGAAGGTAAGGATTGCGAGCGCGGGGCAGAGCCTGCCCGGCCAGCGCCGGAGAGAGGGGTCTGGCCTCGTCCTCGGCCTGCTGCCTCTCCCAGCCGGGCTACTGGGGGAGCTTCCAGCTCTGAAGCAAGAAAAGACGAGCTGGAGAGTCGCTCCCCATCTCAGCGCTTCTGGGGCTGCCTCGCTGCAAAACAGGGCCGGGAGGGACGGTTGGCAGCCTGGCCTGGGATGGCCCCGAGCTGGAGCCGCCGTCAGGGAAAACAGACCCGGCGGCGGGAGAAGGGAGCTGGTGGGGCGGGAAGGGCTCCCCTCCGGCCAGGGTGGGAGCAGTGCAGGAAAGCAAAGGCCAAGGGTGGCTGGGAGCCCCGTCGGCGCCCTCCCAAGAAGCCGCCTTCCCGGGAGAGACCTCGAGCCGAGAGGCGGCGACGCCCTTGGGCGACGGCGGAGAAGGAGCCTCGCGGGCCTCGCAAGATCTCCTCCGCCCCAGGTCTCCGCCTCGAAGCTCTTCCCCAGGCTTCTCCCCTCTTCGCTTCATCCCTTCAGAGCAGTCAAGCAAGCAAACCGTTCCCCGGAGAGACCTGGGCCCGGCGCCCCCTCCCCCAAAGGGCGGCTACCCCTTCCTCCCCTTTGGCCTTTTAAAGGATTGATTTTCACTGATTTTCATTTTCATGTATCGCTGTTGTTGTTGTGATGCTGCTGCCGATGCCCGGAGCACCCCGCGCCCTGCGAAGTAGGCATCATGGCGGCGAGCCGGCTTTATTGGCCTGGCCCGCCAGGTCGCCCCTCGCTCACTCGGCGAGCCGGGGAAGGGGAGAGAGCCAGGCCGGACCCGTCCCCGCGCACGCCGGTCCCGCCGGAGGTCTGAGCGAGGCCAACGCTTCCCGCCGCTTTTGTCTCCCGAAGACACGCCGTCCTGCTTCCTTCGCTCCCGCAGGCCCGGAAGAAATCGCGCCGGTGCAAAGTAGACAGACCTGTTTGGGGCTAGTCGCGAAGTCCGCCGCTGCGGCTGGACCCACTCAACCGAGGATCGGGCCTGGCGCCCCTTGGGCGCGTCAAAGTGCTTCGAACCGCCGATTTCACGTGGTCATCCGCTTCTGTGAGGTGAACCCCTAACACACACACACAGAGTCACGCCGCCACTTATGCTGTCCCAGAATAAATGTTTTCTCTGGTGAGCGGCGGTAAAATGGCTCGAACTGCGTTAAACCGCGACAGTCAAGGTGCGGGAGGATTACAGGAGGTTTGCTCCAGGTACAGGACAGGCGGTGCGCGGCCCGGCTGGCCCTGAAGCGCCACCTGAGCTGCGACCCCCGAGAGATTCCCACCCAGGCCCAAAACCCGACTGGGAGCCGGCACTTCTCTTCCACACCAGGGGAAGTTTGGCCTACCGGCCGCCGCCGCTCATAGCATCGCAGGCACGTCGAGCCATTTCCAAGGGAGCCCCGGATCTAGAAGGGCACATTTCTGAAGCCCCTCGCACATTCCCGGCGTGGTCACCCGTCAACATCTTCCCGGAGAACGAGGAACTGCTTTATACACTATAATATAATATAGGTATGTGCTATCTATTAACATATATAATATAATATAGGTTAACTGCGAGAATAACATGGTCTTAAAGTTAGGTCCGATGGCCCATTTCCACCTGCCTCTTCGGGTGCACTCGAGAAGCGTCAGGAGCCCGTGGAAATGGACCATCGGACCTATCATTAAAAATCATTGTTGTTGTACATTTATTGTATATCTTATATATTTTATATTATACATTATTTATACATTATACATTTATTAAATATCAGATTCCCATCTATATTAGGCAGATCTTCCACGCGTCTCTTTCAGCTTAAATTCCCCGCAGTTCTCCACATCCATATCGCCACTCGCAATAAGTGAGAGCACATATTTTCGCGCACCCACCCCAAATTCGGGATATGCTTTGGCAGTTTCAGACTCGGGATATTCTCCCAAAGAGGCGCAAGCGCTGTTCACTGTACGGTGTCCCCCAATTTAATCCCTTTTAACCGCTCTTTCATACACACGGTGTTGATGATCGAAAACAGGGAGACGGCGCCTGTGCTCTTTCTGTTCATGAAACAACAAACCGTCTGGTGGGACCTCAAAAACTAGCAGTGCCCTTTATAGTGACCTGTGTCACTTGTGAATGGTGGTAATATGAGACAGAAAGAAAAATAAAACCAATTTCCAATCCATTGTACATTGTTTTAAAAATAAAATAGTCGTTCTTTTTATTAGGCCGCTTTCACTGGTAAAGTTTAAATGAGGTTTTACATTTTTCCTAACTGAAATGCAAAACGATTGGCTAGAAATCTTGTTTTTTAAAGGCGCTTGTTTTACTTTCCACCTTTCTGGGCAGCATTCACGTCCCTACATAAATGGAGGAAGGCCCGCTCAATGGGCTCACGTGTGAAAACAAGGATTTCAGATCCGAGGAGCGGGCAGTTGAGCGTGGGTAGAGAAAAGATGTTGAAAGGAAGGCAGGATTTGATGGGTGCGAAGTGGCAGTCAGTTTGGAAGAATAAAGCCGGGATTTGATGGCCTGATCGTGTGGATTGGAGGCCAAATACAGTTCAGGCCGACCCAGAAACTAACCAATGCACAGCAAGTAAATTGTAAGATTCCATTACCAGTAATGAAACCAAGTCGGTTTATATCCCAATTTTCCTTCTGGATCAAATTGTTATTAATCTAGAATAAATCACCCCAATGTTTACTCAGAGCATTCAGGGCAGAATCGTGTTGCCTTTAACCTTAACATATTGTGAACTTGGGCTCACAACCAGGGCCGTGTAGACGGATAAAGCTATTTCTCTGCAGGATGAAGAGGCTATTAGAATCGATTTCGTGTTGTCCAACCAAAGGCTCACCCCTCCCTCACTTGACATGGAGGGTTCCTTAGCTCGTCAGATTTTTGTTGGATTTGTTTTGATCTCTTTGTTAGTAGTGGAAACGATGAATAAATAAATGAAATGAACATCCTTTCACCATCCTTTTCAACACAGACAGGGGAATGACAGAAGCTTTCAATAAGATGTGATGGTAAAATAATAATTAATAATAATAATAAATGTACTTTTAGAAAAGACCAGTTTTACAAAATTTATCCCAATCCTTATCCCAGAGCCAAAAGGTACTCATTATTCTTCATTCCTTGATCGGGAATTTTGTTCCGAATTTTGTTCGGTACAGAGCATTCTTCTCCCCACCCACACTGCAACGGCAGCAACTGCCCTGCAAATTCTCGGGAGAAAAGTCCGCGCAGTAGCCCCTTGCTTCGCTGCGCCGATAGTGTTGGGGGGGGGGGGCGGTATATTTCACTGATTTCATTTTTACATAAATTGTTACGGAGGAGTTTGATGACAGCTGTACAACACCATCTAGTTCTTGGGCTTGTAACTTCTTCCTTCCAGCCCCCGCTGCCTGCACCAGAACCGGGTTCGTCTGGTTTAATTTGGACTGCGGGAGAAATGGGACCCTTACTTTCTCCCAATGTTCCATTTTATACGTTTAAAGGAAATGCGGTTGAGGAGCGGGAATCGTCTCAATTCTTCGGGAGCCTCCTCCTTGCTTCTCTTCCCCACAGCCCCATTTCTCTTCCCCAAGCTGTTGCCCCACAGCGGAACTGTCTGAGAATCAACCACCAGCCCCAAATGGGGATTTTGGCAAGTGGAGCCTCACCTCGTTTCTGCTGCCCCTCAGGGCCGACCTCCCCTCTCCGCGCCTACGTGGGCCAGACCGCGCGCGGCCCAGGGCTCTCGGCGCTCAGGGCCGCACCGGAGCCAGCGAACGGGGCCAAGGCGCACTACCCCGAACCAGGCCCGCCGCCCTCCGTGGATCCTCCGCCCCTGGCGTGCTGGCTGGGGGTTGCTTTCCCCCAGCGCTCCGGGGCTGGCGAGGTCGCATGGGCGGATCCGCACCGGGCTGGGACAGGGGCCGGGGCCGGGGCCGGGCGGGGGCGGCGCAGGCAGTGGGGGCGCGGGCTTCCAGCCTCCCCAGCGAGGCACCGCTGACCTCCGTCTCGCCCTACAGGCCGGGACCCGCTGGGCGCCTTCGGGCCCCGGCAGCCCTCGAAGAAGCGCAGGAAGTCGCGGACCGCCTTCACCAACCACCAGATCTATGAGCTGGAGAAGCGCTTCCTCTACCAGAAGTACCTGTCGCCCGCCGACCGGGACCACATCGCGGCGCAGCTGGGCCTGAGCAACGCGCAGGTGATCACCTGGTTCCAGAACCGCCGCGCCAAGCTGAAGCGCGACCTGGAGGAGATGAAGGCCGACGTGGAGTCGCTCAAGAAGCTGCCCCCCGCCGCCCTGGAGAAGCTGACCAGCATGCCTGAGCTGGAGCCCCAGCCGCAGCCGCAGCCGCAGCCCGCTCGGGCCCGCGCGGGGAGCCTACCCGGAGCTTCGCCGCGCGCCGCGGACGCTTCCTCCGCCGGCGAGGACGACGAGGAGGAGATAGACGTGGGGGACTGAGGGCCGGGCGCTCCCGCCCCCGTCGAACCGAGGCAGGGCGGAGGGACGCGGCCCCTCGGACGGCCCGCCTCTCCCTCTCCGCCGCCGCCGCCAGGGAGCTCGAGCAGGCCCCAGCCCGAGGATAGGAGCAAAGAGGTCTCCGCCGGGGCCTCGCGCAGCCCAGCCTCCCTCGGGACAGCATCCTGATTTCCTGGCTCCCCTTGACCCGGCCTCCGTTTCCCCCTCCGCAACTAGGCCACCGCCTTCTCACTTTCTCCCGTTCAGCGCTTCCCGTTGCAGCCGCGCATTTTCTCCAGTCTTTGCCCCACACATTCCTGTCTGCAGCCTCCCCCCCCCGCCTCTCCCCATTGCTTTGGCCCCTCCTCGCCATCCCTTGGCCGAGTCCCCCCCCCCCCCAACGTTTCCTCCCTCTCTCCGTTACTGGAGGGGAAGATTTGGTGCAATTTTTAAAAAACTAATTTTATTATTGTTGTTGTTTTCCTGTGGTCGTTTCGTCCGCGTGGTCTTGGATGTTTGTCTTCGCGTTTGTGTTCGGCTTTCCCTCCCGTGCCAGGGCCAGCGAGAACGGAACCGGGAGCTGCTGCCGCCACCGGATAGTTGCGGATGAGGAGCAGGCTGGGGCTGGGCTGTTGCGCTGGGGCAGAGAGCCGGCGGGGCCCGCGGTGGTCCGTGGCGCGCATATTCAGATTAGCACATTCCAAAAGCGGAGCGCCAGCTGTTGGGGTCCATCCGGCGCTAGAGAAGCTGGAGCTGGGCGCTCTGCGGCCTGCGAGGGGTCCCGCCGCTCCCCGCTTCCGCCGAGCCCTCAGCTCGTGACTCCGCGGCGGGCTCCCCGCCGCCACCTCCTCAGCGGGTGCAAGCGCTGATTTTCTACCCGGTGGAGGTAGGCGCTGCTCGCCCAGTTTCCCTCCCGCCAGTCCGCCCCCGTGTGAAGCCCCCCCTTCTCGGTCGTGTGTGCGTGTATATATTTTTAATAAAAGGACACACCTGCTGCCTCTACCAGCTCTCTCGATGCCCAAAATGTGTGTGTGGGGGGGGGGGAGAAGTGGGAGGCGATAATCGGAGACATAAAACTGTAGGAGAAATGAGGGTGTCACTGTTGAAGCTGGGCGCAACAGAGAGGGGAGGCGGCCGAGGCTGGAATATGGACTGGGAGCCATTGAGGAGACTGGCGCCTACTCCTCCTCCAGCAAAGGAGCCTCCGTGGAGAAAACCAGGGCAATGCCTCCCGCCCCCGCCCGGAATGAAGGGGCTCCATAGATCTATTCAAGTCCACCTCAGACACAAGAAGGCGGGGGGGGGGGCAAAGCGACCTTCAGGCTGCGCTGCAGCCGAGCTGGGACTTACTGCCGAACGAAGGCGGTGGGGGGGGGGGAGGTTGGTTGTAAACGGGAGCCAGCGCCCACCACCGGGGGCCGGCTTGCCAGGCCAGGCTCCGGGACAAACTGGGGGCGTTGCTGGGGGGTGGCATTGCTTGTCCTTGTTTGTAATTCATTGGATATGTTCACCTGAGAATAATGTACCTGAGGCAAAAGGCGAGGTGTAATTTAAAATGCAAGCTAAAGTTCACTAAAACTAAAGCATGTGGGTAAACCTCACTGACCTTAGTGAGATTTACTTCTTGCTAAATACGAATAGGATCGGGCTGCGCTGAACTGAACTGAGCGAATGAATGAATAAATAAATAAATAAATAAATCAAGAACAGGAAAGTGCCTCTGCCCGTGTGCAGAATGTATTCTCCCCTGCACTCGCTTCCAGAGACATCTGGGGCCTCATCTCCATCGCTCATTTCAAAACATCAGCACTGGGGGAGAGCGGGGGACGGGGTGGGGGGCTTTTCCAGGCCTCTCAGAGCAACAGCTGCAGCCGCGCTAGAGAGAGGAGGCGGGGGTCCCCTTCCTGCCGCCGCCTCTCCACGCCGTGTCCGCGCCCCGAACGATTCAATTAGGCGCTGGGAGCCGGCTCTGCCATCTGGTTTGTGAATCCGCCCCGCCGCGAGTGATTGATTGGGGTCCCGGGCCATCGGGGACGGGCGGCAAGCAAGCCACTGATTAGCCGGGGGTCCCTCGTGAGTCCCCCGCCCGGCCCCGGCCATTTGTAGCTGGGCGCACTTCGAGGCGGGGAGGGGCGGCGCATCCCAGGCTCGCCCCCTCCCAACGCCCAGAAGGCCTTTTATGGGCGGGCCTTGCGTCGGCCACCAAAGGGGGTGTGGGGAGGCGATCTGAGGAGGAGTTAGCCGGAGGGGAGATGCGCCTAGGACTGTCGGGAGGGGAAAGGCGGGGCTCCCCCATGTTCCTTCTTACTTCGAAGTCCAGAGAGGCATCAGCCCACCCTGCTGAAATGGCCCCTCCCCGCAGCGTCCTCGGCGCGCGGCAAAGTGCTTCGCTGCGGATCTCCCCCGCTCCGCTTCCTGGAGAGGCCACTCGCGAAATCCCGCAGAGTTCTCTGCTGGACCTGGAACAGGAGACCCTGAAGGGAAGCGCCAGCGCCCCCCCCCCCCAATTCTGCTCGCACAGGGCGTGGTTAAACTAACCGGTGAGCCCTTAAATGGGGGGGTACATCCCTCGTTTTGCAAAATCCCTGCCAGTAGGGCAGCTCCATTGCGCGCGGGGGGGGGGGCGAACTGGGCGGCGTCCGATTGGGCGGTCGCCTGCCTTGTCGCTGTCGGCGGGCGACCAGAGAAGGCGAGGGCGCCGCCTCCCTTGAGTGGGCGCCCGTGTTACTCCCACGCTGCAGGCGAAGCGGCGGCCTTGCCAGCCCAGGGGGCTCTGGGGGCAGCTCCACCAGAGCCCTCCTCCAGCCGATGGTTCGCGCCAGCCGCTCCTCCGCGGCCCGGCGTCCTGGGGCTCCTTCGGCGGCCCGCGCAGACCCCGGGGTCAGTCCTCGCTTCTCCTTGGAGACGTGAGTTGGGGCGAGCTCTTTCCGCAAAGTCGCCCCAGGCCCAGATTCGACGACTGGCTCTTTCCTCCCGTTCCCCGCTCGCCCTCGCCTGCCTTCTGCTCGCCCGCTTTTCACGGCCCTTCGCCTGCGGGCTAAGAGGCCCGGCCGCAGGGCTCCTGCTCTGCCGGGGCTGACTCCGTTTCTTAAGGGAGGTGCCCAAGAACGAGCCCTCTGCACTTGCTCAAAGGCACGGGAGATGCTTCGGGCTGCGCCCTAGCGGTGAAGACGGACCTTGGGGCGCAGATGAAGATCTGCTGCCCACTCCCCTCAGGCGCGCGTCCCTCCAGCCCGCCCCTCGGGGAAGGGCGAGACGTTCCCAGGCGCCTCAGGCGCCCCTGAGGCGAGAGTACAGCAGCGGGCAGGCGCCCGCCCCACTCCTTGGCACCCCGTTATTCCTGGCGCCACAGCAAAGACGGCAGCCGCGATCCCTCTGCCGGGCCCGCAGAGCTGCTGACCCCCGAGCTGCTGGAGAGCAGGCCGGGGTCTTGCGCCAGTCCTGGGGGCGGGGGCTCGGTGGTCCGTGTGCTCTAGCCTTGGGGCGGCGGAGGCGACGAGGACGGGGCTGCGGCCTGAGAGCGGCTTGAGCCGGAAACAGCGCCGCCGAAGGGAGGCTGGCCGGGCGACCTCGACGCCAGCCCGCCTGCCCAGGTCCACCTGGGCCCCCGCGAGCTTCGCCTGGCTGCCTCGGTGCCGGAGGAGGAGGGCAGCCGCGTCCACAGCCAGCGCAGCAGCCGAGCCGCAAAGCCTGCCGAGCCCGGCTTGCAAACCTCCCAGGCAGGCGCAGAACTCCCCACCGTCCCCCGGCCGGGGCCAGGGCTGACCTGAGGCGACCCGAGCCGTGGCTCCGGCGCCGGAGGGCTTTCTGCAGCGTCACTGAAGCCGACTTCCCCGCCGCGTCCGCGTGCCGCCCTTCTCCAGAGGCAGGGAAGAGCCCCCACGCCCCTTTGCCCGCTGACGTCCCAAGCGGGCCCCGCTCTCCGGTGGGCCGGGGTCACCGCGCGTTGCGCAGGCCGCCGGGAGGGCCCGCGGTGATGGGGCAGCGGGGGGGCGCGCGCGACCTGAGCAGAGCCGAGGCCACATCCTCACCTCTCGGGGCCGCGTCTGAGCGAGGCCAGCCGCGCCCGGCGCCAAGGCGCGCGTGCTGCGAAGGGCGGCCGAGCGGGGCGGGCTCTCGGGGCCGCTGCCCCAGCGGTGCGCCGCACGCCCGGCCCTCGCGCGGGCTGGCGGGAGCAGGGCCTGGTCGCTGGGAGCAGCGGGGCGGCCACGGGCACAGGGACGGAGGGAGCTCTCGAATTCGACCCCTCCCAAGCTGGGCCCTTGGCAGACCTGCCCGGGCCGTCCCTCACGCCGTCGCCCTTGGGAGAGGCTGGCCTGAGCGGGGCCCTCCGGGAGTAGCGCGAGACCCACCACGAGAGAGGGGGCTGCCAGAACGGCGGAGGGCGGTGGGGCTGGCCAGCTGCACCCGCATTCGCGGGGGCAGGCCAACGGAAGGGCACCAAAGAGCCGGGCCGGGGAGGCTAGCAGGCTGGGGTGGGCAGGAGAAGGGGAGGCCAGAGCAGGGGGCGGGCGAGTCCTGTCGGGAGGGTGCGGGGAGTCAGGCCTAAGATGGCGGAGGGCGCGGGTTGAGAGACATCAGCAAATGCCCCCCTTTCTTCTTTGTTCCACGACAGCGAAGACATCAGCAGAAATGAAATTTACCCCTGAAAGTGCCTTTGAGTCTCCCTGCGGGGAATAGCTTTTAATTTGACAGTTATGAGACACACACAGGAGCGCGCGCAGGCAGTCTGCACTCCCCCCACCCTCCGCCCGCCCTAGAAGACAGCAGGCGGGGGGGCTCCTGCCAGACAGATTCACTTGGGGCAGAGAGCACAGGAAGCCCGGAGTAAATGGAAGAGGCGGGGGGGGGGGGCTGGCAGAGACAGTCTTCCTCCTGAGCAACCCCACCCCCGCCGCCCTACCTGCAGCAAGAAGGCCTGGCGAAGTATCCCGCCCCCTCCAGCCGGCCAGCCCCTCCTTCCGGAACCAGGAGCGGGAGCGGGGCCTGCGGGGGCTCCTGCTTGGCCTTGCTGCTGGCAAAGGAACAGCCCACCCCCAGGCCAGGGGCAGCCAAGGGCAGCAGCTTGGCAGCTTCCTGTCGGTTCTAAGCTGACCAGAATCTGCTGGGGCACCCAGTGGCAGAATCGCTGGATTCTGCCACCAGGAATAGGCCACGCCCTTTGCACGCAGCTCCAACGTGACTCGGGTGTTTCACCTGGTTTTCTCCCTGGGCATCCCCACAACTCCCTTGCCAGAAAGAAGCCCTGATGTCTGAAGGCGAAGCTGAGGGCGCTTGCTCATGTGCATCCCTGGACCCCTGTGCCTCCTTCTTTGCCTTCCTCACTGTCAAACCTGGATTGTAAGACCCTTGAGGCAGGACCCTTGTTATCTCACTCTGTCCTGTGAAGCTTCCTGTATACTGACTGTGCTAAGAGACAGGCAGGAAGCGCGCGAGCTCTTGCACAAGCTGTCAAACTAGGTATACACGCCCGTGAGGTATTATCCGTCTCAAATGCTTTTAGCCCGCCTTTCTGCAAGGCAGCTTCACTCCCTCCATCCACCCAAAGCCCTTTCTTAGCCACTGTGCCTAAAAGCTGAGCCAGAGGAACACAAACAAACCATTTGCTGACGCTCATTCGGCAGAACTGGGGGAAGAAGGCCCTGTTCCTTGTTAGCAGCCGCAGTTCCTATTGGAAGGGGCTTGGAGCATGATTCTCAAAGAGGTCCCTAAAAGACAAGCAAGCTGGCCCTTCTGAGGAGAGGCACTGGCGAAGCTTTGTAGGTCCCAAGCTCTGAAGTACTTTCCAAGGAAGAAGTGGCACATTGAATCATAGAATCATAGAATAGTAGGGTTGGAAGGGGCCTATAAGACCATCGAGTCCAACCCCCTGCTCAGTGCAGGAATCCAAGTCAGAGCATCCTGTCCAGCCTCGTCTTGAACACCTCTAGTGTAGGAGAGCCCACCACCTCCCTAGGTAATTGGTTCCATTGTCGTATTGCTCTAACAGGAAGTTTTTCCTGATGTTTAGCTGGAATCTGGCTTCCTGTAACTTGAGACCATTATTCTGGATCCTGCACTCTGGGATGAATGAGAAGAGGTCCTGGCCTTCCTCTCTGTGACAACCTTTCATAGAATCATAGAATAGTAGGGTCGGAAGGGGCCTATAAGACCATCGAGTCCAACCCCCTGCTCAATGCAGGAATCCAAGTCAGAGCATCCCTGACAGATGGCTGTCCAGCCTCATCTTGAATGCCTCCAGTGTGGGAGAGCCCACCACCTCCCTAGGGAATTGGTTCCATTGTCGAATCGCTCTAACATTCATGATGTTTATCCTGATGTTCAGCCGGAATCTGGCTTCCTGTAACTTGAGCCCATTATTTATTTATTTAATTTCATTTCTATACCACCCAATAGCCGAAGCTCTCTGGGCGGTTCATAAAAATTAAAACCAAACAGAACACAATAAAACAATTTAAAATATATACAACATTAAAACCACAATATAACAATATAACCACAATAAAACCTAGCAGCAGAGCAGGAGTTTAAAATACAGATTTAAAACAGCAAAACAGCAAAGCTAAAGGTTTAGAAAGCTAAAATGCTAAAATGCCTGGGAAAATAAAAAGGTCTTCACCTGGCACTGAAATGAATACAGTGTAGGTGCCACGCGAACCTGGCCTGGCACCTACCTAATTATTCCGTGTCCTGCACCCTGGGATGATCAAGAAGAGATCCTGGCCTTCTTCTCTGTGACAAGCTTTCAAGGACTTGAAGACTGCTATCATATCTCCCCTCAGCCTTCTCTTCTCAAGGCTAAACATGCCCAGTTCTTTCAGTCTCTCTTCATAGGGCTTTGTTTCCAGTCCCCTGATCATCTTGGTTGCCCTCCTCAGAACCCTCTCCAGTTTGTCTGCATCCTTCTTAAAGTGTGGTGCCCAGAACTGGACACAGTAGTCCAGATGAGGCCTAACCAGTGCTGAGTAGAGGGGAACTAGTACTTCCCGGGATTTGGGAGCTATGCTTCTATGAATGCAGCCCAAAAGAGCATTTGCCTTTTTTGCAGCCACATCACATTGTTGGCTCATGTTCAGCTTGTGATCGACAACAATTCCAAGATCCTTCTCGCTTGTAGTGTGGTTGAGCCACGTATCCCCCATCTTGTAACTGTGCATTTGGTTTCTTTTTCCTAGGTGCAGAACTTGGCATTTATCCCTATTCAATGTCATTCTGTTGTTTTCTGCCCAGCACTCCAGTCTATCCAGATTACTTTGAATTTTGTTTCTGTCTTCCAAAGTATTAGCTATCCCTCCCAATTTGGTGTCATCTGCAAATCTGATCAGCATTCCCTGCACCTCCTCCTCCAAGTCATTAATACAAATGTTGAAGAGCACTGGGCCCAGGACTGAGCCCTGCGGTACCCCACTCATTACCTCTCCCCAGTTTGAGAAGGTCCCATTGATAAGCACTCTTTGAGTCCGATTCTGTAGCCAACTGTGGATCCACCGGATCCTTGTTTCATCTAGCCCACTTCGAGCTAGTTTGCTCATCAGGATATCATGGGGCACTTGTCAAAAGCTTTGCTGAAGTCGAGGTATATGATGTCTAGAGCATTCCCACGGTCTACAAGGGAGGTTACTTGATCAAAAAATGAGATCAGATGTGTCTGGCAGGACTTGTTTTTGACAAATCCATGTTGGCTTTGAGTAATCACGGCATTGTTGTCAAGGTGCTTCCAGATGGATTGCTTTATCATCACTCCAGAATTTTCCCAGGGATTGATGTCAGACTGACTGGTCTGTAGTCCCAGGTTCCTCCTTTTTACCCTTTTTGAAGATAGGGACAACATTAGCCCTCCTCCAGTCATCTGGCACTTCCCCCGTCCTCCATGATTTCTCAAAGAGAATAGACAGCGGTTCTGAGAGTTCTTCTTCCATTTCCTTTATGACTCTAGGATGCAATTCATCTGGCCCTGGAGATTTGAACTCCTTCAAAGTAATTAGGTGTTCCTTGACCATATGCCTATCGATCTCAAGCTGCAATTCTGCCCCTTCAGCCTGTACTTCGCCTTTGCCAGGGGGGTCATAGACCATCTTTTGGGAGAAGACTGAGCCAAAGTAGGAATTGAGCACCTCTGCCTTTTCTTTGTCATCTGTTATCATTTTGCCATCCTTATTTAATAGCTGAACAACCGTTTCTTTCCTCTGCCTTTTACTATGAATGTAGCTGAAGAAAGCCTTTTTGTTGTTTTTAGCATCCCTTGCTAACCTCAGCTCATTCTCAGCTTTAGCCTTCCTGACGCCATCCCTGCAATTCTGTGCTATCTGCCTGTACTCTTCCTTTGTTCCTTGGCCTTCTTTCCACTTCCTATATGTGTCCTTTTTTGTTTTCAGGTCAGCCCTAAGCTTTTTGTGAAGCCACATTGGCTTCTTCTGTTGTCTTCCACCTTTTCTTCTTGTTGGAATTGTTTGTGATTGTGCCTTGAGAATTTCCTTTTTTAAAAGCTCCCACCCATCTTGGACTCCTTTTCTCTCTAGCATCGCTTGCCATGGGACCTTACTGATCATTGTTCTGAGTTTATGAAAATCAGCTTTCCTAAAATCCAGGGTACGCGTTTGACTACACTCAGCTTTTGCTTCCCTTAGAACCAAGAACTCAAGTACAACATGGTCGCTTTCCCCCAGAGTTCCTGTAACTGCTACTTTATCCACTAAGTCATCTCTGTTGGTTAGGATCAAGTCAAGGATAGCCGATCCTCTAGTTCCTTCCTCTACTTTCTGTAGGAGGAAGTTATCTGCCACACAAGTCAGGAATTTCCTGGAGGGGCCATGTTGCAGAATTTGTCTCCCAACAAATATCGGGGAAACTGAAGTCCCCCATTACTACTACATCATGCTTCCTTAAAACATTGGCTATTTGCTTTTCAAAAGTTTCATCCTCGTCCTCTCCTTGATTGGGTGGCCGGTAGTAGACTCCGACAACCAGGTTCCTTTTATTCTTTGCTCCGTTTATTTCAACCCAGACGCTTTTGATGGGGCTACCAAGCTCCTCCTCCTGTATTTCTGTGCAGGGATATGTACTTTTCACATACAGTGCAACCCCACCTCCCTTTCTGTTCCTCCTGTTCTTTTGGAACAAGTTATATCCTTCCATTGCTGTATTCCAGTCATGAGAGTCATCCCACCAAGTCTCAGCTATACCTATCAGGTCATAATTTCCCTCTTGTATTAAGAGTTCAAGTTTGTTCTGTTTGTTTCCCACACTCTGGGCATTAGTATATAGACATCGAAGACCACGTGCTTCATAGTCTGGCTTTCTTCCTACATGTGTCTGAAGACTATTATTGGGCGCTATCAGAGCTGTTCTCTCCGTTGCAGTGCATCCGCCTATGTCCATTGTTACCCCCAAGTTTACATCTCCCTTCCCCGTAAGATTCAGTTTAAAGCCCTCCTGATGAAGTTTTTCATCCTGTAGCCAAACACATTCTTCCCAGCCTTTGTGAGGTGCAACCCATCCCTTGCCAACAGCCCATCTTCCAGGAAGTATAGTCTGTGGTCCCAGAATCCAAATCTCTCTCGTCGGCACCACCTTCGTAGCCAGTCATTCACCCAGAGTATTTTTCTTTCCCTTTCCATCCCTCTTCTAACTACTGGATGGATGGATGAGAAAACTATCTGGGCCCCAAAGTTCTTGAGTTTCCTTCCCAAAGCTTCAAAGTCTGACGTGATCTCTTCGTAGCTCCGCTTGGTGGTATCATTTGTTCCCACATGGATGAGAAGAAAGGGATACCTGTCAGTGGGCTTTATGAGTGCAGGCAACCTTTCAGTCACGTCTCTAATCTGCCCTCCCAGGAGACAACATACCTAGTGAGTCCACGGGTCTTCGCAACATACTTGGGTCTCGATCCCACGCAGCAAGGAGTCTCCTGCTACTACTACTCTTCTTCTTGTTGTAGGCCTGGGTTTCATCGCCTCTGTTTGACCTTCAGCCTCTTGCTCAGTCTCCTGCGGGGTCCCCTCTAATTCTTCCTCTGCAGGCTGTCCTCCAGTCTCATCCGCAAGTACCTGGAATCAGTTCCACAGCTCCACTGCTTCACTGCTAATTCAACTTGTTGAATTAAGTCATGCCTTTGTGTGTGTGGAGGGGGGGAGGTTTCAAACTTTCTTAAAATGGGAGCTTATGGCAATTATCTGGCCCTTTATCACAGCTTTGCTAGTATCCCAAACTGTTGCTGCTGACACTTCTGAAGTATTATTGTTTATTTTTTAAAAGCAGTAAGTTTATCCAAGCAACTACTTAGTACTTCTGGACTGTGAAGTTATAAAATCATTTTAACCTCCATGGGAATATGGTCTGCATAAATTGATATTGCTATTGGTGCATCTCTTGCTTTCTGAATTGAAGGTAAAGTTACCCAAAACATATCTATTCTAGTTTCCAGAACAGCTGGTTGAGCAACTGTAGCCTGCCTAGGGAGGCTGTGGGTTTTCCTTTGGTGGAAGTATTTGCGGTGGTAGTGGAAATAAAGAGATGAGACAATTGTGTTGGATGGGAAATGGGCCACATTTATTTAAATTGTTAACCAAACAAGAAGAGGGCAAACTGATTGTGTGGGAGGCTCACTCACTCCGTTCAGGTCAGGCATCAGCCTATGGGCGATTTGGGAGATGCACCCTACCTCAAGACAGGGGTGGCTCAGGTATTCCCGCTCCTCCCTTAAGCCACACCTTCCATTGTAAAGGGCAGGCTTCCTAGTGCAACACAGCTCTGAGTGGATGATCCAAGTTCACTCCAGCAGCCATCCTTACCCTGCCACTAGGCTGCACAGCCCTAAGTGAACAAGACTCAGGAATACCTAATCACCATAAAGGTGCCTCAGGATGCGCACCAATCCCCAAGAACAAAAGAACATAAGAAGAGCCACTGGATCAAACCAAGGGTCCATCCAGCCCAGCATCTGTTCACACAGTGACCAAACAGCTGTTGACCAGGAACCCACAAACAGGGCATGAGCACAACAGCACACTCCCGCCCATGTACCCCAGCAACTGTTGTACATAGGCTCACTGCCTCTGGTACTGCAGGTAGCACAGAGCCATCAGGATGCCATTGACAGATTTTTCTCCAGGAATTTGTCCAACTCCCTTTTAAAGACATCCAAATTGCTGACCCATCACTACATCCTGTGGTAGCAAATTCCATAGTTTAACTATGCTCTGTGTGAAGAACTCATAGAATCATAGAACAGTAGGGTTGGAAGGGGCCTATAAGGCCACAGAGTCCAACCCTCTGCTCAGTGCAGGAATCTAAGTCAAAGCATCCCTGACAGATGGCTGCCCAGCCTCATCTTAAAGGCCTCCCAGGTGGGAAAGCCCACCACCTCCCTAGGTCATTGGTTCCATTGTCGTAGTGTTCTAGCAGTCAGGAAGTTTTTCCTGATGTTCAGCCAGAATCTAGCTTCCTGTAACTTGAGCCCATGATTCCATGTCCTGCACTGTGTGATGAGCGAGAAGAGATCCTGGCCTTCCTCTCGGTTACAATCTGTCAAGTCCTTGAAGAGCGCTATCCTATCTTCCCTCAGTCTTCTCAAGGCTAAACATGCCTTTCAGTTCTTTCAGTCTCTCTTCATAGGGCTTTGTTTCCAGTCCCCTGATCATCCTTGTTGCCCTCCTCTGAACCCTCTCCAGCTTGTCTGCATCCTTCTTAAAGTGTGGTGCCCAGAACTGGACACAGTACTCCAGATGAGGCGTAACCAGTGCTGAGTAGAGGGGAACTAGTACTTCCCGGGATTTGGAAGGTATGCTTCTATTAATGCAGCCCAAAAGAGCATTTGCCATTTTTGCAGCCACATCACATGGTTGGTTCATATTCAGCTTGTGATCTACCAGAATTCCAAGATCCTTCTTGCGTGTAGTATTGTTGAGCCACGTATTCCCCATCTTGTAGCTGTGCATTTGGTTTCTTTTTCCTAGGTGTAGAACTTGGCCTTTATCCCTATTAAATGTCATTCTATTGTTTTCTGCCCAGCGCTCCAGTCTATCCAGATCACTTTGAATTTTGTTTCTGCTTTCCAGGGTATTAACTATCCCGCCCAATTCTGTGTCATCTGCAGATTTGATCAGCATTCCCTGCACCTCCTCCTCCAAGTCATTAATACAAATGTTGAAGAGCACTGGGCCCAGGACTGAGCCCTGCAGTACCCCACTCGTTACCTCTCCCCAGTTTGGGAAGATCCCATTGAGAAGCACTCTTTGAGTCCGATTCTGTAGCCAACTGTGGATCCACCGGATCGTTGTTTCCTCTAGCTCACTTTGAGCTAGTTTGCTCATCAGGAGATCATGAGGCACTTTGTCGAAAGCTTTGCTAACGTTGAGGTTTATTCTTTCCACCGCATTCCCACAGTCCACAAGGGAGGTGACCTGATCAAAAAATGAGATCAGATTCGTCTGGCAGGATTTGTCCTTGAGAAATCCATGTTGGTTTCGAGTAATCACTGCATTGTTTTCAAGGTGCTTACAGATTGATTGCTTTCGAATCTGTGGTATTCCACTTTTTCTTCTCATTGGAATTGTTTGTAATTGTGCCTTTAGAATTTCCTTTTTCAAAAACTCCCACCCATCTTGGATTCCTTTTCTCATTAGAGTCGCTTGCCATGGGACCTTACTGATCATTGCTCTGAGTTTATTAAAATTGGCTTTCCCAACATCCAGGGTACACATTAGGCTACACTTGGCTTTTGCTTTTGCTTCCTTCAGAACCAAGAACTCAAGTATAACATGGTCACTTTCCTCCAGAGTTCCCGTAATTGCTACTTTATCCACTAAATCATCTGTGTTGGTTAGGATCAAGTCAAGGATAGCCGATCCTCTAGTTCCTTCCTCTACTTTCTGTAGGAGGAAGTTATCTGCCACATGTCAGGAATTTCCTGGAGGGGCCATGTTTTGCAGAATTTGTCTCCCAACAAATATTGGGGAAACTGAAGTCCCCCGTTGCTACTAAATCATACTTCCTTGAAACATTGGCAATTTGCTTTTCAAAAGTTTCATCCATCTTCTCCTTCATTGGGTGGCCAGTAGTAGACTCCAAGCACCATGTTTCTTGTATTCTTTGCTCCATTTATTTTAACCCAGATGGTCTTGATGGGGCTACCAAGCTCATCCTCCTGTATTTCTGTGCAGAGATATGTGTTTTTAACATATAGTGCAACTCCACTATATGTTATTCCTTCCTTTTATCTGTCCTGCACCTTCCACCAATCATCTTCACTGGATGACCCCTGGTTCTAATATTTTGAGAGAGGGAGGAAAATATCTCCCTCTCCACATTCTCCACACCATGCATAATTTTGTACACCTCTATCATGTCTCCTCTTACCTGCCTTTTTTCCAAGCTAAGCAATCCCAGCTGTTGGAACCTTCCCTCATAGAGGAGGTGCTCCAGCCCCTTCATCATTTTAGTTGCCTCTTTCTGCACTTTTTCCAGCTTTACAATATCTTTTTTGAGGTGTGATGACCAGAACTGGACACAGTATTCCAAGTGTGGCCACACCATTGGTTTGTATAGGGGCAATATGATATTGGCAGCTTTATTCTCAATTCGTTTTCTACTTATGCCTAACATGGAGTTTGCCTTTTTTTTCACAGCAGCTGCACACTGGGTTGACATCTTCATTGAGCTGTCCACCATGGCCCCAAGATCTCTTTCCTAGTCAGTCACCACTAGCTCAGATCCTATCAGGCCATACTTGAATTTGGGATTTTTTTGCCCCAACATGCAACACTTTACACTTCCTTACCTTGAACCACATTTACCATATAGTTGCCCATTCTCCCAGTTTGGAGACATCCTTTTGGAGCTCTTCACAATGCCTTTTTGTTTTGACCACCCTAAATAATTTGGTGTCATCTGCAAACTTCGCAGCTCACTCCTAATTCCAGATGATTTATGAACAGGTTGAAAAGAACTGGTCCTAATACAGATCCCTGTGGGACCTCACTATTTACTTTCCTCCATTGAGAGAATGTACCATTTATTCCCACTCCCTGCTTTCTGTTCTTTGACCAGTTACTGATCCACAAGAGGACCTCTCCTCCTATTCCATGACTGCTAAGTTGTTTCAGGAGTCTTTGGTGAGGGACTTTGTCAAAAGCCTTTTGGAAGTCCAAGTAAACAATCTCTACTGGATCACCCCTGCCCACATGTTTATTGACACTCTCAAAGAACTCTAAAAGGTTAGTGAGAAAGGACTTGCCTTTTTGGAAGCCATGTTGATTCTTTTTCATCGGGGCTTGCCCTTGTATATGCTTACTAATTTTATCTTTAATAATGCCTTCAACCAATTTTCCTGGAACAGATGGTAAGCTAACCAGCCTGTAATTTCCTGGATCCCCCCTGGATCCCTTTTTGATAATTGGTGTTACGTTGACCATCTTTCAGTCCTCTGGTGCAGAGGCTGATCATAGGAATATATTGCATATTTTGGTTAGAAGATCAGCAATTTCATATTTGAATTCTTTGAGAACTCTAGGATGGATAATATCTGGGTCCAGTGGTTTATTTGCTTTCAGTTTGTCAATACGGTTGAGAACTTCATCTTTTGTCACCACTATTTTCCTTAGTTCCTTGGGCTCCCTTCCTGAAAACATCCGTTCAGGCACAGGTATCTGTCCTATATCTTCTGCAGTGAAGATGGATGAGAAGAATTCACTCAGCTTCTCTGCACTCTCCTTGCCCTCCTTCAGTACTCCTTTAATGCCACTGTCATCCAAAGGTCCTACTGCCTCCCTAGATGGTTTCCTACATCTGATATATTTAAAGAATTCTTTATTGTTGGCCTTGATATTATTAGCAAAATGCTTTTTGCATCTCTTATTGTCTGCTTGCATCATCTTTGTGCAAGCTTGTGCTCCCTTTTGTTTTCCTCCCTTGGGCAAGACTTCCATTTTCTGAAGGAAGCCCTCTTTTCTCTAATAGCATCCTTGACACTGCTCGTTAACCATGCCAGCAACTTCTTGGACTTGGTGCTACCTTTCCTAACCTGTGGTATACATTTTAGCTGGGCTTCTATTATTGTGGTTTTGAGTAATCTCCAAGCACTGTGAAGGGATTTAATCCTCTTTTTTGTTGTTGTTCAGTCGTTAAGTCGTGTCCGACTCTTTGTGACCCCATGGACCATAGCATGCCAGACCTTCCTGTCCTCCGCTCTCTCCCGGAGTGTGCTCAAGTTCATATTCATTGCATCAATGATCCTTTTCACCAGTTCCCTCATTTTAGAGAAGTTTCCTCTTTTGAAGTCAAATGTGACTGTCTTGGACTTCCTGGGCAATTTTCCACTTAAATATTTATTAAATCTGATACCACTGTGATCACTGTTTCCACTTGGTTCAACAACATTTACATCTCATACTAGGTTCTGGGCAACACCACTTAGGATTAAATCCAAGGTCACCTCCCCTCTGGTCAGTTCCATGACTAACTGTTTTAGGGCGCAATCGTTTAGGGCATTGAGAAATTTAAGCTCTTTCTTGTTTGGAGGCTCCCTGATTTCATTTTCCATCTCAAGGTCACTCTGGGCATTCTGGTCGGGGGGATGATAGCATGTTCCTAGCACTAGATTAGTTTTGGAGCCTGGTATTGTCGCCCACAGTGCTTCTGTGGAACAGCCTACCTCTTTTAGGTGTTCTAGTCCGCCAGACACTATGCCCTCTTTGACGTACAGGGCAACACCTCCCTCTGTCCTTCCTATAGAGTTTATATCTGGAAATGACCGTATCCCACTGGTTCTCTCCGCTCCACCAGGTTTCTGTCATGCCCACTATATCCAGGTTTTCCTTTAAAATCAAGCACTCCAAATCTCCCATTTTGGTGCAGAAACTTCTAGCATTTGCATAAAAACACCTATACAAAGTATCCTTCCCCAGATGCCTCTGGCATGTGCATCTTTTGCCATGGAACATTGGCCCCTTTGATTGGCTATTATGTTCTACCATGTGCTCCTGGTCTATTCCTCCCCCCCCCCCTTCTACATTTGGGCAATCAGGAACATTTTCATCTTCATCCCTTTGGGATGATTTAACTCGAACCAGATGCTTCCCAGCACCTCTCAGCTTTCCCCCAGGGTTTAGTTTAAAAGCTGCTCTGCCACCCTTTTTATGTTTAGCACCAGCTGTCTGGTTCCACCTTGGTTCAAGTGCAGCCCATCCCTCTTGTACGGGCCTGGCTTGTCCCAAAATGTTCCCCAGCGCCTAACAAATTTGAACCCGTCCTCCCTGCACCACCATCTCATCCACACATTGAGGCTCCTCAGCTTCACCTGTCTATTTGGCCCTGCGCATAGAACAGGTAGCATTTCCAAGAAAGCCACCTTGGTGGACCTGGACTTCAACCTCCTACCTAGCCATCTAAATGTGGCTTCCAGGACCTCATGACTACATTTTCCCATAATGTTGATGCCAACATAGACCACGACCACTGACTCCAGCCCAGCACTATCTACCAGGCCATCTAGATGGCGCGATATCTGCAGCCTTCGCACCAGGCAGTCAATTCACCCTGGGGTCTACACGCCCATCACAAACCCAGCTGTCTATGTGTCCAACGATCAAATCTCCCACTACCATTAGCCCCCCTCCTTCCAGAGGCCCATCCTCCTCATGAGAGGATATGTGTTCATCTTCCGAGGGTCCCTTCTAAGGGATCATTTCCCTCTTCCTCAGAATCCCTCATCCTACCTGTCACTTCCCGCAGATCCCCGCCAACCAAAACACCAACCAACTGTGACCAGATTAACCTGCCTCATCTTGACTAAATTAAACCTACCCACCCACCCCCGTGCCTCAGTATAGAGCAGGCCAAAAATACACCAACAGCGCCAATCTGTTGGTGAAAAAAATCCTAAGCCCCTGGAAAGAGCGACCACCAGCGAGTCCTGTACTGTAAGAGGGTGGGTGGGCTGAGCCAAGGGGCTGAACAGGGAGCGGGGGAGGGCGAGCGTGCTGAGCAGGCTTATGGATCCTCAGCTCCGCCCCACCTCCCAACCGCATCAGGCGGGGCCGCGTGCCACACAGGAGAAGCCTCGTCTCTCTCTCCGAACCCGCAAAGGCGCGACCGGCACCTTCTGGCTGATTGTGAAACGATCTTAACCCTAAGGTCAAGTCAGGTCAAGCGCTTCCTGCGCACCCCGATCCACATGCTTGCTGACAGTCTCAGAGGAGGCTGGAAGGCTGGTGGGACAGGACTTACTTCTGCTGATTCTTCTTCAGAGAGATTTCTTCTTCTGTATGCTTAATAACTTTATCTTTAATCACGCTTCCCACCCATCTACCTGGACTAGACGTGGAGCTAGTTGCAATTTTCCTGGATCCCTTTTTATAAAAGGGTGCTGCATGGGCCACTTTCCAGTGTCCACACTGAGCACCTGTTCTATGCACCCCATCAGTGAGAGGAAGGCCTCAGACTCCCGAAGCCTCCATCCCCCTCAAGCAGTGTCACTCGCTTCCACCTTAACTGAATGCAGCTTCCACTTCTCAAGCATCATCCATCCGACAGCAGTTTCCAAGCACTGACTCAAGTACCCAGATTTTCTTTGTGTCAGACGAACTAGTAGATATTTGACAAGCAGAGATCTAAATTTACCACAAGTGATGTCTAAGACTGCGGACGGTTGCTAATGGCTTATTTCCAATCTTTATCCTTGCTACACTGTTGCCATTTGATTCAACTGGCTGTTCCAGAGCATGGCTGCTCCATCGTTTTGAGCACATAGAACAAATGGAGAGTCAGCACCTTGGCCTTACATGAGACTGGGCAGCTGGCCACAGAAGCCCAGGCTCCAAAAGTGAAGTGACATCGTATGTTGTAGTCTAACGGTGCTAGCCTTTACAGATTTACGCATCAAATGTAGCACATCTATAGACGAACGTTTTGGTGTTCAGATGTTTTATGACATTTCCATGAGCTTTCGTGGACTACAACCCACTTCATCAGGTGCGACAAATTCCACTTTATTTATTAGAACATCTGAACAACTGTGACACCTTGTTATAATTACTGAAACCCACCTTGACTTATGCGACGTCTCCTTTGTGTTTCGTTTAGAACGATCAGATTTCAAGGGGCGGCGAGTTCAGCCTTACGCTGCCGCGGTTTTTAAGCCAGGGGACTCGGGCCCGTTTCGGCTGCCGCCCGGCCCTGTTGCCTTGGGTCAGAGACGGTCGAGCGGGAGGAGACGCTTCCGGGGGCGCCAAGAGCGGCTGCCCTGGCCTGTCCGCCCGGGAGGCCCGTCGGCCTCGCCGCCTGGCCTCTTCCCGCTCGCCGGCCGTCGGCGGAAAGAGGCGGCAAGGCTCGCGAGGGAGGCGGCGCTTCCTGCAGCCCGCAGCGGGGCGAGGTCGTCCCACGCTCCTGGAAGAGGCTCCGGCTAACCCGGCCGGCCCGGCATCGCGTTCCCGGCCTCGTGCTCGGGATTCGACAGGCCCAGCCGGATCGCCAGCCGCCCCCGCCGACTGCAGGCGTCCCTGAGGTGGGGGCGGGTGGCCGGAGCCTTGCCCTCAGGCGGAGCGGGAGATGGGGCGCGGCGGCTGGAATGGACTAACGGGGAGCCGCTGGCTGGGCCGGGTCAGCGGCGACGAGGCGGCTTTAGTTGGCTGCGGAAGGACCAGGAGCCCGGGGCCGGGCTGTCTCCCCCGCAGGTCAGCCTGACGCAGGCGCTCACGGCGGGGGGCAAGATTCCCCCGGGGCCCGTCCGCTAGCAGGCGCCAGCGGATCCCTTCGGAGGCCGAGCCCCGGCAGCGTCGGGCGAGCCTTGCCCCCTCCCCCAGACAGCCGCCCACAAGGGGATGCAGCTCTTGGCTAGGCCAAGCGTGCCAGGCGACTTCGGGGGCGGCGCCCCCATAAAGCCGCAGACAAACAAGAGGCCAAGGAGAGAGGGGGGCGGCCCTTTCGCCAGCAGCGCCCCGGGGGCGTGGAGAGGCTCTTCCCGAGGCCTCGGCTAAGCACCGTCTCCCACAAAGGCCGCAGGCCTGGGCGCCCGGACGGGGGCGGGCGGGCAACTGAGCCCCCTGCGGCCCCTGACCCAATGAGGCGGTGGCGCGGGGGGCCGCGTCTCGGGTCTCGCCTCGGAATTGCTGGCAGCGGGACCGCGCGCCCGCACTGGCATCGCCCGCTCCCTGGCGGCGCCTGGCTTCACTGCACGCGGGGAACGATCCTTTCCGCCCAGAGCGGAGCTCCCGGGCGCCGCGCGCCTCGTTCTCTCTGCCCGCGCGTCCCCCTTTGAGCCCGCACGCGGGGCGGGGCGGGGGCTTCCCGGCAGCGGAGAGGCAGGCGGGCTTTGAGCTCTTCGCCAGGGGAGGCCGGTGCCTCCGAGGTCAGCGGGGCGGTGGTTCCACCCTTGGTTTCAGTCCGAGAGAGCCAGAACTCCAAAGCAGCTCTCCGAAGGGCTGACCCCTAGCCCCCAATGGCTCAGCACCTTGGAGAGCTCCTTTAGAGTTCTGACTGACACCCAGGGCGGAACCACCGCCGCGCTGGCCTCGGAGCCACCGGCCTCCACTGCGCCCAACTCCTCCTTTGCTGCAGTTCTCTTGAACGCGGCCCCACCCCTCGAGCGGGAGAGGCTTCGGGCTGCTCCGGCTGTGATTGCCCGCCTCTCCCCGCCCCCATTCCGACCGCTGGGCCCCGCTGATTCCGGGTGGAGCCCTCTCGCCTCCCCCCAGTGGCTGATGGACTCCTGGCGGAGCCCCCCCGCCCTCACCCTGGGCTTGCGCAAGGGCATGAGCATCGCATCCCACGCTGCCCCAAGGCCTTGCCCGACCGCGGACGGGACGCCCCAGAAGCTTGCAGGCGCCTCGCGGCGTCCTTGGCTCCAGGAAGTGCGGCCGGGCTGAGTTCCGACCCGGCTCTTGGCGCCCCGCACGCCGGCGAATGCGCCCACTAGGCGACCGTGCCGCTTTTACCCGATCGTGCGCAACGGCCCCCATCAGCGAAAAGGAGCCGGGCCTCGAAGCCTTGGCAGTTGCTGGGGGTGGCCTCGCCCCGACATTGAGGAACACGCCAGCATCCGCGGTTGGGGTCCCCTTGGCCCCTGTTTCTTTTTTGCTTCGTGTGGCTCTGACCCAGAGCCTAGCGGCTCGCCTGGCGTAGCCGCTGTCTCCTGGACCGAGGCGGGTAGCCGAGGCCGGTGGTGGAAGGCCCCGCTCTCCGGAATGCGAACGGCAGGCCCCTCGGGGAGAGCACAGGGGGCGCGGCGCGAAAGACTGTCCGTGGCCCTCCCAGCTGAGGAGCGTTTCCTCGCGAGAGGGAGGCGGGAGCTGGGGTGTCTGGGGACGCAGCAGCCCCTGCCCCGCGTCCTGCGAAGGGAGGGCGGTCCACCGCAGAGCAAGGCCTGGCCGGCAGCTCCGGGCAAAGGTCGGTCGCAAGCGAAAGGCCCTGGAGGCGACGGGGCTGCAGCCTGCCGACGAGCCTCAAGGCCGGCAAGGTTCGGGCAGCGCCCGGCCCTTGGTCCCCGTGCGCCCCACCGCTGCCTCTTCGCCCGGCCACAGCCTCCTGTCGGGCCCGGGCCCCGCCTCCGCAGAAGCTCCGCTGGACTGAGACCCGCTCTACGCCTCCTCGCCGCCTGGCGGGGGGCCTTGCCGGGCCCCCTGCCGGTTCTGCTTCTCTTGGGGGACAGCCCACCCATCGCCGGAGGCCGCTGGGGGGGTGAGGAAGAAGGGCTGAAGGCCCCTGTGGAATCAGCCAGGAGCCGGCAGGGCGATCGCCGGAATCCCTGGATTCCTTGCCCCGCAGGCGGATGGATACGCGCCCCCCTCCTGCCGTTTCCCTCCAGCACGGAAATGAACGATCCGCCCCCAGCCCCTCGCATCTCTCCTGGTGAAGCAACTGCCCTGTTCCCCCTCCCCAATCGGAGCAAGGCAGCAGCCGCCCACGCGCCCTCACGGCTGCCGGCGTCGGGGCTCTTGCTTCCATCAGGCTAATGCCAGCCAACAGCTGGACGGGCGCACGGACCAGCAGGCAGGCAGGCAGGCAGGCACGCCCCGCCCCCGCCCCCGGCTGCAACGTTCCCGCACGGATTCCCCCCCCCCCGCTGTCAAGGAGTCCCCGAGAGGCTCGCCCTTTGATGTAGCTCGCCCCCGTTTTCCTGCGGTCCTGCCTCCCGGTGCCCCAGGGAGCCACTAACCGGCCGTCGGAAGCGGGCACGAGCCTGCGCAGCCTCCAGCTGACGGGCAGGGGCTCCCCGCGCGGCACATTCTCAGACCCAGTGCCAGGCCCGGCGGGCGCCTCGCGGCGAGGGGCGGGGCAGCTGCGCGTGTGAGATTGCAGCCCCTCCCCGCCGCGGGCCACCGCCAATTCACCCCCCGTTCCCCGAGCTCCCCGCCCCGCCTTACGCGCCAAGGCCACGGCCCCAGGCAGCCACACAAGCCGTCTCGCGGGGCGGGGGCCGCTGCTCGGCGCAAGGACTGCCGCGTATGGCCTGACATCGCGCCCTCCCGCGTGGCCCCTCGGCTTCTCTTCTCTCGCCTCGCCTCGCCTCCAGCTGGGCCTCGGCTGGAAGCCACAGCCCGCCGGACGCCGCCACTCGAGTCTCTCGTCGTTCCACACCGCCTTCCACGGGCTTATGGAAAGCATCTCTGTCCCGCCCGATCGCGGAGGCCCAGCGGCGATGGCAACGTTCGCAGTTCGGCAGGGAACACATGAAACACGGAGAGAAAGGCTAAGCACGGCTAGTGCACAACACCCGACCGAACAACGGAAGCCAGTAACTCACAAGCCCAAGAGCGGCCCACCGCTCCCGGACTTTGGCGGACCGGGGAGCCGCCGTCGAGGGGATGTGGAGAGCCTGCTCCGAAGTCTCGAGAGCAGACAAGACCGAAGGAAGCCGATGGCGCAGGAAGAGGGGGCTACTTGGGCGCAGCACCTGGGCCGACCCCGGGTTGGGGTGGAGGCCAGTAAGCCTCGGCCGAGGAGCAGCGTAAGGGAATGAATGCCCCGCCCAGCGCTACTGGAGAGCCAAGGGGGTGTAGTGGTTAGACTGCTGGGCTGGGACTCGCGAGACACGTGTTCCAGAGTCCCCTCGGCCATGAAACTCACTGGGTAACTTTGGGCCAGTCACTGACTTTCAACCTAACCTACCTTACAGGGTTCTTGTTCGGATAAAATAGAGGGGAGGGGGCCATGTGTTCCTTGCAAGAGGAAAAAAGTGGGATATAAACGTAGTAGTAGTAAAATAATAACAACAGCAAGAACAACAACAACAACGGCCCTCAACTCCATTCCTCTTGTCGCAAGGTCTTACAAGGGCCTAGGCCAGGCAAGTTTAGTTAGCAAGCCACGCGGGGAAAGGCTGTCAGGGGGCTGGATGGTCTTGTACGCCTCTTCCAACTCTTCTATGATTCTAGTCCTCTTTTCCTAGAATCTGGCTGGCCCTGGAGTGGGGGGGCAAGCGAGGAGGACCGCCTGCCCCCTTTGGAACCTGCTGTTGCCTCGGTCCCGTTTCGCTCCTAAAACGCGCATCTCTCGCCCTTCCTGCTTTCTGGACGGAGGAGGGGCCTGCTGCTGCTACGCTTTGGCGGGGACTAGTGGCGGAGTGGGAGGGGGTTTATTTCGTCGAGGCTCTACCATTCTTCTCGCCTCCACCCCCCCCCCCCCAAGGCGCACAGGACAGCGAGGCGGGGGGAGGCTTCGCACTCCTCTCTCCGGAGTCGCTCAAGGGAGAGGAGCTCATTGTGGGCGGGAGTTGATCAACCAGGGGACTCGTTTCAGCCAGCCACGGGCCTAGAACTCAACCACCAAGAACCACGAGGGTCCCAGTAGAGAAGACAGTGCTCCTGAGCGTGTGCAGAGAGCCAGCACCGTCTGGGTTCAGCCCTCGCAGCCAGGAGCTCCCGTTAAAAACGCGGAGGGCACCGTGAGATGGCCCAAAGAGAAATGCTGCTACCCCAGTAGCGCAAGAGCGCCCTGCAGCCGCGCGACGCGAAAGATTCCGGGTTCTGCAGAGCTCTTCCCCAGGGAAGATGAGCATCCCCGCCAGTGGCCCGGCCGGGCTGGGCTAGACTGCGCTGCTGCGCCCAGGGAAGCGGCCTTATGCCGGTCAGACCCCCCTGGTCCCTCCAGCTCAAAGTCGTCTCTGACTGGACGCGGCTTTCGGGACTGCAGGCGGAGAAGCGCCGGGCTTTATCTGCCCCAGCTGGACGAAGCCGCTTCGCAGGCCCGCCCCAAGCAGCCGCCGCCTGCCTCTTGTCACTCCTCTCCCGGGGGAAAAGGCTCTGCTGCCCCCCCGTCCAATTTTCCGCTTGATTAGCCCCGTTGCTGTTTCCTGACACTCTCCGCTGTTGGCATTAATTTCCTTTAAGTGGTGATTAATTACTCTTTCTCTCCTGCGCCCCGTCTCCTCCCCTCCCACCACCAGTTATTTGCATATTAATCAAATTCTGCTTGATGGCCTGACAGACGACAAGGGGCGGCGGGCAGCCCCGGCCCCTCACCTGGGGGAACTGCGGCAGAAAGAGGCGGGCGGGGAGGCAGCCTCCGCGGCCCTCCGTCGGCGCCCGCGAGCCGGGCGCCCCGCCCCGGGATCCGGGCCGGGCCGGGCCGCCCTCCGCCGGCGCCAGAGGCGGTCGCCGCCAGCGCCGCCGCCCCGGGGCGGGGAGGGACGGCGCGCGTCCCGCCCGCCTTCACGCCCTCGAGCAGGAGGCGCCCGGCCCGCAGGCCCGCCGAGGCCCCGAGCGAGGCGCGCCGCAGACGCGAGGCGGCGGGGGCCGAGGGGGCCCGGGCCAGGGCGAGCACGCCCGTGAGAGGCGGCGGAGCAGCACGAGCAGGCGGGGAGACGGAGCGCCCGAGAGCGAGTCGCCGCTGCCGGGGCCCCGCCCCAAAGGGGGCCGGCCGCTGCCGCCCTCGCCGGGCGAGCGCCTGGCGGGCCGCGCGGCGGGCGGCGTCCTCCGGCGGCCCCTCGAGCCGGGCGCGGGGGCAGCAGGGGCCCGCCCGTCGCAGGCGCCAAGCAGCCCAAAGGCTCCCCCGCCCGCGGCAGGCCCCGCCCCGCCCCGCTTTCGCTGCCGCCGGCGCCGCGCCCCGTCTGCCTCCCCGGCTGAGGCCTGCGGGCGCCCGGCGCTCCCAAGCGGGCCCCTGCCGCCAGCAGTACGGGCCCCGGGGCGCTTGGCGGAGAGTCGGCTGCAAAGCATGCTGGGGAGCGCAGTCCTTCGGCGCCGCGCAAGGCCCTCCGGCGCCCGCCTCCCGGCTGCAGAGTCGCTCTCGCTCGCCCCCTGCTGCCCGCCCGGGGCTGCCCGCGCGCAGGCTCCACGCACCCGTGTTTCCCATCACGCCTGGAGCTGCTGCCAAGACCGGGGGGCGGGGGCACACGAGCAGGAGGCAAGCCCCCCCTTTAAACAAACCATTGGCCTCTGAGCACATGTAGAGTGCATTTCCGTTAGGAAGAAGACACCTGATGCAGCCTCTGCATTCGCGGGCCGCCTGCTGGGGCATCGCAGCCGCAGTGGGAGCAGACGACGAGGCCTTCTGCGAGGTGAGCTCGCCCCCTGCAGCCCGAGGATGGAACTCCTTGGTGCAGGGCCTCATCCTGCTGTTCATGACGAGCTCCGAAGTGCAGGATCTTCTCCTGATGGATTGAAGGCCCTGTTCCTCCCCGCCCCCCCGGGCCACACTGTACCACTGCCTCGGCCCACTCCCCTCCCTGCCCTCAGCTTGTGTCTGCAGTTGCTCCCCCTCCCCTGTGAAAATAGTGAAAGCTCTGTAAGACATTCAAGGCGTTCAAGACAAGGCTGGACAGCCACCTGTCAGAGATGCTCTGACTTGGGATTCCTGCACTGAGCAGGGGGCTGGGCTCGATGGTCCTGTAGGCCCCTTCGGACCCAACTGTTCTATGGTTCTATGATTCTAAGACAGGACAGCAAGACATATCAGGACTCAAACTCCTAAACACTAATTGCTACAGGGACTGCACAACTCCTGGACCCAGCTTAAATAGAGATTAAGTGGAACACAATGGCCAAAATGTCAGGTAAATAAACCCAAAGCAAATAGCCCCACATGTGTAGCACAAAATGGCATCTTCAGCAACCAGAAATAATTGGACTAGTAATCACAGCAATGTGAATTCTGGCAGAAATAAATTATCTGGCACAGTCCATTTGACTTCAAAAGAGGATTATTTTTCTGCCAAAATGCAGGGACTGGTAAAAAGGAAGCTGAAAGGACAAGTCAAGAAAATAAAGTATCTCCAGAATGATTGAGAGTTACTCAAAACTACAATAATAGAAGCTCAGCTAGAACATATACCACAAGTGAAGGAAGCTATTAACAGAAAAGAAGGCATCCTTCAGAAACTGGACATCTTGCCCAGGCGAGGAGAACAAAAATGAACACGAACTTGCGCAAAGGAAATACAAGCAGACATTAAGAACGCGAGAGCCCTGCTGGGTCAGACCCAGGGGCCATCCAGTCCAGCATTCTGCTTACACAGTGGCCAGCCAGCTGTCGACAGGGAGACCTACAAGTAGGGCACGAGTGCGACAGCACCCTCCCACCCAGGTTCCCCAGCAAAGGACAAAAAAAAGTATTTTGAGGAGCATATCATTAAGAACATGGAGACCAACAATAATTATGTAGAAGCACAAAAACAGCTAGGGAGGTGGTCGGAGCATTGGATGATGGGGAGTTAAAGCGCTAAAGGCAGATAAGGAGACTGCAGAGAAGGTGAATGCATTCTTTGTGTCTGTCTTCACTGCAGAAGACATAGGATAGAAACTTGTGCCTGAACTGATATTTTCGGAGTCCAAGGAAGTGAGGCAAATAGTGGTGAGAGAGGATTCACCACTATTTTTAGAATTTATTAATAAAATGAAAAAAAATCACTGGGTCCAGATGGTATCCATCTGAGAGTTCTTACACAACTCAAAAGTGAAATTGCTGATCTTCTAACAAAACTATGCGACGTGCCCCTAAAATTGGCCTCTGTACCATGAGGACTGGAAAGTAGCCAATGTAATGTCAATTTTGAAAAAAGGATCCAGGAAATTACAGGCCAGTTAGCTTAACATCAATCCTGGGTAAACTGATGGAAAGCATTATTAATGATCAAGCATATAGAAAAACATGTCCTGCTGAAGGAGGCTTAACATGGCTTCTGCAAAGATAAGTCCTGTCTCACTAACATTTTATTAGAGTTATTTGAATGTCAACAAGCATATGGAGTGGGTTTATCCTATAGACATTGTGTATAAAAGGCTTTTGGGAAAAGTCCCTCACCAAATTGCACAATCCCTGATCTAGCTTATCTTGCAGTCTCACCTCACCCCTTTTCTGAATCTGTGAAGAAAATGGATAGATTGTTTCCCACTCTCACAATACTGGTCCCCAGGGTGATACAGTGAGCGATTTAGGACAGAGAAAAGGAAGTCCTTCTTTACACAGTGCAAAGTCAAGCTGTGGAACTTGCTACCACAAGAGGTAGCGATGGCCACCTATTTGGATGGCTTTAGAAGAGGATAAGACAAAATAATGGAGAGACTAGTCACGAGGGCAGTATAGTACCTCCTGTGCTGAAGGCAGGATGCCTTGGTACATCAATCTCTGGGGGGGACAAGTGGGAGTGGGCTGTTGTGCTCCTGTCCTGGTTGTGGGCTTCCCATTGGGTAGTCTGGTTGGCCACTGTGTGAACAGAATGCTGGACTAGAAAGGCCTATGGTCTGACCCAGCTTCAGGGTGTTTCTTATATTTGTCCTATCAGCAAAGAATGCACTCCAACAGATGAAGTACCAAAAGAACAACAGACGTGTCATGAAGGATGCTGGGAATGGGGCTTGTGGAGGGCACATGCTCAAGAAGAAAATGGCTTTCAGGAAAGAGACGGTTAGTGAAAAGCTGATGGTACAGGAGGCAAACAATCCCAGTTTTTTTAAAGCCCAAGAGATTAGGCCTCAATTGATTTATTCATATTTTAAATGTCATGAGATGAGCAACCATCCCATGCATCTCAAAGAGAAATTAAGCTCTGCTGTATCCTCTTGGAGGTACAGCCGTTCCTTGTATTTGCCACTTCCAAAAGCAACCACCTGCTTTCTCCAAGGGAAGGGCTCTAGTTAGAAATAAAGGAAGAGGAAATAATTCCTAAGACCCTTAAGTAAAAGGAAGCCCAGCAACATCTTAAAGAGTCTTTGCTTGAAGGTCCTGAAGTTTTGGCTTACTGGCCTGGTTAAACAAGGCTGCAGTGTTAACACTGAATAGCATAAAGAGGGTTTGATTTGGTCACTCTCTCCAGGAAGCAATCTGGTTCAGTAAAACAGACAGACAGCTGGTTGTAGGAGACAGGCTTTAGGCACGTTGGGGCAAAAAATCCCAACTTCAAGTAAAACCTGATGGGATCCGAGTTAGTGGTGACCAACCAAAAAAGAGATCCTGTGGTTGTGGTGGACAGCTTGATGAAAATGTCAACCCAGCATGTGGCTATGGCATAAAAGGCAAACTGTGTTAGGCATAATTAGAAAATGAATTGAGAATAAAACTGCCTATATCATACTGCCTTTATACAAATCTATAGCGTGACCACACCTGGAATACTGTGTCCAGTTCTGGTCACCACACTGAAAAAAGGATATTGTAGAGCTGGAAAAGGTGCAGAAAAGGGCAACTAAAATGATCAAGGAGCTGGAGCATCTCCCCATGAGAGGTTACAACAGCTGGGATTGTTTAGCTTGGGGAAAAGGAGGGCAAGGGGAGACATGAGAGAAATGTACAAAATTACACATAGTATGGAAATTGTGGATAGGGAGATATTTTTCTCCCTCTTCCAAAATACTACAACCTGGGGTCATCCCATGAAGCTGATTGGTGGGGGATTCAGGAGAGATTAAAAGTTCTTCATACAGTGCAGAGTTTAACTATGGAATTTGCTACCACAGGACATAGTGATGGCCACCAGTTTGGATGGCTTTAAAAGGGGGTTGGACAAATTCCTGGAGGAAAATGCTCCCAATGGCTACTAGTCCTGATGGCTCTGTGCTACCTTCAGTACCAGAGCCAGTGAGCCTATGTACACCAGTTGTTGGGGAATGTGGGTGGGAGGGTGGTGCTGCGCTTGTGTCCTACTTATGGGTTCCTAGTCTAGATGGACCCTTGGTCTGATCCAGCATCAGGGCTCTTCTGACGTTCTTATGGTGATGTAGCTGCAGAGCCTGGTTCCAAGCTGTTTAGAAGCTAGTGTTGGCTCTGTCCTAAAATACACTGGCCACGCACAAACACACACACGAACACCCTGCCAGAAAGCCCAGATATTAGGGAGACGCCCCGGCACAATTGTCCCTGAGCACGAACAGTGCAGGGCTCCTGCCCTTTCAATCTGGCTGCTTCCAGAGGAGGAAGACTCCGCTCCTCAGCCTGTGACAGTTGTAGGACCTGCTCTGCAGCAGGAAGGACACCCAAATATACCGGCACCCTTCTCCCACCCCCAGGAGAAAAAGGTCCCCACACTGCCACCACTGTGGGCAAGCCCTGGAAACCAGGCTGCTGCTCCACTGCCCTGTGGTACCCGGGCTGCTGGCCTGCCCCACCAGCTGTGGCAGCCTCCCCAAGGAATGCAAGCAATTCTGCCCCCAGGGGAAACACGGGCCCTGGCAACTTCAGAGGCCCCTGGGATGTTTGCATTTCCCCAGCTGCCTGGAATTCTTGCCCTGGGAACGGAAATCGATAGATACCTGAAACAGAGCCCCATGAAATTGGCGGTGGGAAAAGCAGGACACATGCAGTAGAGGCGGCAGCGGCAGCTGCCAGGTCAGGCAGCTTCCCACCCTCTCCCACAGCCAGGAGCATCAGACTGAGAACTCACAACTGTGGGATTTCTACTTCACAGCCCAGCTGGGGTATAAATGACTCCCTAGAAGGGCAGTTGCGTGCGTTGCTCTGTCAGTAAACCTCTGGCAACGTGTGGGTTTATGGATGTCCCAGGCATCTGCCAGGGGAAGTATAGCCAGGAGCCAGTTGGACCCCATGCAATGTATGCGTGCTGGGGCAGGGGGAAGAGATTCCTAAGCCCCTCCAGCCACCATGGCTGTGCTTGGGCACTTGCCCTGAGCAAATGTTCCCACTGTGTTTGCTGTGAAAGATGGTCACTGAGGAAGCACCAGCACTACCCTCAGCAATGTATTTTTAGGCCCAATGGTGTGCGAGGTGCTGTACAGAAAAACTTACCATAGACACAAGGCAAAGAGAGGCTAAGTGTCAGGAGACGGAGTTGGCTGTGGAGAATAAGAATAGCTGACTCAGGGGCAACTTTGCTAGACAGAAAGAGCTTAGTCAGAGAGACAGAGGCCTCTTTCATAGCAGGAGCAGAAGGTGGCGAGCAGCCAAGCAGGGAAATTCAAATTTAGGACACAAAGAAGAAAATATAATGAAGAGCCATACACATGAGGACAGAAATCCTGTAGCTGATGGCAGATGACTGATGTGATCATAGCAAAAGAAGTGACGAGATTATCAGAGCACAGGGAAGGAGCTCAGCAGAAGGTGCAGAAAAGAGAAAGCAGAACTTGGGAGATGTCAAAAAGGAAGAAGTGAAAGATTCAGAGCATGTCTAAAATGTGGGCACAAAGGAGGTAAAACCACCTCCAGGGTTATGGGCTCCCAAGGCAAGGGAGGAAGACATCACACTGAGCAGGGGTGGGACTAGATAATCTCTGAGGCACCCTCCAACTCTGTCATTCTATGAAAAGCAGCCTTCCCCAACTTGGGCCATGCTTGGCGTTGTGGCCCAACGCATCCAGGGGGCCTCAGATGAGCTGGGGAACGCTGGCAAAGAGTCACCAAAGGAGGGAGGCCTTGTTGGAGCTGGAGGAATGCCGACAGACCTTGACACCCTGCCTCAGGCTTGCTCCGTTCTGGTCATGGCAGGATTAGCACCGCTCAGCCCCAGAGGTGAATCTCCAGATGGCTGGGATTGGGGGGGGGGGGGGAGAGAAGATGAGTAGAGCAGCCTTTTCCAAAAGTTTATTGTGAACAGTGGAAAAATGAGGCGACAGCCCCAATCCCTGAACTGACTGAGCAGGCCCCCCACTGCCTACTCAGCCCTATGTACAAGGAACGCTCCGAGTCAGCCATCCAGAGGTCAGAAGCACTTCCTCGAAACGCTCAAGCGAAGATCACAGCCACAACACCACACGCACGCACGCCCCTTCCCCGTTCTGGACAAGACCAACTCGGGGGGCCTTTGTGGAGGTCACGGCTCCAAAGCAACGGCCAGGAGCTCCCCTTTTAATGGGGTGGGAGGCCTGCTGAGCCCCCAGAGGCAGTGGGGAGGAGCAGCCTGTCCTACAGCACAGCAGCCTGCTCTGCTGTAAAATGCTGCAAGGGCATCGCTTCACCCATGGGAGGGGGTGGGGGGAGACCTCTGCCTGCTGGGGAGGAGCCTGGCAGCCAAGCAGAGGCATTTGTTTCTCTGATTTCCTGTCCCAGACCCACATCTCGCTGTGCGCCTGCACGTAAGCGGAAGAGCAGCAGAGCTGCTGCGCGGCCTAGTCCTGCTCCAAGGCAAGAGCGCTCCTCACACAGCTCTTGGAGGGTGGCTGGCAAAGCCATGGAGGCCATGGCCCCAACTCCCACAATCCAGCATGCGTTGAGGTCCGCCTTGGTGGCTCCCATGGCCCCCCAAGCCTGCAAAGGGCCCCATCTCTCCCCCAGCAGCCCCCCCTCCCCCACGCAGGACACACTGGACAGCCCTGCCCATGAAGTCCAGCATCTCCCTCCACAGAAAGTTCAGCTTGAATCTTGCATCTTGCTTCTCATCCAAGGATGTTCACCATTAGGGGAGCTGTCCAAGACTGTGGAGCCAGGAACCACCCAGGAAAGTGGAGGGTGCATGGACGGGCTCCCTGGAAGAGGAGGAGGAGGAGGAAAAAACACACAGAACATGGCTTTCTGGGACTCACTGACAAGTTTCTGCTCAGCCTCCTCCATGAACCCTCTCCAGCCTCATGAGCCTCCTCAGTTCTGCCCCTCCTGCCTTTAGAAAAATACAGCCCTCTCCCCTACACCACAGCACACTGACTGGAGGTGGTGGTCATGGCAGGATGTCCTGCCACTGGTGGTGCCCATCACCCATTCCAGGCCCATGTAGGTCAGAGCCACTGGAGAAGAGACAATATCCGCTCTCCTCAATTCTCCCACCCCCAAACAGCCTTGAATTCTTCACGCTCTGCAATGAGCGCGCGTGCACACGCGTACCCCTGCCCACCTACCACTTTGGAGATGGCTGGGTGCTAGGGGGGGCCTTGGTGGGGGGCGGAGTGGCGTGCACAGGGTGCTTCAGCTGCAGCAGGAGTTTGCTTCCTTCCACTTCAACACCCTGGAAGGAAACACAAAACAGACCCCTTATGTACACGACAAGGCAACGGCCCAGCCATCTTCATCTCCCACCACCAACAGAGTGTAACCAATAACGTAAGCTCCAGGGACCCTCCAGTCCAGCTTCCCACTTGCCACAGTGGCCAACGAGACCCTCTGGGAAGCCCACAGGCTTGGCTTGAAGGCAACAGCCCCTGCCCTTGCCTCAGTCTCGAGTATCACATGCTCAGGCAGGTCAAAGTGACCCCTGAACACGGAGGTGCCATACAACCACCATTATTGGTAGCCCTGGACAAGAACTTCTTCCTGGTTAGTCATCACCAGCCCCAATCTGCATCACTCTATATAGACACACACACAAGAACACACAGAGAGATTTGCCAAAGCGCACAACCTTAAATAATGTCAGTAATTATAATTGAAAGACATCAGGGCACTGTACAAAACAAGACACCCCCCGCAAGGGCATGGAACTCTAACATACAGTAAAACCCAAACAGAATACAGTCTGAATGAAAGCTATCATCTGGTGTCCTCTGCAAATGTGGCCATTGCATGGCCGCCTCAGCCCACCGAGGAGTTCAGAGTCCTCTCAGGCTGCTGCTCACGGAACTGATGCAGAGCTGTCCAGGACTCTGGGCTAACCAGCCATTCCAGAACCAGCGCTTTGGACTCTGCATCTGGAAAGGACCTTCACACAGTCCCTGTAACACTCTTAACACTTTCTAAAACTCTCCAGTAAGGGAGATGCTGAAGCTGTAGTAGTTCAAATTAGGAAAAGGAGCAACGCCCCAGCCATCCCCTCTCAGAAGTCTTTCCTAGACTGAGAGAGACATGTCCTCACTCAACATGTCAGGCTTCTCACCCAAGGAGGAAGCCCCCGCATTTATTCTGAACATTGCTTGAGGTAAAGTATTAGGGGTAATCCAAGTACAAAGCCTCTGGAGATCATAACGGAGGTCCACATGCTTCCCCTCTGCAAGCATCTTGTTTATAACCAGGAGACAGATTTCATCTGACAGCAGCAGCCTTGGGTCCAGCACTCTAGTCAAGTAACAGGAGGATGCGGAACCACTCACAAAATATGGATGATGTTACATCTCTGCAGCCTGTAAATGAGCTGAAGCCCAATCACATAGGATCCAGGCAAGGACCCTTAATTGAGGTTGATCTGCATTATGCTTGAAGCCTGCTGCGTCTCCCAGCATCAACACCGGACTCGGCACAGAAGGGCAGATGGATGGAAGGGCTTCTCACCTGCAACGCTGCATAGGCTGCCTCAGCTGCTTCCTTGCGTGAGTAGTTGACAAAGGCACAGAACTTCCGAGGGAGTCGGCGGATGGAATCGATGGGCCCAAACCTGTACCCCGAGAAGAGTCAGCATCACAGGACCATGAAATCTGCCACACCTCAAGCTCCAGAGCTCTTTTTGGCACGTGAGAAACGGGTCCCTCCCTTGTGATGACCCACCCACCTCCCATTTTTGGTACCTGGAGAGCATCTGGATAGCTGAGCAAAACAGAGAGAGGAAGGGAGGAGAGGGGGCTTACCACTCTTCACATCACCAGAGCAGAAACAGGGAACACTTACGCCTGGAAGTACCGGAGCAGAACCTCCTCGGTGATCTTTGGTGTGAGGTTCCCCACCCACACAGCAAAACGCTCCCTGCAGTGGAGCACACTGGTCACCCACAGGAAATAAGGGCGAAGCCAGAGGGACCCAGGCATCGCCCTTTGCAGGCCCACATCCTTGTGACCCTCCTTCTGCCCTGCCCACATTTTCCAGGCACGACTTGCTTCACACTGCCAGGGCTCCTTCCAATCGGCCTATGTGTCCCTGCAGGGCAAGTGATTCAGCAGCCACGGTGACGGAGCTATGCCATTCAGCTGCTGTGATGGAGCCCACAGCAGTCTACAGAGTGCAGCCCACAACAGAAAGCAGTGTGGGCAAGACTGCTTGGGCAACTGGGCCATGGCCCAACCCAGCAGTGGGGGACAGTTTTCAGCCTGAGGGCCACATTTCCCTGGGGGGAACCCTCCAGGGGCCACATTGCCAGAAGTGGCTGGGGCCAAAATCCAAAACGAGCCAGCCAGAGCAATATGTCCACTCTCTGCTTCTCATGCTGTGTTCCCACTCTGTGCACTGTGAAAGGAGCCCCATACCCAGCAAAGAGGCACTGCGGCAAGCAGGGGATGCAGCAAGCAGGATGTGATCACCCCAAGCCCTCCATAGCCTTGCTTCCCCCACTTTTTAGCAGTTTCCTTGGATTAGCTGAGTAGGCAAGGGTGGAACCTAATCTCCCTCACCACATCTCCCCTGCTCCTCAGCTGACCTAGGCGAACAACTGAGAAGCGGGGAAAGTGGGGGATGTGGAGGGAGAGGCGGGGGTTCGGGGGTTAGGGAAAGACCGGGCAGGCTGCATCCAGCCCATCCCAGGTCTAAACAAAGGCACTGGCTGCTCGAGCTAATGCCAGTTGTGCTAATGGGGGAGAGAAAGGAATGGAGAGGGGGGTGAAGAGAGAAGGCAACAGTAAGTAGAGAAGGAACTAGTGGACTGATACAGGGGAGTCGTGGACACTGCTTGGGGCCAGGAAGTGTAGTTTGGGGCTTCTCTCATGTATTTTTAAGAAGATGCTACTTAAGTACTGGTTCATATTCTAGAGAAAGTGGCCCTCAAGTGTTTGCTGCAAGCCCAGCCTTTCCAGACTGCTCATCTGCCAGCCTGAGATCTGGGTGCCCCTATGAACTCAGCTGCTCCCCGGACCCACACGCTTCCCCACCACTCACCTGCCTGGGGCATGTGCAGCAGAAGGCACCAGCGCCTTGCCCTGCGAGCTGGTGACAGCAACTGATGCTAGATGCCCTCCTTCTGGGGCACTGCGGCTTGTGAAAGGCCGCCCACCTTGCCGGCAAGGAAGAAGAGACCAGCGCATTAGGGGCAAGGGACCTTTGGCCCCACCACTCACGTCTCTGCTCTCCAGTCCCTTGTCTGCTCAGTGACATGCTGCAGGCTCCCCAGCACAGCCCCAGCAAGCGCAGACCAAACCAGGAACTGTCCCTTCCCACAGGGAGAGAGCCCTCTTACCAGGCAGAGGTAGCTGGGCTTCTCTGGTCAGGACATTCCACTCTGGAGGATAGCGGCTGAAGGTATTCTCCTGTCACACGAAGGGAAGAGTTGCCATCAGGGGCCCACGCACTGCCTTGGGGCAGAGATCCAGCAGAAAGGGCTGCAGAACAAGCGTCGGTGGACCTGGAGCTACGTGGGCCGGGGACAGAGTGGCTCTGCATCTTCAGAGCCACGCCCAAGCTCAGGGCAAGTGGGCACAGCCGAAATGGAGCTGGTGCTCAGAGCAATGGGGGCTTGGTGCAGCCACACCCCAGCAGGACACGACAGCCCCAGCATGCCCACAGCAGGACTCCCAGTGGGGTTCCGATTCTCAGAGACAGTTAGGAGAGGGGCAGCCTATCTGCCTCTCCCCTGCTTCCTCCTTTCCTCACGTGATTTCTCTCAGCTGATCGGGCATTCTCCCTACACTGAGCCCAACAGCCTCACACTCTCAGGGCCCAGGTGCCTGCCCCATGCCACCCAGGATTGTTGAGGAGCCACAACCCAGAGAACAGACAACCTCCTCTCAAGGTACAGCTGCCCAGCTTCTGTCCTGCTCACCAGCAGACACTGGACTTGGCACTTCTTCAGCTGGACGGCAGCATCGCCACGAAAATCATCTAGTTGCAGGAGCTCCTCAAAGGTTCTTGCAGCCTCCACGTACCGCTGGGGGTTGGGGAGGAGGCGAAGACATCACTCACTGCTCTGCCCCTCCATGGATATGGAACACCACCACCACTGATCCACGGGCTCCTCCTGCTCAAGAGGGAGGAGCCCCTACACGTCACACATCCTTCCCATACCTTGAGGCCCATCAGGGCCTTGCCTTGGCGGAAGAGGCCTTTGGGCCAGCCAGGTTGCAGGCTGAGGGCAAGCTGAGCATCACACAGGGCCTCCGTGCAACACTGCAGCCTCTCATAGCAGAAGGAGCGATTCCCAAAGAACCTGGGAGGGGAGAAGAGAGGCCAGGAATCAACACTCCTCTTCAAGGCCCTGCTTTTAAGGTTCACTTACGGCAGCAGGCCTTACCAGAAGCTAAGCAATGGGCAGCCACAGCAGGGTCAAGATGCAGAAGCAGCTTTTCTATAGGATCAGTTTAGTAGTGCAGGTAAGAAAAATGGCTCTCCAGACTCTGTACCTGGATGTGCCTCTTACTGCGCTACTCATGGGCAGTCCCTCCCTGCACAGAAGGGCAAAGACCCTTGGCAACAGCTGCTGTGCCTACACAAATGGGAGATGACCTCCAAGTGAGCAGAAAATAGGTGCCTTTCTAATGGAGAAAAGCTCTAGTGAGAGAACGCCTGTTTTATTCTCCCCTGCTTCATTTAAAATCAAGCCTGCTGGCAACAATACAGCAACACAGCAACAAAGCCAACTTTCAAGAACATGAGATCATCAAATAATGCAAGACTACATGAAGAGAATGGCTTGACAAGGCTTGCCAGAACGAGCAGGCTCAGAAGAGGGCTCCTCAGAGGGATGCTTAGGTGTTGGACCACCCCTGAACAAGTCCCACCCTGTAGCCTCAGAGAGCACGAGCGTGATGGGAGACGTGAGGCACAGATGTGGAAGACCTGGGGTAGATTCACTGCATCCCTAGGCAAGTCACCCTCCAACTAACATACCCCACAAGACTGTTGCAAGACTGAAAGGCTACTCTGCGAAAGGAGGGTTGGACAGTAAACCAAACCCTCATCAAAGGGAGAACAGGGTTAGTACAGCGCAAGAAGGCTCCGCACCAGCACCTGACTCTGGGCCCAGAAAATGACAAAAAAGCTGATCCTGGGGTAGACTGCTGGACACTTGAATGCCATGGTGAGAGAGCAGGGGCAGGGATGGGACCAGAAGTACCTCCTATCTACATTAAGCTTTGGTTTGTTCACCTTCATCCAGTAGTGGGCTCTCCCACACTGGAGGCATTCAAGATGAGGGTGGACAGCCATCTGTTGGGGATGCTCTGACTTGGATTCCTGCATTGAGCAGGGGGCTGGACTTGATAGTCTTGAAGGCCCCTTCCAACCCTACTATTCTATGATTCCAAAACCACTGCCAGATACTGACTTAAGACTTTCACTGCCTCCTTGGAATCCGAAGATGGAAACAACAGACAGAGCCAGGTATCCACATACTGATGGAAACCTAGCCCCGATCTCCAGAAGACCACCCCCACCCCCAGTGGCTTCACACAGACCTTAAATAGCATGGAAGGCCACATGGGACTTCGCGGCACCCTCTAGGCCAAAGAGCAGTCTAGCACCACCACCTGGAACCAATTCCACCATCCAACACAGTTCCTCACACAGTCCAATTCCAGCCAGGCAACCCAGAAGGAAACCATGACAGATGACATCAAAGGCCACTGAGGGATCCAGGAAAATCCAAAGGGTTGCACTCCCCATGTCCTCCTCCCAGGGTAGGTCATCCATCAAAACAACCACTGCAGTTTCAGTCTCAAAGCTGGACTAGAAGCCAGATCAGGTTGTATCTAAATAATCAGATTCTCCCAAGAAAGCCATGCATTCAAAACACTTTGCTGAGATACAGTAAATCTGAAATAGTTAATCAGCTGAATCAGGCAATGGTTTCTTTTTAGGAAGGGACTCACAACAGTTTCCTTAAGAGCCACTGGAACCACCTGTTCTCCAAGGGAGGCATTTACCACCCCCATGGCCCAATGAGTTAAGCCCTAACCTGCCATTCCAATCAGCCAGGATGGACCATGGCACACCTAATCTCTTCAAGCATCTTGTCCACATCCTCAGGTCACACAAATGGAGACGTAGCCTCTCACCACTCTGAACAGCTCTACTGGATGACACTCTTGGGTGTTGGCCACCACAGAGTAAACTCCAAAAGGAGTTTTTTCTTGAGGCCCAGTCAAATTCAGCCCAAATCTTTTGCCATGTGCACTCCAGCCATCATCCTATTCATTTCATTGCCTCCATCTCCTCCAAAACGATAGAGATGGCCTGACTCTATGGGATAAGAGATGATGTCTAACAGCAATCTTATCAATACCTGGAACATCTCTGCATTAGTCTCTAGAGATATCTGTAAGAAAATCTGCAAGGGACATCAGGAAACCACCCTGATCCGTATACTTGTAGGAGCAAGCTATTCTAATAGGTGCCCAGTTCTTGCTGAGGTCTGACACCATGCTATTAAATTTAACCAAGTAGAATAAATTAACAGTTGTAACCCCTGTACACATATGGGGGGGGGGGGGGATATTTCCAGCTTAGCTGGCTACTGTGACATTATGTGTACATACATTATGAGTTTGGGGTTACAGATGTGTATTCCTGTTATCTCTCTGTATTTTATGGTGAGTATACCTAGAGTGAGAGTGGGATGAGTGGCAAGAGGAATGGTGGATTTGCATACTGGAGATGACTGGCTGAGTGAGTGAAGGCGGGGTGAAGTCTGTGCGATATATAAGCTGTGTGCTGTGCTTGTGTGAGTCAGATAGGGCTTGTTAGGGAATAGATCAGAGAGAGAGAGAGAGGGTTGGTGAGAGATGGGATTTGTGTGGGGTCTGTGAAGAGATAAATTGTGAAGGGAGTCTGAAGACAGAAAGTGACTAGGATTGAGAGGATATACACAGACAGAAACTTTAAAGGTTAATGATTTACTGTTGAACATCTTAATGCTTTAATTAATAAAGATTTCTTTATTTTATAAAATCCTACGCCTTCTGCTCTTGGCTATGTAAGGGTAAAGTAATAAAGGGAATAATAAAGGTTACAGAATAAAGCCAGTGCGTCCTCACAGCTCAAGGACTGAGCAAAGGGTTGGACCTAAGCCTTAAGGTGCTAGTGGCAGCATTACTGGGGGCGGGGGGAGTGGGGGGGAGGCCTTAGTGAAAAGAAATTCTCACTGGGAATAGGAAGGAACGCCACAGCCACCAAGTAAGGAATACAGGGCCACTGGCATTCAAAGCCAAGGATGCTGCAGAGGACAGGAGGGAGAAAGGATGAGGTCAGGCCCTACCACCCACTCCTCGCCAAGTCTGACCTGTATTCCCGGGGATTCAACTTGATAGCCTCTGTGAACAGCAGCACAGCCTCTTGATACCGGCCCTGCTTTGCAGTTTCATTTCCACAATCTTGAGGGGCGTGCAGAGGATTATACAAAAAGAAAATCATATCACAGGCATGGAATGAAACTTTCTGAGAACCTGGATCAATGCTTTGCACTCTTAAGGCAAAGCAGTTCTGCCTCCAAAACCTTCCAGGGAGGGAGGGACCTACAACATCCCCAGTTCAACACTGCAGGACATGAGTCTCCCTTCATCCCTCCCGCAAACAGGATCCAGGAGAGCAGTTAGTCTGGTGGAAAGGGAGGAACCCAAACCAAGAGAACGGGTGGGGAGCGTCACCACTCTCCCATCTCACATGCCCACCTGCCAGCACCATACTCTGCTCCACAGGAGTCATCTGGAGCCCAGGCCTCAGTACCTGGAACAGGAAGCAGGGCATGGAATCAGGAGCTCCTAGAATTTTACTAGGGTGGACCCTGGGAAGGATTGCCTCAGTCTGTGGCCACCAAACAAGACCACCAGCATGGTGTGGAAAAAGTGGATAGAGAGAAGCTGAGAACATAAGTACAGTCATACAGGATCAGACCAAAGGCCCATCTAATCCAGCATTCTGTTGACACCATGGCCATGCAGATGCCTGTGGGAAGTCCACAAGTAAGACATGAGTGCAAGAACACCCTCCTGCTCATGTTCCCCAGCAACTGGTGAACATAGGCATGCTCCTATGATACTGATCCAGCATGTAGTCATCAGGACTAGTAGCCACCGAGAGCCTTATCCTTCTTGAATCTGCCCAATCCCCTTTTAAAGAAATCTAAATTGGTGGCTATCACTACATCTTTTGGTAGGAAATTCCATAGTTTAACTCTGCGCTGTGTGAAAAAGTCCTTTTATCTGTCCTGAATCTGCCAGCAAACAGCTTCATGGGATGACTCCTTTGGGTTCTAGTATGGAGACAGGGAGAAAAATGTCTCCCTATCCACTTTCTCCACACCATGCAGAACTTTGTATACCTCCATAATGTTTCCCCTCACTTGCCTTTTTCCTAAGCTAAACAGTCCCAGACGCCGTAACCTTTCCTCATGGGGGAGTTGCTTCAGCCCCTTGATCATTTTAGTTGCCCTTTGCTGCACTTTTTCCAACTCTACAATGTCCTTTTTTAGGTGCAGTGACCAGAACTGTATACAGTATTCCAAATGTGGTTCTATCATAGATTTGTATAAGGGCAGTATGATATTGGCAGTTTTGTTTTCAATTCCTTTCCTAATTATGCCTAACATGGAATTTGCTCTTTTCACATCAGCTGCACACTGGGTCAGCATTTTCATGGAGCTGTCCACATAGCCCCAAGATCTCTTTCTTGGGCAGTCACCACTACTCAGATTCCATCAGTATATATGCGAAACTGGGTGTCATTGCCCCAGTGTGAATTTCTCTCTCATAATGCTAGAACCTAGGGTCACCAAATGAAACTGAACTGGGGCAGGGGGGTGATTTATAACACATGGTTTGACTATAGAATTCACTACAAGATGCAGTGAGAGGCACTAATTTAGATGGTTTTAAAAGGAGTTTGGACAAATTCATGGAGAAGGCTGTCAATGGCTACTAGTCACTGTAGTTATATTTTTTCTGCAGGATGAGAGGCAGTATGTCTCTAAATACCAGTCCCTGGGGAACCTAACCGGGAGGGTGCACCCCAGTCCTGCTCGTGGGCTTCCCACTGGGATATCTGGTTGGCCACTGTGGGAAACAGGATGCTCAACTAGGTGGATCCTCTTTGCTCTGATCCAGCTGCAGGGCTCTTCTGATGCTCTTATGTACAACAGGGACAGATGAGGCAAGACTGAGTGCACCCTACATGACCCACAGCACAGCAGCCCCACCTCTTGCTTCACTTTCACTTCCGCCTCCTTCCCATCAGGCCTGGCCGTTTTCTCCTTCTTTGTTAGCAGCGGCTTCGTGCCCACCTTCAGGCGAGCTTTTGATACAAAGGTACTGGTCAGATCAAGCTCCTCCTGTGGATAAGAGATGTGAAAGAACAACTCTGCACTGCACCTGATCATCTTTGCCACCTTCCTAGGAAGCTTTCGCACCAAAAGAACAATTGCACAAAGGCCTGCTAGCAACATTGCATGAGAACCAAACATAAACCAGGCTGAAAAATAGGTTTCATAAGACACTTTGAGAAAGCTTTTTGTGGTGGGAAGTGACTCATACATTCAATAAATTCACCATCATAATTTACTTCAACCTCAACACTGATAAAAACAACAAACCGGTATGGACAAGTCAACGTTTTGTTGAAGGGAACAGCAAGAATGGAACCAAGCTGTCTGCATGAAACTTGAGCTGTCCTCAGGCTCCCCCCCCCCCACATTTATATTGCTTGGCTGAGCCTCCCTAGGCCACTTCCTCCTGCCTGCTTGGCCCAGCCCACACTTGGCAGAGCCCTGCACACTGCACAGCTCATGCTCACCTCCGTCTTCTCTTCCATATTCCTGCTGGGGCTCCTGCCTGGGGAGGCCTCGGTGGAGCTCCCCTCCGAGTCAGTGGGGCCAGGCTCCAATGCACTAGGAATGGCAGCCAAAGAGTACTGATCTTGCACGTCTCTGATGTATGAACATTTATCCTACAAAGTAAGGAGAGACATGACCTGCGAGGGGATCACAAAGCCAGCTGCCTCTTGGGAAAAACTGAGGACGATCTCAGTCCATGGCCAAACTGGGAATACAGCACAACCTTCCTCTGTGCCAACAATGTGATGTGGCTGCAAAAAAGGCCAATGCTCTTTTGGGCTGCATTAACAGAAGTACAGCTTCCAAATCCCAGGAAGTACTAGTTCCCCTCTACTCAGCACTGGTTACGCCTCATCTGGAGTACTGTGTCAGTACTTTAAGAAGAATGCAGACAAGCTGGAGAGGGTTCAGAGGAGGGCAGCAAAGATGATCGGGGCTGGGAACAAAGCCCTATGAAGAGAGACTGAAAGAACTGGGCATGTTTAGCCTTGAGAAGAGAAGACTGAGGGGAGATAGGATAGCGCTCTTCAAGTCCTTGAAAGGTTGTCACAGAGCGGAAGGCCAGGATCTCTTCTCGCTCATCCCAGAGTGCAGGACAAGGAATAATGGGCTCAAGTTACAGGAAGCCAGATTCCAGCTGAACATCAGGAAAAACTTCCTGTCAGAGCAATACGACAATGGAACCAATTGCCTAGGGAGGTGGTGGGCTCTCCCACACTGGAGGCATTCAAGACGAGGCTGGACAGCCATCTGTCAGGGATGCTTTGACTTGGATTCCTGCATTGAGTAGGGGGTTGGACTCGATAGTCTTATAGGCCCCTTCCAACCCTACTATTCTATGATTCTATGCTATGCCTCTGGCCATCCAGGGCCAACTTTTGGAGCACCCTGCCCAACACAAGTTACTATCGTAAAAAGACTCCACTGACAATGGAAGATTTTGCCAGTCTGGAAATGGCATGAAGAGCCTGGCAAGAGGCTCTACCCATGACCCAAGGCAGACCACCCCCACCTGTGCACATGGTCACTCACTGCCTCGCTCTTTGCCTTTAACTCCTGGTCACGTTTCTCCTGCCTCTTCCGGTCCTTCTGCCTCTGGAGAATAAGAAAGCATCAAGCTCACCAGAGCCACTGAGTCACAACAACAGCCTTTTTATTTCATTAATTTAAAATTCTTTATAGCCTTTCCCAGGAGATTCTGCCACACCACACACAAACCCATTGTACAGAGAGCATTACCCTCTTCTTCATCCTCTTCTTCTCAGCCTTCTTCTTGATGCGCTCCTCTTCTGCAACCAACTCTTCTGCATTCTTCTCCGCTTCCTGAGAGAGTGCACACCTGTGAGCCCCTCCTCATGCCAAGCAGGCACAGATTCACCCATTACCCTCACACCCTGCCTATCCCAGCACCCAGCGAGGGCTGAGAAAAAAGCAGATGGGGAAGGCAAGAGCCAACCGTGGGTTGAAACCAGAGTTTCAGGAAGCATGGTACATCTGGTCCAGGAGTTTCATGCACACGGGCTGGCAGAGACGGCTCCCCCACACCCCCAGGTATCTGGTCAGAAAACGAAGGCAGTGGGGGGGGGGGGAATGAACACAGAGAATGAGCCAAGAGAACCACAGGCACAGGGGGTTGTGCTGCCAGAAAGCTGGGAAGGGCAAAGGGATGCTCGCATCGGGATGGGCTGCACATCTCTCCTTGCCTCACCTCAGCTGTGAGCTGCTGCTTCTGGGGCAAAGCAATGCCCAGCAGTGGACAGTCTTGATTGTTGCTTGTTGGTGGGGCAGATGCAGAAGGTTTGCAAAGAAAGGACTTCTTAAAGCCACAGAACGTGGCTGGGCTGGCATCGTGGGCCCTCTTCTCCTCCTCCAGCTCCCCATTATAGCCCTCCCAGTCCTCATAGCCATAGCAGTCATCCTCACAGTACCAGCACGGCTCTCCATCTATGTCTGAAAAGGGATCACATGGGAAGCATGAGCTCCTGGGGGGAGCAGGAGGCTGGAAAGGCAGCTGACCCACCCTGACCTTAGCCTGGGGAAAGGGCCCAGCAAGGCAGACCTATGTAGGAGACAAGCAAGGCAGACACAGACAGACTCACAGAGAGATGCCTTTGTATGCTTGTGCCCTGCCAAACCTTTGAGGGAGGCTCCAGCTGTCCTCACATTCTTGAGGTTTCATGGCAAGGTCTGAAACCAGAACTTTGGGAAGGTGCTTGGGCTTGGCCTCTGGTGAGCTTCTAGACCAAAGTGCACCACAGCTGTGGAGCAGCCGCTGCACACATCTCTCAGCAGGCCCCATCAGCCTGACTCCGGGCACCGACAAAATGCCTTATGAGCAGAGGGTTCTCAAAGCTGGTTACAAACTTTTAAAGAAAAAACAAAGGGAGACACTGAGAGAAGGTTGTTGATTGGCTTCAGGCTCACAAATGGACGTTTTCTCCTCAGCCCCAGGATATCCTCAGACCTTGGAGAGCTGGCTGTTGTGGCTAAAAGATGGAGCCGATAGTCCCTGCAGGACTGGATGTCACCTCTACCATAAACTCACCAGTGGCCCAAAGCCAGCCCCCCACCCCCTCTGCAACAGAATGGGGAGAGTGAGGTCGGTCAGGGAGGATTGTCCTGGATTTTTAGGAAATAGCTGATTTTGCTATATTGAACTTGCTGGAAGACTCATCTGGAGTACTGTGTACAGTTCTGGCCACATTTTAAGAAGGATGCAGACAAACTGGAGAGGGTTCAGAGGAGGGCAACAAAGATGATCAGGGGACTGGAAACAAAGCCCTATGAAGAGAGACTGAAGGAACTGGGCATGTTTAGCCTTGAGAAGAGAAGACTGAGGGGAGATATGATAGCGCTCTTCAAGTACTTGAAAGGTTGTCACAGAGAGGAAGGCCAGGATCTCTTCTCGATCATCCCAGAGCGCAGGACAAGGAATAATGGGCTCAAGTTACAGGAAGCCAGATTCCAGCTGAACATCAGGAAAAACTTCCTGACTGTTAGAGCAATACGACAGTGGAACCAATTCCCTAGGGAGGTGGTGGGCTCTCCCACACTGGAGGCGTTCAAGACAAGGCTGGACAGCCATCTGTCAGGGATGCTCTGACTTGGATTCCTGCATTGAGCAAGGGGTTGGACTTGATGGCCTTGTAGGCCCCTTCCACCCCTACTATTCTATAACTATTGAGAAAATGCTAATCCACCTCTTTTAAAAATAATATAAGATGTCTTACTAAAAAAATGCAAACACCAAAAGTTAAATGCTAATTAAGAATAAAAAATGTAAATAAGTAAAAAGTAGTAACTGTGTTAAAGGGAAGATAACAGAAAGACACAAGCATGTTTACAGTGAATTCTGGGTAACTGGCATAAAAAAAAATTGTCAAGATGATCTGGATGCTATCAAAAGGGAAAATGCTCAGTTAAAGCCCTATCACTTGGACCAAAGAGTTATCTGAGGAATGAACAAATGTAAGACTACATTATTCCAGGTCAAAAGTGTATTTAAGTTTTTTCTTATCAATTAATGAGCAAAAATATTGTGTAAGGAATATACATCAAAAAGCTTAGTACACTGATACCTGAAGAAATTTACAGACATAGGTTTAATTGGGCAAATTTTGAGTAAGTTTTTATCTTCTCAAAGAAATAATTCAAAAGTGATCTTATCTAGTCTGAAAGGTGTATGTATAAGCTTTTTTTGGTATGTTCCAATTTTTCAGGAATGTTTAAAAATACGGTAATTGAGGGAGCAATCCTATGGCTCCTAGATATTGTCTGAGGGGTCATAGAATAGTAGGGATTCCCTCCTCTGAGATCGGAGACAGTGCTCCAACCTCTCCTGACCCCTTGCAACTGAGGTGGAAAAAAACATGTCAGCTGGCCTCCATGGTCAGAAAATCGAACCTGGAGAGGAGAAAAGGGGGGGTTTCAGTGGGTGGGGAGCGGATGAGACCAGAATAAAAGCTGTCCCTAGCCTTTCCCAGCCTCCTTCCCTCCTCTTCGGAAGCACTGTTGCTAGACAGGTAAAAAAGCCTGTCCAGCAAAAAATGCAGGGCAGGACAATGGGGAGGCGAAGATCGCCTCTGCCACTCCTCCCACCCTGGATTGGATGATCGGAAGCTTCCAAGTTTGGGGGCTTCCTATCATCGAGGGCACAATCAATACAATTGCGCCCTAAGACTGTGAGCCCTAATTTATAGGACAATAGATATTACCTATGAAATAATATCTATACAAAAAGGTTTAAATATGCGCTAATTTTAGAATGCAAGAGCTTCTTATTAGAAGCTCACCAGGCCTGCGTACCAGTCAGCTGAATACCCAATTCAGTATTGAATGGGGAACTTGGGATTTAGAATGAGATCTCTCCTTTTTAAAGGTATTAGGACTAAAAGTCTAAGAACAAGAAGTGTTTAGGAAATTCTATTTCCTGTTTAGCCATTAAGATCTAAGAATCTTTAGCAAAGCCCTGTATAACAAAAATGTTTTAATGTCATGCATGTAATGTTTGATGTAAAGTTACAACTATATTTCTAATAAAATTTAAGAAGTGGAATAAAAGATCTTTCCTTTTACTAATTCTTGTTAGTACAAAACCAAAATTGAATCCACCTAGAACCATTTTTGGTGTGTGCTTTGTTTGGAGTGTCTTCATCCGCGATGGGTAGTTAGGTGGCAGCCAAAGGCTCCCTAAACAGTGGAACTATAGTTTGAAAACCCTCAGCAAAGGACAACCCTTAACAGGGTTACAGCAAGAAAAGGTATCCCAGGGCGCAATCCTATGCATGCTTAGGCAGAGAAAAGGCCTACAACTCCCAGCATTTAGGGAATGCTGGGAGTTGCAGACCTTCACAGCTCCAACGCGTGAGAAAGACAGACAGACAGACAGGCACACTCCTCAGCATCGCCGTCGCCCCGTGGGCCGCTCCATGGGGGGTGGGCCGGTTCGCCCAGCCTGGAGCCGAGGAGCGGAAGCGAAAAGCCCTCCGCGCCCTCCAAGCGAAGCCGAGCCACCGCGAGGCGCTCTCCGCAACCCGCCCCTCACCCGGGCATTTCCGTCCCATCTCCACGCAGGCTTCATGGCGGGCGTAGAGCGCCTCCTCCTCCTCCTCCTCCTCCTCCTCGTCGTCCTCCGCAGGCACAAGCTGCTCCATGATCATGCCGAGGTCCCGAGGCGAGAAGACGCAGAGAGCGAGGCGGCGAGAGCCGAGGCCCGGCGGCCCGCGCTGACCCAGCCGGGCCCGAGGCAGCGCGCGCACTCGCCGCCGCGAGCCCCGGGAGGGGCGGGAAGGCCCGGCCGGGCAGAGGCGGAGGGAGCGCGAGCCTCGGCCCAGAGGGAGGGGGGGAGGGAGGCCTACTGCTGCCTCGGCCTCCCCCGACGGGCCTTGGACTCAGCGCCCCGTTTCTCCCGGCTCCGCCACGCAGCGCGCCCCCGCCGCCTTCGCTGCGTGAGAGGCGCGGAGGGCGGGGCCCGGCCGCCGCCGCCCTCCCCGGAACCGGAACCGGAACCCGCGGCCTTTTCCCGGAAAGACCGAGGGGAAGGGGAGGGAGCATCACTCCCGCCTTCGCGGGCGCCATTTTGGTCTCGGGCAACGGAGTCGCCCGGTGCGCCATGTTGGCTTCGGGCGAGCCTCCCTGGGTTCGGCGAGCGGCTTTCCCGCGACCGCCGTCTCGCTTCTCTGAGGCTGCAGCCCTGGAAGGAGGCCCCTTGAGCACGGTGGGGCTTGCTCCCGGGTAAACCCGAGTCTTGGCCGAGGGCGTCGTGCTGCCCCCTCCGCGCTCGGAGCCAGCCTGCCCCGCCCCGCCCCGCCCGTGGGCCACGACTGCGTTTCTCCCCCAGCCCCCCCCCCCCCCCGTTGCTTCACATGGGGCTCACGCATTCCCTGCCACGCTGGAGAGGATGTGCAGCAGTCGGCACAGGCCGACGCGTGTGGTGGGAACGTCTGGAGGCCGCGTTTTCTGGCGAGAAACGGGGTCCTAATTATTCATTGTTTGGTAGCTGCAAGGCTTGTACTTGCCCCAAAGTGAAAGAAACCAGAAAATCCAACAATTAACCATTGGTATCAGTGGGTGTGGAAAATTGCCCCGCAGAAAAATTGACCGGGAAGGTCAGCTCCTGCAGAAGGCAAAGAAACAAAGGTACACTTGAGGAGGATTGGTTCCAGCTTATTGCATATATAAATCCATCGAGCACGTGGAGGCCCACCCTCTTATGCAGTCCATCACGGTGTGGACTGATGCATCCTATGTCACAATCATCTTTGCCTGCAATGAATTCAGATGAGCAAAGTGGGCATTGAGTAAGCCTACTCAAATAAATGAAAAAGACCCAACCTCTATAACATCTTTGTAACAGTGCTTAGCTTGTATATTGAACCAAGAGCTGTGTAACTGCAGGCCTAATGTTATGACTGTGTTGTCTTTGTTACAATAAAATCTTTTTAAATGTTATATGCTGTGGCCAGGGCCAACTCAAATAGCACAAAATAGTGAGCAAGCTTTCGAGTTCTCCAGAACTCTTCTGTTGGGTGGCTGTTAACCCACACATACTCCAAAGGGGGGGGGGGATAGGAAGCTAGGTGTGGCACCTGAGCCCCAAATAACTGTCTTAAGGAGGATGGAGCCAGGAGGAATTTAGCAGACCCCCATGACCTGTGCAAACCTATCTGCCAGTTATGGGGGCGGGGGGCTGATGCTGCCATGATGACACTGCAAAGGCACCATATCTTGTCCCAGCTCAGGATTAGAGAAGAAAGATACACAAACAGCGAAAAAATGGCAGACCCATCCCCAGCACCCACGGAAACACCACCAAGCAAGGGCTGTGGTGACACCCACCTCCATGCCACCCATGCTTAGGGAGCCAAGGGGCCCACCAAACTGCCATGGGAACTAAATTTGGTTTCTCCAGCAAGGGCCTCACCACAGCTTCTTTCAAAGCTGTAAGGACCTTGCTGCCCCTCAAGGAGGCATTCACCACCTCAGAGGTCCAGATATCCAGCCCAGCTCTGGCAGATTTCACAAACCAGGATGGGCAAGGATCTAAAGGGCAAGTAGTAAGGATGGCAAAACGATAACAGATGACAAAGAAAAGGCAGAGGTGCTCAATTCCTACTTTGGCTCAGTCTTCTCCCCAAAGTGGGTCTATGACCCCGCTGGCAAAGGCGAAGTACAGGCTGAAGGGGCAGGAGTGCAGCTTGAGATCGATAGGCATATGGTCAAGCAACACCTAATGACTTTGAATGAGTTCAAATCTCCAGGGCCAGATGAACTGCATCCTGAAGTAAGAAAGGAACTGGCAGAAGAACTCTCAGAACCGCTGTCTATTCTCTTTGAGAAATCATGGAGGACGGGGGAAGTGCCAGATGACTGGAGGAGGGCTAATGTTGTCCCTATCTTCAAAAAGGGTAAAAAGGAGGAACCTGGGAACTACAGACCAGTCAGTCTGACATCAATCCCTGGGAAAATTCTGGAGCAGATGATAAAGGAATCCATCTGGAAGCACCTTGACAACAAAGAACTCTCAGAACCACTGTCTATTACTTTTGAGAAATCATGGAGGACGGGTGAAGTGCCAGATGATTGGAGGAGGGCTAATGTCCCTGTCTTCAAAAAGGAGGAACCTGGGAACTACAGACCAGTTACTCTGACATCAATCCCTGGGGAAATTCTGGAGCATATAAAGTGATCAGTATGTAAGCACCTTGAAAACAATGCAGTAATTACTTGAAGCCAACATGGATTTGTCAAGAACAAATCCTGCCTTACGAATCTGATCTCATTCTTTGATCAAGTAACCTCCCTTGTGGACTGTGGGAATGCTATGGACATCATATACCTTGACTTTAGCAAAGCTTTCGACCAAGTGCCCCATGATATCCTGATGAGCAAACTAGCTCAAAGTGGGCTAGATGAAACAACGATCTGGTGGATTCACAGTTGGCTACAGAATTGGACTCAAAGAATGTTTATCAATGGAATCTTCTCCAACTGGGGAGAGGTAACGAGCGGGGTACTGCAGGGCTCAGTCCTGGGCCCAGTGCTCTTCAATATTTATATTAATGACTTGGAGGAGGAGATGCAGGGAATGCTCACCAAATTTGCAGATGACACAAAATTGAGCAGGATAGCTAATACCTTAGAAGACAGAAAGAAAATTCAAAGTGATCTTGATAGATTGGAGCGCTGGGCAGAAAACAACAGAATGACATTGAATAGGGATAAAGGCCAAATTCTGCACCTAGGAAAAAGAAACCGAATGCACAGTTACAAGATGGGGGATACGTGGCTCAACCACACTACAAGCGAGAAGGATCTTGGAATTGTCTATCACAAGCTGAATATGAGCCAACAATGTGATGTGGCTGCAAAAAAGGCAAATGCTCTTTTGGGCTGCATTCATAGAAGCATAGCTTCCAAATCCTGGGAAGTACTAGTTCCCCTCTACTCAGTACTGGTTAGCCCTCATCTTGGGTACTGTGTCCAGTTCTGGGCACCACATTTTAAGAAGGATGCAGACCTGGAGAGGGTTCAGAGGAGGGCAATGAAGATGATCAGGGGACTGGAAACAAAGCCCTACGAGGAGAGACTGAAAGAACTCGGCCAGTTTAGCCTTGAGAAGAGAAGACTGAGGGGAGATAGGATAGCGCTGTTCAAGGACTTGAAAGCTTGTCACAGGGAGGAAGGCCAGGGTCTCTTCTCGCTCATCTCAGAGTGCAGGACACGAAAGCGATGTCTGTCGTCGTTTAGTCTTTTTGAGTGCCGCTGCGCCGCCCGCCTCGCCTCTCCCCGCTGCGTGAGTAGACCGGGGCTCCCGCTCGAGCTCTGTCCCTTTGCGGGCATCCCTGAAACCTGATCACGTGACCTGTGCCCGTGCTCCCATTGGCCCGCTGAGTCTCCTAGGCTTCCAGGCTTCCGTTGCTGCGCTCGACGCGCCGAATATCGCCGGCCGCGCCCGGGGGCAGCGGGAGGCCAGCCGGGTCTGCTGCTCGGTACGAACGGTGGGCGGGAGGGCGGTAGTAGCCGTCACGGCCTCGTTACCATGGCGACGGCCAGCCCGGCGACCAGGGCGACGGCAAGCGGCAGGCCCCGCCCCTACCGCGCCCGTGTGAACGCTGCCAGCCCCGCGTGCCAGCCCCACTAGGTGCCAGGCTCGGTCCGGCCTCCACCGTTGCGAGGCGCCTCGCGGCTGTGCCGTCTTGCGGGGGGCGCTCCGAAAGGCAGCGCCTCCTCGCCGCCCGCGCGGCGATGGGAAACGGGACCAGATGGGCGAGTCTTTCCGGCGCGTCGGGGGAGGGATGTGCTGTATTTCGCAGGACTCCTCCGCGCGTGGCACTCGGAAGGCGTACGATGCTCCCTGCAAGTAAAACACCAGCCCCTCAGGGAACAGAATCCAGCCCAGCCTGCTTCCCATGGTGCTGGTTTTCTGCTTGGCAGGGCGATTTTCACATGCGGAAGATTAAAACGCGTTACGCCCACCCCAGCTGCAGTCTGGCTTCGTATCAGTCACGCTGCCCCCGCATGGTGCCCTCCTGATGTTTTGGACTTCAGCTCCCATCAGCCCCAGCCAGCATGGCCAATGGGCAGGAATGCTGGGACTTGTAGTCCAAGAAAACAGAAGGGCGTGAGCATCCAAAGTTGATCACAAAGAAGAGAAATGGGTTCTCAGGATGCAAGATAGTGTTTATTATAAGAAGCGCAATGTGTTGCAGCCTTTTCCTTTATTTTAAGCCTTCCTCAGGGGGTAAAGAAAGTCTGCACAATTTTTCAGCAAAAGATTGTCTTCTGTGTCAATCTACTGGCGACTGGACTCCACCCAGAGTCGCCTGTAGATTGACAAAGAAGACAACCGTTAGCTGAAAAAATTCTGCAGACTTTTTTCTTTACCTTCAAGGAAGGCCTAAAATAAAGGAAAAGGCTGAAACGCATTGCGCTTCTTATAATAAACTCTATCTTGCATCCTGAGAACCCATTTCTCTTCCTTGGGATTTGTAGTACAACACTTGTGGAAGGCACCAGCTGGGGAAGGGTGGCATCGTTCTTATGGTCACTACAGAATGTCCTGCTGCATGTGCAGACCAGGCCATTGGCAGTGGCAGGCAGAAGCTTTTTAAACTGGCTGCAGCACTGGGAGTGGGACCCCCCACACAGGGCATTCCTGTTGGGCCAACAACATTGTTCTCAGTTAAGCAGCTCAGCCTGGTGAGGTGCACCAGAAGGAGAAAGGAGGAGAGGGGCGGAGAGCTGAGGTCCAGGAGCTGGAGGAGGAGGGGAGGCTGTGCCTGCTGTTGGTTTCCTTTATCTCCCTCCCTCCCTGAACCCCAGAGCAACAGTTTAGCCAAACACAACAACCCCAGGAGGTGGGCTGGCTGGACTAGAAGAGGGACACCAGTGAGCTTCAGGGCAAAGTGGGAATTTGAACTTGGGTTTGCCACATCCAAGGCCACTAGCCCATGCTGCTTTTCTGGCTCTGTGGGGACTCTGCATGCATGCAAAATCAAGTTGCAAAATGGTTTGTACAGACCTCAGGGTCTGTTTGATGCCTTTCACAGCCAAAGCTGGAGAGGAAATGACAGTGAAGTCCCTCAGTTGCCAAAATGACCCCGCATATCTGGTTCTAGTCACTACTGGTCTGATGCACCATACGTGGCTGTCCTTGGATTACGGTCCCTGGAAGCATATCTGGTTTTTAGATCCATCAGGCAGATTGGCCCAGTGAGACTTCTACTCTCAGAGTAGACTGTTGGGGGTGGGGGGAGTTTGGTCTCTGACCCTTCTGTCTTGCAGGTGATTGAGAGAGGCCATCAGCTCGAATGCCATCTTCATCCTCCTCATGTCCTGCATATCCCAGGTCTCGGGGGCCATCTTGCCACCGCTCAGTTCCCTGGTGGGGCCCAGGAAGGTGTCACCAGTTGATGGAAGGGAACACATGGAGGCCGCTGACACAGGTGGGCGAGGGTGGGGACTTGGGCCAAAAAGTGCTGGAGGGACAAGCTGTGCAGGAGGGCTATGCATCCTCCTGGTGGAAACTTCCAGTGTCATCTTGCTGCTTCCCCACCCCGAACACGCAAACAGTGTCAGAGACGGAGCAGAGAGGATCAGTGATTCGTGGAGGGCGCAGCTCTCAGCAGCTGCTAGTCCTGACAGCTGTCTGTGATCTCCAGTAATGTCTGAGGCAGGACCCGTTGCTGGGCAACACGAGCGGGAGGGTGAGCTTGCACTCATGTCCTGTGTGTGGGCTTCCCGTAAGCATCTGGTAGCAGTATGCTGGATTGGAGAGGCCTGGGGTCTGATCCAGCTTCAGGGTTCTTATGCTCAGGGCCAGGAGCCTCTCAGTCATGTTTCTCATCCCAGCGGGATGCTGCTCTGCTCCCTTGTCTGCAAGGAACAGACAGGCGGCTCTGCCATGGAGCATCTCTATCGTGTAGGCGCTTCAGGAAAAGATGAGGGACCAGTGGCCTTCCTGCTGGGCTGGCATCTTCCCCCTTCTGGGCTGGTGTGACACTTCTGTGAGCAGCCTAGAGATCCCTTAATTGCATTTGCATCTCAGCAGGGCAACCTAATTCCTGGCATTAGCAGCAGGTTGTGAGTGGCCAAGGTTCCAGCAGGAGCAGCAGAGGTGACTGGTCTTCTAGCAGCCCTTTGCCGCTTTCTTGCCAGTGGGCAGCAACCGCCTGTCTGTCTTCTGCAGGCTCGAGCTCTCTGATGACACTGGCCAGGCCCTTCCAGAAAGCAGAAGCGCTCTTGTGCCATGGTAACAACCCCAGCCTGTGGTGCCAGCTTCCTCCCCGCACCAGCGAAAGCGCCTATGACAGGGAGGAGGAGGAGGAGGACTCCCCCAGGGGCCTGACCCGCCTGGCCTTGGTGGAGCGCAGCTTCTTGGGGCTGAGCCGCCGCCTGTGTGTGCAGGAAAACCCACGCGCGGAGACCTTTTGGGGCCATGTGCGCCCAGCCACCCCTGACTCCGCCCAGAGCGCCTTCTCCTACCATGCTGCTCGCAGCAGCGCAGCCCGTCAGTGTGCCAGGCTGCACGCCCTGCTGCAGCGCCGCCACCACTTGCGCCTCTCCCGCCATTACAGCTGCCGCCTCAAGGCCGCTTCGGACTTCGTGCACCACCTGGTGACTGCCGAGCGCTGCCTGCTGCTGCCCGTGGGCAGGAACGACGCCACCTGGGGCCGCGTCCTGCAGGGACTGTGTGAGGAGATGCGCACCCATGCCTGCCATTGGGATGGGCTGCAGCAGCACATCCGCAGTGACCCCTGGCTGCAGCCCATGCTGAGGCAGCGGTGGCATGAAGTGGTGCAGCACATGAAGCAGTCTCTGTCCTTGCTGGCCCTGCATGCAGCTTGCCTGCTGGAGCGCTGTGTGGAGGCCGTGCTGCGCAGCTTGGCCCAGGCCCCTCCCACACACCCTGCCCGGCTCTCCGACTTCTGCCAGGGCCTGGAGACCTACAACCAGGTGCTGAACAGCCCAGCCCTGCAGCAGGCCTTTGCAGAGCTCCAGGTGCCTCCAGGGACCAAGGCTGGTCTACAGAGAGCACTGGGGAGCTCCCATGCCTTCTCCGTGGAGCGGGTGTTGGGCATCCTGGCCGCAGAGAGAGGCTGGCTGGCTGCCCAAAGGCTTTTCCTGCTCCTCCTCCCACAGCAGCGGGTCGGGGCTGATGTTCTGGTCCCAGCAGTTTGTGGGAGCATTGCTGAGCCCTGGCTCCCAGCTGGGGCTCCCCAGATGCCTCAGGCAGGCAAGGGGCCCCCCAGCCTCTCTGCGGAACTGCAGTCCCTCTGCCAAGAGGAGGAAGAGGTCATGCTCCTCCTCTTGCGGGAACTGGTGGCCTCCACCAGCAGCCTGTGGCACCACATCCTCCACCGGCCCAAGCAGGAGAAGCCCCTAGAACGCCCGGAGCTGCCCGGGGAGCCTGACTCAGCACCACTGCTCAGCTGGAAGTCTGTGCACTGGCTGGACGCATCCTTCTCTGAGGCTGCTGGAGCGCTGTATGTGCAGTACCGCCCGCTGCTCTGGAGAGCCACCGCCACCTCCTTGGCTCACCTGCTGGAGCTCCATTCATCTTTGGCACTGTTTCATGAGGGGATGGGCACTGCTCTGGGCCAGCAGCTGAGCAGCGCCCTGGCACAGCGTAAGTGAGGGTAATCGGGGGGGGGGGTCTGGGGGCCTCTTTCTCTTCTAGGCACAGCTAGCGGTTCGGCCTCCTGCGCGCATGTCGGCACCCAGCAGCAGGTGTGGAACTTCTAGGACATTGGCGTTCCTTTCTAAAGAGCATCAAGTGCAGAAAAGGGCAACTAAAATGATCAAGGGGCTGGAGCATCTCCCCTATGAGGGGCGGTTACAACGGCTGGGATTGTTTAGCTTGGAGAAAAGGAGGGCAAGGGGAGACATGATAGAGGTGTACAAAATGATGGATGGTGTGGAGAATGTGGACAGGGGGACATTTTTCTCCCTCATAACGCTAGAACCCGGGGGTCATCCTATGAAGCTGATTGGTGGGAGGTGCAGGACAGATAAAAGGAAGTACTTGTTGACACAGCACATAGTTAAACTATGGAACTCGTTAAAATATGTAGTGATGGCCACCAACTTGGGTGGATTTAAAAGGGGTTGGACAAATTGCTGGAGGAGAAGGCTCTCAGTGCTACTAGCCCTGATGACTATGTGCTATCTCCAGTCTCAGAGGCAGTATGCCTGTGTACACCAGTTGCTGGAGTACATGGGTGGGAGAGTGCTGTTGCACTCATGTCCTGCTTGTGCGTTCCTGGTCCACAGCTGGTTGGCTGCTGTGTGAACAGAATGCTGGAGTAGATGGACCCTTGGTCTGATCCAGCATGGCTCTTCTTAAGTTTCCAGCCCTCTTGGTTTTGGTGGTGGATCTGAGGAAATTTAGTGTCCAAAGGGGATGGAGCTCCTGCACCCTGCCGGGCTTGCTGTCTCTTCTTTGGGGGCTCTCCCCATGTACCACCCATGGCCCCTCAATCACCCAGGCTTTCCTTGCAAGCACAGCACCTCTCCTCGCTAGTTAGAATCATGACTGGAACACCTGAAGGGGGTAGACTCTTCTATAGAAGTACTGTGGGTGACAATACCAGGCTTGAGAACTAATTTAGGAACGTGCTATCGTCCCCCAGACTAGAAGGCTTAGGGTGACCTTGAGATAGAAAATGAAATCAGGGAGGCCTCCAAACGAGGACATGTTGTAATAATGGGTGACTTCCGTTACCCCCATATTGACTGGGTAAATGCATGTTCCAATTTCTTGATGCCCTAAATGACCATGCCCTAGAACAGTTGGACTCTGGATTTAATCCTAAGTGGTGTAGTCCAGGACCTGGTACGAGATATAAATGTTGTTGTTTCCAGTTGGAAACAGCTATCCGATTTAATATATATTTAAGTGGATAATTGCCCAGGAAATCCAGCACAGTCACATTTGACTTCAAAAGAGGAAAATTCTCTAAAAGGAGGGAACTGGTGAAAAGGAAGTTGAAAGTGGGAATCAGGAGGGTTATATCCCTTCAGAATGCTTGGAGGTTACTCAAAACCACTATAACAGAAGCTCAGCTAAAATGTATACCACAGGTTAGGAAAGGTAGCACCAAGGTCAAGAGGTCACCAGCATGGTTAACAAGCAGTGTCAAGGATGCTATTAGAGAAAACAGGGCTTCCTTCAGAAAATGGAAGTCTTGCCCAAGTGAGGAAAACAAAAGGGAGCACAGGCTTGCACAAAGGCAATGGAAGCAGACAATAAGAGATGCAAAAAAGCATTTTGAAGAGCATATCGCTAACAATATCAAGGCCAACAATAAAGAATGTTTAAAATATATCAGAAGCAGAAAACCAGCTAGGGAGGCAGTTGGACCATTGGATGACAGTGGAATTAAAGGAGGACTGAAGGAGGACAAGGAGATTGCAGAGAAGCTGAGTGAATTCTTCTCATCAGTCTTCACTGCAGGAGACATAGGACAGATACCAGTGCCTGAACTGATGTTTTCAGGAAGGGAGCCCAAGGAACTGAGGAAAATAGTGATGACAAAAGATGAAGTTCTCAACCTTATTGACAAACTGAAAGCAAATAAATCACCGGGCTCAGATGGTATCCATCCTAGAGTTCTCAAAGAACTCAAATATGAAATTGCTGATCTTCTAAACAAAATATGCAACAGCTCCCTAAGATCAGCCTCTGCACCAGAGGACTGGAAGATGGCCAATGTAACACCAGTTTTCAAAAAGGAATTCGGGCGCGGGGGGGCAGATCTAGGAAATTACAGGCCAGTCAGCTTAACATCAGTTCTGGGTAAATTGGTTGAGGGCATTATTAAAGGTAAAATTAGTAAGCATGTAGAAGGACAAGCCCTGATGAAAAAGAATCAACATGGTTTCTGCAAAGGTACATCCTGTCTCACTAACTTTTTAGAGTTCTTCGAGAGTGTCAGTAAACATGTGGACAGGGGTGATGTGGTAGACATTGTTCACTTGGACGTAGAATCATAGAATAGTAGGGTTGGAAGGGGCCTACAAGGCCATCGAGTCCAACCCCCTGCTCAATGCAGGAATCCAAGTCAGAGCATCCCTGACAAATGGCTGTCCAGCCTCGTCTTAAAGGCCTCCAGTGTGGGAGAGCCCACCACCTCCCCAGGTAATTGGTTCCATTGCCGTATTGCTCTGACACTCAGGAAGTTTTTCCTGATGTTCAGCCGGAATCTGGCTTCCTGTAACTTGAGCCCATTATTCCGTGTCCTGCACTCTGGGATGATCAAGAAGAGATCCTGGCCTTCTTCTCTGTGACAACCTTTCAAGTACTTGAAGAGTGCTATCATATCTCCCCTCAGTCTTCTCTTCTCAAGGCTAAACATGCCCAGTTCTTTCAGTCTCTCTTCATAGGGCTTTGTTTCCAGTCCCCTGATCATCTTTGTTGCCCTCCTTTGAACCCTCTCCAGCTTGTCTGCATCCTTCTTAAAGTGTGGTGCCCAGAACTGGACACAGTACTCCAGATGAGGCCTAACCAGTGCTGAGTAGAGGGGAACTAGTACTTCCCGGGATTTGGAAGCGATGCTTCTATTAATGCAGCCCAAAATAGCATTTGCCTTTTTTGCAGCCACAAGCCTTTTGACAAAGTCCCTCACCAAAGACTCCTGAGCAAATTTAGCAGTCATGGAATAAGAGGAGAGGTCCTGTTATGGATCAGTAACTGGTTAAAGAACAGAAAGCAGAGAGAAGGAATAAATGGTACATTCTCCCAATGGAGGGAAGTAAATAGTGTGGTCCCCACAGGGATCTGTATTGGGACCAGTGCTTTTCAACTGGTTCACAAATGATCTAGAATTAGGAGTGAGCAGTGAAGTGGCCATCAATCCTAAAGGAAATCAACCCTGACTGCTCATTGGAAGGACAGATACTGAAGCTGAAGCTCAAATATTTTGGCCACCTAATGCGAAGAGAAAACTCCCTGGAAAAGACCCTGATGCTGGGAAAGATTGAAGGCAAAAGGAGAAGGGGATGGCAGAGGATGAGATGGCTAGATAGCATCACCGATGCAATTAATATGAACTTGAGCACACTCCGGAAGAGAGTGGAGGACGGGAAGGCCTGGCATGCTATGGTCCATGGGGTCATGAAGAGTCGGACACGACTTAACAACTGAACAACAACAACAAGTGAAGTGGCCAAGTTTGTGGATGACACCAAATTATTTAGGGTGGTTAAAGCGAAAAGGGATTGTGAGGAGCTCCAGCAAGATCTCTCCAAACTGGGAGAATGGGCATCTAAATGGTAAATGCGGTTCACTGTAAGCAAATGTAATGTGATGCACACTGGGGTAAAAAATCCCAACTTCAAGTATAACCTGATGGGATCTGAGCTAGCGGTGACTGACCAAGAAAGAGATCTTGGGGTTGTGGTGGATAGCTTGATAAAAATGTCAACCGCAGTGCAACCGCTGTAAAAAAAGGCAAACTCCATGTTACGCATAATTAGAAAACAAATTGAGAATAAAACTGCAGTCTCCAATATCTCTGCAATCTCCAATATCATACGGCCTTTATACAAATCTATTGTGCAGCCACACTTGGAATACTGTGTACAGTTCTGGTCAACGCACTTAAAAAAAGGATACTGTAGAGCTGGAGAAAGTGCAGAAAATGGCAACTAAAATTATCAAGGGGGTGGAGCATCTCCCCTATGAGGGAAGGTTACAACAGCTGGGATTGTTTAGCTTGGGGAGAAGGAGGGCAAGGGGAGACATGAGAGAAATGTACAAAATTACACATGGTATGGAAATTGTGGATAGGGAGATATTTTTCTCCCTCTTCCAAAATACTAGAACCTGGGGTCATCCCATGAAGCTGATTGGTGGGAGATTCAGAAGAGATAAAAGGACTTCTTCACACAGTGCAGAGTTTAACTATGGAATTTGCTACCACAGGACATAGTGATGGCCACCAACTTGGATGGCTTTAAAAGGGGGTTGGACAAATTGGTGGAGGACAAAGCTCTCAGTGGCTACTAGTCCTGATGACTATGTGCTACCTCCAGCACCAGACACAGTATGCCTATGTACACCAGTTGCTGGGGAACATGGTTGGGGGGTGCTGTTGCTTGTGGGTTTCCCGTGGGCAGCTGGTGGGCCACTGTGAACAGAATGCTGGACTAGATGGACGCTTGTTCTGATCCAGCAGGGCTCTTCTTATGTTCGTAGGACTGAAGTTCAGAACACCAAAGACAATCTGAGGAACTTGGCGCATAATTAGGCATTTGCAAAACTCAATTGTGTTTTCTGGGCAGCAGCTTTTGTGAATGAAATATGTTATGTAGCCATCATGCCGATGGGATTTTCCTTTTTCTCAGAGAGCAGTAGAATCATGTTCCAAATGGCCCTAAGCAGAAAATGTTGTCCATCTTGGCCTGAGTATTACCGTGTGTGATGCGACTCGTTCACATAATCTTCCCTGTCACACAGTGTGGGTTGTCTTTTAGATTGGGGTGGGGGGAGGCAGCGTTTCCCCACCTCTGCTTCTGCCACGCTCTCCCTGTGATGCTGATGATCTTGGCCTGTGCCTACAGCCATCTCAAGTGACGGAGTGGGAAGTGGTTCCATGCAGCCCCTGGGAAGGCCCCCTTGCAGCACCAGCTTGTTTCTGTGTTCATGAGAGCTTCTGGCAGGTTGAGCTCCATGTTCGTGGCTGGGGCATGGAGGGGGTGGGGCTCCTCAGATCGTCCAGCTCAGGCTGTGGGTGGCCTCTGGGTGACTCCAGTCCTGTCCCAGGATGGGCCCTGGGCTGTGCATCCCTGGGGCATCCTTCCTGCCTGGGTGGGAGCAATCTCTCTGCCCAGGCTGGGTGGTCATGCAGGTCCCTGTCTGCTTTCAGCCTGCATGCCTCGTGAGAGCACAGAGGAGCTGAGCTGTCTGGCACTGCACCTGCTCATGCGAGATGTCCTCCGGCACTGGGACCAAGGTACCATGGCGGGAGCAGTGGGGGAATTTGGGCAGTGTTGTGGGTGTTCTGAGAGTCATGAGGGAAGATGCAGCAGTGTGATCAGCAGTGGACGGTGCTGTGATGGCCAAGGGGCGTTGCGGGGGTGGGGGGAAGCAGGCCTTAAATCCTGCCCCTGTTGAATAGTTGCTTAGTGCCAGCAGTGTTCCTGATGCGGGAAGGCATTTGGGGGCACCCCCTACCCTCTGCCCCAAGAGGTCTTGCTTCCCTCCTGGACCAGGTTTCTGCCATGCGCTGGGCTGCAGCCTCAATGACAAGTGCTTGGCCAAACCCTCCCAGACCACAGATGCTGCCTGCAGCCAGACAGCTCAGCTCTTGCAGGGCCTCCACCTGCCCTTGGCCTTCAGCCTGAGGTGCCTGGACAGCCAGCCTACTGGGAGTACAGGTGAGTGTGGGACAGGACATGCTGGCTTCAGAGAGGAGCGTGGCCTGCTGTTGACATGGGGGGAGGGGTCCCTCTACTGATAAGCTTCTTTTTCTTGCAGCTGACAATCTCACCCCCACAGGCCTCCACCTGAAGCTGCTGTCACTCTTGGCGGCCACCAGTCATGCCTCCTGCTACTGGGTCATGAGCAGGGCCTACCAATACTTGGCTTCCTGGTCACTCAGCCAGTTCCTGCTTGTGACCCAGGGAGACTTGCAGGCAAGTCATAGAACCATGGAGTACTGGCCGTTGGCTGCAGTCCCCTGCCCCAGTGCAGATCAGAGAAGGCGGCAACTTCCCCACCACCCCCATCGTGTCACAGCCAATCTGATCAGCGGGCAGGCAGGCGGGCATGGTATTCCTTCTGAGTTCAGTCAGGCCCGGAGTGGGGGCTAAAGTAATCTGCTCAGGAGCCATCCCAAAAGACTGCTGTGTGGGACATCAGCTCATGGGCCCCCCAGTCTAACAGTGGCCATTCCTGATGTCCCAAAGAAAGAAGGAAGGTAGGAGATGTCCTGCTAGGCAAGAAGAGAGGGCTGCCCCAGGGTGAGTTCCCACTGCTGTGTTGCCTAATCCTTAAGGACAGAAGCTTCTTTCTACAGCTGCTGAAAGCTGAGACAAGCAAGATGTCTGCTCTGGTGACCGCGGCCTTTTCCAAGGACAGGAAAAAGCAGAGCACCCTCGTCTCTCATCAAGAGCAGGAGCTGAGCCTGCAAATCCACTCCACAGCTACCAGCATCCAAGTAAGTGCTGAAGCCTTTGGGAGCAGGGGTGGGGAGCCTGTGGCCCTCCAGGTGTGGTTGAACTAAACTGCCAGTATCACTGGCCATGCAAATGGGGCTGATGGTGGTTTCAGCCCAACAACATCTGGAGAGCCAAAGGTTCCCCGCCTTGTCCTCAGTTCTGGCCAGAGCAAAGCCTCATGCTGTTGCATTAGCAGTGGCAGTGCAGGCCACCTCGCCCATCCATGTCTTGCTCTGAGGAAGGAGCTCTTCCTCACAGTCAGGCGTGTGGCAGGGTAGGCACTCTGGAGAGCCAAGTGATGGGCAGACAGGGCAGGTGGGCAAATGTGGAAGCAGTGGATGGTCCTGAGGCAATATGGGAAGGGAGGGTGGGCGAAGGGCAGCTGCTGCAGCCGATGCACAGAGCCCCAGCCTCACAAGAGAGCTGGCCCTGACTGGAACATAGTGGGCTGTGCCTTCCCCGGTCTTCCTGGGCGGTGGAGAGGCCCTTCTCACGGCCGCTTTTTACAGCAGGCGTGAGCATCTAGTGGCATTCCAGATGTTTTGGCCTACAACCTGATGCTGCTGTTAGTGCAGCTCCAGTCGAGGTGGAGTCGAGTCGAGGTCTGATTCTCCAGTTGAGGTCTGATTCCACCGTCTACCTGATTCTGTGGGATCAGTTTCAGTTGCTGCAGCCTGATCATGTGGACAAGGCACATGTAGCAGTGTGGCTGACCATGTGCCCTCTCGATCCATGCCCTTCGTGGTTAATAAGAACTAGCCAAGGAAGTATGACTGGGTGGGTGCAGGGAGTGTTAAATGCATCTCTGCGTGAAGGGGTGGTCCATGCTGTCCTTACAGAGGCAGTAGTGCGGCCGCTCCTGGAGAAGCCCACTCTGGACCCAGCGGTATTTGATAATTACTGCCCAGTTGCAAATACTCCTTTCCTAGGGAAGGTACTGGAAAGGGTCGTGGTGGAGCGACTTCAGGCGCTCTTGGAGGATACTGATTATCTAGACCCACTCCAGTCTGTAATCATCCTTGGTCACTCTAATGGATGACCTTTATTGGGAGAGGGACGGGGAGTGTGACCCTGTTAAATTTGCTTGATCTCTCATTTGCTTTTGATGCCATCGACCATGGTATCCTCCTGGATCAACTCTGTGGGCTGGGCATCAGAGGCACTGTGTTTTAGTTGTTCCAGTCTTGCCTGTGGGGTTGATTTCAGACACTAACATTGGGTGACCATTCCTCGGCCCCTTGGCAATTGAACTAGGGTGTTCCACAGGGTACCAACCTTGTTTAACATCTATATTGCTTACTGTGGTTTTAATGTTTTATATAATTTTTATTGTTTTATTGTGTGCTCTTTGGTTTTAATTTTTGTGAACCGCCCAGAGAGCTTTGGCTATTGGGCGGTATAGAAATGAAATGCATGAATTAATGAATGAAGCCACCAGAAGCAGTCATTGGGGGCTTTGGAGCCAAGTGCCATCATTATGCTGATGACACACAGCTTTGTCTCCCTGTGACGTCCGAATCATGAGAGGCTGTGCAAGTCCTGAATCAGGGCCTAGACTCAGTGTTAGGCTGGATAAGGGCCACTAAACTGGAGCTGAATCCTGTCAAGACAGAAGCCCTGTGGGTGACTGCTTCATGCAAACTCTCTGAGCTTGGTGGATTGGAGTCCATGGAAGTTCTTCCCTGCAATCTCCTCTTCATTTCAGTGGGGCTTTCACAGAACTTACTGGTGGGTCCTGCCTCAGACACTATAAATGTCTTGGGTCAGCCGTGGGGAAGCTTATGGTTGGGGGGACCCCAGAGCCAACCCCCTCCGTATACCCACCCCTCTGCTCCGCAGCTGTTTGCAGAGGACGTGTTGAAGCTCTTCTCCTTGGACTGCAAGCGCATGTCGGCAGAGATCTTTGGCCAGACCATGCCACTTGGCAAACACTGGCGCCTCGCCCGCCGAACAGGTATCCCTGCAAAATGGGTGGGAGTGCCCATGGACCAAGGAAAGGCCCTTGCATGTGGCCGTGAGCTGCTGTGTTTTCCATAGCAGGGCACCTGTGGCTGGTGCAGGCCAGCAAAGCAGCTTCCACTTGCCACCAGAACGTTCCCTGTTGCATCTGTGGACCAAACCAAGGAGCGCATGGGCCCTGAAGTCCTGCCCCAAAAGCTGCCTGGGGAGGATGGGGGAGGCAGGATGCATTTTGCTGGTTGTGACAGGTCACTGCATACTGGTACCTGTGAGATCAGAGGAAGCATCACGCCTCTGAATGCCAGTGGTGGGGGCAGGGATTGCCCTCATGGCCTGCCCATGGGCTTCCCTTTGGGGCACCTGGAAAGAGGGTGCTGGGCGAGATGGGCCCCTTTGCTCTGCTCTGGTGTCAGAGCTCTTCTGATGTTGCCCTTGCCTTGCAGAGCTGCCCACCTCGCCCAGCGAGTATGCTGCTGCTGCTGCCCAGTCTGTCCTTGGCCAGGTACTGCAAGGCATCCAGCTGCTGCCCCAAGATGCCCAGGGGCTGGTCCTCAGCCAGGTCACCACTGCCTTCTTGGAAGCCTGGATGGACCACATCCTTGCCCAGAAAATCAAGTTCAGGTGAACCATCAGCTGGGCAGGTGGGACGAAGGCCCTTCTGCCAAAGCAGGAGAGGGGCTGATGATGCTTCCCTGCCTGACAGGCAGCCTTTTTTGCCTCCTGCCCCATTCAGCCTCCAGGGCGCCCTTCAGCTGAAGCAGGACTTTGACCTGGTCCGGGAGCTGTTGCAGTCAGAGGACTCTGGGCTCTCCCCGGAGATCCAGCAGCTGGTGCTCTCACTCCGCGTCTTCCAGCAGACGGACAACGCCATCGCCTGCCTCTTGCAGCAGCCCAGCAAGTCCTCCTTGCCCTCGCACACCTGGGACACCTTCCACAAGTGCTGTGAGTGCCACGGGGAGCTCTCTGCAGGGAGGGAATAGCTGTCCCACCCCTTCCCCTCCTGGAGGGAAGGGTGAGCAGTGGGTACTAGGCAGGTGTGGGAAGGGAGGCTCTAGAGGGAAGGCACATCCCTCTCTTGCCCAAGAGGCCTGCACAGCATCGCTGGAGTGGGGCCTTCTGCAGACAGAGGCCAAGGGGTGGAACAGAGGCCGACCAGCAGTGGCTGACCATGAAAGCTCAGGAAGAAGCCTCCCTGTTCAGAGACAGTCCAGCTCTAAACATCAGGTGCTGGGAGCAATCCTCAAGAGTGGATGCAAGTGCAGCACCTGTGTGCAAACCAGGATGTCTCAGCTTCCAGTCTCACCGTAGCCCATTCTCTCTGGGTCACTCCCACTCAGTCACAGCCCCCCAACCCCACCCCACTTTCCAGTGTAGGGCAATAAGAGCGATGGACTTTATATGGTTGTTCATAGGGATTGCTTAGATCATGTATGTGAAGCGCTTCGAATGTACTACAAGTGTAGGTTGAAAAGCGAAGGTGGGGGCTGCCGGCTGCCTTTCCGCCCTGCCCCCCAGCCAGTCTTCGGCTTGGAATCTGGATGCCTGACGAGCTGGCCTCTGCACAAGTATCAGGATGGTTCAGTGTCCACTCAGGCAGTTCCCTGCCCTGGCCTTTGTAGAATAGCAGGTCTCCAGTCAGGTCCCCTCTTCCAGGGACACTTCAGCCTGCCTGGCATGGGAGTTCAGGATGGAGAAGGGGAGCGGCCCTCTACCTCTTGTGTCCAGAATGGCTGCAGAGCTCATCCCTGGGACTGTTTTCCAGGGCCAATACTCAGTCCTGGAACATGTGAGGAAGTAGTAAGGAAAGACTGCCTCTGATCACGCAAAGGGGGCTCTTTCCTTGCCACTGGATTGGGATTTGGGCATGTGTGATCAGGGTGTTCCCACAGGGAAGGGCCGGAGCTCAGGGGCAGAGCCTACTTTGCACGCAAGAGGCTCCAGGCTCAGCCCCTGTCACCGCCAGGTAGTGCTGAGAAAGATGCCTGCCTGGACCCCAAGACAGCCCCTGCCTGTCAGTGTAGGGACAATGCTGAGCTGGACGGACCAGCGGCCTGATGATGAAGTGGAGGGGGTGACGTCCACGGAGGCTCGAGGCCAGCCTCCCGCCCCACCCCGGAAATGTCCAGCCATGCTGCGTCTGAGCTGGGACCAGCAGTCCTGGGGGCCCTGTGGCCAAAGCTGCCCTCCTGCCAAGGGGTGCTGGACCCAGCCCAAGCTCCCTCCCCAGCTCCCTCCCCAGCTGGCCTCGTGTGCCGGTGCTGCCACCCAGCATGCTCTGAGCAGAGCCATTCTCCCCCCTCCTCTGCAGGCTCTCACGACAGGATCCGTACACAGGATGGCAGCCCAGGCAGCCTAAACAGCCTGGAGAGCCTGGAAGGGCTGCCAGCCCAGGCAACGGCTGCTCTGGAGAGCCAGGCCAGTGACTTGCTGAGCCGCCTGCAGGCAGGTGGCTGCAGCCCTGACACCTACCTCAGCCCGAGGCAGCAGGAGTGGCTGGCACTGCGGCTGCACGGGGGCCGCCGCTGGAACATGCCTGCTCTGCCCTGCCTGAACAGGGCCTCCGAGCCCTGACTGTGGCCCCCCGCCCTGGCCCCGTGGCTCCACCTCTGCCAGCGGAGCGCTGGCACCCCCCCGCCCCCAGCAGGCATGGGAGGCTTCCCGTTCTTCCCCCTCCCCAGTGCCTCTGCCGGCATATGCCTTGTGCGCTGTGGGCCCCACAGCTGTGGCTTGGCGAGCCTGGCCCCACAGTGGAAGCTGCCCTTGGGGTGGGGAGGGGAGACGCCGTGCTTCAAGGCTGCGAGCAGCACTGGGCATCTTGCTCCTCCTGACGGGCCCCATTGACTTCCGCATTGGAGCCTTGTGGCCACTTTCTACTGTGCTAAAGGAGAAGCATGGCTCTGTCTTGTCTGTGCCTCTCTGCCAAGTCCTTAAGGAGATGACATTTCACGTGGAGCGGCGAAGCCTTCAGAAGCAACAATGAATCCAGTGGGAGTATCCCAGGGGTAAGGAGGGAAGTTGTTGCTGGATGAATCAGACGTCAGGTTGTTGTGTAGCAGTCAATGGCTGAAGAAATAAGATGTATCCTGATGCCCTGGGGCAGATAGGTTGTGGTCGAGCTCAAGGCGCAGTCTATGAGCAGAGCCCCCCACTCGGTTTGGGGTTAGCCAATGACCTTCTACTGTTCTGCACTAAAAAAACAAAACACTCTCCTAACATTGCAGCCAGCGACCCTTCATTTTGATTTAGGATTAAAACAGTAAAATTTACATAATCTACTTTTCACTGCCTTCAAGGTCATAATTCAGTATCTGCCCTTTTATAAAACAAGGCCTCTGAATCTCTACCCTTGCAAAATCTTAAGGTGCTTTACAAGCCAAAGAGAGAAATTTGGAAGCAGCGAGCTGGCTGTGAAGTCAATAGTAGCCCAGAAACCAGTTCTCTGGTTTTATGTATTTAATAAATGTATATAATGCTTATGATATGTAAACAAATCTCTTAAGCAATTTATAAAGAAAGATTGAAAGACATTATAATAAATGGGAAAACATTTCTCTGAACATGTATAAAAAACATTTATTAAAACAAAGTACAAACCCCATGTTCTCTCGGTCTACATTATAGCAGCAAATCTTGAAGTGTCATGTTGGAGGCATGCCGTGACAACCCCTGTCCTGCCCACTGAGCCAAGAGGCAAACAGCCAAGACATAAAAAGAATTGGGCCAGTTGCTCAGTGTAAGTTGGGGTGCTCTACCCCCGTTTCTTGTGCTCGTGGTGGAGGCCACCTACTGGCCCCTGCTGCCAGGTTCCCTTAAGCTGCCAATAACGTAGGTGCAGTATTGCATGGACGGGTACCATGAAGGAGGGGCCTTGGCTCAGTGGTGGAGCCCCTGGTTGGAGTGCAGAAGGTCCCAGGTTCAGCCTCTGGCATCCCCAGGTAAGGCTGGGAAAGAATCCTGCCTGAAACCCTGGAAGGGCTGCTGCGGCCAGTCGGTGTCAACAGTACTAGCCACTGAGGTAGAGAATTGTGTGGGAACAGCTGTATGGGCTTGACAACCATCTGCTGAGAAGCAGAGAATCTGAAGAATGTGATGCTGAGAATAGGCCAAGGGAAAAAGGCCGCCTTTGAAACATGCCTGATGTGCATGTGCAGCTGCCTCCTTTCCCCACAATCAGCATTTTAATTTCCAGCTGTATTTGTTGGTTGCAGGAAAAACAACAAATAGCTTTGTGCCACCTTAAAGACTAATGAATTAATCAAGGTGTAGGCTTTTGTGGACCACAATCCACTCCATCAGGTGCATGAAATGTCATTTGTAGCTCTATACACACAGGTCTTGGATATATTTCTTGAATTTCATTCCCCTTAGACCTCACTCCTTTTTCTTTTACACTAATGTGTACGTGTATCTGACAACTTGGGATGACATCCCATGCATCTGATGAAGTGAGCTGTAGTCCATGAAAGCTCCTGGCCATAAAAGCGTAAGAGTCATGCTGGTCAATCTAGTCCAGCATTCTCTTCACAGTGGCCCACCAGCTATCCATGGGAAAACCACAAGCAGGACGTGACTGCAACAGCACCCTCTTGCCCATGTTCCCTAGTAATTGGTGTACATAGGCAGACTGCCTCTGATATTGGAGGTAGCATATAGACATCAGGACTCATAGCCATGGATAGCCTTCACCAGAACTTTGTCTAACCCCCTTTTAAAGCCATCCAAATTGGTGCCTATCTGTCATGTGGTAGCAAATTCCATAGTTTTAACTGTGCAGCACGTGAAGTCCTTCCTTTGGTTTGTCCTGAATCTCCTACCAATCAGCTTAATGGAATGACTCATTGGGTTCTAGTATTATGAGAGAGAACAGTATTTCCCTATCCACATTCTCCATGCCATGAATCATTTTGTACACCTCTATCATGTTTCCCCTTGCCATCTTTTTTCCCCCAAGCTAAACAATCCCAGCCATTGTAATCTTTTCTCATAGGGGAGATGTGCCAGCCCCTTGATCATTTTGGTTGCCCTTTTCTATACTTTTCCCAGCTCTACAATGTCCACTTTTAGGTGAGGTGACCAGAACTGCACATGGTATTCCAACTGCGGTCGCACCATAGATGTATGTAAGGGCAGAATTATATTGGCAGTTTTATTCTCCATACCTTTCCTAATTATGCCTACCATGGAGTTGGCCTTTTTCACAGTAGCCACACGCTGGGTTGACATCTTCACTGAGCTGGCCACCACAGCCCCCAAATCTTTCTTGGTCAGTCACTGCGATAATGTATTTGCTAGTATCTTGCGCACCCACAAAATCCCTTACTGTTTTAACGTACCGGCAACCTGCAGAAACCCTGAGAACCCGTGGAATTTCAAATTGTTTCTTCTGCTGACTAGTCTACGACAGCTGCTCTCAAGGCAACTTAAATACAATTTTAAAAGCGCCAAGAACGGAAGGCTGGAGCTGGCCGAGGCCGAAGGGGCCCCGTCACCGCAGCCTCCCGAGCCTTCTGCGGCCAGCCGGATCCCTCCAGAAGGCCGAGGCTCGACACGAGCGCAGCAGCCCCTCCTCCCACGGCTACTCGGAGGCGCGTCCCCCTCGAGGCGGAGGTTTCCGCAAGGCTGAAGTTGGTCATCGGTTCCCCCTTCCGCAGCTGGATGACAGCGAGAAACGAAGCTCGGTCGAGGAACCGGCCTTCACGCGCTCCTGCGCCAGGGCTCGGCCTGCCCACGTCCCCTCTCCCTGGCCGGGGGCTCCCCCTTCCCGCCCCCAAGAGTGGCTTCTGGCGGTCCCCGCAGCGCGGGTGCCCCGGTGGCAGGGCCGATGGCGCACGGGCTGCCCTCTACGCAGCCTCGGCCCCTGCCGTCGGCTTTTTTTCCCGGCGGAAAAGCCCCAAGGGGTTAGCAGCCCCTCCTGGTGGGAAGGCCCCGGCGAGTTCGGTCGCCCTTCGCGGCTCGGGCGACCCGCGCCGTCCCGCGGTCAGCCGCCCGCCGGCCATCGCCTCTTGCAAGGGCGCGGCGACCGAGGCAGGCGACAGCCTCCTGGCCGCCTCGCTCGGGCCCGGCAGAGACGACTCGGCCCGCGACGCGGGGCGGAGGAGCGCCGCGACTGCGCCGCCGCCCCGCCCTGCAGCGCCCCGTCAGGCCGGGCCGCGTCTGGGCGGGGCTCTCGCGGGCCCCTCCTGGCCGCCGCGCTCACTTCCTCCGCCGCGCCGCCAGCAGCAGCAGCGAAGCAAGCGCCGCCCCGCGCCGCGCGCTCGGTCTGCTCGGCCGGCCTGGCTTCGGCGAGGCTCGGCCGGCGGGCGGGCAGGCAAGGCAGAGTCAGGGCCGGCGGCGCGCCACTCGCTCGGCCTCATGTCCGCCTCGGCCGCCCCAGCATGCTCTGGCGAGCCGCTACGGGGCGACCGCGACCGCGACCGCGCCCCCTTCCAGCTGGCAAGTACCCCGCGCCCGCCAGCTCAGCTCCCTCCGCAGAGGCGGGCCTGGTGCCCGGGGCGCCACGTGCTCCGCCGGGGAGCGGGGCGCAGGATGTGCCGTGGCCGCGGGGCGCCTCTTCCGTGCGCGGGACCCGCAGATTTCCGGGACCCCCGTCCCGGCGGCTCCCCGCGCCTCGACAGCCCCTGGCGGCGCGGCCGGCCCGGCCTCCCCTTGCAGGCTGCGTCCGAAGCCCTGGCAGGAGCCTCCGCGCCGTTGCCCCGAGGGGGCGGGCCGGGCCCGCGGCGGGGCGGCCCTTGCGCCTCGCGGCGGCCAGCTCCGAGCGGGGCTGCTGCGCCGCCCCCCGGGCCGAGCGAGCAGGGCGGGAGGCGGCCCGCCGCCCCGAGGGTTCCCTGCTCGCGCCCGGGGGCGTAGCTCTCGCTCCAGGCAAGAGGCGGGCCCGCACGAGCGCCTCGGGCTCGCCTCTCGGGGCGCCCTCGGGCGCCAACCTGCCCGGCCTTGGGAGATGAGGAGGGGCTGCGCCTGGGCATCGGGGGGCGGGCGGGCTTAGAGGAGGCGTGGGCCGCCCCTCAGCGGAGCGGGCTGGGCAGCATGCAGCCCCGCGGTGAAGCACCCGCGTGAAGGGCCTCGCAGGCAAGCAGCAGCGCAGGACGAGGGCTGGGCGACAACGCAGAAGCTCAGCAAAGCAGAAGCAGCTCTCGCGCGTTCCCCCCGGGGCCCAGCAGATGCGGCCCCCCCCGGGGCCCAGGCGCCACGACCTCTTGATTCGGCCTGGATGTTGATGCCATCTCCCACCCGCGCCCTTCCTCCCTCTGGGCTTAGCTGCGGGAGGGGGGGAGCTTTCCTAGCAACAGTGTGTTGCGGTGAGCTGTCCCTGTTGTGGTGCAAAGGATGTGGGGTGGCAGGGCCTTGGATGGGTAATTAAGACCCACTAGCTGTACGAAAGATATATGTGATACGCTCAGGCACACGATCAGTGCAGCTGCCTGCCTTTTTGGACTCTCTCTGGGGGCTGTAGAAACCGCCATGATGAGCGCTGTGCTTCAGAATGTGCCGCTGCAGCCAACACGAGAGGTTTCAAGCCTGGGCAAATACAAACGCCTCTGCCTGGTGCCGAGAGCTCCCTGGAGTCAGTGCCAGGTGGGCCTCCCTGGGGAGGGCATCCCGTGAACAGGCTCCTCTTCAGTTGCCAACTCCTAGCTTCAGAGGGCGGGTGCAGGATCTGGACAAGGCAAGGTGGTCTCCTGCTCAGGAGCTCGCAGGCCAAGATGCTGCCCCAGGCTGCCTTCTGTGTGATGGATGGCCACAACTGGGCCTTTCTGGCCTGAGTTCTGCCCTGGATGCACTGGAATCAGGCTCAGTCTTAGAACCTGTGTTTAGTGCCAGGGAGCACCCCTCATGCATGCTGAATGATAATAAGTAGAGGTGCCTTTAAACATGTGCAGAGGGCCTTCCCATTATGCCAAAGAGGCTGCTGTTGGTAGGTCCTGCACACGTTTTAATTAATGTGTTCATTTGAAATTATTTTTAAGCCGATTTGAAGCACAGAACATTCTCGTGGTGGCACCTGGGATCATGGGGAGGGGGGGGGCGTCTAGGCAGCTTTCCTGGTAGGCGCTGACGCCGGTGGCACCTGGGATCATGCGGAAAGGGGGGGCGTCTAGGCAGCTTTCCTGGTAGGCGCTGACGCGCACCTGTCCTGGCATCTTCTCCCCCGCGGCCACACAGGCGGTGGGCCAGGCAGGCTACGAGGATGAAGAGCTGGCAGAGGAGCCGATGGACGGAGGGGACGGGCCCCGGGCCTGGACGCCGCAGGAGAAGGCGCTGCATGAGGCACGGCTGAAGGCCAAGGCCAAGCGGAGGCTGCGGCGCACGTCGTCCCGTGACTCCAGCCGGGAGTCCTTCTCAGAAGGGGGGGAGCTGAGCCCCGATCCCAGCAGCCCCAAGGGCAAGAGCCACGACCGCAGATCCCGCATGGGCAAGGGCCGTGGCCTGCCCAAGAAAGGTACCTCTGCCGCGGCAGCTGCACCAGCCCCAGCCTCCACCCCTGCCACCTGGACTGCCCCCCCAGCCCAGAGCAATGCTGTGGGGATGGCGGGCTGCTGACGTGCTCTCTCCCCGCAGGTGGTGCGGGGGGCAAAGGCGTGTGGGGAGCGCCCGGTGTCGTCTATAGCTACCAGGAGCCTGACTCCCGGGATCCCAACTACGACGAGGCCGCTCAGGTACCCTGGGGGCTGCGGGAGCTGGAGCTGGCCCCTCCCAAGCAGTTCCCTGGCGCCCGCCCGTATTTCACTGCTCCCTCCCCGTGGTGGCTCTCCTGCAGTCCCTTTTAGCCAAAGCAGAGTGGGGGGACCTCCAAAGGTGGAGTTCGGTGCTCCTTGTTGGCGTGCAGGCAAAACTGCGGGCCAAAGCCCTTCAGAGCCGTTTGGTGTCGCTTCGTTGGGGAGGCTGCTGGGGCTGCGGCGGAAGGCCTCGTGGGCCTCCCGCTACCGCTCCGGCACTGAGCGGGGGACAGCCAGGCCAGCAGAGGCAACGTGGCAGGGGGTTCTTGCTCCCTCGCCATGGGAAGGGGCAGGTGTCCCCACCTGCTGGAGGGGATAGCCGAGGACTGCCCCCCCGCCATGTCTCCAGCTTCCCTTGGCTCCCAAGGCACGGCAGCCATGGGGCATCTGGGGAGGAAGTGGGCCCTGGTAGGTAGGCAGCATTTCAGAGCTAGAGGCAGCCAGGAGATGGAGGGTTCCCCCAGAGTGGAGTTGGGCACCCTGAAGCTGAGCTTGGCAAGGACGAAACAAGTGGGTGCCAGAGAGAGCTGGCTGCTGCCCTCCTGCTCTAGCCCTGGCCCCGAGCCCCAAACCCTGGGCTTCCTGTCAAGCCCTCCACCCCTGCTCTTGCAAATGATTCTTTGGAACATGTGTGGGTTTGGCCCAGGGTGGAGGACCTGGCCCAGTCGCGCTCCCTGCTTCTCACTGCCCTTCTCCTTGCGGGCGCTATGGTCCCAGTTGGCCCTGGAGGGTCTCCTGGGTGGCGGAGCCTGTTTCTGGGGAAAGAAGGGCGGGCACGGCCAGGGCACGGGAGGGAGGGGCTTGGCGGGGCTTGGTGCGCCTCTGCTCCAGCTCCCTGGACTCTCTCTAGGGCGACACGGTCTATGCCACGGTGGTGCCCGAGCTGGAGGAAGCGGAGCTGGAGAAGACTGTGCAGCCCATGGTGCTGGAGTACTTTGAGCACGGAGACACCCTGGAGGTTGTGGTGAGTGCATGGGGAGGGGGCTCGTGGGGGGGGCAAAGGAAGGGAGGAGCCCGGGAGCAGGTTTTGCCAGTCTCTGCAAAGGAGGGCCCCAAGGGGGTCTGCAGGAAGGAGCAAGGGGGTGCGGCCCCCCTGCCTTAATCTCCAGATTCCCAGTTTTCCGTTTTTGACAAAAAGCAAGTCTCCACTCCTTGTAGAGCCCGGATGGGAAGCAAAATGTGCAGTCACTTTTCTGCCTGTCTGTCTTGTGAGAAACTAGCCTGCTCCTGCCTTTCAGTGTTTTTAGCCAATGAATGAAGTTGGAGCAATGATCAACACACCCACTATCTGGGTGTGTTAAGCCTTTTGGGGGTCTTCCCTGTTAGGAAGTAGTGGCAATCTCAGAAAAACAACTTTGAAATCGGGAGTTTAGTGCAGCTGAGTTTGTGCTGTGTCTACCCAAAAATAAAAACTAACAGCGAGACAGGAGTTCATGTTCTTTCTAATTCATCTTGTTAATATATTTTTTCTGAGTTTATAAACATAAAAAATACCTTGACAATATGTGCAGATAAAGGTAATCGTTATTACACCCATATTTCAGAAGGTAGGGCTGTGACTGAGAAAGTGTGGATTACACCAACCCTGCAAAGTAGCCTAGTATTTTTCCCGTGGGGTGGGGATGGAGTTGTTAGAGTAGCGTAAGACAACTCTGCAGTGTAATCCAGTGTTGTTATCCAGTCTTCTGGTGTGTTGGTGTTTTAGGGAAATGCAGATGGGGCTGTGAAGTTGATTGTAGCAGCAGTGCAATTTTTTTAAGGGCCAGAGGGGTGGTTGTGATGTTTATAGCTTTAAGAGAACCTACTACGTTTAGCTCTTGCAGGAGGCCCGGGTGGAGCTTCTCCCCACATCTGTTTTAGTGCAGGCCTTGGAGCTGAGACAACGTGCCATGCAACTCCTCAGAAGTTAGTGTTTCTCATGTATTGTAGTAATACATAACCTTGTTGCAAAGGTACCTGAATCTATTGAGCATTGCCTTAAAGCAGAGTGTAGGAGTGGACTGCAAGCTGCACAGTATTAACCACACCTTTGAAAGGAGTCAGGAAAAGAATTGAGGGTTTCATCTGTGGGTGGAAAAAGGTTGTTCAGACACCAGGTCTACTGGTTGAGAAACAACAGAGAGGTAGACCTGGTATACCTATTTCTCAGAGGCCAGGTCTCCCTGTCTTCGTAGACATGGTGCCCAGGCCTTATCGCTGCTCAGTCACCAGATCTACCAGAAATGGGAGCCCTGTTCTCTAATGCTATCAGGGCTTTTTAAAAATGTGCAACCATACTCAACTTGTGCAGTTCCAGGGAAAAATGCAATTCCAAAAGAACATTGCTGGAGTTCAAAATTCAAAAGTTGTATTGTTAGCTGGTATAGAAAGTGCTGATAACAGTGTGACAAGTAGAGCGAGAGTCAAGGCTGCCTTAGAACCCTAAACCCTGATCGAGCACACCCATTTCGCCTCCCGCTGCTAAAGACACTCCCCACAGACTCTATAGAGCTGCCTTCCCCAAACTGGTGCCCTCCAGATGTCTTGGACTTCAATTTCCATCAGCCCCAGCCAGCATGGCCAGTGGTCAGGGATACTGGGAGTTGTAGTTCAAAACACCTGGAGGGCACCAGGGTGGGGAAGGCTGCTCTAGAGAGTGTTCACCAGTGTTTCCAAGATGAAGGAAATTATTCCAAGCAAGTCATGTGAAATTATCAATGTGATGATAAGAACAGCGATGCCATAAAATATCTGATAGGATATTCGTAAGACAGCTGTACTGTGTTTGTGCATTTGGGTGTTTTCCTCTTATTCGTAGGTGCGTTTTTAATCGTTCACTCCAAATAAAGTTTTATTGGAGATCATGATGCTTCCTGAATATAACACTGTTCTGCATTGGTGCTGTTCGATTTATAGGTTCTTCTTCTACTCTGTGTGGGCTTTTAAATGTCATGGAACGTGACACTAAGCAACAAAGTGCACACAGAAGAAAGTGCACAGGTGTGTTGTAGTGGCGCATGGTATGTGTGCGAATTACACTCACAGATTGCTGTGCCTCCCCCCCCCCCCCCCCGGAAAAATTCCTGCTGACGCCCATGGAAAGTTTCTGAGTGCCACTCAAACACTGGGGTTCTTTTGTCTTGCGAGTAAATAACCTCAGGCAAGCAGGCTGATGCAGTACAGGTGTGGGGGTTAAGAGGTGAATGGCTCCAGGGACTTGGTACCTTTGTTCAGATAGCTTCCTTCTGGGGAGAAATCAAATGCTGGAGCCAGCAGTTCTTTTCAGGGGCTCTGGCTGGGCAGCAGCGTGGGCAGGGGCTCCTTCAAGGTTGTCTCCCAACTGCTGCTGCCTCCTGGTGTTTCTCCCACCCCACCCCTGCCTATGCCTTGCCCTCCCTAGGAGTCTTGGGCTTGCTTGCAAGGGAAGCAAGAGGGGCCCCTGCTCGAGGACATGACCCACGGCCAGGGAAATGTGACCCAGACTGGTACCTGCTTGCACTGTCCTGGGCTCGCCGACCCTCAGGCAGTGTGCATTTCTGCAGCAGGGAAACAGTGGGAGGGGTGATTCAGCCCTGTAGTTCTGTAAGAAGCAGGATCTTGCACTTTTTAAGCATAGGCTTAATGTGGCATGCCGTTTGCCCCTAGCTCCTGCTCTATGGACTCCTTACCGTACAGCTCTCGAGCTTTGCTTCAAGTGGGTGTAACTAGAACTCAGTCTAGTTACCAGAGGTGCTCAAACGCGTACCCTGGATTTTAGGAAAGCTGATTTTCATAAACTCAGAACAATGATCAGCAAGGTCCCATGGCAAGCGATGCTAGCGAGAAAAGGAGTCCAAGATGGGTGGGAGCTTTTAAAAAAGGAAATTCTCAAGGCACAATCACAAGCAATTCCAACAAGAAGAAAAGGTGGAAGACAACAGAAGAAGCCAATGTGGCTTCACAAAAAGCTTAGGGATGACCTGAAAACAAAAAAGGACACATATAGGAAGTGGAAAGAAGGCCAAGTAACAAAGGAAGAGTACAGGCAGGTAGCACAGAATTGCAGGGATGGCGTCAGGAAGGCTAAAGCTGAGAATGAGCTGAGGTTAGCAAGGGGTGTTAAAAACAACAAAAAGGCTTTCTTCAGCTACGTGCATAGTAAAAGGCAGAGGAAAGAAGTGGTGGTTCAGCTATTAAATAAGGATGGCAAAATGATAACAGATGACAAAGAAAAGGCAGAGGTGCTCAATTCCTACTTTGGCTCAGTCTTCTCCCAAAAGAGGGTCTATGACCCCCTTGGCAAAGGTGAAGTACAGGCTGAAGGGGCAGGAGTGCAGCTTGAGATCGACAGGCATATGGTCAAGGAACACCTAATGACTTTGAATGAGTTAAAATCTCCAGGGCCAGATGAACTGCATCCTGAAGTAAGAAAGGAACTGGCAGAAGAACTCTCAGAACCGCTGTCTATTCTCTTTGAGAAATCATGGAGGACGGGGGAAGTGCCAGATGACTGGAGGAGGGCTAACGTTGTCCCTATCTTCAAAAAGGGTAAAAAGGAGGAACCTGGGAACTATAGACCAGTCAGTCTGACATCAATCCCTGGGAAAATTCTGGAGTGATGATAAAGGAATCCATCTGGAAGCACCTTGACAACAATGCCGTGATTACTCAAAGCCAACATGGATTTGTCAAAAACAAGTCCTGCCAGACACATCTGATCTCATTTTTTGATCAAGTAACCTCCCTTGTAGACCGTGGGAATGCTCTAGACATCATATACCTCGACTTCAGCAAAGCTTTCGACAAGTGCCCCATGATCTCCTGATGAGCAAACTAGCTCGAAGTGGGCTAGATGAAAGAAGGATCCGGTGGATCCACAGTTGGCTACAGAATTGGACTCAAAGAGTGCTTATCAATGGGACCTTCTCAAACTGGGGAGAGGTAACGAGTGGGGTACCGCAGGGCTCGGTCCTGGGCCCAGTGCTCTTCAACATTTGTATTAATGACTTGGAGGAGGAGGTGCAGGGAATGCTGATCAGATTTGCAGATGACACCAAATTGGGCGGGATAGCTAATACTTTGGAAGACAGAAACAAAATTCAAAGTAATCTGGATAGACTGGAGTGCTGGGCAGAAAACAACAGAATGACATTGAATAGGGATAAATGCCAAGTTCTGCACCTAGGAAAAAGAAACCAAATGCACAGTTACAAGATGGGGGATACGTGGCTCAACCACACTACAAGCGAGAAGGATCTTGGAATTGTCGATCACAAGCTGAATATGAGCCAACAATATGATGTGGCTGCAAAAAAGGCAAATGCTCTTTTGGGCTGCATTCATAGAAGCATATCTCCCAAATCCCGGGAAGTACTAGTTCCCCTCTACTCAGCACTGGTTAGGCCTCATCTGGAGTACTGTGTCCAGTTCTGGGCACCACACTTTAAGAAGGATGCAGACAAACTGGAGAGGGTTCAGAGGAGGGCAACAAAGATGATCAGGGGACTGGAAACAAAGCCCTATGAAGAGAGACTGAAAGAACTGGGCATGTTTAGCCTTGAGAAGAGGAGACTGAGGGGAGATATGATAGCACTCTTCAAGTCCTTGAAAGGTTGTCACAGGGAAGAAGGCCAGGATCTCTTCTTGAACATCCCAGAGTGCAGGACATGGAATGAAGTGACAGGAAGCCAGATTCCGGCTGAACATCAGGAAAAACTTCCTGTTAGAGCAATACGACAATGGAACCAATGACCTGGGGAGGTGGTGGGCTCTCCCACACTGGAGGCCTTCAAGGCGAGGCTGGACAGCCATCTGTCGGGGATGCTCTGACTTGGATTCCTGCACTGAGCAGGGGGTTGGACTCGATGGCCTTGTAGGCCCCTTCCAACCCTACTATTCTATGATTCTTTATTTCAGGAAACTAAAGCCAAAGCATCACAAAATTTTTTTTATTGTTTTGGGGGGTTAGCCCCATTGGAGCTGATTTTTTTAAGTACAGTTTTTTAGTAATTCCTTGTAGCCTTTCACCAGAATCAAATGGGCACTCGTTTGCGGATCTTTGGTGTGATGCCTCTGTGGGCCATTCAGAGATACAAGGAAAAAACATGTCTCTCTCCGTAAATTCATTTCCCTTCTTTCTCACCCACCTTTTTTCTCACTCAGATGGCCCTTCCCTTCCTGTCTCCATTGTAGAAATTGCAATGATTAGTTCCATGGGACTAGGCCCCGTGGTCTTTTTTGGCTCATGGGTCTCTGTAAAGCATCATGTCTGTGGATGATGCTGTATTGGCCAACAGGAGGAATAATAATAATAATATAGTGATGATGTCAAAGGTCAACACACCACAAGTTTGTTTTAGTAATTAGAGATTGTTTGTTAGTGAGCAGTTCGTAATTCTTTTTTCAGCATTATCCTGAAGCTGAGGCACAAGTGAAATACAAAGGAACTGGGACATTTCGGAGTTAGATAAAACACCTTAGCAAGTTCCTGTCTATACTGCTTAGGAGAAAATAGGGCAGCAAACAGGGAGACCTGCCCCAGGGGCATGCAGGCACATCTGACACACCCTTCTGTCCAGCCCCACAGACCCAATGATGTCTAGGAAGGCCTCCCTCTGGGCCTCCCATCAAGGAACAAGTGGGTGGGAATGCTGGAGTGAGCGTCAGTAGAGAAGAGAGTCCCTGCTTGGGACCAGAAGCAGCCCCCTCTGAGCCCGGGTGGTCTCTCTCTTTCTCTCTGGCAGGAGCTGCTTCGCGATCTGAACCTGGGCAGCCACAAAGCTGCAGTGTCATCTTTGGCGGTGGCCCTGTCTCTGGAGGGCAAGGCCAGCCATCGGGAGCTGACGTCACGCCTGCTCTCAGACCTCGTGGGGAAGGTGCTGAGCTCCGAAGACATCGCCTCAGCCTTCGATGGGATGCTGCGCGACCTCCCAGATCTCATCCTGGACACACCAGAGGCGCCGCAGGTTGGGCAGGCCCAGTTGGGGGTGGGGGCATTGAGCGGTGTGTGCCCTGTGGAGCCTGACCCATCCCGTCTGTCTGTGCAGATGCTGGGCCAGTTCATCGCCCGGGCTGTGGCTGACCATGCGCTGCCCCTTGACTTCCTCGAGCGCTACAAGGGGCGCGTCGACTGTGAGCATGCGCGGTGAGAGCCAATCTCCGCCCAAGCGGCACTCACTCCCGCCTGTCCCATGGATTTGCTGCGTTGCCAGGGCGGCCCAGGCCTTGCCGGGGGGGGTGGTGGCATCCCCGGGCAGGAGGGAAGTGTCTCTGTGTGCGATGCTGTTGCCCTGGCTCCCCTGCCTGGCCCGGCCCTCTGCTAAGCCTCTCTGACTCTCAGCCCATCCCTGCAGGGCTGCCCTGGATCGTGCCGCTGTCCTGCTGCGTATCAAGCGAGACGTCAACCGACTGGACAATGTGTGGGGAGTGGGCGGCGGCCAGAGGCCTGTCAAGCATCTGATCAAGGAGGTGAAGTGCGGGGCTGGCGTGCGCTGTCCTCCTGCCTGTCCTGGGGGTGCTTCTGTGCCATTGGTCACAAGTGGGTGGGTTGGGTTGGTGTGACACAGCACTGCCATTCAGAGCCTGATTTGAGCCAGGTTCCATCAATGGTTAACTCTGAAACCTGCTTTCAGTGCCAGGGCCCTTCCAAGGAAAATAACGAGAAGAGTGCATCTGAGCATGTGCTGAGCCCCACTCTGTTACACGGTGGGCATGGGGACTTCATGGGAGCCCCAAAGAGCCACCATGGACATCCCAACGGAATACAAGTCCCAGAAGAGCTCGGCCCTTAAACAGCGTGCTAGCTGGAGGGGCCCGGAGTTCTCCCCTCTCTGGGGCTGGGGCTTGACTCCTGTTCTGTCTGGCTGAAGGTCTCCCACTTGGTGGCAGTCACGGAGCAGGTCTCGATGATTGTCTTCCGCTGGACCAGTGTGAAACAATGCATAAGAAGAAACCAGTCTAAGCAGCAAGGTTGGGAGTGGGTGGGTGTTGAGATGCCTGAACTACCTTGAATGCTCCAGGTGAAATGCAGTGCCCAGGCCAATGCATTCATGGCCATCTCGAAAGGATGAGGCCTAAGCGGTGCAGTGCCCTTAAGGTGACCTGATTGCATTGAGCTTTCTGAGCGATGCCTCAGGATCGTCTTTGGCTTTGAGAAGACGGGCAGGACGCTCTCGGTGTGCCTGGCGCTACCTGGGCATCCTACCTGTCTCTCTCCTGCTGCCCTCTCTGCAGATGAACCTCTTGCTCCGGGAATACCTGCTCTCAGGTGAGGTGTCCGAGGCAGAGCGCTGCCTGCGCCAACTCGAGGTGCCCCACTTCCACCACGAGCTCATCTATGAGGTAGAGAGATGCCTCAGCCAGGTCTCCGGGGCGGTGGAGTGGGGGGCTGTGCTCTCGCCTGTGGAAAGGCAGCACTGACTGGAGATCCAGGGATGACCCCCCACGGATTGGTGCCTCACTGGGGGCCTCCCAGCCTCTCGTTCTGCTCCCCTCTTTGTGCCCTCTGGCAGGGCCTTGAAGGCTTCTTAGCCAATAGGCTGCCCAGCTTTCGTGGCACACTCAAGGTGTGCTTTTTCTCTCCCACCTCGTGCCAGGCCGTGGTGATGGTGCTGGAGTCCTCGGGGGACACGGCAGTCACCATGATGGTGAAACTGCTGAAGGTGCTGTGGGAGACGGGGCTGGTGACCCTGGACCAGATGAACCGGGTGAGGGCTTGGCTGTTCCTCGCAGCGAGACCAGGCACACGGCATGGATACTTGCAACCAAAAGATAGCAGCACGAGGCATGTCCGCAGAGCCCCAGGGGAGGCATCTGTGCTGCTCTGCGGTATCCCTCCTGCAATCCCTGGGGGGACTAATCCCAGCCAGGCCCTCCCCAAAGCCTGTGTTGACCTGTGCCCCCCCTTCCCCTCACCCAGGGCTTCCAGCGGGTCTACAATGAGCTCGGAGACATCAGCCTGGACGTGCCACTCGCCCACAGCTCGCTGGAGCGCCTAGTGGACCTCTGCTTTGAGGAGGGAGTTATCACCAAGCAACTGCGTGACACTTGCCCTGCCAGGTATAGCCAGGCGCCTCCTTTCTTGCCTCTGCAGTTAAAAGGGAGACCAAATGGCACTGTCGTTAGCCTTAGAAGGGGTGATGGGACGCTGGATTCCGCCAAAGGGTATGCATGCTCCCTTGCTCCTAGGACTGGTAGCATTCGCTCCAGGAAGCCACGGTTAACACGTTTACCAGAACAATTTTGAATAGCATTTTTCTGTAGACATTTTAATTCAAGATGGAGCTCCCTTTTTAGATCACTTATTTGGTCTCTCTGTTCCCTTATTTAGAGAGTTACTGCTTAGCTGTTCAGCGTACTTGTGAGGGTGAGAATGCCTGGAGTGTGTGTGGGGGAAATGTTTCGGGTTGCGGGGAGCTCAGGACTGGGGAAGATTCAAAGACTGTGTCAAGAGGAGGGAGTATTGCCACACTGTGTCACACCCTGACCCCCCCTCTCTTCTCAGGGGCCGGAAGCGCTTTGTCAGCGAGGGAGATGGCGGCCAAATTAAGCAGTAACTGGATGCTTCAACCCCCCCCCTCCCCCACCAGTGATGCCTCCAGCCCATTCGGCCCTGTCGACCTCAATGGAGAGGCCAGGAGTCCCTAAACCAGCACACCTAGCAAGTGGTGCTGGTCTGTCCTTGCTGGGTTAATCACACTTGCATCAGAACTGGGAAAGGGAGATGGAACGTGGGGGGGGGGGGGTCTGGCCGGGCCCTGCCCTCCTTCTCCAGCCTCACCAGCATCAATCACCACATGTATCTCAGGAAGCAAGCAGGGAGCAGAGTCTTGTGTCCTGGACCAGCTGGGATAGGAGCAGTGAGGGGCTCCAGCTGGGAGTTGCTCCTGGCCCTGCAGGGCTCCCATGGCCACTGGCTTCTTCCCAACATGTCCAACCCCTTCCTGCATCTCTCCTGCCCCCACCCCCGCCCCTTTCTCTGGTCTCAGCCCTAAAGTGTATCCAGCAGAATTTGAGGTGCTTAATTTGATGTGCTGATAGTTCTAAGGGCGGGCGGGGGGCAGCTTGAATAGGTTCTGCTGTATCCAGACCTGCCGTTCCCACAATCATGCCTTTGGGAGCCACAGGTGCTTAGAGCACATCTTGTTGAGAGCCGGCTGTGGCAGGACATTGGCTGGGGCAACCCTGGAGCTTTGCTGAGCAGAAAGCAGTCGCTGGGGTGGGGTGCCTTGCTGGGCAGAGGGAGGTGCCTCCTCCTTTAGGGGGAGACTGGGAGTGTCTCAGGGTATTGGGAAATAATTTCTCTGGACAAATCTAATAGCCATTAGCGAGGGCTGGCAGAGGGGGGCGGGTGGAGGGAGGGGGAATGGAAAGCAGGAGCTTGTAAGCAAGGCTGGGAGATGAGGGAGGGAAGAGATTCAGCCAAGCTATGTTATGTCCTTGAACGCGAAGGTGGTGAGAGATGAAAAAAATAAAGTAAGCTGTACCCAAAGGACACCGGTCTCGTCTCTTCCCAGAACGTCATTGTAAATAAACTGTGCAAAAGGCTTAGAGCACAGAATTGTGGTGACGGATGTGTTGATGCATAGAGATTGTACTTCCTGGATTACGCAATGTATGTGCTGCTTTGCCATCCCACATCCAACAATACGTTATGAACTGAGCTGTAGCATCTGCCTCAGAGCAGCCAGAGGGCAGAAGAGATGCTCGGAGGGAAGAGGCTGCCAGCGTTCCTGCCGGCTGGAGCGTTGGCTTCGTATAGAGCCCCCCCCGCCCCGAAAAGTGCCCTTGACCAGAGGCCTGTGGATGGAGGGGCGTGCCGGGCTCGGCCGCCACACGAGTTGACCGGGAGCGTGGAGGGCATCTCGGCCGCCTGGAGAAGGCTGTGCTGGCTGCCAGACTGTTTCTGGGCCCAACTCAAATGTGCCGATAACCTTTTAAAGCCCCCAAAGAAACAGGGCTGGCCTGCTTCTAGGGCAGCCGTCTCGGCACACGTGCCAAGCCCGGAGACCCCGATCGGAGGCCGTGCGGCGGGGCCCGGCCGCCTCTGCGGCGTGCCCCCCGGAATGTGCCTCTCCCCGCGGAGGCTCGGCTGGCCCCGGTCTTCCCAGCCAAGCCTCTGATTTGGTGCATGCGGACAGCAAGCTCCTGTCCCGAGGGCGCATCCTCACGGGCCAAGCCTGCTCCGCCCGGGCGGAAGAGGGCGGTCTCGGCAGCCTCGGGCGACCGGAGGCCTCGGAAGCTGCCCGCCCGAGCCAGGCGCCCGGGCCGCTCCTGGCGACGCTGGCCCGTAGCGGCAGCTCTCCGCGGTTCCGGCAGGTTTCTCCGGCCCTACCCGGAGACGTCGCCGGGATCGAGCCGGGGCCTGCGGCACGCAGAGCGACACGTGCCCGCGAGGGGGGCCGCGGGCGCGCCGTGGCACGGTGCAGGCGGGGCGGCGGGAGCCGCGTGCCAGCGCGGCGCGCCGGGGCGAGGCCTCCGCTCGCGACCGCTGCTCTGGGCTGCTCCTGGCCGGCGGCCGGCGGGGCTCCCGGCGCTGCTCTGGAGACCCGCTCGCGCCAGCCGCGCGACCCGGGCAAACGCAGCCTTCCCCGGGCTGCGCGAGGGCGCCTTCCGCCCCACGGCGCTGTCGGCGCGCGAGCCGCGCTCCGGGCCTCGCGCGCGGGCAGGGCTGCGGCTCCCTGCGTGCGTCGCGACGCAACCGCGACGGCTGAGCGGCGCGCGCGGGGCATGCCGGGAGATGTGGTTCGGGCGGGGCCTCTGAGCAGCGTGGAGCCCGCCGCTGGAGGGACACGTCCGGGCGGGGTGAGGAGGGGCGGTTGCCACGGCAGCCCCAGCTGGGAAGGCCTCCCTCGGCTGCTCGCGCCGGCCGCCCCCGCCGCGCCGCGCCCCCCCGGCGGCAGGGGGGCGTCCCCGGCTCGGGCGGGCAGCCAGGCCTCCCGCCCCCTCTGGCTGGGGGGCGGGGGCGCCCGCCCGGCTGTCTGCGGCTGCCGGCCTCGTGCGGCCCTTCGGCGAGCAGCTGGAGCGGAGCGGAGCGGGGCCTCACCCCTTGCTGCTTGTACTCCCGCAGGTGTGGACAGGCGGAATGGGCCGGGAGCGCAGGCGGAAGGCTCCCGAGGGGGGCCGGCCCCAGGAGAGGGGCCCCCGGGCTCCCGCGCGGAAGGAGCGCCAGGGCGCCAGCAGCAGCCGCAGGCGGGCGAGGCCGGGGCTGGGCCACCTCTGCACGCTGCTGGCCCTGGCCTCGGGCACGCTGGCCTGCGCGGCCTTCGCCTACAGCCTCTACGCCGGGTGGCGGCTGACGACCCGGGTCATCACGCTGCACCCGGCACCCCGCACCCTGGACCCCAACAGCAGCAGCCCTGCCGTCTCGCCCCACCTCTTCTGGGGCTCCTATCGACCCCAAGTCTACTTTGGCATGAAGACCCGCAGCCCCCAGTCGCCGGTCACAGGTGATGGCAGCACAGAGCTCTCGCCCCTGGCCTCTGCAGGGTCTTTGGCTTGGCCTGCTAACGGCCATCGCGGTGCGAGCGGGAGCAGGAGCCAGGTTGCCCTTGGGAGCAACCGTGTCCACAACATAGTAGCCCGCCCCACCCTGTGGGGGACAAGAAGCCACTCCATAGGCAAGGTGCTGAGAAGGGGAGTACTTCCCCCCCCTACATAGCTGTTGAGGAGTGATAGTGTGGGAAGGGGCCAAACATCCCTCAGCCTGACTCCTTGCTCAAAGGCTGGACCGGTTCTTCCCCCCACCCACATGTCCCAGTCCAGCACGCAAGAGCAGGTTGCTCACAGAGCAACCTCAAGCCAGGCCCTGCCACATGTGGAAGAGAGCAGAGCCCAGGGTGGCTGGCTAGCTTGGGCTTGGGCAAAACTGATCCTAGCTGTAACTGTAGCTATGTAATCAAATCCCCACTACAGACCTCTGTAGCGCAGGGGGAGGATCTCACCCCAGGCCTTTTCATAATTAGACCCTAATGCCGCAGGAAACGGGTGGGGAGTCGAGACTACAAAATTAAATGGGCTCTTCCTGATGCCAACACAAATGATGAATTAAAGCATCTCAAGAGACCCTTCATAACACTTATCCAATTCTGTCCTGAATCCAGATTTTTTAAAATAAAAAACTAGAAAAGAGCCACAAAATAATCTGTAGGTTTAAGCAGCCATCACAAGCAACAGAAATTAAGGGGAGAGAAAATTGGGGAGGTGGTGGGCTCTCCCACACTGGAGGCATTCAAGAAGAGTCTGGACAGCCACCTGTCAAGGATGCTCTGACTTGGATTCCTGCATTGAGCAGGGGGTTGGACTCGATGGTCTCATAGGCCCCTTCCAACCCTACTATTCTATGATTCTATGAAAAATACTTGGGCATTATAAAAAGCCCAGCAGAAAAGAACGGAGGAGAGCAAGGCAGTTAGCTGAGAAGGTTCTGTCCTCCTGTACAAAAGTTAGACAAGGAGCTTGGACTTGCAGGGACTTGATCCTGAGTCTTCTATAACCAAACTCAACCAAAGGTCACTTTGGGCTTTTATATACTACCATGGGACAGAAAGTCCAGAGTGGGGTGGAAGGGTTTTTCCTCTGCTTCCCCCACCACCTCCCTTGAGCCTGCCATTGCCCCCTCCCCAGCTGCAGGGTGGTCAGGGGTATGCAAAGGGTCCTCTTCCCTTGTGATTATCCTCCAACCTGCCTTTCATTGCAGGGGGAGTGGACCCACTCTGCACACGGCCAAGAGCCATTGCTTTCCTGTCTCTTGGTCTTTCTTCAGCGCAGCCAAGAAACAAAAGGCAGGGGCAGACTTGTGGATATGGGGATCTTTGGGACTATGGGCCTCTGCCTTTTGCGACTTCCCTACCTGCCCCTGTTCAGCTGCTGCTTTGCTCCCTGGTTGGTGCGGTGCAGCCTGAGTGTGTCACTCTGCATAAACAACTGGCGCGACCTCCCAGTGCTGCTCCCCCATTTCTGCTCTGTCTCCCTCCACAGGCTTGATGTGGATGCACCAGTTGGAGGGGGGTGTTCAGCTGCGCCACACCTGTGAGCAAAGCGATGGCCTCCCCCGCTATGGCTGGCTGCTTCATGACGGCATCCATTTTGGGGTGCAGGAGATTCAGGACGTGGGCCTCAGCCTGCAGACAGAGTTTGTGAAGCGCCCTGGGGGGCGGCACGGTGGAGACTGGAGCTGGAGGGTCACTGCTCGGCCCGAGGTGAGTGGTGAGGGAAGGGCCCCAGTTCACTTACGCAGAGGAGAGACCGGCCGCTCTGAAGTATTTTTCTCCTGTCCCCTTCTTACCTGCCATGGAACTTGAGGGTGGGGGGCTGTTCCCAGGGGGTCTCCTACCCAGCTGCAGACTTCAGTAAGCTGCAAGGTGGGCCTTTGGACTGTAGCCCAGGGGCCTATTTGCAAGTCATCCAGAGCGGGAAGGGCGTCAGCGTGTCATTGAGTTTAAGGGATGCCCTTCTCTTAGTTCCCAGTTCCAAATCATCGCAGCCCCATAGGACATGAGGAGAGTTGTCCTGTCTTTCCGACTCCAGAGCACTGGCGGGATTTCATTCTGCCTCTTAGATTTCTGACCCACAGACTTGGAGCGGGGTGGGGGTGGGGAGAGGGATGTTTTGACTTTGTTCTGCCAGGTGGGATGAACTCTTGTCATCTCTTTCTTGTGTTCAGAGGACTGGGCCCCAGCCCCCCTTCATCTCCCTGCTCTTCTACATGGCCACTGATGGGCAAGGGGCCCTGCAGCCTCAGGTGGAGAAGAGCCGGATGGTGTCTTTGACTGGCACGGCAGAGGAGCTGGGACACTTCACCATCACCTTCCAGCAGCCCACCACTGAGGCTGGCACGACACCTCTATATGCCAGGTACTCCGGGGCAGGAGCGCCCTTCGCTTCAGCCACTGCAAGTGCACAAGGAAGCAAGGCCGGCTGGATCTCCCACAGTGACTGATATTCTCTCTCTCTCTCTCTCTCTCCCCCCTGCCTCCCTCCCCCACCGCCCCCCCCAGTTACAACTACCTGCACGCGAAGGCCGAAGGGCTGCACCGCCTGAGCGATGTGGTGAAAGCCAGTCTGACCCCTCGCTTTTCCTATGCCCCACCAGGGGCCCCCAAGCGCCGCTACTTCGGAGTGGAGACCCACCGCGGCCCGCCAGGGGAGAGCGAGGCCAGCACCCAGCTCCTGGTTCACCAGGTGACGGTAGCCTTGCCCTGCCGCCTGGAGGTGCTCTTTGAGTCAGGCAGCGTGGCAGAGCGCCCAGAGCGGCTTGCGGGAGAGGCCCTGACGCAAGAGCTGAGCAGGCACGTGGCTGCCTTTGAGCGCCGCTTTGAGGAGACCTTTGGGCTCGCTGGCAAGGGCCACTCTCTGCAGGAACAGTACTTTGCCCGGGCCGCCCTCAGCAACCTGCTGGGCGGGATGGGCTACTTCCATGGGCACTCGCTGGTGCAGTCTCCACAGGCCGAGCTGCCGCAGCTCTACCCCAAGGGCCCGCTCTTCACGGCGGTGCCCTCCCGCTCCTTCTTTCCCCGGGGCTTCCTGTGGGATGAAGGCTTTCACCAGCTGTTGCTGGGCCGCTGGGACCCCGCCCTCAGCCGCGAGGCACTGGCCCATTGGCTTGACCTCATGAATGCTGAGGGATGGATCCCGCGGGAGCAGATACTGGGCGATGAGGCCCGCGCCAAGGTCCCGGCAGAGTTTGTTGTGCAGCACAGCAGCGCAGGGAACCCTCCGACCCTCTTCTTGGCACTACGGCAGCTGCTGGCCCAGGGCGTGCTGGAGGTGGGCTACCTGCGGCGCCTCTACCCTCGCTTACAGAGCTGGTACAGTTGGTACAACCACACGCAAGCTGGGCCACTGCCCTACACTTTCCGCTGGCGCGGCCGAGACCAGGACACCCAGCTGTTCCTCAACCCGAAGACCCTGACCTCCGGGCTGGACGACTACCCACGGGCCTCCCACCCCTCACCAGATGAGCGCCACCTGGACCTGCGCTGCTGGATGGCTGTGGCCTCCGCTGCCATGGTAGAGGTGGCCAAGCAGGTGGGAGAGCCAGCAGGAGAGTACCAGCACATGGCTGAGGTGCTGGCTGACAACCAGCTGCTGGATCAGCACCACTGGGCTGAGGCCTTGGGCACCTTTGCAGACTATGGGAACCACACCCAGGCTGTGGCCCTGGAGCGTGAGAGGCCTCGGCCCCCTCCCCCCGGCCAGCCCCTCCCCACCCCCCGCCTGCTGCGGGTGGTGCACCAGCCGCCAAAGCTGCAGTTTGTGGGGGGGGCCCTTGGCTATGTGAGCCTTTTCCCGCTGCTGCTGCAGCTCCTGCACCCTGACTCGCAGCGCCTGGGCAGCCTGCTGGTGGACATGCGCAACGAGAAACAGCTGTGGACGCCCTTTGGCTTGCGCTCCCTCTCCCGCACCAGCCCGTTCTACCTCAAACACAACACTGAGCATGACCCCCCCTACTGGAGGGGGCCCATCTGGATCAACATCAACTACCTGGCTGTGCGGGCGCTGCACCACTACAGCCAGCTGGAGGGGCCCTACCGCGAGCAGGCTGCTGCCCTGTACCAGGAGCTGCGGGCAAACGTCATTGGCAACGTCTTCCGGCAGTACCTGGAGAGTGGCTACATCTGGGAGCAGTACCACGATGGCACGGGCAGGGGCCAAGGCTGCTACCCCTTCACAGGCTGGTCAGCCCTGGTGGTGCTCATGATGGCTGAGGAATATTAGTGGCCAGGGGTGGCTGGTGCAGCTTGCACTCTTCCTGGCCCACTCCCATTTGCCAGGGCTCTGTGCCAAGGGTGCTTTGAGAGTGGCAAGCTGCCCCTGCCTGCTCTTGGTGGGCCCCACGCCCCTCCAGAATCTAGGCTGGAGCAATCTGGATTCAGAATCCCAACGAATGGGCCTTGGCTCTGCCTTCTCTCTCTCCCACGAACTCTGGGATTTGTCTTTTTAATTTTTTAGTGAAATAAAGCTGTGGAGCGGGAACTCTGCGTACTTTCTTCCATGTGGAAGCTTAGCAGCGGGAAGGACCCGAGGTGCTCAGCCACTGCCAGTCGCTCCTGCCTCTGAATTGACTGGGCTGCTCCTGGAGGGCGGGGGCAGGGATTGCGTATTTACTGCGCACCATCAGAAAGGCAAGAATGGTGGGGACAGTCAGACTGAGCCTCCAGGCTGGTGCAAATTTGAATTTTATGGAGCACAGGGAAAGTAAGATGGCGACAATTGGGTTCTGCTGCTTAAGGCATATAGGGCATGCCTGCCACTACCAAAATAGGAATGTAATAACTACACGTAACAATAACTTCCAGAGCAGGAAAAAAACAAAGAGTGCCTTAGGGAGCACCTTACATTTACTCTAGTATACGCTATGGTGAACCACAGTCTGCTTCTACAGATGGATGCAAAGTGTCCACAGCTGGCTTATCTGAAGGTGTGCATGTAAATCACCTTAAGCTGCTAGAAGGCAGCTTCCTGTGCAGGATCGTTGGGTTCTTATTCCATCCTGTTCCTGAAAGGTCAGTAGAACAGCTAATCCACATCCTTGCCTATTTCTGTGCAGCCTCCTCAGCCTTGCCCGTGAAGTTCATCTCTAGTACTCCATGTATATTTTATTCATTTCTCTACCACCCAATAGCCGAAGCTCTCTGGGCGGTTCACAAACCATATGTGAAGTTTCCTGTGCAGCTCCAAAGGAACACACTGCATAGTTACGCCTTTGTAGACATCTGTCTGAGGAGCAAGTGCTATTAAGAAGGGTTTTGTCCCATCTCTCCTCTGCCCAGACTACTTAAAAGCATTTTAGGTGGGGCTGGGCTTTGGACCCTGTGATTAGCAGCACATGCACTCAACCAAATAATGCTCTTCCAAATTTGTTGTGTGTTCCATAGTTTTCTGTGATGTGGAATGGCTCACTTGACTACCTAAGGTGGACATTGTATGGCTTACTTACTATGCTACATATCCTGCCTGTGATTTCCATCCCTTCCTGAGACCACCTATTTATACCATCATGCAGCTAAAACCTGTCTTCCACCATTTCATAGGGCGGTGAGTTTGTTTTTTTAATGGTTCCAAGATTCTTGTGCCTCCCATGTGTCCAGCAGCAAACCCCTATCCCTACATACCTCAACCATTCACTGCTGCTGCAATGGGCACAATCTTGTCTTAGCAACTTGGAAGTTTCTCTTAAGCTTTAAGATCTCTCTCTCTCTGTCTCTCTCTCACACACACGGTATCTACTTTAGCTTGAAAAGAGGTTTGCTGCAGCAATAAGCTGCAGTGTCTCTGGGCTCCCTACAGCACCATTGTCACAATCTCCACCAATTCCTTAGTTCAAAACGTTGAGGCCAAGCTATACAAAATACACACGGAAGCTAGAAATTCAAAATGAGACTGAAGAGCTGGGCAGCAGTAGCAGCACAGCTTTTGAGAATGGCACACATATGAAGCACTACAGGTAGGTGCATAATTTAATGATCTTGGATAGCCAAGTGGCTAAAACACTTGACTTATGAATCAGGAAGACCCCAGATCAAGTCCCACCTCAGGGCATTTACATGCTAGACAACCCTCAGCAAGCCAATCTCTCCAAGGGTGCTGTCTGCAATATTGAGATAATACTGCTTACTTCCCTTATAAGGTGGTTATGGGAACAATCTCATCTTTTATACATACTAAAGCAATTGTTACTGAGGTACGTGGCTAAACAGCAGCACTTTTAAGAAGAGGATACTAGTACCATGGAGGAGCACTAAGGTGGATGTACAGGAGCAGCAGCATGCTGGAACAACTCAAAAGGACAAGATCACACCCAACTGCTAGGTTTAGTTCTGGGCACTATTGCTTACAGTGGGAGGTGGACAAGTCAAAGTTCAGAGGGCTGCTGCAATGATGCCAAAACTGTAAGGAGAAAAACCTTAATGAACTGGGCATGTTCAGTCTAGACTCTGCTCCCCAAAACAGGGAGCAGACACTGGTGGCTGTGCTGACCATTTCCACCTAATTAAGGAGAGCAGAAGTAAAACGGGGGAGCACTATTGCAGTACTGATCAAGAACAGCAATTAATATTAAATACTGGAGAGAACGGTTGAAGAACTTGTGCCTGTAAGTACAGCCTGCCTGTAGTCACTTTCCTGTGACATGGGGGCTCTTGGGTTAAGGTTACTTTGCTCTTGGTAGGAGGATAGGATAAAATGGCCCACACCCTGGGTCTTTCCAAGTCCCCATTATTCTGTCCCTCCTCCCAGCCCACATATTCAGTTCACCCCCAGAGGAGGAGCCCAAATTCCAACACTGCACCCATCCCTGCAGGTGTTCCACTCAGCCAAAAAGAAAGCGACACCCCGCTCGCTGCAACGCAATTCAAGAGCCTCTGAGCCAGGAATTTCCACATCTCTTTAATAATAAGCCTGCGCTGCTGCCCCCAACAGCACACGTGGAGAGCACCTCCCCTCCAAAGGCTACCAGGCACTGGGATGGAATGGACCAAACAAGCTGCTTCTAGCAGCCTGGAGAAGGCCAGCTCCCCACTCCCAGCCCAGTCTGGTTGGATCAGGGAGCAGGTGTCAGCAAGAACCGTCTCATTCATGCAGCCAGCAAACCCCAAACCCAGTGCAAATGTTAAGAGGAAAGGGAGCAGGGAGTCAGCTGCCCCCCCACCCCCGGAAGATCCACACCTTCTTCCAAAGGTTACGGAGCACAGCAGGAGACACACAGACACACAGCTGTGACCAGAGCTGCAGTCCAGCAGGTGCCCCTCCCCTTCCCAGACATACGAGGCACAGGGATCCCAAGTCCACAGCAGGCTCCCAAGCCAGCACCCAAGGGGAGAGGGATAAGCAACCTTTGGCCACAAAGCTGGAGGGGTGAAGAAAGCTGGGGGGGGGCAGCACTACACACTGTCTGGGCAGAGGAAAGAGAGACAGAGCAGGAGATCTGGCAGAGGGCAGTGTTGGTGCTAAGGCGGCAATTCTCCACAGTGAACTGCAGGGGTGGAAGCCTTTGCTCACTTCACCACACTTTGCTGCCTAGCACAAGGGCAGCTGCAACTGAGTCTTGGAGGTGGCATGAAGGGCAGTCCCCATAAAGCAGGACAGGGGACATCAGCCAAGCGGGATGGGTCCCCTTCAGACAGGCAACGTAGGTGAGGAGGCAACCATTTCTTCAGTGTTCCCTTCAGCCTGTCCCCCACACAGGCTCCGGGGCTCAGTGCTCAGGGGAGAGCAGGGGAGCCCCTTGCCAAGCAAGTGGGCAGCCTCCTCCTTGCTGTCATCATCACCAGCTGCTGCCGCTGCCTCCTCCTCCTCCTGACCATGCCCCACCTCAATGCCAGAGTCACCCGTGAGGCGGCGGTGCCGGAAGTGGTCGCCTTCATCCCCGGCATCGGGCCCTTCATCGCTGTCAGAGAGCCGCCGTGGGTCCCCGTCAAAGAGCTCCACGCTGGAGGAGAAAAGCGCGTGCTTGGGGTTGGGGCGGGGCTCCCAGCTGCCCCCTGTGCTGCTACTGCAGCCCCCCGCCCCACCATCAGCTTCCGCCTCCCCCTCGCTGGGAGTGCTGGCCTCAGTAGCCGAGAGCGACGTGCTGCTGGGCGATGTCAGGCAACTGGACTCGCAGGAGCAGCTGGTACAGTTCTCAGAGCTGCCTGTCAGCGTCAAGGTGCTGGAGCCCACGCGGCTGACGGAGCTGCCAAGGATGGCACTGTATGGGGGAGGTGGGGTGGTTGGGCGGTGTGCCACCTCCTCGTAGGCAGGCAGCTTGAAGGAAGCCAGCATCCCTGCAGCAGGAGAAGGAGGAGGCCAATCAGAGGGGCATGAGGCAAGGTGGTCCCAGGGAAGGCTGAAGGCGCACGTGTTGCTGCCCGCTCAAGCAGTTCCCTTGGGCGCTTGGAGCCTTGGGGAGCAGCAGAACACCCGCAGTAGCCGAGGCTGCAGGAAATCTTGGGGCTCAGAGCAAAGAAGAGCAAAAGCTGCTTTGAAATCCCTCCTCCTCCTCCTACCTGGGTCTTCTGGCTTTTGTCTTCCCCCACACCACCCATCGCCAGAAAATGTTGCTGCACATCTTGGCAAAACATCTGCGGTCACGCTTGCCAAGTTCTGTCTTGTGGAGCCCAGCCACTGCCAGCATCCCACCGGGCTGCGGCTCTGACTTTGCAGCTTTTCATTCATCACCCGTGGATGCTGCAACTCATATCAGCCCTGGCCAGCATGGCTGATGGTCAGGGGTGACGTGAGTTGTAGCCCGAAATATCTAAGGGGCACCAGGCAGCCGATCCCTGCAGCAGGGAGCGTCCTCTGCTCAAGCACCAAGCTTTGGCCGCCAGACCCACACTGGGCTACTCTGGATTTGGCCTAGCCTGGGCCTGCCGCGCCCCCCGCATAGCCCCCACTATCACTGGGGCCCACCTTGCCGACCCAGGCACCTGGCTGAGACCCACGCTAACCGAGCCTTGCTGCTGCCGAAGCCACTCACTGAGATCCATCATGGACGGAGGGTAGTTGCAGGCACCGTGGTAGGCAATGAGGTTGATCTCCCGCTGCCGCTGTTGCTGCTGCAGGCGCAGTTTGGCGCGGCGGTGCCTGTAGGCGCAGCAGCAGCTGAACAAGATCAGGACCGTCCAGAGAAGCCAGAACCCTGCAGAGAGGAGGACGGGTGGGGAGGCGGGCCTGAAAGGGGCGTCCCGCCCGGCCGCGCGCCTGGGCCCCGGCCGGAGGGGCAGGCGCCAGCGGGGCACAGCCGAGCCGGCCCGGCCCGGCCCGAGGGGGGCGGGCGGGCGCGCCCCCTCCCCGCGGGCCCGGAGCCCCGCCAGGCTACTCACACCAGAGCTCGTAGTAGTAGATGCAGCAGCCCGTCTCCCCGCAGCAGTGGCCCGTCTCGCACACGTACGGCTGGTTGCTCACCCCGGGGCAGTACTCGCGAGCCTGGCGGGAGAGGGAGAGCCGCGTTGGCCGCGGGCGGGGCGGGGGCGTCGCGGCCGCCGCGGGGTGGGGGCCGGGCCCGCCCAGGCGTACCTGCCGCTCCCGGCCGAGCAAGGCGGCCCACCCGGCCCGTGCCTCCCTGCCCGCCGGAGGCCGCCGCTCCATGGCGCCGCCTACAGCCCACGCGGGCGCAGCGCCACCGCAGCCTCCGCCGCCGGCGCTGAGCCCGGCCCGGCGCGCCGCCGGCCCGCCCGGGCCTCGGCCGCTGCCCTCATGCCCGCCGGCCCGGCCCGGCCCGGCCCGGCCCCGCCGCCGCCATCACTCCAGGCGCAGCTCCCGCCCCGGCGCGCCAAGCCCACCAATCGGATTATTCTGCAAGGTTCAGCGCCAATCAGCGCATGAATCTTCACTCCGCGGGAACCAATCGACAGTCGACTTCTCCCATAACAACAGCAGACAAAGAAGTATGGTCCCGCCCTTCAGGAGGACGGGCGCAGCCTTCGGCCAATAAGTATCCATCACCTTCGTCAGCATAAATGACTGACAGTGACCTTGGCCAAAGGCAGTGTGAGAGGTCGATGCAAAACTGATTGACGGACTGGCTAACCAACGGTAGCGGACTTTGATCACTTGACGTACGAGTTTCCATGCGTCAAACTCTCCCCTAAGAGCCTTTCAGCCAATGAGACGTGCGTGAGAGCTCAGAGGGCAGGCACCTTAAAAACGGACCAATGGGAAACAGTGAATCACAGGACTCTGAAGTGAGTGACGGGCGCGCTTCCCAGAGAGGGAGGGAGCTACGAGCGAAGTCAAGGAACAACAGCCCTGCAGTATCGTCCGTGGTCTATATGGTCGGTGGCGCTGAGGCCGCTGCGGAGTCCCTCCCCTGCCCCGGCCCCTGCCCCGCACTATGCTCTTCAGGCCGCAGCGCCGCCCCGCGGAGCCGCTGCCGGGCCGAGCCGAGCGCGCTCTCTGGCACCGCGCCCCCTGAAGGCGGCGGCCACATGGAGAACTGCGCGCGCGAGGCACCCGCGTCGCCCCCCCGCAGGGAGGGTAGAGGCCGCCCGCGCCGGCCGGCCTGCTCCTCCTCCCGGCGCAGCGGGGCCCGGACGGCCCCACGCCCGCCGCCCCAGGCCAGAAGGCGCGCCTCCGCGCGGCTGCAGAGCGACCGCCGGCCGGGAGAACGCCCCGGCTCGCCTCCCTGGCGGCGCCCCGGCGGGTCAATTCGGGATCCGCCTCCGGCCTGAGCGCCCGCCCCACTCCCCGCCCCGGTTTCTGCGGCAACCGCCACTCCCGCCCGCCGGTGCCGGAAAGGCCCCGGGGCCCTGAAGCGGCGCCCGCCCTTCCGGTGGCCGGCCTCCCTCCAGGCCGCTCCCTGGCCGAGGCGAAGAATCACGGGGCTCGGCGCGGGTGCACCAGAGGGGGGGGCGGCGCGAGATGGGCCTGGGCGGCGCGGCGCTCAGCGTGGGCTTCGCGGCGACCCGGTGGCGGGGAGGAAGCCGCGGGGCTTCTCTCCGGCGGGCCCGCGGCGTCGTGCGGAACGAGCTCCAGCGCTTGGCGGCGAAAGGCCGTTCTCCATGCTGAGAGCCCTAGAAGTGCCGCCCTCAAAGGGCGATGGAGAGCCGAGATACAGGCATCTATGCCTGCCTGCAAGAATTGGCTGTGGCGGCCCTGGGCCCTTTGTAGCCTTGATCCGCCATGAAATCCCCACAGAAGACAACCTAACCCCGGGAAGCACAGAGCCCGAAGGCCGAAGCTCCCTCCGCTCTCGTAGCAACGGAGAAACATCGATGCTGAGCGGGATTGCTGGGGGGGGGGGTGTAATCCCCCCCCCATGGCCGCTTCCCCGCTTTGGATTTAGCTTGCAGAAAGGACTTTATGATCCAGGCGCCAGCCCGACACTTGGGTCACCAAGCAAACACTCTCAGCAGCCTGTCAGAAGCAGCCTCCCTTAAGTCCTCAGCGGAAGTGGTCAGAGCACCACTTCACCTTTTCAGCCTAGTTCTGATGAGCAACCAGAGACGGGATTTCTGCCATTGTTTGAAACTTAATGATCAGACTCGGGTTTGGGACATGTAAGTAGCATCCAGTCAGCAAAATACCTAGGATGCCTTTGACCCAAAGAACCCTGAAGAACCTTGTGGAATTTCACCCACACACACCTCCCTCCCTTCGGGTTAATAAAGAGGCACCCCACTACCTCCACCTTTACCACAGTTAAGACTGCACAAAGCAAGACAGGCAGTACCATTCCTCTCCTTACTAACCTCTCCCTGTTAAGGCCATCTGCTCATCAGATACCATCTCATTTCCTACTTTTCTTGCACCTTACTTTTCTGGGGAGCCCAACCAGCTTTTCCCCACTCCTATTTTTTGCCAGACTTCTGTGTAGCTCCAGCAAGGTACAGCTGCTTGCAGCCTCTTTTTCCTCACTTGCTCACCTTGGCCCCTTCTTCCTTGACGTCTCTGCTGCGACCAGCTCACTTACATCATACCATTGCTGTTAATGTGTCTGCCTTAATAGAAGAATTCATCTGTATGAATACATAAACTCAGACTTTTTGAATGTTTTAATTCCTTTCAATAAATGATTCCATGGTTAAGCAACTGTGTCTTTAATCTCCAAATCCCCTTAACCTTTCAGGTGCCAAGCTTTGGGACACTCAATACTCTAGGTTTTGAAAGATCTAAGTGTCAGGGTTGTACATCTGAAAGTGCACATTCAGGCATACATGTGTGTTAATGAGGGCATTTGGTACAACAGCATGTACAGCTGAGAAAAGCAGCTTAAATAATGACATGAAGTTGGACTACACCTAAATGCAAAGTTGTTGTTGTTCAGTCGTGTCCGACTCTTTGTGACCCCACAGACCATAGCACCAAGCAGACCTTTCTACACATATTGACAACCTTATAATGTTTGAAAACAGTGGATGTGCTATGATGAGGGACAGCATGATTAAATGTCAGAATGAACATTTGTGGCTACTTCACATTCCACGACAGTTGGATGTTCTCACAACCTCATCTATAGAGAATAACAGAATGAAATTTACTAGGGATAAATGCCAAGTTATGCACCTAGGAAAAAGAAACCAAATGCACGCTTAGAAGATGGGGGGGGGGGGTACGTGACTCAACAACACTACAAGCGAGAAGGATCTTGGAATTGTGGTAGATCACAAGCTGAATATAAGCCAACAAGGTGATGTGGCTGCAAAAAAGACAAATGCTATTTGGGGCTGCATTAATAGAAGCATCGCTTCCAAATCCCAGGAAGTACTAGTTCCCCTCTACTCAGCACAGGTTAGGCCTCATCTGGAGTACTGTGTCCAGTTCTGGGCACCACACTTTAAGAACAACACAGACAAGCTGGAGAGGGTTCAGAGGAGGGCAACAAAGATGATCAGGGGACTGGAAACAAAGCCCTATGAAGAGAGACTGAAAGAACTGGGCATGTTTAGCCTTGAGAAGAGAAGGCTGAGGGGAGATAGGATAGCGCTCTTCAAGTACTTGAAAGGTTGTCACAGAGAGGAAGGCCAGGATTTCTTCTCAATCATCCCAGAATGCAGGACATGGAATCATGGGCTCAAGTGACAGGAAGCCAGAGTCCGGCTGAACATCAGGAAAAACTTCCTGACTTAGAGCAATAGGACAATGGAACCAATTCCCTAGGGAGGGGGTGGGCTCTCCCACACTGGAGGCATTCAAGATGAGGTTGGACAGCCATCTGTCAGGGATGCTCTGACTTGGATTCTTGCATTGAGCAAGGGGTTGGACTCGATGGCCTTGTAGGCCCCTTCCAACCCTACTATTCTATGATTCTATAGGAAGGGATGAACCATCCTGTCTGAGGAAAAAGATCCATGGAGCAGAAAACAAAACAGATGGGGAAAGAGGAGGACCAGCCATCTAAACTTGGAAGAGGTAAATAATAGTTAAAAAGCAGGCTGGCTGGAATCACTAGCTACTGCATACATTCTAAATAAGGCTGCCCTGGTTAAAGAAATCTTAGTCAATGGATCCGTTAAAACTCAATTACACGTTTGCATATGAATAAAACGGTTCTGAAAGAACACTAAGATAATGCACTCATCAGAACACGCACCTTCTTAGGAGACATTAGTCTCTATTAAAGCCGGTGTGGTGTAGTGGCAAGAGTGTTGGGCCGGGAGTCGGGAGATCCAGTTCCAGTCCCCACACGGCCATGGAAGCTCACTGGGTGACTTTGGCCCAGTCACAGACTCAGCCCAACCTACCTCACAGGGTTACTGTGAGGATAAAATGGAGGAGGAGGAGGCGGATTATGTACACCGCCTTAGGTTCCTTGAAGAGGAGAAAAGGCAGGATAGAAATGTCATAAATAAATATTAGCTGTTAGACAGGGTTGCTGGCAAATCCAGCAGAACACGTAGTAAAACAGGCAACCTTTGCAAGGCCAATTAAGGATGCCCAAAAAGAGTGTCGGGTGGAGTTTTAAAAGACTAGGCACAAAAGCCTCTAGCTGAGCAGACCCAGGCATATGGGATACAGCTCCTTCCAAACCAAGGGCCTCCCTCATGTTCACCACAGAGGGCCAGTAACCATAATGACAAATTACTCCTGACCTGGCTAGACACACCAGCCCTGCTGAGTCGCATGCAACTAAGCACATATTGATATAATAGGAAAGATCCATAGAGCAAAGGAAGTTCTTGGATCACTGTCCACATGCTAGCAGCAGCAGCAGCAGCAGCAATACCAGCTGAAGCATCTTCACTTTTCCACAAATGGTCCACCTTCACCTCCAGGGCCCAACACCCCAGGGCACATGGACAGAAACAACTTCACAGACCCAGTCCATCCAAACTAATCAGATCTTCCTTTCAGACATCAGACAAAATAAGGGGGCAGGAGTCTTTGGAGTTCTTGGCTGGCCTTACTAATCAAGCCAAACTTTGGCCTCATTAATAAGGTGGTAATAAGCTCTCCATTGCAAGAGGCATCCAAGGAAAGACTGGGTAGCCCTGTGCCAGGGGTGCTTTGAACTGGATTCCTGCACTGAGCAGGGGCCTGGGCTCGAGGGCAACTCTGACTCCACAACTGCAGGCACCAGAAGCCTGCCTCTCTGAGACAATCTCCTGAGCTCCAAAAGGACCACAGAGGCATGTCAGCTTGGTGCTCAGCAACACAGCACCACCCCAGGCTCCCTGCCAACCTCGTGAGGACAATTCCCACCCCTACTGCAGTTCAAAGGCTGGGGCCTGTCGCTCTTGCCAGAGGGCAAGGGTACATCCACATGGCAAGTGAAGATGTGGACCATCCTAAGGAGGGCAAGGTGAGAAAAGCATGGCATCCTTCCATAAGGCAATTGCTTCCTCACAGATTCTCCGCTTGATCCCACAAGCCTCACTCTACAGAGACTGGGCAGTGACTGTACCTAAAATCTGAGGAACAGGGCAGTGGGCAGATGGTAACCTGGCAGCAGACCTTTGTGACACTGTTTGTGGAAGCCACATCTCTGGGAGCTCCCCAGCTTGGCCTGTGCCACCCCCACAAAAGAACCATGTCCCCTGGACCTCACCGTTGGTAAAAGGAGTGATTAGAATAGCCAGGAAGCACTAGCCATCAGACCACTCAGGCTCTCCAGGATACTTTCACTGTGTCTTTAATGTCACAATAAATAAATAAATCAGCAATGAAGCTATGTTTTTCTGCGGGGCCTAGTTGATTGGGCAAGGAACCCAAGAGTACCGTCCATCCTTTCCTGCCCTCACGCAACAGCCTGCAGCTGGAAAAAGAACAGGCAAGGCTCTTGCTTACGACTGGGAAGAGGCCTGGCAAGATTGCTGAAGTCATCTCCTGTGTTTTCAATGCCATCATAGCACGGCTCAATGGCTACTGCCCCCATCAACTCCAGTGCTGCCACAAAGCCGCTGCATCCGCTACGCAGACGTGGACCACGTGCTTCTATGTAAAGGGGAGCTGCAAGGAGCGCAAGTTCCATCTGGCCCGATCCAAGAGATGAATGCATCTCTTAGCACCCTGGTGCCAGTTGCCTTATGAAGTCCACTGCTATCTCCAGGTCTCGCACACAGCCAGTTTGAGAGGCCATTACCCATCCAATCAGCAAGGCTCATGATGGCCCTGCCTGGCATCACTGCAGATGGACACATGTGTTCCTTGCCATCACACGGATTGGAACAGTGGCCTGCCCAAGCCCATCTCCACCTGCGGGAGAAGGCCGCAGCCACCCTCTACCACATCCTCCGAGGATCAGAGCTTCAGGCATCATGAGTCTTCTGAGCAGCCTCATCTGGCCAAAGGCCTCAGGGGTGCAGAGGGTGGGGGTGCTAGGCTGCCACCTGTTGGAGCAGCAAGTTCTTCTTATAGCAGGCCAGGCTGCAGAGGGGCACCCCAGTGCGGGAACAGGAGTACCGCTTGAGGTTGGGGCAGCCACTGACTCCACAAGGAGTGGGAGGAGGTGCAGAAGGCGGGAGGGAGGGCAGCAGGGGTAGGGCGGCTCCCGGCGGGAAGGACACGGTGATGCCATTGGCAGCACTGCGGTAAGAGACTGTAGGGACCACCGCCCCTTTGGCCTTGCGCTCCCGCAGTGTCTTCACTTTGGCCTTGCTGGTCTTGGTGAGGCGCTCAATGGTTTGGTTCTTGTTCTCCTCGGCCTTCTTGGCAGCCTGGAGGCGCCGCTTGCGAGCCCGCTCCTCCCGCTTCACCAGCATCTCCTCTGTCAGCTCCTTGGCCTTGTAGCCCATTGGCAGCTCCAGCAGGGGCTGGCTCTGCTGCTTGTGCAAGAGCGCTTTCTGCATGCACAGTGAGAGAGAAAGAATGGATGGGTCTGATAGGATCCACACAGGCACAGAGGCAGGGAAGGAAGGAGGGTGAGGATTTAATGGTGCCAGCAAGAGCTTGTTGGGATCAGTGAAGTCATATGGAGGCAAGAAAAGGAACACTCATCAAGTTGTATTAGTGGATGACAAAGTAGTCTTGAGAAGAAAGACAGGGACACATAGAGATAATGGAGTTACCCAACTTGCCTCTCTATCCCGCATCCCCAGCTTTGTGGGTGCAAAACAGATTTTGGTACCCTTTCTCTCTTAGGGCTAGCAACAATTGCCCATAATGGGTAGACAGACTCACGACCTTGAAGGGGGGTGACCTATGCCCCTTCTTTAGCCAATTTTTGGGAAGGGGGCTTAATCTTGCCCCATGCAAATGACTGGAGAGAGAGAGGGAGGAAGGAAGGAAGGAAGGAAGGAAGGAAGGAAGGAGAAGAGCCAGAGAGAGAGAGAAAGCCAGAGTGAGTAGCACATATACAGGGTGCACATTCATGCGCACGTGCGCAGAGATAACAGGAGTGCCCTCAAAATGTTGGCCCTCCACCCCCCTACAGTAGCTAATTTTTGGTAGTGCCCAGGGAACTTTTTCAAAATGCCAAATGTACCCATGGGCCTAAAAAGGTTGGAGACCCCTGTTCTAGATCTGTCCATTGACTAGATGCCAATTTGGCCCCATTGGGTAAGCATTCTTTCCAGATTGAGGATTAAGCAGCCATCTGGTTCTTCAGGGCCTCCCAGCAACCACATGGCACACTCCAAGGACAGGACGCTAAAACCTCCCTCTGGTTCCCCAAAGCAGTGTCCTGCCCGTGCCCCTGGGCAGAGTTCCCATGACAGCAGCCTCCCCTACTCACCTGCCTGGCTGTGAGCAGGGACTCATCCACCTCCTTCTTGAGCTCCCCGTTGTCGTCCAGCTCCCCACGCTCCAGGGCATCCAGCCAGCGCTGTTCTTCCTCTTCCTCACGAGCCGGAAAGCCCATTTCTGCATCGAGCTCCGGCAGAGGAGATGGCTCCAAATTGCTGTCCTCGTCTGGGTATGAGAAGAGTTTATCTTTACTGTTGTTAACAAGGACAGCATGTTTCCTGCAGCCTTACAGGCAAATTCAAAACATGGTGGGACAATGGAGCCATAGCAACTGTTACTCACGATAAGTGAGCAGCTAACTGCAAGGTTGCTTTTCATGTTTGAAGTGCTTTACAATGTCACTCTGTTTTTATGGTTCAACCCTGCCTTGCCTAATCAGGCAGCTAATCCTCCTCCTCTTCTTGGAACCAAATGACACACACATCCTCCCCACCTCAGCAGCTGAACAGCCCTGTAGCTGGACTGACTGATGGAGAAGAAGGATCCACAGTTCTTCCTAGCAGAGGGATCCACCATCTCCTTCTCTTATCTCCACTCTCAGGCAGCCTTTAATCTCCCAAGGGGATTTCACAGAAGAAATCATCCACTCACCCAACCATGCTCGATATTGTTCAATGGGAACCCCCTCCATGGGCTCATCCTCATCATCTACAACCATGAGTGGGGAGGGGGACCGTGGCCTCTCAGGGATGACGGTAAAAGTCGGCACACTGGGAAGACAAGAGAAAGCCAATAAGCTGTCAGGTGAAAACTGCGATGGCAAAGGCAACAGCGGGGGCTAACAAGTTAGTCAAGTCTAGAGCTGAGTGGTGGGTAGGAATGTCCAAATGGAGAGGTGAAGGAGCGGCAAGGCTTGGAGGATCTTCCTGAGCTACGAAATGTATTTCTCATGGAGATTTGGAAGGTCTGAACAGTTTCCAGAAGCAACACAAGCAACTTAGGCTGGCTGGCTGGTGTGGAGTTTTAACCTTTGTTGGATTCATTGGTCTCATTTTAGCTGCTTAGATTTTACATACATGTTAAATTCACCAGAAGCCTTTGGAGTCTGGACAACTCCAAGAATTAAGTACAAGACAGACAGTTCACCATCACCATCACCACCTCCCACCTGGCATCTCTACCTCCCTTTCCCCACCATTGCCTCCTGCCTGTCCAGTAACAGAGATCCCTCTGTGTACCTCTTAGTGCCTAAGATCTGTCCCCCTAGCTTGATTTTGAGTTTCAGCTGAGGCTTGGGGAGAGCAGCCCCCATCTCCACAGCTGCCATGCCAGCATCCTCGCGGTGATGCCTTTTCTTGTGCTTTTTCTTATGCTTCTTGTGCTTCTTCTTGTGGGACCCGTAATTGTTGGATTCATCCTCATCACCTAAGGTGGGCAAAGAGAGCAAGAAGGCTACCATGACAGAGCTCAGCATCTAGCAAGCCCTCTTGGCTGAAGCTACACATGTGTGAAAGAGGCTATTGCTTCACAAGAATGGGGAAGGAGTCGCTGGCAGTCATAGCTGGTCACATTTCAGGTAGAAACAACCAAAGGATGGATTCAGGTCAACAGCTGAGGCAGTGACTGCACCAGGGGCAAATCTCTTGGTGGCTGATGGCCCGCTCACATAAACATGCTGTCCTATAGCTCACCCCTTGAAATTCCTTAGACACAGCGTCAGTAGCTGCAAACTCATTTGCTTCCAAGCACTCCAGAACACTGACAGAAATTATCACCCCATTTTAATTTTACTTTTAAATAGCCCTTATTGGCACCAGCAACTCAGCTGTTTCTCCGCATTCGCACAGAGCTGCACTTCTTCAGCAAGGTCGCTGGGCAGACCCGACTTTAAATGAAGAAGCTGTAAAATTCAATGGGCCGCCCCGCCGCCGCGGCGCCTCTCCCTGCCTCACACACACGCGCGCGCGCGCGGGTGAGACTACATGGCAACCGGGCCTTGCTAGGGGGTGGAGAAGAGGCCCGGTTGCCATGCTCCTGCATTGAGCAGGGGCTTGGACTCCATGGCCTTGTAGGCCCCTTCCAACCCTACTATTCTATGATTCCAGGCACCAAATGCCCACGAACGAGGTCCTCGCAGGGCCAACCCCAGAGAAAGCACTCCGGGCCGGCGAGGGCCGCTTTTGCGACTGCACCCAGGGAAGCGGCAGCGAGCGGAGCTTCCCGCCCGCGGGGAGGCTTGGCGGGAGGGCTACTGGGCTCCCCTCGGGCCATCATCGCGCGGGGAAGCGGGGGATCCTCCTCATCTGGGAGCCGCGGCTGGGAAGCGCAGCGCAGCGCCCCGCCGGCGCCCGGAGCAGCTGCCCGCCCGGCCCGCGCTCACCCCGCCCGGCCCCCTCCATCCTGCCGCCGCCGCCGCCGCCCTCTGCCCTCCGCCACGCCTTGCTCATCAATCTGGCGCCGGCGAAAGAGCTGCACGGCAACCTCCCCGGGGGACCCCAATTGCGACGGACACAGGCGCGCTGACGCACTTCCGCTCCGGAGCTGGCGTCGCACCCGTCAGGGACTTATTCGGTAGATTCACACGGGGCCACTGACTTCCGGCGACGCGGGCAGGTTCCTCCGGCTGACCGTCGCCCTTGGCTGCTGGGGCTGCGGCGTGGAGGCAGAGCCGGGACGCCGCAAGGGCGCGAGGAGCGGCCCGGCCCGGCCCGGCCCGCAGGGCCCCAGCGGGAAACCCGCCCCAGGGCGCGAGCGCCACCGCCTCCCGCCCCCTTCCCCGCACCTGGCGCCCGCGGGCCCGGCGCCGGAGGCAGCACAGCGCCTCCCGGACTAGCGGCCGCCGAGCCTCCCCCAGGAAAGCGCCTGGCCCCTTCAGAGCCGCCCGAGTTGGCGGCCGCCGCTGCACCTTGCGGTAGCGGATTCCGTAGTTCGCGCCGCGCTGTGCGGGGGGGCGGCTGTCATCCGCCCTGAACTCCCGCTCACGCGCCTTTTCACTACGCTAAACTGCCCCCGTTGTTGTAACCTTTCCCCACAGGGGAGCTTTCCCAGCCCCTGGATCATTTTAGTTGCCCGTTTCTGCACCTTTTGCAACGGTACAATGTCCTTTTCGAGGTGTGGCGAACAGAACTGTACACAGCGGTGCAGGGCTGGAAGGGCATGTCGCCCCCTTGTGCTCCCTTCCCTTCCCTAACAGAGCCAGTCCCAAAACGTCAGGCAAGCCCTGGCAGATCATCATGACGTCCGTCCAGCATCACACTGTGAAATTCGCACAGCCGGATGTCTATGGGAAGCCCCAGCATCCAGGATCTAGAGGTAGATTGTCCCATGTGGAGATTCGATTTAACCATCATGAGCCATGGACAGACAGGCCCTTCCAACCCCTCTGTGATTTTGTTTAATCCTTCTGTGTCATCCCTATTCCTGGGGAATCTCCCTCCCGTAATGTGGCTGCCTTACAGCCTGATCCAATGCAGAGGTGAGTATGCCTTCTTAGCCCATTTATTTCAACAGACTTTGGGGTGTCCAACTGTGCACAGGTTTAGGCTGTTATTTCGGGAGGAGGCAGCATGTAGCAGATGTGCCGTATAATGAGACATTTACAAAGGCCATAAAAGATTGGTTACATCTTTACAAACAATTGAAACATATTTCATCATATCAAAATTTGTAGAAGCTCTTTCTGTGAGAGGTATTCAAAATATAGGAAGGACTAGAGTGAGGGAAAGGACAGTGCTGTCACTTGGCTAGTTTTTTTTACTTTTGACTGAACAATGGGACATAGGCTTAGAAATAAGAAGACAGGTAGAAACACCCCAACCAGCTCATTGGCTGGAAAAAGGGCAGACACAGCTTGCCAGCAAAGCAGACAGATGACACCTGAGGATTTAAGGAATTGAGCCAAGCTGCATGTTACAGAGGGAGGTCACTACTGCCACCAGCATCATCATCACCAAATTCAATGTGGATTTCTCCCAAGTATCAGTTGGACCCTGATGAGTGATGACCCTTAGAAGTCAAAGCTCACTCAGCTAAGATGTTTAATTGATGTATGAAATAATTTTTTGTTGCATGAGAGTCCAAAGAAATACATAATGGCAAAAGAAAAGACATAGTAAGACCTGTATGTAGGACATGTCCACCACAGATTTTTGGCATATGGCTCAAAGCCAGGAGCCAAATGGCACAAGGGAGACCCACAGAGCCTGTTTGTAAAGGAAGACAACAAAAATTGAAGGAAGCCTCTGTGGAGGTCAAACATCATAAAGCAAAGGAAGTCTCTCTGAGTGGAGTGTTGTTAATCAGCGAGGCAGACACAACCAGGCCAAGGACATAAGAATGCAAGGAGAACACTGATGGATCAGACAAATGTCCCAGGGGTCCAGCATCCATCCTCCCATAGGAGCCCACCAGATACCTCTGGGAAGCCCACACGTGCAGGGCTTGGAGGCAATTGCCCTCTCCTGTGGTTGTTGCTCAGCAACTGACATTCAGCTATCTTCCAGCCAATGGACTAGGCTACATAAGAGTGTTTTTGTTTCTCTCCTTGTTTCCAGCCATACTGGGAGATCCATACAGCCATCACGGCTAGGAGCTGTATCCTCCATGAATTTGTCTACTCTCCCATTACCACATCTTAAGGCAGCAAATTTCACAAACTAATTATGCACCATGTAAAGAACCACTTCCCTGTCAGCACAATCCTAGGAATGCTTACTCAGAAGTAAGTCCCACTACGTTCACTAGGATTTACTTCCTAGTGAATGAGTTTAGAATTGCAAGTTGCAACCTTTCTTTTTCAGGAATCTACTGCCAATCAAATTCATTGGATGATCCCAAGTTCTAGTATTATAAAACATGGAATTTGCTTTTTTCACAGCCGTCGCACACCGGGTAGACATGTTGATCTAGCTATCCACCACAACCCTAAGAATGGTCATTCACTGCCAGCTCAAATCCCATCAGCATATATGTGAATTGGGGGGGGGGGGAGGTGCTTCAACATGTATCGTTTTACACTTACTTAAAACTGAACTGCATTGCCATTTTGAAAAGACTCTCCAGTGATGGTGACCTGCAAGGTCTGTGCCATGTTTGTTTTCTTGCCTGAGATCAACATGGCCTACATGTGCAACAAATGCAAGCTGATTGCACTGTTGGAAGAAAAAGTAAGAGGACTGGAGCGGCGAGTGTTGACCCTCCAGGGAATAAGAGAACACGAAGAGTTCTTGGACAGAATGGTGGAACTACAGCAGCAAAGTGAAGAACAGAAGCTAGAAGAGCAACAGCAAGCTGAGGCAGAAAAGGAAAATGCTGAGGCAAGGAAAAATGAAGTAGAGGATACTCCTTGGAAAAGGGTGACAGGAGAAGAAGAACTAGATGCCACTCTGCACCAATGGAAGCAGTGGAACTAGGGAACTGTTTCCAGGTACTTGAGGATGAGAATGGAGGACAGCCTGCAGAGGAAGAATTACAGGGGAACCTGCATGAGAGCGAGCAAGAGGCTGAACGTCAGTCAAGCAGAGGTGATGAAACCAAGGCCCACAACAAAAAGAGTAGTAGTAGTGGGAGACTCCTTGCATGGGAGTCATCCCACCAAGTTTCAGTTACACCTATCAAGTCATAATTTCCCTCCTGTATTAAGAGTTCAAGTTCGTTCTGTTTGTTTCCCATACTCTGGGCATTAGCGTATAGACATTGAAGACCATGTGCTTTATAGTCTGGCTTTCTTCCTACATGTTTCTGAAGACTATTATTGGGTGCTATTAGAGCTGTTCTCTCCGTTGTGGTGCATGAGCCTTCACCCATTGTTATCCCCAACTTTATGCCTCCCTCCCCTGTAGGATTCAGTTTAAAGCCCTCCTGATGAAGTTCATGCTGTGGCTAAACACATTCTTCCCAGCCTTTGTGAGGCGCAACTCATCACTTGCCAACAGTCCATCTTCCAGGAAGTATAGCATGTGGTCCCAGAATCTAAATCTCTCACGCTGGCCCCACCTTCGTAGCCAGTCATTCACCCGGAGTATTTTTCTTTCCCTTTCTGTCCCTCTTCTAGTTACTGGAAGGATGGATGAGAAAACTATCTGGGCCCCAAAGTTCTTGAGTTTCCTTCCCAAAGCTTCAAAGTCTGACGTGATTTCTTTGTAGCTCTGCTTGATGGTATCGTTTGTTCCCACATGGATGAGAAGAAAGGGGTACCTGTCAGTGGGCTTTATGAGTGCAGGTAACCTTTCAGTCACGTCTCTAATCCGTCCTCCTGGGAGACAGCATAAGTCACACAAGGCAATTCTCATTCATCTGACGCCATATCCCATGGACCTCTGTAACCCCCACAAAACAAAACACCCTTACCAAGTGCTTAAACTCTTGACTGTCTCTTTAAAGGCAGTATCCCATCAGCCAAGGCAGAATTGTCCTACAGGCAGCTCCATGCTGAGTCCCAGACTTAGAGATTTCAAAAGGTCTCTTACCTTGGTGCACGCTTCTGGGATGTTGAGTGGCAGTCCAAAATGATTCGATTCTCCTCAGCTTTTGGGATCTGAGTCACGGCACCAAATTGTTAAGGAAATATCCAAGTCAGGTTAGGTTGAACAGTCAGAAATTTATTAAAGCACATTGCAGCTGAGGGAGAGACAGGTGACCCTGTGCCTCACCAAATAAAAAGAAATAGGATGCTTTTATACAGACTGAAAGTTGGAGAACAAGGAAAATGCACTTCACATGCTCAAGAGCTCCTTTAGCTCAGCAACAGTCTTACCAACACAGCTGCCTCTTCAGGGATGAGCTACTTTGGTGAATAGGACTTTCCTGCTTATAATAAGCGAGTTACAATTATGTGCTCAAGGTCAGACACATACACACACTCTCAATCCCATCAGGCACCTTGGTTGGTTGCTTGAACTAAACTACTCCAGAGGCCTAGTCAGGCCTATCTTCACACTAAGAATTCCTAGGATGCCATTAAGGAGCACAGGAAGCTGCCTGATGTTGAATCAGACCCTTAGCTCATCTAGCCGAGTATTTTTGACATTGACTGGCAGCAGCTCTCCAGGATTTCCAGCACGATTCCTTCCAAGCCCTACCTGAAGGTGCAGGGGATGGAACCTGGGACCTTCCGCATGCAAAGCAGGGGCTCCGCCACTGAGCCACAGCTCCGCCGCACTGCTCTGCTGCTGCACACGGAGTTCATGCTTTCACTGAACTATACATTTATATTGAATCTCCTCTGGCCTGGTATTTTGTTGCCTTTTGTCCACTTTGAAGAGATCCATTTGGAGCGCATTACAGTCTGCTTGAGTAAATGGGTTACAGCAGTGCTCAGCCCTGATCATGTATGAGTATTAGATAGCACCAGGTCCAATGCAGTTCTTGAGAAACCTCATTGCTTACTTCCCTCCCTTGTGAAAACTGTCCATTTATTAATATCCTCTACTTTAATCAGTTACCAATTCATGGGAAACCCCATCCCCTTATCCTGTAATAGCTAACTTTATTCATGAGCCTTTGGTGAGTGGCTTTGTATAAACCATTTTTGAAGAACAAAAACAAGTATATAACGTTCACCAGATCACCTCATCTGGTTGCTTGTTGACAGTTCTCAAAAAACTCCAAAAGGCTGATGAAGCAGGACTTCCCTTTGCAGGAGCCATGTAAATTCTCCCTCAACAAAGCCTGTTCTTTCATATCTTTAGAGCGAGGACATTAATCATGCTTTCTATCCCTTTACTCAGGGCAGACATTAAGCTAAACATTATCCACAGGATGACTGTTCAGACACAAAAAGAACTTCAACAGGCAATAACAGCATGGCTGTTCTATTGGGTTGGTGATCTGGAGCAAAATTCCAGTACCTGGAAAAAATAGGACCCTTTCTTATCCCCCAGCCTGAAAGCAGGGATCCAGTCTGCATGGCCTGTGCTAGACCCACAATCAGCCCTACTGCAATGCATGCTTCTGCAAAGAGGGGCCAGCGTGGAATAGCACCCTAAGTTGTTTGAGGCACACAGTTGTAATGAGATGAGAGATTCTAGAAGAACTAGTTTGAGGTGAGGGGCCAGGAAGTATGGCAATAGGCTATATAAGGGAGGAAAGTTTTGCAATACACTCTGATTTTTCACATTTGTTTATTTGCAATACGCTCTTGCCAGAAAAGATGAAAGTTCCACAAGGAATTTTGGTGCCAAAAATGTACAAACACAAATGCATGTTAAAACACGACAACAGGCTGAACGTAGACTGATGCTACACATTCCTGTAGGCTTGGCTGGGTGCTCTGAGGCAATTCCCATTTCCCAAGTGGGTGAAGTTGCAGGTGAGCTCAGGGCTTCACTGCCATGGAAGGACCAATAAAGGACCAAGACATACTAATAAAAAGGAGCATGTGTAGAGTACATTTCTATCCTCAGGTCAGCTTGACTAATCACTGTCATTTTCCTCCAAGAATCTAACCACTGGAAGCCATCACCCCAGAGAACCAGTGTGGTGTAGTGGTTAGAGTGTCAGACCAGGACCAGGGAGACCCAGGTTCAAATCCCCACTGAGCCACAGAGTCCACTGGGTGGCCTTGGACCCGTCACTCTCTCTCAGCCTAACCTAATTCACAGGGTTGTTGTACAGATAACAGGAGGGGAGGGGAAAACCATGTATGTCACTCTGAGCACCTTGGGAGGAGGGTGGGGTAAAAATAAAATCTTGCATGGGAGCTGGGGCTACCCCATAGTTGTACCACTCCAGACATATTATTTCTTTCCCACTCCTGCCTCAATGCCTCTTCCCCTGATTTGTGTGTAGGGCTGACCTTGTTTAGTCCATCCCATGCAGATGGCAAAAGCCCCCCAGTGGGGTGCAGCCACGGCAAAGACTGCCCGCCATCACCGCTCGCTGTGTTAGTCACAGCAGCAGCAGGCGCTCCTGCCTAAGGCTGCACTCTTGCACCCTGGGCATTAACTCAGTGGGGCTTATTCGGAGCGACATGCTGCCTGCTTCCCACTGTTTTCCTGCCACCAAATCTTTCCCCGCTCCTCTTTGGCCTGGCTAGCAAGGCGTGATAAGATCAATGCCTGCAGCAAAGGAATGGGCGTGTGTGGCTGTTCTCCAGCTCTGAGCTGGCACACATGGGCGTGGAACGGCGCAGACTTGCTTGTGCCCTGAACACTGTGTAACCCACAGTATTTCTTGGAAAAGTCTGAGACAGGCAAGACGCTGCTTTTCCCTCCTTGTGCATGGCAGGCTCAGACATCATCCGCCTGTCTGGGGAGTTCTTCCCCTCAAGGGGTTTCCCCCATGGCCTCATGTGCAAAGCAGGGACTGCGCACGCGCACACACTGCAAGACGCTCCAAGCATGAGGAGGGGGGGAAACAGTCTCCCTGGTCCCCATTTTGAACGCTGGAGCTCAGCTCTGGGGCACGTGAAGCAATTCAGGACTAAAGGCTTGCTTTGACTGTATATTGCATTATGTCTTTGTCAGCCGTTGTGTGAGGGTTTACCCTCAAAGGCAGGGCATAATAAGGCATATTAAATAATGCCTCTGCGCATGTGCAGAGAGCACACTTCCTTTCACAACCCCGTATAGCCACAGCCATTCCCATATATCTGGGATGAGGAAAAGGCTTGCATGTCGTCTGCTTCTGCCTCCTCGTCCGCCTCACACAGATGCTTGGCTAAGAAATAACATGTCGTGATGGGGGTAAGAGCAGCACCTCTCGCCACCAGCCATGGAGGAAGCCCCGTCGGCTTCCTTGCGGGCCTCTGAAGTGGGCAGACACAGGGCAGTGAAGGAAGGCGGAGGAGCACACCTGCGGGTGCTGTGGGGGAAGTTGGAGCCACCTCCAGGGCAGAGATCAGGGCAGCTCACACAGCCAGCGCAAGGCAGCTTGATGTGGGAAGGGGGGGCAGAGGAGAGAGGAAGCAGAGAGGCGCTGGGGGCTGGGGCCCCCCACCTGGAAAGCCTCTTCCAAACTGGGCCTGTTCATCTCCTGAGTCAGACCATCGGCCCCTCTTGCCAAGTATTCTCTACCCCAGCTGGGAGCAGCTCTGCAGGGTCTTTTAGGTGGGGAGGGGGCTCTTTCCCACCACCTGCCACCTAGATTCCTCTTGCAGGAGAGGCCACTCCCAGGAATGGAGCCTGGGACCTTTGGCCTGGAAAGCAGGGGCTCCACCGCTGAACTATGGCCCCTGCTACGGAAAACGTTCCAGCCCTAGGTCACTCTTCCCATGGCAAATGCAGGATTAGAACCCACAACACACAGAGCCCGTTCCAAGCACACCCACTGGACTCATGCCACTGAGCCAGACATTTCTAGCCCGAAGCATATGTAAAAGGTCACAGCAAAGATCTATAGAAGTCCCATGCTTATTACCACCTATTAAAGATGCTCCACTTGCCCCGCCCCTCTCCGCCGAGGCTGGGAAGGCCTCCCACTCTCGGGGCAAAGCTCGGCAGTCGGCGGGGCTCCTTTGACCCGAGGCGGGCGCACGGGGGGGGCGTCGAAGGAGGCCAGGCTGAGCGTCCCCCTCCCCCTCGCTGCCGGGAGTGACGACGCCGGGCTCCCTGGGCTGCCTCCGCCTCCCGCGACGGGGCGGGGCGGGCAGAAGCCGCGGCACCGCCCCCGCTGCTCTACACCGCCCAGGTGCTGAGGAGGACCGGCCGTCGGAGGTTCTGGGAGGGAGCCGCCCCAGCCAAAGTTCCTTTCCCGACGCCCCGTCGCTTCGAGGGGCTCCGGAGCTGCCCTCGACGACCCGCAGGCACTCCCAGCTGGTCTCCGGGTCGGCGCCCAGGCGCCACCCATCCTCGGACCATGTTCCAGCGGCACCACCGGAGCAGAGTGACAGTCGCGCGGGGCTCAGCCCTGGAGATGGAGATCCGACGGGGCCGGTTCCGGCTAAGCCTTCTCGGGGACACCGAGCAGGTAGGCCTGGGGGAAAGCCGCGCGCCGCCTCCCGCCCCAGCAGCCGCGCGTGGAAGCCGCCGCCGCCGCCGCCGCCGCCGCCGCCATCACGGAGTTGGCCCCAGATCACACGGCGGGTTCTGAGCGCAGTTCGGGACGGCCGCGTGGGTGGGGACACAAACCACAACGAGCCTTTTGGCCCTTGAAAAGATCGCGGATTAGCCCGCGGTGCGGGGGCCGGGATCGGGGGGGCTTCCTGGGGCAGAGCGATAACTGTGAGACCCACCCACGCCCAGCCCCGGTGGAGACGCGAGGCGAACGGAGTGACCCGTTCCCAAGAGCAGCCACCAGGGAGGAGACACGCGTCTGGTCGCTGTGGGACGCGGAGAGCGGGTCGTAGCAGCGCTCCCCCGGCGCAGCTGGTGAGCGATCGGTAGATGAGCGGGTGGGGGAGCTGCCCATGTTGGCAACGTGCGAGAAGCAAGCATGTAGCCCACCTGCGGGGAGACTGACTTGCCTACAAGGGGTGGGTGGGAGAGGAGCATAGGGCGGTGAGGGGGACGGGGCGTGACACGCAAGGGCTGGGCTAGAGAAGGAAAGGCACTTGTTGGCAGTGATGGGGAGGGGGGAGTATCTCCCATCGTTTGGGACTAGAATAAATTTCCTCTAACCCTTAGAGAGCTTTGGGGCAAGAAGGCAACCTTGGCCAACTCACCGTTCAGATCATTTCTGCGGAAGATAAAAAAGCACCAGTCCTGATACAGAGCATTGGGGAACCCACTGTTTACATTCCTCCATTGGAAGAACTGACCATTTATTCCTCCTCTCAGCTTGTTCTTTAACCAGTTACTGATCCAGAAGAGGATCTCTTATACCATGACTGCTAATTTTACTCAGGAGTCCTTGGTGAGGGACTTTGTCAAAAAGCTTTGTCAAAAGAATTCTAAAATGTTAGCAAGACAGGACTTACCTTTGCAGAAGCCACGTTGATTCCTCTTCAGCGGGACTTGTCCTCCCATATTACTATTATCTATTACATTTCTATACCGCCCCATAGCTGAAGCTCTGGGCAGTTTACAAAGATTAAAAACCATTAAAAATACATTATACAAAGTTTAAAAACCATTTACATAAAAACACACAAACAGACAGTGGATACATAGACAACATATATCTAAAACAACGTGAAGCAATCAACCATGACCATAAGATAAATCCAAGACCAGATTAAACTCATCATGCTGCGAAATGCTGCATGATGAGTATGCTGCGAAATGCCGGAGAAAAGAGAACGGTCTTGACCTGGCACAGAAAAGATAGCAATGTTGGTGCCAGGTGGGCCTCGTCAGGGAGATCGTTCCAAAATATGCATAATAATGTATCTTTAATAACAAGTTCCACCAGTTTACTCAGGACACACATTACACTAACAAGCTGTCAGTTCCTGGATTCCTTTTCCAAAAATTGGCATTAGGTTGGGCTCTTTCCAGTCCCAGAGTACAGAGGCTTAGGGGCATATCTTCAGACTCATAGACTCATAGAATCATAGGGTTGGAAGGGGCCTACAAGGCCATTGAGTCCAACCCCCTGCTCAGTGCAAGAAGCCCGATTCCCAGGTGGTTTCCCATCCAAGTACTAACCAGGGCTGACCCTGCTTAGCTTCCGAGATCATATGAGATCACCCCAAGCAGGTGTGGTGTATTCAGTAGCTAATATTGTGGATAGAAGTTCACAATTTTGGATTTGAGTTCTTGAAGAATTCTCAGACGGATACCATCTGGACCTGTTGACTTGTTTGTTTTCAATTTGTCAATAAGGTTGAGAACTTCATCTCTTGCCACCCTATTTGCTTTAGTTCCTCAGACTCCTTTCCTGAAAGCATCTGTTCAGGCACAGGTATCTGCTCTACATTACTACCCCTTTAAGGGCGCAATCCTATCGGGGTGGCAGTAAGCTTCCAAACTCAGAGGCTGATGGCCATCCAATGCAGAGCTGGAGGAGCAGCGGAAGTAATCTTTACCTCTGTGCTCCTCCCGCCCTGTATTTGAGCTAGATGGGCTTTTTTGTCTGTCTAGCTGCGGCTCTGCAGAGCAGAAAGGAAGGGAAGGAGGCTGGGGAGGCCTGAGGGCATACTGTAAGCCAGCCTCCCCAGTCCCTCCCCTCCATGCCCACTAGCATGCCCGCTTTCCCTCCTCTCCAAGGTTGCCTTAAGGACCTCAGAGAGGCAGCCGGCATGGTTCTCTCCATGCCGGTGGGGAGGGGGCAGGAAGCTTGGACTCCTGGCTCCAAGGTCAGAGTACTGTCTGACCTCAGATCCAGGAATCCGAACTATACTATGGCCCCCAGACTCTGTCTAGGAGCCACAGGATTGCTCCCTAACTGTCTTGACATCCAGTGGCCTAGCCATGTCCCTAGCTGGGTTTCTGCTTCTAAATAATTTTTATTGTTCATGTTAGTAGTGATATGCTCCTTGAAATACCTTTTTGTATCTCATATTGACTGCTTGCATTTCCTTTGTGCAAGTTTGTGTTCTTTTTTGTTCTCTTTGTTTGTGCAAGACTTCCTGTTTCTGAAGGAAGTCTTCTTTTCTCCAATAGCTTCTTTAACACTGCTTGTTATGTTGATGACATTTCCTGACCTGTGGTATACATTCTAGCTCAGCTTCTATTATGGTGGTTTTGAGTAACCCCCAAGCATTCTGGAGAGATTTGACCTTCTTGGCTTTCCCTTTCAACTTCTCCCCCCCCCCCCCCGCATCTCCTTATTTTAGAAAAGATCCTCTTTTGAAGTCAAAAGTGACTATGTTTGACTTCCTTGACAATTTCCCACTTCAAGATCACCTAGAGCATTTTGGTAAGGGGGGGAAGTGTCGTGTTCCCAGTACTAAATTACTTTTAGGGCCTGGTATTGTCACCCACAGCTTAGCTTTGAATACTTATAAATCCCCTGTTTGTAGCCCTTACCTATTCACAGCTATTGGGAATGATCACCGCTATTATGAAGATAATTGAGAATAAAACTGCCATTATCATACTGCCTTTATACAAATCTATGCTGTGACCACCTTAGAATACTGTGTAGAGTTCTGGTCACCACACCTAAAAAAAGATATTGTAGAGCTGGGAAAAAGGCAGAAAAGGGCAACAAAAATTATCAAGGGGCTGGAGCATCTCTCCTTTGAAGGAAGGTTACAACAGCTAGGATGGTTTAGCTTAGAAAAAAGGGAAGTAAGGGGAGACATGACAGAGGTGTACAGAATTATGCATGGCATGGAGAATGTGGATGTTGTTGTTCAGTCGTTCAGTCGTGTCCGACTCTTCGTGACCCCATGGACCATAGCACGCCAGGCCTTCCTGTCCTGCACTCTCTCCCGGAGCGTGCTCAAGTTCATATTCATTGCATCGGTGATGCTATCTAGCCATCTCATCCTCTGCCGTCCCCTTCTCCTTTTGCCCTCAGTGTTTCCCAGCATCAGGGTCTTTTCCAGAGAGTTTTCTCTTCGCATTAGGTGGCCAAAATATTTGAGCTTCAGCTTCAGTATCTGTCCTTCCAATGAGCACTCAGGGTTGATTTCCTTTAGGATGGACTGATTTGACCTCCTTGCAGTCCAGGGGACTCGTAAGAGTCTTCTCCAGCACCACAGTTCAAAAGCATCAATTCTTCGGCACTCAGCCTTCCTTATAGTCCAGCTCTCACAGCCATACATTACTACTGGGAAAACCATAGCTTTGATTGTGATTGTGGATAGGGAGACCTTTTTCTTCCTCTCTCATAATACTAGAACCCAATCGAATCATCCCAGGAAGCTGATGGGTGGGAGATTTAGGACAGATAAAAGGAAGGACTTCTTCACACAACGTGGAGTTAAACTCTGGAATTCACTATCACAAGCCATAGTGATGGCCACCAATTTGGATGGCTTTATCATAGAATCATAGAATAGTAGGGTTGGAAGGGGCCTTTAAGTCCGTCGAGTCCAACCCCCTGCTCAATGCAGGAATCCAAGTCAGAGCATCCCTGACAGATAGCTGTCCAGCTTCATCTTGAATGCCTCCAGTGTGGGAGAGCCCACCACCTCCCTAGGTCATGGGTTCCATTGTCGTATTGCTCTAACAGTCAGGAAATTTTTCCTGACGTTCAGCCGGAATCCAGCTTCTTGCAACTTGAGCCCATGATACTGTGTCCTGCACTCTGGGATGATCAAGAAGAGATCCTGGCCTTCCTCTCTGTGACAACCTTTCAAGTACTTGAAGAGCGCTATCATATCTCCCCTCAGCCTTCTCTTCTCAAGGCTAAACATGCCCAGTTCTTTCAGTGCCTCCTCATAGGGCTTTGTTTCCAGTCCCCCGATCATCTTTGTTGCCCTCCTCTGAACCCTCTCCAGCTTGTTTGCATCCTCCTTAAAGTATGGTGGCCAGAACTGGACACAGTACTCCAGATGAGGCCTAACCAGTGCTGAGTAGAGAGGAACTAGTACTTCCCGGGATGTGGAAGCTATACTTCTGTTAATGCAGCCCAAAAGAGCATTTGCCTTTTTTGCAGCCACATCACATTGTTGGCTCATATTCAGCTTGTGATCTAGAACAATTCCAAGATCCTTCTCACTTGTAGTATTGTTGAGCCAAGTATCGCCCATCTTGTAACTGTGCATTTGGTTTCTTTTTCCTAGGTGCAGAACTTGGCATTTATCCCTATTAAATTTCATTCTGTTGTTTTCTGCCCAGCACTCCAGTCTGTCAAGATAACTTTCAATTCTGTTTCTGTCTTCCAAAATATTAGCTATCCCGCTCAATTTTGTGTCATCTGCTGATTTGATCAGCATTCCCTGCACCTCCTCCTCCAAGTCATTAATACAAATGTTGAGCACTGGGCCCAGGACTGAGCCCTGCGGTACCCCACTCGTTACCTCTCCCCAGTTTGAGAAGGTCCCATTGATAAGCACTCTTTGAGTCTGATCCTGTAGCCAACCGTGGATCCACCGGATCGTTGTTTCCTCTAGCCCACTTTGAGCTAGTTTGCTCATCAGGATATCATGGGGCACTTGGTCGAAAGCTTTGCTGAAGTCGAGGTATATTCTGTCCACAGCATTCCCACAGTCCACAAGGGAGGTGACCTGATCAAAAAATGAGATCAGATTAGTCTGGCAGGACTTGTCCTTGAGAAATCCATGTTGGCTTCGAGTAATCACTGCATTATTTTCAAGGTGCTTACAGATGGATTGCTTTATCATCTGCTCCAGAATTTTCCCAGGCTTTAAAGGGGATTGAATGAATTAATGTGGGGAAAGGCCATCCATGGCTACTAGTCCTGATGGCTATATGCTACTTCCAGTACCAGAGGCAGCGAGCCTATGTACACCATTTGCTGGGGAACATGGGTGGGAGGGTGATGCTGTGCTCATGCCCTGCTTGCGGGTTCCTGGTCGACAGCTGGTCGGCCCCTGTGTGAACAGAATGCTGGACTAGATGGACCCTTGGTCTGATCCAGCAGGGCTCTTCTTCCGTTCATATGTACTGACCTTTCTCCCTCACAAATTAATTGAAGGAGTCGGAAAGGGGAGAACATAACGCCGAAGCTCAGCCTTGGAAAACAGAAGTCATGAACACAGCTGGGCAAGGCAAGCATGCCTGTCCTTCGCCACCGAAGGGCCCCCCAGGCTGGGTCATGGCCTGAGGGAATTCCTTCGGCATGGCCCACTGAGCCTTCATCCATTCTTGTGGGCTTTGTCCCTCTCTAGGCCACCAGGGAATCTCCCATGTAATGCTTGCCCATGATGGGGTTCCACACTGGAAGGCCTCCGCGTTTGGGTCCCGGCCCACAGGATGCCTCCAGGCCCCGGGTGGTGGGGCAGGGCAGCGTGGCCAAGCAGCCAGCCAGCACACACCCTTCAGCATCTGAGCGTGTGAGTGCTTGGCAAAGCAGGGCAGCCTGTCTTCCGCCACCCCCCCCTCTCTGTTTCCAGTGCTGAATGTTGGAACTGGTGATGTGGGTTCCTGCACCTTGGCCGCAGGAATGATGAATGCCAAGGCCCCCCGCCCCACAACTGGAGGGAACAATGGGTCTCTTATCCTCCTGGCTGGGGCCTCCTCCTGTGAGAGAAGAGGCCCAGCACCTGCACCCCGCCCCACCCCCCAGCCGCAGGACTGATCCTGGGCCAGACTTCCTCAGATCTTGGGGATCATGACCCTGTCCTACTTCCTCTGGCCTGCTCCAGCCCAGACCCAATGCCTCCACCTGTCCCATGCCAGGCCCAAGATGCCTGCACCCTGGGTCTGGTCTGTCTGTCCATCTGTGGGTGGTTACCCTCCTCTCCTGCAATTACTAGGGTGGCCCCACTCCTTCTGACAAGGCTGCTGTGCCATTGTGTTCCGCCCAAAAGGCAGGAAATTGAACTGAAGGTGCTGGGCCCACTGGGGCTGCCTCAGAGTTCCTCACTTGGGGGACCAGGCAGGATCCAGAGTAACGCTGGACGTAGAGATCAAGAATGCAAAAGACGGCTGCATGTGAATGCAGCACTGCGCACTTTATCCAATCTGTCCCAGAGCCGTTGGTGCCCAAATACAGGATCAGCCTGTCCAAACTGGTGTTTAATCCCCTTGGCGGCAGTTTTTAAATAGGCCATTCAAGTGGCAACCAGGCCAGCTTAAACTGCTGAGAATCAAGGTCTTGAGAGGACAGCTGGAACAACCATTTGTTGATGTAAATCTGGAACATTTGGGGCACTGCAGTAAGACTCACCTAAATAAATGGATGGATTTTTGTGGAGAGGGAGATCAGTACAAATAAATGCATGATCTATACAGACATGCACACGTGCAGCATACCAGGCCTTCCAAGAACAGTCCTTCTTGTTACTTTAAGCAAATAGATGGTTTGCTCTGGACGGTCCTCTGGGGATCCTGGGTCAGCCTGGGTCATATTGCATATGCCAAGCTACTGTTGCTAAACTCGGAGGGAGCTTTCAGTTCCCCAGATCTTCCATTGTGTCCTTCTGCCTCTCCACTGACTCAAGCGATGTGGGGGGCAGATAGAATTGATGATCAGATCCCCACTGTAATATACAGAGCGTGACTGTATATTACTGGAGCGGACACCAGGTCTTGCAGTACTAGCCTCCAGTTTAATGCCGCCCTCACAGTGGGAGGAGCTCCGAGGGCGGGCAAGAGAAGCTGCTTGAAGCGCAGAACTTTGACCCAAACGGGCATCCTTACGTTCCGTAACTCAGTGGAGTGCAGGGCTGCCTGGGGAGCCCCTGGGGAGCGGCTGCCAGTCCAGAGACAGCAGCAAGCGAGATGGACTAGGGGTCTGGCGCCCTAGGAGGCCGCTTCCGCTGACGCCAGGCCATTTCCACCCTCGAGAGAGGAGGGCTGCCATCTCTCGCTCTCTTTGGAGTGCTGGGGGCCCAGGAAGGCATTCAGCAGCCGGGGAACACCTGCCAGACCACCGGCCCTTCATCGAGGACTCTCCCAGCATTCTGGCTGGGGCGGGACCTGGGGCCTTCTCTCCTCCCCCCGAAGTGAGGTCACCTCAGCATCTCACCGGGGCAGCGGCTTGAGCCCCATCTCCTGAGTTCCATCGTGCTGCCCTTTTCCATGGAGCTCCGGTTAATGTCTCCAGCCCTCCTCGGCGCACGTGGACCGGGGCCGCTGTTCCTCTCCATCTGCCTGGAATAACCATCCCCCGCTCTCCGGCGTTCGTGCTGTGAGTGCTGCTGCCTGTGTGGGCGACTCGGCCCCATCAGCACTCGGGCATCAGCAGGCTGGGGAGGCCCTGGGTCTGCCGAAGTGCGATCAAGAACAGACATTTCACAGGCGCTCCCGAAGAGCCCCGCTGGGCACGCCCGGTGACTGGCTGCAAAGGTGTGTGTGGAAACGCGAGAGTGGGACGTGGAGCATTGTGGAGCGAGGCCTTCCTGGCTGGAACCCTGGGACGGGAGCCCTCCCCGCTCCCGCCTTTCTGCAGCGCCCGGTTGTTCTTACTGTTTGGGGGCCTGCTTCCCCGTTTCCCAGAGGCCCAGCGGTAGTCTAAGATGCTTTCAGGCAGGGCTGCTGGAGGACTTGCATTCTGGCTGGAGACGGGGGCCTGGCCAACATCCTGTGGAACGCTTTGGTCAAGAAGACTGCAGTTGTCTCGTTAGTTGGGTCAGCCATAATTTGAATCGAACCATTCTCCAGAGGGCTTATTTCCCACCCTTTCAAGTGAGACGTCATGGAATCTGGTGTATGCCGGAGGTGCCCATAGAAGAGAAGGGAAACAGAAAGATAGACTCCAAAATCCATGTTAGAATAACACTCCAGATCTCTTCATCAAGCAAGATGGTACAAAAAGCAGGTGTGTGTGTGTGTGTGTGTGTGTGTAAGTAATAGGAGAGGGGTGGAATCATGACTAACATTAAGTCAGCCTTTTCTCCTTCTTATTCCCCCTCACTTTCCACTGCCAACCTGCTTTTTGAATTTTTTTAATGGCCAAAACAAACACCTTTGCTTTTAGAAAGATTAAAGAACAAGAAGCTGAGAGTAGGGACAAATGGTCCATTCTTGCAGTGGAATGATGTAAACACTGGGGTCCCTCAAGATCTGTATTGGGACTGGTACTTTTAACTTGTTCATCAATGATCTGGAGTTAGGAGTGAACAATGATGTATCAAATTTGCTGATAACACTGAATTATTTAGGGTGTTTAAAACAAAAAAGGACAGAGAAGACCTCCAAATGGATATCTCCAAAGGGGGGAATGGGCATTAAAATGGCAAATGTGGTTCAATGTAAGCAAGTATAAAGTGATGCACACTGGGGCAAAAATTCCTAACCACTTATTTGCTAACAGGGTCTGAGTTTGCGGTGACTGACTAGGAAAGGGATCTTGGGGTTGTGGCGGATAGCTCCATGAAAATGTTGACCCAGTGTACATATGCTATGAAAAAGGCAAATTCCATGTTGGGCATAATTAGAAAAGGAATTGAAAAAAACCCTGCAAATATCATAGTGCCCTTATACAAAATGTTGGTGTGACCACACTTAGAATACTGGTACTTAGTTTGGGTGACTGCACCTCAAAGGGGTTCTTATAAAGCTGGGCGCAGAAAACAGTACCTAAAATAATTAAGGGGCTGGAGCATCTCCCTTCTGAGGAAAGGTTACAGTGTTTGGGGCTTTTTAGTTTAGGAAAAAGGTGAGTAAGGGGGGGTGGCATGATAGAAGTGTACAAAATTATGCATGGTATGGAAAATGTGGATAGGGAGAAACCCCTCTCATGACACTAGAACCCAGTGGGGTCATCCCATGAAGCTGCTTGGTGGGAGATTCAGGACAGATGAAAGGAAGGGCTTCTTCACACAGCGCAGAGTCAAACTATGGAATTTGCTACCATAAATGTGGTGATGGCCACCAATTTGGACAGCTTTAAAAGAGGGTTAGACAAATTCCTGGAGGAGAAGGCTATCAATGGCTACTAGTCCTGTTGGCTCTATGCTACCTCCAGTGTCAGAGGCAGTAAGCCTATGTATACCAGTTGCTGGGGAACTTGGGTGGGAGAGTGCTCTTGTTCTCATGTCCTTCCTTTGGGCTTCTCAGGTGCATCTGGTTGGCAGCTGTATGAACAGAATTCCAGGCTAGATGGGCCCCTGGTCTGAGCCAGCTTCAGGGCTCTTCTTAGGTTCTTAAGGGAGCAACTTTAAAACATATATTCTGGAGGTGCCCCGAATGGCACCATGCAAGGCCAGCGTTTTTCCGCACATCAGTCTCTTGCTTAATGCCGTGTGCACCTACCTCCATGCTGCCTCGCGCTAATTTCAGATTCCATTCCAATGACATGGGCAGTGTCTTGATGCATAGGCAGCCTCGCTCTGCATAGCTTTCAGCGTAGCCAAGCAAATTATTCTTAGGCATTGGAAAGTCAGACTCTGTCTACTTGAGGATCATGACTGGCTAGGCAAACTTTGTGAACTGGCAGCCAGGGAATGGGGTAGCCTATCTAAAAGCTCAGCCCGAGCTCTGCCCTGTTCTCTTATCTTTCTCCAGAAGTCTTGCTTCTTCATTCTCCCACAGCTTGAAGGCATCATCCCTACAAAACATCTAGAGGGGGGGAAAGAACCCTAAAGATGGGGACCTCCAAAGCAGCCCCACATGGACAGTGGCCACAGAAAGCTGGATGACCATTGGAGGGAGAAAAAGAGAAACCAGGGGTGGGAGGATGAATGGTGTCTCCCAGACTAGGGCTTGAGTGGCTAGCTGGAACACTGAACAGGAGCGCTCCCCATGCACTGAGACAGCTTCTTGCAGGCCCTTCTTATAGTTGATGGACGTCCCTGTTGCAAGATGTAATGATGGCAAGTGGATGAGATGGTTCTACAAGGGAATGCAACAAATTTGTGGGAAAAGCAGAGGAGTCTATCAAGCGACACAGTTTTTGGGATCCTCCATGCTCAAAGGCCATTTATCTCTGAATACAGAGGCGGAGGAAGAAACGGGGAGGATCCCAGAGCCACCTGGCTGGCCTGGGGGCAAGAAGTGTCTGGAAGAGGTGGGCCTTCTCAGACCCAGCAGGGCTCTCCTGCTGGCCTCCATTTGGGTGATTTGGCAAAGGTCTGCTGAAATGGGCTCTCTCTTCTTTTTACCTAGGCATATATTTATTTATATTTATTTATTTTTTTTATTTATTATTAAATTTATTAATTGCCCATCTGGCTGGTCACCCAGCAACTCTGGGCGATGTACAGCATACAATAAAACAGTTTAAAACAATAAAATTCTACAGTAAAAACATTTTCTAAAATACCCTAACCCACCCCAAATGCCTGCCTGAACAACCACGTTTTTAATGCACAACGGAAGCTCATTAAAGAGGGGGCATGGCCGAGTTCCCTAGGGAGGGAGTTCTACAGAGTGGGGGCCACCACAGAAAAGGCCCTCTCCTTCGTCCCCACCAGTCTAGCTGTCCTGGCTGATGGGACAGAGAGAAGGCCATCCGAGGCTGATCTTGTTAAGCGGCCTATCTGGTGCTGCTGGAGGCACTCCTTAAGATAGGCTGGGCTGGAACCATATAGGGTTTTAAAGGTCAAAATCAACACCATGAATTTGGCCCGGAAAACAACTGGTAACCAGTGCAACTCCTTCAGCACTGGAGTGATGTGATCTCGCCAGCGGCTGCCTTTAATCAGGCGAGCCGCCGCGTTCTGTACCAGCTGCAGCTTCCGAACCGTCTTCAAGGGTAACCCCACGTAGAGCGCATTACAGTAGTCTAAATGAGAGGAGACCAGGGCATGTACTACCGATGGGAGCAGATGGTCAGGAAGGAAGGGGCGCAGCCGCCGTATCAGATGGAGTTGATGCAATGCTGTCTGGCTCACAGCTGACACCTGAGCCTCCATGGACAGCTGGGAGTCCAAAATGACCCCCAGGCTGCAGACCTGGTCTTTCAAGGGTTGCCGTACCCCATTCAACACCAGGTCAACATCCCCCAACCTCCTCTTGTCTCCCACCAAAAGTACCTCGGTCTTGTCAGGGTTCAGCTTCAGCTTATTCCTCCCCATCCAGCCACTCACCGTCTCCAGACATTTGGACAGGGATTCTACGGCCAACCTTGGTGAAGATTTGAATGAGAGGTAGAGCTGCGTGTCATCCGCATATTGATGACACCGCACCCCAAACCTCCTGATGATAGCCCCCAGCGGCTTCACATAGATATTAAATAGCATCGGGGAGAGGATGGAACCCTGTGGCACCCCACAAGTGAGTGGCCATGGGTCCGAAACCTCCTCTCCCAGTGCTACCCTCTGGTACCTGCCGGAGAGGAAGGACTGGAACCACCGCAATACGGTGTCTCCAATGCCCAACCCCTCCAGGCGGTCCAGGAGCTGAGAGGTCGAGGAGAAAGCCGCTGAGAGGTCGAGGAGAACAAGGAAGGAGCATTCACCCCTATCCAGAGCCCTCCTCATATCATCCACCAAAGCGACCAAGGCCGTTTCTGTCCCATGCCCAAGCCTGAAGCCCGACTGAAATGGGTCTAGATAATCAGTTTCTTCCAAGTGTGCCTTCAACTGCATCGCCACCACCCGCTCAGTCACCTTGCCCCAAAATGGCAGATTTGAGACTGGGCGAAAGTTGTTCAAAACTTGGGGATCCAAGGAGGGCTTCTTCAAGAGCGGTCTTATCACTGCATCCTTGAGGGCTGATGGCATCACTCCCTCCTCAAGGGGGGTGTTCATCACCGCCCTGATCCCCCCACCCAGTCTCTCTCTGCAGCCCATAATGAGCCAAGATGGGCAAGGATCAAGTAAGCAGGTGGTCGGCCTTACAGATGAAAGCACCTTGTCCCCTTCATCAGAAGGAAGAAGCTGGAACCGATCCCACAAAACCAGTTTGCCACAGGCCACCTCTTGCTCACTAACTGTATCCACAGCGAGCGGAGTAACGCTCCTAATCTGATCAATTTTATCTGCATCGTGCCTTGCCAAGGCCTCACAGGAGGCCTTAGAATGCTCCAGTGGTTCCAGAGCCACAGGACCAGGCTCCGGACCACTTGGAACAGCCTCCTGGGACAGCACTCTGCAGACGCGGTGGAGGCAGCATAATATTCCTTTTTTGCTGCCTTCACCACCACGTGATAGGCCGAAGATACAGCGCTAGCCCGTGTCTGATCGTCTTTGGAGCGAGATTTCCGCCACCGGCGCTCTAGCCGTCTCACCTCCTGTTTCAGAGCTCGCAACCGCGGATTGAACCATGGCGCAGTCCGAGCCTTGTTCAGGGGAGAGGGTATTTCGGAGCCACCTGACCTAATGCCCCAGGGATTGCAGCATTCCAGCCACCCACCGGGGTCTCGACCGAGTGGCCGTTGGCGTGCCCCAGAGAATCCCCAAGCGCGTTCAGGAATCCATTTGGATCCATAAGACGCCTGGGGCGGACCATTTTAATGGGTCCTCCACCCCTCCGGAGGGGTTGTGGAACCCAGAAGTCCGACGTTACCAGATAGTGATCTGACCATGACAAGGAGGTGGTGGATATACCCCCGACTTCCAGATCACTCCCCGCTTCTCCAGAAACAAACACAAGGTCTAGTGCATGACCGGCTACGTGGGTGGGCCCAGTTAGAATATGGTGCAGCTCCCAGGAGGCCAGGGTCTCCATGAAGTCCCGAGGTGCTCCCGTGAGGATGGCCTCCGAATGTACGTTGAAGTCCCCCAACACCAATACGTTAGGGGACTGCACACGCGCATGTATTTATTCATTCTCCTTCCTCCTCGCTTTCGGATTCTCTTTGATATCATTGCAGTTTGTGGAATGTGCGATGCTTAACCTGAATGAAGTTGTCGGTGGAACATGGAAATGGGCTGGGTGGGCTGAGGTGGCCTGAGGGGAGGCTGTAATAAGACTACAATTTGTATATAGCTTGTTTATACTCTGAATGTTTTGATAAACCACTGGATACGGCAAAAATTATAGAATACTTTTCCTTTAAAAGGTAGCTGGTGCTGCTTTTTCTGTCACTGAAGCTCAAGCTAAGGGGTGGGGGGTGGGGATGCATCTTTTCAGTTTCTGCTTCTTGTGTAGCTCTTCAATGCACAGGAGCCAGAACAAAAATGGTAACACTGCCCAATGGAGGCAAATTTCATAGAAGGTGTGGGTCCCCCAGGGCCCAAGAATGCCTGTAGAAGTGAAGCTGCTCTCCATGGATGTCTTCCCTGTCTTAATCCCAGCGAAGGAAAGCTGCCTGGGTTTGCATTCTGCAAATGCCCAAAGGCTCTGTGCTCTCTTTTGCACTTCAAAACCCCAGGAGTGAGTGGCAGTGGGCCCTGGTGCTCCCGCCTGCCTCACTTTGTCTGACAGATTCTAGGGTGGGAAGGGAAGGTGGGTTCTGTGTTCTTCTATACTTGGGTGGGACCTTGCAGATGGAACACACTGAAATAATCGGTATCGTTTTTGGTCATCTTGGGCAAGTGCCTGGTTGTTCCAGGTTGATCACCGGGGGAGCCCCACAGGCTAAAGCAGTGCCACAGTAGTCTTTTGTGCATTGTCCCAGGGAGCGCCAGGCTGGGCTGGCCTGAACGTGATGCAGCCGAATGAGACAGTGGACTGGGCTGGGCTGTTTCAGACTGCGGAGGGAGCTGCCATTTTAAATGCTCCCCCATCTAAAACACAAATGCAGCTCCTTCAAGAAAAAACCCCAAACCTCGCGTGCATTGGAGAGAAGAGGGGGATCTAGTCCAGCTTGTCCCCTGTTGTGCTAGCACTTATTTCAGATAGGAGAGCATTTGAAAAAAAAAAACTACTACTACTACTGTTTCTATACCGCCCCATAGCTAAAGCTCTCTGGGTGGTTTACAGAAGTTAAAACACCAAATACAATATAAAAATTTTAAAGCTATTTACATGAAAGCACAGACAATATCCACAAACAACATATAACTAGAACAACTTTGAACTGTCAGTCATAACTAAAGTCACATCCAGGACCCATTAAAACTCATCAAGTGCTGCCAAATGCCTGGGAAAAGAGATAGGCCTTAACCTGGTGCCGAAAAGATAATAATGTTGGTGCCATGTGGGTCTCTTGGGGAGCTCATTCCACAGATGGAGGGCCACCACTGAGAAGGCGCTGTCCCTCGTTGCTGCCCCCCGAGCTTCCCTTAGAGGAAGAAAAATGGCCACAGTGGGAACAGAATGCTGGGCAAGAGAGGGCGTTGGTCTGATTAGCATGGCACTTTTTATGTTCTTTGGTAATATTGCATAATACTGGCCTTCCTCTTAAGGCTGGTTTAAGAATTACTAAAATAATGTCTACATTAAAAAACAACAACACCTTGAATGTACTATATTAATGCTAAGCTTTTTTAATGAACTGAATCTTGGGGTGGGGGAACTGAGTGAACCCCCAGCAAAGCAGGTTCGATTTGATCCTTGTTTTCTCTGCTTTTCGCTGCCTAGGCAGCAGGGGGCAGTAAGGGGCAATTTCATCTCTGCGCCTTCTGGTTGGTTAGGGACGTGGTCTGGCCTGGCCTTCGACTGAGCCAGACCAACCCACCCCCTGCCCACCTAGCCCAGCGTCGTCGACACTGGCTGGCAGCCGCAGCTCTCCAGGGCTTCAGGCAGGGCTCTTTCCCAGCCCGCCGGGACTGAAGCGCAAACTTCTGCCTGCAGAGCGGGGGCTCTGCCATGGGGCTGCAGCCCCTCCTATGTTTCTGGCAGGTTGTCATTTGAGCCAGGTTAAACTGGGCTCAGCCCCTGAACCTGTTTCTAGGTCCAGCTCAGCCTTGGGACACATGTAATAACAGCACAAGAAAATGCCTCTGAGCATGTGCCAATTTCATCTCATTCCCCACTGGCCATTCTCTCTGTAGTTAGTGGGACAAGATAAGACTTCTGAGTCAGAGGGGCGACTGGGGCGGGCTTGAGTTGAGCTCAGCATCCCTGCTCCTTTCATAAGGGGCTCCCTGCTTGCCAGCCCAGGAAGGGCCATGCCTGAGGCATCCTTCCTGCAGCATCCTCAAGCACAGACTTCTCCAGGCACAGTCAAATGTCCAGCGGCAGTGGGGCTGGGTCTCTCCACTGTTCCAGGCAGAAGGCAACGGGGGGGGGAGTGATGAGAGAGGCCCCTGAGCGGCCCACCTGGAGGGGCTTTGCTCGCCCTCCATCCCAGATGCTAGGCGCGGTGGGGGCACCTGGCTGCACTTGCTTTTCTCCTTGGGTGGCACACACGACAGAGGCGGGTGTGGCAGCTGGCAAGAGGCAAAATTGCATCACTGCGGGGGTCGGCTGGCTTGTGCTAGCAGGGCCTGGGACTGGCAGAGGGCCCCCGGTGCCGGCTTTCGCATGGCCTGTGGGCACTGGCAGTCTGCTGGGGCACGCTCAGGTCCAAGTTGCCCCTCCGCATCTCGAGGCAGGCAGACTGGGATGTGTCCGTGGGAACTGGGCAGCCGGACTGGGGCTGAGGGTGGCAGTGGCTGGCATGGAGAGCCCAGAATGACGCAGCACTGAAGCATGGACTTGGCCTGGAGGTGGGGGTGCCGGCTGGCCCTGGGCAGCCCCTTTCGCCCAGAGCCCAGCCAGGAGTGTCCACGTAGCCTGGGTGGTGGGTGCTGCGCATGCCATGATGGGGTGGCCTGGGCTTCAGCCCAGCAGTGCGTTGGGGCACACTGTGCAGGAGGGATGGGCTGCATGGCACAGTCAAGCAGGCCCAGCTCTGGGTCAGAGCCCTGGCATGGTCTGAGGAGGGCACAGGAGCCTGCCTGTGGCCTGCTGGGCTGGGCCAGGCAGGGCCTGTTCTACATGGCTCTGGCTGTCCAGTGCTGTGCTCTGCCTGGGTGTGCCTCTTTGCATCGGGCACTCAGCTGCTTTCAAGGCATTTGGGTCACGGGCACTGTCCCTTGCCGCGGGCGAGCATGCGTGTGTGTGAAATTGGCTTGCCCTCTTCTTCCCTTGAGGCCAGAGTCTGGGATGAGGGGCTGGCCGCTCCCCTTCCTCCCCGTCCCAGCTAGTGGGAGGGGACGGGGTCTGAAGGCGGCTGCTGGAGCGGAGGCCAGGCGCGCGTTGGCCAGCTTGGAGGGGCGGCCCTTGTAAGAGGAGCTGGGACAGGAATGCTGGGCTGGGGGAGGGGAGAGGAGTCAGACAGATTTCCTGTCTATGGGGAAAGGGGCTTGGGACTGGAGCCCACGGGCCAGGAAGGACGGGGCAAGTGAGCTCTCGGGAGCGGAAGGTGCGGGGTGACGCGGCCAGGCCTGGCTTTGCTGAGCACTCAGCTTGGGAGAGGCAGCCCGGAGACTCCGGCAGGCACTGGGCAGCAGGGGGCAGCGTCTGCCAGCCCAGGGCATCGGGGAGCTGGAGATCCGAGCACAGACCTGGGCACCGGGCTGTTGCCGGCCAGGGCTGGCCCCTGTCTGCTTGCCCACCGGCCCCTCCATCTGCCCGGGAAGCCCCCCTCCTGGTGAAGGGAGGCCGCCCCATCTGCCGCTGGAGAGTGTGTTGCCAGGAGAGGGCTTGGAGCGGCCCCTGGTGCGGGCTGCAGAGGAGCCTGGTCCTGCCCTGCCTCGCGGGGTGCTGCCTCGCGCTCTGCCTCCGCAGCCAGGCCTGCCCTTTCAGGCACAGTGGCTGCTTGTTCTGCGGGTGGGAGTTTGAGGCACCGGGCTGGCATGAAAGAAAGGGCCTATTCTCTCCGCAGCTGGGCCGGGGGTGCGGAATCTGCTGACAGAGAGCGGCACAGCCAGGGGCGCCACACAGCAAGCCCACCCTGCCCCGCCGGGCCCCCCTCCTCTCCACCTCTCTGGGTGCTCACTTGGCTTCCTGGCCCCAGAAGGCGCCGGAGTTGACTCCAGACGGGGGCCTTGCAGGGGGCCCCTGGCGAGGCCCTCCTGGGGCAGTAGCTGCACACACAGCCCCCCACCAGCACATGGAGACATCGGGGAGGGGGTGCTTCACGAAGATGCAGGACAAGCTGCACATCCTGGAGGACCTGAACATGCTCTACATCCGGCAGATCGCGCTCAGCCTGGAGGTAATGCACCTGCGCAGTGCCTGGCAGCCTGCCAGGCAGCACGTTGCTGTCTAGCGCACCCAGGGAGTGGCGGGGATGGGGCTCCAAAGGTATGCAGACTGTGTGCGTGTTGCAGACTGGTGTGAGTATAGCGTGTGTTGTCCAAAGATAGTTAGAAAAGAAATGCCATTATAGCTTTGGTTCCCCTTAGATACTGCAAAGTTGCGCCAACTCCCACATTTTACAGAACTCTTCATCCAGCCACAACTTTAACCATGCTTGAGAGTCCTGTGAACCTCAAAAGCTTGCATTCTCCTGCAGCAGGCTAACTTGGCTGAGTAACAGTGAATGTATTTCTGTATTACTCTGGATCTCCTGAATGTTTGCTTGAACTTTTTGGTGACTCCTAATGGGCATCGTGGTGCCAAGAGGTGGATGAGGGAGGAAGCCTTAAGTGGAAAGGTGGAGAGCTGGGGCTGGTACAAGGCATTCAGCCATCCCAAGCAGCCTTGCCTTGGAACTTTGTTCCAAGAGGCGTGCCCCGGGACACCTTGCAGCGTGGCACCGGGGGCAGAAGCGATCCAGGGACCCTGTCCTGCCTTTGTCCTTCTTGCCGTTGCTACTACATATTTATACAGCGCCAGCCGTGCACACACATCCCGCAGGGAGGCTGCAGAGTAGTCTGGGCGCACCTCTTGGGTTAGGCGCAGATTCTTCGGCACTTCCCCCAGGCGCTTGCTCTGTTGTGTGGTGGGTCAGCCCTAGACAGAGACCGCCCGCGCCTTTGGAGGCATCCAGCATGCTTTGGCTTGGCGCTTGTGAGTGCGTCCCAGACATTGCATTTCGGGCTGCTCTGTGTTCTTGGCGCTTTGGGGCATCCCGTGCCTGTACTGTAGGTCCCCTCGGAGTGGTGGCTGTTGCTGCTGTTCAGCCTCTCTCCAGATGGTGGTTTGGGGGTAGCTTTGTGTGTTTCAAGATTTACGTTTGCCACAGTTCATCCTGTTTGATGCACAGAAGTATGCTTATGAAACAACTTGGTTGCCAGAATTCACTAGCCAAAGCAAAAAATGAAGGACTTTCTGCCTGAGCCCTGTGAAGTGCTGGCAAGTGGTCCTCGCAACAATGTGGGTGTTGGGAGCAGGGCCTCCCTGCGCAATGGAACGATGGGCTTGGTCGCCGTTTCCCGCCCACAGCTGCTATGGCTGACTTGGCTTGCCGGGGCTGTCTCTGGCAAGGTGCTCCAGGGAGTGGGCTGGGTGGCCAGCCAGGAAGCAGCACTGCTCGCAGGCTTCAAGGAGGGGGCCGTGGGCCCTGCCAGCGTGCAGGGCCAGCACATCTGGAGGAGGCCTCCCTTTCTGATTGGTGAAGTTTGGGAACCCAGGAACTGTGCCTTCCGAGAACAAGCCTGCTGCATGGGGCAGGGCAGGAGGTGGCAGCAGCAAAGTGGGGCACCTTCGAAGTCTCTCTTCCCCCCCCCCCCCCGCCGGTCTTGTGCAAAAGTGGACAAGTTGTGTCCCTGCTGGCTGTTGCGGATCATGCGCAGAACAGTGAAAGTACCGGGGGGGGGGGGCTTTGCAACCTGGAGTGGCCCTCACAGAGCCAGGGTGGGAGCCCTTTCCCTGCCTCAGGGCAGCAGGGCCTGCCCTGTGGGCCCATCCAGGACTCCCCAGCATAGTGTTGGCCCTTGCTGGAGGAGAACCCAGGCTCACTGGCATGTCCCAGGGAGGAGAGCCTCCCACTCCCGCCCCAAGCCTGAGGCGGAGCTGGGCAGAATGGCCGTCGGCTCTGCATGCCAGTCAGGGCAGAGCCGATCTGGCAGGCGAAGGGGCCCAGTTCCCTAGGCCTTTTCCCGCGCAGGCCTGCCCAGTGACGTGAGTGGGAGCAGGGCTTTTGCGAAGGGCCCGTTGGTCTCGGTGGGGCTGCCCTGCCTGATGCTGCCTGTGGCTGTTGTGCCAAGCACAGCTTCTACCTGAGCACCCAGGGCCGGGACTGGGAAACAGGATTCTCCCCCCCTACACACACCCCCAACATGACAAGAAGGGGGGGTGCTCAGCTTCTGAGCGACCCCTGCTTCTCTCTGCACTGGGAAGCTTCAGTGGGGCCAAGGGATGCTCTGCAGAGGAGGCCGGGGTGGGGCTGGGGCTGCAGCTTTTGTCCAGGGGGGTTGGACTTGGCCTGGGGGGGGCAGCTGGTCTGAATCCAAGGCCCTTGCGGCTGAGGGGGGGCTGTTGGGGGGAAGTGGTGGGGGTGAGCAGTGAGGCAGGGAAGGCACAGGGCAGGGGGGCGCCCGCCCCCGCCTCTGTTGCGCTTCCTCTCCGAGGCTGGACTGGCCATCGCGCCCAGTGCGGGGAGCCTCTCTCACCCCAGAGGCTCTTGGACGGCTTTAGTTGCTCAGTGCTGAAGGAGTGGCACTTTGCCTGTGCGCAGAGGCACTGTTATTATTCCACACTGGCGCTGGAAGGAGGCTTTGGCGCTGAGTGTGCAGAATCCTGGGGCGGTGCAGGAAAGACACTCACGGGCCTGATGAGCGCCCACCTCACCCCCATCCATCCATGACTGTCCTGCAAGCACCATCCAGGCCTCGGCTTCTCGGCCATAAGCTCCTGGAGGCCAAGGCAACGGCAAGTGCCACAAGCTGATTGGCCGGGGGGGGGTCCGTCGCGAGCTCCCCCCTGCCCGGCCCCCCAAGCCGAGCCCCCCCTGCGGCCCATAAGGTCAGCCCGGGGGCCCCAAAGGATGGAGGGCAGATCCGCCGCGACCCTCCCCCGGCGGCCCCGGGGACCGGAGGTCCCGGGCGCACCGCGCCCAGCCGAGCAGCCCTCAGCCGGCGGCGCTGTCGGCGCTTCCTCAGCGGCCGCCGCGCAGCCCCTGCCCGGGCCGCGCCGCCTCGCCTCGCCATGCGGCCGCCGGCCCGCCCCTTTGGCTCAGCTGTCGCCCGCTCCTCGCCTCGCCCGGCCGCGGCGTCCGCTGGGCCGGCTCGGGGCCGCGGGGAGCTGGGGCCCGCGCCGGCAGCATGGAGCCCGGCGCGGCAGCCAAGGTGAGCGCCCGCGGGAAGGGCGGCGGGCGCGCCGGGGCCTCGCGTTCGTCGGGGCCTCCCGGAGCCTGCTCCGGGGCAGCTTCCTCCGCCTTCGGGAAACGCCGAGTTTTGCTGCCTCGCCCCGCGGGCGCCGGCCATGCTGGCGCATCCTCTGCTGACGGGACGGGGGGCTGTCGCGGAGGGGCGAGCGGCGGAGGGCGGCGGCGCCTCCTTGGCCGGGACAAAGGCCTCCGGGCCAGAAGGAGTCGCGGCGCCCTCCCCGCACGGCCGCACCACCCTGAAAGGAGCCCCCCCGCTCGCTGTGCGTGACTGGGAAGAGGTGGCGGGGCTCCCGCGCCCCCAGGGAGCTGCAGCCTCTTCGTTGTTGTTGTTGTTCAGTCGTGTCCGACTCTTCGTGACCCCATGGACCATAGCACGCCAGGCCTTCCTGTCCTGCGCTCTCTCCCGGAGCGTGCTCAAGTTCATATTCATTGCATCGGTGATGCTATCTAGCCATCTCATCCTCTGCCGTCCCCTTCTCCTTTTGCCTACGGTCTTTCCCAGCATCAGGGTCTTTTCCAGAGAGTTTTCTCTTCGCATTAGGTGGCCAAAATATTGGAGCTTCAGCTTCAGTATCTGTCCTTCCAATGAGCACTCAGGGTTGATTTCCTTTAGGATTGACTGATCTGACCTCCTTGCAGTCCAGGGGACTCGTAAGAGTCTTCTCCAGCACCACAGTTGGAAAGCATCAATTCTTCGGCGCTCAGCCTTCCTTATAGTCCAGCTCTCACAGCCATACATTACTACTGGGAAAACCATAGCTTTGATTAGACGGACCTTTGTCGGCAAGGTGATGTCTCTGCTTCTTACTATGCTGTCTAGGTTGGCCATAGCTTTCCTCCCATGGAGCAAGCGTCTTTTAATTTCATGGCTACAGTCACCGTCTGCGGTGATCTTGGAGCCCAAGAAAGTAAAATCTGTCACTGCTTCCATTTCTTCCCCTTCTATATGCCAGGAAGTGATGGGGCCAGATGCCATGATCTTAGTTTTTTTAATGTTGAGTTTCAAACCAGCTTTTGCACTCTCCTCTTTCACCCTCAACAAGAGGCTCTTTAGATCCTCTTCGCTTTCTGCCATTAGGGTGGTATCGTCTGCATATCGGAGGTTATTGATAATTCTCCCAGCAATCTTAATTCCGACCTCTGATTCATCCAACCCGGCATTTCTCATGATGTGCTCTGCATATAAGTTAAATAAGCAGGGTGACAATATGTAGCCTTGTCGTACTCCTTTCCCAATTTTGAACCAATCGGTTGTTCCATGTCTGGTTCTTACTGTTGCTTCTTGACCCTCGTACAGGTTTCTCAGGAGACAGGTAAGGTGGTCTGGTACTCCCATCACTTTAAGAATTTGCCACAGTTTGTTGTGATCCACACAATCAAAGGCTTTAGCGTAGTCAATGAAGCAGAAATAGACGTTTTTCTGGAATTCTCTTGCTTTCTCCATGATGCAGCGAATGTTGGAGATTTGATCTCTAGTTCCTCTGCCTCTTCTAAACCCAGCTTGTACTTCCGGTAGTTCTCGGTTCACATACTGCTGAAGCCTAGCTTGTAGGATTTTGAGCATCACCTTGCTGGCATGTGAAATGAGCGCAATTGTGCGGTAGTTTGAACACTCTTTGGCGTTGCCCTTCTTTGGAATTGGAATGTAAACTGACCTTTTCCAGTCTTGTGGCCACTGTTGAGTGTTCCAGATTTGTTGGCATATTGAATGCAGCACTTTAACAGCATCATCTTTTAGGATTTTAAATAGCTCGGCTGGAATACTGTCATTTCCGCTAGCTTTGTTGTTACTAATGCTTCCTAAGGCCCACTTGACTTCACTCTCTAGGATGTCCGGCTCAAGTTCAGTGACCGCACTATCATGGCTATCAGGGACATTCAGATCTTTCCTGTATAGTTCTTCTGTGTATTCTTGCCACCTCTTCTTAATCTCATCTGCTTCTGTTAGGTCCCTGCCTTCTTTGTCCTTTATCATGCCCGTCTTTGCACAAAACGTTCCCTTGAGATCTCCCATTTTCTTGAAGAGATCTCTAGTCTTTCCCATTCTGTTGTTTTCCTCGATTTCTTTGCATTGTTCATTTAAGAAGGCCTTCTTGTCTCTCCTTGCTATTCTCTGGAACTCTGCATTCAGTTGGATATATCTTCCCCTTTCTCCCTTGCTTTTCGCTTCCCTTCTTTCCTCAGCTACTTGTAAAGCCTCATCAGACAGCCACTTGGCTTTCTTGCATTTCTTTTTCTTTGGGATGGATTTTGTTGCTGCCTCCTGAACAATGTTACGGACCTCCGTCCATAGTTCCTCAGGCACTCTGTCTATCAGGTCTAATCCCTGAAATCTATTCCTCACCTCCACTGTATATTCATCAGGGATATGATTTAGGTCATACCTGAACGGTTTAGTGGTTTGCCCGACGTTCTTCAATTTAAGCCGAAATTTTGCAAGAAGCAGCTCATGATCTGAGCCACAGTCAGCTCCAGGTCTTGTTTTTACTGACTGTATGGAGCTTCTCCATCTTTGGCTGCAAAGGACATAATCAATCTGATTTCGATATTGACCATCTGGTGACGTCCATGTGTAGAGTTGCCTCTTGTGCTGTTGGAAAAGAGTGTTTGCTATGATCAGCGTGTTCTCTTGGCAAAACTCTATTAGCTTTTGTCCTGCTTCATTTTGTACACCAAGGCCATGCCTGCCTGTTATCCCGGTGATTTCTTGACTTCCTACTTTAGCATTCCAATCCCCTATGATGAAGAGGACATCTTTTTTTGGTGTTAGTTCTAGAAGGCGTTGTAGGTCTTCATAGAACCGATCAACCTCAGCTTCTTCGGCCTCAGTGGTTGGGGCATAGACTTGAATTACTGTGATGTTGAATGGTTTGCCTTGGATTCGTACTGAGATCATTCTATCATTTTTAAGATTGTACCCCAGTACTGCTTTTCCCACCCTTTTGTTGACTATGAGTGCTACTCCATTTCTTCGAAGGGATTCTTGCCCACAATAGTAGATATGATGGTCACCTGAATTAAATTCGCCCATGCCTGTCCATTTGAGTTCGCTGATTCCCAAGATGTCGATGTTCAATCTTGCCATCTCATGTTTGACCACCTCCAGCTTACCTTGATTCATTGATCTGACATTCCAGGTTCCTAAACAATATTGTTCTTTACAGCATCGGATTTTCTTTTCACCACCAGACACATCCACAGCTGAGTGTCCTTTCGGGTTTGGCCCAGCCGCTTCACTCTTTCTGGCGCTACTTGGAAATACCCTCTGCTCTTCCCCAGTAGCATATTGGACACCTTCCGACCTGAGGGGCTCATCTTCCGGCGTCATCTCTTTTAGCCTTGTGATACGTTCCATGGGGTTTTCTTGGCAAGAATACTGGAGTGGGTTGCCATTTCCTTCTCCAGTGGACCACATTTTGTCAGAACTCTTTGCCATGACCTGTCCGTCTTGGGTGGCCCTGCACGGCATAGCTTATGGCTTCACTGAGTTACGCAAGCCCCTTCGCCACAACAAGGCAGTGATCCATGAAGGGGCTGCAGCCTCTGCCCCCAAGCTTTTCTTCCTAATCCCCGGATGGCTGCTTGTGTTAACATGGGGGGGTCACTCAGCACATGCTCTTTTGCATAATTTCATGTATTTGAAGAAGGAGAGCTGTTGGTGATGTGAATGCCCCATTGGGGGATCTGTGCCGGAACCCCTTAACAGGCACCTGAGGGTGGCTGTGCCATTTCCCACCTGAGTGGCCACGCCAGCCATGCAGCTGACTCAGGCTTCCCGTTCCTGATGGCCAAAGTGGGCAACATCCTGCTTGACCCCCTCCCCGCTCAGAATCAGGAGGGGCCTAAGGCTGGCTTCTTGCCCCCTCAGGCACCCCCGAGGTGCCCTTCCGAGGCAGGGGGATCCACCCTAGTCCCTGCGGCGAGTGTTGGTGAATGCAGCCGGACGGGGGATGCTGGTGCTGCCGGGCTGTGAAGCTCCTCAACCCGTGTGTGGCAGCTGGCTGTGCTGCTTGGGGAGGAGGATCCAATGAGATCTTTTCCGAAAGAAGGGATTGGTGCTTTGTGTGTCCCAGAACTGGCCTCTGACAGTAGGTTCTGGGGCCATGCCTAGAGGTGGGTTCTGGAGCTAATCATCTCTGGGACCAGTGTCCTCCTGGGGTGGGGTGCCATGGGACTTTGAGGGAAGTGTTGCCTTTTTTGTCATGCAGACCTTTTGGGGTTTTAGGGGGAACCCTCTGAGCTTTATGGAGCAGTGGGTGCAGGTGTTTTAACACAAAAACTCGGGGGCTCAAAACCTCAGGGCCAGGGGCCAAATCTGGCCCTCCAGGCTTCCCCGGGGGTCATGCCCCCACCCCAGCTTTTGTGCAGCCCCCCCCCCATTCTAAAGGCTGAAATGCCTCTCCCATGGCTTAGTGACTGGCGGGAAGAGCTTAAAGCTAAACCCTGCTGGTGTTTCTGGTATTTCTGCCCCCGCCCCTTTTGCCTTTGGTCCCTCCCACAACTGGAATGCCTCCCCCCCTCCCCAGTCTTCTCCAGAATTGAATTGGGCCCTTGGGCTGAAAGAGCTCCTGCATCCCTGACCCACATGAGCTGATGAGGAGGACCTCAGCCAGTTCTGAACACCCTCAGGCATAATTTGCCCCCACCCCCGGACTCTTTTCTGTTAGCAGAGGCAGCAAAGCTTCCCCCCCTGCCTGGCAGAATGGGGCCTTCCCTGCAGATGGCCTGGAGTACCTTTCCCCTAATCCCAGAGGGATGATGGAGCGAGAGCCCTCTGCACATGCTCAAGGCATTCTCCTTTTGAACTTTACTTTGCCTGAGACCTGCCATCTAAAGCAAGTGGCTTAGCCATGACTCAGAATAAGACCTGCTTGTCTCCCAAAGGACTCAGCTGCTGTTGAAGCTGAGCTACACACACACACACGCCATTCCTGTGAGTAGACCAGGGCGGGGGGTTCTTATATGTGACACACATGCACACTGCCACCAATGCTGTTCCGAGCCATTCTGTGTCACTCCCCAGGGCATCTAGGTTCTTACTCCATGTACAACAAGAATGATCTCACATGGCTTTCCCTGACCTCACGGCATCTTCCAGAACCCCTCCCCACATGGTCAGAGCCCCACCCAGCACATGCCCTGTCCCCATTTCAAGGGGTCCTTGAGCTGTCTGCCCCAGTCTTATTGGAGCCCCCACCTTAGCTCCATTCACAATGCCCCCATCTCTCCCCCCACCCCACCCAGGGCACAGACATCCAGAAGAAGATCGACCATGAGATCCGCATGCGCGAAGGGGCTTGCAAGCTGCTGGCTGCCTGCACCCAACGCCCACAGGCGCTGGAGGTCACCAAGAGCCTGCTGGTCTGCAACAGCCGCATCCTGGCCTACATGGCTGAGCTGCAGCGCATGAAGGAGGCACAAGTCATGCAGCACATGGCCCGACGGTGAGCACGTGTGAGAGAAACTGAGAGAATACAGCAACCAGTTAGCAAAGGTGGCAGTGCTTAACTGCAAAGATGAGCGGTGCTGTACTCAGGGTTGGTTGGGCGCCAATCGCCATACATTGAGGCTCTTTTCTAGTGGGCCGGCACTCTGCACAGGCTCAGAAGCAATCTGGGACTGCAATCTAGTGAGGTCTGGCTCTGGAGAAAAAGCTTGGGGGTAGTAACAAGGGGGACTCCAGCGGGGAGGGGGGGTGTTGGGCATCGGGGAACATACAGGAGCCAGTCCTAGGGGCAGGAGCCACCGGGCTGCTTCAGACAGTGTAGTGCAACACTGCAGAACCAAATGTTGCTGAACTACGCCTCCCATCATCTTTGACCATTGGCCATGCTGGATGGGGCTGATAGGAGTTGGACTCCCTCGACATCTGGAGGGCTGCAGGGTCCCCGCCCCTGGTGGGAAGGGACTTGCCTTTGCCCTTCATTTGTGCCACTGTTTTTGGACTCTGGCTTGCTGCTTTGAAAATTGCCCCTGCAGCTTTAGCTTTTGTTTTATTGTGTATTGCCTTTTTAAAAATTGATTTGATCAATTTTTTCCCTGTTTTGTTAGCAGCTCTGAATGTCCTAGAAATGAAAAAGTCACAGCCTTCTGGTGCTTTTTGACTCTTTGCATACATTTTTTCAGTCCTGTGAGGTAGTACCCCCTGAGTTGTGTAGTTCTGGGCCATTACAACTCTCTGGTTAACAAGTAATATATATAGGTAAAATATCCTGTACATAAATCATAACTCCAAAATGCTAACATGGCCAGATGAGGCCACCATAAAAATGAAAGAAACCAAGCAAAAACATCAGCAAATATGTAAGTTGTACAATTTAAAAAGCAAATTAAACAATTATCCACAACAGTTATCTTAAAATAAAGCCTGCCACTACTTTAATGTCAGACTAAAACTCTTGGAGAATTTGCCAGTGTTCCTTTGAACACATTTTTTGCCCTGATTTTGGCTGCTGATATTGTGCATCACAAAGTGGTTGAGACGAAGGCTAGATGGTAAACGGCAGAAAATCTGGGACAGATGCAACTGAACATGGCTTAGTGCTCGTTTGAGAGCTGTTCCGTGGCTGTGTTGAAAAGAAAGAAATCTTACCAGGATTGCACCAGGGCTGCATCTGCAGAATGTCATCCAGCAGAGCTATAAACGGTGGGCGGGGTGCTGGTGCAGCTGGCCAGGCACGATCCCTTGGAACCATCTGCTGCCCACTGTAACACGCTTGCACGGCATTTTGAAGATCAAGTTGGTCAGATCCACCTTGACTTGGATGCCAGGTTGGGTGTGGAGTCTGTATAACTTTATTTATTTAAAAGATTTGTATCCCATCCTTCAACTTGAAAATATTTAAGGTGTTTCACAAAACAGTATTAATTGACAGCACAGTCCTATGGATGTCTGCTCAGAAGTAACTCCTGTGTTAGCCTAAAAGAGCAATTAATAATAATAATGATGATGATGATGACGACGATGATGAGGCCATAATGAATGGCTGTGTCAAACATTAGAGCAGCTGCCGAAATAAAGCTTCGCTGATTTAAAAGGCCTGGGAAAATGGAATCTCCACCCAGCTCCTAAAATAAAGCAGATTGTGCGGCTGCCAGGCAGGCCTCCCTGGGGAGGGAGCTCCCAAGAGGGACCCCTGCCAAATAGCCCCTCTGCAGCCCCTTCGCTCCTGCTGGCTGCCTCAGCTGCTTGGACGGGGCTCCGTTGGTCTTGCCCAAGGGTGGTCTTGATGGGCGCAGGTGTCTGGAGACCGTCCGCTCAGACCTGGCCTGCTCTGTCCCCCAGGCCGCCGGGGGGCTCTGGCTGGCTGTGCTGATCTGGCCATCAGTGCCCCCTCCTCTCCAAGGCCCCTTGGAGGAGGTGGCCCTGGGGTTCTTCCCCCCAATGACACTGTGCTAGAGAGACAGGAGCAGTGTGACCCTCTGGCATCTGCTGGACCTCTCGGTGGCTTTCAGCACCATCCGCATGGTGTCCTTCTCGGCCGCCTGGCAGGACTAGGAGCACTGCACTGCTGTGGTCGCGCTTCCTCCTAGAGGGCTGGAGCCAGGAGGTGGTGCAGTGGGACTGCTGTGGAGTCCCTCGGGGTTCAGTTCCTACATGACACCGCTGGCAGAGATTGTCGGGGGACCGTGCTGAGGACACCCAACGTGTTTCCTCAGAGTAGGGTGCTGTTACACTCATGGCCTGCTTGTGGGTTTCATGGGCGGCTGGTTGGCCACTGTGGGGACAGAATGCTGGACTGATCCAGCATGGGTCTTCTTAAGTTCTTTCTGTCATATGCATTTATTTTATTTAATGTATTCCTTGGCCACCTTTCAAGACCATGGTCTTCCTACAGTGGCTTACAGTGGGCCTGTTCATGCATCACTGTGCGTCGGACAGCGCTGCGCCACCTCCATCTGATGCAGCGGCTGCACCCCCACCTTCCCAGCCATCTGCTCCCATTGGGAGTACACGCCTTGGTCTCCTCTCATCTAGGCTACTGTAATGCGCTCTACGTGGGGTTACCCTTGAAGACGGTTCGGAAGCTGCAGCTGGTGCAGAACGCGGCGGCTCGCCTGATTAAAGGCAGCCGCCGGCGAGATCACGTCACACCGGTGCTGAAGGAGTTGCACTGGTTACCAGTGGTTTTCCGGGCCAAATTCAAGGTGTTGGTTTTGACCTTTAAAACCCTATATGGTTCTGACCCAGCCTATCTCAAGGAGTGCCTCCAGCAACACCAGACAGGCTGCTTAACAAGATCAGCCTCGGATGGCCTTCTCTCTGTCCCATCAGCCAGGACAGCTAGGCTGGTGAGGACGAGGGAGAGGGCCTTCTCTGTGGTGGCCCCCACTCTGTAGAACTCCCTCCCTAGGGAACTCAGCCATGCCCCCTCTTTAATGAGCTTCCGCCACGTATTAAAAACGTGGTTGTTCATGCAGGCATTTGGAGTGGGCTAGGGTATTTTTAGAAATACGATGTTTTAAAGTAGTTTTGTTTTAAAATTGTATTGCTGTACATTGCCCAGAGTGGCCAGGTGACTGGCCAGAGGGGCGATTAAGAAATTCAATAAATAAATAAATAAATAAATAAATAAATAACAACAGCCCACTGTGGGTTAATTTACCCTGCAGGGGCTGTCACGTTGTGCTGGGCACCTGCAGGTGCCATTTTTGCATGGCGCCCGTGGGCACCCAGCTTGCCATGGCTTGTGTCATGTGAAGGGTTTGTTTGAGGGTTAGACAACCGTCAGCCCCCAGAGGTAAATTAAGCCACTGTGGGCCATCATGAACCAAGTCACTCTATAACAGTAAAATTAAGTATAAAATTAAAATTTTAAATATTTAACATTAGCCAGTACCATAAACCTTCTCAATTAAAAGTCAGGAAGAGAAGATGTGTCTTTAAAGAGCCAGCGTGGTATAGTGGTGAGAGTGTTGGACTGGGAGTCAGGAGATCCGGGTTCTAGTCCCCAGTTGGCTATGGAAGCTCACTGGGTGAATTTGGGCCAGTCAGAGACCCTCAGTCCAACGCACCTCACAGGGTTGTGGTTATGAGAATAAAATGGAGAGGAGGAGGAGGAGAATGTAAGCCACCTTGGGTTCCTTGCAAGAGGAAAAAGGGTGGGATATAAATGCTATAAATAAATAAATCCCTCTTAAAAGCAGCTACAGATGGGGCCAATGTCTCTCTCCTGGGAGGGATTTCCACAGGGTTTCCAGGGGCCACCCCTGAGAAGGCTCTCTCTCTAGCGCCCACCATTGTTCTCGACCTTAGTCGTAGGCCAGTAAGTTGGGCTGCTGAAGATGGTCTTGAAGCATCAGGGGGTTCATATGAGAGTAGGTGGACCTGCAAATAATCTGAATCCAAACCGTGTAGGGCTTTAAAGGTCAGCACCAGCATTGGGCCCCGAAAAGTGCTGGTAACCAGTGCAGGATTGGTACAATATGATCTGGCTGCCTAGCTCCAGCAAGGACATGAGCAGCTGCATTCTGTACCAGCAGAAATTTCTGAGTCGTCTTCAAAGGCAGCCCCACAAAGAGTGCATTACAGTAGTCAAGTCTGGATATAACTCAGCCCTAGTTACTTGGGGATGCATAACTGAGGCCAGGTCCATTTGTTCTAGATAGGATAGATGGCAACAAATATGTGAATTGTACAGTTTTTAAAAGCAAATTATTCAAAGCAGATATCCAGGTGAAGCAGTGAGATCTCTGAACATGTAACTGGAATCTTGAGGAATGTCTGCTCCCATATGAGCCCTCCCGTTCCCCCCGCCACTGGCTTGTAATATCTGAAAACCCTGCTGCAGATACTATGTTATGGAGAAGCTAGGCTAAGCCTCCACCAGGAGCAGGGCTTTTTTTGTGGCAGCCCCAGGGCCGTGGAACTCACTTCCAAGAGACACTGATTCAGCTTCCTTCCTGTTGCCCTTTCTGAAGCAGCCGAAGCATTTGCTTTCCCAGAAGGCCTTTGATTTATTATTTTTGTTGTTGTCAGTCTTGCTTGCTTCTGTCTTTTTTTTTTCCTACTATTTTTCTACTATGGAGGGAGCAATCTGATGGCCGCTAGACACTGTCTAGAGGGCCATAGGATATGCTGTTTTCCAGGTACCGACTTCAGAGCCCGAGGTCCGAGGTCAGTTCCCAAAAAACCAACCTCCCCCCTCGTCCACACTGCCTCAGAGGCAGCGCAGAGAAGCCTCTTCCTCTGTGCTCGTAAGAGGAGCAGAGTGACGGAACAGGGGCGTTCCAGGGGGCATTCTGGGGCAGGGAGACCAGAACTGCGCAAACGACACATCCAGTGTGTCGCACGGCAGCTTTCTCTCCTGGTCGGGCCCCCTGCCGCTAGACAGCCGGAAATGGCCGTCTAGCGAAAAACAGCAAGGCGGGAGAGGCACAGAGGGAACGATCCCCCCGTGCCTCTCCTGCCTTGCTTTGGATGGGCAGTCACCTCCGAGGTCACAGCTGCCTGTGTAGTTAGGATTGCGCCCTAAATCTGTTTTAATGGGATTTTGTTGTTTTGTTTGTTTATGTTTTAAATTTGCAAACCATTATGAAGGTGTATGAACAGCAGCATAAAAATCATTTAAATAGATTAAATTATAAATAAAGAGTTCAGCTGTTCTAGTAATCCTGTTTCCCCTACTTTCTAACAGATGCTTAATTTTCTCTTTTGCCAATAAAGGATACAGTCATGATCCTTGACTGTTCTTTAACTTTTGGTCAGTGCAGTAAATTGTGTGCTTGTATATAGAATGGGAGTCCAGCAGCAGAAGGGTTTTTTTGACAGTGCTCTATTTCTGCCCCCCCCCCCCAATAGCCCTTCAGACGCTGGGCCCATGGGTGATCGCTTGCCGTGTCGGGGCAGAGTCTGCGTCTCAGGTGAGGAGCCCCTGACTGGCCAGGCAGAACGTGCCTGCCTGGCTCAAGCCCTGTGTCCGCACGCATGTGTGAGCGAGTGTTCGGGGGGGAGAATGCAAGGGGGGGAAGGGGGAAAGAGCACATCCAGCCCCATTCTAGGTCCAAAAACTAATGAAGGAGGTGGACTGCAAGCAGCAGTGCAAAGTTCTAAAAATACACTGATGCAGTTTCTAGAATGGAAGGACTGACTTGGATTCCTGCATTGAGCAGGGGGTTGGACTCGATGGCTTTGTAGGCCCCTTCCAGCCCTACTATTCTATGATTCTATGACTCTACAGCCTCAGGAAATATGTAGGTCTTCACCTGGTACAAGGTAGGCACCAGGCAAGCCTTTCTGGGATGGGCATTCCACACTGGGTGCCACCATTGATCAAGCTGGCCTGGCCCTGTTAATAATCTTCTGCCCTTTTTTGGGCCAGCTGAAGTTTTAGGACCATCTTCAAATGCAGCCCCACATATAGCACATTGCAGTAATCCAAGCAGGTGGTTACCGGAGCATGGATAACTGTGGGTAGGCGGTCTCTATCCAGAGAGAGTCGCAAATAGCTGGAGGGGGAGGGGAGCTGAGTGACTTTAAATGGAAATACAATGCCTGGGAAACTCCAGGGCCCTGATCTGAATTCCTCCAGCTGTTGTTTGTGATTATGATGATTTAAAGCAGTTTCCACCACTGCACTCTTCTGTCAGTTTGCAGCCTGGGTTCCCGCCAGTGCTTTCGAAGGCACCCAAAGATGTAAACATATTCTTAACTGTCCCACCAAAAGCAAAGCCTCCTTGTTAATATTGAGTGTATTGACTACAGCAGCTGGAGCTGGGATAATAGCTCAAAATGGAAAGCAAGAGCTTCATACTCCTGTCTGGACCAGACATGCTCGGAATGCATCAGAAGAGAATGAAAGCAAATGGTTATTTAGATGGTTGGTCTCCATGTATGCTCATCTTTGAAATGCCCCCTCCCCTGGATGTCATTCATTGGAAGTATATAAGTGGGGTAGAATGATTCTTAGGACTGCACTGGTAAACCAGTCAGCTTTTAGTCACTGCTAATTGTGTACGTGGTATTCATAAGAGGCTGGCAGACTTTAACTTTCTTCCTTTTTCAGATCTCCGGATCCCCCTGATGTGGAAGGACACAGAATATTTCAGGAACAAGGGTGGTACGTCCTTCCTGGTGGTAGCCTCTCAGCTGGTGTGTCTTAGTCTAGCCCCTGCCTCCAACTTGTTTTGTATATGACACACTTGATGTGGACAGATATAACATTATTTGAAGTGTGTGGTTGCTCTGGAAGCACACTCGCCATCTGCTGTTCAAGCAAACTGCTACCAGGACTGAGCTTGGGAAATACCTGGTTCTGTAAGTTCGCAGCAGAAGCCGGAGAAGGTATAGCACTGATTGTCTAGTGCCTGTAATGTCACAAGCACACACTTGCCCTCCCCACTTACGGAGCAGTTTTGTAACTGACTCTATATTGTTTGTGTTTTAAAAAGGGAAAGAAAAAAGGATGAAAGTTTAAATGAATAAATATACCTGTGGCACTTAAAATAAAAAAGGCGGGCAGCCCACCTGAAGCATAGGGGGAAAGGCAAGATTGACTTCTGAACCAGTGTTTGATGTGTTGCTGGTATGTTTTGCTCACATGATGAGGATGAGAGGCATCAGGACTGCCCCCTGGGAGCAAACCCTGCTCTGCTGCCTACTCTAATGTTCCATCTGTGCAGCCCTGGCTTTGCCTCCCCCAGGGATCTGTGCAGTTCTGGAGGGCCCACGTGGGCCCCTGTGTTCTTTCCACCCTGGCCTTTGCATCCCAGAGTTCCTCATGCATCTAGGGCACAAATGTAAATAAAGCTGGCTGTTGTGATTCCCAGCTGCAAAGGAGCCCTGGTAATGGTCATGCTGCCCAGAGTCTGGGGATTTGAAGAGGTGCTGCCTGTGGGTGCAAAAAATATCCTTTCTTTCCTTGCCAGATTTGCATCGTTGTGCGGTGTTCTGCCTGCTACAGATTGGCACAGAGATCTATGACACAGAGATGGTGCTGGTAGACCGGACGCTTACCGACATCTGCTTTGAGAACACAATCCTCTTGTGAGTCGCTGCCCCGCCCACCTGCCCGCCCATGCTCTCTCTCTCTGTCACACACACTCAGACACACCCCTACCTACCTTTTTGGGCAGCGCTGGAGGGAAATCTTTCCCATTCTGCAATCTGGAAAGAATGGATCAGTGGGCAGAAATGTTTGCACAAGGTTCATGTTACAAAAGTTTGGCTTTTGAAGAGGAATTGGGCATTTTTTGGAGAAGAGGGGAAAGGGGGCTGAGAGGGAAGAAGGGGAGACAATGAGAGGCACGGCAAAAGTCTGAGGCCCGTGGGACAGGACAAGCAGGGAATGAGCATGCAGACCTGCTTGCCTTGAACTGAACCCCTCCAAAGCAGTCTCTTCCAACTGGCTTTTATACAGATCTTATCGTAGGACAAGCTGGACCCTTGTCATTTTTCTGGTAAGTCTCAGCCCTCTGTTGAGCATTCTGTTTGGGGGTGGTGAAAACACTTGCCCAGTCTGTCTTGGGCTGAGCTGCGGGGAGGGAGAGAAAAGTGTTTCAGTGCTAATTAAAAGATCATTTTTTTCAAACACAGCTGTTAAGAATGGCAGCCACTACAAAGGTATAGTGAATGTTAGTTGAGCTGTGATAGGTTCAGCTGTCTGATAAGTCATTTCCTACATCAAAACCATGCCTGTTATACACACAGAATAGCGCTAAGCTCACTGGTGTGGATGGAACACAGATGGAAGTATACACAGGAAACGCACCCACCTTCCAACCGCCTGCAAAGTCCACTGCAGTGCCACTCTAGCTTACCGTGGAAGAGTGATTCTTTGCCAGCGCTAGGAGCTGTCTGTCTGGAAGCACCCTGCTCACCCAGAGGGTCTCCCAGTTTCACAACACGTCCCGCATCCTGTGCTGCGGCGCTCCCCCAGGCAGCTGGGATTCCCTCGGACAAGACGATGGCGGCTCTGCGGCCCAGGGGGCGGAGCATCTCCGCGCACCATGGCCACGCTGGGTTGCCCTTGGGCTTCCTTCACGGCTCCTTCCCTCTCTCTCTCTCCCCAGCACGGAGGCAGGCCCAGACTTTGAGCTGAAGGTGGAACTGTACAGTGCCGGCCTGGAGGAGGACTCTGCACTGGGCAGCACCCCCAAGAAGCTGGCCAGCCGCTTGAGCAGCTCTCTGGGGCGCTCGTCCGGGAGGCGGGTGCGAGCAGCCCTGGACGGGGGAGGGCCTGGCAGCCCTACGAGCAACGGCGGCAACAGCCCCCTGCTGCTGCCTGCCCCCAGCGTGGCGTGAGTACCTGGCCGCTGCCCACCTGCTCCTGTGGTGCACGCCCCCCCTCCCGCACCAGGCTTACCTGCTCTGCCTGTGCTCTCTTCCAGGGGGCCCAAGTATCAGCTGCTGGCATGCACCACCCTCCGCCTGGCACAGGTCCAGGATGCCTTCCGCACCCATGACCTCATCATCACTGGCAACGGTATTCATGGCAAAGAGGGCCTGGGGGTGCAGGTTGAAGGGGCTTTGAAGGGGCCCCGTGCTGACAGGAGAGGTGGGCCCCTTTCCCTTGTCACTGGAGGAGCTGCGGTGCCCAACTGACGGTGATGGAGAACGCTTCCGATGGCCTGGAAGGCCGCTCTCGAGAAACGGGGGGGGCGGTCACTGGGGGTTGGGGCATGAGGAGAGGGAGTTGCCCTCCTGGAGCCTGGGCCTGCCTGCTCCAGGAGACGGGCGGTGTCCTGTGCCCCCCTTCCCTGGGCTCCAAGGCTGCTGGGGATGCTGCTGCTCAGCCCTGTGTCCAGCTGACCCTGCGCTTCCTTCTCCCAGAGGAGAGCTCGTTCTGGCTCCCCCTGTACGGCAGTGTCTGCTGTCGCCTGGCGGCCCAGCCCAACTGTGCACTCCACCAAAGGATGTGCGGCTTCCTGAAGGTGCAGGTAAGGGCTCTGCGGGGGGGGCAGTTGAGGAGCAGGACGCCAGGCTGTGAAGTCCCATGTCCCCACTGGGCGTTACATTGGATGGTGGGCCCAGGGCCAACCGCCCTCCCCGACAGGGCAGTTCTGAGCCTCGGGCCACTGCGAAGGCTTGCGATGGACACATGTAGCTTGTTTCCAAGCTGCATGAATCCATTCTAAGCCACTGTAGCAGTTTGCTGACAATCTTCAGCGGCAAACTGCAACTTCCTGCTTTTCCTGAAAAAATTAAACTAACCAACCGCAATAGGGGGCGGAGGGCCTCCCCGGGGCCGCACACGTGGCCTGCGTCCTGCGTGCTGCTCGCCCTCGCGATAGCCTGGCAGCCAGACCCGAGGCCTCTTCTCCCTCTCCGGCACCCCTGCTCCAGCCTGGGAGCGGGATGGGGTGGGGCTGGGGCAGCCGGATGCAAGCTGAGGCTCCCCCCGCGCCTCCAGGCCCTTATCTGTCAGACGGGCTGCAGCCTGCCTGGGCCTGCTTGGGGGGGGGGGGCAGCACAGGGACCAGCAGCAGGCTGTCTGGACATCAGCATTCCTCTCCTCCCCCACCCCGCCTGTGCAGCAGGGGCAGCCGCCCGGCTGGCTGCGGCTCTTCTGCCTCCTGCGTGGCTCCAGCCTCTTCTGCTACCGGCACCCCAAGGATGCAGAAGGCCAGGAGGAACCAGCCTTCACCATTGCCATCAACAAGGTACGTGGGCGGGTGGTGTGGGAGCCCCAAGAGCAGGCTGGGAGGCGAGGGAGGGGCGCCTCAGCTCCATGGCTGCAGCGTCCGTCTCCTCCACAGTCGCAGGTCGAGCACCTCCCCCCCACGCGCGCTTTGCCCGAGTCATCCCAGGGCCCACCACCTTCTGGCCACAGTTCTGCACGGCCCTTGGCGTGACTCACCCCTCGATGTGATTCGCTCTAGAATCTGCTGTAGAGCGATTCCTCACCCCCCACCCTTGCAGGGTTTTTGCTTTTTGTTTTGTTGACATTTTATGATACCAGCAAGTTCCAGAATGTAGCAGAAAGAGATCAAAACCAGAATAAAACAGGAGAGCAATACAGCATTCAACTTTCCTCTAGGTAAGCGTAAGATCACTCCAAGGCCTGAGATCAGAGTGCCCTTCCAAAGTGGCGTGTGGAGAGTAGAGACCGAGTCGCACGTGTGGAAGATGCTGCCAAGCTGTGCAGGAGGAGGCCCCTGTAGCCACACCTCTGATCGTTCTGATCAGTGTGTCCCTTTCTTGGGAAGGGATCAGGATCACTTTGCAGTGAATGTGCCCCCGCTGATGTCCAGTGCTCTGCGGTCCCTGTGGGCGCTGCTGTTAGAAGGAAAGTGATGAGGTCTTTATGAAGACCAGTTTTGTGTTCAGGCCCCTAAACTGAGAGTACAGCTAGAGTGAGAGCTGGCTGCTTGTGGGTTTTCCAAAAGTAAACATTGGGTCCTTGGCCCCAGCTGTGGTCGTGGGAAGAACCCTTTTGGAACTGTACCGGCAGTGGCGCCTCTGCCCTGCCCCTGCCTTGCCTGCTCCAGCTTCTTCTCATTTTTAACAATCGTGAACCTGGCTGGTAAATAGGCAGGTGTGCAGACCAGCTCCATATACAGAGGGGAGGGGAGGGCTGGGCCATTGTGTTGCCCCAGCCGTGGGCTTCGACCTCTTAATTTAGAGGTGCCAAGATAGTGATAAATCAGACCCGGGTTTACTTACAAGGAGTACTTTACTGAGTAACTTACAGCACACAGGCGTACCCAATGGTTGGATCAGACAGCTTCTCTGAACCCAGAGCTATAGGGTACAATGGGTTTTTTACCATACATGTTAGCAATCAGGCAGCATGACAGCAGCAAGTGCCCCCTAGCGTTCATTCCCAGCTTAGACTAACCAGGCTTGGTTCTCAGCACAGCCACCTGTAGCTTTAAGGTAAAGAAACTTTGCTTCCCAGGCAGAGTGCTTGGTAACACTCTTACTCATTAGTATGGAATGTGCTAGACTGCGCTATTGGCCCTTTGACTCATCTCCACATGCTCAGAGGCTTACTAGCAAGGGAATTGCATTAATAATGAGCTTAAGCAAGCATTATGGATCTCTAGGCCCCTCTAGCACTACAGGTGACTTGATTACGCTCCTGGGACCAATACATTCCAGCCCTAGATAATCAAAGGACAATAGCAGTCTATGCGTCACAATCTCTTCTTACCCAGAGGGCCAGATCTTCTTTGCCCTGCCGTTTGATCACCAGGGCGTTGACATCTACTTAAATGTATTCTTTAAAATGTGCCAGCCATATTGGCAAGCACACAAAGCTATAAAGCTGCCAATAACAGTCAGAATTATTGCAACCACTCACTTCCACGCACCCCTCCCGATTCTTTGAAACCAGTCTGAAATCAGTTCAAAGAGGTACTCCCCTTCTAGGTGATATATCTTCTCACTTTGCACATACAAAGCCTTTACACCGTGATTTATCACACTCTGTCATCTTTATCTCAATGGCTTCTAGTGCCTCAGCAGTGTTGTTCAATACCATTTCCATTGTCCTTCTGAAAATATTCACTTCATACATTATTGTGGCTACTCCACCCCCGGGTACCCCCTCTTTTTCTTTCTCTTTGTCCACTTCTTTTCCCTTCACCTGTTCCTTCTCCTTGCCTTTCTCCTTCTCCCTCTTTTTATGTCTGCCACTTTCTCTTTCTTTCTTTCCACTTTCTTTGTCCTTACTCATGGATTTGTTTGCCTCCTGCATGTTAACTTTGAAAGCTCTGTCCCGGGTGGCACCACCATTAAACCGCTGGGAAGCACGCTCAGTGTCATTCAGACAGTAAAGACATATGCAAATATTACATAGTATTCAAAAAATCATAAAATGCACACAACAAACTTACATTGAAATCTAACACCATGACTGGAAAACACTTCTTGCATGGTGAGGCATGATGGAGCGGATCCAGCAATCATACTGCTCCTCCAGGCCACATGGTCGGCCCCTCAAGATCAAGGAAGGGGCATGCTCATGCATGCAAAGACTTCCAGGCCACCGCTTTTGCATCGGCAACTCCACGCTGCATGAGTTCTGGCAGAGGGAAGTCCAAAACTCACGGATCAAACTCGGCCTGCCGTACACTGAGCTGACTGCAAACACAGACACACAATCCACAGCAACGAGAGTTCAAGTCCACGAAAAGCCTCACAGTACTTTTCATGGCAAGTCCTTAACAATCTAGAGTTCCAGTCCATGTGCAGAGTGTCTCTTAAAAGCCCAAACGATGATGGATCCAAACAGAGCAGGCTTTGGGCAATAAAGACAACATGTTTCCAGCAAAGGCTCATAGAATCATAGATAGAATCAGAATAGTAGGGTTGGAAGGGGCCTACAAGGCCATCGAGTCCAACCCCCTGCTCAAGGCAGGAATCCAAGTCAGAGCATCCCTGACAGAGGGCTGTCCAGCCTCGCCTTGAACGCCTCCAGTGTGGGAGAGCCCACCACCTCCCTAGGGAATTGGTTCCATTGTCGTATTGCTCTAACAGTCAGGATGTTTTTCCTGATGTTCAGCCGGAATCTGGCTTCCTGTCACTTGAGCCCATGATTCCGTGTCCTGCACTCTGGGATGATCGAGAAGAGATCCTGGCCTTCCTCTCTGTGACAACCTTTCAAGTACCTGAAGAGCGCTATCCTATCTCCCCTCAGCCTTCTCTTCTCAAGGCTAAACATGCCCAGTTCTTTCAGTCTCTCTTCATAGGGCTTTGTTTCCAGTCCCCTGATCATCTTTGTTGCCCTCCTCTGAACCCTCATCCAGTTTGTCTGCTCCGGCCTTTGCATCAGCTTAAGGGGGAAGGTGTGATTGTACACCCCTTCCAGATCCCTTGACAGACAAGGGCTTTTAGCCTTTCAGCCAGACATCTGCCTAAACAGAGCGGCACTCCTCAGCTTTCTAGCAGTGACACTTCAACCTGGGCAACCTTTCTGTAAATCTCGCTCTGCCTCTGTCAGGTTCCCATAGACAGCTTCCAGCCTCCCTGCCCACCAAGGCTAGACTAGTGGCGGACCGGGAGTTGGGTGACTTCCCTGGCTCTGCTCTGAGAACACCGACAGAGATAAGCTCACACAAACTCTGACATTCTAAAAACTGAATAGGCCTAAACTCTTCTAGGCTACTTTTAATCATATCTTGGCTATAACGTTGCTCTCATAATGCTTCTTCACTCTAAAAATTTACTCCCCTCCCGCCACACTGTCTCGGCTTGGTTGCTCAGAGATTGGTGAAGGGAAGCAACTGTCTAACCTAGGGAGCGTGTAAACACATTGCCAGTGCTTCTAAGCTTTCACTGAGTCTACTTGAAAATCTAAATCTAAATTATTTCAAACACATTAAAAACAACAAAACCATCTCTTTTGCAAGGAGAAAAGGAGAGCTCTATGATCCCCTCCTCTTTGCAAAAGTAAACTTACAGTTAAAGGGCAGTTTTGAACTGCACAGCTCTTAACACCAAGGGAACAACAATTATACCTTTACACGCTTCTTAAACATGGACTAAGGAAACTGAGGGTTGTGTGGGCGGAGGGGACTTTTGGGGCTATCAGTCACTAGACAGGCTAGCCAGGGATTCACAACATGATACACACTCCCTTCTTTTCCCTTAACCTGGCACGCAAAACAAACTGCCAGAACTTAGGATGTTGCAGGGAGATGGGGGGCTGCATTATACTTGCATTATACTTGCAGCCATCCATTTTCTTTAGGAGGAAAAGAAGATATCGTAGTGGCCGTCTATGATTTGCAGGACTTCAAAGTAAAACTTTACAGTTTGTACTTGTAAATCCCAAGTTCAAAACAAGACACAATGAGGTATAGGGCAACCAAATCTTTGCTTTGTCAGGGGCAACAAATGACTCAGGTCATCTTTTTCTGCTGGGGTCTCAAACAGGAAAACAGTCTTAATTTGCAGTTGTAACATCACCTACAGCATCAGCCAGCCAGCTATGCCTGTCTCAGTGTTTTTGGAGACAGCCACTACGATATCTTCTTTTCCTCTCAATCAGGTTGGGTCTCCCAGCTTACAGCTTGTTGGCAGCTTGCAGGAGCATAGTAGTAGCGTGTTTTTGGCTTGGCCAGGAATGTATTGCCAGGTTTCTCGATCTCTTCAATGCACACACTCAGGCAGTCCAACACTGGACACTCAAATCAGTGAGATTTCATTGCAGGGAATCCAACGACAAAAGTTTAAGGGTTACACTCTTCAGAAATCATATAGCTGATGGCCGGTAGCTACAAGCTCTATGAAATTCTAACACAGTTCAAAACTAAACACTGTTACCTTGACAGAGATCTTCAACGTGGTCTCTCTGCTTCATTCTGCCTTGGGACCGTCCTCTGGCGCACTTCCCACTCTAAGAGGGGTCTATCCCGTGCCCTGGGCACTGATTCTTCACCTTTACTCCGTTCCTCGTCTTCATCTTCTGGGTCTTCATCTTCAGTTTCCACTTCCTAGGGATTTCACCCCAATTAGGCGAGGTGATGATGCTGTACACTTCAGAACACTGGGGGCACTTCTGAGCTTGGCGTACCAGGCTAACAGCTACGTCTTTGGCTTCACGCTCCCACGCCGCATTAGAGGCCAGGCTGTCCTGCAACGTTTCTCTAATTAACAGCCTTAGATCTTTCTCTTTTTCCAGCTTGGCCTTGAGCTGTTCTGCTGTTTCCTCTCTCCGTTCTGATTCCTTCTGCCCGACAGCTCTTAAAGCTGTCAGCATTAACCATGCTTGAGGTCCTGCATGTCGCTTCTCTTTAGCTGACCACGTTTCCAGCTGCAGAGATTCCAATGCAGTTTCCAGACCCACTGGTGTGCTGTCCTCTTCGACCTCTGGCCATGCAATCGGGCCACACAGGACTGCCAGTTGCTTTGTGGCTGGACCCCACAGCTCCAACGGTGGCCAGCCCGGGAGTCGGTTTAACACGCCGACCCCCCGATCCTCCTTCCCTGGGAATCTGAACACAGCAGTATCCTTGGCGCCCTGCTTGCTGAGTCAATTGTGTTGCCCCGGCCGTGGGCTTCAACCTCTTAGTTTAGAGGTGCCAAGATAGTGATAAATCAGATCCAGGTTTACTGATAAAGGAGTACTTTATTGAGTAACTTACAGCACACAGGTGTACCCAGTGGTTGGATCAGACAGCTTCTCTGAACCCAGAGCCATGGGGTACAATGGGTTTTCTACCATACATGTTAGCAATCAGGCAGCATGACAGCAGCGAGCGCCTCCTAGTGTTCATTCCCAACATAGACTACCCAGGCTTGGTTCTCAGCACAGCCACCTGTAGCTTTAAGGTAAAGAAAGTTCACTTCCCAGGCAGAGTGCTTGGTAACACTCTCACTCATTAGTATGGAATGTGCTAGACCGCGCTATTGGCCCTTTGACTCATCTCCACATGCTCGGAGGCTTACTAGCAAGGGAATTGCACTAATAATGAACTTAAACAAGCATTATGGATCTCTAGGCCCCTCTAACACTACAGGTGACTCGATAACACTCCTGGGGCCAATACAGCCATCCCACACATGGCTTTTTGTTTTGTCCAGGTTTCACAGGCACACCCATTTTGCGTTCTGGTTTTGAGACATCTTTTCGATGTCTCTTCCCCATCCTTCACCCCATCCACACACTTCTGGACACCGTCACCAGCTAAGGGTGGCTGTGGCCATCTGGCTGCGACCCAATTTGGCACTGTTTTTGGATGGCCTGCCTTTCCCCTCTGTACGAGGGAGGATGTGGAGAACCCTGCACGGGCCATACCTGGGTGCAGTGCCCAAGCCCATGCAAGAGGCGGGTTGGGGGTCACCACGAGCAATGCACGGAGGATCATCACAGCACTGTGGGCCAGCATAGGAACCCCCTGGGCTGGTCCTGGATGCCCAGCATTTTCTCTGTGCTGTGCAGGCTGCGCCCTGCCTTGAGTAGGGCAGGGGCTGGACCATCTGCAGGCCCTCCTCCACACTCAGTTGTCAGGTCTGGGGCTTTTCTGGACCTGCAGCCTCTTTGCACACAGGAGACACGCATCCGGGCCACCGAGAGGGACCCCAAGTATCACTTGCATAGCATGTCTGTAACGAACCGCTATGGGGGTGAGGAAGTGACCCATATGCTGCTGGCTGAGACCCGGGCTGAGACCCAGCGCTGGATGGAGGCCTTTTGGCAGCACTTCTACGACCTGAGTGAGTGGAAGGGGCCCTGGCTTTGTGGGCAGGCCTCGCAGGCAGGCAGGCATTTGTGAGGGGAGGCTCTGGGGGAATCTCCCACCACTCTTCCTGGGGGAGGGGCTGCTTTGGAGGCATTCCCAGGGGGGTGCTTGAACAATCACAGGGGTAGAAGCCATCGTGGCTTCTCCCCCTGCCCATGCTGCGCACCCGCCCCCTGCTCGCACCATTACCTATGCTGCAGCGTAGGTTGTCCTTTTGCCCGAACCCAGCACGCGGCCGGGGGGGGGGGGGGGGACACTTGGTACCCACCCTACAGCAATTCATGGCTTGTAGGGCAGGTATTAAGCAACCTCTGCTATGCCGCGTGTCGGGTTCAGCAGCAACCTGTTGGGTTCAGCAGCACGCAGCATGTGCAGGGGCGGGGGGAGAAGCCACGATGGCTTCTTCAACCCCCGTGATTGTCTGAAGCCAGACGCTGTCTGTGTCTTTAAAAGCAGATGTAGAAGTAAAGACAGATGGGGACTGACAGTGCAGGCAATGAGGTGGGGTGGTTCGAGTGTGATTGGGTGGGGGCATGACTTGGAGGCCCACGGAGTGACCCAAAAGGGCAGAACTGACCAAGAGTCTTGTAGCACCTTAAAGACCAACATGCCTTCATTGCAAAGATGCCACAAGACGCCTGGCGGTGTTTGCTGCCCTTCCAGAAATCACTGCCCCTGGGGGAAACACAGCCCAGGCGCCCACACAGGGCAGGCGCAGGCTGCGAGCCAGGGAGGGGGCTGCCATCCCCGACCCATCATGTGCGTCTCCTCACAGGCCAGTGGAAGCACTGCTGCGATGAGCTCATGAAGGTGGAGGAGCCGTCACCACGCCGCCCGCCAGCTCTGCTGCCCAGGCAGGGATCCCTGTACCACGAGATGGGTGCGTGCCCGGAGACGAGGGCTCTGCTGTGGCCCAGAGCGCCTTCCATATTGGCAGCCTTGATGCTGCTGCCGCCGCTTGGTGCTGCGCCCACCCCTGCTGTCTGGGCACAGGCAGGGTGGCACATGCCCTGTGCGCGCCCATGAGGAGACCCAGGCCTGCTCCCCAGGGCAGCTTATTCCAGCCACCCGAGAATTGGCCCCCATGTCAGAACACCCCCGCTTGAGAAGCCTGGAATTGGGCTGGGGGTGGAACAGAACACAGGAAGGCCTCTAGCCCCCTCTGGTGAGGTGGGTTTCCCTGGAGACCCTCTGACGGTACCACGGTCCTTGGGGAACTGGAGGTGGGGGTGACCAAAGGGTCTCTGTCTTTTCTGCCCCTCCTTCCAAGTGCCCATCTCTGGGGGCCCGTCTTTCTCTCTGGTTTCCGTGACGCCCACCGCGCCTGCACCCCTTCTCCAGATATATGTGTCTGTAACTCTCTGCTCTCCTGCTGCTTTCTCTCTGCATGTCTCCCTTTTCTGTCTCTTCCTCTCCGTCCTGCCCTCCCTGCTCGCCCCAGCTCTCCCTGGCCCTGGGGGTCCACCCTCCGGCTGCGAGGGGCTCCTGTTGCAGGACAACGCTGTCTCTGCGGAGATTCGAGCGCTGCTGTCCTCCTATTACAGTGAGAGGTGACGTAACCCCTCCCAGAGGCGGGAGGTAGACAGGAGTCCTGTGAGCCCCCCAGGGGGCCCAGCTGGCAGGGAGGAGGGCTGGAGCAGTGCTTGGTGGGTGGCGGGGCAGGGTGGGGCCGCGGACCCTGCAAGGCGTGGTGTGGCGGTGCAGCCCCGGCGAGCTTCTGCGGAAAAGGAGCCCTCTGCTGCGGGACTGGCAGCCTCAGCATAGGGCTGGGCGGGCGGAGCAAGCGGCCCCCGTGAATGTCTGGGCCAAGCCCCTGCGGCACTGTAGGCACCCTGAGGAGCACCTCCCGCCTGCACCACGGTAACCCCCCTCTCCTTCCAGCTATTGAGCCTGTGGACGACATCGAGGCCGTGACGGAGATCCTGGCGCGCCGGGTGTCGGGCCTGGGTCGCCCCGCATGGCTGTCTCTCTTCGAGGGCTCCACAGGCAGCGTGGCTTCGGACAGCGACAGCAGTGCCAACGCCAGCCCCTGCCCCCCGCGCCCGCCCTGGGGCCGGCCTCGCACCCTCTCCCTCGACGCCAAGCTCAGCATGCTGAAGGGTCGCTCGGACCGCCCACCACCACCCCCCGCCCCCAGGCCCTCCGGCTCCTCCAGCAGCGGCAGCCCAACCCCTGAGGCAGAGTGGCCCCCACGGCCCCACACCCGGCCAAGGTTTGACCCTCACTTGTGGCTGCAGTCCCAGGTCTGAGGAGGCGACCCGGCAGGGTGGCAACTGGACAGCAAGGGACTGAGGGGCCAGCTCCCTCCTGCTGCCGACCAAGGAGCAGCTGCCCTGGGCCAGCCCCCCGCCTCCCCCTGCTCTGCCTTCCTGCAGGGCAGGGCCCCACTGGAGAGGTGGAGGCAGCTCCCTGGAGCAGGTGGGAGCATGGGTGCTGGGCTTGTGCCAGCCATCCAGCAAGCTCTCAAGACTGCTCCATGCTTCCAGGACAGCTGTGGCCCAACTTGAAGTGAGTTGGGGGGCAGAGGCCCATGCCTGAGGGCCATGATCCAGTGGACTGACCTGAGAAGCACCCCCCTCCTTCCTCCCTTGGTGAGAAACTGGAGTGCCGCGGTCTGGAAAATGTACGGCACCGTGGGGCAGGGCCTTTTGGAATCCCCGAGAGCAGGCAGCTCACACTTGCCCTGTCCCGGAAGGCCTCCTCCCCCAGAACGAGGGGGGCCCAGCCTGGCCTCAGAGTCCCGCACACACTCTTTCTCTAACCATCTCCCTGAGCTTCAGGGATCTGTACCAATGCAGAGGTAGCGGAGTGGGCTGGCTGGCAGGCAGGCCCCCATCCCCGGTTGGTCCGTCTGCGCCAAGGGGCTGGGCCAACTCCTCTTTGGTATGCATTAAAATGTATTTAACAGTTCCTTTGTCCATGCAAGCTGGCTTGGCAGGAGTGGGGGGGCTGGACAGGGTCGGTGGCTCTTCGGAGCTCGTGGCCTTTGAGGTCAGGATCACGGATCAGGAGCACCGCAACTGCTGAAGGGCCGAGCGCAAGGCCGCTGGGGAGGCCAAGAGATCCCTGAAACCTTCCTGGGAGCGTTTGCTGGGGCAGGCAATGGCTGGTGCAGGCCGTGTGGCGCCTCGAGGAGGGGGCTGAACCAGTGGCTGCTTGCAAGGAGCACCATGCCAAGAAGGGCGGGGCGGGCGTGCCTGCCCTTCCTGGGGCAGGTGCTGAGCAGCCGCATCACCATAGCACCCAGGCAGATGGGAACGCTCAGCCCAGCTGAAGACAGACCAGCCAGGAGCCTGGCAGGAGCGACTGCCCCAGGCATGTGTGCTGGCTGGGGCCCCCGCCCAGGGACAGGTGCTGCTGCTCTCCCCTGGAGCCTCCCCTCATGACATGCTGGGGGGGGGGGGTGCTGTAGCATTGGCCTGCAAACTGAAGACACACACACACACACACACCACCCTGCACTGCTCACGCCTCCAGCAAGGAAGGAAGGGGCCTCCCCGGCCTGCATCCTTCCCCCTCCCTCGGCCTGCATTCCCACAGAGACCCGCAAACAGCAGGCTCCCGCCTTTGCTTTATTGGGGGAGGGGGGCTGCGTCTTGGAGCAGGGGTCCGCTGCCCCCAAGTCAGAAGTGCAGAGGGGCTCATCCAAGCAGAAGCTCAGCTGGGGACTGCAGGTGCTGGAGTCGGGCAGCTCTCATCTCTGCGGGTGGAGGGAGGGATCCCCAGCGTAACCTCTGTGTCCCACCACGGCCTGGTTGCCTGTGTGCGCCTGCTCACCTGGGGAGAGACGAGCCATTCGGCGGAGGCCGGATGGAGGAGAGCTTCCCCACCCGACTGGGTGCAAGCCAGGCCAGGGAGGGGCAGGGGGCGCAGAGGACAGGGCAATACCTGCTCCAAGGTGGCACGATGCTTCTTCTGGGAGTTTGGCATCAGCGGATGAGTTGCTCTGGAAAAGGAGCCAAGGTCACTGAAACAGATGCCTTTGGGCCCTGGCGAGGAGGGGCCCCTGATGACTCATCTCCTATGCCCCCCCCCAGTGGACAGTTACCTGGCCTGGCTCTTGGCCTCCTCTGTGCCAGCCCCCCTCTTCCAACGCTGCCACCCCATCAGGTCCAGAATGTGGGACTGTTACAGGCTGGCTGGGAGCAGGGATTGGAACGGGCGCATCAGCTGGGGCAGGGAGGGGGGAAGAGACAGCGCTGAAGGCTGTGCCCTCACAGCCGCCCTTCCCACCCATCCCCAGGCCAAAAGTGGGGGGGGGTCAAACAGCCACATGCCAGTTCAGGCAAGCCACACCTCACCCCCCCAGCCCCCCCATGAAGCTGGCTTGTGGCCTCTGGGGCTCCAAGATTTCCAGCAGAGAAAGCTCCCCCGCCCCCCGATCCCACTCAGGGCCCTTTGCAGGTGAAGCAGGCACTGTCTTCCCACTAAGCTACAGGCCCCCCCACCCCAAACAGCCACAGAGCCTGCCAAGGGTCAGGAACTGGGAAGGGGCTCTGGTGGAAGAGTGGGAGAAGGCTGAGGCCCCAGGAAGGAATACCCCTTCAGGCCTGGGGGGGGGGCATGCCCTGATGTGGGTTTCCAGATTCCCACATCTAAAGGAAATGGGGGGCATACCTCTTGTGGGGTTCTCTTCCAGTAGAGGCACATTTGTGGGGGGAGAACCCAGGCTGGGCTCCCCCCAATTGTCTGGGCTGCAGAGAGAGGAGGTGTCTGTGGAGTCAATGTGGGGCAGGGCTTCCTCACAGGGAGCAGCAAGTGGAGAGCAGGCAGAGGAGAGGGGTCCAGCTCTAGGCAGAGGGGGTTCAGTTGGGGTCACAGGCCTCATTTCAGGGGAGTGGGCAAGGCTGGGGGGCTGAGGCGGGATTGCCATGGCACGGGACCTTGTAGGGGGAGGGCTCCCTTGAGGGGGGACACTTGTTCTGTGGGGGCTGGGAGGTCTGCCAGGGGAGGACAGCTCCATGCCAGCAGCGTGGCCATTGGAGGGCGGGGTGGGGTGGGGCAGGCCCAGCCACGGCGGGGGGCCTCCAGCCCCAGGCGTGTTGAGCAATGGCGCTGCTTGGGAGCCGGCCCCAGCTGGAGGAGGGGTGGTGGGGTGGGTGCTGGTCCTGGATGGGGCCCCCAGGGCCAGCAGGGTGGGAGGCAGTGGGCCCCTGCCCTCAGGGTCCCTCCTCTCTGGAGCTGGGGTGGGAGACCGGGGTCCAGCCCAGGGTTTGGTGCTGACAGCGGGTGGGTGCTTAGATTGATGGGGGCTCGGAAGAGGAGCTGCAGGAGGAGAGCGGGGCAACACCGAGGGCTGGAAGTCTCCCAGCAGGGGCGCAGGGGCAGGATCCGGGCGGCGGAAGATGTAGGCCGATTCCGTGAGGCTGCGCTGGTAGCGGAGGAAAGGCCGCCGTGGCGTTCCTGATCCAGGACAGGGGCGGGGGTGAAAGAACAAAGATACACCGGGTCCAAAACTGAACAAATTGTGCTTAATCTTTTACATTTCCTGGAGGTCAGGGGGAATGGGAAATTTGGTGGACAAACAGACTGGAAATGTCACACTATTTACATGACCTAACCCAAAACAAGTACAATGAAGGTGCCCAGAGGTTATCCCACCCATGGGAATGGGCTTCTGCTTGCCAAGAAAACGCCCCTCCAGCCTGGTTCTTCGCAAGAGTGTCAACTCTTCAGTTTCCACCACCAGGAACCCACTCCCCCAAAGGTCAAATAATAAGGCCCGGCGAGGTTCTCCCAAGTTCCGGGGCACAGCAGCCACACTGCTCTGGGCCAGCGCAGGGAGCTCTGTGAGTGGTGCACACGAGGGCACTTTCATTGGCATCCTGCAAACTCCCAGGCCTCCCCACGGCGGGGGGGGGGGGCCACACGGCCCAGCACGTGGCACAGCTGCCATGGCCCTGGGGAGGGCCCCACTCACCTGGCTGCCCCCCCGTGGAAGATGGTGGTTCCGAGGGCCCCCCCGTGGGGCCCGACCGTTCCCTCTGCTGGAAGAGGCCCCATGGATTGACTGAGCGCTGTGCAGCCAGCGCACCTGCCTCCTGCCAACGAGAAGAGCAGAGGCCCGCCACAGTTCCAAGTGCCATCCGGGGCGGGCTGCAGGGAGTGGCACGCTATCCGGCCCACGGAGGAAGCAGCCAGCCGGACCCCCAGAGAAGCAGGGTGTGGGGGCAGCCCCCTGCCACTGTTTGCACCAGCAGGGGGGTCTCCTTTCTCTGGCAGGAATATCATGGAGCCATCCTAGAGCTAACCTGCATGTCACCACAAACCTGCCCCGTCAAATTTGTCCTGGTGTTTTGGGGGACCCCCACTGGGGCAAGGGCCCCTCTGCACTGCCAACAGCCTAACCAAACAGCTGGCCCAACCGAACCTTTCTCACGTGCTCAGTTTAAATCACAGGAGTTTAGCGATTGGACCCAGCACGGATGTGACGCGCGGTGTGCCTGGCTGCGGCTTCAAAGTCGGGGGGGGGGGGTGTCTGGATTGATGGCAGGCGCAGAACTGACAAAAGGAAGCCCTGCCCCGCACAGCCCACCGTTCACTGAGGGCAGCCGCCCCCAACTTGGCACCCTCCAGATGTGTTGGACTACAGCCAGGGATGATGAGAGTTGTAGTCCAACACATCTGGTGATTCGACTGTTGCAAGATGCACCAATGGCCCTGAGCTTCAATGGGTTTGCAAAGGGGCATCCAGGAAGAGAGGCCAAATCTGCCAATGCAGCCATCAGCCATGGTAGCCAAGTGGGGCCTCCGTGTTCAGGGGCAGCCCACCTCACCACCAGCTGGGAAGGGGCCATCATGCCATGCCTGCAACTCCTAGACAGACAGCTGGCTGGCTGCTTCTGGGGATGGCTCTGGCCTGGATGGACCACATCTGGGCTAGCAAGGCAGCCCTCCTGTCCTTGAAGGCTCCCAAGCCATGGAAGCATGTCCCATCAGCCTCCACTTGGGGGTCCAAATATTTGAACCCCCCCCCAAGATGTCCCTTTGAATCTTGACCGCAGCTGTTCTGCCACAGTATCTGTGGGGGACCTTTGCTCCATCTTAGGAGAAGGGGCATGGCACACGTTCTCCCCAGGCCCCTTTCACTCACCGTGGCCTTTTCTGCAGAGCAACTCTGAGGAGTTTGTTCAAAGAGTGGCTTCTCTCGCACCCAGTGCTGCTGCTCCTGTTGGAGGAAAGAGACTGGAAATCGGAGAGGTGGACAAGGCTGCAGGCATACATTCCACAGGGGAAGCGCCTCCCACCTGTGTGATTCTTGCCTGCCAGTAGGGCTGGTAAATCCCGCAAAGGCAGCCCCTTCTCTGCCTGGATCCCTTGCTCCTCCATGGGAAAAGGCCACGCTTTCTCCCCCCCACCACCAGCGGCACAGCCACAGGCTTCCAGACCCAGGGGGTGCAACCTGAAAGAGGGACTCACCCACTGAGCCTCTTCCCGCCTGCGCTCCTCGGCCTCCAGCTGGGCCTGCCGTTTCCTGGGGGGAGAAGTCGAGGCGACTGAGCCAGCTGGAGCGGGAGGGAAGGAAACGCGCTGGCGATTTTCTTCAGCGTCTCCTCGGGTTGGGGCTTAACCGAGGGTGGGATGCTTTTACTGTGGGCTGCTGGATGGCTGGGGCTGGGTTTGTGAGGTGCCTGTTTGTTTCTGCAGGGCCTTTAGCCATGAGTATGGGGGAAGTTGCTGATCATCAGCGAAGACTGAACTGGGGGGGGGGGTATCCCACTGCAACATGCCATTCCACAGCGAGACAAGGGCCTGGCAGAATCACCAGCTCCCTCCACTGGAAAATCCCAAGAGCATTCAGGGATCTGCTGGATTCCATTAGTCTCCTGGGGTGGACCATTCCAGTGGCCCCCCACCCCCACCCCTCTGCCACAGGGCAAAGCCGGCACTGCAAGGCCAAAAGTTACAAGGAAATGGTCTGACTGCAACAACAGGGCCATTTCACACCTGTGCGTGCTATTTTTGGACCATCCATCTCGCCAAACGCCAAATGAAGGATGCGCCCAGCTTTATGTGTGCAGCCGGTGACCAACTGAGGCAGTCCCATGGCTGCCGGCTCGGCGAGTCCCAAGCCGGCAACCCAGAGGCACCCTTGGCATGCCTAATAAAGCCCCCCAGAACTACCACCCTGGGTGCCTGCGCACCATGCCTGAGCTGACTTCGGCCAGGGAGGTTGTTGGGCAGTGGGGTGGGCGGCACCCCCAGCCCATTTTTATGGCTCAGCACAAGGTGGGATGGCTTCCTGGCAAGGGAGACAGAAGACCTATGGACCACAGCGACACCCCCCACCAGCCCACACTGTGCTGCACCGAGGACCCAAGAGGACAGAACTGGGTCGGGCCAGCTCCACCCAGGCCATCCAACCAGGTTGCAGGGACTCACGCCTGCCGGCTCCTCATCCATGATTAAGTCATGGATGAGCACGGTCTCATTATGGGCCAATCTGGCATTTAGCCACAGTGCTGCAAGGTTGGGAGGGCCAGTGGGGAGCTGCCAGGGGCCTGAGAACAGGGGGAAGGCACAGAAAGAGAACAGGGTGCAAACCCTTGTGAGTCCTATTGTCTGGGGGACCCCACAGCCCCAGCCTGCCGTATCTCACTCGCCCCAGTCACTGGGATAGAGGCACCGCCCACACACAGGTCCCCAAGGCAGCAGCATCCAAGCACATCGTCACTAGACCCCACTTCACCCCCCAACACTCATCCACCATAACAGCAGCAGGCCAGGCAGTCACCATCTCGAGTGCATACGCACGCACACCCCCTCGGAACACTCTTCCGCGCCCAGCTGAGCCCCACACTCCCCATGCTCTCCAGCAGCATCCACGTTAGAATGATGGGCTCTACAGCCACCGGCAAAACCAGCGCCAGGCTTGCTGCCCCACTAATGCAACTGAGGTCAGCTCAGAGCATCACCAAGGGCAGCGCTCCAGCACCACACTGACACGCCTGCCGCTACAGACCCCCACGCCATCACCCCCCCTGCAGCCCAGCCTCTCAGCCAGGAGGACCCTCCCCCACTGGCCCCCACCAGACTCACCCTGGGTGGTGGCGGCAGCAAATTCAACCTAAACTGACCCCCCATACCCCGCCTCTCACTTGGGGCAGCTGGAACTCAAACCCCACGCACAGCCCTTGACATCCGTCTTCATCAAGAGGTCAGTGCACCTTCCTTACGCTGGGATTTGGTTGCTGAGAAAAAATAACCAAGGGCAGAGGAGGGCAGAGGAGGGCCGAGCAAGGGGCTCTGCAGGCACGTGGGCCCAGCCCTGAAGGGCCACCCCGGAGCACTGCCGCCTTCCTCCCGCACTCCAGGAGCGCAAGGAGTGCAGGCAGCGGCCATGTCTGTGCACAGAGCCCGGCAGGCTGGTATGTGCTCTGGGGGAGCATAGCCGGAGCCTGGAGGTCGCGGCTGCTTGTCTGTGGAGAAGCAGGCAAAGGTGCCCCTGCCCGCAGGCTGCCGGGGACGGGATGGCGCCAGGCCAGTGCCGCTCACCGCTGCTCCTGGACCAACTGCTCCTGCTCCTGGGCCCGCTGCTCCCGCGCCGCCGCCTCCTGCCGCTCCTCCTCCATACGCTGGCGCTCCCAGCGCCGCCGCTCCTCCTGGGCCCGCCGCCGCTCCTCCTCCCGCCGCTCCTCCTCTTCCCTCTAGGGAGGTGTGCATGCGTACAGGGCAAGATGGGCAGGATGGGCCCTCCGTCCCCCTCGCCCGTCTCTTCCCCTTGGCACAGCACAGCCCCACCTCAGGCTGCCCATCCACAGGCCGTTCCCGCCGTTCGTGTGGCGCGCCTGGCAGCCCTCAAGGCTGGGGGAGCTCAGCTGCTTCCTCCCAGAGGTGCCCCCCAACAGCCCACGCACACACCCCTCACCGCAGCCTGTGCCCAAAAGGAGCTCCTCTTGGTGCGGCGGATCTCCAGGGCCGGATTTGTCTTCTTGTAGTTGGTGCCCTGAGGAGAAAAAACTCCTGTCAAAGTGGGGCGGGGGCAGAAGAGCAGCTCATGCCCAAGCTCAGTCCAAATCCCTCTCTCTCGAAGCGGGGGGCGGGGGAGGCACCCACACAGCCCAAAGCGCTTCCAAAGGGGCCAGGGTGGCCTTTCTGCGGGAGGCAGAGTGGAGGGGCTGATCACTCTGCCTGCCTGCAGGGACTGGCACTCCATGGCCTGCTGGCTGCAACTGTCATCCAGACGCCCTGAGGGGCTGTGGCAGAGTCCCTGGCAGTTTGGCCCCCTTTCTGCAGGGCTGCCAGAATGGGGGAGCGCTTGACAGACCCAAAGGCAAAGCGCAACCTTGAGACCGTGCCAATGGGCTGCACCTCCAACCCAGGGAACTGCCCCCAGGTGCCAAAGAGAAACATCTGCCAGGTGGGAGAAGAAGCGCTTTTGAAGCCAGGCCCCGCTGCCCTTCTGGCATCTCCCCCTCCTCCAGGTGCCACAACTGGCTGGGCTGAACAGAGCCCAGGACAGAGGTCTACAAAATGATGCCTGGTGTGGAGAATGTGGACAGGGGGACATTTTTCTCCCTCTCTCAAAATACTAGAACCCAGCGGGGTCCTCCCACGGAGCTGCTTGCTGGGAGCTTCTGGACAGATAAAAGGAAGGGCCTCTCCACATACTTATGGGATTCGCTACCACAGGATGTGGTGATGGCCGCCAATTTGGATGGCTTCAAAAGTGGGTTGGAGAAATTCCTGGAGGAGAAGGCCATCAATGGCTACTAGTCCTGATGGCTATGTGCTACTTCCAGTGCCAGAGGCAGTGAGCCCATGTACAGCAGTTGCTGGGGCACATGGGTGGGAGGGTGCTGTTGCACTCATGCCCTGGTCGACAGCTGGTTGGCCACTGTGTGAACAGAATGCTGGACTAGCTGGAGCCTTGGTCTGATCCAGCAGGGCTCTTCTTGTGTTCTTATGAGCCCTGTTCCACTGGAACCAGGGAAGAATTCATAGAATCATGGAATAGTAGGGTTGGAAGGGGCCTACGAGGCCATCGAGTCCCACCCCCTGCTCAGTGCAGGAATCCAGGTCAGGTTGCTCCCCTCTCTTCTCTGGGCTGGGCTGACATAACAAAAGGGCCCAGAGTCTAATGTTGCTGATGCTCCCGACACACACATTGCAAGATCGCACGAAAGAGACAACCCCACTCAAGCAGTAATGCTGGACTACAACCCCCACCACCCCCATCCAATGGCCATGCCAGGGCTGATGGGAGTTGGAGCTGAGCAGCATCCCAGCACTTGCGACATGGACAGAGCTCCATCCTCACTTGACGGGACTTGGGGCTGCCGCTGGCTGCTTCCCAGCACCCCCTGCTATGCCTCCTGCTCGTGTCCCTCTTACCACCAGCTCCTGAGGGTCACCAAGCGGCACTTTCTTGCGGGCGGCACCCCCTGCTGGAGCAATCAGGGCCACCATGTGCCTCAGTCCATCCTGGGTCACCTCCTCAGCCCGGCTGGCCTTCACCACCAGGTGGGCTTCCTGCAAGGGAGGGGGAGGTGAAACACCGCTGTTCTGCTCCGCAACACTGATCTAGCAGCAGCGGCAGACTAGGTGCTGCTCAGCACCACAGGAGGGCGGCATGTCCGGTGAGCTAATGTTAGGGACGGTGTGCGTGTGCATGATTGTACACTCGGACTTCCTCTCTGGAGATTGAGCGGGCTGCTCCTGCCCGGCTGCGCTGTCTCGTTCCCTTTAGATGAGCAGGGCAGGAATAGGGTGGGCAAGGGGAGTGGAGAGCAGGACGCTGGGCCAGGCAAGGCCCAGGGGGGATCGGGGGGGCTGCTGGGAAGAGGGGCGGTCTGGCCACCTGAGAACAGAGGGCCATTCCACGCCAGGACGCAGGGCGGGAGCAGCAGAGAAATGACCGGGGGGGGGCATTCCGTCCTGGGAAATGTGAAGATAGTAGTGCCTTTGAACATGGGCAGAGTGCACTGCCACGTCTCTTAATACTACTCCCGAAAGCCTCCTTTGCCTGGGCTCAGGCTCTCAGCTGCTCCTCCCTTTTCCCAGCCACGCAAACTGCCCCCTCATCAGGGAAGGCTTCCAAAGTGCCTGCAAGGTAAGGAGCAAGAGAGTGAAGCTCATAGTGGGCCCCATCCACTGCCCCCGCTCTCTCTCCATGCCTCTCTCGCTGAGTGAAGCCCTGCAAACCCCTCCCCACCCCCAAGCACCCAACCCCAGCCTCCCTCCCACCCATGGGCCCAGGTAGTTGCCAGGGCAATGGAGGGGGAGGGGGCTGAGAAGAACATAAGAACGAAGCAGTTTCCACCCCCCACCCCACCCCACCCCTGATCTTTAGTTCCTGGCCCCAGATTCCTGGAATGTGTCAGCTCTTGGGAACCAACAGGCTGCAGCTGGTTTTCCTCTGGCTGCCGGGACCAGAGGAGGCTGGGAGGCACGCTGCAGCGTGGGGGAGGAAGGCAGGCGTCCAGATGGCAGAAGCAGCCCTGGTGTGCAGAGGGCCAGGGGATGGAGGAGCAGCGCCTGCTCTCAAGGGCTGAGAGACGCCGTCTGCCAGGGCTGGAGGTGGCATGACAGTGCAGCCCCTGGCCGTGGGGCAGGGAAGGCAGGAGGAGGGCCAGGCAGCTGCTCCCAACCCCACTGAGGACTATTGCCAGAGCGGCCAGCACTCCTCGATCCCTCCGAGGGCGCGAGGCACAAGAGAAGGGACATGTCCAGAGCAGCTCAGCACCCTGGGGAAGGAGCCAAAGGTTGCCAGGGCACTCTCGTAGGAAGCCTGGCAGAGAGCGAGAGCAAGGGGCGCAGGCCAGTCCCTGCTCTCTGGACCGCCCACACACAGGCCCAGCCAGTTCTTGTGTCAGGAACCCACCTTAAAGAAGGTCCGGATGGCCGGCAGGTGGCCGGCACATGCTTGACGGCGCAGCTCCGAGACCGTCTCACCAACCTAGAGCCAAACAGAGAACTTAGTCATCACTGCACGTCTGCCCACCTTCTCCTAAAGGCTCTTGGGGGCAGCGGGGTGGGCAGCAGCACATTCTTAAAGCAGGAGGCCCAAGCTGGTGGCTCAAATGCGCAGCTGTGGCTTCCTCATGCGCAGGCTTCCCACCCCCAACTGGGCTTTGTGCACAGAGTTTGTGGCACGATATCTAGTCTCAGGGTCATGCATTGTGGGGTGAGGGTGGTGGCACAGGATTGCTGGGGGGGGGCAGCTTGAGTCAACTAATTCTGAGGAAACCCAGATGTGACCCCCCCTCGTGCTCTGTTTCCCCCAGCTTCAGCTCCAGTGAGGCAATGCAGCGGGGAGGGGATCTTTTCTCTGCTTTGAGGTGGTTGTTCTTTAAACTCATGGTGTCTGAGCACACCAGCAGCTCTGCAGCACGGTGCACGGCTCCTGGCAATGCTGGCGTGTGCCCTTCTGACTCAACAGTTTTTTAAGAAAATGAAGTCCAAAAGTCGGGGAGGCATTCGTGGTGGGGGTAGGGCCACACAATACTTTTTGGGTGGAAAATCCAAATCCTCCCCCCCACACACACACCAGCCCCCCAGACCTGTTCCTACAAATGAACAATCCAACAGGATGTTCTCCGCTACGTGCCCCACTGAAATAAAGGCGCCGCAAATGAGCCCGTTTCCTTCTGCGGGGGTTGTGGAGGAGAGCGGCTGAGGCAGGGCACTGTGCCCCATGGCTCGACCTGCCTGCCTTCCGCTCCTCTGCTTGCAGGGGCGGCCCCCCTTCGCCCATGGTGGGCCCGTCTCTGGGTGTCCCGCACACGCCAGCTGGGCCATCTCAGCACCACCCCCAGGCACGCTGTGCTCCGCGTCCAGGATGTTTGGCCTTCTCTGGCTGTGTCTTTTCCTCTCAAGGAGGAAGGCACAGGAGGATCAGAGAGACCCTCCCAGAGAGCGGGCGGGAGGTGGGGAAGACAGTGGCGCTGTGGCAGGAGCGGATTCCAGAGGTGGAGCCACCGCACCCGCGGAGACTCCTTTGGTGGGTTCTGTGGGGCTGCTCCTTCCCGAGGACCACCCTCCTGCGTGGGCTGGCCGCGTCACCCTCCTGGAGGGGAGTGAACCACCACAGTCTCCGCAGCCACACTGGGCGTGTGGCCTGCGCCTCGGAGAGGTAAGAGCTGCCCCAGGGGGCAGGAGGGGCAAATGGCTACCTCTGCTCTGTGGGGCTTGCTGAGGCATCGCCCCTCCTACAACAGCCCCACACACACACACACACCCCGCTGCACACGCATGGATGCGCTCGCATGCCACTCACCCAATGGATGAGGACCACATGCTGCTGCCCTGTAGTGGCATCTGGTAGGCGGCACAGCCCATACATGATGTGGCTGCTCTGGAAGTGCCTGGCAAGCTCATCGGGTCCCCCAGCTGGAGAGGGAGATGGGGTGAAAGGGGGAGGGGCTCGCACCGCCTCCAGCTCCTGCCTCTAGCCAGCCAGACTGGCAGTCGCAGCGTGCAGCCTGAGGCCTTCCTGGCACGGTGCAGGGCCAGAGATGCCAGGGCCAAGGTGGCACACAGCCCTTGGCCACTGCTTGGACCCATGGCCAGGACAGCGGGTTCCACATGGCCACTGCCTGAGGCAACCCAGCCCTGCCCAGGACTAGAGCCACCGATCCCTCCCAGGGTTCTTTGGAGAGCCAGGGGGCCACACGGGCAGAGGCGACAGAGAGGTCAGTGCCGGGACTCCCACGTGGCATGTAAAAAGGTCCTCGGCCCAGTCCCTGGCAGAGTCCAGAAAGACCCCTCTCTGCCCGAGACCCTGCAGGCCATCAGCAGCAGGCAACGCCAGTCATACTGAGGTACATGGACCCGGGCAGTCTGGCTTGGAAGAAGGCCGCTTCCGGTGTCCCTTCTTCCCGAGACACCCGGACTCTGCTCTGAAGCGGGCTCCTTGGGAGGCCCTGGGCAAGTCCCTCAGGCTCCGCTGCCCATCGTTCCTGTGGAGGCAAGGCGGACGGTGGCATGGGAGTGTGAAGTGTCTCACCTCCAGAGTCCAGGAGCTTGAGCTCGTTGGATTTTTCATATGCAAAGAGGGCCCTGGTGGGGGAGAAATAGGGGCCCTGATGAGGTGCTGAGGACAGGGACTTGGGATGACCTTCCTCTCCGCCTCCCCTTTGCCGCCCATAAAGCTCCCCAGGCCAGGAAGGCACCAATGTCAGCCTCACGGAGTGCTCTGCAGGCCCCACGGCTCTTTGGGGCCCTGTGAGCTCCCACTCCCCCCCTCCTCTGGGCATGGGGCTCCACTCTGGGGCACAGGCCAGCTTCTCTGAGGCTTCTGGCAGCCTGTCCCGAGCCCAGCACCCTTCTCGATGCATGACAACTGGAACCGGAACGCCGCCCCTAGGCAGACACGCTGCGGCCTCCTCCCAAAGAGGACCTGCAGGGCACGGCCAGGGCTCTGGCAACCCCACCCCGCCCCCACCCCATCCAGGTCCGCCACCAAGCTGACCGCCTCAGTCCCACCGGGGCTTTGCCTGCCTTGTCTGAAGACCCTCCGGCCTTGGGCAGCTCTGGCCATGCCTGCTCCCACCGGGGTGCGATGAGGAAGGAGCTCACAGAATCCAGCCACAGGGGACTGGCATGAACTCCTTGTCTGGTGGGATGTGGGGTGGCAGACGCGTTCAAGGGAGCACCGCTGCGTCTGCAGGGGTCCGTGTCATGCTGCCCACCCATCTCGCCAGCCCACAGCCAGGCTGGTCCCTTGGGCAAGGCAGGCAACGGCAGTTCCCACACTCAGCCCCACCAAGTCTGGGTGACACAGCAGGGGAGGAGCAGCCTGCAGTCACAGCACACCCAAGGCACGCGGCTGCAGACCGGGCAATGGGGCAGCGCAAAGGGAGGCAGCAGGGCTGCACCCAGAGGCGTCAGGAGGCTGGCAGGGACAAGCCCCAGCACTGGTCCTCAGCCCCTCCCCCAGTGCCTGTCACTCTGGCAACCATCTGAGAGCCAGCATGCACTCGCTCCCCCCCGCCGCATGGCTCCTCGGTTGGCTCGCCACTGTGAGGCCTGGCCCAAACTGGGAAGACCTCTGTCTGGCTAGGCCACCGTTCCCCACCTGGGTGCCCTCCAGATGTGTTGGACCACGCCGCTCAGCACTCCTAAGCATGGGCTAGGCTGGCTGAGGCTGATGGGAGCTGCAGTCCAAAACATCTAGAGGGCACCAGGTGGGGGACAGCTGAGCTGGGCCAAGTCTGCTTCCCCCCCGCCAATGCCCCTCCCCAGCTCCCAGAGGGGCTCCCTGCCCCCAGACCAGCCTCTCCAGGAGAAGGCCGAGGAAGCAGTGCCAGGGGCGGGGGGCACACACCAACAAGGCTGCACCAGGCAGGGCAAAAGAGCTGGAGGCAGAAGACAAGGCCCAAAGCAGCTGGAGCTGTGCAAGAGAAGTTCCCTCAGGATTGTGCCCCATGCAGACCTGGAGCAGCAGCAGCAGCAGGGTAATGGGGATTGTTTGGCTGAGGCACCCAGACAGCTTCAGCTGTCCCTGTGGGGGGGGATACACATGGGGGCGGCTCCGCTTAGGAAACAGGCAGCAGGGGCGGGGGCATGGCAGGGGCTACAGCGACACGAGCAGTGGGCAGGGAGACTGTAGCCGCTTCCTCTCAAAGCATGGTACTCTGGATTGTCCCTCTGGTTTTAGACAAACACAAGGAAGTCCTTTTTCACCCAACACATCATTAAAGTTTGGGATTTGTTGCCTGGGGACCTTTTAACGGCTGCCAGCATCATAACTGCCTTTCCAAAGACATGCTTTAGTCAAACGTCAAGAGGAGACGGCCAAGCAATGGCTCTTAGGCACAGCAGGTAAGTGGAGCCTCCAAGATCTGAGGCTGTCTACCTCCAAGGACCACTCCCAGCCCCCTGCCTGGGCTTCACAGCCCATCAGCGGCCCATCACCTGCCTGCCCTGCTTGTGGGCACCGCAGATGCGCTTCCCACTGGCCTGGGCTGAGAACGAGATGCTGGCCAGGTGGGCCCAGCGCAGGCAGGTCTTCTGCCTTGGCCGGCCTGCTCCCTGCCCTGCCGCTCCAGCAGAGCGCCTGCTTCCTTGGGGGGGGGGGGGGCTCCTGCAGAAGAGGGGCTTGTGCCAGCAACACCACCCGCCCGCCCCGCCCCCTCATGCTTGGGCTCACAGCCGTCCGGGGAAGCCCGACAGACCGGTCCCCCTCCCCTCCCCGCCCAGACTCGGGCGCTGGATGCATGAAGCGGCCTCCACTCAGGACGAAGGGGCTGTGGGCCGGGCTCCGCCCTCCGCCCAGCCACAGGGTGCCCAGAAGGGCCCCAAAGCCACCACGCCAGGGAAGCCTGGGAGGGCGCCCCCATCCCAAGCATCTCTTTGCATGGGGGCGGCTCCCCCTGGACTGAGAGCCCACACGCTCCCTCCTCCCTCATGCCTCCCTATAGGGTCGGGCCCTGCTGGCCAAGATCACACTGCAGCCACAGCTACTTCAGGGCCCAGTGCTGGAGCTGGCCCAGGATGAAAGAGCGGCTGGCCCCTCCCCCCTCCTGGAGAAGCCCATCCCCGCTCCACCCCCCCCACACACACTCCTGCGTCTCCCCTGGCTCCTGTCACACACACCTGTGGCGGCACGCACACCGGCTGGCCGTGTCTGGGCCCAGCCACGCTGCACATACCACCGGGCAGGGGGTGCTCCTCTGCCAGAGCAGGGCTAGGGGGAGCGGGTGCAAAGTACTCCAGGAGAGGCTCCAAGGAGAGCACCTGCCCAGATGCCCCACGGCTGAGGGCAGCCCCACACCACTCGCCAACTGTGGGCCATGCCACGGGCTCCCTGTGCAACACTGCAGCCAATGCAGCCAATGCTGGGGAGCTGCGCTGATGTCGCCACTCAGGTCAGCTGCCTAGGCACCCAGGCCCTGGGGGGATGGAGCCTGCGAAGGGTCCAGGGGCCTCTGCCAGGAGGGAGGGGAAGGGTCTTGCCGCTGTCCTGCCTGAAGGGGACAGGGCCTCCACACCACAGCCAGCTTTCTCTTCTGAGGAGCTAACCAAAGGGGTCAGCGGAGGAGGGGGCCACGTCTCCCACAGCCTACCCCTCCCCCGCCAGCCCCTGCCCCTCTCCTTGAAGTCCCCTCCCCCCAGCCCCACCCTCCTGCTGCCTCTGCTGACATCACCCTCAAGCAAAGGCCGAGGCAAAAGGCAGGCTCAGCCAAGCCGGGTTTCCTGCTGGGGAGGGGAAAGAGCAGGGATGTGCTGCTTGCAGAGGGGAGGGCAGCAGGCTCAGGCTTTCCCCCAGTGCACTCACAAAGGGGCAGGGGAAAACACAGATGAGAAAGACATTCTGCACATGCTCAGGAGCACGCTCTTCCTGGAGCTCTTGTGCTGCACACAAGTTTTGGGCTGAGCTCTGGCACAAATGCAGCCCTGCATGGGTGCCCTCCCTGCATACTTTTTGCATTCTGATTGGAGAAGACCATGGCAGGATCTCTGCTGATCACCAGCAAATGGCTCCCCAGTTCGGACAACTTTCATCTCTCTGCTGCAGCAGCAGGCAGGGCAGAGGAGGGCGTTTTATTTTCCAGACCAGGGCAAAAGGTGAACATTTAGCCCTTGCCTGGGTAGAGACAGCTTGCTGCTTTCTCCAGTTATGAAGACTCTTCACAAGCTACAGAGAGGCAGGTCTTCTTCTGGACACTTCCAGACATGCATCTTAAGCACACCTGTCAGGAAAGGTCGTGCAAGAAGCGCACACATTTGCTTGCTCGTCCTGCTAGGAATGGGAACCCCGTCCTGCTGAAGGAAGCAAGCTAGTCCAGATTCCACCCTGGCCTACGTCCTGGCTCGGACATGCAGCTGGGCAGCAAGATGGTGGCAAAGAGCTTCTCCTCCACCTGAAGTCCAGGTGCCGGGGATCCTGGCTAATCTCCTAGAAGCCCTCAGCCCAACCAGATTCCGTACTGCACAATCCTGAAGCTGAACGCGGGGGGCGGGGGAGCCAAGAGCCTTCCTCCAGGACAGAGGCTTCCTACTGACTAACCATCCCTCCTCCAAAGACGACCACTCCCTCCCTGACATGGACACCTGGAAGGAAGGAATCTGCAATGACATTGCAAGCATGTGTAGCCGCGGGGCCCTTGTGCCTGAAGAGAACCCCTGTGTAGCTCAGCAGGTCTGGGTCGGGGTCCTACCTGGAGGGGAAGGTGAACTGGGAACAAACAAGCAGCAGAATCACCCCGCCTGCAGCTGCCACGCCTCGGCTCTGTCCCTGAAGGCGCTGTGCACAGGATCCCGCTCTCAGGGGGCAGCATGGCTGAGGAAACGGGGCTGGCACAGCTGGCTTCCCTCCCCACATCGGAGGATTGGGCAGCTTGTGGCCCTCTGAGTGCTTTTGGCCAACAACTCCCATCAGCCCTAGCCAGCCCAGCCAATGGGGAGGGCCAACGGGAGCTGTAGGCCAAAACAACCAGAAGACCACAAGCTGCCCACCCCGTGCTGGGGGAAGCCAGCTTTGTTCCTGTGGCAGATGCCACCTGCTCCACCTCTTCCTGGCCGCTGCTTGGTCCAGCCAAGCTGCCCCCTCCCCGCCCCTCCAGTTCTTTGGGTTTCTGCAGGTTGGAAAATAAGTCCAAAATCCACCCATGTTTCATAACCTGCGTGCTGCTTGTCCTCCCCACAACAGTCCCCACTGCTGACTCAGTCGGATCTTCCCCTGGAACATGACTGGAAGGCAGCAGGATTAGGCAAGAGCTGCGCTAGGAGGGGAAGGGCTAACAGCAGCCATGGTGATGGCCCGGGGGAGTGCAGGTGGCCGCCAGGGGTTATGCGGTGACAAAGGGAAGCTGACATTTACCCAAAGGGCTGAGAGAGGTTCCACTCCCTCCTCTGGGGAAAGGGCCTGGGGGGCAGGTGCTGTGCCGTGGAATCTCCTGGGACTGGATGCAAAGGGGGGCCAGGCACCTCCTGGCTGGGCTGGCAGCCAGCCCTTTCCCCTCCCCACCAGGTCCATGCTGCCACAAACACCCTTGGCCAGACTCACCCACCAAGTCGTGGAACCTGTTGAACTGACAAGGGTGAGGTGAGTGGGAGGGCAGAGCCCAAAAGCAGGACATCCTGAGAGACCCAGGGCCCTGGGTCCTTGCCGGCCTTGCCTGGCACACCAGGGCCCCGCTGCATTCCACCCAAACCGGCCTGGAAGAGGGGCTGGCTGCCAGGATCTGGGGCCCCTATTCCTAGCTCAGATTCCCCCCCCCTTGCATTTACAGGGGAGGTGGGGGAGAACCACAGAAGAACCACACTCTGCAGCAGCCACGTTTTGGGGTTGGGGGGGTTAAACACACACACACACACACACACACACACACACGAAAAGCAGCCCATGACCAGCACAGGGGTTCCTTTCCTGCTCAAAATAGCCCCCCCCCCCGCGCAGCTACTTTTCTCCTTGGAGGGGGAGGGGTCATATGGGGCCAACTGGAGGCATCGCCAGGATGCCTCTGTCTGTCTCCTGCTCTGGGGCAAGCGAGGAGCGGAACCCCAGCAACTGGAGGGCAGGCATGCCCTGCGCCTGGCAGCAGCAGGGATGATTCTGGATCCTGCCCTTACTTCCCAGCAGTGAGCCCCGACATCCAGGCAGGACCCAGGCCAATCTCCTTGCGCCTCTCAGGAACAGGTCTCACGGGGTTTGCGGGGGAGGGCTCCGGCTGACCTTGGCCGCGGGGCTCGCTTCCCTCTTCTCCTTGCAGGAGAGGGCGGGGTCCCGATCTCAACGCTTTGCCTACCCCCAAGGAGCCCTGCTGCCTGCCTGGGGCTGGGGACCACCCGGGAGGCGCCCGCCACCAAGTGGCGCCGTCCCTCCGCGGGGGAGGCGGCTTGGTCCTGTCCCGGAAGGCTCCACGTGCCTGGCCGGCGGAGGCTTCGTTCAGCGCATGGGTCTGAAGGAGAGGCCCGGGCCGGGCGGGGAGTCGGGGGGCTCCCTGCTCGCGAAGTCAGGCTCACCCTGGGGCAGCCTTCCCCGACCTGGTGCCCCCCCCCCGATGTTTTAGACCACAGGTCCCAGCATTCCTGGCCACTGGCCATGTTTGCTGGGGCTGATGGGTGTTAAAAGTCCAATAAAACGTTTGGAGAGCACCAGGTGGGGCGACGCTGCCCTAGGGTGGGATGGAGGGGGGGAGAAGGAGAAGAGAGCAGGGGACGACACCCCCACCCACCCCGACGGGATGCCGCTGGGGATTCTGACCAGCCCGGGGAGGGGAGCACTCGCCCAGGCCGCGCTCCCCCTCGCTGCCCGCGCGCCTTTCCCGGCCCACTCACCAGCTGGCCGCCGCTCGCCCGCTCGCCACGTCGCCCTTGGCGGCCAGCAACGCCAGGCTGTGCTTCTCCAGGTCCACGGCGCTGCTGCCCATCTCGCGACCCCGACCGACGGCCGCACCGCCTGGCTCTCCGGACGCCCCGCGCCGAGCTGGCGGCAGTCCGGGAGGAACACGCCCTAGGCGGGGCCACTCCCGCCCAGCCCACCACGGGGAGGGCGCAGCCCAGAGCCTGCCTTTGGCCCGCCTCGTCGGGGCGCAAAAGGAGCCCGGCGACGGGGAGGTGCCAGGAGCGGGGCGGGGCGCTGCAGGAAACTCCCAGCCAGAGGCCTCCCGAGCGCGGAGCGCCTGCCTTTGCCCCAAAGCATGGGCGGGGGCGCCTCCGAGGATGCGCGGCGTCCCTTCAGGGGACAGCTTCCCCTTCACGCGTATGCCCCTCTTCGGTTTGGGCTCAGAGTTCGGCTGCGTGGACTGGCACGCGCCAAACACACCGGGCAGCGGAGACACTGCGTATGCATCGTCTCGATTTTGCACGTTTGGCTTGTGTCTTTCACTATCTTGCCCTCGCCCTCTGTGTTCACACGATACGGAAGTCACTTGATTCCCTCACTGAATGGTTACGGCCCTGGACAGCCGCCCGCGGTGTCCCAGACCGCTGATTTGCAGCCCCTGCGAAGAACCCGCGATGGGCCTCTGCAGGTGGGCCTAGAGACCCCGGGGTCCGCTGCGCGCACGGCTGAGGACGAGGGAGCGCGAGGCCTGGGAGAGCGCAGCGCGTGTGCGCGCAGGAGGAGCCGCGCCGTCTTCCAGCAAGTGTCCCGTGTTGCGGCCCTTTGCGGAGGGAAGAATAATGCTGAGCCCGCCCTGCATGGGAAAGGCTTTGACCTAAAGAGTTCAAAGAGTTTAGGCCTCGCCCAGCAGAGGCTGCAGCAAATGAGGCATGATGGCATGGGAACAGGGGCACTAGCCCATTTTTTATTAAATAAGTAAGCTTGGGCACAAACAGCATCACTTATGTCCAGCCGACACAAGGGCCACCTTGACATCCAAAAGATCAGCCCGGGCAACTTCCCCAGGAAGAGACTTTGAGGCATCAGAGGAAATCAGACACACTGGAAATTGCCACCTCATCTTGGCAGGAGGAAATAAGCCACAGTGCACACACACCAGCTGCCAAATACTGGCCATGCAGGGTTTCCTTTGGCTACCGTGTGCTGAAGCGTTGGTCTCAATAGGCTCTCACTCTGAGAAAAGCAGTCCTTGCAGCAGCACAGCCACAGGGGAGCAGGAAGATGCCTCCCTTCCCATGATGCCTCCTTTCCTAGCTAGGAAGAAGATGGGTATCTTTCATTCTGTGGTTGGCTACTGAGTGAGTAGCGATGTTACAGAGAAAATGCCCTTTCTTAGGCGTATGCATGTCAGTCATGAAAATGTGTGAGTGCGTAAGAATGTAAGCAAACTGTGCACACCCATGGTCAGTATACCTCAAGGGCAACCAAAATGTAGAGGCTAGCACAATTCCCCTATGAGGAAAAGTTGCAACATTTGGGACTCTTTAGCTTAGAAAAAAGGCTAGTGTGTGTGTATGTGTGTGTGTGTGTGGGGGGGACACAATAGAGGTATATAAAATTATGCACAGTGTGGAGAAAGTGGATGGAGTTACCTTTTTCTCCCTCTCTCATAATATTAGAACCCAAAGGGGTCATCCCATGAAGCTGACTCGTGGGAGCTTTAGGGCAGGTAAAAGGAAGGAGTTCTTCACACGGCTCATAGTTAAACTATGGAATTTGCTACCACAAGATGAAGTGATGGCCACCAACTTGGATGACTTTAAAAATTAGACAAATACATGGAAAATAAGGCTAGCAATGGCTACTAGTCCTGATGGCTATATGCTGCCTCCACTATCAGAGACAGGGTGCCTCTCAATATTACCTCTTGCTGGGGGACATGAGGGTGCGCTAGATTCTGGACTAGAGAGGCCTTTCATCTGATCCAGCTTCAGAGCTCTTCTGATGTTCATCACACACACACACCCCTCACAAATGCACAGATACAGTGTTGGCTGGATGGGGCCAGTGAGCAGCTGCTGTGCTGAGTTGGCAGTATTAGTTATTGTAATGCAAGCAAATGTTGCGGATTTGGCTGACCAGGGAAGTCCAGGGGTGGCATCAATGAGGAAGTCCTCCATTTCCTGCCATTCTGTGCACTCCGCCCTCCAAAAGCCAGTAACTCACACACTGAGGCTTGTGCTCATCTGGGGATGCACTGTGTGCGTGTCAGCAAAAGCATGCTGTGAAGGGAGTTCTGCCGAGAGGGGGAAGGCGCATGGCAGGGCAGACAGCAGCCTTTACGATTTCTCTCACCTTTCCCCAATATTGTGACTGTGATAGTAACCGCCGCTGTTGGGCCATGAAGTAGTCTGTGATCTGGCAAGGCCTGTTCTGAGGGCCGGGCGTTTAACACCCCATGTCAAGACATGCGCCTGATCACCATGCAAATGCGCGGAAAGAGGCCTCTGGGGAGGTGGGCTCATGTATCCTCTACTGCACTTTAACCAGCATGTGATCGTACCACCTCAGCAGTTAACGCGCGACAAAGGAGGGCGTTCTTTTCCTGAAGCCCCGACGGCAGGTCAACAGCCGTGCGGCCCGGTCGGCCGCAATGAGCAGGGGGCTCCCGCCCAGGGGGAAGCTGGGAGGCTTCAGGCAGGGGGCCAGGGCGCCCCCTCGGGCCCGGAGCCGGCCACAAGCCGGCGGGGCGGGGGCCACCTCCGGGGCCTCGCGGCAGCTGAAGGAGGGGGGCGAAGGCGCTTCCGCAGGAGCACTACGCGGCCACGCGGGGCGGGGGAAGGCAAAAGGAGCCGGCAGGGCTCCGGCGGGCCGAGCCCGAGGCGCGTCAGCTACGCCCTTGCGCCCGCGGGGCGGGGCGGGGCGGGGGCGGGCCCGCGCCCGGGCCCGGGCCCACCCCGGCTCGCCGCCAGCCCACATCAGGGCCCCCTCCCGACGCAGCCTCCGAAAGGAGGCCTGCTGCCGGGCGGAGGGGGCTGCCCTGCTGGGGCCTCCCCCGGGCGGGGGAGGTCGCCTCAGGCTCTGCGGCTGTGGCGCACCTCTTGGAGCGCCGGCTCAGGCCCCCGCTTGGTCTCGGCGCCCGCAGCACTGCCTACAAGTTCCGCGGATATTCTTTTGCATCGCCAGTACGAGTACTCGTCGGAAAGACCGCGTGTCTGAAGATGGATGAGGCTGGGCCGGCCGTTCCCGGGGAGACTCCTTGCTTTTGGGCGTGGAAGAGCGAGGGCGAGAGTGCCCAAGCGCGCGTGCAGAGCGCCCTCCTCTCTGCTCGCCCAGCCCCCACCCACCACCCGGCGCCGAGGCGGGCGCCGCGGAAGGGCCGGGGCGAAGTCCCCCTCCGCGGCCCGCGGCGCGGCGCTCGGGGCTCCCGCGGCCCCTTTGTTCGGGCTGGCGGGGGCGGCGCCGGCGCCCATTGGCGGAGCGCGCGGGGCGTGGCCGGCGCGGGACGTGCGCTGGGTGTCCGGGCGAGGCGCGGGCGGGGCGCGGGCGGACGAGCGGCGGCGAGGCGCGGGCGGGCCGGCGGCGCGATGGGGCGGCGCCCGGGAGGCGCCCGGCGGGGGCGCGCGCCTCGCTCTCCGCCCCGGGGGCCGTGAAGGGGAGCCGCGCAGGGCGGGGCCGGCGAGCAGTGGCGGGGGGGGGGCGGGCGGGCGGAGACCCTCCCCGGCTCTGCGAGGCGCCCCGGCCGCCCGCCCGCCCGCCTGCCGCGGCCACTCTCCGAGGAGGGGCTCCGCGGCCGCCCCGGCGCGGAGGGGGGGGAGGGAGGGGAGCTGGCCGCCTGGCCGCCGCCCCCGCGCCGAGCGCCCATGGATATTGACGTGGACTACGAGCGCCCCAGCGTCGAGACCATCAAGTGCGTGGTGGTGGGCGACAACGCGGCGGGCAAGACGCGCCTAATCCGCGCGCGGGCCTGCAACGCCACCCTCACCCAGTACCAGCTGCTGGCCACCCACGTGCCCACCGTCTGGGCCATCGACCAGTACCGCGTGTGCCAGGAGGTGCGTGCGTGCGGGCGGGCGGGCGCCGCGGGGCGGGCGGGCGGGCGGGGCGGGGCTGCCGAGCACGCCCCTCCGCCTGTGCTGTCCCGCAGGTGCTGGAGCGCTCCCGCGACGTGGTGGACGAGGTCAGTGTCTCGCTGCGGCTCTGGGACACTTTCGGGGACCACCACAAGGACCGGCGCTTCGCGTACGGCAGGTGAGGGTGGCTGCCCGGGCGGGGAGGCGTTGCTGCCTCGGCGCGGAAGGCTGAGCGCCGCTCCCGGGCGCGCGCTCCCCACCCCAGCCTCGTTGCGCCCCTTGCCTGCTGGCAGCCATAGGGGCCCACCCGCCATCAGAGGAGCAGGTCAGGTGGGTGGCTGGGGGAACGCGGGGCCCCTGAAGGCTGCCAGACTCGTGGCTCCGCGGTGGAGGGCGGCTCTCCCCCTCGCCCTCTGAGCCGAGTACTCCTCCCGCTCCTTCTCCTGGTCACAGCGGCCGGCAGGTGGGATTGCAAAAGCCAAATGAGCGAGAGTGGCTCCTGGGGGTGCAGCTGGCCGCTCCAGCTGCTAAGAGTGATGGCTTAAGCCAGGTGCAGCGCTAGGGCACGAGGCACCTTGGGGGCTGGGCGCTGGGGCACGGCCTCCCACCTCTGCTGCAGGCCCCTGGGGGCGGGTTGGGAGGAGCACAGAGCTGCTGTCGGGACACCTCCAGGTGTGTGAACCCCTGTGGCCCCCTGTGGCCCTGCTATTGCTGCTTCCCACTCCTTAGGGGAGGGCCGGGCCTCGCCTCTGAGGGAGGGAGGTTGCCAGGCTGGCTTCCCCTTTCCTGCCAGACCTTTTCTGGCCCTGGGAACCCATCCTGGACTCCTGCTGCCCTGGTCTCACGTTTCCTGTGCCGTGGTCCTGTGGCTGATCCCTTCTAAACTCTGGTGGGCGGCACTGCAATTCACGTCTGGCACGGAGACCGCTGTTGTGCTTGGCCAGCTGGAGGTGGCGTGGCAAGGCAGCTTTCCTGAGAGGCCATGTCCCAGTCGCTAGCCGTGGAGCTCCCCCTCTTTCCCCGCATCCTGTGGATTGGGACCTTTCCACCACTATGCACCCTGTCAAGGGCAGACTGCCGAGTTCTGGATCTCTGACCCGTGCACCCATCTGCAGCCCCTGACCTCCTGCATGCGCTGAGGGACGGGTGCTGAGGGACGGGTGGCAGGAAGGAGGCTACTCTGTGCTTGGCAGGGGACAGGTGTTGCCAGCAGAGGCTGGCCCCTGAGGCAATGTGAAAGGACCTTCCTGGCTGGCCCTGCAGTTGCAGTTTGTGCCTTTTGAGGGAGTGGGTTGGGCACTGCAGCTTTGGGGAATCCAGCCTTGCAATGTGAAGCGGTCCAGGGGCAGCCGCCTGCCCCCCTCCTGAACACTAGCAATGGTGTCTTCATGACAGGGGGGGGGGGCTGAATTCGGAGCTGCTGTTATGGCACCCCTGTGCCGAAAATGCAGCAGCACGCTCCCAGAACACGGCTACGGGGCGCCAGGGCAGCGTGCAGGGCCCTGATTCATCTGGCAGAATTCAAAGGACAGAGCCAGGCTTGGGGATCAGAAGTCTCCTTGCCCCAGCCGAGGAAGCAAGAACGACAGCCATCTGTGACGGGGGCGCATACTTGATGCGGGGGGCCACTGTGCTTGGAGTCAGTTACTGCAACTGTAGCAAAGCCACCCATTGAGCAATGGTGGGAAGAACTGTGGCCGCTAACCTGCTGGCTCCCGGGCCCTGTCACGGCCAGCTGCCCTGGGCAAAGTCAGTGCGTGGGCTTGTCCTGGCCCTTGGCAGCTCCTCCCCGGGCGGATGGGGTGTCTCCCGCCGTGGGCGGAGCCAGCCTGTGCTGCGTCCCGCCCCGTCGATTGCTCTCCGCCCCCTGCAGGTCGGATGTTGTGGTGCTTTGCTTCTCCTTGGCCAACCCCAACTCGCTGCGGCATGTGAAGAGCATGTGGTACCCCGAGATCAAGCACTTCTGCCCGCGCACCCCCATTGTGCTGGTGGGCTGCCAGTTGGACCTGCGCTATGCGGACCTCGAGGCCGTGAACCGTGCTCGCCGGCCGCTGGCAAAGTAGGGGCGCCAGACCTCTGACCGGCTGGGGACAGCAGAGCCTGTGGGCGGGGCGGGCAGGCTCACAGGGCTAGGCCCGAACGTGGTGTCCCCTGGCCCCGTTGCTTCCTGGGGGATGCCTCCCCTCCACACGCTGTTTTCCGGGGGGGGGCGGCTCAGCCGTGGCACTTTCCGAGGCGCGTTCTCACTCAGCAACGCCCTGCTGGGTCTTCAGCCTGAAGGGGCTCCTCTAGACATCCTTCCTTAAGCGGACGCTTCGCCCTGAGCACTGTCCTTTGCCCTCTCTCCCTGCAGGCCCATTAAGCCTTCAGACATCCTCCCACCAGAGTGTGGGCATGAAGTAGCCAAAGAGCTGGGCATCCCGTACTACGAGACCAGCGTGGTGGCCCAGTTTGGCATCAAAGACGTCTTTGACAACGCTATCCGGGCAGCCCTCATCTCACGCCGCCACCTGCAGTTCTGGAAGTCCCACCTCAAGAAGACGCAACGCCCCTTGCTGCAGGCCCCGTTCCTCCCCCCCAAGCCCCCCCCACCTCTCATCCACATCCCAGAACCAGCTGCCCAGGAAGGGCAGGGGCCCAATGCCCTCTTCCGTGAGCCCCTGTGTGCTGACGTGGTGTTCTGTCTGCAGGGCGGCCATCGGGTCTTTGCCCATCGGGTCTACCTGGCCACGTCGTGCTCCAAATTCTATGACCTCTTCATGCTGGACTTGGTGGGGGAGGCAGCCAGCACAAAGGAGCCAGCCAGCAGGACTAAGAGCTTGGATGCCGCCAAGGGCTCTCTGGGGGTGGCGGCGACCGCTGCATCCCTCCGGGCCTCGCACAGCGACAACCCCCTGCGCTTGGCTGGGCCGCCTCGGGAGCTCTCCAGCTGGGGCCGTGGCTTTGTCAGCATGTGTCGGGAGGGGGTGCGGGACCCCATCACGCAGCATGAGAGGGCCATGACGGCCATCTACATGGATGGGCTGGTACAGCTGGGCCCTTTCCGGGTGGTGCTGGAATACCTGTACACGGGGCACCTGGAGCAGCACTGGGCCGACCTCATGCAGGTGGCCGCCATTGCAGAGCTGCTGGAAGTGTTTGACTTGCGCATGATGGTGGCCAACATGCTCAACAAGGAGAGCTTCATGAACCGAGAGATCACCAAGGCCTTCCACGTACGCCGTGCCAGCCGCATCAAGGAGTGTCTGAGCAAGGGCACCTTTGCAGGTAGCAGGGTGGGGGCATTCCCTGGGGCATGGCAGGCAGAGTTTGCACCCTAGAGGGGAGGGTGATGCCCGAGGGCCGGCAGTCTCTCCCACCTGCTTTGGGCAGTGCAGGTTGGGCGCTGAGCCTGCCTTCTTGTCCTCTGCAGATGTGGTGTTTGTGGCCGATGATGGTTCGGTGCCAGCACACAAGCCCTTGCTCCTCTCCAGTTGTGACTTCATGGTGGCCATGTTTGGTGGCGCCTTCCGAGAGAGCTGCGCTGCCGAGGTGAGGAGCAAGGGCTGAGGGGGGTCCTAAGCAGGGGAAGGGAGCACGTCCGCGGGGTGCATGGGCAGCCAGGGCCCAGCTCTTCTGCCAAGCCCCTCGCTGGGGCTGGCTGGGCCGGCTCTGCTGCACTGCGGCTTCGGTTCCTGGGGCTGGTCTGTGTCTGGGTGGGACTTGGTCCCTTCTGTCTCAGTATTGCTGGCTGGCTTTTGAGGGCCGGATCAGAGCTAGAAGGTGAACTTCTTTGTTCTTGTGGCGGAGATCCCAAGCCCCGTCTTCAGGGTCTAGTCAGGGCTGTAGGGAGCTGCTGGTGTGCCAGTGGAGCCACGAGCAAGGGGGGAGCTTTGCCCCGGGGTTCACAAGGCTGGCTTCTAAAGCAGCATGGGAGCTGTGTCCCTTTTCCTGCAGTTGCAGGCCACTTGCCTGATGGGCAAGGGTCCTAGAATGTTTTGCCTGGGAATAGGGAGCTGTAGTGGAAGAGCCAAGAGCAGGAGCTGGAGGGGCATTTGTGCGGCGTGAGCAGGCCCTTGTGGTGCCTGGAGCCCCCTCAGGTTGGCGTCGCAAAGGGCTGGGCTGCTGCGGGGCAGCCTGGTGGGTGTCCTTGTCCTGACAGCTGAGCCAGGAGGGTTGGCAGGTCAAAGGTGTCAATTGCAGAAGAGGGTCAGGCTTCAGATCAGGTGTGGATTCCCTTTGGTTCTCCCTTGTCTCCGCATGGCCCAGGGTGGGGGGTGAACCCTGCCCCCCCCCCAGTGCAGAGCAGAGTGGCAATTCCTGTGCCTCGTGTCCCACTCGGAGCTGCTCTTTCCCTTGCTTGGCCGCCGCCTCCCCCTCCTCTCCCCTCCCTGTAACCCAGACCCTTTGGCAGCAGGAATGCCAGCTGGTCCCTGGAATGTGCTCCCCAGCCAGTCACTGCTGCCTTCCCAAAGGCAGAGGCAGCTGCCGCCAGCCAGGCCGAGATAAATTGGGCATCTCAAAAATAAAGGGTCACAGGGATCATGCGGGGCTGTGTCAGCAGCCAAGGCCAGGCCTGGCAGGCTCCTTCCCGCCCCCCCCCCCCCGTGCCCTCAGTCTTTCTAGCCTGAGGCTCTTTGTTCCCCTCGGTGAGATGAAGAACACTGTGAGGGAAAACGTTGCTGGGCCTTCCTCCCCAGGAACTGGAGTGGAGCCAGGGTCGAGCTCTGGAACCGACAGAAGCGTGGGATGAATGCTTCTGAGCATGTGCAGAGAAAATTTCCTTTGAGTTGTCATTCTCCTGAGGCCAGGAGAAATGGGGTTCTGGTCTCCCAGGAGGCTCATCTCCAAAGCTGTTCCTGGGCAGGGGGCTCAGGAGTAAGCAAGGGGCAGCCTCCACTTGGGAGAGCTGCATGGAAGCACTTGATACCATCGAGTTGGTGGGCTGATCTCTTGGCGGGGGGGGGGGAGGTGAGTTGCAAGTGAGTCTGCTAGTGGGGCGACTGCCAATGACTTTGTGACTTAGTGGAGAAAGCAGGGGAGATGGCGGATCATGCCCGGGGCAGCGGAGGAGGCTCCCCAGAATGGGAGGGACCGGGGCGCTGCTCCATTGCCCCTCCGTGTTCCACCCCCACAGGTCTCCCTGCCAGGCACCAATGCTGCCTGCCTTCGTGCTGTGCTGGAGTTCCTCTACACGGGGCTCTTCGTCCCCAGCCCAGACCTGGATGCCATGGAGCTGCTGGTGCTCACCAACCGCCTTTGCCTGACCCGCTTGCAGGCCCTGACCGGTGAGTCCTTGGCTGTGCTAGACTAGGGCTGAGGGGAGGGCTCAGACTCCCGCCACCCCACCAGCCTGACCCATCTGGCGGCCGCCTGCCTGAAGGCCTCTTACATCAGCTGTTGATCAGATAATGAGGCTGTGGGCACGCCGTGTCCCCAGGATCGATGTGTCCCCAGAGCCTTCTCGGCTCACCAGCAGCAGAGCGAAGGGGTGGGGGGAAGAGGTGATGGGTGCTTGCCCTGCATGGACAAGGTTAGGGAGAACCACATCTAGCCCCAGGCAGGCCTCCCTCACGAGTCCTTGGTCCCCCCTGGAGCACCAGGGTGCATTCCCGGAAGGGGTAGCGGGCCTCTGAGCACGCAGAGAGCTCCATCCTGGAAAGCTCTGCCGTTAGGGACAGGCAAGAGTGCGCCTGCCTGAGGCCCTTTCCTGGTCTTCTCCTCAGAGCAGTATGCGGTGGATGAGCTGGTGCATGCCAGCCTGCAGCAGGTGGAAATCGATGCCCAGGTCATCCTCTACCTGGAGATGACACAGGTATGGATCAGCCGTGAGCAAGTGGGGTGCACACATCCTGCCATTTTTCACTTTGAAAAGAGAAAGACGGGCTGCCTCTGGTGCGACCCCAGTTGTGGAACCTTCCCTGGGCACCACCCAGATGATTTCAAAATACCTCCTGGGGCTGAGCGGAGCGTTTCTTGTGGGCAGGGGGAAGTGGGTGTGGGGTGCTGCCATGCTACCAGCAACATTGCCGGGGATGGGATCTGGCGCCACCTGCCTGCAACGCCCTGGGCAGCGCTCCCGCCGCTGCAGGAGTGGAGTCTGGAGTCATTCCGTGGGAAGAGCTGCTGCGCTGCAGGCGTGTCTCACGGGGGCCACGTGCACGGGGGGGGGGTGTTCTGCTCCAGATCTTGTTCACCTCCTCCTCTTCACAGTTCCACAACGCTCGCCAGCTGGCTGCCTGGTGCCTCCATTATATCTGCACCAGCTACAACAGTGTCTGCCGCCGCTTTCCCCGCGAGATGAAGTGCATGTCTCCAGGTAGGGCTAGCCTGGCCTCTCGTGGCAGGCCCACCAGGCCGGGGGAGGAAGCCGCCCCTCCAGGCTGGGAGGGCGCATCAAGGGTCCTGAGCGGGACAAAGTGGTGGGGGGCACTGATCCGGTTCTACGGACAATGGAGTCTGGCAGGGATCGGAATCAGGAGGGGGTGCAGAGATCTGCACCCCTAGGCGCTGCCTTCCCGGTGTGGGAGGGATCATTTTGCATCTCCACAAGTCCTCAGCGGGGCGACTCAGCCACCTTGTCCAGCTATTGCCTGCTGCCCTGCTCCAAAGCAGCCCCCCCCCCGATTCGGGCCGCTGTGTCCCTTCTGCCATGCAGGCCCAGCACTTCAGAAGGATGGCTCGTGCCAGCAGAGGGAGCCAGGGGCCGCTGGGAAAGCACAGAGGGTGTCGGAACGCGGAGCAACGTGATGCCCTTTGGCTCGCTTGCACAAGCGCCCCTGCCCCAGCTCCCTTGCTCTGTGACCTCCTTCTGTCAGGGAACTCATGCTCTCCACTTGTGGCACAGGGGGGCAGGAGGCCTGGACTGCATGCACTTGGGGGGCGGGAATTGGGCTAGGGGGAGGCCTCCACTTTGGTCCTTTGAGGGGTGTACGCCCTTGCGCTTAGAATCATAGAATAGGCTTCTGTTGCAAACCTTGGCAGGGGGGTGCAGGACACACCATCATCACCTTGGTGGATGATATGAGGAGGGCTCTGGATAGGGGTGAATGCTCCTTCCTTGTTCTCCTCGACCTCTCAGCGGCTTTTGATACCGTTGACCACGGTATCCTCCTGGACCACCTGGAGGGGTTGGGCATTGGAGACACTGTATTGCGGTGGTTCCGGTCCTTCCTCTCCGGCAGGTACCAGAGGGTAGCACTGGGAGAGGAGGTTTCGGACCAATGGCCACTTACTTGTGGGGTGCCACAGGGTTCCATCCTCTCCCCGATGCTATTTAACATCTACGTGAAGCCGCTGGGGGCTATCATCAGGAGGTTTGGGGTGCAGTGTCATCAATATGCGGATGACACGCAGCTCTACCTCTCATTCAAATCTTCACCAAGGTTGGCCGTAGAATCCCTGTCCAAATGTCTGGAGACGGTGAGTGGCTGGATGGGGAGGAATAAGCTGAACCCTGACAAGACCGAGGTACTTTTGGTGGGAGACAAGAGGAGGCTGGGGGATGTTGACCTGGTGTTGAATGGGGTACGGCTACCCTTGAAAGACCAGGTCCGCAGCCTGGGGGTCATTTTGGACTCCCAGCTGTCCATGGAGGCTCAGGTGTCAGCTGTGAGCCGGACAGCGCTGTATCAACTCCATCTGATACGGCGGCTGCGCCCCTTCCTTCCCGACCATCTGCTCCCATCGGTAGTACATGCCCTGGTCTCCTCTCGTTTAGACTACTGTAATGCGCTCTACGTGGGGTTACCCTTGAAGACGGTTCGGAAACTGCAGCTGGTACAGAACACGGCGGCTCGCCTGATTAAAGGCAGCCACCGGCGAGATCACATCACTCCAGTGCTGAAGGAGTTGCACTGGTTACCAGTTGTTTTCCGGGCCAAATTCGAGGTGTTGGTTTTGACCTTTAAAACCCTGTATGGTTCCGGCCCAGCCTATCTTAAGGAGCGCCTCCAGCAACACCAGACAGGCCGCTTAACAAGGTCAGCCTCAGATGGCCTTCTCTCTGTCCCATCAGCCAGGACAGCTAGACTGGTGGGGACGAGGGAGAGGGCCTTCTCTGTGGTGGCCCCCACTCTGTGGAACTCCCTCCCTAGGGAACTCCGTCATGCCCCCTCTTTAATGAGCTTCCGTCGTGCATTAAAAACGTGGTTGTTCAGGCAGACATTTGGGGTGGGTTAGGGTATTTAAAAAAAAACAAATTTATGGTAAAATTTTATTGTTTTAAATTGTTTTATGGTGGGTTGTACGTCGCCCAGAGTGGCTGGGTGACCAGTCAGATGGGCGATTAATAAATTTAATAAATAAATAAATAAATAAATAGCGAGGCTGGCGTGCAAGGAGGGTTTTCCTGGGGCTGCTATTGGAGCCATCTCCCTTCTTGGTCCCCCCCAGAGAATCAGGCACACTTCGAGCGCCACCGTTGGCCACCGGTCTGGTACCTGAAGGAAGAGGACCGCTACCTGCGCTTGCAGAAAGAGCGCGAGCTGGAGGAGGAGATGCTACGCAAGCAGCATCCGCGCAGCAAGTGGTGCTTCTGGCGCTCCCGCCGTGCCAGCCCCATCTCCTGAGCGCCTGGGTGTGCCTCTCCCCCAAGGGTAGGGGGAGGACAGCACACAGCCGCCCTGTCCTGCTCGTGCCTTTGCTGGGGAGGGGGGTGCCACTTGGGTCTCGGCAGAGTGGGGACCTCTGCTGCTGGGTGTGAGGGGAGGGTGCCTCTGCCTTGTTTACAGCCTCCCCCCTCCCCGCCAGCTCTGTGCCTCTTGCCATGGCTGCCCTGACTTTACTCAGTGTTTACGCCCCTGCCCTGCTTCTGGGCTGAGCACCCAGCAAGCAGGTGGGCGCCCAACCCGCTGTCTCTCTAGTTGCTACCTCTGATCTTAGCAGTGTTCTGGGGACACCAGGGAGGTTCCTGCTTCGCCAGGTGGCTGGGAGCTGGTTGTGCAGGTGAGGGGAAGGGCAAGAGTGTTTCTGGAGGGGTTCTGACAACCTCAGTGGCCTTTGTCACTGCATTGTTCCAAGGCTCCTACCAGCTTAGAGGTGGCTGGAACTGGATTTGGATCACAGAGCCACATGGCTGCAGTAATGAGGAGGGGAATACTGGGGAGGTTTGCATAAGGGGGTGGGGTGCAGGATTGGGGGGGTAGAGTTTCTTCTAAGGCATCTAGTTGTAGAAGCTTGCTTCCTGTCTTATGCTTGTCTGCTGGGGAAGGGGGCAGTGTGGAGTGTGGCACCCCCTCTCCCATGTCTGTGCCTTGGACATAACACAAGCCTCTTCCCTTGATTGGCCCTCTCGGCCGAGGGGCAGTGAACTGCTCTTTCTCTCCCCACCCTTCCTTAGACACTTTGGTGCATTAAGGGAAGTCGTAGTTGAATGTGCTTCAGTGAGAGGAGGGGCTTTCAGTCCACCCCCCCCCAAATCTGCACAAATGTTTTTACACTTTTTTCTACGTGTCCCCATTTTTTCTCCCAAGACCTCAACCAAGCACAAACTTATCCAGGGTGGGGCCACCTGCGGCACTCACTCTACTGAAGGGCTTTGATGCACGCCGGTCCCGACAGGCCTGTGGCATCCATGTTTCTAACCACTGTGAGCTGGGCCAACCCCTTTCTTACACACTTCAGTATTGGACTGTTTTAACCTTTAATAAAAGCCTTTTGTATTGTGAACCGGTGTGAGAGTCTGCCGGGGCAGGGGCATGTAAAAGACACACGGGAGGGACAATTTCTGTGTGTAACAGTAAGAGTGGGACTCGGAGCCCCTCCCTCCTGCAGGGGCACCAGGCATCTGAGCATCCTGCGATTCCAGCTGCCAGACAAGCAGTGCTGGCCTTGAACAGCCTGGGGCAGCAGTTCTGCCTCTTGCTCAGAAGGGCTGTGTGGAGAAACCTGGCATTGAGAGGCTCCAGCAGCTGGAAGTCCAAAGGGGCTATTGCCCACCAAGCGGCTTCCCCATGAAGTCCCCTTGCCAGGAACTGGTCCTGTGCAAGAGCAGGACAGCAATCTCTGTGTGGGATCCTTCCTGAGCAGGGGTTGTCCTGCTGGAGCAGAGCAATGCCAAGGTAGTGCAGTTCATAGAAATGCTCCAGAGGTGGCTTCTGAAGTGAGTTTGATGCTAGCTGCAGGGAAGTCTAGCAAAGGGCTGGCTTATTGGGGGAGAAATGGGGGCAGAGCCTCTTTGTGGCCAGCCTGCTCTGACACACGGGCCCGTGCCAGACTGAACCACCCGCACTGAAACAAGGTCACACGAGCACAGAGCTCACTGCCTTTGCGTGTGCTGGCTTTTGGCCCAAAGGTTCCTTGCTGCTGTTGTGGGGCCAAGAAGTGCCAGGTTCCACAGAGCCTGTCCTGGGTTACCGTTGTAGCATGCTGTTTGGTAACATGAGCCGGTTCAGGGGAGTCCATGCTGCGGTCTCACCTCCTGGGAACTGGAGTAGCGCTGGCATAAAATTGCAGCCTGCCACATTGCTAAATTATGCCCAGTGCAGAAGCACCCATCCCACAAGAAGGAACATGAAGAGGGGGAGGCATAAGCATCCATCCCCCTTGAGGCAGATTTATTCCCCTTCTATGGGGGAACTGATGCAAAGACATTGTTGTCGAAAGTGAAGGCAGGTCAAGCTGTGATCTGTGCTGCGAAAAGCAGGGTCTGTGCAAAAGCCAGGCACTCTTCCCCACTCCATCACCCCCCAGCTGGTACTCCTGGAGGCAGGGAAAGACTCCTGCAGCACACTAGGTATTTTTGAAAGAAAAGTCAGGCAAATGCATCAGCCACTTCCGCATTGTCATCTGGTACTTAATGAATAACATTTTTATTCATCTAGCAACTACTCTTCAGTCTCCCAGCCAGAAATACTACACACAATTTTTAAGTGCTCCCTTTCGTGGAATGATTCACTTAGATGAAAGTTAGGTCAAAGTGTACCTTCACAGGGTCTTCTATTTGACAGTTCACTCTTCTCCCTAAGCCTGATGCTTCCGCCCAGAGGCAATGCGGCACTAGAGGAGGGGAGAGAAGCGGCAGTGCCCCTGACTCTGTAGTACTACTGTGGTCCTGCTCTGTCGTCAACAGTTTTACAAGACTGTAAAAGACAGGAGGCCCAGAAGGGCCGCACAGGAAGGGCTACCGCTGCAGAAGAGTAGCTCTCCTCTCCCCACGCAGGCAAGAACAGGGAAGGTGATTGCAGGGCCTGCCGAGGGCGCCACATCCCAGAGGCCAGATTCCATTACACTTTGGCCCGGTGGGTGAGGGAGAGGAGTACTGGCCATATCACTGAGCCATGGAAAGGCCAGGCCTGCAGGGGGCGGGGGCGTGTTCCTGTGTTTAGGCCTCCTTTCATCATGCGTACAGGGAGAGGTGGACTTCAGCCTATGTTCCAGCAGTCGGTCTGGGTGACTGGGCCATCTTTCCCACATTTAATCAACAGAATGTCCCAGTTGTCGCCCATCTACCTTGAATAACTGTCTCTCTAATAAAGGTGGATACATTTTAATATTAATAGTAATACAGCCCTTCTCCAGTTTGCATATCTTTCCCAGTATTGGGGAAGATTAGGTTCAGTTCTGGAAGTTTTATGCCTCCTTTTCTGGACACCAAGATTGGTAGCAGAGCAAGTTTACCCCTATAGGCGAGATTCCTTCTGGTAGTGCTGGGGGGGGGGGGGGGGGAGAGAGAGCATGGAGGAATACTCCTGGCTCTTCTCCACAGCAGCCTGGGAGGCTGAGGGTGCTCTAGTTCTAGAACAAACATACCTGAACCACCAGGGATGCTGGGACCTGCAACCATGCTCCCTCAGCTCAGCAGGGCTTGGGGTGGAACAACAGGCCACACCAGTCTGGGCGTGCCCTTGTTCCAGAATGGGGGGCAGCTGTGGAGCCTACATAGCTGGAAGGGGGGGGGGAGCTATGTCTGAGAAGGAACGCTGGCCTGAGCCACAGTTCAGTTGTGCCTGGCCTGAGCCCCTCTGAGTACTGCAAGATGGCTGGATAGCACCTGTTCCCAGGTCTCTGGCTCCAGGTGGCGCCTCACTCACAGCCAGGAGGGGCTACACCTGGACATAGCGGATTATCTCACTGAGCTCGAAGCCGGTGACAGCAAACGTGCTGCCCTCGGGGTTGCAGAAGCGGGCGCCACAGATCAAGGTGTCGGTCACACATTCCACATGGCAGTGCTCAATCTGCAGGGAGAGGGGCATGTATCACTCAGGGCTGCGATGGTTTCATTTGTGCAGACAAAGCTAAGAAGGGATCTGGCTGGGGCATGAGTGGCAGGGAATAAGCAACAACAGGCTCTTCAGGGGTTTGTCTGCCCTGGTGCTCCCTGGGGATCCCCATTCTCTGCCCTCTTTGCTGTTGCATTAAAAGCAAATTGGGTTCCTGCTTCAAGATCATGCAATTCCTTAAGCACCCAGCAAGGTGGGAAAATCCCTTTGGTGTCAGGTAGAATGGGCCAAGGCAGCCAAACTAGCATCTCTTGTCTTGTTCTTACGCTGCTGCAGAAACATTTGCAACTCTCCTTGGAGACTTGGCACCAAGGTGACGCCAGTTCTCTGATATTTTTAGGGCAGATGTTCCTGGTTACGCCAAGTTACCCAGTACTGGCCCAGGGTGAGCATGTTGTGTAGACACCTCCCAGATGAGTAGAGGAACCAGCACTAATGGCCAAGAGTTCTTGCTGGACACATTCAAGGGGAATAGCAGACTCAACATTCAATGGGGCAATCCAGGCTATGTCTGGGGGCCTGCAACCCAGGAAGAGGCAGGAATTGGGAGGATTCTGGTAAGCTGCGTGGAGAACGGTATGTTGCAAGGCCCTTCCTGGGGAGCAGTCCTGGGCCAGCCCTCCTGCAACCTTACCTCAATGCCCTCGGTGTCTGGACTGTGGCTCAGTCTCCAGACGTGCACAAAGGAGTCCTCAGCAGCAGACAGAAGCTGTGAGGGGGGAGAAGAGGTGGAGTTGAAGGAAAAAGGACTCTAAATATGGGCCACCTGCTTTGGAAGCCGGGCTTGGGCGCTCCCCTCCAGCATCAGGCAGCTCTCCCAGGTGGAGCGGGCAGGGCTCTCTTAGAAGACTTGGAGACAGCAAACGGGGGTGGGGTGGGGTGGCCATCACCAGACAGTGAGAGCAGAAGTGCCAAGCCAGAAGCAGCTCCTGTGCAGATGCCTGCAGGAGGCTCACCGCCAGGCATGGTATAATGGAAAAGAGGCATCCGAGAGATCCCCCAGAGAACAGCAGCTGTATCAGAGTTCCCGGCCGATGGACAGCCATCATCCAAGTATTCATCTAACCCTTCCTGAAAGGCATCACTGTGTCCTGCAGCAACGTGTTCCATAGTCACCTCTGCCTTGCAGGAGTGAAGTGGCTCTTTTCATGCATCTTAGGACTGGCTGCCTGACACTGACTCACAGCCGTTTCGCCCATCCCAAGTGGCTTGTGCACTCCCTTCCCTGCTTCGTTCAAAGCCAATAGTCTCTCCCCTGCAGGATATAAGCTGCAGCATATAACATCCAAACCTCCTGGAAGACCCAAGCAGTTTAAGCTAGGGATGGACTCGCCTTTCCCGATTGTGGTGCCAGATCCAGGGCACAGACCCAGCGTGCGTGAGCGCCAACTTCAGCTCGCAGGGTCCCACTTGCTGCCTCATACAGACGAATCTGCCCGTTCCCATAACCAGCGGCAATGACCCCATTCCACAGTTTCACAGAGGAGCAGGTGCACCTGGACAGGGAGGGGAAGAACTGGGAGCAGGGGCTGTCCGTGTTCTACTCCTGGCCCAAGAGAATGGCTGTAGCTCAGGAGCAGAGCACATGCTTTGCACGCAGAAGGATCTCCAGGTAGAGCTGGGGAAGGCCTCTCTGCCTGAAACTCGGAAGAGCCACTGTCACTAGTCAGTGCAGGCAATACTGAGCTAAATGGACCAGTGGGCCTGGCTCTGTTTAAGGCAGTTTCCCATGTTCCTAATCTCACAGGCCTTGACGCCATTTCAAGCCCTCAGAGCTACAGACCAGAGCATGGCTTCCTCCCTATGGCTTGGGGAGGGGGGGGCAGGAGAAGGGTGTTCTGCTTCCTCCTTCTGTTTCTGCCATTAGCCACCAGCTCCATTCAGGGCATCCTGAGAGGAGCACTTGGGACCTGGTCCCAGGTGCATTTTCTTCTCTCTGAGCCATGGCTTGCAAGAGACCCAAGTCCCCCCTTTACCCCAGAACAGCCCTCCCTTTCCACCCTTACTCAGAAGCTGGGATGATTTTGGTGACCAGAGTGAACTTCTCTCCAGAACACCAGGCGCACAGGGCTCCAGAGTCGTCTGCCGTCACCATGTCAGCAGCTCCCTCCTGCAACAGGAGGAAAAACAGTCAGCCTGTGGCCCCGCAACCCTCATCAGCTAAGCACAAACTCAAAACCCGGGTGGTCAGGCCGTGCGGCAAGGGCCTCCCACAAAGCATCAGGAGGATTCAGTGCAAGGAGCCTGTGCCCAAAATGGGAATCCCTTTGCTCCCCATTAAGTAAAAGGTGATGCTGGCATGGAGAACGCAGCCATTTCCAGCACCCAAAGCAAGGCGAGGCGGCTCCCAGACAAGGAGCGACTAAGCACAAGTGGTCTTGGGATCCCTGTGGGAGCCACAGGCAGAGATGAGTGGCCTGGCTGGGAGCTTCAGATCCTGCCTTACCGGCTGCTCACACAGCTCTGCACCAATGTCCGTGATGGAGCTGCGGTGCTTTTCTAGGACTTCGCTCAGCATGATGTTGGTGCCTTTGGGGGGGATGTCAAAGATAAGGACAGACCCAGAGGATGTTCCTGTGGCGGAAAAGGAGACCAGTTGAGTGCTGGGACTGCTGCAGGTAGAAGGGGCTCCGGTCCCTTGAGGGCCAGCCCCTGCCCTTGGGGGGGGGGGGCACAGCCATCACCCAGCCTCCCATCCCAGCTGACGTTTACCCTGCATCCTCCAAGACCAGCCTTCTGAGCCACAGTGACCCCTCTAGGACAACCCTTCCTGCACCGTGTTTCACAGGAACCTGCCTTTGCACCAGCTCCCTGAAATCAGCTGGTGTTCCTGACTTACCCAGCAAAGCTGCACCGCCCATCGCCCCACTCCCAAAATGTGCCTCCTGGGAATCCAGTCACAGCTTCAATTTGTTCTACAACCACTGCCACCTGCTCCCACTGCAGATATGCCCCCACAACCTTCCCCTCCAAAACTGGGGCTCCAGCCATTGTGTCCTACAGTGGCCTCTCACCATCACAAGAGATCCCAGGGACTCCCAGCCAGCTAGTGCCTTTGCCTTTCCCCAACCTCCCTGCGCTCTGACCTTCGCATCACCCAGAATCCCGTCCCGTTTGCTCACCTACGCAAATGAAGCGCTGCCCAGTCGCGGCAATCCCACGAGTGAACACAGCCTGCCCTGGAAAGGGACAGACCGACAGATCAGATGGCGACAGCAGAGCAGCGCCACAGCTTCTTGTCGGTGAACACACTGCGCGAAAGGGAGATGCGCATCTCCAAACACACTGCAGATGTGGGCCAGAGATCTCTTCAGTACGTTCCCACTCCGTGGCGCCAAGTATTTGGAGGTGTGCGCTGCTGTGTTCCCAACAAGAAACTCCAAGGTCCGTTCAGGAACATGTGCGCATGTGTGCGCGTGCCTCTGAAAAGCTGGAGCCTCAGGGCTCTGCTGCCCCCCCGCCCCATTCTCATTCGACCTGCTCAGACACACATGCCCACCCTCAGTGGGGCAGGCAGGACAACAGCATTGAGAGAGAAGAGGCACCCAGAAACCTGGAGGAGCAGGATTCCTAACCGTAAAACACAGCCAAAGGCAAGGTCCAAAAGGGATCATCTTCTCCAGGGAGTGACTGGTCTCTCCAGTGCTCAAAGAAGTACAAAGGCCTTAGCAAGCTGCCTGTTAGAAATTAAGGGGAATGCTCCCTGCCTCGGACCAAAGGAAAGAATCTGCTCTTGCAGGAAATGTGGGATGAAAGGGTTCCAGGACAGACAAGGGCTGCCTCCTTGACCTGGGAGCGACAGAGCCTGGAGCCGCTCCTGAGGTAGCCACAATCCACAGAAGACCCTGCGAGGAAGAGAGTGTGACACAGCAACCCACACCCGACGATGGAAAGAGTACCTGGCGAAGACTCCATGCCCTCCAGAGCGTGCCAATACACCATGATGGACCCATCTGACTCATAAATCTTGGAGGAAGGGGAAAAGGAGAAAGAGAAGAGACTCTGGTGAGTCTAGCAGGCAGCCCCCAATCAGAATCTGATCCACATCCACCCCTCCCCAGAAGAGGACAGGAACTGGGGCTCAGAGAGTCACTGACCAGCAGTCTTCCTTGGTCAGAAAGCTCAGTGGCCCACCCAAAACGCTCAACACCTCAGCACAGTCTCTCACCTGGATACCCTTCCGCAAAGTCAGGACTAAGAGGACCCGAGAAGGGAGGACACACCAGGCAGCCTGGGGGGTGGGGGACAGGGAGGGAGGATACATGAGTGACACCCTTCTCCGCCTGAACATTTTATCAGGGAATTCAGCCACAGAGCAAAACATTACACATGGACAAGAGGATGCTTCGGACCTCATAGAAAGCACCTTCTTTCCCTTCTGATGGAGTAACCAGAGCCCAACACTTGAAATCTAGGGAACATCTAGGTTCAGGAGAGCTAAAGGTCTCCCTGCAGTGCATGATTCCTACATTAGCTTCCTCCCCCACCTCCACCCCTTTGCCATGTCAGGGGTGAGGGAAGTGCATCAGCCCCCCTGTTCAATCAACATCGGGATGCAAGAAAGCAATGCCCCGAAGAGGCAGAGGCAGATCCTACAGCGGGAGTGCAACTCCATGGGAAGTGAGACGGGGGCAGGCTGCGGACCGGGGCCTCAAAGGGACAGAGAGGCCCACAAGCCACGCAGCAGAGCTCGAGCAGGCCCAGGCAGCTTGCCCTGGCATCAAGAAGCTGCTCCCTCGTTCCAGCTGTACTCTCAGTAGCGAGGGAAAGGCATTCAGCTCATGCTCAGAGGCACTGTCACCTTTACTGTTACTTCGTGTGTTCTGGGATTGGAACTGGCCACTGAAAACAGGCAGCAGGGCCGAGCAGGGGCACCTCCCCGCTTAAATTAAGCCCTGCATGTCTGGCCAAGCTGACCGCTCTTCATGCCAGCCTGTTCCCATTGCTCCTTCGATTGGCTTGTTCAGGCCTAGCCAATGTGTATGCCCTAGGGTGCTTACACTGGCTTCTCAGTGGCAGCAGGAGAGCAGCTGCCCCGTGGGGGATTGATCCAGCAGGTGGCTGGCCTGGCACTGGCCCAAGAGCCCCCCCACCCCCTTCCAGCCCCATTACCTGGGTGATGATGGAAGCACCAACTCCCAGGCTGCCCTCCTTGGCCTGCAGCTGGCGATGTGAGATGCCAAGGCCATCATCAGAGGCGCTCACCATGCTGACAGTGCTGCCGTGCACACTGGCAAAGTAGGTGAGCTGCTTGGCGGGCAGGGGCAGCACACTCAGGTTGTTGTACAGGGCCAGGGTGCTGTCCTTCAGCAGGATGCTTCTGTCCTTGCGATACATCCTGGTTTGGGGAGACGGGGCGGGGGGAGGAGTCAGGCCAGGGCCAGCTCCATCAGGAGACAGAGGGGGCACCCCACACAGGCAGCAGATCTTTGGCACCGAAGGTGGCACATAGGTGGCCAGGGCGAGAGCTGATGGCCCCATTTTTGACCAGAGGGCCAGGAAGCTGCCATGGACCAGGTCAGCCTCCATCTAACGGAGCATGTCCAGGTCAGCCTCCATCTAACGAAGCACGTCCCAGGCTGACCCACAGTGGCCTTCTCTGCCCAGCTTCCTCTTCCTCCCCTCGCTCCTTCCCAGGTGGGGGCTCTCACGGCCGTGGGGCAGGTAACAGAGGCAGGGAGCATTTTTCCTTTGGAGCTGCGGGCTGTGGATGGGAGGAGCGCTCCTACGCAAGCCCACTCAGAAGGAAGCCCACGGGGGTCAAGGGCGACACTTTGCGGGGCGCCCGTGGCAGTTTCTGGAATTTCCACAGGGGCCCACGGCGGCTGGGGCGCCTGCGCCAGCCTCAAGGCACCCAAGACTCGGAAAAGAGGCTTCTGGGGAAAGGCGGCTGCTTCCGGGCGGCACCTCCGCTCAGGGCTGGTCAGGACATCGGCAGAGGGCGAGATGGTGGCCCGGCCGCCTCCCCCACTACCGGCGGGAGCGGCAGCCGGCGCCCCTGAGGGAGCAGCACCCGCGCCCCGCGGGCGGGCGCCGGCGCTCCTCGAGGGGCGGACGGGCTGCGCGTGACGCGCGCGCAGCCCGCGCCGCGCCCGCCCCGCTCGGGGCACCGCAAGCCCGCTTCCGCACATTCCCCTTGCCGCCCGTGTGGCGATGACGGCGAGGGGCGGCGGTCCCCGGCTGCGTGGCCAGAGCCAGCGCCCCCGCCGCCGCTCCCTGCAGGGAACTTCCCGGGGGCTCTGCGCGGCCCGGCGCGGCGACCAAGGCCGCCTGGCTCCGGGCAGGCCCGCCCCGGCCGTGACAGCGCGGCCCGCCCGCCGCCGGGCTGCGGCTCTTGGGGGTTCCGGAGACCGGCCGCCCGCCGCCGGAAGGAACCCCTGCAGGCGCCGCGCCGCGGGCCTGACGAGCCGGCGTTCTGGGAGCGGGGGAGCCGCCCGCCCGCGCGCCCCGCCCAGCACCGCCCCGGCTCGGGGGGCCGCGGCCAGCCGGCAGCCTCGCACCTTGGGGCGGAGGCTCGCGAGCGGCCCTGCGCTCCGGCCGTCGCCGCCTTTCCTCGCGCTCCGCCGCCGGCCCGCTCGCCGGCTGCCCTCGCGGCCAGGGAGACGGCGCACGGGCGCGCTGACGTCGAGCGAGCGAGCGGCCGTTGTCCCGGCGACGCGGGTCCGCTTCGGCTGCGCGGCGCTGCCCGGCCGGCCGGCCTCTCCGCCGCGGGGCGAGGCCCCCCGCGCAGGCCCGCTCCGCAGGCGCACGTGCGACGAGCCAGGCGAGCCGGACCCTTCCCTGCGTCTCCCCTCGCCTCCCTCGGGCCGGGCCGGGCCGGGCCGGGCCGGCCGGGCGCGTCCTCCGGGCAGGAGCGCAGGCGGGCGCGGCGCCCGAGGCGCTTTCCGGCTGCGCGGCGGGGGGCTTTGGCCTTGAGCGCTTCCGGGAACGCCCGGGTCGCGCGCAGAGGCGGCGCGCTGCCGTCGCCGTCCCTTCGCCCGTGCCGCGGGGCCCCGGCCCGCTGGCCCCGCGCCCTCCAGGGCAGGGGCAGCGTGCCTCCGCCCGGCGGTTGCCGGGGACGTGGCGGGGGTGCCGTGGCACTCGTGTCCTGCTCGTGGGCTGCCCGCGGCAGCGGGGTGAACAGAGCGCTGGACGGGGTGGGCCCTTGGCCGGATCCAGCAGGGCTCCTCAGCGTCCCCTGTGGCTGAGGCAGCGGGGGTCGCGGCAGCGCTGCAGTTTAGTCCGCTGCCAATATCGCGGGCTAGAGGCGGCGCTTGGGCTGAGAGAGGAGCGACTGGCAGCCTGGGGGCCTTACGTCGCTGGAGGGGGCCCCAGGCAGGAGGGTGGCACAGCCCTGCAGCAGAGCACAGTGTCGGCTATTCTCAGTGCTTCCTGTGGGAGGCAGGTTTGTATGGGGAGGGGTTTCTAGCCCCCATCCCTCCCCATGCAAAATACTCCCCAGGTTGCTTCAGAGGGCAATCTACACCAGCACCCCTTGGAAGCCCCCCCAGCCCGGAGTTGCACGCAGAAGCCTTGTGCGCCACTGAAGGTCGTGCACGTGGGTTTTGCTTTTGTCCCTAGCAAAGGCTCAGTGCAGAACCATGCTTAATGTTTGTGTTTCCAAGTGTTCAGAACACCCCACGTGCATGCGCTAGTTGTAATCCCCCAAACAACACTGCAAGATAGGTTTGTGGTGTTCTGTCCATATTGCAGATGGGGAGGCTGAGAAGGAGAGCATGGCTTGCCCAAGGCCCTTATGGCAGAAGTGAGATTCAAACCAGGGGCTTCTTGGAAGCTGGGCAGCGCATGTCAGTCTCGCTTTGTATATGTTTATGGCTCCCATTTGGAGAAGCAAAAGGAGGGGAGAGGGGCTCCATATGGCAGCCCATCCGGGGGGGGGGGTTAGGGCAGGGGAGGGGAGGGCACAAAGAGAGGTGTGGCGGGGGGCAGATGCATCATACTGCTGGTCCCCCCCACAGTGCCCTGGGGGCTCCGGGCTCCATTGCTCCTTTTGCCCTGTCTTTGAAGCAGCCACCCCGAGGCTGTGCTTACCTTGGCATCAGGCTTCTGGCCCCTGCTCCATGTGTTGCAAGGGGGCAGCCAAGTCGGCTGCAAGGCCTCGTTATCCTGGCAAACAGAGGCTGAGCCAGCTGCCAGGCTTGAGCTGCACTGTGCACCACGTTGGCCAGGAAGGTGACAGCAGCAGGGAAGAGAGTACCCCCCCCCCTTAGGTCAGCACTCCAGATCTGAGGACCCAGTCCCCATTATGGCGAGCCACTCTGGCACAGGCGGGAAGAGAGCCAGAACTGAGAGGCCTCAGGGACCTCCACACACGGGTTCGAATCCCGTAAGCTGGAGAGGGGCTCTGGCTCAGCTGGGGAGCACCCGCTCTGTGTGCAGAAAGCCCCAGGGTCAGCCTCCGCCCTCTTTAGGTGGAAGGTGCTGGGTGTTGGTGCTCCTTTCTCGAGTCAGCCAGTCGGAGGTCCTGTGGGCTTCTGGTGCCCCTTTGGAACAGGGAGGACAGTGATGTTGTCCTGAAATTCCCTTTATGGCCTTGGCACTGTGTGTGAGGATCGGTATAGCAGGGTGTTTCCAGCAGCTCTCGGTTCCCCCTTCCAAGCCTTGATGCTGAGAGGCATGTTTTGTGTGCCCTGCAGAAGATGACGTCCCGAGACCGCGTGGCTCAAGCCAAGTCTCGGGCCGAGAGGTCCCGCCCTCCCACAGTACCCATCCCCCAGATCGAAATCGTCCCAGGGCGCTTGTCAGAAGGAGACTGGCTCTCTCTGCTCTGCTTCGAGGAGGCTGAAGATATTGCAGGGGACATCCTGGCAGGGCTGATGGACCAGGTCTTGGAAGAATGCTACAAGGTCTATCTGGCCCGTCAAGTGAGTGTGTGTGTGTGTGTGTGTCCCCCACCGCGACGGGCCTTGGCTCCCCACTGGAACCCCGTTGGTGTGACACTGTCACCCCCCAGAGAAGAGGGAAGTGCTGTGCTCAGGCCTGCCAAGAGCCTGGGCAACTCCTCTGGAAAGGCCCCCCTCATCCTGCTGTGCTCCCTTTGAGGCATGAAGAAAGGGCACTCTGCCCTCACCACTTGGCTATTCCACATCTTCCCCAGCTAGGCCCAGCTAGTGCAAACTGCTTCTGGGTTACTAAAGCCCTGGATGTTCCATCCTGCACAGCCAGACACGGGACCCAGATATGCCCCCGGGTGTTAAAGCCCAAGCTGACCTGGAAAGCATTCTCCAACCTTTGCCTCTGTGTGAGGGACAACTGCATTTTCTCTCTGCAGCTGAGGCTTCTCTAGCCAGGCCCCTTGAGAGAAGGTTTGGGCTTCTTTCAGAGGCTTCCACCCCACTTCACCCCTGGGCTTCCAGCCATTTCCTCCCACACCTGGGGCTGAGCAGATGAGGAGGAGAAGCTTGCAAAGGTTATTACTCCACTTTCTGAACCATTCAGTAAGGAAAAGGCTCACCGCTCCTAGAGGAAACATGCTGTGGGGATTTTCTCTGCTTGCTTCTCCCTGCCATCTCTCCTTCCAAGCATCAGCAAGCTGAGTTTGGCTGTCTTGATTATTATCACTATGGTTTTGCCTCACCTGGCACTTGAGTCTGTTTCCTGCCTCCCAGCTGAGCAGAGCAGAGCAGAGCAGAGCAAGCTGCTCCAGTTGGTCCAGGGACTATAGAAGCAAGCAAGCTCCCAGAGAGCAAGTGATCAAAGCAAACGATCATGGGGAGCAAACGGGATGGCCAGGGGAATTCGGCAGGGGAGGTCAAGGGGGAGGCCCCTAACATTTTTTTTTCTTTTTTAACTAACTTTTTTTTCCATTTATTTGTCTTGTAACACACACTTCCACACCAGTGGGACTCTGCTTTTTACCTCTACTGAGTAGAGGAGCAGGCACAGGCTAGTCTAGAACAATCACAAAGCTAGACACAAAAAGGGAAAAGAGGCTATGGAAGGACAAGATTCTCCAGTGGTGGTGACCTGCAAGGTGTGTGCAATGTTTGTTTTCTTGCCTGAGAACAACATGGCCTACACCTGCAACAAGTGCAAGTTGATCACGCTGCTGGAAGAAAAAGTAAGTGGACTAGAGCAGCGACTGTCGACCCTCGTGGGAATAAAAGAACACAAAGAGTTCTTGGACAGAATGGTGGAACTACAGCAGCAAAGTGAAGACCAGAAGCTTGAAGAGCAACAGCAAGATGAGGCAGAAGTGGGAAATGCTGAGGTGAAGAAAAATGGAGTAGAGGATACTCCTTGGAAAAGGGTGACAGGAGGAGAAGAACTAGACGCCACTCTGCACCAGTGGAAGCAGTGGAGCTGTGGAACCGATTCCAGGTACTTGCAGATGAGACTGGAGGACAGCCTGCAGAGGAAGAATCACAGGGGATCCTACATGAGAGTGAGCAAGAGGCTGAAGGTCAGTCAAACGGAGGCGATGAAACCCAGGCCTACAACAAGAAGAAGAGAAGAGTGGTAGTAGTGGGAGACTCCTTGCTGCGTGGCATCAAGACCCAAGTATGTCGTGAAGACCTGTGGACTTGCCAGGTATGTTGTCTCCAGGGAGGATGGATTAGAGACGTGACTGAAAGATTGCCTGCACTCATAAAGCCCACTGACAGGTATCCCTTTCTTCTCGTCCATGTGGGAACAAATGATACCGCCAAGTGGAGCTACGAAGAAATCATGTCAGACTTTGAAGCTTTGGGAAGGAAACTCAAGAACTTTGGGGCCCAGGTAGTTTTCTCATCCATCCTTCCAGTAGTTAGAAGAGGGATAGAAAGGGGACAAAAAATACTCCGGGTGAATGGCTACGAAGATGGTGCCGACGAGAGAGATTTGGATTCTGGGACCATGGGCTATACTTCCTGGAAGATGCAGTCTGGGACGTCAGTGACCGGGCAGGTTAGTAGGGAAGGAGGCGCTCTCTCAGGTATCCTGGTCCCAAGTTGTTTAGGGCTTTGTACGCTAGTTGTTGTTGTTGTTCAGTCGTGTCCGACTCTTCGTGACCCCATGGACCATAGCACGCCAGGCCTTCCTGTCCTCCGCTCTCTCCCGGAGTGTGCTCAAGTTCATATTCATTGCATCGGTGATGCTATCTAGCCATCTCATCCTCTGCCGTCCCCTTCTCCTTTGGCCTTCAGTCTTTCCCAGCATCAGGGTCTTTTCCAGAGAGTTTTCTCTTCGCATTAGGTGGCCAAAATATTTGAGCTTCAGTTTCAGTATCTGTCCTTCCAATGAGCACTCAGGGTTGATTTCCTGTAGGATTGACTGATTTGACCTCCTTGCAGTCCAGGGGACTCGTAAGAGTCTTCTCCAGCACCATAGTTCGAAAGCATCAATTCTTCGGCGCTCAGCCTTCCTTATAGTCCAGCTCTCACAGCCATACATTACTACTAGGAAAACCATAGCTTTGATTAGACGGACCTTTGTCGGCAAGGTGATGTCTCTGGTTCTTACTATGCTGTCTAGGTTTGCCATAGCTTTCCTCCCAAGGAGCAAGCGTCTTTTAATTTCATGGCTACAGTCACCGTCTGCGGTGATCTTGGAGCCCAAGAAAGTAAAATCTGTCACTGCTTCCATTTCTTCCCCTTCTATATGCCAGGAAGTGATGGGGCCGGATGCCATGATCTTAGTTTTTTTAATGTTGAGTTTCAAACCAGCTTTTGCACTCTCCTCTTTCACCCTCAACAAGAGGCTCTTTAGATCCTCTTTGCTTTCTGCCATTAGGGTGGTATCGTCTGCATATCGGAGGTTGTTGATAATTCTCCCAGCAATCTTAATTCCGACCTCTGATTCATCCAACCCGGCATTTCTCATGATGTACTCTGCATATAAGTTAAATAAGCAGGGTGACAATATGCAGCCTTGTCATACTCCTTTCCCAATTTTGAACCACTTGGTTGTTCCATGTCTGGTTCTTACTGTTGCTTCTTGACCCTCGTACAGGTTTCTCAGGAGACAGGTAAGGTGGTCTGGTACTCCCATCACTTTAAGAATTTGCCAGAGTTTGTTGTGATCCACACAATCAAAGGCTTTAGCGTAGTCAATGAAGCAGAAATAGATGTTTTTCTGGCATTCTCTTGCTTTCTCCATGATGCAGCGAATGTTGGCGATTTGATCTCTAGTTCCTCTGCCTCTTCGAAACCCAGCTTGTACTTCCGGTAGTTCTCGGTTCGCATACTGCTGAAGCCTAGCTTGTAGGATTTTGAGCATCACCTTGCTGGCATGTGAAATGAGTGCAATTGTGCGGTAGTTTGAACACTCTTTGGCGTTGCCCTTCTTTGGAATTGGAATGTAAACTGACCTTTTCCAGTCTTGCGGCCATTGTTGAGTGTTCCAGATTTGTTGGCATATTGAGTGCAGCACTTTAACAGCATCATCTTTTAGGATTTTAAATAGCTCAGCTGGAATACTGTCATCTCCACTAGCTTTGTTGTTAGTAATGCTTGCTAAGGCCCACTTGACTTCACTCTCTAGGATGTCCGGCTCAAGTTCAGTGATTGCACTATCATGGCTATCAGGGACATTAAGATCTTTCCTATATAGTTCTTCTGTGTATTCTTTCCACCTCTTCTTAATCTCATCTGCTTCTGTGAGGTCCCTGCCTTCTTTGTCCTTTATCATGCCGGGCTTTGCACAAAACGTTCCCTTGAGATCTCCGATTTTCTTGAAGAGATCTCTAGTCTTTCCCATTCTGTTGTTTTCCTCGATTTCTTTGCATTGTTCATTTAAGAAGGCCTTCTTGTCTCTCCTTGCTATTCTCTGGAACTCTGCATTCAGTTGGATATATCTTCCCCTTTCTCCCTTGCTTTTCGCTTCCCTTCTTTCCTCAGCTACTTGCCTCATCAGACAGCCACTTGGCTTTCTTGCATTTCTTTTTCTTTGGGATGGATTTCGTTGCTGCCTCCTGAACAATGTTACGGACCTCCGTCCATAGTTCCTCAGGCACTCTGTCTATCAGGTCTAATTCCTGAAATCTATTCCTCACCTCCACTGTATATTCATAAGGGATATGATTTAGGTCATACCTGAATGGTTTAGTGGTTTTCCCTACGTTCTTCAATTTAAGCCGAAATTTGCAAGAAGCAGCTCATGATCTGAGCCACAGTCAGCTCCAGGTCTTGTTTTGACTGACTGTATAGAGCTTCTCCATCTTTGGCTGCAAAGGACATAATCAGTCTGATTTCAATATTGACCATCTGGTGATGTCCATGTGTAGAGTTGTCTCTTGTGCTGTTGGAAAAGAGTGTTTGCTATGATCAGCGTGTTCTCTTGGCAAAACTCTATTAGCTTTTGTCCTGCTTCATTTTGTACACCAAGGCCATGCCTGCCTGTTATCCCGGTGATTTCTTGACTTCCTACTTTAGCATTCCAATCCCCTATGATGAAGAGGACATCTTTTTTTGGTGTTAGTTCTAGAAGGTGTTGTAGGTCTTCATAGAACCCATCAACCTCAGCTTCTTCGGCCTCAGTGGTTGGGGCATAGACTTGAATTACTGTGATGTTGAATGGTTTGCCTTAGATTCGTACTGAGATCATTCTGTCATTTTTAAGATTGTACCCCAGTACTGCTTTTCCCACCCTTTTGTTGACTATGAGTGCTACTCCATTTCTTCTAAGGGATTCTTGCCCACAATAGTAGATATGATGGTCACCTGAATTAAATTCACCCATGCCTGTCCATTTTAGTTCACTGATTCCCAAGATGTCGATGTTCAATCTTGCCATCTCATGTTTGACCACCTCCAGCTTACCCTGATTCATTGATCTGACATTCCAGGTTCCTAAACAATATTGTTCTTTACAGCATTGGATTTTCTTTTCACCACCAGACACATCCACAGCTGAGTGTCCTTTCGGCTTTGGCCCAGCCGCTTCACTCTTTCTGGTGCTACTTGGAAATACCCTCTGCTCTTCCCCAGTAGTAGATTGGACACCTTCCGACCTGAGGGGCTCATCTTCCGGCGTCATCTCTTTTAGCCTTGTGATACGTTCCATGGGGTTTTCTTGGCAAGAATACTGGAGTGGGTTGCCATTTCCTTCTCCAGTGGACCACATTTTGTCAGAACTCTCTGCCATGACCTGTCCGTCTTGGGTGGCCCTGCACAGCATAGCTTATGGCTTCACTAAGTTACGCAAGCCCCTTCGCCACAACAAGGCAGTGATCCATGAAGGGGTGTACTAATACTAGTACATGGGTGTACGCTAGTACTAATACCTTAAACCTGGCCCGGTAGCGAATAGTCAGCCAGTGCAGTTCCCTCAGCAAAGGAGTTACACGCTGAAAAGGGGCAGCTCCTGACAACAGCCGAGCTGCTGCGTTCTGCACTAGCTCCAGCTTCCGGACCAGCCTTAAGGGCAGACCCGCATAGAGCACAAGGAGCACATAGAGGTTACTAATGCCTGTACCACTGTGGTCAAGCTATCCCTGTCCAGGAGAGGCCGTAGCTGGTGAACCAGCCAAAGCTGGTAAAAGGCACTCCGAGCTGCCGCAACCACTTGGGCCTCCAGCGCCAATGATGGATCTAGGAGTAGCCCCAGACTATGGACCTGATCTTTCAGAGGGAGTGCAACCCCATCCAGAACAGGCAATGAGCCTATCTTCCAGACCTGGGAACCACTCACTCACAGGGCTTCCATCTTGCCAGGATTCAGCTTCAGTTTATTGGCCCTCATCCAGCCCATCACTGAGTCTAGGCACTGATTCAGGACTTGCACAGCCTCTCCTGATTCAGATGTCACAGGGAGATAGAGCTACATGTCATCAGCATACTGATGGCATTTAGCTCCAAATCCCCTAATGACCGCTCCCAGAGGCTTCATATAGATGTTAAACAACATAGGAGACAGGATGGTACCCTGCAGCACCCCATAGCTCAATTGCCAAGGGGCTGAGGAATAGTCACCCAATGTTACTCTCTGAAATTGGCCCCGTAGGTAGGACCACTGTAGCACAGTGCCTCCAATATCCATCCCACGGAGTCAATCCAGGAGGATATCTTGGTCAGTGGTATCAAAAGCCGATGAGAGATCGAGCAGAATTAACAGGGTTGCACTCCCCCTGTCCCTCTCTCGATGAAGGTCATCTATCAGGGCGACCAAGGCTGATTCAGTCCCGTAACCAGAACGAATGCCCAGAGTATGGGAAACAAACAGAACGAACTTGAACTCTTAATACAAGAGGGAAATTATGACTTGATAGGTGTAACTGAGACTTGGTGGGATGACTCTCATGCCTGGAATACAGCAATTGAAGAATATAACTTGTTCAAAAAGAACAGGAGGAACAGAAAGGGAGGTGGGGTTGCACTTTGTGTGAAAAATACATATCTCTGCACAGAAATACAGGAGGATGAGGTTGGTAGCCCCATTGAGAGCATCTGGATCAAAATAAATGGAGCAAAGAATAAAAGGAACCTGATGGTCGGAGTCTACTACCGGCCACCCAATCAAGGAGAAGATGAGGATGAAACTTCTGAAAAGCAAATAGCCAATGTTTTAAGGAAGCATGATGTAGTAGTAATGGGGGACTTAAATTTCCCCGATATTTGTTGGGAGACAAATTCTGCAAAACATGGCCCCTCCAGGAAATTCCTGACTTGTGTGGTGGATAACTTCCTCCTACAGAAAGTAGAGGAAGGTACTAGAGGATCGGCTATCCTTGACTTGATCCTAACCAACAGAGATGACTTAGTGGATCAAGTAGCAATTACAGAAACTCTGGGGGAAAGCGACCATGTTGTACTTGAGTTCTTGGTTCTAAGGGAAGCAAAAGCCTAGTGTAGTCAAAACGCATACCCTGGATTTTAAGAAAGCTGATTTTAATAAATTCAGAGCAGTGATCAGTAAGGTCCCATGGCAAGTGACGCTAACGAGAAAAGGAGTCCAAGATGGGTGGGAGCTTTTAAAAAGAAATTCTCAAGGCACAATTACAAACAATTCCAACAAGAAAAAAGGTGGAAGACAACAGAAGAAGCCAATGTGGCTTCACAAAAAGCTTAGGGATGACCTGGAAACAAAAAAGGACACATATAGGAATGGAAAGAAGGCCAAATAACAAAGGAAGAGTACAGGCAGGTAGCACAGAATTGCAGGGATGGCGTCAGGAAGGCTAAAGCTGAGAACGAGCTGAGGGTAGCGAGGGATGCTAAAAACAACAAAAAGGCTTTCTTCAGCTACGTGCATAGTAAAAGGCAGAGGAAAGAAATGGTGGTTCAGCTATTAAATAAGGATGGCAAAACGATAACAGATGACAAAGAAAAGGCAGAGGTGCTCAATTCCTACTTTCGCTCAGTCTTCTCCCAAAAGAGGGTCTATGACCCCCCTGGCAAAGGCGAAGTACAGGCTGAAGGGGCAGGAGTGCAGCTTGAGATCGATAGGCATATGGTCAAGGAACACCTAATTACTTTGAATGAGTTCAAATCTCCAGGGCCAGATGAACTGCATCCTAGAGTAATAAAGGAACTGCTGTCTGTTCTCTTGGAGAAATCATGGAGGACGTGTGATGTGCCAGATGACTGGAGGAGGTCTAATGTTGTCCCTGTCGTCAAAAAGGGTAAAAAGGAGGAACCTGGGAACTACAGACCAGTCAGTCTGACATCAGTCCCTGCGAAAATTCTGGAGCAGATCATAAAGCAATCCATCTGTAAGCACCTTGGAAAATAATGCAGTGATTACTCCAAGCCAACATGGATTTGTCAAGAACAAGTCCTGCCAGACAAATCTGATCTCATTTTTTGATCAAGTAACCTCCCTTGTGGACTGTGGGAATGCTGTAGACATAATATACCTCGACTTCAGCAAAGCTTTCAACCAAGTGCCCCATGATCTCCTGACCAGCAAACTAGCTCAAAGTGGGCTAGATGAAGCATTGATCCGGTGGATCCACAGTTGGCTACAGAATCAGACTCAAAGAGTGCTTATCAATGGGACCTTCTCAAACTTGGGAGAGGTAACGAGTGGGGTACTGCAGGGCTCAGTCCTAGGCCCAGTGTTCTTCAACATTTGTATTAATGACTTGGAGGAGGAGGTGCAGGGAATACTGATCAGATTTGCAGATGACACAAAATTGGGCGGGATAGCTAAAGACAGAAACAAAATTTAAAGTGATCTGGGTAGACTGGAGTGCTGGGCAGAAAACAACAGAATGACATTTAATAGGCATAAATACCAAGTTTTGCACCTAAGAAGAAGAAACCAAATGCACAGTTACAAGATGGGGGATACGTGGCTCAACCACACTACAAGCGAGAAGGATCTTGGAATTGTTGTCGACCACAAGCTGAATATGAGCCAACAATGTGATATGGCTGCAAAAAAGGGCCAATGCTCTTTTGGGCTGCATTAATAGAAGCATAGCTTCCAAATCCCTGGAAGTACTAGTTCTCCTCTACTCAGCACTGGTTAGGCCTCATCTGGAGTACTGTGTCCAGTTCTGGGCACCACACTTTAAGAAGGATGCAGACAAACTGCAGAGGGTTCAGAGGAGGGCAACAAAGATGATCAGGGGACCGGAAACAAAGCCCTATGAGGAGAGACTGAAAGAACTGGGCATGTTTAGCCTTGAGAAGAGAAGGCTGAGGGGAGATAGGATAGCGCTCTTCAGGTACTTGAAAGCTTGTCACAGAGAGGAAGGCCAGGATCTCTTCTCGATCATCCCAGAGTGCAGGACACGGAATCATGGGCTCAAGTGACAGGAAGCCAGATTCCAGCTGAACACCAGGAAAAACTTCCTTACTGTTAGAGCAATACGACAATGGAACCCATGACCTAGGGAGGTGGTGGGCTCTCCCACACTGGAGGTGTTCAAGATGAGGCTGAACAGCCATCTGTCAGGGATGCTCTGATTTGGATTCCTGCCTTGAATAGGGGGTTTGACTCGATGGCCTTGTAGGCCCCTTCCAACCCTACTATTCTATGATTCTATGATCAGGGACTTAACAAAAGGGCTTGTGTCATGGAGCATGCAAGATGGTGGTGGTTAGACATGCTCATCCACTCGCTCGCTAACTTGCTTGCACGCATGCTCTCTCATGCACACACACACACACTTCGTATGTTGATTACATTGCAGTGGAGGGCAGTGCTACCCTTGGATCCTTGATTGGCTAGGAATGCAGCAGGTGGTGAAACCGGTGGCTGTATGTCTCTGAGCCCTGAAGCAGTCAGGGATTCGGAGGAGGAGGCCTCTGCCCTTCCTGTCTAGCTGTGTCCAGCTCTTCTCCTATTCGGGCGGGGGGGGGAGACCAAAGAAGGGGATGCCTTGGGGAGAGCCAGCGTGTGTCTTTACACTACAGCAGGGAGAGTGCTCATCAATGTGGGAAGGGAGGAGTCACAAAGAAATATGATAGAGTATATCTAGCATTGCAGTAGAATGCGCTGTGGCCACATTCCGACCATGGGTGGTATTTACTCTAGCTCTGAAGGCTGACATCAGGGTAGCACATCATCCTCTTCTTGGCCCTGTACCACTGGAGCAGATTTCTTAAACAGTGTGGTGGCAAATGCCATTGGTGGGTGGCTTGGCCCTTCTGAGTTTTTGGTGGTTCAGGGGAGGCTCTGGACTGCATTGAGCAGGGGGTTGGACTCGATGGCCTTGTAGGTCCCTTCCAGCCCTACTATTCTATGATTCTGTGACTCAAAGACTGTTGGCTTCTCTGCTTTGGAAAGAGGCCCGCTGGCGGGGCAGTGGCTTAGGAATATATCTCCTCTTTCTGTGTTTCCTGCTTGTGCCAAACACTTGTCTGCATGCTGTGCAATCGATGTGGGAAGGAGGAGTGGATCTGAAGAAATATGTTCAGCATCTGGCTGTTCATGGGAGGGCAGCCTGGTGTGTGGGTGACTGACTGGTGAGTTTCTGGGACCTTGAGAACAGCTGGAGTATAATTGTGAAACTTGCCCCCCCCCCACTGCCTATGTGTGTCCCCTGCTCATCCTGTGCCCTGTCTGTGTCTGCAGTGCATCCCCTACGTCATCAACCAGGCGCGGGAGGCCATGCTCCAGATTATTGAGTGGCGCTTCCTGGTACGTGATGGAGGCGAGACTGATGTGCCGGAGGAGCCCACCTGGCAGGAGGATGAGGAGCCAGTGGCCTGCATCACAGACTCCTGGGCCCAGGGTTCTGTGCCTGTGTTGCAGGCCATGCCTGGCCTGGAGGAGGCAGAGGTATGGCGGGGGGACCATCTGCTCAGTATAAGCCGCAGTGTGGTAAGGATCCTTTCAGAAGGGGTGTGGGTGAGTTGAAAAGGGGTCAAGGGAGAGCTGGGTGGGTGGATGATGAAGGGTCTTGAGGAAAGGCAAAAGGGACGGGCTGCAAGTTCGGAGGTCAGCCCCAGTGAACTTGATGGGACTTGCCTTGGATCAGGCTGTGAGAGAAGCACATTTGAAAGGACTCCAGAAGGAAGGGTAGCTTCCCACCTCAGACTACATAAACATTAGGAAAAAGCATAGTTACGTTCCAGTAGGAATCAGACCAGGAAATATTGACCAGCAAATGGAAAATCAAACTGAGTTCTAATCCCAGGGTGACTCTGCAAATGTAGTTCAGAAGTGCAGTGAACAGTAAGGCTTCACTGTAAAGTAGCCGCACATTCGCTTTCAGATGGGAGTTGGTGTACCTTCCCAGCCTCAGCCCAGCGGTGCGTGGCTGCCCCAGCTGCTGCAAACTGGCCCAGAGCGTGCCTGCACTTCCATGGTGAAACGCTCTGTTTCAGGCGTCCTGGGAACTCTCCCCACTGGCACAACCCACTTTGGGGGCACATTTCATCTTTTTACCCAAGCCGTATCTAAAGCAAAGGTGGGCAACGTGTGGCCTGCCAGATGTTTTTGGACTGCAGCTCCCATCAGCCCTAGCTAGCATAGCCAATGGCGAGGGAAGATGGGAGCTGCAGTCCAGTGACAACTGGAGGGCCAAAAGTTGCCCAGCTCTGCTCTAGAGCATCTTAAAGTGCCCCAACACCATCTCCAAATAGGAACCCTTTATATTCATTTATCAGGATAACACCAACGCCATGAAAAAGGACTTCTGGGGGTTTTCTCCTCTTAACTGCAGTGAGTTGGGAGAATTCATAGATCAGCAAGTGTTAGTTTTCTTCAAATCCCAGCTTCCTTTTGGAACACCTCTTTGCATCTCCAATTTCAAAACTAGCCTCTTTTACTGTAACAGCAAGGCCTGGACTTGCAAAAGGCTCAGCAGCTGCAAAACTGGGGTAGGCCCCACTTACCCAGTGGAGGGCGGCCGCAATCAGCTCCTCCTGGCTTTGCAGCCCTTGACTTACCTTGCTCATGTCTTTCCCTTCAGGTCCCATTCGCTGAACTCCCAGAGGGAGCACCGATGGATGCGGAGGTGCTCAGGCCGGTGGATATTGCACAGGTGCCCCCAGGATCCCTTCGGTGGGAGGAGGAGCAGCTGCCCCAGCCATCCTTGCAAGAGGTCAGGCCTGCAAAGTCACGCAGCAGCAAGGTGCTGTTCACACCCAGAGCTGAGCCGCCGCCTGCCGTGACAGCTCCCACAGCCCCTGCAAAGTACGGGCTTTCTTATCAGCCCTACTGTGGGCCCCTGCACTCAGCCAGGTTTGATTACGCCGTGAAGCCCCTGGACAGTTCTGAGAAGGAGCTGCTTTTGCGAGAGCTCTCCCAGTTCCCCATGGAGGACAAGCCCCCGAGCACGCTGTGCAGCCACCCGCCACTCCTGCCTCCTTCCTGCAGCAACCTGCTGCGGATCCAGATGGGGCGGCCACCCACCATCAAGGATGTTTTCTATGATGAGTCTGGCAACATCATGCTTGTACCTCGCCTGGACCCAGCACGTTTGCCCAAGAGATGGATCAAGCCCACCGTGGAGGTCGTGGACCCTGACGTGGAGTCCCAGCGGCAAGAGGCTCTGAAGACCGTCTCAGGCCGCTGCAGGCAGCGGCGCCCCCTCAAGCTCCAAGGGGCTGGAGCGGGCGCGCTGGACCCGGGCAGCGTCCAGCCCCATGGAGCGCCCCAGGTGGTGCTTTGGGGTGGGCCAGCTACAGCCATAGGGAAGAGCCTTCCTGAACCGGTAGCCCATCTCCCCCCTCCACCAGGGAGCATCCTCGAGCCCACCAGCCTCGTCTTTGTCAAGCCCACCTTGTTGATGGAGACTGTTGAGCTCGCCCCAGGGGTGACAGTCAAGTGTGGCAGCAGCACAAGTCGGTGTCTCCTGCCTGCTGCTCATCGAGAGGAAGCTGGGAAGGTGCGTGGGGAGCTCCGGCCCGTGTGTCCGCAGCTGCCATTTGCCACAGCTGCTGGGGAGCAGCTCATCCCAGAGCCAAGACCCCTGCCACGGATGCGCCCTGGAGCAGTGTTGTGATCCGGACGTGAATGGCTTCTGTTGGCCCTCACAGATTAGCCCTGGGATGCAATAAAAGGGAGGCTTCTGGGCACTGCTCTCTCTCATTGGCTGTCTCAGGTTCTCTTGCTGGCAGCCAGATGCAGCCCCACAGACAGAAGAGCTGAGCCGTTCATTAGAACTGGAGGAGGTGCTGAGGTTCAGGCCCACCTTGCCACCTCATGCTCTGGCCCAAAAAGCCTGCCCCCAAAGGAAATACTCTGCATATACTTAGAGGCACTCACATCAGTATTTTCCGTATTACAGGACTAGAGTCCTAGCTCAGATTAAGCTAGTGGATGCAGCCTCCTGGCTGGTACCTCCAGAAAGGCAGCCTGATTTAGACCTGGCTGGGGGTTGCCTCCTGTCTTGGGGGAGCCAAGACCATAAGTTGGTGCTCCCCATTCTGAGAATATTAGTCCAATGAAGTCACAGCCCAGAGCTCTTCTAGCCAGGGTGATCCCTCCTCCCTGGATGCTCAAGGGGGCTTAAGCAAAGACTAGCTGAGTAAGCTAGCTGTTTAGGGTGCAGACACCCACGTCATGTGGGGCTCTCACAAATTTTTCAATCCAGTCATGGTGGGCAGTCTGTCCTTGTCTTTGAAGAGACTTTTTTACTGAGTTCATCATTCCGTTCACAACAGGGTTCATATAGTGTACAGGTGGGCAACCCACAGCCTGGGGACTGCTCAGGGGTGCCTCCCGTGGCCTGCCAAGTCTCTTGGTGCCCCCCCCACTTCCATCAGAATTGCTGATCTGTTGCTGTTTGCAGAGTTCTTTGAGTATCAAACATGTGGATGGGTGATCCTGTCGGCATTGTTTACTTGGACTTCCAAAAGGCTTTTGACCAAGTCCCGCATGAAAGACTCCTGAGCAAATTCACAGCCATGGAATGAGAGGTCCTCTTATGGATCAGTAACTGGTTAAGGAATAGAAAGCAGAGAGTAGAAATAAATGGTAAATTCTCCCAGTGGAGGGATGTAAACGGGTCTGTATTAGAAGCAATGCTTTTCAAATTGTTCAGAAATGATCTGGAATTAGGAGTGAGCAGTGAGGTGGCCACATTTGCCAATGACATGAAATTATTTAGGGTGGCTAAAAAAAAAGGGGTTGCAAAGAGCACCAAAAAATTCTTTCCACACTGGGAGAACGGGCATCAAAATGCCAAATTTGGTTCAATGTAAGCAAGTGGAAGGTAATGCATGGTGGGGCAAAAAAAAAAATCCCAACTTCACATATACACTGAAGGGATCTGAGCTAGGAGTAACTGACCAAGAAAGAGGTCTTGAGGTTATAGTGGACAGCTCAGTGAAAATGTCAACCCAATGTGTGGCTGCTGTGAGAAAGGTGAATTCCATGTCCAGCATAATTAGGAAAGAACATCTGGGACTGTTTAGCTTAGAAAAATGGTGAGTAAGGGGAGACATGATAGAGGTGTACAAAATGATGCATGGTGTGGAGAAAGTGAATAGGGAGACATTTTTCTTTCTCATAATTCTAGAATCTCATGGGGTCGTCCCATGAAGCTGATTGGTGGGAGATTCAGGACGGATAAAAGGAAGTACTTCACGCAGCACATGCTTAAACTATGGAATTCACTTCCACAAGATAAAGTGATGGTCACCAATTTGGATGGCTTTAAAAGAGGATTGGACAAATTCATGGAGGATAAGGCTATCAATGGCTACAAGTCCTGATGGCTGTATTGGAGGTAGCATATAACCATCAGGACTAGTAGCCATTGATAGCCTTCTCCAGGTAGCCATACACTACCTCCATTGTCAGAGGGAGCATGCCTATGTACACCAGTAGCTGGGAACATGAGCATGAGGGTGCTGTTGCACTCATGTCCTACTTGTGGGCATCCCACAGTTTGGCCACTCTGATCAGAATGCTGGACAAGATGGACCCTTGGTTTGATCCAACATGGCTTTTCTCATGTTCTTATGGGTGTACAGGCCATAAACACAAACCTTCCATCGAATTTCCCCTGATGCCATGGATTTACCCCCAACATTTTGGCTGGGAGAGCAGCAAGGAAAGCAATCTTTTAACTGCCAATATCATATCGCTCTTATACAAATCTTTGGTGTGACCACACTTGGAATACTATGTACAGTGCTGGTAACTGCAACTAAGAAAGGGTATTGTAGAGTTGTTAAAAGTGCAGAAAAGGGCAACTAAAATGATGAAGGGGCTGGAGGAACTCCCCTATGAGGAAAGATTACAACATCTGGGGCTGTTTAGCTTAGAAAAATGGCGAGTAAGGGGAGACATGATAGAGGTGTATGAAATAGTTACCTAGTTACTAATATGCTCTGTTTTTGGCCCTCTGAGTGTAGATTCCAGAGCACCTTGTAGCAGATCTCTTGCAAAGCGTCCTGCCGCTTTCTGCCAAGCTCTGTCCTTAGGCCTTGAGCATCTTTGCAGTTGGGGAATGCTTCCCTCCCATTGGCTTTCCCAAGGCCAACACAGCAACCATGTGATCTGCTGCTGGGCTTCAGTCCCTGGTGGAGTGAGTCTGTTTATCAGATCTGAACTCTGCCCCAGCTCAGCAGTTGGCATGCTCCGAGCACATTGGCCATTCCTCATGTCTCCGTGTGAGGGATCTGGATATCTGTCAGAGGAGTGGCAGCGGCAGGGCAGAGACCTTCCCATCTGAACAGCTCACCTGCAATGGACGCACTCATTCCCTTTTCCCACCCCATCTGGTTTGTCTGCTCCTTGGCCCTGTTTGTGATGCTCTGGGCGGGTAGAAGGCACAAGTGGAGCCCTGCTGCCTGTCCTGTGGACCTGAGTGGCAAAACAGCCATTGTCACTGGAGCCAACTGTGGTGAGTCTGCATGTGGGGCTAGGCTTGCAGGCAGAAAAATGGGAGAGCAACAGGGGGTGGCCCAGCCCTTGCCAAGATCTCTTGCTGTATTGTGGCTGAAGCAGTGGCAGGCCTAGCCATCTAGGCAGTGCAAGCAACCCCAGATTTCAGGGGGGACTGGAAGGTGTTTGGCCCTGTCCGGGATCACCATGTATGCAACCCAACAGGCGTGCTCTGGGGCTCCATAACGTTGTTGCAGGGGTTGCTGAGGTGCAGCTGGGCAGGATCCAAGAGTTGCGTCAAATCGGATTGTGTAGAGTAGCTGCTTGGCTCAGCACAGCCTTGCACGTCAGCCATGTTGAAGGATGCAGAGAAGCCTTGTGCTGGGAAATTAGTATTTACTGGTGATTTATTTGTGATTTTACTTTAAATCACATTTTTACAATTATGACAGGTTCCCTTTTGCTATCTACTAAAATGCGGTGCTGGCCAGGAGAAGTGGCTGCCTTGATGCTGAGATGCACTGACTTCCTTTCACACAGACAACAATTTATAATCTAATAAAATGTTTTATTAGAAAACAGTAACATGCAGACACACCTTTCATACTTAATAGAAAAAGGAAGGCATTAGACTTACAACAAAACTGCTGGCAAAGACTCTGTCCCATCCCCCACCAAAAAGACGACATTCTCTCAGAGTTGGGCAGAAGGCAGGAACCCACCCATAAAGTGAGACCTTTTATGTCTTTAGTCCTATGCCAGTTATTACATCTAATACCATACTTGGCAACTATTATGTCTTAAGCTTGCTGATTGGTTTTTATAAGGTGGTCTAGCTCTGTCTCAGCCCTTTATCCTAAGTGCCTCCCATCTATGAGTGTCATGGTTAACACCTTTGCTAATGCCAGGGAAACTTGAAAAGTCCCCAACTTCTCCATAAGCACCCTCTCCACCCTGCATTTGATAACGTATCTAAACAACAGTGCATCAACAACAAACATTTTTATTAAACCCTCTTTTTGAAAGTCAAAATGACTACTACTCAAAGAAGCACTTCCTGAAATTTGCTAACTCCACAGAACCAATCTTTTATCAGGCCTATTAATCTTTGAACTTCTTGGCTATCCCTCCTATCTATACTATCTTATGCTATCTGTACTGCTCTTCTGTGTAAGCAAACCCTTATGACAGATTTAAGTAGCCGTCTGCTTTAAGCAAGGTCTGTTACAAGGCCTTTGAAGCTCCTTAAACCCAGTACTCAACACCGATTGTGCTAGGTGCTGTACACAAATGCTGCCCAGATGGGTGGGAAGGGGGAGTCTGTGCCAGGCCTATGCAGCAGAGAGTTCCTGTGTCAAGAGCAATGACCCTGGTCTTCAGCCAAAATATCTGCAATCATGAAGAATTTCTGCAGATGCATGTTTGTCCCAGATTCGTGGGGTGGGGTGGGGTGGGGTGGGGGAACAAAATTGCAGGCTTTAGCTGCACAACTACCACACAAGTACACAACCTGTTCCTGCCCATGGCCAGTCCGACCTGTAACTGGGACAAGTGGTGTTAGGGAAGGGAATGAACTGAGTTCTAGATTGGTTAAGGTTTCTCAGATTGGATGGGTGTTCAGGGTAATGGGACTCCTATGGAGGAGCTTCAGACTGCTGTCTCTGACACGGGTCTTGTGTGCTATGGATTGAATTGGCAGCCTTGACTCCAGAATCCACTTTTGTCCTGGGAAGCCCAGCCGGAGAGCTGCCAGGAGTGGCGCTGAGGCCGTGGAGCTCCCCGGAGGCACAGGAGCCACAGAGCAGGCTTGCTTCCTCCTGGAGGCAAAGTTGTTCCCTGTGACCGGGGAAAAGGTGCGACTGACGACCAGGCCACCACTCAGCTGCCTAGCCCACGAGGGCACCTTTGAATTGGCCAATCAAAAGCCCTGGCAGGAAAATGGCCCCACCCTCAAGCATCCCCCCAGCCTTCCAGGCAGGTCAACACTACCTGAGCACCCTTCATGACACTCCTTGTTTTAAATATTACTCCACACTACTCTGTGTACCAGTTAGATGATAAACTAATCATGAGGCAAGGAACCCTCCTGAGCATTCTAGTCAGTGGCCAGAACCAAACTACTGCTCCTTTCCTTTCAACCCATCCTGAGCCATCAAGCTCTTCATTCCTTATGTTTTATACCCTCAAACTGCCTTGGAGTTTGGGCAGTTGATGTCCATTCTTTCTGCTTGAGCATCCCTCATGCTGGTGTGTCTCAGCCCCCAGATGGATCCACTTGCCTCATATATCCAGAAAGAGAAGGATTTACCCCCTGGTAAAGCATCCCATCGAGTCCACAACTGGGTTTCACACATAACACAGCACAACACGCCAGCTCCATCCAACCACTTCAGTGCCTTGTAGGGAACTATGAGCTACACGTGATTTGTCAGTTCTGGGTCGAAAGGTGGAACTGATCCTGCAGGAAGCATAAAGCACTGGGAAGTGGACACCCAAAAGTCTTGAGCTGAAAGCACAGTATCTGAATTCCCTCGGAAGCTCTTAAGAAGAGCCCCCCTCCCCGCCTTGGCAAGCTCTCCATTCAAATCTGTCTTTAACCCATAATTGTAGTGGCTCTTGGGTCCCTGATAATAGCTTAACCTTCATTCAGTCTTCCCATCATCACCCATCCCAAAGCCTTTCTTTTGGGTGTCTGTGGACAAGATGGGGCTGCCCATTATCAGCAAGACCAGAGTGGTTTGAGCCTGTTGCCTCGCTTTTTTAATTTTGGAATTAAAATGGAGAAATCCAAGGGCAACCATTCAACCTGTACGCAGAACACATCATGCGACGTGCTGGGCTTGATGAAGCCAAGGCTGGAGTTAAAATTGCTGGAAGAAACATTAACAATCTCAGATATGCAGATGATACCACTTTGATGGCTGAAAGCGAGGAGGAGCTGAGGAACCTCATGACGAAAGTGAAAGAAGAAAGTGCATAAACTGGGTTGCAGTTAAACCTAAAAAACAAACAAACCAAGATTATGGCAACCAGCTTGATTGATAACTGGAGCAGATGAGATTAAGAAGAGGTGGCAAGTATACACAGAAGAACTATACAGGAAAGATCTTAATGTCCCTGATAGCCATGAGAGTGCGGTCACTGAACTTGAGCCGGACATCCTAGAGAGTGAAGTCAAGTGGGCCTTAGGAAGCATTAGTAACAACAAAGCTAGCGGAGATGACAGTATTCCAGCTGAGCTATTTAAAATCCTAAAAGATGATGCTGTTAAAGTGCTGCACTCAATATGCCAACAAATTGGGAACACTCAACAGTGGCTGCAAGACTGGAAAAGGTCAGTTTACATTCCAATTCCAAAGAAGGGCAATGCCAAAGAGTGTTCAAACTACCGCACAATTGCACCCATTTCACATGCCAGCAAGGTGATGCTCAAAATCCTACAAGCTAGGCTTCAGCAGTATGCGAACCGAGAACTACCGGAAGTACAAGCTGGGTTTCGAAGAGGCAGAGGAACTAGAGATCAAATCGCCAACATTCGCTGCATCATGGAGAAAGCAAGAGAATGCCAGAAAAACGTCTATTTCTGCTTCATTGACTACGCTAAAGCCTTTGATTGTGTGGATCACAACAAACTCTGGCAAATTCTTAAAGTGATGGGAGTACCAGACCACCTTACCTGTCTCCTGAGAAACCTGTACGAGGGTCAAGAAGCAACAGTAAGAACCGGACATGGAACAACCGATTGGTTCAAAATTGAAAAAGGAGTACAACAAAGCTGCATATTGTCACCCTGCTTATTTAACTTATATGCAGAGTACATCATGAGAAACACCGGGTTGGATGAATCACAGGTCGGAATTAAGATTGCCAGGAGAATTATCAACAACCTCCGATATGCAGACGATACCACCCTAATGGCAGAAAGCGAAGAGGATCTAAAGAGCCTCTTGTTGAGGGTGAAAGAGGAGAGTGCAAAAGCTGGTTTGAAACTCAACATTAAAAAAACTAAGATCATGGCATCTGGCCCCATCACTTCCTGGCATATAGAAGGGGAAGAAATGGAAGCTGTGACAGATTTTATTTTCTTGGGCTCCAAGAGCACCGCAAACGGTGACTGTAGCCATGAAATTAAAAGACGCTTGCTCCATGGGAGGAAAGCTATGGCAAACCTAGACAGCATAGTAAGACATCACCTTGCCGACAAAGGTCTGTCTAATCAAAGCGATGGTTTTCCCAGTAGCAACGTATGGCTGTGAGAGCTGGACTATAAGGAAGGCTGAGCACCAAAGAATTGATGTTTTCGAACGGTGGTGCTGGAGAAGACTCTTACGAGTCCCCTGGACTGCAAGGAGGTCAAATCAGTCAATCCTACAGGAAATCAACCCTGACTGCTCATTGGAAGGACAGATACTGAAGCTGAAGCTCAAATATTTTGGCCACCTAATGCGAAGAGAAAACTCTCTGGAAAAGACCCTGATGCTGGGAAAGACTGAAGGCAAAAGGAGAAGGGGACGGCAGAGGATGAGATGGCTAGATAGCATCACTGACGCAATGAATATGAACTTGAGCACGCTCCGGGAGAGAGCGCAGGACAGGAAGGCCTGGCGTGCTATGGTCCATGGGGTCACGAAGAGTCGGACATGACTGAACGACTGAACAACAACAACAACAAAATAGAGGGAGAAAACGTGGAGGCAGTGACAGACTTTCTCTTTCTAGGCGCAAAGATTACTGCAGACGCTGACTGCAGCCAGGAAATCAGAAGACGTTTACTTCTTGGGAGGAGAGCAATGACAAATCTTGATGAAATAGTTAAGAGCAGAGACATCACACTGACAACAAAGGTCCGCATAGTTAAAGCAATGGTCTTCCCCGTAGCAACCTATGGCTGCGAGAGCTGGACCATAAGGAAGGCTGAGCGAAGGAAGATAGATGCTTTTGAACTGTGGTGCTGGAGGAAAGTTCTGAGAGTGCCTTGGACTGCAAGAGGATCAAACCAGTCCATACTCCAGGAAATAAAGCCAGACTACTCACTTGAGGGAATGATATTAAAGGCAAAACTGAAGTATTTTGGCCACATAATGAGAAGACAGGATACCCTGGAGAAGATGCTGATGCTAGGGAAAGTGGAAGGCAAAAGGAAGAGGGGCCGACCAAGGGCAAGGTGGATGGATGATATTCCGGAGGTGATGGACTCGACCTTGGGGGAGCTGGGGGTGGCGACGGCCGACAGGAAGCTCTGGCGTGGGCTGGTACATGAAGTCATGAAGAGTCGGAAGTGACTGACCGAATAAACTACAACAAAAAAGGGCAACCAACCAAGGAGTTAAATCCTTTGAGTCCCACTTCCTCTGAAGTCAGGTAATTCTAGCTGCTCCTGCTCTATTTCTCTCCCTTTTCACCTAAATCTATTCATTTCCATCCCTGCGTTCCATCGCTGCCACCCATAGCTGAGCTTTCTTGGCTGCACAGTTTCCCAGTCCCCTGCTCTGCCAGTTCCACGATCCCACTTTCTCCTCTGTATCCAGCAAATGCTAATTTCCCCAACCTTCATCTTTCTATATTTCTTAGTTCATAGAATCATAGAACAGTAGGGTTGGAAGGGGCCTACAAGGCCATTGGGTCCCATCCCCTGCTCAGTGCAAGAATCTAAGTCAAAGCATCCCTGACAGATGGCTGTCCAGCCTTGCCTTGAATGCCTCCGGTGTGGGAGAGCCCACCACCTCCCTAGGGAATTGGTTCCATTGTCGTATTGCTCTAACAGGAAGTTTTTCCTGATGTTCAGCTGCAATCCGGCTTCCTGTCACTTGAGCCCATTATTCTGTGCCCTGCACTCTGGGATGATGGAGAAGAGATCCTGGCCTTCCTCTCTGTGACAACCTTTCAAGTACTTGAAGAGCGTTATCCTATCTCCCCTCAGTCTTCTCAAGGGTAAACATGTCCAGTTCTTTCAGTCTCTCTTCATAGGGCTTTGTTTCCAGTCCCCTGATCATCCTTGTTGCCCTCCTCTGAACCCTCTCCAGTTTGTCTGCATCCTTCTTAAAGTGTGGTGGCCAGAACTGGACACAGTACTCCCGATGAGGCCTAACCAGTGCTGAGTAGAGGGGAACCAGTGCTTCCCAGGATCTGGAAGCTGTGCATCTATTAATGCAGCCCAAAATAGCATTTGCCTTTTTTGCAGCCACATCACATTGTTCATTCATATTCAGCTTGCAAGCTACAACAGTTCCAAGATCCTTCTCGCGTGTAGTATTATTGAGCCGCATGTCCCCCATCTTGTAACTGTGCATTTGGTTTCTTCTTCCTAGGTGCAGAACTTGGCATTTATCCCTGTTAAATTTCATTCTGTTGTTTTCTGCCCAGTGCTCCAGTCTATCAAGATCAATTTGAATTTTGTTTCTGTCTTCCAAAGTATTAGCTATCCTGCCCAATTTTGTGTCATCCGCAAATTTGATCAGCATTCCCTGCACCTCCTCCTCCAAGTCATTAATACAAATGTTGAAGAGCACTGGGCCCAGAACTGAGCCCTGCGGTACCCCACTCGTTACCTCTCCCAAGTTTGAGAAGGTCCCATTGATAAGCACTTTTTGAGTCCGATTCTGTAGCCAACTGTGGATGCACCGGATCAATGCTTCATCTAGCCCACTTTGAGCTAGTTTGCTGATCAGGAGATCATGGGGCACTTGGTTGAAAGCTTTGCTGAAGTCGAGGTATATTATGTCTACAGCATTCCCACAGTCCACAAGGGAGGTTACTTGATCAAAAAATGAGATCAGATTTGTCTGGCAGGACTTGTTCTTGACAAATCCATGTTGGCCTCGAGTCATCACAGCATTGTTCTCAAGGTGCTTCCAGATGGATTGCTTTATGATCTGCTCCAGAATTTCCCCAGGGATTGATGTCAGACTGACTGGTCTGTAGTTCCCAGGTTCCTCCTTTTTGCCCTTTTTGGAGATAGGGACAACGTTAGTCCTCCTCCAGTCATCTGGCACTTCCCCCGTCCTCCATGATTTCTCAAAGAGAATAGACAGCGGTTCTGATCACTGATCTCCCCTGCCCCCCCCCGCCCCGTTCAGTGTTTTTGACAATCTCTACCGTTTACTTGGCCCTTTACTGTCTGGGAATGCACAGCAGCGAGTCGTCTCAGCAGGTCAGAAGTCCAACACGCTGCTCTACACCTGCCACTCTGCCAAACAGCTGCCTTGTTCAGAATGCTGCAGGCCGAAAATGGCAAGGACCCAAAGTGGTGCAGGCACAGGAAGGCGACACGCACCACAGCCTGTCATCACCACCTTCGCCATCATGACTGCACCCCCAACAACCGCCCACAGCCGCCAACACACAGCAGTTCATTCACGCTAGGGGAGAAATACACAAGGAGGTCGTGGTGCTCCTGTGAAGGATTGTTGGACTCACCCCAACAACCCTGCAATGCAGGACAGGCCGAACCCGGCCCCAAGTTCCCCAAAATTAGCCAGTAGTTTCCCTCCCAGGCCAATAGGCACTGTATTTAGCACTGAAGTTATACAGGACACCCCACACCAACTGGAAGTTGGATAAAAGTTTATTAAGGGAAAGGAACAAAGAGGAAGGGAAAGCGGAGAGATGGTAAGCTGCACAGGAAATTACAAGCAAGATTACAATACCGAAAAGCCAGAAATGCCAATCTCACTGACACACGCTCCCAGGAACAAAACAATAAAGCTATCTATCCTATCCTATACATGCCAAAGTAGGGGCCTCTCAGGATAGCCATCGAGCAGCAACACACCCTAGTACCGTCAGGGCAAAAGAAGAGACACCCCCCCTTCTTTGCCCCTCTATTTATTGCCCAGCCCTAGCAATGCAAGGCAGATTTGAAACACCCAATCATAGCTCAGTCCCAGGACACCCCACTCCACCCTCCAAGGAGGCTGGATCTTCCTACCAGACACGGCTGTTATCGCTTTCCCAACAGAGCGTGGCTTTGAGCTGCTGGGCTGAGAAACGGTCAAATAACAATCACCTTCTAGGTGGCTGCTTTGAACGTGACAATCCAATTGGCCATCATGGCTACAACTACCCTCATTCTTGACAGCTCCATTAGCACATATTTGGAAAAATACCACATTTTTTCCATTTGAGGAAAACACGGGATAGGTGGGCAGAAATGGTGGGACAATGACCTGACGATGATGGCATCATGTAATGGACCCACACAATTCAGTGAGTGGCCAATCATGAATGTGCAATAAACTGGAGGTGTAGAGACACCCTTAGCTTTCCTGACGCCATCCCTGCAATTTTTTATTTTTTATATATTAAATTTATTAATCGCCCATCTGGCTGGTCACCCAGCCACTCTGGGCGATGTACAATAATAGAAACAGTTTAAAACAATAAAATTCTACATTAAAAACATATTTCTAAAAATACCCTAACCCACTCCAAATGCTTGCCTGAACAACCATGTTTTTAATGCATGGTGGAAGCTCATTAAAGTGGGGGCATGGCGGAGTTCCCTAGGGAGGGAGTTCCACAGAGTGGGGGCCACCACAAAGAAGGCCTTCTCCTTCGTCCTCACCAGCCTAGCTGCCCTGGCTGATGGGACAGAGAGAAGGCCATCCGAGGCTGAGCGGCCTGTCTGGTGTTGCTGGAGGCGCTCCTTAAGATAGGCTGGGCCGGAACCATATAGGGTTTTAAAGGTCAAAACCAACACCCTGAATTTGGCCTGGAAAACAGCTGGTAACCAGTGCAACTCCTTCAGCACCGGAGTGATGTGATCTCGCTGGCGGCTGCCTTTAATCAGGTGAGCTGCTGCATTCTGTACCAGCTGCAGCTTCCGAACTGTCCTTAAGAGTAACCCCACGTAGAGCGCATTACAGTAGACTAGACGAGAGGAGACCAGGGATTGTACTGCCGATGGGAGCAGATGGTCGGGAAGGTAGGGGCGCAGCCGTCATATCAGATGGAGTTGGTACAGCGCTTTCCGGGGCACAGCTGACACCTGAGCCTCCATGGACAGCTGGGAGTCTAAAATGACCCTCAGGCTGCAGACCTGGTCTTTCAAGGGTAGTCGTACCCCATCCAACACCAGATCAACTTCCCCCAACCTCCTCTTGTCTCCCACCAAAAGTACCTCGGTCTTGTCGGTGTTCAGCTTCAGCTTATTCCTCCCCATCCAGCCACTCACCGTCTCCAGACATTTGGACAGGGATTCTACGGCCAACCTTGGTGAAGATTTGAACGAGAGGTAGAGCTGCATGTCATCCGCATATTGATGACACTGCACCCCAAACCTCCTGATGATAGCCCCCAGTGACTTCACATAGATGTTAACTAGCATCGAGGAGAGGATGGAACCCTGTGGCACCCCACAAGTGAGCGGCCATTGGTCCGAAACCTCCTCTCCCAGGGCTACCCCCTCTGGTACCTGCCAGAGAGGAAGGACTGGAACCACCGCAATACGGTGTCTCCAATGCCCAACCCCTCCAGGCGGTCCAGGAGGATACCGTGGTCAATGGTATCAAAAGCCACTGAGAAGTCGAGAAGAACAAGGAAGGAGCATTCACCCCTATCCAAAGCCCTCCTCATATCATCCACCAAAGCGACCAAGGCCGTTTCTGTCCCATGCCCAAGCCTGAAGCTCGACTGAAATGGATCTAGATAATCGGCTTCTTCCAAGTGTGCCTTCAACTGCATCGCCACCACCCGCTCAGTCACCTTGCCCAAAAATGGCAGATTTGAGACTGGGCGAAAGTTGTTCAGAACTTGGGGATCCAAGGAGGGCTTCTTTAAGAGCGGTCTTATCACTGCCTCCTTGAGGGCTGATGGCATCACTCCCTCCTCAAGGGGGGCATTCACCACCGCCCTGTTCCCCTCACCCAGTCTCTCTCTGCAGCCCATAATGAGCCAAGATGGGCAAGGATCAAGTAAGCAGGTGGTCGGCCGTACAGATGAAAGCACCTTGTCCACTTCATCAGAAGGAAGAGGCTGGAACCGATCCCACAAAACCGGTTTGCCACAGGCCGCCTCTTGCTCACTAACTGTATCCACAGCACACAGAGTAACACTCCTAATCGGATCAATTTTATCTGCAAAGTGCCTTGCCAATGTCTAAAATGACCCCCATTTTAGACATTTTAGAATGCTCCAGCGGTTCCGGAACCACTGGACCGACCAGGCTCCGGATCACTTGGAACAGCCTCCTGGGACAGCACCTCTGTAGACGCGATAGAGGCAGCATAATATTCCTTTTTTGCTGCCTTCCCTGCCACGTGATAGGCTGAAGATACAGCTCTAGCCCGTGTCTGATCGTCTTTGGAGCGAGACTTCTGCCACCAGTGCGCTAGCTGTCTCACCTCCTGTTTCAGAGCTCGCAACTGCGGATTGAACCATGGTGCAGTCCGAGCCCTGTTCAGGGGGAGAGGGCATTTCGGAGCCACCCGATCTAATGCCCCACTGATTGCGGCATTCCACCCACCCACCAGGGTCTCGACCAAGTGGCCGTTGGCGTGCCCCAGAGAATCCCCAAGCGCGTTCAGGAATCCATTTGGATCCATAAGACGCCTGGGGCGGACCATTTTAATGGGTCCTCCACCCCTGCGGAGGGGTTGTGGAACCGAGAAATCCAACATCACCAGATTGTGATCTGACCATGACAAGGGGGTGGTGGATATACCCCCGACTTCCAGATCACTCCCTGCTTCTCCAGAAACAAACACAAGGTCTAGTGCATGACCGGCTACATGGGTGGGCCCAGTTAGAATATGGTGCAGCTCCCAGGAAGCCATGGTCTCCATGAAGTCCTGAGGTGCCCCCGTGAGGACGGCATCTGAATGTACATTGAAGTCCTCCAACACCAATAAGTTAAGGGACTGCACACGCGCATCAGAGACCACCTCAAGCACCTCGGCCAGGGAGTCTGTCGTGGAGCGGGGTGGACAGTACACGAGCAGAATCCCCAGACTGCCCTTCAGGCCCAACCTCCAGTACATGTACTCAGCAACCTTGGTCTCCCGGAGAGGGGGTCTGGTGAAGACCAAGGACTCTCGGTAGATAACAGCCACTCCCCCTCCCCAGTCCCCAGCCCTCGGCTGCTGTGCGTACAAAAATCCGGCTGGACACATGGCCACAAGAGTTGGAGCAGCAGCCTCGGCCAGCTAGGTCTCCATAATACATGCCAAGTCTGCACCCTCATCCCGGATCATGTCCTGGATGAGGGATGTTTTCTGGGTAACAGACCTGGTGTTGCAGAGCAGCAATCGAAGGCCAGAAGATGGAGTCACGCCTCCCCCAGCCATCCTTTGGCTCTGGATAGGCCTGGAACAGGGGACAGATACTACACATCTCTCCCTTGCTCCCCTTACCTGGCATGGCCAGCCCCTAGCGCTCCACCAGCCGCTGGGTCTTGGTATGTTCTGGCCCCCAACACTCCCCCCACTGCATCTGTCAGGTAGACACATGCCCCCTCGCTCCCGCCTATTAGGCAGGCTACTCACCCCTAAAACACAACAGAATCCCCCAAAAAACCACCCCCACCAACAATTAAAAATAAAAGTTTAAAAAATAAAAAAAATACTTAAAAAAATACTTTAAAAATACTGCCAGGCAGGAGTCCACGGTGGTGGCGGCGGCAGCAGGCAGGCCCTCTTCCTGGGATGGTGGTGGCTTCTCCTGCAGATCCTGGCTCTCCCAGGCCACCTCAGCTGATATAGCCCCTCCAGGAATTCTGTGCTACCTGCCTGTACTCTTCCTTTGTTGCGTGGCCTTCCTTGCACTTCCTGTATGTGTCCTTTTTTGTTTTCAGGTCATCCCTAAGCTTTTTGTGAAGCCACATTGGCTTCTTCTGTTGTCTTCCACCTTTTTTCTTGTTGGAATTGCTTGTGGTTGTGCCTTTGGAATTTATTTTTTAAAGGAAATTAGGTCTATTTGAACTAGCATACTGGCCCATGTGCCCTTAGGGGATGGGCATAGGAACCAAGCCATTTCTCTCTTCTGTAATGAATATGCAAGCAAGAGTTTTGGAGAACAAATCCCTGTAAAAACAAATGTTCCATGTTTGGGGATTTTGACTGTTTGGGCAAATGTCTCCATTTGTGCCTCGTTGGGTGCTGTGCTACACCGTGCCTTATGCCAGCCTTCTCCAACCTGGTGCCCCCCAGATGTGCTGGACTGCAATCCCCAGAATTTCCAGCCAGCGTGGGACTGCTAGGAGTCGCGTGAGCTGTAGTCTGCGACACCAGGGGGCACTAGGCTGGGGAAGACCTGCCTCGTGCCGCAAGGGCGACATGCGCGGGGCAGTTATTTTTGCCCCCCTGGCCAACCCAATGGGAGGGAAGCTGGCATGCTGCCGAGTTCCGCCATCGGTGAGAGCAGGACCATAGTCTGGAGGCTGCTTGCCTGGGCTGCCCCGGCTGCACCCTGTGTCAGCCATTCTGCCGGTGGAGCAGATGTGCGGGAGCTGCTCCACTGGCGCCTCTCGTGTCCTGGTGGTGTGGCGGGGCTTCCTGTGGCACCTCGGCCTGTGCAATTTGAGCAGAGGATTGCTCTGTGAATAATTTAATTTCTAGCCGACCTCAGTCCTCCTTCCTTGAGATGAGACACTTCTGTTTCCAGGCGCTAATGTCCTTCAGAAACTCTAAGTACAGCAGGAGTGGGATCCTACCAGGAGTCCTTTGGGTCACACCTCAGACAGGGCAGGCCCCAAGGCCTCTGGGCCACACATCCATCTCCTTGAGCACTGTATCAAAGCAGATCCTGAAAGGAGTGGCAGGAGCAAGCCCAGTGGGTGAGCTCCAGGCCAGCCAGCCGTCCCGGCATCTCTCTCCTTGGGCTCTGCACAAGCCAAATGGCCTAGCAAGCCCCTGGGCACAGCTGGCAGCATTATCATCGGGGGCGGGGGGCTGAGACCACAAAGTCGGAAGGGACGGGAGCTTCAGGCTCCGGTAGTGGCACCTTACAGCTCCCAGTCTCGGTCTGGCTTGTTGGGGGGTGCCATCAAGCTCCCCAGGAGATGCCTCTTGTTCTCCCCCCACTGATTCCTTGAATCAACAGGGCGGGGGGAAGAGAGGAGAAGAAAGGCAGAGGATGTGAGCAAAGGAGGGAGACTGTTCCTGTCTCTGAGGGCCAGATAAGACGTGCACACATTTAAAAAATGCAAATGGCATCCAATGGGGGGGGGCTTAATTACTGGGATTACAGCCTTTCCTCCCCTGCTGCATCTGTACAGGAGGGATTTTCTGCAGGACTGAAGTGAGGGGAGGAATTTAAATTCCCCCTCCATGCTTGTTCTGATCCCAATAATTGCCAGTTCCCTCATCCTTTACAATGTCACATTAAATGCAAAGATTAATTTAATACCAGACCCAGTTTCCCCCAGAGTTGTGTTATTCAAGGAGATGAGAGGTCAGGTAGAAGCCAGAGCCTATGAGCTGGAGGTGAATGCCTGCCTCTTCCCGGTGTGGCATGCTCTAGTGTCCCCCCACCCCACCCCCCAGAAACTCCTCTAAGAAGGGGGAGGGAGGTGAGTAGACCGCCATGTGGATTGCTGGTCCCCTGTCCACTTCTCCCCTGTTAAAAACGAGTAGCAAGCAAGCCTGTTGCTGACACTTTGGCCTTCAGACTTTGTGCCTTGCACTGGAACAGCTGCGCCCCTTTTGTCTTGCACCACTGGACAGGACACAGCATTGGAAATGCAGCCTAGGGAAGAAGGGAAATCTCGCTGCCGAGTCATATTTGGTTCCCAGCCCATTATTGCACGGGGGAATGTCTGTGGTCGAGACAACATGTCCAAGCAGAACTGCAGAACACCCCAAGCCTTTCTGCTGGTGAGAAATCCAGTGGTGTTTATATGTGGGAACAGTAACTCTGAGGCTGATGGCCCAGACCTGGGGGAAGGAGGAGTTGAAGGGCTTGTGTGCAGCATCACCTGTGCCCCAAAGGTAGCGGTTCTCAACTTGCACCCTTTCCACAGGGATTGGCAAATATGTTGCTCTCGACTTGGCACGCAGGAATGCACGCACCATCCTGGCCTGTCGCAACAAAGAGAGGGGGCAGGCTGCGCTGGAGGAGATCCGCCGGGACACAGGGAACCCCCATGTGCAACTCCACATTTTGGACACTAGCTCCATGGCATCGGTGCGTGACTTTGCCAGGCGGTTCCTGGAGGAGGAGACACAGCTGGACATCCTGGTCAATAATGCAGGAACTGCAGGTAACTGACAGGTGTGTGAAGACCGAGGAAGTCAGGTCTGTAAGGGACCAAGAGCCAACAGGGGCTGGACCATGAGTCTGAGGCTCAAATCCCTGATCACCCACGGACTCTCAGGGTGGCCTTGAACAAGCACTCTGGGGTTCTTCCAGATGGAGGTTCCGAGCACTGCCAAAGAAAAAGCTCTGAGCAGCTCTTCTGCCTGTTTCTCTTTAACGGGTGTTTTGCAGTAAACAAGAAGTTGGAAGAAGTGGCGGGAGGGCTACGAGAGGAAGACGATGAGATACAGCACCTTGCCTGGAAGCTCTTTCCTCCTCTGCTCCTGGGAGTCATGCTAACCCCAAGCCTTCCTTACTCGCTTTCTGCCAGTTCTGGAAACCAGTAACACACACAACAGGATGGACCTGAGCACATGGACAGGGGTTTCCTGCAGGGGTTTGCTCCATCTTCTTGCTGGGTACGAGCAATGGAGGAGGACCATTTCCTGCATGCCTTGGGAGCTTCCAGGCACAGCCTTGATCATACCAGCACTCTGCCTCACTCATGGAATTTTACGAGGGATCCAGTTGTAGTCCTCTTCTACTTGTAGCCCTCCTATGTTTTCTTCCATCACTTTTTAAACCATGAACAAGCCATTAAAGGCGGCGGGGCCGGGGGGAGAAGATGGAACAGCTGCACAGTGTCTTCTGATGCGTAGTGCTAGGAGCCCCCTGTCTGGAAGCACCCCGGCTTGTAAGCTTCCCAGGAGCAGCAGTAGAAACAGCAACAACAACAAGGTGTCTTGTAGCATCTTAAAGACTAACTTGCTTATTATAACACAAGTTTCCATGGAGCACAGAAGCTTATGGGATGGCACAGGGGTTCCCAAGCTTCTTAGGCCTGTGGGCACATGTGTAAATCAAAGGAAGTGTCATGGACAGCGCCACAAAATGCTGCAGGAGGGTGTGTCCACTCCCAAAATGGCTGCCATAGCAGGTGCGGCCATTCACAAAGTCCCCCACTGCAACAAAACACCATTTCACAGAAGGCTCGGAGACAAGTAGCTGGCCCAAGAAGCCAAGTGCAAAGCAGAGATGGGGGCTGAGCCCACAAACCCACCCATTCCCTCTCTCTCTCTCTCTCACACCCACACCCCAGCCATTCACACATACAAGCATATGCCAGGGGCCGGTGGGGAGGGGTCCCCCCTTTTCCTTCTACAAAGCATTTTTGTCAAGGCAGCTGCACACACTGCGGAGCATGGCTCTGGAGGAGCCCTGCCAGCCTTCCTCGTGGCTCCCCCGAGCCCTTCTGCGCCCACGTGCGCAGGCCCAGAGGCGCTTCTGGGGAGCGGATGGCAAGGGGCGGAGCACAGCTGGCGCTGCTCTTTGCGGCATGCCCAGCAGCTCTGGCTTCTTCAAGGGAGATTTCAAACAAATGGGGAAGGGCCAAGAGAGGCTCACAGGCGCCAGCCCTGGGCTTGGCAGGCCTTGAGCAAGACCCCCTCCAGGGTCCCTCTCCTTGCCTGCCTCCTCCTCGCGACCGCTTGCTTGCTTGACAGGCAGGGGCACCTCCTGCTTTCCCTCCTCAGCACCACCAGCGCTGTCTGGGCCACAGCGAGAGGCAGGTGAACAAGCGGGCGGCAGAGGCGAAGAAGAGGAGGAGAAGAACTCCAGGGGGCTCTTGGCAGTGGGCCCTTGCTGGGTTGTTGGCCCCCAGTAGGTGCCCAGCCGTGCTGACCTGTGATGCTGGCCCTGGCGGGTGTCACAGCAGGCTTCACAGTGTCAGGACACCTGTGGGTGCCATGCTGGGGAATCCCATTGTAATCAATGGGATGGTCTGAAGGTGTTTTTGCTGCAGAACAGGCTGACACGACTGCAACTTGTTAGTGGCGGGATGGTGGACTGGTGGGGCCCACCTTGGTCTGATCCAGCCGCCAGGCGCTTCTCCTCCACTTGCTGCTGATGTTAGCCCAAGGGGAGCTCTTTCATGCTTCGAAGTGTAGCCCACAATATCTCTGTGTTAGGAGAAGTGGGCAGGGTCAGTCTTTTCTGACAGTGTGATTCCCATCCATATTTGCAATAACAAAGAAAAGAAACAACATCAGGGATCAAATTTAAATGTATACTGAAATAAAAGAAATAATTCTCGTTGACACACGGAACAGCAATACACAGTCAAGTGACAGTAATATCTTGATATTATTGACCATCTGGTTGCTATTGCTCCATAGCAGCAAAGAAGTCACAAGTTTCGTCCAGCTATTAACAGGGTGCCCAGAAGAAGAGAACCCCCCCCCCCCAATAACGATGAGCTCACGGTTCTTTTGTAGTCATTGCAGTGTTCTTGTGCAGGAGTCTAAATCTTCATTCTTAGTTGCTTGTGCCCTAAAAACAAGCAAAGCGGCCTGCGAATAACACCGCGGCCGCGGGCCTTCCCTGCGGACCAGATTTCTCTTCTTGGGCAAGGCTGGACTGCTGGAACCCCCTCAAAGAAGCCAGCCCACCCAGGAGAGCACTTACTGTGCATGCGCCATTAGCTGGTCCTAGAAAGGGGGGGTAATAACCCCGCCCAGTGCCAGCAAGCCCAGGCATGCTAGATTGACCACTCTTGCAACCAGGCTGGGAGCCGCAACTGCAGCACGGGTTGCAGAAGCAAGGGCTGGCGGCACGAGGAGAGCACAGGGCCTTTCCTATGTCCAGGCCAGCCCCAAGAGGGCCTCCCACCCGCGTGCCAGCTTTAGGGAGCGATGCAACAGGGCCTGGGGAGGGGGGGCAGGAAACATATTAACAGTGCTCCTTCAAGGCAGGCCACTCCTTGGTAACTGCACAGGAAGCATCCCACCCTTAAGCAGCTGCTTCGTCTTGTCTATCCAGGCCTGCCACACACAATTACTGCGGAGGGCTTGGAGGTGCTGTTTGCCACCAACGTCCTGGGTGCCTTCCTTCTCACCAACTTATTGCTGGGTAAGGTCTTTTCCCTCACCCTGCCCCGCAACCTGACCCCAGGGATTGTCAGTGGGGATTCAGGCCCCATCCGCAGTGTGGGCAGCCTGCTCTGGGGTGATGAGGGACTGATGTTCTCGCTCTTGTCTGATCATAGAGCCAAATGAGGGCCCACTCTCTCCATCAACATCCCTGGAGCAGGCTGGTATCAATCCAGTAGCATCAAGAAAGGAGAATAAGTTTTAGAGGGGCAAAGAATGTTGTGAATGAATGTATGGAATGTCCTGAGCCACTTTTGTGGGGGAGACCCATGATATCCTGATGAGCAAACTAGCTCAAAGTGGGCTAGATGAAACAACGATCAGGTGGATCCACAGTTGGCTACAGAATCGGACTCAAAGAGTACTTCTCAATGGGACCTTCTCAAACTGGGGAGGTGTAACGAGTGGGGTACCGCAGGGCTCAGTCCTGGGCCCAGTGCTCTTCAACCCTTTTATTAATGACTTGGAGGAGGAGGTGCAGGAAATATTTATCAGATCTGCAGATGACACAAAATTGGGCAGGATAGCTAATACCTTAGAAGATAGAAACAAAATTCAAAGTGATCTTGATAGACTGGAGCGCTGGGCAGAAAACAACAGAATGACATTTCATAGGGATAAATGCCAAGTTCTGCACCTAGGAAAAATTAACCAAATGCACAGTTACAAGATGGGGGATACGTGGCTCAACAACACTACAAGCGAGAAGGATCTTGGAATTGTTGTCGATCACAAGCTGAATATGAGCCAACAATGTGATGTGGCTGCAAAAAAGGCAAATGCTATTTGGGGCTGCATGAATAGAAGCACAGCTTCCAACTCCCAGGAAGTACTAGTTCCCCTCTACTCAGCACTGGTTAGGCCTCATCTGGAGTACTGTGTCCAGTTCTGGCCACCACACTTTAAGAAGGATGCAGACAAACTGGAGAGGGTTCAGAGGAGGGCAACGAAGATGATACAGAGGACTGAAAACAAAGCCCTATGAAGAGAGACTGAAAGAACTGGGCATGTTTAGCCTTGAGAAGGGAAGACTGAGGGGAGATAGGATAGCACTCTTCAAGTACTTGAAAGGTTGTCCCAGAGAGGAAGGCCAGGATCTCTTCTCGATCATCCCAGAATGCAGGCCACAGAATAATGGGCTCAAGTGACAGGAAGCCAGATTCCAGCTGAACATCAGGAAAAACTTCCTGACTTAGAGCAATAGGACAATGGAACCAATTCCCTAGGGAGGGGGTGGGCTCTCCCACACTGGAGGTGTTCAAGACGAGGCTGGACAGTCATCTGTCAGGGATGCTCTGACTTGGATTCCTGCATTGAGCAGGGGGTTGGACTCGATGGCTTTGTAGGCCCCTTCCAACCCTACTATTCTATGATTCTATGAGACATGGTCTCTTTAGAGCTACAGGTCTCAGAGTTCCTTAGCTCATGCTGGCATTTTCTGTGCACTTGCAGGGAGCTATTTCTGTTGCTAAACTTACAGCCCACAAAAGAAAGCCCCCCAAATTTGCAGGTCTCAAAGAAGAAAAACCTTCTTTTTGGCCCCAAAGATATGTCAATAAATAAGCTATTCATAATTTTCATGTTTAGAAGCCTATCAGAGATGTATGTCACTGGGATTTTGTGATAAAAATTCTTTCAGAATTCTGGACGTTTATATAGTGATAAATTTCCTGAAATAATTATCACCAGTTGGTATTAAAATACAGGCATCACAATATTTCTTTCTGTTGGCTGAAGATCAGGAAAAACTTCAGGATTCCAGCTGAAGAATCCTGATGTTGAAACTTGAAAGAACTTGAAAGGCTGTCACCGAGAGGAAGGCCAGGATCTCTTCTGGATCATCCCAGAGTGCAGGACACCGAATAATGGGCTCAAGTTACAGAAAGCCAGATTCTGGCTGAACATCAGGAAAAACTTCCTGACTCTTAGAGCAATACGACAATGGAACCGATTACCTAGGGAGGTGGTGGGCTCTCCCACACTGGAGGCCTTCAAGAGGAGGCTGGACAGCCATCTGTCAGGGATGCTCTGACCTGGATTCTTGCATTGAGCAGGGGGTTGGACTTGATGGTCTTGTAGACTCCTTCCAACCCTACTATTATATAATTCTATGAACTAGGTCAAGGGTGGGGTCCTTTCTTCAGCTGGAGGGCTGCATTCTCTCCTCAGCAAATTTTGGGGACTGCATGACAAAGGTGTTAGGGGCAAAGCCAGAAGTGGGCAGGGCCAAATCCATATACCCCATTCATCCACCACAGATATTCAGTGATCTGCCAACAGAAGAAAAGTGCAGCCCCTTCTTCCATTGGCAGCAGGACTCTGCAGCCTCAGGCCCCTTCCTCTCTGCTCAGCTGTTTCCTGCTGATCAGCTGAGGGAGGTGGAAACCTCTCCTCCCCACCATCTCCCCCTCCCCATGCTGCTCAGCTACTTAGTGGGAAACAGCCCACTGGCCCTTTGCTCGCCATGCCAGCCTGTCTCAGTGCTTCCGCTCACTATTCCTCCCACCCCTTTGCAGATACTATGAAGGCTTCAGCTGCTGCTCGTATCGTGAATGTCTCCTCCTTCCGGCACCATTCTGGGAAAGTGAACCTCAAGTTCTTGACTGGAGAGGAGCAACCAAAGATCTTGGACCAGGCTTACTGTAGCACCAAGCTCATGAACATAGTCTTCACTGCTGAGTTGGCCCGGAGGCTGCAGGGTACAGGTGAGCACACCTCTCTACCCGAAAAGGAGTCTCTTTACTTGACCCAGTGCATGAGAAGGGGCAACCAGAGGTGTCCAGAGGCCATTTACATGTGCAATAAATGTAAAAGATTTATTTAAACAGCAGATAAAACAGGGAATCTGGTTTTTTGGAATGAAGGCATAATGCAAAACATTTTTTTTAAATCCGAAGACAATAACAGCACTCTGTGTATAAATTGAAGTAAAATGTGAAACAATTTGTTTTAAAGTATAAGGTGACATTGCTCTTAAATGCAGGGCTTACTACATTCAAAATTAGCTACAATTACCCCTTTCTAAAAGTCTACATTTGCCCCTAATCTTTAACCAGCCCTAATCAAACCTTATGACAGCTGTGTCATAGTTTAGCCTAAAGGTTAAAGAAGAAAGACTCATGGCTACCTATCCCAAGCAGAAGAGACGCTCATTTGGGCTCAGATGAAAAAATCAACTAAGTGTCCTGGGTAGAAGATCCAGGAAAAATTATTCTAGGTGGAAATAGAGGAGAATGTTTAAAAACAGAGTAGTGAACTCTAAGCATCACAAAAGAATACATATAATAAAAGAAGGATAAAGGAAGGGACACCTGTGAGAGGTAAGTCTATGTCCATAAGCCAGAAATCCATCACAGAAAAAGTTGTTGTTCAGTTATTAAATCGTGTCGGACTCTTCGTGACCCCATGGACCATAGTATGCCAGGCCTTCCTGTCCTGCACTCTCTCCCGGAGTGTGCTCAAGTCCATATTCATTGCATCGGTGATGCCATCTAGCCATCTTATCCTCTGCCGTCCCCTTCTCCTTTTGCTTTCAATCTTTCCCAGCATCAGGGTCTTTTCCAGGGAGTTTTCTCTTCGCATTAGGTGGCCAAAATATTTGAGCTTCAGCTTCAGTATCTGTCCTTCCAATGAGCAGTCAGGGTTGATTTCCTGTAGGATGGACTGATTTGACCTCCTTGCAGTCCAGGGGACTCTGTGTAAAAATCACAAAGAATAGTTCTAATAAGGGAGGGGTAAAATCTCTCACAAGAAGAAACAAAGATTAATCAGAACTGTGCAAAGAGTTTCTGTGGAAAACTTGGCAGAGAAAAACCTAACCTGTTATAAAAGTATGACAGACACAAAGAATGAAAACTAAACGCGAAGCTCCTCTCTCTGTGTTCCAGAGAAGAGAGAAGTGGCAGCACACAAAAAGCATCAGCCCCACCCCCACCCCACACCCTGGTAGAGATGTGAAAATGAGAGAGAGCTAAAGCTGGCATGGAGTCCAGTGAAGAACTGGACTTCCTAGGTCTCGAACGTCATCTCTTGTCACCACCATTTACCTCTGTTCCTCATACTCCCTTCCTGAAAGGGTGGGTGCATGCGTGCATGTGCACCGTGACAGAAAGAGCCTCACCTAGTGGCCACGGATCCCTGCTCCGAGGGAGGGGGGCCTTGGGGAAGAGCATTGGCACATGATGTCAGTGTGCCGGCAGGTCGATATGGGAGCGGGCACTCCTTCAGGTGCTTCTGCACTTGCCACCATTTCTCAGGCTTTGGATACAGATTCTTTGGTTACAAAAAGGAAGCAGGGGTCCATTTGGCATCAGGGTTCTCATGTTTGCGCTTCAGATTTCCAGATAAGGTCCCATATTACAGTTTAGTTCCCCAGGTCCTAAGATGTGACATAGTCAACGTGGCCAGTGGTTTGGTTTTTCCTTCATTATCTTGGCTTATTTCTCTGTGCACCTCAACCCATGTGCATCTCTCAGTCTGGTATATTAGAAAGCAGGACTTGCACTTGGCAAGCACAGATAGGGTGCCCCTATTGAAAACGTTTCCTCCGTTAAGTCCAAGGTGCGTCCACGCTAGCTGTCTCTCCTGGCATTGCTATCATTTGTTCACACGGATTGGCACACAAGGAGTGACTGCCCACCTTCTCTTGCAGGGGTGTCTGTCAATGCTCTCAATCCTGGCATTGTCAAAACAGAGATCATGCGTCATTACAGCTGGTGGGCTCGCCTTCTCTTCAACATCTTTGGCATCTTTGTGAAGGTGAGGCAGGATGGATTCAGCACGCAGTAGAACTTCTAGGGCTTCTAGGGGCAGAGGCAATGTGTCGCCCCGTGCAGGAGCAGCTCCCTCCTGCTGCCCCCCCACAAGACTCAGAGACCACCCCTCCCCCTGCAACTTGAGAGTACTTGCATGCAGCTCCAGTCACTTGCTTTCTGCCTCTGTTTGTTCTTTGTTTGCTGGCTGGTAGGCTGGCTGCTGTGGATACCTGGGCATGCTCTTTTCAGTTGGGCAACTGCATCCATGCCTCTGTCTCTTTCTCCTCTACAGTGGACTGTGCATGCATGTTTGGGAGGTTTCCAGAAACTTTCCTCCTCCACCATTACTGCAGGGAGCACAAGCGGGGCATCCAGAAAAACTGCTCTGCCTCACTTCCAAATATGGTCTTGCTCAGTCCAGCCCAATGTAGGGAAAATAAATGTGGTCCTAAAATATAGTTGGATTGGTTTTGATTTTTATGCTTCTCTGTTCCACTGAGACAGATCCCTACAACCCTGTCAACAGAGGTGCTGTACTGATCCAGGACTCAGAGCAGGCCTGAGGCACCATCCAGGTACCAGGATCAGAGACAGGACCTTGGGCACACTACTTTTTATGTTATTGGGCTGTTGTTGGCCTCTACCCCATAAGCCAATAATTGTAATAAAATTATTTATTGCATGATCCCTCATTAGTTATTAGGATCCCTCAAAACTATTCTGCCCATGTCCAGAGCTCTTCCCTGACATACTTCACTTGCTCTTTACCTAATCCGGATTCTCCTCCTAACATTTGTCATGTCTTTGTGGGGTTTGTTCTCCAGACCCCACTGCTCCCGTTTCCTTGTTGATTATTCTAGGTCATCTTACGTCATACCAAGGTCTAGTTTACTTACTATCATCCAGTTTTTCTCACTGGGACAAAATGCTTCTGCTTACTAAATATTCACTGTCGGGCTTAACTGAAGGCATTTGCCTACTGTTAGCCTTTGCTTCAAAGCAGGCCCTTATGGCTGGGGCCTGTTGCCTCTGCCCTGAAGCTGTTAAAGGTGTTAGCACCACCCACGCGCTGTTTGGCATACCTGTCCAGCGTTACGCCAGCCAACAAGGACCTGGCTCTTCGTTGGTGAGTGAGGTTTCCACAGAGGATACCATTAGCCAATGCTCATCGGGGGGGGGGGGGGGTTTGAAAAAGACTGTTCCATGCCTGCACAGAACACTGGCCTGCTGGGCTGCTCTTTGCTCCACTTTCTTGAGTCTCGGCCAGAATGTGAGGGAGGGAGCAGCTCGCTGTGGACACTAAGCCTCGCCCTCAGCCTCCTTGCTTCCTGAGCAATGGTCACTCCCAGACAACAGAGAGAGAGAGAGAGAGAGTGGGGGGGGAGGCATTTGAGTTTGATCTTTGCACCTGACTCTCAGATTATGAGTGGCACACACTGAGGGACCCAGAGACTGGAAAGAATCAGCAGCCGTGACGTGTTGTCTTGCCGGGTGGGAGAAGTGGGAGTCCCTCACATTTCTTTTTAGTTTTCAGGAAATGTTTAAACTAATTTTTCTTTTCTAAATTGGTGGCCTGGGTGAGTGGGTAAATTAAAACAAACGACAAGTCACAACAGTGCCTATTTATTGTGTGCTTTTGCCAATTCTTTAGATTTTTTTCCCCCTTTTCCAATTCTTTCCCCTCAGTTTGCCTTTTCTGTGCAATAGGTTCCCGTTGTGGAGCCAAGAAATGTGGGTTCTAAGGAATGCTTTCGTGCTGTTTTATGAGTCATGCAACCGACCCCACTGCTCTGCTTTGTACTCATTATCTTTAAGATAACTGCATGCCTCAGTTTGCCCTTTCTGTGCAATGGGTTTCTGTTGTGAAGCAGACCCCTTGGCTCTGCCTACTGTGATTCCTTGGCTTCACCTGCCCTTCCATCCGCCCCACCAGCCTCATTCAGCACCAGCCACCATGGTGTGGGAGACCTTGTTGCTAAGCAATAGCAAATGTGAGAAATGGAAAGAGGACAAGAAATCAGCCGCAGATGGGGCAGAATTGAAAAGCAAAAAGTGCTGGTGGTGGTGGTGGTGAAGGGCTATGAGAATGATCCAGAGAAGGGCACCCACCCCACCCCACCCCACCCCCAGGCAGCACAATCGAACACTCCAGCATGCCCCCTTCTGTGTGCTGATGGCTGCAAGGCACAGGAGGCCCTTTATCCTGGATGGAATGGGAGCCTCCTGCCCCTCCACCCCCGTCCCCATGCAGGTATCCAAGATGTGACCAGCATGAGAAAACAAAAGAAACTGGAAAGCGATTTTCTGACCTTGGAGAGGCAGCCAGCAAGGTTCTCTCTGTGCCAACTCCCCCTGCTGAGGTTGGAGTGCTGTCTGCCCTCAGAAGGGGGGTTCTGAGTTGTCCTGCCCTGTCCTGCTCCTTGTTATACAAACACACACACAGTTAATTGCAATGGAGGAGTCAACGAAGCTGGCCAAGAGTAAAGCAGAGCATTTTTACTGGCAAACAAGGATCTTCAAGAGATAAGACAGGGGCATAGCCAAGGTCAAGCACACAGAATAACTTGCAGGCAAGTATAATCAGAATCTAGAGGCAACATCAGGCAGAAGCTCCAGTTCGAACATACAGCTGTCCAAACATGAATTAAAGTCAGGCTACAAGGAGCTGGAACTGAGAACCTGTATTGTCTGGCAGAAGCATGCAGGCGTATATTCCCAGGGCCTCCTGGGCCCCACCCACAGCTCAGCTGCTGTTAATTGCAATCCTTACCCTTGAGGTGCCCTTCCTTGGAGTCTGGCACTTTGTCTTAAAGGAACCTCACTGCTCTGCCACTCAAGGCGATGGTGTTCTCTGGGACTGGGTTGATGCTCAGCCTCTGCCTCCAACGCAGAGCTCCCTCCTTCTGGCAGGGGCAGAGCTGAGGTCTTCTCCCCTGAGGGCTCAGGCTCCCCAGTGTCTCCTGGCAGAGGTGGCGTCACTGGTCGCAGGAAATTCTAGCTCCTCAGAAGAGGAGGAGGAGCCCTCCCGTGGGGCGTGACGCATCCTATGGTCTCTGGGACGCTTACCAGGGACCACAGGGTGGCTCGCTTTGTGTTGCGAGGGGGAGACAGCAGCAACCTGAGCCTTCCTGTGGAGGAGGAGACTATCCATGGCTACGCGTCCTGATGGCTGTATGCAAACTCCAGCCCTAGAGGCAGTATGCCAATGTGCACCAGTTGCTGGGGAGCATGGGCAGGAGGGTGCTATGGCACTTGTGCCCTGCTTGTGGGTTTCCTGAGGGCAGCTGGTCGGCTGCTGGGGAACAGAATGCCAGGCCAGAAGGCCCCTGCAGTGGAGAGATGCTCTTTGAGTGGGCGAAGGCAGTGGCTTGGGCTGCAGGGCCTCTCCGAGCAGTAGCCCCCCGCCCAGTTGAACTCCTGTTGTGTGGGGCTTGGCTGAGAAGGGGCATGTGGAGCCCTGCCGCTGACTTCTCCCGCCTGCCTCCCCAGAGCGCAAGAGCAGGAGCCACCAGCACGCTGTACTGCGCCGTGTCCGAGGAAGTCGAGGGCATCTCCGGCAAGTACTTTGACAGCGACTGCAGCCTGGCGCTGCCCCTGGCCCTGGCTCAAGATCCAGAGGTTGGCCGCAAACTCTGGGATGCTCTGGAGAGGCTGACAGGCCTTGAAGATGGCGGAAGGAAGTGAGCCTGCTGGCCAGCCGGCATCCCTTTCCTGATGCCAGCCTGCAAGGGCGCACAGTGGTGAGAAAAGGTTTGCGAACCCTCATGATAATTACGGAAATTCCATAGCTGAAGCACGACAGCCCTCCTGAATCAAAACCAGTCCATTTGGTTTTGATTCAGCAGGGTAGGGAGGGGCCTACAAGATTATCAAGTCCAACCCCCTGCTCAGTGCAGAAATCCAGGTCAGAGCATCCCTTGACACTGTGATTTTATTTTTCCTGATTTTCCTCCAAGTTATCTTTGTAACGTCTCCTCATATCCACTTAAATTTCTCTTAAATATTTACTTCTAATACTTTATCATTTTATTAATTTCTCTCATTTCTGAAATCCACCTTTACTTGATTTTTGTCAATAAAGATCACTTCTATCTATAACTTCTCTCCGTGCTCATAGTAGATAATCTTGTAGACTTCTGGCCCCTAATGTACTCCTATTTTCTTCTGCAATGTAACAAATGTGGTGTGAAAAGAATTAGAATGCAAAGTCTGACCCTGAACTCAAGCCTGAACTGTAAACATCCTGAAATGTAATCTGTAACCCATGATATCTGTGTGCAAATTCAGAACACTGTGAAACGTGAAAAGGTCAACATTCTAAACCAGCCCATGTCATGTGAATAGCCCAGACCAGGAAGGGGAGGTATGAGTGGAGAGTGAATGGTGTTATTGCAGGAAGGCCAGATGAGGGTGCTCTGGTATGTGCTGAAGACTCCCAAAGCATGAGACTGAGTTATCAGTTACAAAAGATGGACATGGGCCAATAAAAGAGGGGTATCTGCAGATGTTCTGATAACAACGATGTTGGGGAGTCAGAAGGAGGTGCCTGGCTGTCTACAACAAATGTCAATCTTGGGAAATTGGGCACATGATGTATTATCAACAAAGAACATACTGAACCCCTCTTTGATCTCATGAGCCCCAACGAGGGAAGAAGAGCATCAGACCCCTGAATCTGCCATTGTTCAGGGGGGGCGTGGTTGCATCTGGATCGTTCATATGTGCACATACCAACAGTACCCTCGATCCACAGGACATGTATTAAGTGCTCTGGCCAAGTACTTGATAGCGTTGTGGTGAGTATGTGTTGGGTAAAATTCAGGGAGAGGATTTTACTGTCCAGGGCTTAGATAGGGCACAGCTATCTTTGTTCTGTCATACTTAACCATTTAGTTTAGGATATAAGACAGCAGGCTTCGGCTTGGGCCTGGCTGACACTGTATCACCATTGCCTCAGTGGGCCATTTGCAGTGGTTGGACCAATCTGGAACTGAGCAACAAACGGGGATTAACTGTACATTTAGTGGTTTAATGCACCACATTTGGGTAACTAAGTTTCTACCTTAAGAGGCGTGCAACCTCTTAAGCCTCAGAGAAGCGTGCAACTTCTTGAGGACTGTTGGTTTGGGGCTCTAAGAGTCATGCAACTTCTTGAGATTCAGAGGGCTTGAAACTCTTTGACATTTCTTTGTAACTAAGTTTGTACCTAAGAGGCATGTAACTTCTTCAGTCTTGAGCTCCAGAGAGCCCAGAACTGGACACAGCACTCCTGATGAGGCCTAACCAGTGCTGAGTAGAGGGGAACTAGTACTTCCCGGGATTTGGAAGCGATGCTTCTATTAATGCAGCCCAAAATAGCATTTGCCTTGTTTGCAGCCACATCACATTGTCGGCTCATATTCAGCTTGGATACAATTCCAAGATCCTTCTCACTTGTAGTGTTGTTGAGCCACGTATCCCCCATCTTGTAAGTGTGCATTTGGTTTCTTTTTCTGAAGTGCAGAACTTGGCATTTATCCCTGTTAAATTTCATTCTGTGGTCTTCTGCCCAGTGCTCCAGCCTATCAAGATCACTTTGAATTCTGTTTCTGTCTTCCAGGGTATTAGCTATCCCGCCCAATTTTGTGTCATCTGCAAATTTGATCAGCATTCTCTGCACCTCCTCCTCCAAGTCATTAATACAAATGTTGAAGAGCACTGGGCCCAAGACTGAGCCCTGTGGTACCCCGCTTGCTACCTCTCCCCAGTTTGAGAAGATCCCATTGATAAGCACTCTTTGAGTCCGATTCTGTAGCCAACTGTGGATCCACCGGATCGTTGTTTCATCTAGCCCACTTTGAGCTAGTTTGCTCATCAGGAGATCATGGGGCACTTTGTCGAAAGCTTTGCTGAAGTCGAGGAATGTCCACAGCATTCCCACAGTCCACAAGGGAGGTGACCTGATCAAGAAATGAGATCAGATTCGTCTGGGAGGATTTGTTCTTGACAAACACATGTTGGCTTGGAGTAATCACTGCATTGTTTTCAAGGTGCTTACAGATGGATTGCTTTATGATCTGCTCCAGAATTTTCCCAGGGATTGATGTTAGACTGACTGATCTGTAGTTCCCAGCTTCCTCCTTTTTGCCCTCTTTGAAGAGGGGGACATTAGCCCTCCTCCAGTCATCTGGCACTTCCCCCATCCTCCATGATTTCTCAAAAAGAATAGACAGCAGTTCTGAGAGTTCTTCTGCCAGTTCCTTTATTACTCTAGGGTGCAGTTCATCTGGCCCTGGAGATATGAACTCATTCCAAGTAATTAGGTGTTCCTGGACCATATGCCTATCAATCTCAAGCTGCACTCCTGCCCCTTCAGCCTGTACTTCGCCTTTGCCAGGGGGGGTCATAGACCCTCTTTTGGGAGAAGACTGAGCCAAAGTACGAATTGAGCACTTCTGCTTTTTCTTTGTCCACTGTTATCATTTTGCCATCCTTATTTAACAGCTGAACCACCATTTCTTTCCTCTGCCTTTTACTATGCACGTAGCTGAAGAAAGCCTTTTTGTTGTTTTTAGCATCCCTCGCTACCCTCAGCTCGTTCTCAGCTTTAGCCTTCCTGACGCCATCCCTGCAATTCTGTGCTACCTGCCTGTACTCTTCCTTTGTTACTTGGCCTTCCTTCCACTTCCTATATGTGTCCTTTTTTGTTTTCAGGTCATCCCTAAGCTTTTTGTGAAGCCACATTGGCTTCTTCTGTTGTCTTCCACCTTTCCTTCTTGTTGGAATTGTTTGTGATTGTGCCTTGAGAATTTCCTTTTTTAAAAGCTCCCACCCATCTTGGACTCCTTTTCTCATTAGCGTCGCTTGCCATGGGACCTTACTGATAATTGCTCTGAGTTTATTAAAATCAGCTTTCTTAAAATCCAGGGTATGCGTTTGACTACACTCGGCTTTTGCTTCCCTTAGAACCAAGAACTCAAGTACAACATGGTCGCTTTCCCCCAGAGTTCCTGTAACTGCTACTTGATCCACTAAGTCATCTCTGTTGGTTAGTATCAAGTCAAGGATAGCCGATCCTCTAGTACCTTCCTCTACTTTCTGTAGGAGGAAGTTATCCGCCACACAAGTCAGGAATTTCCTGGAGGGGCCATGTTTTGCAGAATTTGTCTCCCAACAAATATCGGGGAAATTTAAGTCTCCCATTACTACTACATCATGCTTCCTTAAAACACTGGCTATTTGCTTTTCAAAAGTTTCATCCTCATCTTCTCCTTGATTGGGTGGCTGGTAGTAGACTCCGACCATCAGGTTCCTTTTATTCTTTGCTCCATTTATTTTGATCCAGATGCTCTCAATGGGGCTACCAAGCTCATCCTCCTGTATTTCTGTGCAGAGATATGTATTTTTCACATACAGTGCAACCCCACCTCCCTTTCTGTTCCTCCTGTTCTTTTTGAACAAGTTATATCCTTCAATTGCTGTATTCCAGGCATGAGAGTCATCCCACCAAGTCTCAGTTACACCTATCAAGTCATAATTTCCCTCTTGTATTAAGAGTTCAAGTTCGTTCTGTTTGTTTCCCATACTCTGGGCATTCGTTCTGGATACGGGACTGAATCAGCCTTGGTCGCCCTGATGGATGACCTTCATCGAGAGAGGGACAGGGGGAGCGCAACCCTGTTAATTCTGCTCGATCTCTCATCAGCTTTTGATACCACTGACCATGATATCCTCCTGGATCGACTCCGTGGGATGGGTATTGGAGGCACTGTGCTACAGTGGTTCCGGTCCTACCTACGGGGCCAATTTCAGAGAGTAACATTGGGTGGCTATTCCTCGGCCCCTTGGCAATTGAGCTATGGGGTGCTGCAGGGTACCATCCTGTCCCCAATGTTGTTTAACATCTATATGAAGCCTCTCAATTCAGAGGCTTCATATAGGCTTCATATATCCTTCAATTCCTGTATTCCAGTCATGGGAGTCATCCCACCAAGTTTCACTTACACCTATCAAGTCATAATTTCCCTACTGTATTAAGAGTTCAAGTACGTTCTGTTTGTTTCCCATACTCTGGGCGTTAGCGTGTAGACATCGAAGACCATGTGCTTTATTGTCTGGCTTTCTTCCTACATGTTTCTGAAGACTATTATTGGGTGCTAATAGAGCTGTTCTCTCCATTGTGGTGCCTGAACCTTCATCCATCGTTACCCCCAACTTTACAACTCCCTCCTCCGTAGGATTCAGTTTAAAGCCCTCCTGATAAAGGTCTTCATGCTGTGGCCAAACACATTCTTCCCAGCCTTTGTGAGGTGCAACCCGTCCCTTGCCAACAGCCCATCTTCCAAGAAGTATAGCCCGTGGACCCAGAATCCAAATTTCTCACGCCGGCACCACCTTTGTAGCCAGTCATTCACTCAGAGTATTTTTCGTTCCCTTTCTATCCCTCTTCTAACTACTGGATGGATGACAAAACTATCTGGGCCCCAAAGTTCTTGAATTTCCTTCCCAAAGCTTCCAAGTCTGACATGATTTCTTTATAGCTCTGCTTGGCGGTATCATTTGTTCCCACATGGATAAGAAAGGGATACCTTTCAGTGGGCTTTATGAGTGTAAGCAACCCTTCAGTTGCATCTCTAATCTGTCCTCCTGGGAGACAGCATACCTGGCGAGTCCATGAGTCTTGGCGACATACTTGGGTTCCAATCCCACGCAGCAAGGAGTCTCCCACTACTACTACTCTTCTTGTTGTAGGCCTTGGTTTCATCGCCTGTGCTTGACTGACCTTCAGCCTATTGCTTGCTCTCATGAGGGGTCTCCTGTAATTCTTCCTCTGCAGGCTGTCCTCCAGTCTCATCCTCAAGTACCTGGAAATGGTTCCATAGCGCCACTGCCTCCATTGGTGTAGAGGCCTCTAGTTCTTCTGCTCCTGTCACCCTTTTCCATGGAGTATCCTCTACTTCATTTTTCCTCACCTCAGCATTTTCCTCTTCTGCCTCAGCTTGCTGTTGCTCTTCAGGCTTCTGGTCTTCACTTTGCTGCTGTAGTTCCACCGTTCTGTCCAAGAACTCTTCGTGTTCTCTTATTCCCTTGAGGGTCAACACTCGCCGCTCCATTCCTCTTATTTTTTCTTCCAACAGTGTGATCAACTTGCAGTTGTTGCACATGTAGGCCATGTTGATCCCAGGCAAGAAAACAAACATTGCACAGACCTTTCAGGTCACCACCGCTGGAGAGTCTTTTCCTTCCACAGTCTCTATTGCCTTTGTTTCTAGCTTTCTGATTGTACTGGGATAGCCTGTGGTTTGTCCTCTATTCACTGGAGGTTAAAAGTACAGCCCCACTGGTATGGAAGTGTGTGTTACAAGAAAAATACTTTTAAAAAAAAAGAGAAAATGAAAAAAAATACACGTCAGGAGCCTCTCCCTTGACCTCTCCTGGCCAACTCCTGCTTGCTCTCCCTGTTCGCTCGCTCTGATTGCTCACTCTCTGGGAGCTTGCTTCCTTGTATAGCCCCTAGACCAGCTGGAGCAGCTTCCTCTGCTCAGCTCAGCTAGGAGACAGGAAACAGGATATTAACCAATTCCTTGTCTTGTGAAATACAACAATGTATAAATTGGGAAAACAATGAGTACTTAACAGTCAGAGTATGTGCTGGTCGCATCAGCTCAATTAAAGGGAATAATTAGAATCAGGTGTTTAAATAATTAGGTAGATCTTCAGGGGTGAGTTGGGAGGCCCCACCCTAAAAAAGGGTCATAAACTTTGTGAGTTTGGTCTTCGCCATATGGTTGTGTGGACATCCGTCATACCACAATCAAAAGACATCTCTGAGGACCTCAGAAAAGCAGTTATTGCTGCCCATCAGTCTAGAAAGGGTCACAAAACCATTTCTAACGATTTGGGGCACCTCTGTCAGACAGAGAGTCTACAAATGGAGAAGGTTCAAGACTGCAGCCACTCTACCCAGGAGTGGTCATCCTACCAAAATCTCTCCAAGAACAAACCAGCGCATCATCCAGGAAGTGAAAAAGTACCCCAGAGCAACATCCAAGGATCTGCAGGCCATTCTCACCTTGGCTAATGTGTTGATTCAATGATCAGAAAAAGACTAAAGAATGGTGCTCATGGGAGGATAGCCAGGAGGAAACCACTGCTTTCTAAAATGAACACTGCTGCCCATCTGAAGTTTGCTAAAGATCACACAGATGATCCCCAAGATTTCTGGAACAATGTTGTAGAGCCTTTTGGCCTCGATGAGAAACCATGCTAGGCGAAAAACGAACACCAAGTTTGAACAGAAGACCCTCATCCCAACCGTCAAGCAGGGTGGTGGGAATGTGGCGGTTTGGGGCTGCTTTGCTGCCTCAGGACCTGGACAGCTTGCCATCATTGACACAACCATGAATTCTGCAGTGTATCAGAAGATGCTAGAGGGGAATGTCAGGCCATCCGTCCGTGAGCTGCCGCTGAACTGAAAGTGGGTCATGCAACAAGACAACGATCCTAAACATACAAGCAGGTCTACAAAAGAATGGGGCTGCTGAAGAAGAAATTTGGTGCTTTAGAATGGCCTAGTGAAAGTTCGGACCTAAACCCCATCGAAATGTGGCAGGACCTGAAGCGAGCTGTTCATGCAAGGAAGCCCTCAAATGCCACTGAGGTGAAGCAGTTCTCTTAGGAGGAATGGGCCCAAATTCCTCAAAATCGATGTGGGAGACTGACCAACAGTTACAGGAAATGTTTAATTGAAGTCATTGCTGCTCAAGGGGGGTCCACCATGGGCTGAATTGCAAGGGTCACATACTTTTCACATGTGGCTAGTGAATGTGGAATCAGTTGTGGATAAATGTTGAAAAAGCATCATGCATGTGTGCCATTTGTTTACTCAGGTTATCTGTTGTTCTTTATCTAGGTTTATAGGGTTAGATTAAGGTGTAATAACATTTTAGATCTTAATATGTGACATTCCTAAGGGGTTCAAGAGCCAGGCTTGTGGTGACTTCTGGAGCTACTAGAGGCTTTTCACAGGCTCTTGGGAAGTACAGTGTTTTCCTGGTCCATCCGAGTACCAAGGTCTCACACTGGCTATCACTGGGAGTCACCAACAATGAGAAGACATGTGGACACAAGCTGGGCATTTCCATTGTGTCATCCATTTTTGTTCCATCATGACCACCTGGGTGTTTAATCACTCCAGTGGTTCCTGGGGCCTAGTAGGTCCAAATCAGAGTAAGCAATCTGCAGGATCAAGGCGGGCCTCTTATCCACCACAGCAGAGCACCTGCACAGGGGGCTGTGTCCAGGTACATTGCCTCAGCCAGCAACATCTCCACCTGTGGGGCTTTGTGCAGCTGGATGTGCTTATCCGCTATTAGGACTGCACAGAGGAGGGGCCAAAGGGCACATGGTCGCTCTTGCTTCAGCAAGGCCGTTCTCACCCTCATGTTGAGCCACCTGAAGTGGCAAGACAATGGGAGAATGTGCTGTCCCTCGCTCCAAGAGCAACATTGGGCATTCCTGGCCTCATTGGTTCTAGCATTGTGAGGGAGAAAACATTTCCCTATCCATTTTCTCTGCAGTATACATAATTTTATGTACCACCATCATGTCTTTCCCACACTTTGGTTTTTTTCTAAAGTATAACCCCAAATGTTGTAATTTTTCCTCATGGGGGAGCTGCTCTAAGACCTTGATCATTTTGGTTGCCCTTTTCTGCACCTTCTCCAGCTCTACAATATTTTTTGATGAGCAATGACCAGAACTGTACAAAGTATTCCAAGTGTGGCTGCATCTTGTTTATTTACAGTATTTTGTGGCTTCCTTTCAGGATAGGAGCCCTCCCAAGGCACCATAGAGCAATAAGACAAATAAAACCAGTATGATATTAAAATGATTAAAACACAATAAAAACAGTAAGAATGCAATAAAAGCAGTTGTATTAGGAGGCCAGAATAAAATGTTTTCAAGGCCTTCTTAAAAGCCTGCAATGTTGGAGTATGGTGGACCCCTGATGGCAACGTATTCCAGGAGTGAGGGGCCACTGCAGAGAACGCCCTCACATGTGAACACCCACTGACTGCTTTCCCAGGTGGGCAAATGAGGGCTTCTCTTGCGGATTTATCATGTGGGCAGACTGAATAAGGGTGAAGGCAGTCCTTCAAGTAATTTGGTCCCAAACTCTTTAAGGCTTTAAAGATCAAAACCAGCACTTCCAGAAGCATTCCTGTGCAGCTGGCACAGTATTGCTCTTATATGCCATCAAATTGCCTCGCTCCGAACTACGCTCAGGCAGCTGCATTCTGCACCGGCTGAAATTTCTTAGATCTGCTCATTTGTGCACTGTATTGGTAGTTTTATTTCTGATTCCTTTACGAGCTATTCCCAAGATGAAATTAGCCTTCACAGCCACCACATGCAGGGATGCTGTTTTCATGGAGCTGCCCACCACGAGCCCAAGATCCTTTCCTGGCCAGTCCCTGCCAGCTCAGACTCAATCAGTCTGAAGGGTGAAATATAAATCAAATAAATAAATGCATATTCTCTATTAATCACACTGATTTTGTTTTGTCACAGTACCCTTAATCCAAACTATCATTCTGTCACACACCAGATTGCTCTCGCTTGAGTGATGCATCTTGATTTGGGGTGTGTGGGTGGAACTGGACTCTGGCTGGAGGTGACCAGGAAAGTTGGGGAGCTGCTGGGGGGATTGAGAGGCTGTGGCAGCAATAATTTATTTTCTTTTTATTTATTTTAAAACATTTCTTTACTACTTTATAGTAACAAATATCAAAAACGGTGCACAAAATAAAATACAAGTATCAGCAAGAATAAAACAAGAGAAAAACCCTAACAGTTAATAACAAATACACTGCCCTACCTGGCGGTAGTGTGTGCTAACAGTGTCAATGGTCAGGAAGCGCCTGTTAAAATGAATACATTTCCAGCATGCAGAAGAACATTACTGTCAGTGCACGCCGTCTATACAAGGCGGAGGCTGTTCCAAAGGGGACCTCTAGCGCTGGAAAGCCCTCTTCCTACCAGCTGCTAGGTGGACAGCGGATGTGTGTGGCACCCCCCCCAAGGGGGCTTCATAATTCAGGGGGCAATGGTTCAGGCTGACCCACCCTGCAGAGCAGGTGAGCATAAACCCTTCATGCTGGTCTCCCAAGGACTATTCGTGTCACCTTCAGGTTCAGAGAACGCCAGTGAGGAACACGAGCAGGAGGTGCTATTGCACTTGTGGGCTTCCCACTGTGGGAGCAGAATGCTAGACGGGCCCTTGGTCTGATCCAGCTCTTACGTCCTTTCTTCTTAATTCACTACCACAAGACATAGTGACCGTCACCAACATGGGCAGCTTTAAAAGAGGATTGGGCACATTAACGGAGGACAAGGCTATCAACGGCTATGAGTCACGATGGCTGTATATTACCTGCAATATGCCTCTATCCGTTGCTGGGGACCATGAGTGGGTCCCCAGCCACTCCTGCCCTGCTTGTTGGCTTCCTCTTGGGGCACCTGCTTGGCCATTCTGCAAAGAGAATGCTGGAGTAGGACCCCTCCCCCCCCCGGTCTGATCCAGCTTCAGGACTCTCTTTATGCTATAACATTGGGGAGCGGGCAAGGACGTAACGGAAAGAAGCAAGTCTGGCATACAATCTCCCCCCCCCCCCCCCCGGCGCAAGCTACCTTTTTAAAAGCTCTACTCAGCATCCCACCCATTCTGTGGTGTGGCTCCAATACAACTCAGATGTGAAACATAAGAACATCAGAAGAGCCCTGCTGGATCAGACCACGGGTCCATCTGGTCCATCATTCTGTTCACACAGCGGCCAACCGGCTGTCGACCAGGAACCCACAAGCAGGGCATGAGCACAACAGCACGCTTCCACCCATCTTCCCCAGCAACTGGTGTACAGAGGCTCACTGCCTCTGGTACTGTAAGTAGCACATTGCCATCAGGACTGGTAGCCATGGATGGCCTTTCCTCCAGAAATTTGACCAATACCCCTTTTAAACCCATCCAAACTGGTGGCCATCACTAACATCCCATGGTAGCGAATTCCATAGTTTAACTCTGTGCTGTGTGAAGAGGTCCTTCCTTTTATCAGTCCTGAATCTCCCACCAGTCAGCTTCATGGGGTGACCCCACTGGCTTCTAGTATTTTGAGAGGGGGAGAAAAATGTCTCCCTATCCACATCCTCCACACCATGCATAACTTTGTTGATGGCTATCATGTGTCCCCTGACCCTCCGTTGTTCCATGGGTCATATAATCCAAACTTTATTAACAGACACTTGAACACAGGTGGTGTTGCCATTCCAGGTTGCAGGGGAAAACTTTTCAGTCCCACTGGATTTGCAGCGCAAGGCCCTCCGTGCTGACTCTCCTGAGGAACTTATCATAGTCCTTCCGGTGGATCTCCGGGCACTGGTACAAGTGGAGGGAACTCAGAAGATTGTCTGAGGACAAGAGCAGGTGGATGGTCTGACTGGACACACTGCACTGGCTCAGTGAGAGGTCACGGAGGCGAACCAGAGCAGTGCCAGGGGGTGCCAGTACCTTCTCAAACACCCCGTCCAGGGAGAAAGGCAGGCAGACCAGATGCAAGTTCTCCAGGCATGGGGCATGGCTGAGCAGGGACAGGAGGCTTGCCCTCAACATCACTGCCGGCCGGGAAGACAGCACATCGTGCAAGTCTGAGAGCAGCAGGCTAAAGTCACATAGCTGAGGGAAGAGGTGGGGAGCGAGGTTGACATCCCAATGTAAGGCCTCCCCACAACCAGGCCGAGGCCTCACTGAATAAAAGAGGGAAGCACTGAATTTCTGGAGATTTGGGCAGTGGCCCAGCAAGGTGTAGAAGGACAGCTCATCATCAGCAGAGAAGCCATCGAGCGAGAGGGTCTGAAGCTGGCCCCCCAGGTGCGCCACCATGGGCAGAAGCTCCCGCAGCCCCCGCAGCCCCCGCATTTCTGTGCCGTCCAGAGTCAGATGGGTGAGGTGGCGCCATGACAAGAAGGCTTGGCTCAAGCCGTGGCAGCCGTCTTCAAGATTCACAGACACCTTTGCCAAGTGTGGGCACATGGCACAGACCATGGGCACGGACTCCTCACTTACCTCAATTATTTTCTTGAGAGGCAGCGTAAGCCTGGAGCTTGCCTCGTCGGTGCAGGCAGGAATCCTGCCCCGTGCCAGCTCCTCCAGGGAGGGGAACCCCGGGGTGATTGGAGCACTCTTAAACTTCTGCTTGTGGATCAGACACAGCGCCTCAGTGACAAACTCATTTTCCAAGGACTTCAGGCTGGGCAATGCCAGCAGCACAAAGGCCAGGTTCCAAAACAGGTCCTGACTGTCAGCAGTGGGACAGAGACCATCCACCGAGAGTATCTGCAATGCTGGGCAGCAGAGGGAGCCTGCAGTGGGGTCATAAGCCAGGTGGAGGAGAGACTCTGGAGAGAGTCTCTTGCAGAGAGAGATGTCCAGCTCACGAAGCTGCCGGCAGCAGGAACCCACAGCTGACAAGACTTGGGTGTTGCACTGGGTCTCTGAAAGGTCCAGTTTTGTAAGACAAGGCAAACCTTCCATTAGGTCAACCAGAGCATCTGTGGGGATCCGGCTGCAGCCCTGGAGATCCAGCGAGGACAGATTCTGCCTCAGGAAACAGAAAGAGAGTCAGTGAGCAAATCTAAGTTTGTTTTGGTTTGTACACAAATGACTGGTCATGCGTCATGTGCCCCCACAGAAGCTGTCTGGCCAGAGAGAGGAACATCCATGGAACTTCAGCCTTCTGCATTCCGCCCCTCCCACTTAGTGTTTGCCCTATGGGCACTTTTGCCACAACTTGAATGTGAAAATAGTATTGGAGACAGTCTGGCCTTGGATACCAGTTACTGGGAAACCTGAGTGGGACAATGCCCATGCATCCCTTTGCCCAGAGGAGCTGCCCCCATGCCCTACTTGTGGGCTTCCCATACAGGCACTGGGTTGGCCTCGGTGTGAACAGAATGCTGGAATAGAAAGGGCCTTGGTCTGATCCAGGACAGCATTTCTAATGTTCTTAACTTATTGGCCCAATGGTCCTCTGCTCATCTTCGTTCATAAAATGCCAGACTCAAAGCACAGTGGTGCAGAATCCAGGCCCTGTATGTAAGAACACCACAAAGGAAACTTTCCTCCTACAAATGAACAGTTCTCTGGCATCTTAAAAGACAAATGGATTTATTGTGGCCTAAGCTTTCATGGACTTCAGATGCATCAAGTCCAACTGAGGACAACACTTCGAGCATCTGATTTAGAGGGCTCTAGCTCATGACACAGTTCTCCAATTCGTCATTAAGGTGGCACAAGAACTTCTGTTTTGCATGAACATGCTAAGATGGCTCCCCGCTCTGGAATGTGTCCCTGCAGAAGGCACCCTTCCTACCAGTGGGCAGAATGACACCATGACATGCCATCCATTATGTCCATCAGTCCTGCTGTTCTATGCAAAGCCTGAATTTTACATTCTTGCAAAACACAAGGGACAGAGGAAAAGACAGGTGGCAAAAAGCCACAGGAGCCAAGGGTCAGGTCTCAGCAGGGGTGCCTTTGTGGTTCTAGGTTCACTCTGCTCTGTTTCTATCCCATCTGCTGTGACCAGAAGCTGGGGATCCCCCCCCCCATTCCCGCTAAAGACTAGTTTGCATGTGACTGGCCAGCTGCGAGTCCCAGCCCATCCAAGGGGCTCTGTGAGTCACTCTGCTTCCTGTTGCCCTCCTTGTTGTCATCCTTGTTTTGAGTCCAGCTTCCTATCGCAGCAGATGGGACTGAAAGAAAGAGCTAGAAGGAGCTGAAGATCTGCCATCGCATCCAGAGTCTTTTGCCTATATGACACCACTCCACCACTCACCTGTTCCAATCAAGATGTGTCACAAGGAAAGGGCAGGTGTGAGCAAGGTGCCTGCAGAACCAATCTGGGTGTATTAAGCAAGTGAGCCATGTGCTATAAAGCAAGAGGGAGGCCAGACCATGGCAAAGCTGCTACAGAGAGCCAGAAGGCACAGGAGCCTCATGCAGGCGAAGAGAGAGCAGGAGGGGAACCCCATCATAGTCCGGAGCTCCTAGTACAACGGCACCTCCACTGCCCCTTACCTTGCAGCGAACTGTGATCATCTGGGTGATGGCCTTGCTGACCAGTCTTGGGCAGGCACTCAAACTCAGCTCCGTCAGCTGCGGCACAATAAGCAAGTGCAGTACGGCACGGGTCAAACACCGTCTCTCCCCCATTATCTGGAGCAGCTCCTGGACAAGGGAGCCAGCTGAACGGGTGGGGAGAAAATATTGAGCCGTTAACTCAATGCTTTGCATAGTAGAGGAGGAGCTCTGCTCAGAAGGATGGGAGTTGAGAGCCAGAGATGGGGGCTGGGAGAATCATCACAAGGACAGTCTCTTCTTTTAGCCCACCTTTCCCCCAAGGAGCTCAAGACAGCATAAAAGGTTCTTTCCCCTTCCCTTTTCTCTTCACAACAACCCTGTGAGGTAGATTAGGCCGGGAGAGAGAGTGACCGGCCCAAGATTATCCACTGAGCTTCATGGCTGAGGGTGAACTTGAACCAGCGTCTCTCCAATTGTATTCTGACACTCTGAACACAGTATAACAGCTTTACAGGCTCGGGGTTGACAACGGCCACCTCCTAGGCTAATTCTGGACTGCTGATGAGAGCAGTCTGCCCCCTTCTCCCTGGGCAGCCAAGAGCCCTCTCTTGCACGAGCCTGTCTCTCTCTCTCTCCCTCCATGCTGGTCTTTCCCTACTGGGAAATGGGAGTGAGTGTGTGCGTGTGTGTGGGCAAATGATGCAAAAGGGCATGCGAAGCAGAGAACTCCCTTGTGTCTCCCTCCCACTTTCTCTCCACTCCAGCTTGAGTTAGCAGCAGGTGCGTGACAGGAAGGGGGACCCCCATTCTTTGGCTTGCATGGCTGTTCCTCTTCCACCCCCACCCAGATGTCTCCTGCAATGTGGAAAGGAGCAGAGGGAATAGCAGCAGCAGTCCATGTGGAAGTGCAGCCATAGCCCACCAAACATGTCAGAAAGATCACGCTGACATTTAAGCTGCCTGTTGGGCTTCCACTGAGCTCTTCCTTGGCGACCAGGTGCCAGTTCAAAGAACAGCCTGCCTGTTTTGCTCCAAGGCTGCTGGATGTACTCTGCAACTGGGCCCGTGGCAGACTGACCTCCTGCCACACTTCTCTTCAGTATATGGGGCAGGAATCAAGTGGCTACTTCACCACATGGCCAGCTACAGCAGGCACCCCCATGGCACCTTGGCACTAGTATGCTTTTCTGTTCATCTGCCACATGCGTCTCACCCAACTCGCTGAAGGGCCCCATGATGTAGCGAAACTGGTACTCATCGAGGTAGTTGTCCGTGTAGTCCTTGGCCCAGAGGAGCTGCATATTTCCAGCTACATTCTCCAGGCATAGCCTTTGCAGCGGCTGGATGGCCTTTCTCTTGGGCATGGGGCTGCTGGAGACAGATGCATAACAGAAATACTGTAAGAGTAAGGGACAAGGGATATGTGGCACACACGATCACTGTAACCTGCAGTTTGGTCACTGCTGCATATTTCACCTGTTAATTTTTACTGCAGTTTTTGGTAAGCAGACCTGTTACTTTTTACATTGAAGGATGGGGTATACACTCCTAAAACAAACAAATAAACCAGATTTAGGTGTGTGCAACTGGGCTTGCAGAAGGGAATTCCTGCTGGCAGACCCCCCCCCCGCCCCGAAAACGTTACAGAGCATCAGGGGACCCCGTTCAATGGGGTGAGTGGTGGTGCGGGGGGATTCCCGAAAACCGCACAGAGGCCCCTTCGGTGCACAGGGCTCTTCCGTCACTGGGAGGCGGATGAAGCCCTGTGACGGGTCTTCAGTGTCACTCACCCAAGTCCTCTTGCGCCCCGCCGCGTCGAGGGCGCCCTCGCAAGGCCGCAGGCGACGCAGGCAGGCGGGGAGCGCCAGGCCTTGCTACAGTGCCCCGGCGCCTAGAAGCTCCGGCCGGGCTGAGGAGGACACGCGGCGTAGCCCGCCCTGGCGGGATCAGGGTAGCCCACTAGCCTAGCCTAGTCCAGCCCGGCCCAGCCCTTGGCACACCGCGGCCTCCGCCCCTTGCCCGCCTGCCTGCGGCCGCCTCTACACAACCCCTCGCCGCCTTCGCCCTCGCTCGCCTCTTCTGGCCCGGATGCAGGCAGGCGAAGCAGCTCTTCCGGGAGTCGGCGCCGCAGCGCCTGCCGGGATAACCTGCGCGTGGAAGCCCACCCCGCCCCCCTCCGCTCGGCGTGGGCGGGGCTTACCAGGCCCTGGCAGGCGAGGAAGGACCCCGGCGCTCCAGGGCTGTCCGCAGCGGTGCCCGCGTCAGGAAGTTCTGCGGCCCGGCGGCAGGGGCAGCCCTCCGGGCGGGGCCTTCCTGACAGGGCAAGCGCGCCGGTTGGCGGGTGCCGGGGCACTCGAGGGAAGCACGCAGGGCCGGGCAGGAGCGAGCCGCGAGGGCCCGCTGAGTGAGCTCTCTCCCGGCCGGGGCCTGAGGCGGCAGCGTGGCCTTGGCCTACCTCGCAGGGCTGCAAGGCGTGCAAGAGCAAGGCGACGTACGTGAAGCGCTTCGAACGGCCGGGTGGCGGTGACGCGTACCCGCAGGGGCACGTCCTGGAGCCAGAGGCGGCGTCTCCTCCCCAGCCCCGTCCTCCGCGCGAGGGCCCCGGCGGGCGGGCTCCTCCCAACTGAGCGCGAAGCAAAACTCACCCCGCTGCAATACAGACACCCGCCTCAGGCTGCCCTCCCCGAAGCACCCCGCTGAATCCCGTGGGGGCGGCCGCAAGGGGCGCCCGAGGCGCGGGGCGGGGCTGCTCCTGGGGCGCCTTTGCCCCTTCTGCAGAGGCCGCGCGGTGGCGGGAGGCGAGGGCTCGCCGGCTCCTGGCACAGGTCAGTTGCCGCGAGCGCCCCTTGGGTGGAAGAGGTGCGGGAGAAGGCGCTCGCGATCCTCTCCTGCCCGCTGTAGGAGGCGGGCCTCTAGCTGCCCCCCGTCCCGTGGGAAGGGAGCACCGAGGTCTGCCTCGCAGGGACTCGGGGCTTTCATAGGCCTTCTCGGCGCAGCCACTGGCAAGCCCAGTTGAATGGATACGTGCCAAAGACGAGCTTCTCCTTCTTCCCGTGGGCTGTGGGGCGGAAACAGAAAAGGGCTCAAGAGAGATTTATTGGAATCTCAGCATACAAATGGTGGAAATATATACCCTCAGCAATAAATCAGGTATGAATATTGGAAACATAATATGACAAAAGAAGAATATATCGACGGAAGAGTAAAATGTATAAAATGGCTAACGGCTAGAGCATACGGGCCTATAAACTTCTGCTAAAATTTCTTCAAGGTTGTCGTTCAGTCGTGTCCGACTCTTCGTGACCCCATGGACCATAGCACGCCAGACCTTCCTGTCCTGCGCTCTCTCCCGGAGCGTGCTCAAGTCCATATTCATCACATCGGTGATGCCATCTAGCCATCTCATCCTCTGCCGTCCCCTTCTCCTTTTGCCTTCAGTCTTTCCCAGCATCAGGGTCTTTTCCAGGGAGTTTTCTCTTCGCATTAGGTGGCCAAAATATTTGAGCTTCAGCTTCAGTCTCTGTCCTTCCAATGAGCAGTCAGGGTTGATTTCCTTTAGGATTGACTGATTTGACCTCCTTGCAGTCCAGGGGACTCGTAAGAGTCTTCTCCAGCACCACAGTTCAAAGGCATTGATTCTTCGGCGCTCAACCTTCCTTACAGTCCAGCTCTCACAGCCATACGTTACTACTGGGAAAACCATAGCTTTGATTAGATGGACCTTTGTTGGCAAGGTGATGTCTCTGCTTCTTACTACGCTGTCTAGGTTTGCCATAGCTTTCCTCCCAAGGAGCAAGCGTCTTTTAATTTCATGGCTACAGTCACCGTCTGCGGTGAGCTTGGAGCCCAAGAAAATAAAATCTGTCACAGCTTCCATTTCTTCCCCTTCTATATGGCAGGAAGTGATGGGGCCAGATGCCATGATCTTCAACATTAAAAAATGTTGAGTTTCAAACCAGCTTTTGCACTCTCCTCTTTCACCCTCAACAAGAGGCTCTTTAGATCCTCTTCACTTTCTGCCATTAGGGTGGTATCGTCTGTGTATCGGAGGTTGTTGATAATTCTCCCAGCAATCTTAATTCTGACCTGTGATTCATCCAACCCTGCGTTTCTCATGATGTACTCTGCATATAAGTTAAATAAGCAGGGTGACAATATGCAGCCTTGTCGTACTCCTTTCCCAATTTTGAACCAATCGGTTGTTCCATGTCCGGTTCTTACTGTTGCTTCTTGACCCTTGTACAGGTTTCTCAGGAGACAGGTAAGGTGGTCTGGTACTCCCATCACTTTAAGAATTTGCCAGAGTTTGTTGTGATCCACACAATCAAAGGCTTTAGCGTAGTCAATGAAGCAGAAATCGACGTTTTTCTGGAATTCTCTTGCTTTTTCCATGATCCAGCGAACGTTGGCGATTTGATCTCTAATTCCTCTGCCTCTTCGAAACCCAGCTTGTACTTCTGGTAGTTCTCGGTTCGCGTACTGCTGAAGCCTAGCTTGTATGATTTTGAGCATCGCCTTGCTGGCATGTGAAATGAGCGCAATTGTGTGGTAGTTTGAACACTCTTTGGCGTTGCCCTTCTTTGGAATTGGAATGTAAACTGACCTTTTCCAGTCTTGTGGCCACTGTTGAGTGTTCCAGATTTGTTGGCATATTGAGTGCAGCACTTGAACAGCATCATCTTTTAGGATTTTAAATAGCTCAGCTGGAATGCTGTCATCTCTGCTAGCTTTGTTGTTAGTAATGCTTGCTAAGGCCCACTTGACTTCACTCTCGAGGATGTCCGCCTCAAGTTCAGTGACCGCACTATCATGGCTATCAAGGACATTAAGATCTTTCCTGTATAGTTCTTCTGTGTATTCTTTCCACCTCTTAATCTCATCTGCTTCTGTTAGGTCCCTGCCTTCTTTGTCCTTTATCATGCCCGTCTTTGCACAAAACGTTCCCTTGAGATCTCCAATTTTCTTGAAGAGATCTCTAGTCTTTCCCATTCTGTTGTTTTCCTCGATTTCTTTGCATTGTTCATTTAAGAAGGCCTTCTTGTCTCTCCTTGCTATTCTCTGGAACTCTGCATTCAGTTGGGTATATCTTCCCCTTTCTCCCTTGCTTTTCGCTTCCCTTCTTTCTTCAGCTACTTGTAAAGCCTCATCAGACAGCCACTTGGCTTTCTTGCATTTCTTTTTCTTTGGGATGGATTTCGTTGCTGCCTCCTGAACAATGTTACGGACCTCTGTCCATAGTTCCTCAGGCACTCTGTCTATCAGGTCTAATCCCTTAAATCTATTCCTCATCTCCACTGTATATTCATAAGGGATATGATTTAGGTCATACCTGAATGGTTTAGTGGTTTTCCCTACGTTCTTCAATTTAAGCTGAAATTTTGCAACAAGAAGCTCATGATCTGAGCCACAGTCAGCTCCAGGTCTTGTTTTGATTGACTGTATAGAGCTTCTCCATCTTTGGCTGCAAAGGACATAATCAATCTGATTTCGATATTGACCATCTGTTGATGTCCATGTGTAGAGTCGTCTCTTGTGCTGTTGGAAAAGACTGTTTGCTATGATCAGCGTGTTCTCTTGGCAAAACTCTATTAGCTTTTGTCCTGCTTCATTTTGTACACCCAGGCCATGCTTGCCTGTTATCCCGGTGATTTCTTGATTTCCTACTTTTGCGTTCCAATCCCCTATGATGAAGAGGACATCATTTTTTGGTGTTAGTTCTAGAAGGTGTTGTAGGTCTTCATAGAACCCATCAACCTCAGCTTCTTCGGCCTCAGTGGTTGGGGCATAGACTTGAATTACTGTTATGTTGAATGGTTTGCCTTGGATTCGTACTGAGATCATTCTATCGTTTTTAAGATTGTACCCCAGTACTGCTTTTCCCACCCTTTTGTTGACTATGCGTGCTACTCCATTTCTTCGAAGGGATTCTTGCCCACAGTAGTAGATATGATGGTCACCTGAATTAAATTCGCCCATGCCTGTCCATTTTAGTTCACTGATTCCCAAGATGTCGATGTTCAATCTTGCCATCTCATGTTTGACCACCTCCAGCTTACCCTGATTCATTGATCTGACATTCCAGGTTCCTAAACAATATTGTTCTTTACAGCATTGGATTTTCTTTTCACCACCAGACACATCCACAGCTGAGTGTCCTTTCGGCTTTGGCCCAGCCGCTTCACTCTTTCTGGCGCTACTTGGAAATACCCTCTGTTCTTCCCCAGTAGTAGATTGGACACCTTCCGACCTGAGGGGCTCATCTTCCGGCGGCATCTCTTTTAGCCTTGTGATACGTTCCATGGGGTTTTCTTGGCAAGAATACTGGAGTGGGTTGCCATTTCCTTCTCCAGTGGACCACATTTTGTCAGAACTCTCTGCCATGACCTGTCCGTCTTGGGTGGCCCTGCACGGCACAGCTTATGGCTTCACTGAGTTACGCAAGCCCCTTTGCCACAACAAGGCAGTGATCCATGAAGGGGTCTGTCTAGTTTAGTAGCGCTTTAAACATAATTCAATAAGAACGGCAAAAGAATGCAACTAAAAAATGGAAAACCCAGTCAAGGCATATCTACCAAGCTGGTGTGGATCCTACCTTTCTTGTGAGGTGGGTGGGCTCTAAGTGAAGAGGCAGTGATGTCCTTGTGCTGGGCAAAAATTTCATGACAAATCAGCGGTATGAAGAACATGCCAGTGAATGTTCATGGGCAGTCTGCAGCAGAAGCTGGTAAGGACTGGGATGAACTGTAGAGGTATGAGTCAACAATCTTAAGACATCCCAGTGCTTCAAATAATAGAGGGTGGTGGCCCATCCCTAGTTCCACAAAGTTTTATTTAGGAAATAGCTCCAGCTATTTTCCACAGAGAAGCTGCATGCCAAATGTATCCTGGAGCTCACAATGAATGGGATACAAGGAAATGCCTCAGTACTGTTTCATTATTCAGCTTTCTTGTTCGTTGCTGGCCACTGGAGCAATAATACTGCAGACTGAGTGCACTGCATCTTTGTTGGGATCTGCATTTTTCTTTCCGCCATTTAAACAAACTGAGCTGACTTGCATGAACTAGAATCCTCCTCTTGTGGTGGGCAGGAGTATGACACGTTTGTCACTGAGCAGCTGTTTGCTCTGGCATGACAGGAAAAGCCAGCTCTTTGCAGAGAGCTCAGCTACAGTGGCAGCTCCTCTGGTAGTACAGCAGGACTGTGTCCTGTGTGGCTGCAGGGACTACATCTGATTGGGTCTTCTTGGTCCTGGTGCTGCTCCTGAGGTGGGTTATGCAGCAAAAAACAAAGGGGGGCATAGTAAGATGGCAGGCTTGGCGTTTCAGAGTCCAGTGCTGTGTTCATGTGACAGTGATGCTTCCCTCCATTTCTCACATCAGAGGTTGGATCCCACAGTGATGCTCTTCAACACTGCAACCTTTTCTTCCCTGGGCGAGAAAATCCTTGTGTTATAATAACAAATGTTAGCCTTTGTTATTACTATTTTCATTGTTGCTATTTACTTATTTATTTATTTAAAATATTTTTAGCCCGTCTTTCAAGGCAAGAATCCTCCTCATAAAATATTTATTTATTTATTTAATTTCTATATTGCCCAATAGCCGAAGCTCTCTGGCATAAAATAGCCTTCTAAAATTTCAGAAAAATAATGATCTAAAATAAAACAATAAAAACGCACACAAATAATCAGGGGAAGGCCAGAGTAAACAAGTAGATTTTGTTTAAACAAAATTCAAAGTGATCTTGATAGACTGGAGCACTGGGCAGAAAACAATAGAATGACATTTAATAGGGATAAATGCCAAGTTCTGCACCCAATGCACAGTTACAAGATGGGGGATACGTGGCTCAACAACATTACAAGCGAGAAGGATCTTGGAATTGTTGTCCATCACAAGCTGAATATGAGCAAACAATGTGATGTGGCTGCAAAAAATGCAAATGCTATCTGGGGCTGCATTAATAGAAGCATCGCTTCCAAATCCCGGGAAGTACTAGTTCCCCTCTACTCAGCACTGGTTAGGCCTCATCTGGAGTACTGTGTGCAGTTCTGGGCATCACACTTTAAGAAGGATGCAGACAAACTGGAGGGGGTTCAGAGGAGGGCAACAGGGATGATCAGGGGACTGGACACAAAGCCCTATGAAGAGAGACTGAAAGAACTGGGCATGTTTAGCCTTGAGAAGAGAAGGCTGAGGGGAGATAGGATAGTGCTCTTCAAGTACTTGAAAGGTTGTCACAGGGAGGAAGGCCAGGATCTCTTCTCGATCATCCCAGAGTGCAGGAGACAGAAGAATGGGCTCAAGTTACAGGAAGCCAGATTCCAGCTGAACACCAGGAAAAACATCCTGATTGTTAGAGCAATATGACAATGGAACCAATGACCTAGGGAGGTGGGGGGCTCTCCCACCCTGGATGCGTTCAAGACGAGGCTGGACAGCCATTTGTCAGGGATGCTCTGACTTGGATTCTTGCATTGAGCAGGGGGTTGGACTCGATGGCCTTGTAGGCCCCCTCCAACCCTACTATTCTATGATTCTGTGATTACAATTGATGAGAATTTGTTTTAAACTATGATTCTTGGTTTGTAAATAACAATAAGGCAGGAATTGGAGAAAGCAAAACCAAATCCTGGCTAAGTTGTCCTTCTGGCTGTGCAGGAAGGGAGAGTGAAGCATGTGAGTCTGTGATCAGTTCGCACTATCACGGAGGGAAAATATGCCACGGTGGTGTATTTTCCCTCCCCATGCCTGCTAATTGCCAGCCATCTAGTTAGCATATTTACCTTCACTGGGTGTGTATTGTCATGACATCCAAACCTGGTAAGGGTGGGTGGCTGGGCCAGTTTACAAACAACCCTGAAGCTCATGGTTCTAGGGTTTCAGGGTGGTTTGTAAAGCACCCCAGTCACCACCACCCTCTTGCTGTGTTCAGACTTTGTGACAAGCAGCAGCGGTGGCAGCATTTAAACTGACATGTGGTAAGAGAGAAGCTGTAGCAATTCCGAGCTGCTTCCAAAACCCACTGACATTTAATTTTGCTTTATTTTACTAATTTACTAATTTAATTAATTAATTAATTCATACTAATTAGCGTGGGTAATGCTAATTATGCTAATTAGGCAGCTCGTGACCGGCATGTATGGGGAGGGAAAATATGCCACCATGGTTTATTTTCCCTCCATAATCGTGTGAACCTGCCCTAAGTCTTTGCTTGGGCTCACAAAGGCTCGTCCATGTAGCGCCAAACCACAGTTTAGTATTATGTGCAAATGTGGCCAATGTTTACTAATAACAGATAAAATAATAAGCTTCATCTCTTGGCAAGCATATACATGTAGTGCACCAATCCACAGGGAAATGTTATTTAGTTAGTTAGACAAATGTGCTTCTGCACACCTTCCCATTTGCAGGCAGCCTTTACTACTGATGACCCTGGTGGATTGTGCCCTTAGTTTCTAATGCCTCAAATGTCTAGTCAAAGGGTTGTTGTTTTTCCTAATTAAAAGAGAGACTGCCCTTCTATATAGATTTAGCTCAGCCCAAAATAAAGTAAAGCAAAATTAAATTTCAGTGGGGTTCGAAAGTATCTTAGAATTGCCACAGCTTCTCTTTTAGTTCATGTCACTTTACATGCTGCCACTGCTGCTGACGTAGTGACAAGGTTCCAAGACCTTGAAACTTTCCTTCTCTATGCCTCAGCTTCTCCTCTTGTGAGAAAGGCAGCAATAATGACTTGCATTATGAGAGCTCTGATGCATTTTATGGCCCTCTAGTAGCAAATGCTGGTTATCGGGAAGAGGCTGTTGATGGTTTGAGCTTCCCCATGTGTCAGAGAGGTAGAGTTCTATTTCTGCACAATGACCAGGATTCCAGCAGGGCTTCCTGCTTTCCCTACATTCCCTACGGCCTGGGAAGAATAAGCTTAGGGGAATATCTTGCAAAAGTATACCCGTAAGTAATAAATAGCAGTAAAATGCTATTTAATAATCATATAAGAACTTGGGGTCAGACAGTGAAACTGATTGGCAGCAGACCGAGGGCAGACAAAATGAAGGACTGCTTCATACGTTACAGTTACAGTAACTGCTTCATACGTTACAGTTAGTGCAGTTACGGAATTTGCTGCCACAAGATATAGAGATGGTTGTTGGCTTAAATAGCTTTAAAATGGAATTTGACAAATTTATAGGGGACAGGACTTATAAGTGAGTAGGAGAGAGAGGCTGCCAGTGGCTACTTGTCATGATGGCTTTGTGTTAGCTCCAGTATTAGCGACAGGATGGCACTCTATACTAGTTGTTGGGGAGCATGAGCGGGAGGCTGCTGTGGGTTTGTGTCCTTCTGTGGACGTCTCATAGGCATCTGGTTGACCATGCTAGGAACAGAATGCTGGACTAGAGAGCCCTTGGGTCTGATCCAGCAGGGCTCTTCCTATCTTCTCATTAGCCATGATAGCTAACTGAAACCTCCTGGTTCACAGGTGGATTTCTCCTATTAGTAGTACTTGGGGGTAGCAGCAAACAGCACAAGAGGGCTCTTGCCTTCATTCTGGTGACAGGCTTCCCTTTGCAGCATCTGGTTGGCTGCTATTGGAAGTGGGATACTGCACTAGATGGACCTTTCAATCTGATCCAGAAGGGCCAGCCTGCTGTTCTTTTCTCAGATATATAGCTGATGGAAAGTAATTGTTGCAAAACTAACCTGCACCATGATGCTGACCATCTTCGGTCTACAACAGGGTGCACAACTGGCATCCCCTCAACAATGCCCCCTGCTGTAGCTCTAAAATTTGCCTTGACACCCGCCACCAACGCATGGTAGCGGCAGTGAGGAAAGAGTGATCTGTATCAGGATCACTGGGGGAGGAGATAACTCTCTGGCACTTCCTCCACCAGAGATCTTCATGGAGATTACTCTTCCCCTGCTGCTGCTTTCAGTGAGGAAAGAGTGGTCTGTATCAGGATCACTGGTGTGTGTGTGGCCCCAACCTGCTGAGCCGGCATCACATGAGGCTCTTAGGGCCAAAAAGGTTGTGCACCCCTGATCTATAGGGTGATTAAACTAGAGGAAAAATATTATTTCCTTTGGTTCTTTTTAGGTGCCCCTTCACGGCTGATTTAGTTTTGTGAACATTTGATGGCCACGTGCAATTGAATTAATAGAAAAAAATAAGTTTAATTCTAAAATATGAGCCTGATTTCAAACAACAAGAGAATTATTCTAGCTAATGGGAAAACCAGAATGAAGAGCAGCTTAAGCAAACGATGAGAGGGACCACAATTTTAAAACTCTGAATGATACAAGTGTGATCATGTAGTTATACATGACTTTAGCATGGATGCATATAGTGAAGATGAAATGCCTCTGTCAGTGTATTGGCAGTGAAAAGTAGAGACAGTGAATGATAGTCATGGGAAGGGATTTGGCTGTGAAATAATGGAGTCGCGGGTGACTTATTTGCATGGATACAAGCTTGAACTAAAATAGACTAACCTCTTGTTACCAGACAGCAGCATCCTCAGCTCCTTGGTGTGTTGCTATGGTTACCCTTTCACAGATATATTGATTTGCTGTTCCAGTTGCTCCAGTTTTAGCTGAAAAAAAGAAAAGCATTAGATTGGTGTCATGAGGCGTCTGTGTGAGATAGCCCCTTTGCACTCGTGCAGTAGCTGCAGACTTGTGTCCTTGATAGGGCTGCTTCAGCTGCTGCTGAAATGGTGCAGTTTGGCATCGCGCAGATGTGCACAGTGTGGCTCGTGCAGGGTCCTAGTGCCAAGTAGATCACAGTTCTTGGGTAAAGAGCCTGGCCTGAACATAGGGGAACCATGCTTTTGTGAGTTCCTGGACTCCTGGAGGCTAAAAGGAGCAGCAGAAGGGTTGCTTCTGGTATTTTGTGAATTGTCAAACTGTTTGGCTTGATAGATGAGCTGGTAGAAGTTCGACCTTTGGTCTTTTGATTGACAGAGGTGTTCCCCTCACCCAGCAACTGTTTTTCCGAGTTGAACTGCACCTCACATCTTCAATGCATGGCAAGAAGAGAGAAAAACCTTCTGGGTAGGTAAAGCCTTTAGTGGGTGAGGTCTCATGTCACTCTCTGTCCTGGCTTGTCCTTTGACAGCCTTTGTAGTCTTGAGTAGAAAACTCCCTGTTCTCAGCAAGCCTCATCCTTTATACATGTCAGAATCACAGCTGCTTATTTCAGGGACACCAGTTGCCTTAGGTATTTTATAGGAAGGCTGGATATAATTCTCGATTAACTAAATAAATACCTGTTGGCATCAGCATAGCTCCAAGAGGAGGGGTTTGGTTTTGAACTGAATTGTGACTAACAAGGAGTTGGTAACTCCTTGTCAAAAAATTCACTTGATCTTATGTTACATGTGATCACATCCTTATACTCTCTGTTAATGAATCTAGAATAACAACCACCCCCTGGTTCTGTATTCAGGGTCATTAAAATGGGTAAGAATACCTGTTCTCTCTGGAACCCCCACTGAAACCCTGATTGTGAACATTACAGCATGTTTAAAAGATGTTAAAGAGAAAAGATGGCTTCACAGTTTACTTTTTCTACTTCGGTTCATACAAAGTTCCTCCTCACAACCTCCCTTAAGGTTAGTTTAACATCTCACTCTTCATCCCCAGTTATAATAAAGCCAAAGCATGTACCTTTGTGTACTCTGGAGAGTCAGTTCCTGCATCCCAAAAGCAAAACTCCTAGGACACAGTGTTGCTGCCCTCTCAAAGTTTCTCCCCCTGGCTAGTTCTCTGGGGCTGCCGCATGACAGGTCTGACAGCAGGAAAGAGTTCGTTTTGCCATCGAAAGGGGCTTCCCCCTGATCCTTTTGGTGGCAAAGGGGGCTCAGCTTATCTTTGCCACCAAAGGTTGTGGACTGGCCAATTCCCCCTCCCAAGGAACAAACCTACTTACCACCTATGAAATTTTCAGCCGCACCAGTTTGTTATTCACTTGGCACCATCAGTGAGTTCCTGTGACACCAAGTGCTGTTACAGTTTCAGGATTAATTTTAATGTAAAAGTTTCAAATACGTTTTATATCTAAAATCTGTAGGAAAAAGCAGAGTAGATTGTGCTAGAGATACATAGTTAATTATAAAACTATTGTATTAATGTCTTAAATGTGTGTGTCTGAAATAAGGTAAGGAAGAAAACTAGAATGTGGTTTATCTGTCTACTTAAAACACTTCTATCCCACCTTTCTTCCTGAGAGTTCAGGGTGACTAACAACAACAAAAATATATTAGCAGTTAGAAATGTCCTTTACAATTAAAACACACGCACATGCACAAGCGGCAGCAGAGAATAAAAACGTAGCAGCAGCCAAAATATTTTAAATATTAAAAAGCAGAGACAGATTAAAACAAATTACAAACCAAAAGCTTTTCTAAAAAGGAAGGTTTCAGACACCCTCTGGAAAGAGATTAATGAGGATGCAAGATGGGCCTCGTTTGGAAAGGACTTCAAAAGCCTGGGTGCAAACAGCATTTGAAAGGCCTTCTCCCTCGTCCCAACTAAGTAAATTTCTGGGGTTGTGGGGACATACTGGAGTGCCTCTGAAGATGATCTCATCCTTGTGTGGGAGAAGGTGGTCCTTCAGATATCCCTGTTCTAAACCATTCAGGCCTTTAAAGGTAATTGCCAGTGTGTCAAACTGTACCCAGAAACAAATTGGAAGCCAGTGCAGTTGTTTCAGCAGTGGAGTCAGATGCTTTCTATATGTGGCCACTGTGAACAATCAGGCTGCCACATTCTGAACCAACTGTAGTTTCTGAATGCTCTTCAAAGGCAGCCCTATGTAGAGCCCATTGCAGTAAGCCGGACATGATATAACTAAGGCATGTGTCTCTATGGCCAGATCTGGTTCAGAAACAAAGCATGCCACAAAAGTGCTAGGGACAGAAACTTTAAGCCCAGTAAAAGTTCGCAGTAGAGAAATTCTATTGACTTCCCAAGCAAAGTGTTGATCTTAAAATGTGCACTCTCCCACAAAAAAAATGCTGAAAAAGGAGGCAATATAGTGACAGTGACTTTTTAAAATTGGCCTTGGATTGATTGGATAATCATCAACATGACGAAGAGAACAAGAATAACAAAATAAAAAATATGAGTGGCTGGAGTTTTTGCTTATTTAGTGAAGAAGACTTAATTTAATCTGAAATGCTTAGTTGTTGTTGTTCAGTCGTTCAGTCGTGTCCGACTCTTCATGACACCATGGACCATAGCACGCCAGGCCTTCCTGTCCTGCGCACTCTCCCGGAGTGTGCTCAGGTTCATATTCATTGCATCGGTGATGCTATCTAGCCATCTCATCCTCTGCCGTCCCCTTCTCCTTTTGCCTTCAGTCTTTCCCAGCATCAGGGTCTTTTCCAGAGAGTTTTCTCTTCGCATTAGGTGGCCAAAATATTTGAGCTTCAGCTTCAGGATCTGTCCTTCCAATGAGCACTCAGGGTTGATTTCCTTTAGGATTGACTGATTTGACCTCCTTGTAGTCCAGGGGACTCGTAAGAGTCTTCTCCAGCACCACAGTTCGAAAGCATCAATTCTTCGGTGCTCAGCCTTCCTTATAGTCCAGCTCTCACAGCCATACATTACTACTGGGAAAACCATAACTTTGATTAGACGGACCTTTGTTGGCAAGGTGATGTCTCTGCTTCTTACTATGCTGTCTAGGTTTGCCATAGCTTTCCTCCCAAGGAGCAAGCGTCTTTTAATTTCATGGCTACAGTCACCATCTGCGGTGATCTTGGAGCCCAAGAAAGTAAAATCTGTCACTGCTTCCATTTCTTCCCCTTCTATATGCCAGGAAGTGATAGGGCCAGATGCCATGATCCTCGTTTTTTTAATGTTGAATTTCAAACCAGCTTTTGCACTCTCCTCTTTCACCCTCAACAAGAGGCTCTTTAGATCCTCTTCACTTTCTGCCATTAGGGTGGTATCGTCTGTGTATCGGAGGTTGTTGATAATTCTCCCAGCAATCTTAATTCCGACCTCTGATTCATCCAGCCCGGCATTTCTCATGATGTACTCTGCATATAAGTTAAATAAGCAGGGTGACAATATGCAACCTTGTCGTACTCCTTTCCCAATTTTGAACCACTCAGTTGTTCCATGTCCGGTTCTTACTGTTGCTTCTTGACCCTCGTACAGGTTTCTCAGGAGACAGGTAAGGTGGTCTGGTACTCCCATCACTTTAAGAATTTGCCACAGTTTGTTGTGATCCACACAATCAAAGGCTTTAGCGTAGTCAATGAAGCAGAAATCGACGTTTTTTCTGGAATTCTCTTGCTTTCTCCATGATGCAGCGAATGTTGGCGATTTGATCTCTAGTTCCTCTGCCTCTTCGAAACCCAGCTTGTACTTCCGATAGTTCTCGGTTCTCATACTGCTGAAGCCTAGCTTGTAGGATTTTGAGCATCACCTTGCTGGCATGTGAAATGAGCACAATTGTGCAGTAGTTTGAACACTCTTTGGCGTTGCCCTTCTTTGGAATTGGAATGTAAACTGACCTTTTCCAGTCTTGTGGCCACTGTTGAGTGTTCCAGATTTGTTGGCATATTGAGTGCAGCACTTGAACAGCATCATCTTTTAGGATTTTAAATAGCTCAGCTGGAAGACTGTCATCTCCGCTAGCTTTGTTGTTACTAATGCTTCCTAAGGCCCACTTGACTTCACTCTCGAGGATGTCCGGCTCAAGTTCAGTGACCGCGCTATCATGGCTATCAAGGACATTACTATCATGGCTATCAAGGACATTAAGATCTTTCCTGTATAGTTCTTCTGTGTATTCTTTCCACCTCTTCTTAATCTCATCTGCTTCTGTGAGGTCCCTGCCTTCTTTGTCCTTTATCATGCCCGTCTTTGCACAAAACGTTCCCTTGAGATCTCCAATTTTCTTGAAGAGATCTCTAGTCTTTCCCATTCTGTTGTTTTCCTCGATTTCTTTACATTGTTCATTTAAGAAGGCCTTCTTGTCTCTCCTTGCTATTCTCTGGAACTCTGCATTCAGTTGAATATATCTTCCCCTTTCTCCCTTGCTTTTTGCTTCCCTTCTTTCCTCAGCTACTTGTAAAGCCTCATCAGACAGCCACTTGGCTTTCTTGCATTTCTTTTTCTTTGGTGCTTAGTACTGAAATGTACTTAATTTTCTTAGTAAATTTCTTAATACTAAGAAATGCTTAGTACTGAAGGTCTTTTGCAAAGAGTGAGCACTGCCGAGCCACATGGCAGCAGCAAGTACAAATTCAGTGTACTTGAGCTAAGAATTCAAAATCCTGCCATCAGCACTCCCCCCCCCCACACACACATCCAATGTAGTCCTATTTAATTTTGAAAATAAAACTTTTCAAAAGAGAATGAATAAAATGGAAACTAAACATATAGTTACTCACGAAGGTAGAGTTAAAGTGTTCATTTTGGCCATGTTTTCAAAGGGTTTCATAAATTAACTTACATTCCTGAGAACCCCTGACTACTCACAATATCAGGAAAAACGGAACCACAAAGCAAATAGTAAAAAAAAAAGTTGTAATGTCCGTTCTGTATGGACATATTAAATAAGGTGATTATTTCATGTTTACATCCCTCCCCAGTTATAAACATGGAAGTGAGCTTCAGGTTCTGATGTCTTTATTTCGTTTTAGATATGGAGTATCCAATAACACAGGCTGGTGGAAGCATTGTCAAACATGTATGTGTTTGTGTGTAAAATAGGTACATGTTCCCCTTCATGCCCAGGTTCCCCCACAGTGCTGCTTAGATGGGAGTGTTTTCCCCAGCCTGTGGGGAGTCTTTCATGCTTTTGGAAATTGTCTTTTTGGTACCATTCTGATTTTTTAAAGTGTTCTGTTTATTATGTTTAATAATAACACAAGTCTTTTAATAGTCTGTATTTCTTCCTCATTGAAGATAACTTACTGGTGCTTAGTCTTGAGTCTAAAATTCTGTGGGGCAGGATTTGATGCAGTTCCTGGCATCGTGAGGCTTTCTCTGTGACCAGAGCTCCCAGCTAAAAAGTAGCACTGAACCCTACTCTGCTGGTGCTTCAGCAGGCACTCCCTTGGTCACTCTCTACAAGTAGCTGTTGGGCCAACCTGGATGATTCTAAGGCAGTCTCTCTGATCCTTTGAGGCAGCTGTGCTCATCAGCAGTGGCTTTCTTTCTTATTGGGAAGAGGACTAAGCCACAGGTTAGGTTGGGATTTCTCCTTCTGTACCCTTGCCTGTTAGCATTCATAGCAAATTAAAAAAATAAAGATCGCTGTATTAGTCAATGAGGACAAAATGCAGAGGCCTTTGAGATGCTATTTGAAAGTGCTGCTGTGTAATTCAGTCCTGCTTACGTCTGAGTAGACATGCAAAGGCTTGTCCTGCTTACTTCAGACTAGACTTAAATTTGGAAAGAATCATGTTTTGGCCACGCCCATGTTGCCTTTAGCCATACCCATAGGTGGCATATGGCCCTCCAGTCTTTTCCAAGATTTGAATTGACCCTGGGATTGAAAAAGGTTCCTCACTCCTGGGCTAGATGGACAAATGGTGGACCTGATATAAGGCTGCTTCCTATGTTACTCTTAGCTGCAGAATGCCAACATTTGCCTTAATGGCTGAGCCATCCTCTTCAGAGAGATGGCTGCTAAGAATGGAACCATCTTCCAAAATTTTCCTGTTAGAATTCTGGATGTGTGTAATTTTGGGGATGGGGGTGAAATGAGCATGTGTGTGTGTGTGTGTGTGTGTGTATATATATATATATTCTATGATTCTATGATTCTATGATTCTATATATAATCTCATGAAGCTTGGCTATATGATGGTGGCCAGGTTTGTTATACACAACATTCTGGATCAAGGCATGCCAAATTCTGTGCTACCCATGGAATATTCAGATTTATAGAGTTGGGAGGGAGTCAGTGGGTAAGTTATTTTATTTGTTTGTTTGTTTGTTTGTTTATTCAATTTATAACCCACCTTTCCCCCCAGAAAACGGCACTCAAGGCGCCTCACAATCATAAAAACATTTTTTAAAAATAACATAGTTAAAAACAATAAAAATACATTAAAATACACCCAAATTACATAAATTTTTAAATAACAGATTACAATAAAAGCATCCAACAGACCATTCTACAAGCCAAAGGCCTTCTTCAACAGAAACTTCCTTGCCTGCCAGTGGAAGGACAGCAGAGAGGGAGTTCCATAGCCTGGGAGCAGCCACCAAGAAGGCCCTTTTTCACATCACCATCAGATGTGCTTCTGAAGGCAGCAGTACTAAGAGAAAGGCCTCCCTCAAAGATCTTAAAATCTAGGCAGGCTCTTGTGGGAGAAGGCAATCTTTCAGGTACCCCTACTTTCAGCCACAACTTTCTGACTGAGGTAGGATCCCCTAAGCATTCCCTAACCTCCACAATGCCATTCTTTGAAAACCCTCCAGACAGCAGATTCAGAAAATTTCCCATGAATTTCAGTGGGGCTTGCTTCCAGGTAAGTGTGTATAGGATTGGAGCCTTTAGTTTCTTGTGTCTTAAAGTGCCTTCAGTGAGTATGGTAAAAAAAAATCTTCCAGTTCTTTCTGAGATAATACTTGCATTTGTGTTACACATTCTGATGTTTTCTTTTCTGCAGCATTCAGAATATAATGTATTAATTTACATGAAAAATACAGTAAAGGAGAGCAAAAGATGAACTTTTCAAGGGAGTTGGGATTTTGGCAAAGACTGGGGTGGGAGATAGAGGTGTGGAATGTGATGGCAGAGAAAGTATGGATTGGGAACCTTGAAGAGGAACAAGGGTCTCTGAATGTCTTAGAAGACCCTTCGACCCAAAGAAAGACCTGCTGAATAACTGAATCTTTAGGGGATATAAGGCTGGGAACTTGTTCATTAATAACAGCATTAGGACTTCTAAGAAACTAAATTTTGCATCTATATGCCATCTTGTGCAGTGTTTCTGCAGATAAATGGGTCATGCAGATCCGCTGCAGCGGTTTGGGAGTCTGGGTCACATCATGTCAAGCAAAGGCCGCCTGGTCAGGCTGGAGTTCAGAACTCCAGTATCCTCTGATCTCGTTTTGAATGTACAAGTTGGAGTGGTCAGCAAATGTAAAACTTTGGTTTCTGTAAATCTGGAGAAATGCATGTGTGCAAGAGAGAGCAAGCTCCAGGAATGAGACTGATCTTACAGCGCGTGTACTGGTTTAACATTTACAGTTATGTGTTGATCATTAGGCCTTGAAAAAACGTTTTCCTTGCCTGAGTATGTATGATTGATGGAAGGTTCTGCATACAGCATAGTTGCCTTCTAGAGGAACCTCAGGTATCTGTTAAATACTGAAAGTGAAATTAATTGCCCACAACATTGTTTTTATCAAATAAGATGTTATGAACTTTCACCTTGTGTTGTACGAGATGTTAGCAGTGCTGTCTGATCATGTCTACTGAGCTGTTGCAAGGAATTAAGTTGTGAGCACATTTTTTCCCCTTCATGTCCCCATTTTTTCTTTTACATGGACATTTTGTGGATTTGAGTTTTCAGTATCATTCCTGGATCTACCAGTACTTTGAATCGTATTGCTGTGAATAAGTTTATGTTCATCAACAGGTTAATTTGTTTTAAAATCTTCTGATTGGCTAAAAAAAGTGCTTCAAATCAATTGGGCCCAGAACCATCGGCATGCAAAGCAGGGGCTCTGAGCTATGGCCTTTCTCAACTGTTTCCCAGAATGTCATAGTAGTATGATGGGCATGGGTGTCATTCTTTTGGGTAGTTGTTCTTCACTTAAAACTCTGGGATAGTTAAACATCTGCTGGATTTAATAGTTTAGTGCCATCAGCGTGCAGTGCAAGATGAGCAAGTGAGGGGGTTCCTTCCAGAGGTCTTAATTTATGGTAATGTATGTTAAAGGGACCACGGTGGCTTAGTGGTTAAGACGCTGAACTGCAGACTGGAAGGTCGGCAGGTCAGCAGTTCGAGACTCGAGTGCTGTGTGACAGAGTGAGCTCCCGTCTTCAGTCCCAGCTTCTGCCAACCTAGCAGTTTGAAAGCAAGAAATTGCAAGTAGATAAATAGGTACCGCCTCGGCGGGAAAGGTAACAGCGTTCCGTGCACCTCGGTGTTCAGTCATGCCGGCCACATGACCACGGAAGCGTCTTCGGACAGCGCTGGCTCTTCGGCTTAGAGACGGGGATGAGCACCGCACCCTAGAGTCGGACACGACTGGTTGGGGACACCTTTACCTTTTTTATGTTAAAGAGACAAAATTATTGAGGAAGGGTCTTGGACTTATGATAATAAGAACAGCCATGCTGGATCAGACCAAGGATCCATCTAGTCCAGCATTCTATTCACACAGTGGCCAACCATCTGCCCACAAGAAATCCACAAGCAGGACTTGAGTGCAACAGCACCCTCCCGCCCATGTTCCCCAGCAACTGGTGTACATAGGGATACTTCCATTGATACTGGAGGTAGCATATGGCCATCAGGCCTAGTAACCATGGATAGCCTTCTCCAGGAATGTATCCAATCCTCTTTTAAAGCTATCCAGATTGGTGGCTGTCACTACATCTTGTGCTAGCGAATTCCATAGTTTAACTGTGCTGTGTGAAGAAGTCCTTCCTTTTATCTGTCCTACCAATCTGCTAAATCTCCTACCAATCAACTTCCTGGGTTCTAGATTTATGATAATTGGGGATATGGGAGAATCAGATGGCAGCAGAGGGACAGGTCAGTTGAGCCAGAGGGAATTTGTAGAAGTGGATTTTGAGGAGGGCCTGAACGGAAGAGAGGGAGGCAGCCTATTAAGTTGCGAGGAGGGGGTGGGGGATACTATTCAGAGCATCAAGAACAGCATGGCAGAAGGCCTGGAGGTGGAACTAGAGAAGGAGGCAAGGATGGCTGAGACTAGCAGTAGCCTAAGATGCAAGAAACTAAGGGCTCCAATCTCAAGTATAGAACAGTGATATTTTGGAACTTGCCTTTGGACCATCTCCTAATGGTCTTAGTTCATCAGCAAGAATTAATGCAAGTTTCTTCTCCTCATAGGAGCCTCATTTAGGCAGAAGTTAGATCTGGAGGAATCTGTTGGTGATTTTGGGCTTACCTAGATGACCTCTGAGATGGTTTGCCTGTCCTGGTAATGGCTCCAGTTTCAGAGGATGCTGGTGGTGCTCAAGATATTAGCAGGGATGGTATGCTGGGTTTCCCCTCTGTTTTGGAGCATGCTAGGAATCTAGTTTTGCCAGAATTATTTCAGTCACTGCCTCCCCACACTAGTTCCCAGGTAGAGCTGGGTGTTGTGGTATGACAGAAGGAGAGGCTGATGAGCTATGGAAAGGACAACTACTGCTTTTTAAGCAGTTTGTGATTAACTGTTGTTAATCTTCTTCTGTCCTGTGTGGTTATGTCAGTCAGCTGAATTTTATAAGGTTCTTTGTCAGCTTGCATGAGATCTAATGGGGAATCTTGGCTGACTACTTTGGCACTGCATCCCTTAAGTAGGTAGCAAGTACTCTGTGCAGTAAGAATGCTTTCAGTTTTGTTCCTCCCTTTCATCCTGTTGGGAGTAGCAGAATTCTGTGGAGACACAACAGAAAAGAAGCCCAGGAGAGGTGGCCTGAAAGAGAGCGCCAGTGGCGAGGACAGGCCGTTGGTGGGTGATTGCAGTGGGCAGAACTCAGAACTGCAGGCCTAAGCCAGCCTTTTTGTTATGCTGGTTTGTTCTCCAGGCAGAAAAGAGCGAAGCAGAACTTTGGTTGCCAGTTGAATCAGGGCTGGTTCCTGCTCCATGTTGGTTGGTACTTCTGGTGCTCCTAGAGCTGGCCAGGACTGCTCTGTGACCTTTGTTGACCTTTGTGTTTCCACGCTGCCTCACCCAGCATCAAGCCTTTCCTTTCTGAGCAAAACAGTCTAGCATTAGGACCCAGTGGGCTGACAGAATCTGTGACAAGAGTCTGGAGCAGCACTAGCGCAGAGTGAGTCTCCATCAGCTGGGCAGGATTTTTGTGTATTGGAGGCTTAAAGACGTCTCTCTCAGGAAAAGGGCTCTTTCTCCTCTGCCCTGTGTGACCGGAGAGTGGCTCAGGGCGTAGGGCTGATCGCCTCCTCTGCAATATAGGAGCAGGTTCCTCCCTGGTCAGCCCCTTGTCATGAGCTAAGACTAGCCTTTTCAGAAATAATTAAAATAGGGAGGAAAAACATCAGCATGGCCCAGACCAAGCGGCACACATACAGCCGGGTAAGTGACACATAGATGGCTATTGGGCACTCCATGCCTGGGTTGTGGTCTGTACCACTGTATGTGCAATATCTCTCTGTGCAATCTGTTGCAAGGAAGGCATGTTGGCGGTCTTTATGGGGTGATTGAGAGAGGGAGAGAAGAGAAACCATGTTTTCTTTGCTGGTCCCTTGGCATGAATTGTGCCTACACATCATGTATGTCAAGAAATGCTGTGAGGTTGGTTGATTTGATTGAATTTCTCTGCTAGCCAAGCCCTTTAGGCTGAGATTAGTCACTTATTTCTTGGCAATTACTGCTGATAGCATAATGAGGTGTCAGCTGAGCCTCTGGTGAGAGTGAGTTTTCCTATTCTGGTCTCCCTTTCCCTTCTCTCTCTCCCCTAGCAGAGAGAGAATTCACTTGTGTGTCCCCTCCCCCACTTCGTTTTTTGTTTTTCCTGGTCACACCATTAAAACTGGATTGGTTTGTGGATAATCTTTGGGAGCCAGACTTCCGCCATATTGCAGTTTGGGTACCAGCTTCAAACTCAGCAGCAGAACTCAGAATTGGCCTCACAATGAATCCCCTCTCTGGATTTTTTTTGTTATTGTCTTCCCCACCCCACCTCCAGGGAGGGTCGAAGTGACACACGAGATGCTGGAATAGCCAGGCAGTGTGTTGAGCACATCTATTACTTGGCCAAGAGCTTTTTGTGACTCCAGTGGTTTGGGAGTGCTGAATGGCCACATTTGTGTCTCCCTTCACCTTTGCAAGTCCTGGAAGGAGATTTGGCTTTCTGCGACTGCCTCTTAAGGTACTCCTTGAAGGAAGCATATGTAATTCCCAGGCGTTCCAGTGACGCCTTTCTTGCCACTGCTTCTCACTGGTGCTTCATTGGCTAATCCCCGGCTAGTTTCACTATAGACATCAAAGCGGGTGGGAGTGGGTGTCTTGCAGCTTAGCTGAGAATCAGAAGTGAAATATGTTTTCTTCCTCGTGGCTTTGGTTGTCTTGAGAAGTTTGCTCATCTGCTTCATTGATGTGGTTCTTTAAAGGTTCATTTCCTACCCCTGCCGTTTCCTTTAGAGGTGGATTGGAGGTTGTTGATGGTGACGGAAGTTTACTATTTGCTTGCTCTTAAGCAAGATGGTTGGTTCAGTGGACTATGGGTCCAATCCAGAAACACTGTGCTTTCATTCTTCCAAGCATGTCCTCTTGAGTATGCATCATCTTCCAGGACTGTGGGTTTTATAGTCTCCAGAGTCTGAGGATATAAGGAATCCTTCCCCTAACCTACCTACCCAAACTTAGCAAGTCTTTTGCCAGAGATCAAGTCCATTGTGAGGTTATAGATATGTGGCCTTCAAATATGTGTTCAACATTTTGTCAAGGCAACCTTCCGTGAACATGCAGGCCTTGGTGCTGTCTGGTTGGAGAAGGGCCATAGCTCAGTGGGAGAGTCCCTGCTTTGCACACAGAAGCTCGGGTTCAATCCCTGGAAACGTCTCCAGGTAGGACTGGGAAAGAAAGACCCCTGCCTGGACCCCTGGAGAGCCACAGCTGATCAGTATAGAACAGGGGTAAGCAACCCAGTGCACTCAAGGTGTTTTGGACTACAACTCCTGTAATCCCCGGGCACTGACCAGGTTGGCTGGGACTGATGGGAGCTGTAGTGGTGGGCATCAGGTTGCCTACCCCTTGTACTGAGTACTGAGGTAGATAGCCTGACTCTTTATTAGGCAGCTTTGTATGTTGTACATGTCTTGTTGATGTGTGTGGAATATGTAAGCTATTGACAAATTCAGGCACAGTGCCCTGGCAAAGCTGGGCAACTGGGAAAGTGAAGGATACCTTGGGCCGTGTAATGCCTCTTTTGTGGGTCTTTCATTTGAGAAGAGTTCGTCTTGCCTCTACATGTGATGGTGGGATTTCCCTCCCACTTCCTCTGTGGCATCATGACCCTGCCTGACTAGAGATGTGACATTGAGCAGTCTGGAATTGCAGTTTGCGTCATTTTGCTTGCATTGAATAGCTCGGTTTGGGTTAGGAAGACGGTCCCACTGGGTCAGTTTGGATAGCAGTTCAGGAGGTTGTGGTTTTGTTGTTTGGGCCTTCCCAGCAGAATGTGACTTGCCTCATTGGCTTGGCTGTGTGAAGCAATAGCTGTTTGCTGTTCCACAGTGCTGCTCTGTCACCCCCTCTGGTTCGGTTTGTACAGGTTAGTCCTTTGCAGGATTGATGGATGCTCTTTCAGTGGAGGTTGGATTTGATGGCTCTTTCGTGGTTTCTGCAACCCTTGAGTGCCATGGAAATCCGTTTTTCTGTGGGCTTCCAGTTTTGCTCTCCAGTTCTGCAGGTTGGGGCCACTGGCTTGCCCCATTTGTTCACCTTTGTAAATTGGCTGCTGTTGAGTCCCTGTTTTCTTCACCCTGCAGCCTTGTTGTGACAATTGCCTTATCCTTTCTTTCAGAGTGGCTTGCTTCTTGTTTCTAAAAGTCAGGCAAAATGAATGCTGGAGTGGCATGGTCCCTGAGCTCCTACCACACAAACAACTGCTTTGGCTTGTTCTTCTCCAGTCTAAGAGCAACAGATCATCTGTACTGCTTAGATTGCCTTTGATGAGATAGCAGCCACCCCCATTCTCTCACGGGGTGATGAGTCTGTTATTAATCCTTGAGTAATATGCTTCTTTGATGAGAAGGGAATATGGTAGCGCTCTGGTATTACATGACTGGCTGGTGGTGATGATGAGGCTTTAGTGCAAAGGCAGGTGAGCTTTATTGCAGTGTGCTGCCTCCTTGTCCTTTATTTTGGGAACATAGGAAGCTGCCTTATACTGAGTCAGAGCATTGGCCCATCCATCCAGCTCAATATTCTTCTACTTCCTTCTCCTCCTCTGATCAGTATATCCATGACTTAAATTGGAACTCGAGGTGCTTTTAACCTGCGCTCATGGCTCCCCTGAGGTGTTGGTAGCAGGGCAGGTTGTTGTGTTGAAGAGCTGCCCCAGGTAAATCTGTATTTTGCAGTGACAATTGAAGGGGTCCCTAGACAGCATCTTCTCTTCCATTGTTGTTCTAATTGTTTTTGTTTTGAATTGTTGTAGCTTCAAAAATGAACTATCTCTGGGAGTGGGGGAAGAGAAGGCTTTCGATGGTGAACAAAGGTAGCAGTAGCATGCTATCATCAAGCCAAGAGGCAACACTCAAGTGGCATGGAGCATATGGGCTTCTGAGCAAATGGGCTTTCAGCGGCAGGGACAAAAGCTTGCATGTTTCAGAAATATTTATGTGATTTTCATGTTTAGGGAGGGGTCTGCACTGACAGCTGTGGAAGATGAAATCCCCTCTGAATTGAAGTGGCAGGGATCTCGCAGTATACACTGTGAGTCAAATATCAGGATTCTGCCAGGTGAGGGCCACTTTCTGTGAGTTTACTGCAAGTCTTGAGGTCGTCATCATCATCATCATTATTATTATTATTTACATTTCTATACTTCCCAAGAGCCAAAGCTCTCTGGGTGGTTTACAAAGATTAAAAACATTAAAAATACAGTATATGAAGATTAAAAGCTATTTACATAAAAACACACAGACAGACAATATACCAAGAGAACATATATCTAAATAACTTCAAACAAGCAATCTCAAGCAAACAACCATAACCATAAACTTATTATATGCTGCCAAATGCCTGGGAGAAGAGAAAGATCTTAACCTGGCGCCGAAAAGATAACAATGTTGGCACTAGGCGGGCCTCCTTGGGGAGATCATTCATTCAAAATTGGGGGGCCACCACCAAGAAGGCCCTCTCCCTTGCATCCTGTATTTGGCAGTGAGTGAGCACATGTACGTGCATGCAAGATGGTAAAAAAAAAAAGATGCATGCAAGATGGTAAAGGAAGGAAAGCCATACCTCTCTCCCTGGCTTCAGAATTTTGGGAGTTCTCCACCCCTTAACCTGAAACAGGAGAATGGCAGGTGTACAAACAGAGAATCCTCTCTCTCTCTCTCTCTCTCTCTGCTTCCAGCTTTTACAGGTGCCCTGTGCAAAGGGAGAAGAGAGGCCTAGCTGTAGTGGAGTAGCCCTGGCAAATGCCTGATCTTTCCACTCTGTGGAGTGTTAGGAAAAATCTGAAAATCTTGGACCTTTATTTATTTGTTATATTTATATACCCCACCTTCCTTTGTTTATCTGCCCTGAGAGTTTTTTGTTGAAAAGGAAATACAAAATATACATAGGTGAAGGAAGGTCAATAGAAGCCCACCCAAGGGGAGTCAGGATTAAATCTCTTCAAAATGCTTGAAGTTCTCAACCTTATTGACAAATTGAAAGCTAACAAATTACTGGGCCCAGATGGTATCCATCTTAGAGTCTTAAAGGACTTAAATGTGAAATTGCTGATCTTCTAACAAAAATACATAATTACTCCCTAAGATCAGCTTCTATACCAGAGCACTGAAGAATCGCCAATGTAACACCAGTTTTTAGAATGGTATCCAGGGTGGATCTGGGAAATTGCAAGCAGACAGCTTAACATCTCTTCTGGGTAAATTGGTGGAAACCATTATTGAAGATAAAATTAGTAAGAATATGGAAGGACATGTCCTTCTGAAAGGAATTAACATGGCTTCCGCAAAGGTATGCCCTGTCTCACTAACCTTTTAGACAGTTTCTAGAGGGGTAGCCATATTGGTCTGCTGCAGCCAAACAGCAAAGAGTTTCGTGGCACCATAAAGACTAATACATTTATTATGGCATAAGTTTTTGTGGACACTATTTGATGAACAGATGCATCTGATCCAGTGAACAGTGCTCATGAGAATTTGTGCCAGAATAAATTTGTGAGCCTTTAAGGTGCCACGAGACTCTTTGTCTTAACCTTTTATTGTTCCTTGAGAGGTCCAATATACATGGAAATGGGCTGATCCAGTAGACATTGTTTCTTCTTCATGGTCTCTATGCAACACACAAATGGGCTGTGTGCCTGCATGGAGCCCCATTCGGGAAACTTCTATAGCTGAGGAATTTGGGGCGGTAACCCTCCCCCACAGTCCCGGTGTGCATGTCCCTAGTGCACCATGAAGTGCATCTATGTCCCACTCCCATGAAGCTGAATGATGAGAGATTCAGAATAGATAACAGGAAGTACTATTTCACATCGTGCATAGTTAAATTATGGAATTCACTACCACAAGATGTAGTGATGGCCACCAACTTGAATGGCTTTAAAAGGGGATTAGACAAATTCATGAAGGATAAGGCTATCGATGGCTACTAATCCTGATGGCTATATATTACATCCAGTATCAGAGGCAGGGTGCCTCAGTACCAGTTGCTGGGAAATGGAAGCAGGAGGGTGGTCTTGCACTCAAGTCCTACTTGTGGGCTTCTCATAGTTCTTTGCAGTTCATAGTGCCTGATCTTAGCAGGGCATAGAGAGCCACCATGAGAATGAAAAGTCTCCACTTGTTCCAGTCTCCAGAGGATTTTGGCTTTGCTGCTGCATCCCACAGATTGGTGTTCTCCTGGAACGTTTTCACACTAAGAGAAAAGGGATACTCCTAAAATTTGCCTCAACAGACATGATGGAATGGACTCATAGAATCATTGAATAGTAGGGTTGGAAGGGGCCTACAAGACCATCGAGTCCAATCCCCTGCTCAATGCAGGAATCCAAGTCAGAGCATCCCTGACAGATGGCTGTCCAGCCTCGTCTTGAAGGCCTCCAGTGTGGGAGAGCCCACTACCTCCCTAGGGAATTGGTTCCATTGTTGTATTGCTCTAACAGTCAGGAAGTTTTTCCTGATGTTCAGCTGGAATCTGGCTTCCTATAACTTGAGCCCATTCTTCTGTGTCCTGCATTCTGGGATGATCAAGAAGAGATCCTGGCCTTCCTCTCTGTGACAACCTTTCAAGTACTTGAAGAGCGCTATCCTATCTCCCCTCAGTCTTCTCTTCTCAAGGCTAAACATGCCCAGTTCTTTCAGTCTCTCTTCATAGGGCTTTGTGTCCAGTCCCCTGATCATCTTTGTTGTCCTCCTCTGAACCCTCTCCAGCTTGTCTGCATCCTTCTTAAAATGTGGTGCCCAGAACTGGACACAGTACTCCAGATGAGGCCTAACCAGTGCTGAGTAGAGGGGAACTAGTACTTCCCGGGATTTGGAAGCTATACTTCTATAAATGCAGCCCCAAATAGCATTTGCCTTTTTTGCAGCCACATCACATTGTTGGCTCATATTCAGCTTGTGATCGACAACAATTCCAAGATCCTTCTCGCTTGTAGTGTTGTTGAGCCACGTATCCTAATACAACAGCAAATTTCAGTGGCATCTTCATAATTTCTAATGCAGTATATATTTCGTTCACTCTGTAAGTTGGGCAGATACAATGATTGCTTGATCTGAAGGATACCTGGATAATATTCCCTGAGGAGATCGAAGCAATTTAATCTGTTTGTGTATGGAGACGGCTTTCAGCTACATTGCACTAGCCTTTGCTGGGCTGGCTTGACAGTTCAGTCTCCAAGCTGCGTTAGGATTTTTGTCCCTAGAAAGCTTGGCCACCATGTTTTTTGCTTGCCTTCTAGATTGTGCCCCTTCTAGAAGCTGCTGGTGTTTTGGTGGGCGCTGGCAGTGGCTGCTGGCAAAAAAAGTCATTCTTGCCCAAGACCTACAAGAGCAGCTGCCTCCCCAGCCACCTGAACTCAGTAGTTTTCCAAGACTTCCCCACTGGCCCCAAGATGCAGAAGCTGTCCACGCCTACCTCAAGTCTCAGCCTGTTGGCAGCTGTAATAGTTTGCAGTATCGGTGTCAATTGTCACAGGAATTGCTGCTCCTACAAAACACAGTTCTTTTAATTCTGTTTAAGTCCTAAACTATATTCCCCCCAAATATTATTCATTTTATTAATTATAATATTTTAAGCCTCCTTTTCCATTTAAAATGCTCAAGCCAGTTTACAATAAATTAAAATAACAATAAAATACAACTAATGGCAAATACAAAGAATAAAACAGCAGTTAAAACACTTCAGAATGAAATGCCAAGGAAATTAAGTTGAATGCCTTGCAAAAAAAGAAAGGTCTTTGCACAACAATAGAAGTCTATCAAACAGGGGAGGGAGTTCTGTAGCCTAGGCATGGCCACAGAGAGGGCCCTCTCCCAAGTCCCAACCAAAGACAGCTCAGCTCTTTGTGGGAAGTGATGGAGGGCTTCTCCAGAAGACCTTAATGAGCCAAGAGGCTCATATGTTCAAAGGCAGTCCTTTAGGTATCCCAATCCTAAGTCGTTTAGGGCTCTAAAGATCATAGGCAGCACTTGAATTGGGCCTGGAAACAAACCAGAAGTCAGTGATGCTGTTGCAGTAAAAGAGTTTTATGCTCCTAATAACTGGATCCAGCCAACAGCCCAGCTGTAGCATTCTGGACTAGCAGAAGCTTCTAAACACTTTTCAGATAGAGTTCCAGATAGTCCCAGATAGAATTATTTGCAGTAGTCCACTTATTATGTAACTAAGATGTGTGTCACCATGGCCAGATCTCTAGGGGCAGCTGTCGCTGGTGTACCAGCCTAAATTAGATTGGTAATTCAGTACTCCTGGTCACAGCCCTGTGTAAATTTTGGATGGGGAACATGTGTGGACTGTAACTCCCATTATCCCTCACCATTGGCAGTGCTTGCTAGGACTGATGGAAGTTGCAGGCCACAACATCTGGCAGGCCACAAGTTGACCACTCTGTTAAGAGGTGTATTATTAAGTTATTACATTATTTATTACATTTCTATACTGCTCCATAGCTGAAGCTCTCTAGGCAGTTTACAAAGGTTAAAAACCATTAAAAACACATTATACAAAATGTAAAACCATTTACATAGAAACTTATAATCAGACAGCACACACAGACAGCATATATCTAAAACAATTTTAAACAACCATAAGACAAATCCAGGACCTGATTCAAAACTTATCATATGCTGCCAAATACCTGAGAGAAAAGAAAGGGCTTAACCTGGTGCTGAAAAGGTAACAATATCGGTGCCAGGCAGGTTTCGTTGGAGAGATCATTCCACAATTGGGGGTCACCACCAAGAAGGCCCTCTCCCTCATTGCCGCCTTCCGAGTCTCCCTCAGAGGAGGCGCCCAGGGGAGAGCCATAGATGCTGAATGTAGTGTACAGGTAGGTTCATGTCAGGAGAGGTGCTCCGTCAGGTATTGCGGTCCTGAGCTGTGTAAGGCTTTATAGGTTAAAACCAGCACCTTGGATCAGGCTCAGAAACATACAGGCAGCCAGTGTAAGCGGGTCAAAGTCGGTCTTATATGTTCGGACCGTCTAGTCCCTGTTATCAATCTGGCCACCACATTTTGAGTGAAGTGCAGCTTCTGAACTGTCTTCAAGGGTAGCCCCACGTAGAGCACATTGCAGTAATTTAAATTGGAGGTTACCAGAGCATAGAAAACTGAAGCCAGATTATTCCTGTCCAGATAGGGGCATAGCTGAGTCACCAACCAAAGTGGGTAGAGCCTCAAGTGAGCCTCAGCTAACAAAGATGGCTCCAGGAGAACCCCCAAGCTAAAAAATTGCTCCTCTAGGGGGAGTGCAACCCCATCCAGGACAGGTTGAGCACCCTCCATCTGGTCAGAAGAACCACTCTGTATTAATCTGGAGGCCTGATCTACTGAGGGCCCAGTCAAAATAGATTCTTTGGATTACCAGGATGAAACGAGACAATTTGTGAAAGGAATGGCAGTTTATTGATAAAAAATGGGTTTAGAATAATTATGCAAAGAAAGCTCACACATCTCTTCAGCCAATGACGTTGGCACCTTCATCACAGCTGAGTGTACACCAGGGTCCCCATCAACAGTGTGCAAGATGTCGTTCCCAGGACTAAAGTTCTCCAGGCTAGTTGTGCACTGTGATGTCCACACCCCTTTACCCAGGCTTTCCCCTGTTATCCCTTCATGCCTTGGATAATAAGCTTAAGGAGTGGGATGTCACTGCCAAATCAGCTGTATCCACTGTTTTCACTAAGCTGTTACCCACTCACAATTAATGCCAAGTGAGTCGGATTCATCACTGTTTTTGTTCTAATTTAGGAAGTGGGCGCTGGTATTATGTATTCTTGTATGAAGTAGCATAAACAAAGACCCAGCTGGCACATGGATTTAACTCAGAAAAATAGAATAAAAGTTTATTATTTACAAGATGTCATTAGTCTAAGCCTGCCTCCCTACCCCTCTAAATCCTCCCTCCCCATCCAAGATGGTGCTCTGTCCAACTCCCCATCCTACTTCTCCACAAAACTAAGTGATCAAATTGAAAACAAACCCTCCTGAGACCTCACTCACTCCCACCCTTCCCCCAGGTAGAACTAAAACAGCCAACCATGCACAAGCCCCATCCTGCCCACAGTTAACCCTTTCCTACTTGTACATTCATTTCCTGCAACACTAAATACAGTAATATTAATACAATAAAACAGATTAACTTAACAAGCAGGTGATTTTGTCACGTGCATGGTTTTCCCCCATGGAGTGAGATCAAATTGTTCGGTCCTTAGCCCAATCCTTTGTACGTTTTCCTGATATTTTAGAACGTGCTCCAAAAGTCACAGGCAGGGAAATCATTTACCTCTCCTATGACTAAGAAGTCTCAACATTCCAACACGAGAGCAGGGGAAAAACCCCTCTCCATCTCAGTGAGATAAAACATCATACCCTTTAGGCAGCTGCATAACTGCTGACTTGAGAATTACACTCTTATCACTTTCAGACAGCTAGCAGTTGTTGACATGGATTGGTGCCTGCTTGATACCAGTCTCCCTATGTGAGAAGCCTGTAGAAGCTGCCCAATATATGTGGGGCCTATTCTAAGGAACAAGAAATCTGCCCTTTATTCTATACTTGACATGCCTTTATACATTTAATAAACAGCATATAGGACACTGTGTCAGTACCTGACCTGACTCCTTGCAGTTTCTTCCAGTGTCAAACTCGCTACACACCCACTAACAGCATCTCAGTTTTGTCTGGACTGAAGTTCAGTTTATTAGCCCTCATTGTCTCAGCCAGTCACCAGTCTAGCACATCCACAGACTCACCTGATGAAGATGAAAAGGAGACGTAGAGCTGCGTGTCATTGGGCATACTGATGACAATGCACTCAAAACTCCAGATGACTGCACTTGATGGTTTCATGTAGATGTTGAATAGCATGGTGGACAAAACTGACCCCTGCAGAATTCCATACTGGAGAATCTCCAGGGCGAAGCAATGTTCCCCAAGCACCACCTTCTGGAGCCATCCATCCAAGTAGGAGCAAAACCACTGCATTGAAGTACTTCCCATACTCAACTCAGACAGTCGTCCCAGAAGGATACCGTGGTTGATGGCATCAAAAGCCACCGAGAGATCAAGGAGAATCAACAAGGTCACACTACCTCCATCTCTCTCCCAACACAGGCCATCATACACAGTGACCAAGGCTGTTTCCATGCCAAACCCCGGCCTGAACCCCAACTGAAATAGATCCAGTTAATTGTTCTCATCCAAGAGGGTCTGGAGCTGGTTTGCAGCCACACGCTGTAAGACCTTGCCCAGGAATGAAACATTTGCCACCAGCCTAAAATAATTAAGATTTTATGGGTCTAGGGAGGATTTCTTCAGGAGTGGCCTCACCACTGCTTCTTTCAGGTGGCCCAGGACCACTCCCTCTTGCAAGGAGGCATTAATCACCTCCCTGGCCCAGCTGGCTGTTCCCACCCTGCTAGTTTTTATAAGAAGGGCAAGGATCCAATATGGAAGTGGTTGCATGAATCTGTCCAAGCACTTTGTCAACATCCTCGAGCTGAAGCTCATCTGAAACTTATCCAAGAAAATTGGACCAGGCTGTGCTCTGGATACCTCACCTGATTCACCTGCTGTAACACTGGAATCTAAGCCTTGGCAGATGCGAGAGATTTTATCCTGGAAGTGCCTAACAAATGTATTACAGTGGGCCTCAAACATACTTACAGTGTCCTTAGGGCCGGCATGCAATAGCCCCCAGACAAACCTGAGAAACACTGGGCGGCAGATAGAGGATTCAGTAGAGGCAGCAACATGTTGTTTCTTTGCCTCCCTCACTGCCCCTTTACCATAGGCACACATCAGTGTGTGATTACATCCACTATGAGTTCTTCGCCATCTGCACTCAAGCCATTTCCTATTTTGTTTCATTGTTCTCAGCTCTGTGGTATATCACGAATCACTAGGAGCTCTACTCTGGAGAGGGTGCTCAGAAGCAATCATGTCAACCGCTCGGGTTATTTCTGCATTCCAAAGACCAACAGGAGAGCCAGCCCTATCAGCCAGAAACCTCCCCAGAGCCCTCTGGAAACCATCTGGATCCATTAGTCTCCACAGACAGATAATCTTAATAGTCCCCTTGCAGAGGAGAAAAGCTGCTGTAAGTCTAAACCTCAGCAGACAATGATCTGACCATGACAGAGAGACTGATTCAAAGTCCCTACCTTCTGATTACTATCACCATCTCCATGTCCATTTGAGAAAACCAAGTCTAGACTATGCACTTCTACATGTGTTGGGCTGATGACATATTGGGACAGTCCCATGGTTGTCAGGGAGGCCGTGAAATCCTGGGCCATCCCAGAGAAGATGCCCTCAGCATGAATGTTAACATCTCCCAGAACCAACAATCTGGGAGACCTCAACAGCACACCCAAGACCACCTGTGTCAGCTCAGATAGGAAGTCTGTTGAGCAGCAGGATGGGTGGTTCGCCAACAGAATTTCCAATCTTTCCCGCTGACCCAACAAAAGCTGTAAACACTCTAGGCCAGTAGTCAGATGGACAGGGAGATGGTATTCCTATAGACCACAGCAACCCCACCCCGTGAATCTCAAGTCTACTATGATGCAGAACCAAGTACCCCAGTGGGCAGAGCTGGGGGACACTAACTCCTCCCTGTTCACCCATCCAGGTCTCAGTTATACATGCCAGATTGGCCACCTCATCCACTGTTAAATCATGAATGAGGAAGGTCTGAAGAACATAAGAGCCATGCTGCATCAGACCAGGGGTCCATTTAGTCCAGCATTCTGTTCACACAGGGGCCAACCAGCTGTGGACCAGGAAACCACAAGTAGGACATGAGCACAACAGCACCCTCCTGCCCATGTTCCCCAGCAACTGGTGTACATAGGCATACTGCATTTGGTGCTGGAGGTAGCACATAGCCATCAGGAATAGTAGCCACTGAGAGCCTTCTCCTCCACCAATTTGTCTTACCCCCTTTTACAGCCACCCAAGTTGGTGGCCATCACTACATCTTGTGATAGCGAATTCCATAGTTTAACTGCGCTGTGTGAAGAAGTACTTCCTTTCATCTGTCCTGAATCTCCCACCAGTCAGCTTCATGGGATGACTTCAGGTTCGAGTATTATGAGAGAGGGAGAAAAATGTCTCCCTATCCATATCCTCCACCACAGTCTGCTGAGGTTTAGTCTTATTTTTGGACTGATCTGGCATTTAAAAGCAGCATAGGAGACAAATTCTGCAAAACATGGCCCCTCCAGGAAATTCCTGACTTGTGTGGTGGATAACTTCCTCCTACAGAAAGTAGAGGAAGGAACTAGAGGATCGGCTATCCTTGACTTGATCCTAACCAACAGAGATGACTTAGTGGATCAAGTAGCAGTTACAGGAACTCTGGGGGAAAGCGACCATGTTGTACTTGAGTTCTTGGTTCTAAGGGAAGCAAAAGCCGAGTGTACTCAAACGCGTAACCTGGATTTTAGGAAAGCTGATTTTAATCAACTCAGAACAATGATCAGTAAGGTCCCATGGCAAGCGACGCTAACGAGAAAAGGAGTCCAAGATGGGTGGGAGCTTTTAAAATAGGAAATTCTCAAGGCACAATCACAAACAATTCCAACAAGAAGAAAAGGTGGAAGACAACAGAAGAAGCCAATGTGGCTTCACAAAAAGCTTAGGGATGACCTGAAAACAAAAAAGGACACATATAGGAAGTGGAAAGAAGGCCAAGTAACAAAGGAAGAGTACAGGCAGGTGGCACAGAATTGCAGGGATGGCGTCAGGAAGGCTAAAGCTGAGAATGAACTGAAGTTAGCAAGGGATGCGAAAAACAACAAAAAGGCTTTCTTCAGCTACGTGCATAGTAAAAGGCAGAGGAAAGAAATGGTGGTTCAGCTATTAAATAAGGATGGCAAAACGATAACAGATGACAAAGAAAAGGCAGAGGTGCTCAATTCCTACTTTGGCTCAGTCTTCTCCTGCTGTAGACATCATATACCTCGACTTCAGCAAAGCTTTCGACAAAGTGCCCCATGATATCCTGATGAGCAAACTAGCTCAAAGTGGGCTAGATGAAACAACGATCCAGTGGATCCACAGTTGGCTACAGAATCGGACTCAAAGAGTGCTTCTCAATGGGACCTTCTCAAACTGGGGAGGTGTAACGAGTGGGGTACCGCAGGGCTCAGTCCTGGGCCCAGTGCTCTTCAACTTTTGTATTAATGACTTGGAGGAGGAGGTGCAGGGAATGCTGATCAAATTTGCAGATGATGCAAAATTGGGAGGGATAGCTAATACTTTGGAATACAGAAACAAAATTCAAAATGATCTGGATAGACTGGAGTGCTGGGCAGAAAACAATAGAATGACATTTAATAGGGATAAATGCCAAGTTCTGCACCTAGGAAAAAGAAACCAAATGCACAGTTACAAGATGGGGGATACGTGGCTCAACCACACTACAAGCGAGACGGATCTTGGAATTGTTGTCGATCACAAGCTGAATATGAGCCAACAATGTGATGTGGCTGCAAAAAAGGGCCAATGCTCTTTTGGGCTGCATTCATAGAAGCATCGCTTCCAAATCCCAGGAAGTACTAGTTCCCCTCTACTCAGCACTGGTTAGGCCTCATCTGGAGTACTGTGTCCAGTTCTGGGCACCACATTTTAAGAAGGATTCAGACAAACTGGAGAGGGTTCAGAGGAGGGCAACAAAGATGATCAGGGGACTGGAAACAAAGCCCTATGAAGAGAGACTGAAAGAACTGGGTATGTTTAGCCTTGAGAAGAGAAGACTGCGGGGAGATATGATAGCACTCTTCAAGTACTTGAAAGGTTGTCACAGAGAAGAAGGCCGGGATTTCTTCTTGATTATCCCAGAATGCAGGACGCGGAATCATGGGCTCAAGTTACAGGGAGCCAGATTCCAGCTGAACATCAGGAAAAACTTCCTGATTGTTAGAGCAATACGACAATGGAACCAATTACCTGGGGAGGCGGTGGGCTCTCCCTCACTGGAGGCCTTCAAGACGAGGCTGGACAGCCATTTGTCAGGGATGCTCTGACTTGGATTCCTGCATTGAGCAGGGGGTTGGACTCAAGGGTCTTGTAGGCCCCTTCCAATCCTACTATTCTATGATTCATCCAGAGACCTAAGGGCAGTCTGATAGGGCAACTGCTAAAACTGTGGTTGGGGAAAGGGCCGGAACATGGCACAGCTGTTAACTGTCTGGGCCTTGTTCCCCTAACCTGGCTAGCACTCCTCCCAACACCATATCTCCCTCTACCTGTAACCACGCTAATTGGGGGGCCCTTAAGCCTCCCCACTTGGCCCAATATCCTCCTTCCCAGGCACATGACCAGAGGAAAACCAGTCCCTCTAACACCCGCACAAGAACCGCGCAAGCGAATCAGCTGGATGTTAGAGGGGTAGCCCTTGCATCCTTCCCCGAAGCAGCTCCCCCCAAAGGGGGGGCCCCCTTTGGCGGCAGTGGCACCCCAAGTTGAGTCCTGGCAGATAAGAGTAATCCCAGGAGAACAGACACAGCTGACTCAGGTTGACAATTAGACTGGGAGAGTTTTTTCTTCTCACATTGGCATATAGTTGAGCTCACTAGGATGCAGGAACATTGGAATTCTGGGGCTGGTGTTAAAACGCATCTTTTAGAATGTACACAGTCATGTGATAGAACTGACTGCACTGGTGAGCACCAAACAGAATTGGGGATTCGTAAAGAGGGCTGCAAGGCAAGAAAAATACCTTCTCTACTGGAACCGGTGTGAAGACAGGATGGCTCTACTCTCTGTCTCTCTCTGTCCTGCCCAGTGGTGTTCAAAATAATCCTTTCAATGTGGTGGGGGTGTTGCATGTGACACCCTCTCCCTTTTTCCAAACCAGCCTATCTTGTGGAGAGCACATGGTGCCTACATGCCCCTCCCACCGCCCTGCATTTCCATCTTACCCAAGCAGTGGCCAGAACAACCCTCTGCAGAGGCAGCATGAGTACTGCCCCCACCCCGCCACTGCTGCTATGCATGGTGATTTTATGTCCCTGCCCTTAGAGCTGGTGTGGTGCTCCTGCCGAGGAACACCTGCTGGACCGCTGCAATTATCTGCCTTGGGAAATTAGTTACTGATTTAAAAATAGTCTTCACTTTTAAGCTTTCAGTTCACAAATTCCGTGTTTGGGAGTGTTTATCAGGACACCTGCATTGCTGACAAGCTTCTAATCAGCTTAAAAAAACCAAAACAGTTTAAGCGTCCTCCCCCCCCAAATAAAAATACATTTACTATCTTTCAAAATATTTAATTAGTGGTATTCTCTGCTCTCTTTTTTAAAACTTGTGTGTCTTTGAAGAGCTTTTTAAAAAGCTATTCCAGACTTGATGATGTTTTGATCATTTGGCGGCTGTTCTTGCATTGATCCCATGAATTGTGCCCTTTATTGGGTCATTCAAAGGTCAGTTCTATATTTCTCAAGGTGAATTACACCCATCAGTGATTGCTCGCTCATCTGGGGATGAAAGAGAGGTGAGTCAGAAGCCCCCCCCATCTTGTCAGGGGTGGCAGATTCTTTTTCATCTCTGATTCCAATCTGTAAACAAATTAGAGGTGGAAGGATGTTCAGGAGTGGTTGTTCTGGGAGCTAAAAAGGCCCTCCTTAGCAGGTCCCTCTGTCCTTCCAGCTAAGAGTGATTGGGAGGGACAGCCTGAGTAACCTACTACATCTGACTGTTTGTATGCAGCCATGTGTCTGTGTGTTGCTGTCAGTATGCCAAACATACAGGGAGCATTTCATTGTCTTGCAAAGGCATTTTGTTTTGTGTGAAATTTGAAAGAGTTTTATTCATAGTATTTCAACCTGCTTAAATGTTTGCCCAGGATCTCTGGTTTTTCTGTGTACTTAAGAAGGCATCTGATGCTATGGCAGTGGTGTTCTGGTATAACTCTACTGGCTAGATACAGGAAAACCAGGCCATCTATGCAGCCTTAGCCAGTGAAGTGAACAGCAGTGGATTTGGAAGCACAGTCTGGGAGTCCTTCGGGGACAGCTGGGCTTGAGTAAAGTTGCAGAAGCAATGATTGGCAACCTTGCACTTCTGTATTTGACGTGTGCTTTCCATCCGCACAAGTCAGTTTCAGTCTCGGGACTAACCCTCTGCTTTATCTTGGCATGTGAATCGTACAACCTGATGCTCACTTCATAGGGCTTCTGGGCAGTTCCTGTGGCAGTCAGTCTAATGGATTTGTAGGGCTGTGATAATTGTATGTTGTATAAATTAGGAGGGGGAACCTCTCTTCAATATTGGGAACAAATTCAGCCAAAAAAGGTTTAAATATATATTAAAACCCAACCACGGGAGCAATGGACTGAGAAGGGAGCATACCTGTTACATGGCCCGGCCCCAGGTGCCAGACAGGGGAATTGCTGCCTGCCTGTACTTCTGTTGTGCAGGAACTTGCCCTGGGGGGATATTCCCCTCTTCAAAGCAATATGCTTTCAGTGAAAAAGCATCCTTCACAGAAGTTTTCAGTGCCCGCAGAACAGGCTGATTGGACAGACTGTGCACTTCAGATTGGCACAGACAGACAGCAGAAGACAAAGTCATGGCAGTCTTTGTACTGAGAAGGAGTGAAGTGAAGAGGGACTATCATGATTGGGATTGCAAAAGTCCCAGGCATGTAGTCCTCTGAAGACTGGTAGTGCATCTAGGAATCTTAAGAAATAGCTCATATAACTTCATGACACATCTAGCAATTTGTAGTGTTTTTCCTGCCCCACTTGTGATACAAAATGGACCTCTGCATGGTAGGGTTTCTAAGCAAGATTTGGACCTAGCTTTGGGGAACAAAGCATTTGGGGGCAGGTCATGCTTGTTTTGGCCACTCAATCCTATTGGTGATTGAGCAGCCACAGGCCCAACTAGTTAGCAGCTCAGCTGAAGAAAGGTTTGAAATCCGGTGTATATGTGTGCGTGTTGTAATCATGACAGAATATAGAAGTACCTTGCTACTGTTCTGGCTCACTGGACATTATGGTTTTTTTTGCAATGGAAGAGTCACTTGTAGATGTGCCTGAGCTGCTGGAATATGGATAAACTTGAATAACTCTCTGAAAATGTGAGAACCTGGGATCACCCAATGAAACTGAATGATGGAAGATTCAGGACAGGTCTCTTTGCAGTTAGTCTCTTTCTCTTTACTCCCTGCATCAAATATTATCTTATTTGCTCAAGAATATCTTTCTTTATAAACCCTGACTTTATACTTCAAAATGATCAGAACTGTGTGGAGACAAGGTGCATGTGAGGTTCCTTTAACTCTTGCTCAAACCTTCAGCCTGTCTACCTTCTCACCCATAACAAAAGAAGAGCCGTTCTGGATCAGACCAAGGGTCCATCTAGTCCAGCATTCTGTTCCCACAGTGGCCAACAAGCTGCCCACAGGATACCCACAAGCAGGACATGAGTGCAACAGCACCCTCCAGGTTGTGTTTCCCAGCAACTGGTGTACATAAGTATATGGCCTCTGATACTGAAGGCATCATCCATCAGGGCTAGTAGCCGTTGATAACCTTATCCTCTGTAAATGTATCTAACCTTTTAAAGCCATCCAAATTGGTCGGCATAACTACATCTTGTGCTAGCCAATCCATAATTTAACTATGCGCTGTGTGAAGAAGTACTTCCTTTCATCTGTCCTGAATCTCCCACCAATCAGTTTCATGGGATGACCCCAGGTTCTAGTGTTACGAGAGAAGTTTCTCCACACCATGCATAATTTTGTACACTTTGGTCATGTCCTCCTCACTCGCCTTTCCTTTATGCTAAACAGTCCCAGGTGTTGTAACCTTTCCTCATAGGGGAGTTCCTCCAGCCCCTTGATGATTTTTGTTCCCCTTTGTGCAACTCTACAATATCCTTTTTAAGGTGTGACCAGAACTGTACGCAGTTGTTCAAGTGTCATCGCACCATAGACTTGGTGTACAGTATTATGTTGGCAGCTTTATCCAGGAGGTAGGATGACTGGAGAAGGATTTCTGCTTTTCAGTAGGTGTTTCTTGGCACCACATCCCATACTGCCAGCCCCTCAGATACAAAAAGCAGTCTGGCAGGAAAGGAATCAGCTCTTTCCTTGCCTTTTTCCTTGGCCCCAACCTGTATACATGTGTCTCTGTCAATCAGTCAAGATCACTCCAGTCAAACAGCATAAAACGTGACATAATGCTCATATTGAGTTGTTCCTGATTTTGATCTTTAAAGCCCTACAAGGCCTGGGATGATTCAGTTCAGAACACACATCTCCCTGTATGAGCCCAACTGCATATTGAGGTAATGTTCAAGGACTCCTCTCCATGTTGTTTTGTTTCAGGAAATTATAACTTCTTCAAGGAGCAGTGCCTTCTCTCTGGTTGCCACAGTGAACAACCTTCCTCAGAAGGGATGGTCATGTTCACTTCTCCTGAGTTGTGTACATTTGTTTATTTAAAGAATTTTTACCCTGCTCTTCAGCTGAAAAGGCAGTACCAGTAGATATGGACTCACTCAGGCAGGGCAGGCAGAGCGTGTCCAACTTTGACAGCTGCATAAGTTTGCTTGAGAGCTTTGCTGTATCAAACTAAGGGCTATTCCAGCCCGTGCTATTCTAAGGGCTGGAATATTCTATTCTATTCTATTCTATTCTATTCTATTCTATTCTATTCAAGATAGAATATTCTGTTCCATCAAACTAAGGGCTATTCCAGCTATTCCAGCCCGTGTGAAACTGGGTCTGTTCGTTAGTGCATTAAATACATTTTAGCACTGATGTTATGCTTTAATAATTGGGAGGGGGTGGTAAAGTGGATTATTGTTTAGATTGTGTGTGATGGGATGCGGTGTGTGTGTATACCGTGGAGTAACAGGAGAAACATTAAGCACTGCTATGACTTTCCTAACACCTTTAGCATCCATGTTTGTCAGGAACATAATATACAGAGCCTTATTTTGCCCTATAAGTAGCCCTGGAAATAGTATTTTTTATTTAATACATATATGAATTGCCTCTCTGCCTAATAGGTGCTAGAGGTGATATAGAAATCAAATAAAGCATTCTCAAACCACCATAAAATCACAGGGGCGGAAATGGGTTCAGCACCATAAAACTGATATTAAAAATAAAGAGCGACATTAAACACCATTAAAAGCTTGACAAAACTGGGTTGCTGCCTATCTGAAGCACAGTAAAGGGGGTGCCACTATAACCTCCGAGGGGGGGGGATATTCCATAATTGGGTGCCACTACAGAAAGGCCCTGTCTCGAATCCCCACCAACCTAGCCTCTCTAGGTGGTGGGGCATATAACTTGGGCCTCTGATGATGATAGCAAATTATGGACAGGTCAGTGTGTGAGGAGGCAGTCCTCCAGATAGTTTGGCCCTAAACCATTTAGAATTTTATAGGCAAGGACTCACACCTTGAGTTGTGCTTGGAAACAAACTGGAAGCCAGTGAAGTTGGTCCAAGAGCAGTGATAGATTTTATAATCTGTAAAACACATGCTTGAGAAAACTCTGGCCACAGTGTTTTGCACTCACTGCAGTTTCCACCCCACGTAGAATGCATTATAGTAATCCATACAAGAGGTGATAAGGCATGAATCACTGTGGCCAGATCTTCCTTCCACAGGAAAGGATGCAGTTGGCACACCAGCCAAATTTGGGCAAAAGCTCTCTTGGCTACAGCCACCACCTGACCTTCTAGAAAGAGGTCTGGATTCAAGAGCAGCCCAAGCTATGTACTTGATCCTTCAGAGGGAGTGCTACCCCATCCAGAACAGGTTGTACTGCCAAACACAGATTGGATTGTCTGCTGATGGATAGGAGCCCTGTCTTAACTCGATTGCACCTCAGTTTGTTCACCCGCAAAAATTTCCTCACTGCATTCAGACAGCAGTTCAGACTTCCACTGCCTCCTTGGCTTCAATTGAAAAGGAGAGAGCGAGAGCTGGGTATCATCAGTGTATTGATGAGGCCCAACTCCAACACTCCAGATGACCTCCTCCTATGGCCTGATGTAGATGTTTAAAAGCATAGTGGACAAAATAGAGACCTGAAGGACCAGGGGGCCGAGCAATAGTTCCCCTTATAGGAATGCTCAGCCAAGACTAGAACCACTGCAAAACAGTTCCTCCAAGTCCCATATGGATCTGTGAAACCCTTACTGGGACCAGCCTTCTTAATGCTAAATGGCCTCACCTTCATGTGTGTAGAAGGAATGGGGCGATGTTTTCTTCTCCATGGTGTCAAACAATAGTTTTGGTCTAAACGTGTCTGGAAGTGTTATAGTGCTGGTTTCTAAGATAAGTGGCTAACTTTTGTTTTTTGGCTACCTCTCTAGACATCAAGCGCCAGCACCAGGATGAGTGTGGAAGCAAGCGGCAGGCCCCTGAAAGTGGGCTCTAGAGTGGAAGTCATCGGGAAGGGGTACCGTGGAACAGTGGCCTATGTGGGTGCTACACTGTTTGCCACTGGGAAGTGGGTTGGTGTCATCCTGGATGAAGCAAAAGGCAAGAACGACGGCACAGTTCAGGGCAGGAAGTATTTCACCTGCGATGAGAACCATGGCATCTTTGTGAGGCAATCCCAGGTAAGCTTTCTTTGGCTGGACACGCAACTGCCAGCGCCACTCCATGATTGCTTGTAACATCCTGATCAGGAAAGAAGCCCTGCTAAATGTGTCTGGTAAGGGAACATAGGAGAAAATGTATTTTCCTTATTTACACACTAAATGTTCTGGCGCTGCTTAAATCTCCAAACCCCTCTGATGCAGAGAGAAAATTGGCAGGGCTGTGGTTACCCAATCTCTGGCCCCTCGCAGGACACAGGGGCTTGATCATGGGCACATCATATTGTCTTGAAAACTTTTGTTGGACTTCTCAAGTCCAACACATCTGCAGTCCAACACATGCAGTCTTTTGTTGGAGGCCTTCTAAACACGACAGGGCTGATGTCCAGCAGTGTCTTACAGTCAGAGGCCCTAGTGCTGAGCGGAGAAGAACGGTCCAGAAGAAATTTGCGCTAGGAGGAGGACTGCGGAGGCTATTGCGTCAGCAGCTTCCCATTCTGCCCCATGGGACTCTGCCCCATGAGTTACGGGCAATGAAGCAGCCAGACGATGACCAGAGCGCAGATGGCAGAACATCTTGCTCCAAAACCAGCCAAACATTGCTTAGAGCACGTTACCATGCCTACCATGTGGTGGTGCAGGCTGCTGAAGAGGCTTATTTCACAGCCTCCATTGCAGCCTCAAGTAGCCGCCCAGCAGAGCTCTTCAGAGAGGTTTGGAGGTTGCTACCTCCAGAAGCCTCTCCTTTAGAGCCCCCAGAGGCCCTCTGTGATGCCCTTTCATTGCACTTTGAGGATAAAAGTCATCCAGCTCCGAAGCAATTTAGATGTGACTGTTATAGAAGATCCAAGTGAGGTTTCCAGTGCCCTATCTAGCCATGTTTTGAGTGCTGTTTTTTGGTAGAAGGGTGGGGTACAAATACAATAAATAAATACAGTTCCGTTAATGTGGCCTGATAACGTGGACAAGGTGCTTGCAGTTATGCAGCCAACCATGCGTCCTCTTGATCCCTGTCCCTTGTGGGTAATTAAGGCTGGCCGGCATTGGGTGGGTGAGTAGGTCCAGGGTGTGGTTAATGGGTCATTGTGTGAAGGAGTGGTACCTGCTACTTTGAAGAAGGCAGTAGTGCCACTCCTGAAGAAGCCCACCCTGGTCCTGAGGATTGTGACAACTATTGCCCAGTCATGAACACACCATTTTTAGGTAAGGTGATGGAGAGGGTTGTGGCAAGGCAACTGCAGGCATTCTATCAATTATCTAGACCCTTTGCAGACTGGGTTCAGGCCTGGTTTTGGGACCAAGTTGGCCTTGGTCACCCTATTTGATGACCTTTATCGAGAGAGGGCTAGAGGGAGTGCAGGACGTGGAATAATGGGCTCAAGTTACAGGAAGCCAGATTCTGGCTGAACATCAGGAAAAACTTCCTGACTGTTAGAGCAGTACGACAATGGAACCAATTGCCTAGGGAGGCGGTGGGCTCTCCCACACTGGAGGCATTCAAGATGAAGCTGGACAGCCATCTGTCAGGGATGCTTTGACTTAGATTCCTGCATTGAGCAGGGGGTTGGACTTGACAGTCTTATAGGCCCCTTCCAACCCTACTGTTCTATGATTCTATGATTCAACTTTGCTCTTCTTACTCAACCTCTCTGCAGCTTGTGATACCATCAACCATGGTATCCTTTTCGATTGGCTTCATGGGATGGTATCAGAAGCACTGTACTTCAGTGCTTCCATTCCTACCTGTGGGGTCTGTCTCAGAGAATGGTGTTGGGGTAGTGTACCTTGGCCCCCTTGTGCTGTGGGTGCCACAGGGCACTATTTTATCCCCAATGCTATTCAACATCTACATAAAGCCGCTGGGAACAGTCGTCAGGGACCTGGAGTGTGTGCAGATGACACCCAGCTCTACTTTTCCATAAATCTGAATCACATGCAGGCTGTGGTGGACTGGATGAGGGCCAAAAAACTGAGCTTGAATCCTGGCAAGACAGAAGCACAGTGGGTGGGTGGCTCAAAGATCCGAGAAATAGGTCAGTTGCCTGTTTTGGATGGGGTCACACTCCCCCTGAAGGAACAGGAGTATTCCTGGATTCATCATTGTCACTTGAGGCTCAGGTGTCTTCAGTGGCTAGGAGTACCTTTTACTATTACTTTTACCAGCTTCAGCTGGTACACCAATTATGGCTGTTCCTGGACTCTGACAGTTTAGCCACAGTGATACAAGCATCAGTAACCTCAAGATGGGATTATTGTAATGTGCTCCATGTGGAGCTACCTTTGGGCTTGGTCCTTAAGCTGCAGCTGGTGCAGAATGAAGCAACGAAGCTGCTCCCTGGGGCCTCCTTCTGACAGCAAGCTACACTCTTGCTAAAAGAACTGCACTAGCTGCCAATAAGCTTCCCAGGCCAAGTTCAAGTTGTTGTTAACATATAAAGCCCTAAACCCGGGACCTGCTTACCTCAGGAACCTCCTCACTCCTTATGTCCCTGCCCGTTCTCTGCGATCATCTGAGGGGGCACTTCTGAGGGTGCCACACGCTCCTGGGGTTCACCTCAGGAACACTTGCAGTAGAGCATTTCGTGTTGCGACACCCACCATCTGGAATGCTTTACCAGCTGATGTTAGATGGCCCGCAGTTCTGGCACTTACACATCTTCTTAAAACTCTGCAGAGGCTTTCCCTGAAGTGTAAGCCAGCCAGCTGTGGTTTGTAGCACACGGAGTGTGAGGTCTTATTCCTGATTAATTTGTATTGTATTATTTCTGTTGTTATATTTATATCTTTGTATTTATATTCACCACTTTGATACCGATGTGGAAAGCAGTATACAAATTTGAATAATAAATAAATAAAATAAAACCAACGGCTGGTTTAAACACTCAGCCCGACTGTCCCACCCGTCCTGGTGTACTAGTGGGCCTCTGCGAGCATAGGTCTTACGGGCATGGTCCCTCCTCTGACATGGGATGTCTCGTGCTGCTGAGCGAGCACTGCACTGTCAGGACTGATTTTCCCTGGAGGGTTGTTGCTATCAACATTCATTAGCACGCAGTGTTGGTTGTGGGCGGTGGGCACATTAGGTCTCCTGATTTTGCTGGTTCCTGGAGTTCAGTCTCAAGGATTCTGTCCATGTGCCCCATCTACTTCTGCTCCTGACTGTTTCCAGATCTAGGAGCTGACTGGTCTTGACAGCCCAAGGCGTTCTGATACTGAGATGGAAAACCCAAATGACTGTCCAGCCCCCCTGAATTAGTATGGGGCGCCATCACCCGCTGCTCTTGCATAGAAGGACATCAAATGGAGGAGGCTCCTTGTGGCTTCCACTCTGCTGCCCTTAGTGCTGCCCAGATCTTCAACTGGGGCAGCTACTTTGCCTCGCCTTGCAGCGGGGTTGCCTCCACCTAAATGTTACACTCTCTGCCAGTCTGGCTGCTGGGACATCCTGTTCCTTATTTCCTCTAATGAATTTCCAGATGTAGCTTTGACGGGGCTGTTGCTATGGCAGCGCTGCTGGCGCCACTAGTTCATTTTTGTCCTGGGGACAGAACATGAAGATGCAGCAAGACATGAGTGTGGTGGCATTGAGCTGTCCTCTGCTTAGCTTCCTTGCAGCTGCTTTTGCCCCAGTTGGTTGCCAAAGTGGCGGATTACAGCTCATTGAGTGAACCAAATGCTGTGAATCTGTTTGAAAGCCTCTTCAGGTGCCATATTCTGTTTGAGCTTTTGGACATAAATGAACCAGAGAGGGTGAAGATGATGATCAAAGCAATGGGCCTGGCCACAGAGGTGTCTGTCCCCTGTTCCATGTTTTTTGGTGAGAGCCTGAGAGAGGGAAACTTTCCAAGCTGGGCCATGGCCAGGTTGTCTGTCCTTTGATAAGGTTCTCCTTTTCTCTCCATGCTACGCTTGCAGAGTGGAGTTAGTTGTAGCAGTTCAATTAGCTTCATGGGGTGTTGCTGCAAACATAGCATGGGAGCTTAATGAGGCACTTTTCCACTGTTAATGTAAGATGTGGGCTCAAATATAGATAGACGGTTCTGTAATGCTATGAAAAAAACAGGCATTTTTGAAGCTGCTGGACTGAGAGAGCTTCTCTCTGTTCAAACTCAAATTGCAGATGGCATCTCGAAAACTTGGCCATGATGGCAGTGAGGTTCAAGGGGCCCTGCTCGGTGAGACCATGACTAGATTTGAACCCAGATATCATGTGCTGGCTCTTCAGGGGCAAGAGCCTGGTTCCTTTGGGCCCAAAAGCAGATGTACAGGCTGTGGCCATCAAGCCAGGATGCCCTACCACCCTCCACTCCTGTCCTCCCTTGTCTTTTCCAGAGCTATCTCTTCAAGTGCCAACCTCTGCGTTTTGTAAACTGTCCCAAATTCATTCGAGATAGGCACCCCCTTTGGTCCAAGCCTCCTGAGGGCTTTTGCCATCTGGTCTTTGAGACCCAGGTTGAATGCTATCCATTAGCCTTCCCTCGAGGCCCACTCCTGTGCTTTGTTGGTACATTCAGTTCTCATTTGGAGGAGCCATCCTGCTGCTTGGGGTTTAGATGCTGCTGCACCATAGGGTCTCTACCTACCCATGGCTTGGATAAGGCGTTCTGATTCAGCCCCCAGGCAAAGACTTCTGCATTTAGGCTCTCTGCTCAGAAATGTTCTTGCCCTGTCTTATCACTTAGGTGCAATCACTGGGTGTCAAAGTACCTGCCTGACTCTTATGGATTGTAACCCTCCATTCTGAACAGCTAAGAACATAAGGAGAGCCGCCTGAGGCTGAATCGGACCAAAGGCTTCTCGAGTCCAGCATTCTGTTCATACAGTGTCCAACCAGCTGACCATGGGAGGATAAATTATACAGTAGAACCTCAGCTGCCACAGCAAGCCCTCCAGTGATCTACTGCAAACAAAGAGTTGTGATGGGGGGGGGGGGGATGGTCTCAATTGATCATGTGATGACTGAGATACTATTATCACATGGATGTGCAGAGGAGACGAATGCCTTACTTCTAAAACCTGTTAAGCACAGCATTTCCTGTAAGGCTTTGCATAATCAACAAGGAATAGCTCCGAAAAGATGATGATGTTGGCGCCAGGCAGGCCTCATCAGGGAGATTATTCCATAAATGGTGGCCCCCCCATTTATGGAATGATCTCCCTGATGAGGCCCACCTGGCACCAACATTGTCATTTTTTCAGTGCCAGGTTAAAACTGCCCTCTTCTCTCAGGCATTTGGCAGCATATAAGGAGTTTTTTTTTATTGTCTCTGGCTGATTGTTTTAAATTGTTTTAAATATATGTTGTTGTGTGTGCTATTTGTTCTATGTCATTATGTCAATGTTTTATACTTTATATAATGTATTGTAATGGTTTTTTTAATTTTTGTGAGCCGCCCGAAGAGCTTCGGCTATTGGGCAGTATAGAAATGTAATAAATGAAATGAAATGATGACGTTTGTCTTTGAACGACTGTTTGTAATGGCACAGCCCTGTTCAAACTGGACCAGGTGCAATTTTCACAGAACGGAGAACCTATTTCGTGGGCATATTGAGCCTAACAGAAACTTGATTGCTCTCCCTCTATCCACTGGTAGTGATGCATTTTGTGTTCTGCTGGGGAAGGAGGAAGATATTTCAGTTGTGCCCTGCCTAAATAGGAGTGAAAACTAAAGGAAAGCCTTAAGGGGATTGTTTTGCTTTTCCTCACTTATAACGTCACTGTATTCGATTTTATTCAGATCCAGGTTTTTGATGATGGTGCAGACACAACATCCCCGGAAACACCAGAGTCTTCCTCCTCGAAGGTCCCCCAGAGAGGTAGGGGCTTTGTGACACTTTACCTTGTGTTGTCTGCTCGCTAGAGATCCCTTCTCATTGTGAGCCATGGGCATTACCTGAGACCTGTGCTCTGTGGAGGTCAGCCTTGTCTTTTGGAGAGCCCCTGGTCGGTTAAGCTTGAGCAGGAGGGTCCAAGGCTACATCTCCTTCCCTCGCAATTGTCCAGTTATACGTTATGATCACAGGCATGTGAAATATGTACGGCACCACTCCTGAGGCTGTCGCTCTGGCAGCACTGAAGCACTACATTTTGCTTTATCTGTAGCAGCCTGAGTAAGAGAAGCCTTTGGAATGATGGCAGAGCAGGAGGAGATAAATAGAAATGATCTTCCCACACCTCTGCACAGGCATGAACCAATGTGTCAAGGACTAGAGCATGTATGCTCTGTCCTGGCATGTGGGGAGACCTAGAGTTGGTGGCTGTGCTTTGCTTGGCACTGGGCACACTGCTTGCTGTGGATCATGCCACAAGGCCCCCTGAGATCACAAGTGGAGCATGGGCGCAGGGGAGAGGCTGTGTGAAGTAGCCCTAAGGTATGTTGAGGAAGAGAAACTGTTAGATGCAGTTGTTGTCCTTGGGAGAGATCCAGGATTCTGCAAGATTTCTGCTTGTTCTCCTCACTCGCCCTGGTCACTGGCAGCTGAATTTGAGTAACAGACAGCTTTAAGAGCAGAAGGTGCTATGGAGAGAGGACACTAGTGGGTCTGTGTGTTCATAGAATCATAGAATAGTAGGGTTGGAAGGGGCCTACAAGGCCATTGAGTCCAACCACCTGCTCAATGCAGGAATCCAAGTCAGAGCATCCCTGACAGATGGCTGTCCAGCCTCGTCTTGAAGGCCTCCAGTGTGGGAGAGCCCACCACCTCCCTAGGGAATGGGTTCCATTGTCGTATTGCTCTAACAGTCAGGAATTTTTTCTTGATGTTCAGCTGGAATCTGGCTCCCTGTAACTTGAGCCCATTATTCCATGTCCTGCACTCTGGGATGATCAAGGAGAGATCCTGGCCTTCTTCTCTGTGACAACCTTTCAAGTACTTGAAGAGTGCTATCATATCTCCCCTCAGTCTTCTCTTCTCAAGGCTAAACATGCCCAGTGCTTTCAGTCTCTCTTCATAGGGCTTTGTTTCCAGTCCTCTGATCATCTTTGTTGCCCTCCTCTGAACCCTCTCCAGTTTGTCTGCACCCTTCTTAAAAGTGTGGTGCCCAGAATTGGACACAGTACTCCAGATGAGGCCTAACCAGTGCTGAGTAGAGGGGAACTAGTACTTCCCGGGATTTGGAAGCGATGCTTCTATGAATGCAGCCCAAAAGAGCATTTGCCTTTTTTGCAGCCACATCACACTGTTGGCTCATATTCAGCTTGTGATAGACAACAATTCCAAGATCTTTCTCGCTTGTAGTGTTGTTGAGCCACGTATCCCCCATCTTGTAACTGTGCATTGGGTTTCTTTTTCCTAGGTGCAGAACTTGGCATTTATCCCTGTTAAATTTCATTCTGCTGTTTTCTGCCCAGCGCTCCAGTCTATCCAGATCACTTTGAATTTTGTTTCTGTCTTCCAAAGTATTAGCTATCCCGCCCAATTTTGTGTCATCTGCAAATTTGATCAGCATTCCCTGCACCTCCTCCTCCAAGTCATTAATACAAATGTTGAAGAGCACTGGGCCCAGGACTGAGACCTGCGGTACCCGACTCGTTACCTCTCCCCAGTTTGAGAAGATCCCATTGATAAGCACTCTTTGAGTCCGATTCTGTAGCCAACTGTGGATGCACCGGATCAATGCTTCATCTAGCCCACTTTGAGCTAGATCAGGATGAATGCTCATCAGGAGATCATGGGGCACTTTGTCGAAAGCTTTGCTGAAGTCGAGGTATATTATGTCTACAGCATTCCCACGGTCTACAAGGGAGGTGACTTGATCAAAAAATGAGATCAGATTTGTCTGGCAGGACTTGTTTTTGACAAATCCATGTTGGCCTCGAGTAATGACGGCACTGTTTCCAAGGTGCTTACAGATGGATTGCTTTAGAATCTGCTCCAGAATTTCCCCAGGGATTGATGTCAGACTGACTGGTCTGTAGTTCCCAGGTTCCTCCTTCTTACCCTTTGTGAAGATAGGGACAACATTAGCCCTCCTCCAGTCATCTGGCACTTCCCCCGTCCTCCATGATTTCTCAAAGAGAATAGGCAGCGGTTCTGAGAGTTCTTCTGCCAGTTCCTTTATTACTCTAGGATGCTAGAGTCCTAGCATCCTAGGTGTTAGGATTAGAGAAGTCAGGTAGGCAGGCTGAAGTAAGAGAAAGGGAGAGACCAGCTTCACCAGACATGGAAGGAGATGAGGCTGATCCTGGGTGAAGGACCAGGGCCCAGAATATAGGAAGGGAGTGAGTTAATTGATATGGGTGAGATGCTAAGATTGGAATGCAAGAGAGAGACTGGCAGGCGAGAAGTGTCAAAGCTGCTGGGCATTAACTTTCGCTCTCTGGAGTCTTGTGCAACATAGCTTTTGGCCAGAGGGTTTCTGTGGAAACCGGTGGCTCCTGCAATGTGTGATGCAGGGGGGCTTTTCAGTTTTCACAGGCTTGGCAAGGTGGGAAGGGACGCAAGGGCCTCTGCTTGGCTATAGTTCTCCCTCTTAGCAGGTCTTGGCTTCCATGGCATTCAGATAACCACAGAGCTCCCTGGAATGTTGGGTGGTGTACAAAGGCTAGCCAGCCTGGTCCCTCAACTGCTTAATGCCCCCTCCCCAAAAGACATGTGACATGTGACAAGCAAAGAGGCTGCACAATAAAGCCAGCCATTTCTCTGGTGCACACAAATGCACTGGAAGGCTTGAGCAGGAGTGGGCAATGTCAGATCAACAGGTTGCGGCCAGCATTCTGAGCTAAAAGAAGCAGCCCCCCTCCCCACCCAAATGGCAGCACAGTGTGGGCTATGGGAAAGAGTTTGGCTGTAAAGACGGCTTGCAGCAATCCTCCCCTGCCTCCCCCACCCATCCAAATCCTGGTGAATTAAAGCCCAATTGGATGTCAGGGGTTGGTTGGATCCTGAAAAACTGCTGGGCAAGTGAAGAGTCTTGTCTGCTGTCACTGGAAAGGAAAGAGATGCTTCAGAAGGGATTGGAGGAGCAGCTGATATACAAGGCCCAGATAGCTGCATTCCATGTGCTTAGGTTTATTCCTTTAACTGAGAGTAACAAGTGGGACTCCAGCAAAATGTTGCCATTCATTTCCAGATGTGTATCCACTTTCAGTTTCATCCCTCTGTCTCCTTCACACCGACTTTTTAAGCTGATTTCAAAATTGAAATTTCAGAAGTGTTGCCTTCCACACTTGGACACATGTGCACGCAGGCCACCGCTAGAGCAGGGGAATGATTGTGCTTCCTTCTTCCCAAAGCTTCTGATTCTAGAGTGGCAGTGGCCAACATGGCCTATGCCAGGGAAAGGTCTTGAGAGTTACGGCCTTCTCTTGCTGCAAGGGCAGGGCAGGATCGTTTGGCTAATGGACGGAAAACACATCCTCTTTGCCACACACACACCACCCCCCTAACAGGAGCCCAGAGTGCAGGGAACAGAAACAGTCGAGGACAGCCTGAGGCAGTCACACCTGCATTCGCAGTAAGCCACTTTCTTCTTAGGTATTTCTCCCACCATGTTGGGGGCTTAATTCTGAATATTATGTTGGGGTTCCCCCTAGTATGCTGCCTTTGTTTTCTTTGTGGATGGACCCATTTTGCTTCCAGAGCGATGGGCGTGGGCCAGCTGAGTTCAGTATTAGAGGAAACAATATCCTGCTTCATCAGATCCAGTTCTAAGTGGCTTACAACATTCATAATATAGCTACAAGTATCATGCACTTATTTATTAACTACGTTGTTGTTGCTGTATTTTTGTTTGTACATTGCCCCCAAATCCTAAAAAGGATAAGGGGAAGTATAAAAAGTTTTAAAATAAAATGAATAAAAACAAGTCCGGTAAAGACAAATATCTGAGGCCAAATAAAGCTTTACCCAAAGGACAGTGATGGGGCAAAAGAAATTCTAGAATTGTAAGCAGCAAGCAGCAATAATACAACCATATTCTGATCAAGGCCTCTTCTGGAGGGTTGAACAGGGATCATGAAAAATTCTTGCAGTTTTGCACCAAGTGCCAATTCATAGAGAATGACAAGCCCTTGGCATAACTGCCAGTTTCCTTGCTCTACAAAGAGTAGAGCTGAGACACAGCTGGTAAAGAAAATTGCAAACTGTGTTTAGGGTAGAGAATGTGCAGTATTAGATATTGTGGGTTTCACCAAGTTTATTATCACTTATTTCCTTGCCTGAGACGTCCCTGGTTTGTACCTGCTTGCAGCCTCTTCCTCAGAAAAGAGTTCAGGGGATCTCCAGCAGTATTAAAAATGTGGACTCAGTGAGGTGCAGGAATCTAGGTATTTATTCTCTTGGGAGCTTGCTGTTTCTTTTTCTTGGAAATCCATTGCCTTTAGCTAAAGCCGCTTCTGAATGGCTTACGATTTATGCCCTTTTTCTCCTCCAGATTCCTCAGAAGGTCCCAAAGCCAGCAAACTGGTGAGTGCTTTGTCCTTGGGTCTTACAATCAGTTAATTCCATCTATGTCTATCTTACAGTTTGAGGGAGAGGAAGTTTTGCTCAGGCATGGAGACCTGGTATTGGGTCTTTTGCAGCTGGGCTTACTTTGTGTTGTGTTGTGGAGAGGAGCGGAATGCATGACATCAGTTGTGAATCATGTTTTTAAAAATTATTTATTTATTGCATTTATATCCCGCCTTTTTTCCTCTTGCAAGGAACCCAAGGCGGCTTACTTTATCCTCCTCTCCATTTTATCCTCACAACAACAACCCTGTGAGGTAGGTTGGGCTGGGAGTCTGTGACTGGCCCAAAGTCACCCAGTGAGCTTCCATGGCCGAGTGAGGACTAGAACCTGGATCTCCCGGCTCCCAGTCCAGCACTCAAACCACTACACCATACTGGCTTTGTACACAGGCAGCAATAACTTCAAAAACTAATAAAGGAGGGAGTGAAAGACGCCATGTCCTGCCACAGCTGAAATATGGGTATCTGCTGGAGCACACCTGCTACATAGTGGAGAGGGATCCTGCTTGGAGCAGCCTTTTGGGTAGCTCAACTAGAACTAGCTATAACAAGTGTCCAGAGGTTTGCCTATGATTGCACATGCACAGGATTGGTGAACAGAGGAGTTTCTCCTGGCCACTCAGTCTGCTACCTTCCTTGCTGTTTGGATCACAGAAGGCCCAGGAAGGTTTCTCAGCTCTGACCTCTATGCTTGAGGTAGCTCACGCAGTTTGCATCCCCACCACACCACATTATAGTAGCTAATCAAGCAACCTGGAGGTGGGTTCAAGCTCTTCGATCAATGAGCTGGTTCAGAACAGGCCCTCGGCGGGGTGGAGGTGCACTTGCTGCTGCTCAAGTGGCCTGGTCAGCACACAGCTGTCAGCTCAGGCAGCATCCTGGGGACAGCAGCACCTTTTGCTCTGGGCACCCCCATGGCCTCTGCAGACCATATAGCAGCCTGTAGCCAAAAAGGTGGACCATGCGGTGTGGCGGGGCAGACTAGTGCTGGTTACTGTGGCTCACAGTTCAGGGCTCTGTGAGGATCAGAAGTGCCCAAGTCCAATCTTTTGCTCATCCATCCTCCACACTGATGTCATGATGTACTGTTAGCTGTGACCCTCCTTTGGTTTCTCTTGCCTTGGCTCAGGAGTGTTTGTTGCCAAAATTAGTTTCACCCTTGGGGTGATGTGCCATTGTCTCCCTTTGCGTGGGGGTTCAGTGGGCAAGCCCCCAGACCTGGAGTGGGGTCCATGATGGGAAGAAGGAAGGCAGAGGGCCATCATAGGGCAAGCAGCAACTGTGTCATAGAGCTGGCAAGTGGCTGATCCAGGAGGGAGGCATTTGCTGTGGCCCCAAATGATTGTCTTCACTGGAGTGAGGCCTCCTCATGAGTAAAGGCCTGTCTGTGAGTGAGGAAAGAGATTGTGGAAATAGGAGTGGCTGGAGAGCCAAATACAAAAAGCAGAGGGAGTGCAAATCCAAGGCAGAAGGAGGCAGCTTCAGTTCTCCCCATAGTCAGAGAAGGGACCAGGAGCCTCCAGGGAGAAGAAACAATGTGCAAATAGCCCCTTTCCTCTGGCTGAGGACAGAGGAGCTCATGGCCCATTCCATCCCTCACTCTTCCTCACTCAAATGGAGTTTTGTTTCTTGGGCTGAGGAAGTTATTGTAACAAAACCTGGGCAGCTTTACTCAGGCAGAGGGACTGTGCAGTGCCCAGCACATTGGTGGCTAGTGACACTTTAGCTCCAGTGCCAAGGAATTCTCCTTGCTCTTGGAATGCTTGGCATCAGGCACTACTTCCCCTACGAACAGTATTGGAAACAGAGGTGTTGTACCTGGCGAATAGTCAAAACATTCCCACATCAACCAAAATGGATGCAACTTGAGGGTGAAGTTGGGTGGGAAGAGGGGAGGAGTGTGGATGGCTCAAGCTCCTGGGCTTTGGGGGAGTCTTTCACATGCCACAGGATGGCCAACTCAATAGAGGCAGTTATTACTCCATTACCCATTGATGAAAATGACTTCTGTGGTTGCAGGGTTGTTGGAAAATGTGACAGCAAAAACACTGGTTGGAAAACAAGAACGCTAGTAGCAGCCCCATACCTCCTGATTTCTAAGGCCACCTATCAAGATTTTCCCCCTAACAACTGACTCAGGTTGTCCAGCTGAGGCCAAGCAGACTTTAAAAATACATGGTAGAGTAATTGTAATGTGTCCACCAATGATAGCTTGTTCACCTTGGTCAGGAGAATAGCTTGTGTTAACCAACTATTGATGCCCAGTTCTGCCTCCACCCTAGAACGTTCCTCCTCCATCCAGTCTCGCATCTTCAATTGTCTACCAGATACTTCTGCTTGGATGTTTCATTGCCATTTCAAATTCAGCGGTTTGGCTGCAGAACAAGTTGTTGTTGTTGTTGTTGTTGTTCAGTCGTGTCGTGTCCGACATGCACAGCTGAGTGTCCTTTCGGCTTTGGCCCAGCCGCTTCACTCTTTCTGGCGCTACTTGGAAATACCCTCTGCTCTTCCCCAGTAGTAGATTGGACACCTTCCGACCTGAGGGGCTCATCTTCCGGCGGCATATCTTTTAGCCTTGTGATAGGTTCCATGGGGTTTTCTTGGCAAGAATACTGGAGTGGGTTGCCATTTCCTTCTCTAGTGGACCACATTTTGTCAGAACTCTTTGCCATGACCTGTCCGTCTTGGGTGGCCCTGCACGGCATAGCTTATGGCTTCACTGAGTTACGCAAGCCCCTTCGCCACAACAAGGCAGTGATCCATGAAGGGGCAGAACAAGTTAGCTGCACATAAGTCCCTCTGAAATCAGTGGGACTTTTAAGTTACTAATGATTAATTTTTCACGCTAATTCCAGGGGAACCTAAAAGATGATCTTGTGGCTTTCTAGTTGATGGTGTTTTGTTTGCTTGTATTTATATTTTAGTTATTTTGTTACTTCTTATTTTATTTATTTGTTACAGTTCTATACCGCCCAATAGCCGAAGCTCTCTTTGGCTTCTTGTAAACCACCCTGGGTATATGATCGGAGGGTGATGTAATAAAATAAACAGGTAACTGTGACTAACTGGCTCTAGATCCAACTAAGTAGGTCCAAGACTGAGTTTCTCCCAAGTCCCTCCTCTCTGTTCACCCTCTGTATCCAGTAACAGTGCCACTCTCCGCCCTGCACCATCCTCCCTCTTTCTCCTTTATGCCTCCTGTTCAGTCCATCATCAAATCCACCATCTGGTGGTGTGGATTGTCTCTGCAGCACTACAGCTCTACCTCTCCATCCACTCAATGAAAACTCTGGTTCATGCTCTGGTTACCTCCCACCTGAACCTCAGCAGCATTCTCCTCTCCTCTCTGGCCTTCCAGTGACCCAACATGGCCTCCTCGCCTCTGCCCTTGCCCCTGCCCAGACCCTCCAGCTTTCTCCTTGCTCTGACCATGCGATACCCCCCCTTCAATCCACTCACAGGATCCGGCACAAGCTCCTTTGATGTTGAAGTCCCTCCATGGTCCAGCCTGCCCTCATATCTCAACATGCCCCTGCCTGTGACCTTTGGTTCTCCACCTCCGGCCCCACCCACCCTTTTCCCCTTGCTGCCCCTTGAATGCCTCCATGATACCCTGTGTTACTTCCTTCAATAATGGCTTAAAAGCCACTGTTTCTGTGAGTCCTTTGCCACCCTGGCCCTAGTCAGCTCCATATCGTACTCTTAACTAAGCCCAGGTGTGGCTGAAATGAAGGGCATTTTATTGCCCTCAGTCATTGCACTTGTTCCTATGTTTCTCTGTTGCTGCCTCCTTGTGTTTGAATTTTAGATTGTAAGCTCTCTGAGCTGTCTGTTTATTGCTTTGCAAACCTCTGTGCATGTTGGTGAAATGAGTAGTCATAACCACAGGCAACTAAGATATGCATACTACCCCCCTCCCCCGCCTTGAGCTTCCATCCATCCAACTGTTGCCTGCCTCTCTCTCCTCCATGTTTCCATAAAGTTTGCTCACCCTTCAGTAAGGCCCTCTGGGTTTTTTTTGGTGAGATGTCTTCTCCCTTGGCTCCATCTGTGGCTGCATTCCTGTTCAATGCAGGAATCGAGGTCAGAGCATCCCTGACAGATGGCTGTCCAGCCTCGTCTTGAATGCCTCCAGGGTGGGAGAGCCCCCCACCTCCCTAGGGAATTGGTTCCATTGTTGTATTGCTCTAACAGTCAGGATGTTTTTCCTGATGTTCAGTCAGAATCTGGCTTCCTGTAACTTGAGCCCATGATTCTGTGTCCTGCGCTCTGGGGTGAGTGAGAAGAGATCCTGCCTTCCTCTCTCTGTGACAGCCTTTCAAGTACTTGAAGAGCGCTATCATATCTCCCCTCAGCCTTCTCTTCTCAAGGCTAAACATGCTGAGTTCCTTCAGTCTCTCTTCATAGGGTTTGTTTTCAGTCCCCTGATCATCCCCGTTGCCCTCCTCTGAACCCTCTCCAGTTTGTCTGCATCCTTCTTAAAATGTGGTGCCCAGAACTGGACACAGTACTCCAGATGAGGCCTAACCAGTGCTGAGTAGAGGGGAACTAGTACTTCCCGGGATTTGGAAGCGATGCTTCTATTAATGCAGCCCAAAAGAGCATTTGCCTTTTTTGCAGCCACATCACATTGTTGGCTCATATTTAGCTTGTGATCGAAAACAATTCCAAGATCCTTCTCGCTTGTAGTGTTGTTGAGCTACGTATCCCCCATCTTGTAACTGTGCATTTGGTTTCTTTTTCCTAGGTGCAGAACTTGGCATTTATCCCTATTAAATGTCATTCTGTTGTTTTCTGCCCAGCACTGCAGTCTATTCAAAATCCTTTGAATTTTGTTTCTGTCTTCCTAAGTATTAGCTATCCTGCCCAATTTTGTGTCACCCGCAAATTTGATCAGCATTCCCTGCACCTCTTCCTCCAAGTCATGAATACAAATGTTGAAGAGTGTGGGCCCAGGACTGAGCCTTGTGGTTCCCCGCTCGTTACACCTCCCCAGTTTGAGAAGATCCCTTTAATAAGCACTCTTTGAGTCCGATTCTGTAGCCAACTGTGGATCCACCGGATCGTTGTTTCATCTAGCCCACTTTGAGCTAGTTTGCTCATCAGGAGATCATGGGGCACTTTGTCGAAAGCTTTGCTGAAGTCGAGTTATGTGATGTCCACAGCATTCCCACAGTCCACAAGGGAGGTGGCCTGATCCAAAAATGAGATCAGATTCATCTGGCAGGATTTGTTCTTGACAAATCCATGTTGGCTTCGAGTAATCACTGCATTATTTTCCAAGGTGCTTACAGATGGATGGATTGCTTTAGAATCTGCTCCAGAATTTTCCCAAGGATTGATGTCAGACTATCTGTTCTGTAGTTCCCAGGTTCCTCCTTTTTACCCTTTTTGAAGATAGGGACAACATTAGCCCTCCTCCAGTCATCTGGCACTTCACCCATCCTCCATGATTTCTCCAAGAGAATAGACAGTGGCTCTGAGAGTTCTTCCGCCAGTTCCTTTCTTACTTCAGGATGCAGTTAATCTGGCCCTGGAGATTTGAACTCATTCAAAGTACTTAGGTGTTCCTGGACCATATGCCTATCGATCTCAAGCTGCAATCCTGCCTCTTCTGCCTGTACTTTGCCTTTGCTGGGGGTGTGTGTGTGTCATAGACCCTCTTTTGGGAGAAGACTGAGCCAAAGTAGGAATTGAGCACTTCTGCCTTTTCATTGTCATCTGTTATCGTTTTGCCATCCTTATTTAATAGCTGAACCACCATGTCTTTCCTCTGTCTTTTACTATGGACCTATCTGAAGAAAGCCTTTTTGTTGTTTTTAGCATCCCTCGCTAACCGCAACTCGCTCTCAGCTTTAGCCTTCATGACGCCATCCCTGCAATTCTGTGCTACTTGCCTATACTCTTGCTTTGTAGCTTGGCCTTCCTTCCACTTCCTATATGTGTCCTTTTTTGTTTTCAGGTCATCCCTAAGCTTTTTGTGAAGCCACGTTGGCTTCTTCTGTTGTCTTCCACCTTTTCTTCTTGTTGGAATTGTTTGTAATTGTGCCTCGAGAATTTCCTTATTTAAAAGCTCCCACCCATCTTGGACTCCTTTTCTCATTAGCGTCGCTTGCCATGGGACCTTACTGATCATTGTTCTGAGTTTATTAAAATCGGCTTTTAATGTTGGGGCAGGGTTCCACCTTCCCCCATCCCCACCCTGTGCAGAATGGCTACTGTCTATGTCCCTCATTACAAGCTGGACTTGGGAGTTGCCCGCCTGGAGTAATTCATTGTTCCACTAAACTAGATGTCAGTAGAAACAGGGGATCCCGGAAAGTGCTGTTTGTTGCCCCTTGACAAAATGTTACTGGTTATATAAAGTGGATTAAAAATGGTATTTTGAGATAATCCTTATAAACCTTGAAGGAGGGACTATTATCTCATATACATTTATCTCCTTGCATGATGTTATGGTATCATGTGCAAATCAATTACCTGTAAGAGGTTCTCCATTTGCAGATAATAACAGCTCAAGGGAAGGCCATTTTGATTTTGGTCTCTGATGGAAACAGCATGGCTTTTGCTCAGTAGCCATGTTGGGTTTTCCTACTTGCATTTTGCCTTTGTTTTGCGTTTGCTTCTGAACTGGAATCAGAGAAAGCTATCACAAGGAGAACCCTGTGGTGCTTTAGGATGGGGCCCTCATATACACGCCGCAGTTCTTCAGGGATGGGGCTTGATGCCAGAATCATTCATGAAGCAGAATAACTGTACTTGCTTGGGAGTGTCTCCGTGAAATCGGTGGTGTTTCAGGAAAGCTGATTAGGGTTGTGCTGTATTTGTTCTTCTGTTGAGGTTGTTAGTCTATTACCATCCTGCAGTGAAATCACTGGGTACTGGAGAAAGACAACCATGCCTGTGGCCCTCTCAGTCCTACTTGCTGGAACTTCATTCAGGGCCAAACTCTATTTCAGATTAGCCAGGCTCAAATTCAGGTGTTACTGTGCTTGTGTTTGAAAACAATGAGTCTCTCTCCCCCAAAGTTGGAGGGCTGTGAGGTGCATCTGAATGCTCCCTCTGCAGCAAGGGAGCATTCAGATACATTTATCTCCTTGCATGATGTTATGGTATCATGTGCAAAAATTAGCACAAATTTTTAATTTGCTAAAAATTAGCAAAATTAGCCTTGCTAATTTTCCTTTGACAGAGTTTTCTTTGGACAGTGTTTTATTATGTTTTTCAAATACAATTACAGAAACAATAGAAAACATTGAGAATAGATACAACAATATTGTCTACTGCTTGCTTATAAATGATTGACATTGTTGGAGATACAAGTGGTGACAAGCAAGGAAGAGTTGGATACTCATTGACCTGGTTCGTGTGTAACAACAATCCATCAGTTTAAAACTGATGGGTTGTCATGCATGAGCAGTCAATCTTCTACTTTACTGGAAAATCCACATTCAGTTCCTTCGTAGGCTGTGCAGCGTAACATGCAAACCTGGATCCTGGGGTTTAGGGAGTAAACAACTCAATAGTTAACCTGTGGTTTGTTGTTTGGTTAAGCGCTGGGTTGCTTAGCAGTTTGGGTTTGCATGTTATGGTGTACAACCTATGGAAGAGCTGAATGTGGATTGTGCAATAAAGTGGAAGAGGTGGGCCTGCTGCAGGCAGTGCGCCCACTCATGCATTGACAACCCATTGGTTTTTAAACTTGATGGGTTGTCATTATGTGTGAAGAGGGCCAGTAGTTAGTTCAGAATTTCAGTGGCCTTCTGCAAAAACGTTTTCACTCAAGTGATAAAGGTTAAAAATGGGGAAAATTTTTCTTTCATCAGGGCATCTGGGATTTACCATCTTTATTTGGGTCAAAATCTTGTCCATTTAAGGTATTCTAAACCTTTGAGTATCACCCCCTGATTGAGGGGATGGAGGCGAGGCTCTCTTGTTTTTCCAGTATCCAGCAATTTGGAATTTGGGGGTAGCATTTTATACTTGGGAGAAGGATGGGATTGCTTTTGCTATATATTTGTATTATAAGTGGTGTTGTTCCCCTAGTCTTGAGGCTGTGCTCAAGATTCAGGAGTCAAAGGCTCCTGACCCTTTTCCTGACCTTTAGATGTTGTAAGCTGCCTCTGCTGGCATCCAGTCCACTTCCTTTATAGGAGTCCTTTTGCTCTTCAGATCATCCGTCTCTTCATTCATCCACACGTATACTACCTGTCTTGCTAACATTGCCTACAGAGTGTGGTGATGTAACTCTTTAAACATGTCAGGGGCCCTTCTCCTGGTATCTTATCTGTCAGAGGTGACCAGGAAAAGGACCCTACCAGTTGTGATGTCCCAGTTTTGGAGCTGCTTCCTTGGTGCTTTGTCTCAGGTGCCAGAAGTTGCCCAGCCTTTTAATGGACTGGTAAAATGAATTTTAATTGCTGTTTTATAGTGGTGATTTTGATGCTGGTCTGCTCTGTGACTAATTATTATGTTTTTAAACTGATTTTTATATAAGCAGCCTTGGAAAATTTTAATTTCGAGGTGGGATATATATTTTTGTCCAGCTTATAGGGCTTCCATCATCTCTGACTAGTCACATAAGGGAGCAAACATCACACCCCTGCTAACATGCAAACTGACTGTTCCTCTGGAGTCCAAGGAGTCTGGAACCTTAGTAGGGGTGGGGAGGGAGAAGATACCTCCATTGCTGGGCAGCCATCACTATACAAGTGTCTGCAGCATTGTCTTGTGGTGGGGTGAAACTCTTGGAGACTACCAAGGCTGTGAGGGGTGCTGGTTAGTTGGCACTAACAAAAATGTCTTTGCTGCCTCTCTTTATGCTTGCCCTGAGCTAGCCTCACTTTGGGAACAACCAGGCTCCTGCGTGGTTCCCATTTGTACTTGGAGTAACAGCTCTCTGTCTAACATCTACCCTTTTGTCCTCTTTCCATGCAGCGTGGAGTGAAACCTAAAAAGGTGGTGCCTATTTTTTCTTCTGCCAGAGTCTCTCTTGCGCATGAAACCATTCTGAAAATGGTTGGGCTCATGGCTGCTGTGGCCCTCGTTGCGCACACGCATGCGTCCCTCTTGCATGTGTGTTCCCTTCACTGGCACCGGTGTGGTCTTCAGTGCTTTTGGAGGGTGTCTGACTGGGCCAGGGCTCCCTTGCCTCCTGCCAGCTGTAATGCTTTGGGACACTCTATGTCACTAGCGCAGCAGTCTTCTAAAGCAGGGGTCCCCAACCCCCAGGCCACGGACTGGTCCCGGTCCGTGGCCTGCTAGCAACCGGGCTGCAGGGGTGTGCGAAACCCCCTCACCTTGGGTCTGTGGGGGGGGTGATCCCCCCTCCCCGAATCCTGGCCAGCCCTGGTCGGCTCTGGTCCGTGGCAAGTCCGTGGAGCTGCCAGCCGGCTCCAGCTGCTGGCGGACTTCTGGCTGCTGGGACACAAATGGCATCCGCTATGCGGATTCCATTTGCGTCCCTGTTCTTCAAGTAATAGGCTACGTAAATCTTTACGTAGCGAATTACTGCAAAGAATAGGGACGCAAATGGCATCCGCGTAGTGGACGCCATTTGCATCCCAGCGACCGGAAGTCTGCCAGCGGAAAACGCCCCCCCCCCCCCCCCGGTCCGTGGAAAAATTGGACCAGCCCCTGGCTCCAAAAAGGTTGGGGACTGCTGTTCTAAAGGGTGCTGCCAACTGCTTTTTGCCCAGGTCACTCTGCCTGTGGGCTTTCATACCAGCACTGCTACTGCTGGGCGCATTTCAGTCTTGCTGCTGTATCAGTTTCTGGCAGCACACACAGAAAGGTTTGGACTCGACACCTGCAGGTGGTGTTCCAAATAAATGAGCAGGCCTGGCTGAGGTCTGGCTATCGTGTGTCTCAGCCAAGGCAAAATGAGCACAAGTGTTCTGTCACTCTCTTACAGCATCAGCCATCCTTGTGCTGCTAATCACAGCAGTGGAAGTTGCACACCCCCGCCCCCCGAGAGAGAAAGAGAGAGAGAACACATGGTGGAAATGAGAAGTGAATACAAGAGCAAATGACCACCTCACCCTTCTCTGTGCATAGATGGAAGACCTTGTACAGACCTTAGTCTTTGGCCATCAAGCACTAGCTTTCCCCACCCAGGGATGCTTAACTGCAGAGAGGATCTGCTGTACAAAAACCAAGGAATAGGCAACAGAAATGTGTATCAAAACAAGGAGAACTCCCAAGCTGCTGTTAGCCCCACACTGGGGGAGAAAACACAGATATCCATACTTTTTCCCTGCTGTGGGGCTAGTAACAGCTTTGCAGGGGGGAGGGGGGTGTCAGATTTGGAAAATGAAAATGACGCAGGTGGGAAAGAGTCAATACCCCTCCACTAGTCACTGCTTCAGTGAAAATCAAAGCCCCAGCAGCTGCTTTAAGGTACGCATAAAATGTCATGAGATCTGAATATGAATCTCCCGCATCTTCTCTAGTTTTAGCCCTTAGATAAACTGAGAAGAGGCATGTTAGAACGGGCACGGAGAGAGAAACGCACACAAAGACAGGTCCTACCTGTTTGCTTGAAGGTGGATTGTTCATTTTGGGCTTCCAGGACTTCCTGGGACATGGTAGAAATTACATCCAAGTGGGAAAACGCTGAACCCAACAGGCCTTTGAACAGCAACAATCCAGTAACAATGCTGTGGCCCCTTTCCCCCAGTGGTGCCCCCTTCCCTTTGCTGCATGTGCCTGAGGCTTCCTGACCCGCATGTGCTCCATCCCCTCTCGCTTGTGCCCCTGCTGCTTGCAGAACTGGTCTCCTTGCTGCTGCACTTGCTGTTTTGCATGAGGCCCTAGTCTGGTCCTGGCTCTGCTTTTCTCCCCGTCCTGAAAAGTGCACAGAGCAAGAGCAGTGTGGGTGGTGACTTTCCTTCCTGTTTGGCTCCTGGTGGCAGGTCTCAGCTTGTCTAATGGCTTGTGAGTTGAGAGGCTGTGACGCTGGTAGCACCAGCGAGCCCCTGTCCCAGGGGGGTTCCTTCACTCATGGCAGCATTGTTCAGGAGCCTGGAAGAGAACTGGCCAGGGTGTCCTGTCACTGAATCCCTCCACTTTGCCTTGGCGGGTGGGCAAATTCTCTTCTTCACCAACACCCCAGCATGTATGTTACTGGGGTTGTGGCAGCTCGTGTCACTTCGGGGCACTGAGTTCTGTCCCGGTCCCACTGGAAAACTTAGTGTTTTAAAAGCAGAGCAGGGTCCAGAACAACCTAAGGCGACAGTAGGTAAATCCTTGTTGATGAGATTAGGGGGCTCTTTGCAGTGCAGCTCACTGGTTCATGCACAGCCACTAATCAGGTTACTGGCTCCCTCCGGTGGTGCTTTTTGGTGACAGATGGCCCCAGTAGTCCTGGCGGGGGGGGGGGGGGACGGACCAAAGTGCCCTCCTCCCTCCCTCCTTGTGACTGCTCATTGCCCCAGCCTTTTAGCCCTCCCCCCACTCTTGGCCTGCTGTCTGTTTCCCACTCAGAAAGGAGCGTGGGCTCCCCACTCCTGAGATGGGGTGATCTTCCTTAAGCATGGTGGTCTCCCTGTGGGCATGGGGTGGGTGGGTACCAGAGCAGGCTTTCCAGTGACTGAAGCCGGTGAAAAGGATTTGCGTGGCAGCTGTTTGTGCTGCTTGTTACGTGCAGACAATGCAGTGCAGGGCCCCTCTGACGTGTGCAAGTCAGGCTGAAAGAGCCAGGTGGAGCAGGGCAGGCCTGGGCAGCAAGAATCCTAGAGGGCCATAGGCTAGCTGAAGGTTTGCTAGTGTTCGTTATTTCCTTTGGGGGGTCAGCTTATTCTGGGAAGGAATTAATTGCTTACCAAGGAGGCATTTCTCCTTGGTCTCTTTGCTCATGACCCCAAACTAATTCAGCCAATGCTCCCTCTTCTCACTGAGGGACAGACAGGAGGCTCTTTGCCCTAGGCTGGAGTGGGTACAGGAGGAATGACCCCTGCCGAACCGGATGATGGATGTTGGACACAGCTTGGTGGAGTTGTGAGAGCCCCCCCCCCCCCCGCCCAGGCTTTCCCTCCATCTTCACCACAGCTGAGATATCTCTGGAACAGACTCACCTGGCATTTGTGCTTCCTCCTCCTCCTCCACCGGTGTGGAGGTCTCCATAAAGTTGCCCAGGCCAGGATGATAGTTCATTTCCTGGGGCACAGTGGTGCATGTGCAGACTCCAGAGAACTCTGCTTTTTGCTTCTTTTTTTTAAAAGTTGGTGTCTATACTTGAGTGCCTGCCATGAGATCTTGGTGGTTGGCACTGGGGTTGGCTGGAACCTCAGGGTGAGGCCACAGTGGCCTGTGTACCTCTTTGCCCTTCCCCATGACTGGTAGAAATACATTTTGCAAAATAAAAAAGCTCTATGTAGATTTATTTGCCTACTTCATACAGGCTGCAGGATGTCTTTGAGCCAGGTGTGTTTCCTTGTGGGTTTTGGAGTGCAGAACCCATTTGGTCCTTTCGGGAGGGACTATGACTCCGTGGTAGAGAAATCCCAGCCTCAGTCCCTGTCATCTCCAGTGCAAAGGATCAGGTAGCAAGGTAGCCTTTCTCTCTCTGGAAAGCCGCTGCCAGTCTAGAGTAGGCCACACTGAGAGAGAGGGGCAAAGAGCCTCACTGGTCTCAGACAGCTGTCTCTGTTCTTCACATTTGCCTCGGGCTTTGCTTCTGTCTGCATTTCTTCCACTCCAGGACAGAATGTTTTTCCTTTTGTCCTAGCTCCCCCCCCCCCCCAAGCTGGCAGCTGACAATGAAGGGCCTTGTCTCCATGCAGCAGCCTCCCTGGGGCGCAACCCTGCTGTTGCTCCAGCACCCTAGGGCCTTTGGGGCTTGGTGTCATCTTGCAGTGTTTTGCCACTCTGAGCTCCTTTTATCAATCCAGTTCTGGCTGCAGCTCCTTGGCTACAAACAGCGGCCTTGCCAGATCATATTGGCACACTGCAAGAGGCAGAGGGGGCATCTCATGTGAGAGTCAAAGCTGCAGCTTGCTTAGGAGGGGTTACTGTAGCCACATCTTGCCCCAGGGGCGGTCAGTGGTGGGGCAGAGGAAGGCTGTAACATTATTGGTAATAAAAATTACAAATAGGACAACACACATAACTAAAACGTTCCTAAAATACAAATTGCCACAGGGGCTTATGCATGTATAACGTTCTTATAAAAAAATATCTAAAACCTGCTTATTGACTAAGAATAACATGTAAGTTAATACTTACTAGAGAAAAAAGTCTGTAGGATTTTTTTTGCAAAAGATTGTCTCCTGTGTCAATCTACTTTGAGAACATGGTGGTAGATTGACACAGGAGAAATCTTTTGTGAAAAAATTCTGCAGACTTTTTTCTCTAGTAAGTATGAACTTATATGTTATTCTTAGTAAATATGCAGATTTTATATGGTTTTTATAAGAATGTTATACATGCATAAGCCCCTGTGGCAGTTCGTATTTTAGTGATGTTTTAGTTATGGGGGCAGGACAGGCTTCCTGTCAGTGCTGCACTTCAAGCAGATCCTTTAAACCTCTTGTGGTCTGGAGGCAATTCCACAGCCAATGTGAAGTCTTCAGGAGAGGCATTCTGCAGAACCAGAGCTTTTCTTCAGTGGCATCCCATTCCTCCTGGTGCTCTCTGCCATCCACCCTGGCATTCGCTGTGGCGTCAGCTTGCATGGATGTCCTATACATCTGTGTGGTACCAGAGTAGTCTTTTCCAGTCTCCCTCAATCCATTTCCAGGAGAGATCTCAATCTTGGCTGCCACTTTTCAAATGGAAGATGAAATGAGGAGGCAGGCCCCCACCCCACCCCAGTTAAAAATGGACAGTAGCCACGAACCTGATGGCAGGATTGGCCTGGCTAGGCCATGCACTCCCTCCGAACCCCTATGCCATGGATTGGCCTCTCACCAAGAAAGAGCTGGCCTACAACGGAGCAGGCCTACAACTGTCCATAGCTCTTAACATGTAAAAGCCGACCAGTTGTTTAGATTCTGCTCTGGGCTGCTTTCTCTTGAGAAAATGAGGTCTCTGTTTGGGGAATGAGAAACCTTGGCGAAGCACAGTAGGACTGACAGGATTGGCCATACAGCCTACAATGACAAATCTCCCACTTTGACAAATTGGCTTTAGCCGTCCCAGTACAGGTCCTCACCAAAATGATCCTGAATGGCATTTCTTCCTACTGACGAATGATGTGTGCAGTTGTTAGTGTTTGAAATTCTAAGGAGATATTTTTTGACCAAGCTTATTAGTAAGATTACAGTGTAGGCAGACATTGTAGGCAGTATATTCCGGGTTTGGAGCCTTTGCACACAAGCTTCTAGTACCTTTCTGATTCAGTCCAGTTTCTGTGATTGCAGGCTATGCTAAGAGAGTGTAGGAACACTGGGGTTGTATCTAATGCTGAGCTTATTTTGGGAGGAGAACATGGACACTCAGAAAACCAAACTACAAATAAGAGCTTGCTGACTTTAAATGTAACTCCTGAGGAGCCTCTTGCAATTCTCTGTAAGAATTTTGTCTGGAGAGCAAAATTAAACATTCTCAGTAGCTCACTTTTCATTTCAACCAGAAGGCCAGTTTTTATCCGTTAGGATTCAGAAGATAAGTGTGAAAGTATGAGAGAGAAAGCCAGGGGGAAATCTCTGAAGCAAGAAGAAGGTCCGCATAATGTCTTGGAAGAAGCAGGAAATAAGCAAACCCATGCTGGCGTAGGTAATTTCGCTGGAGTTCAGCTTTTCCTAGTGCAGAATGGTAAGAGTTGACCAGCCCAGACTTCCAGTAGGGTGCCCAATTCTTGGGGCTTCTGGTCTTTCCTTAAGGCTTTCACTGCTTTTCCCCATTAATCCATGTAGCCCTTAGTAAATTCTTTATACACCCCAAAGGTACAGAAATGTGGAAGTACAATAGCCCCCAGCAGAAAGGGTGCAAAAAGGACTCTGTGCCTCTTTAGGATGAAACTTGGAAGGTCCCCCTCATGTGCTAATCTGTGGACCAGGCCTTGATCCCAGGTTGGCAACTGCATCCCCTAAGACGGGGGGCTCTCTCAGAGATGGCCTCAGAGGAATTCCTAAGACTGGGAGCTCGATGGCTCCTTTGGTTTTCATTGTGGCGCCAGGTTCTGAACACAGATGTGCAGCTGGATAAGCACAGTTGCCTCAGTACTGGATGCATGCTTGTTGTGTCTTTGTGAGATGGAGCATTCATGTGTACGTTTGATAGAGGGCTAAAAGTAAGGAGGAAAGTGCTCCTCACCCACCTCTCCTACCCCCAGGAGATGCTTCCAGAAAATCAAAGGGGATGAACATACTGAAAATACAACAAGTTCAGCATCTAACAAGTTAGGATGTGTGCAGCCTTGAATATTTACATGCTCCTGTACAGTGAAGTGTGTGAGTGCTCGTTATCATTTAATTCCATACGTAATTCTCAGTGTAAGATAATCTTGTTCATGATGCTTATGGAAGTAAAGTTGCAGAAATCAGATTTAGACTTCCATAGCATCCAAGTTTTCAGAAATACACTATAGGCATAAGTGCGATCTCTGCATTCTCCGGTATCCTAGAGACTCTGCCTAATAGAAGGCTTGTCAACTTACGTGTTAATATGGAACCTTCCTGACAAGCATACAAGTCCACCTTGAGTGCCTTTTTTGGCAGAAAGGCTTGGATATACATTTCGTAAATAAATAAATAAAATTCCCCAATGGATCAGATTGAAGTTATGCAGTACCTCTGCAGCACTGGCTTCCTTAAGTCATACAATTTGTATCGAATTTTGTTTTCATGTTTTGTATGTGTGTGTTCTCCTGCATACGACAGTGAGCAAAGGAACTGCATTGGTTAATGAATCCCTTAATAATATGGAAGGGCAATTCTGCACATGTTCCAGTGAACCAGAAACAACCAACCTGTCCTTTTGAGCCTTGTTGTGGGGCCACGGGAGAGCCTCTGAGGGACCCCCAGAGCTTGCTTGCAGTCTGAGCTTCAGGGTGGAGGGAATGCTCAAGGGCTCTGCTAGGCATGGAGACTAAGCCAAGCCCACTTGCTTGATGGGGGAGGGAGGGGAAAGGAGCCTAATTAGCCAGAGAGACAGCTGAGCTTAAGGCGTTGCTAAGTGACGAGGAGCACCTCGCCTGTCCCTGAGCAGCGCATCCCTTTCTCCTCACTTTGCTGAAGAAAAGGCATCTGCTCAGTCTCTGGTGCGGCAGCGGAGTCTGGATCAGAGCGCTGCCTGCGAGGAACTTGGGGAAGGGAGGGGAAGAAGATCCAGGAGTGATGATGTAATGAGCAGCTGGGGCGGTGGTTGGAGGCCTGTGGCGAAGGGCTGCACGGCCCGTGGCTCTGGCGGCTTGGATGCTCCTGGGCTGCTAAGCCCCAGTAATCAGTCTGGGATCCAGGAGACAAGGAGAAGCCGTGGCTGGATTCTTGGAGGGTCTGAGGACAGCAGAGAAAAGGCAACGGAGCTGCAGCCATTTGCACGATCTCCAGGACAGGCTATGCTGCATTGTTGTGACTGAATGCTCTAATATTCTGTCTGCCTCTTTTTCTCCCTCTTTCTTGCCTTTCCCTTCTCTTTCTTGCTCCGTCTCTATCTTCTGCAACCATGAAACAGGCCGCAACCACACGGAAGGTACAGTCTAATGGATATACTGCCACTGCTGCTTCTCAATCATTTTGATTTGCTCTAGTGAGAGAATGGGTTCATTTTGAGTTTGTCTCCTTTGAGCTGGCTCTAGGGGATAACCCAGGAATGGACTGTGTGTGTGTGTGTAAGGGGAGTGGGGGAGACATGCTCGACTCCAAGGTGACGTGCTTGCATTTCATTACCTATCTTTCCCTTCTGAGTTTGAGTTCACCTCCCTTTTCGTCTCCGCTGTTGTTGCATGCAGTATATTTTCAGCTCAGAGCAGCATGGAGGGCCATTGCTGTTGCCAAGAGGTGGGGGTGATGGGGCCGCTTGTCCTGGGAAAGTTGCACATTAATTGCTCTCTCTCCTCTCTTGCAAGGGATCAGCCATTTTCCTCTGCTTCTAACACTTAGCTCTAAGGAGCTTGCCCTACTCCAAAAGGCATTTTGCTTTGCAGGTTGCAAATCTGTCATCTCAGGTTTGCCGGTGCAGTGGTCAGCTCTTCCACACAGAGGCTGAATGTCTGAGTAGTTCAAAGGCAAATGTGCACGTTTCCTGCCGCAGCAGGACCGCTGCGTAGCCTTGATTATGTGACCGGAAGTGTGCTTGGTGTCCAGTTCTGGGACTTTGGCTGACCAAGTGGTTGTGAGGCATCGCTTGCCTGTTGGCTATTTTAAAAGTTGCCTTTAAAATTCTCAGTAGAAGCTAGTTCTTGAGTTGCCCTTGGGTGCCTACGATCATGTCCTTCTGGCTAGGTCCAGAAACGTACATCCACTTCAGATGGCCTCTGTAATCATCATGTGCTGATGTGGAACAGCTTTGCTTGGGTACAACAACAGCATTTGTTTCCAGGCAAGTACAAATGCCACTTCTGTATATGGAACGGATGGCTCCTGGAAGGAAGTGCATGTATTAAGTCCTTTGGTTTCCTTTTGGGGGGCCTTAGGTGGAATGTTTTTAACGTGGCACAAAAAGATGGATTGGCGGCCGGTGGTCATCTGCGGGAGGGAGCAGGGGAAGTGTGCAATTCAGCTTTTGGAAAGCGGTAGAAAGTTAATTCCAGCAGGTTTGACGTCATGCAGACTTGAGGATGGTTCTGCAGTTGTGGCAGGTGGGAAGGAAGAAACGAGTTGGGGTATCAGGTAATGCAAGGATCCAGAATGTCTTCCAGTGCATGCAAGCATTTTTATACACATCTCAAAGGGATCTGCCACTGTAACACAAGACAGGGGACAGAGCCAAGCTGCCCATCGCTCATCTGCACCCTAAGGCTTATTTTGGTGGTGGTGGTAGCGGCGGCGGCGGCGGCTCCCTCCCACATCTGGACAGGCAGAAAGAAAACCGCAAGAAAGGCACCGGTGAGGTTGGACTCACTCTAGCAGGAACAACCATGTGGTAGTCGCAGTCACCATGTGCCTTCTTGGTGTACTGAATCAGTGTGTGACACTCAAGGGAAACCTCTCCATCTGGGATTGCCCCGGAGTTTAGGTAACTGTGACCTGTTGTCTAAAGTGATGTGATACAGAAGCTATTTCTGCATGTTTGAAATCAGCCCTGAATTAATCTCTTGGTGAAAGTACATGTTTCTTCTAGGCTGATAGGGCGAATGCAGGCTGGCGGAGACTAAGGCAGTTGGTGCCCTTTTGAAAACAAGCTAAGATCCAGGTGTAGTTGCAGCTCTAGTTTTACATGGAGAAGGCTCACTTTGCACTGGCTGCCAGCTGATAGAGAACAGTCTTGCAGCTCAGAGCCTGGCATGCTGGTTCTCCCTGTGGCCTTGTGCAAGGCACCCTGTACTTTTGTGGTCACCTTTGCCATGAGAGAACGTAACCAATTTTAGAGACGCAAAATTTGTGGAAATGTGTGGGGGAAATGTGCCCCACCCCAACTTCTGGGGTCAGCGGGAATTGACATTCTGGGGAAAACTGAAATATGTGCAATACAAACTTCCTTATCAAATCTAAACTTATGACATTGCTTTAACAACATACAATTCATGACATACAACTTAGTTATCATATTCAAGCATGTTATTTGGCATATTTATGAAATTTACAGAGCAGTTCTATGCACATTTACTCCCGGCTAGATGTAGTCCACTTTCTTGGCTAGAGCTTGATGCTCACCCCAAATTTCAGATTTTTCCTCTGGGGCTTTGATGCCCACAAAAGGGGCTTTTGCAGTTTCCGCCTTTCCTGCTTCTGATCTTTTAACCTCCATCAAGGCAGGGCACTGTGCTGCTTCTTTCCCCATCCATAGCAGGGTATCTGTGGGTGCAGTCTTCTGAGGGAGAGGTGAAGGAAAGGACCCATCCGTCAGAAAGACAGCAGATGCAGGAACTTTGCTTCTACTGTCTCCAAACCAGATCAGAGGTCGCCAGAAAGTAGCAATTCAGAAGCCATGTAAGCCCAGTGTGTTCCCCACATGAAGATGGCAGCACCACCCCCTAGGTTCAGAAATGCATCTTGGATTTGAATTTTGTATATGTTTGCAGTATTTACAGGAATTATCACTCTCTAATGATGTAGATTGACTTAAATAAACACCTTCATGCTATACATTTAAAGTGAGTAAAACCATGTCTTAAAAGCATTCCACTAATTCCCAAAGAGAAAAAAATATTTCATAAGAGGGGTTTTTTTGGTGTTCTCTACAATTGGGGGGGGAGGGGGTCCTGGCAGCAGGGGGCAAGATCCTTCACATCTGTAGCTCAGGATAGTGAAGGATGGGTCCAAACTCAGACCATTCGGTTGTTTAGGGGCTAAACAACCCAGCAGTTAATCCATGGTTTGTTGTCTAGTTAATCTCTGGGTTATTAGCCCCTGAACAGCCCAGCAGTCCGGGTTCAGATGTCATGCTCCACAACCTATGAACGAATCGATCATGGGTTATGGAGTAGAAGTGGAAGTGATGGGCATGCTGCAGGCAGTGTGCCTACTCTCCTGCTCATCCCTGACAGCCCATGGTTTATGTGACTGTCTTTACATGCGAACTGGGCCAAGGAGTGGTGTTTGGTCTCTTATTGATATTTATGGCCTTTCTGCTTCTTGGATTGAATGCCACATTGAACATAGGATGAAGTGGGATTAAAAGATATAAGTAGAGAATGGGGCATGGCTGCAGCTGACCTTTCCATAGCCAAAACAGGTGGGCTGAAAATAGCAGCACAGGAGGAGGAGTAAGGCATCCATGGCCTTGACAAGAGACCATCTTGCCCTGAATGGCAGCATCTCCTTTCTGGGGCAGTGCTGGGAGGGGGCACGATGAATGGTGCCTTGCTGTTCCCCTTTGAGGTAGCCATGGCCATTGCATGGCTCCTCTTGTTCAGTGTCACCCCACCCCGACCCACTGGAGAGTTGCTGTCCTGGGTTCTAGCAACTGCGTGAGGCATTTTGGTGGAGGAAAACATACATAACAGCATCCAACATTTAGATTCTGGCATTCAGCACAAACTGCCAAGATTATGAAGTATTAAAGGCCAGGACAGTGGATACCCGTTCCATTCTGAGATTTTGAGCAGTCTTGGCTTGGGTGTCCACATCACCATCTTTGACCAAAGAGAGCCCTAGACCAGGCACGGGGAAGCTTTTTCAGCTTGGGGGCCAAATTGGTCCCAGGCAGGGGCGACATGCTAACAACATCTGGGGCCAGTGCTGGCATGCAGGCATTGTCTTGAAGCAGCAGCTGCCTGGTAAGCTGTCTGCTGGCAGTCAGCAAAGGCAAGCAGCAAGCACAGCCCCAAAGAAGTGCTGGGCGGGGCAGGGCTTTAGGAGGGGGCCTCACTAGAGGCCTTCACGAGCTGGATGAGGAGGCCTGGTGGACTGAATTTGGGTCTATGAGCAAGAGGTTGCCCCTTGACTCTACAGCAGCTTCTGGCCTGATCCTCTTCTGGAGGATGGCTCTCTCCCTAGAGGGTCAACCTCCCTTCTGCTCCATTGGTGGCATAGCTACCTCCCATCCCATTAATGGCCTGTGATCACTGCCTGGGCCTTGTGGAACCTGCAGTTCTTCCAAATGTTTGCCCATCCATTTCTTGCCATCTCCTCCTAGTAGCCATCTAATGTTGGGTTCTAAGACTTGGCAGTGGATGCTCATTGGGATGGGGCTTTAATCCTCCTCGCCTGGTCCCCCAGAACTTTCACTGCCCACAGTTTGCACCAAATTGCCCATTGGTTCCATTCTCCTTTTGAAGCATACCATGCACAATCCTGCAGGTAGGTCTCCTCCACAAGCCCTACTGAATGATGGGAGATGCATAAGCGCATTGAGAAAGTAAGTGACAGTCTTCAGCATTGTCCCCGAAGCAAGATTTGGCAGCTGGCTTCTCCAGTGCATTCTGAATTTCAACAGGTCATGCCCCAAAGGCAGCTCTCCAGGGGATTCTTCCTGTTCAGAATTACTACCCTCTAGGCCAGAGGTGCAGAACCTCTTTCAGCCCAAGGGCCAAATTTCATGTCAGAGAAGTTCTCAGGGGCTGCATTCCAGTGCTGGGCAAAGCCAAAGGGGGCAGAGCCAAACATACAAAAAACCCACAGCATATTGGCGCTTCAAGGTCCTGCTGCCAGTCACTCAGCCTTCAGAGAGGCATTTTGACCTTTAGAATGTGGGGAAAGCTGCACAAATGCTGGAGAGCCACCAAAGTATTGGGGGGGTACTCTGCCCCAGATTGGGACTCCAGGAGTGTGGGATTTGGCCCCAGGCCTGAAGTTTTGCACCCCTGCACTAGGACATCAGCAAGACTATGAACAGGTTGCTAAGTTCAATGTAATTTCTGGTCAGAATTTGTGTGGTACCAGAACAGAGGAGACTGGGTTTTCAACCCACATTTTGCTGCAGCTTCTCAAAAACAGCACTCACCACTTTGAGTTCTGCCCCCTTAAGACTTTGATGGAGATGGCTGGATGGTTGGCACATCTGGGGTGTACCACTAGCTAACACTTCAGCCAGCTCACACGGGGGCCTGGCCCAAGGATGTGGAGAAGATCCTTGGAAATGTGAGATCAGTTACTTGCATGTGTGGCCCTTGTCTTCCCTAGTTGATTAAAACAGCCAGAGGAGGCATGGCGAAGTAGGTAAAGAGAGTGGGAAATGTAGATGTCTCCTGAGAGGAAGAAGTACTTTCATCCGGCCTTAACATGGCTGTTGTGAGACCTTTGTGGGAAAACCCTCTCTTGATCCCACCATGCTGGTTAATTTCTGGCCAGTCTCAAACCTATTTTTGGACAAGGTGCTTGAGTGTGTCACAGCATCTCAGCTTCAGATTCTTGAAGGAATCAGATCATCAAGACCCATCTTAATCTGGCTTCAGGGTCTGGTTTTGAGATGAAAGCAGCTTTGGTCACTTTATAGGCAATCTACGCCAGGAGGTGGGCAATGAGAGTGCATTCCTGTTGGTTCTGCTGGACTTCTTAGTGGCATTCAGTACCACCAAGCATGGTAGCCTTCTAGATGATCTAGCTAGGATGGGCTTGGGAGGCATGAATCTTCAATGGTTCTGATCCTTCCTGGGGAGTGGTTTCCAGAAGGTGGTGCTGGGGAACTTTTGTTTGATGCCTTAGCCATTGGCACAGGGGGTGCTTCCAGACAAGGCTTTTGTGGTGCCATTGCCCTGCCTCATTCACAGCGGGGCCCAGACATCTTCAACCTGTAACCCTCCTGTGTTTTCCCACTGCTTCTTCCATCTCTTCTCTTACCCCAGAAAGTTTGTTATGGAGAAAAAGATGGAACAGCTGCACAAGGCCTTCTCATTGGTAGCTCTAGGAGCCCCCCATCTGGAAGCACCCATGGTGTCCCTCAGAGATCAGTTTGGTCCCACGTGCAATTAACAACAACATGGAGCCACTGGAAGAGATTGTCTGGGGATCTGGAGTGTAATGTCATCAATGTGGAGATGACATGCAGCTCTATTTCTCCTTTTTATCAGCTGTTGATGTCCTGAACCGGTGCCTGGATGAGGACTAATAAATTGATCCAGACAAGAAAGAGGTGCTTCTGGTCAGGCGAGAGAATGACTTTGGAATAGGGATTCCACCTGTTTTTGGACACGTTGGCATTCCCCTGGAAAAACCAGGCTCACGGTTTGGGGGTGCTCCTGAATCTGGCTTTTCATCTGGATGCCCAGATAATAGCTGTGGCCAGGCTGCCTTTGCCTAGTTCAGGCTGGTGCGCCAGCTGAGCCTGTTCCTGAGAAGATCAGACCTAGCCATAGTAACACATGCCTTGCTTACATCCAGGCTGGATAAGTGCAATGTGCCCCAGCTTTGAAGAGTCTTCAGAAACCTCAGGTGGCTCAGAATGTGGCTGCAGAGGTGTTAGTGGACTCTCACCCATGGGATCATATTGCACCTACTCTGCAATAGTTAACTGGTCACCAATGTGTTCTGGGCACAATGGAAGTGTTGGTGATGACCTTTAAAGCCCTAAATGGCTTGAGTCCAGGATACCTGAGGGGCGGTCTCCTCCCATAGCACCCTGCTCACTCCCTAAGATATGCTGGCGAGGCCCTGCTCCATGTCCTGTCTGTGGCTGAGGCACAGTTGGTTGGAAGACGAGAGAGAACTTTCGCAGTGGCTGTGCCCAAATTGTAGAATATCTTACCCCATGAGAGCCATTTGCAGCCCTTAGAGTTCTTCACCAAATAGTTAAAATGTTCCAGTTCTGGCAAGCATTTGTCCTACTGGACCCATGGTTTTTATGTGGAAGACCCTTATTTTAGAACGTTCTAATCTGCCGAGCCTGTTTTTATGCTGTTTGTTTTGTTTTTCATTGTTGTAAGCTTGCTCTGAGTGATGCAAATGCCTTGGAAGGCATTAAGTAACAAATATATTAGCCTTCCATCCTGGTGCCAGCTGTGACCCCCACCCCCAAAGCGCACCAATGCTTTGCTCCATGCATCGTAGCTTAATAGTGCCCACGGGACCAGAGCACTCTGTGCCAAAAACAGCCTAACTGTGTGCCAAGGAAACTCCAAGGTTGTAACCAGGATGAAGGCATTGTGCACAGTAAGCAAATGGACATAGATCTGCTTGTCTTTAGAGACATATTACAGGCAGCACCAATCTGAGTCTCTGTCAGAGGTCTCTTCCCAGCCCTCTTGCTAGAGGTGCGGCAGGGATCTCACTGGGGGCCTTCTGCATGCAAAGGGCATGCTGCATCCCTGAGCTGCGGACCCTCCTGCCGGTTCTTTGCTTAAGAGCTGGTGGGGCCTTCCTTGGCAAGGGCAGTAGGGCATCAGTTGTGAGGGGTGGGTAAGCTGGGGGCAAGAAACTGTTCGGGGCAGGGGAGTCCCACACACAGGAGACCTGTTCCTTCCACCCCAGCCCAGCTTCTGAGGTCTCGCAACCCTTCCAGAGGAGGCCTTTATCCCACCATCGCCCTGCCTCATTCACATTATTTTACTCGAGGGGGGGGGGTCCAGACAATGACGTCTTCCACTCAAAGCCCTCCCGTGTTTTCCTACTGCTTAGAATCATAGAATAGTAGGGTTGGAAGGGGCCTACAAGACCATCGAGTCCAACCCCCTGCTCAGTACAGGAATCCAAGTCAAAGCATCCCTGACAGGTGGCTGTCCAGCCTCATCTTGAGAGCCCACCACCTCCCTAGGCAATTGGTTCCATTGTCGTATTGATCTAACAGTCAGGAAGTTTTTCCTGATGTTCAGCTGGAATCTGGCTTCCTGTAACTTGAGCCCATTATTTTTTTTATCTTACTGCAGACATTTCATTAAGGAAAAAAGACAGAATAGCTGCACAATGCCTTCTGATGGTTTGCAGTAGGAGCCCTCTGTCTGGAGGCACCTCTTATTAAGAGCTGCCCAGGTGTTTTTTCTTAGCAGTCACAAGGGCTAGAAACATATAATTAAAAAAAATTAAAGCTGAGATCTGAAGAGGCTGAATTATGCACCAGATACCAACTGCCAGACTTGTGTGGGAACACTGCAGCTGCCCAGAAAACATGCACACAGGCACACAGTCCTGGAGCTGTTCCTCCTCAGTTATCTGAAAGCAGCATTGCTGAACTATTTCCTGGCTGCAGAAAGTCAGCTACCCTTTTCACCTCCAGCCAGAAGCTCTAGTTGAACGCACTTTTAACGCGTGCTCTCTCTGTGGGATGGGGATGAGGGGTTGAGTGGCATTTCCATGTTTGGCATGGATTCTGCATCGACTAGCAGGGCAGGAGGAGCAGTGTGTGAGGCAGCCTCCCTCCTCTGACGATGGAGGCTTTGTCCACGTACTCTTTTGCAGGCTGACCTGACATCCTTGCGTTGGCCGTGACCTAAGCCAAACCCCTCTGGGTGCACATGGCTGGCTAAGTGGGGGTGAAGGCAGTGTTTTTCTCAGAGCTGGACTACTCTTTGGAAGCTCCAGTGTGAGCTCCTGGAAAGCCAGACCAAGTGGATAAGTGGCTGATGAACTCATCAAGGGCAAAGGCCGTTTTCTGTGAGAAATCGGCAGTAAATTTTAACTCCAGCCTTGTAACTTCCACTGTTTGTCTGATATCCTCCAGAGCTTCCAGAGGAAGAAGCCTAACCAGTCCCTTTGCAAGATGCTGACCAATGGGAGGACAGCACTGTGCACCACTCTGAGCTGCTCCTGGCAGACCGTTTTGCACCAACATGTGCTGAGTGCAGCCAGACAGAGGGAGGGCTCCTTGCACTACTCATCGCAAGGCATTGTGCTGCCATTCTACTGGTGTTTTTTTTCCTTCACGGGTATTCTGCAGTAAGGAAAAAGATGAAGAAATGGTGGGAAAAAATGGGAGGGTTACAAGTTGAATATGACAATGTCTGGACACCAACCACCACCACCACCAAAGTTCCATGAAGGAGGCAGGGCGACTGCAGGATAAAAGCCTCATCTGGAAGCATCCACAGTTTGTGCTCCCAGTTTTAACAAGGAAGAAGCGTGGCTGTTCCCGGTAGCAGCCCCTGGGTTGAGGTCTGGCTCTAGATACTTGGGAGGTGCCATCAGGCTGTCCTCTAAGGAATGGGCCGTAGCTCAGTGGCAGGGCCCCCGCTTTGCATGCAGAAGGTCCCAGGTTCAATCCCAGGCAGTATTGCCAGGTAGGGCTGGGAAAGCCCCCTACTTGAAACCCTGGCGAGAGAGCCAGGGCTGCCAGTCAGTGTAGACGATCTGGGTCTTTTGTCTTCTGACTCCAGTTTCAGCCTCTCCCCACCCTTGCAGCAGAAAGTGGCTCCCTGGCCTGCTGGGTCCTGGGAAGTCAGCAGTGGTCCAAGGTGCCCTTGACCCCTGGGGTGATTCAGGCTGTGATCATGGGGCAGGCACCCTTTGAAAGCGGGGACTGGCCCACCTGGCAGCAGTGGCTGCTTCGGGGTTACAAACATGTGTTGTGTGGGGTGGCCCATAACCAGCCATTACTGGGAAAAGGCGGGGGAGGTCTCCTTTGCATTGCTGACACCCAGACAAGCCCCCCCCCCCAAGAGTTTGCACCCTGGAAGCTTGTCTTGTGAGGAGGGGGATGGAGTCAACTCCAGGCTTATCCCTGTTGCCCCAGAGTCTAGAGAAGCAGGAGAGCAGGTTGACTCCAACGCTCCTCCAACGGCAGAGGGGCCTCCCAGCATTTGCCTCTGAGTTTCACCTGAAGTGAATGGGGGCTCCTGAAAGGCTGGCCACCACTCTCTGCTTGCAGAGCTCTGCCATTTATGGGCGGGGGGTGCAAGCAGTGTTTGCAGTCTGCTCTTGATCGGCAAGGCAGGGAGAGCACCGCTTTGGCCTGTTCCTTGTCTGAGCAGAGGAGACCGTGCTGCCACCAAAGCCCCTGCGTGTCCAGCACAAGTGTGAGAGAAGCCCCATGTGGACTGCGCATGAACAGCAGCGGGCGGTGGAGGGAGACTACCAAGTGCACAAGGTGATACGCTTATGGCGCTGATGCTGTGCACACTAACCACACTCCTGTCTTCCTTGTTTCCCCCTCACTTTGTTCTCTTCTGCCGCCGCCGCTGCCGCCGCCACTACTGCTCTCTGTGTGTCTCTGTTCCTGTCTCCCCCTTATGACTGTCTCTCCTCCTCTGCCTTCTGCTCCTGCTGGCCTCCAGACTACAACCCGGAGGCCCAAGGTGAGAACTGGTGGGCATTGGGCTGCTGTAGTGAATGCTGAATGTTCTCTGCAGCAAAGAGTGGTCCTTCAGGCCCCTTGCAGTTGCCCTCTGAAATGGGCGTTGCTCCAATGCCTCTGCTGCCAGTGGCCATTGGGGCAGGCAGCCAGTCTGGAGGCAGGAGACTGAAGCCAAGCCCAGACATGGCTCTTTTGGAGGGCTTCACTCCAGCCCCCAAGGACAAAAAAATCACACGTCCAGGCTGCTTGTTTGCTGCAACTCCCCCTATGACTTGAAGATACCTAAGACTCCTGGCTGTTTTTCAGCATTGCAAAGGTGTGGCCCTAACGGCAACTCTGCCTATTCTCTTATCCAGCTCAGGGCATAACTTGTGGGCAGCATTGTCCCATATCTGGAAGGCTGAGAAGATGCTCTCTGAGCAGCCTCCGCCAGGGATTCCTCTTGGCACCAGTTGCTGCAAGCTGTGTGGAGTGGGGGTGGGCATGTCCTTCCTGGTGGAATCAAAATCTGCCCCGTGTCCATGCTAACAGTCTTCCTGGCTTTCCCCCACCAGTCCTGCATTTCTTCGTAAAACTTGCTCTTAAGCTAGAAATGCAGCAAAACTCCAGGGGAGAAGAAAGGCTCAAGTTGTCTGAGGAATTAGTTGTACATGCAAGCGGCTGCTTTAGGTTGCCAAACTGAAACCTGAAAAGATGATGCCTGAAACGTGCTGAGCATGGGGTCATTCCACTGCCCTTCTCCTGGAATGTGGATATGCATATATTATTTGCCAGGGGTGGGAGAGGGCCCAGTGAGCACTTCTCTATTAGCTTCTGTAGGATGCCATCCTTAGAAGGAATGGGTTTGACTCTGTGGTGGGTGACTGGGCACAGCGTGGTCTCGGATCAGTAGCAGAGCATCGAGGTTTCTTTTCATGCTCAGCAGCCCCCCTCCCTACGCAGCAGGCACATGGATGTTGTTAGGCTGGACCTTTAAAGAATTTGCTCCACTCCTGCAGTTTGGGATGTTCCTTCTTGTGTAAGGTTGTGGTCCTTCCAGCGGTGTGGAAAAGCCCCTGCAGTTTTGGACGTAACATGTGCTAATAGCATTAAAAGGAGCAGCTCTTAACACTGGGTTGCATCTGACACTTCCCACCCTGAATTCTGGGGAAGATTCAGGAAGCTTCGCAAGGGGTGAGATTCAAGGCTGACGTCAGATTCTCGAGGCACTGCAAAGGCTGGCTGCTTCAGCTGTTACTGGCTGTTTACCTTCTTGCAGCATTTTCTCATAAAAGAACCTCAGCAGAGCCCTGAAGCAGGATCAGACCAAAGGCCCCTATCTAGTCCAGTGTCCTGTTTCCCAATGTCCAACCAGATGCCCCAGTGGGAAGCCCACATTGGAATATTTGTTTTGGCCCTTGAGCTTTGCAGGTGGGGGTTCAAGGGTTTAGTCTGAGCCAGGACACAATCCTGGTTTGAAGGCCACGTTTCACCCCTGCAACAGACGCAGGAATAGTGAAGGAGAGGGTGCCTGGGTTCATGTGCATGGTGCCTCTCTACTCACCACAGCCAGTCTCTCCTCCCCCGCCCCGCTTCCCATGAGTCTGGGATGCAGAGCAGGGGGGCAGGTTCCAAGCAGGGGACCAAGTGCCTCTCCCTGGACTCCTTGGGAGGTTCACTGTCAAAGCCGTACACTGTTACTGCCATCAACTTAGCCTGAACTTCGACACTAAGGCAAATACTGATTTTTGCAGATTATTGGATTCATCAGCACCTGTGTATATTCAGCTCTTTGTGATGCTGCATAGGTTGGGCAAAGCTGTTGCACCAGAGAGCCAATCCTAGGCTCAGCTTGCCCTTTTAATTCTCTTGTTTCCTCTCCCCGCATCCCTGTGGCTGTCTTGCAGCCCACCCGGACTGCCAGTTCAGCAGCGTCCAGCGGCACAGCGGGGCTCTCTGGCTCGGCCTCAGCGTCGGCAGGAGAGATGAGCAGCAGCGAGCCAAGCACACCTGCACAGACACCTCTGGCTGCACCTGTTGTTCCAACCCCGTCTCTGACTTCTCCAGTGGCTCCTCCAGTAGTCCCGTCACCAACCAAGGTAAGCAGGCACCTTTGCCCCGGCTTGCTCCAGGGACTGCTTCTCACTGTCGTTTTGGAACGTGCGGGCTCTGCTTCGCAGTGCTTTCTGGAGCTTCTCCGCTTGATTCCTGGGCAACAAGTGGGCAGTGCGGCCCCAGGAGGGCCCGTTGCCCTCAAAAGCTGCAGCCACCGCCTCTGGATGCCCATGTGCACACGCCGCTCATTAGAGTAAGCCTTTGATCTTGCTGAGGTCTGCTGCTCCTTTGCTGCCATGTCATCTTGACACTGGCTGAAAGGGAGACGTGATGATGGTGCCCAGTTTGCCCAGGAGCTGCTGGGCTTGCCGATGTTTGTGTTACTGTCTCTGCTGTTTCATAGGGACATGGAAAGCACTATTCTATTGTTCACAGGCTCCCTCATAACAATGCTCCGAAGCACGGCAGCGTTATTCCCACTTGACAGGTGGGCAGATGAGAGGAAGCAGTGATGGAGCTGTCAGTTAGTTTGTAGCAACAGAGGGGCTGCCAGGAGTAGCCCTCTGTCCAGTGGGCTCTGCTGGTGCTCTGTCATAGAGGTTCTAGGGGTGGAACCAAACCATGCCCTCCGGAAACCAGCCCTCCCCTTCCTGACATTGGCTGGGTGGTGGGGAGAAGGGCTTTCATAGGTGAAGATTACCTCTGCTTTCCAGCAGTCATGGACATGTGCTCTGGAGCATGCGAACACTGGAATAACATTAGCATCATCATCAGGCAAAAATATCTCACTGGAAATTTGGGATAATATTTGAAGGAAAATCATAATCTTTCTTTGAACATGACACTGAGAGAATATTGTGATAAAATTATGTCAAGATGGTATTTAGTGCCAGTTTTTATAAACAAAATAAATAAAAATACTCCCCTATTTGATGAAAGTGTAAAGACAATATGGGAGATTATTTTTTATCTACAGTGGAAATGTTCCACCCCTCTACTCAGCACTGGTTAGGCCTCATCTGGAGTACTGTGTCCAGTTCTGGGCGCCACACTTTAAGAAGGATGCAGACAAATGAGAGGGTTTAGAGGAGGGCAACGAAGATGATCAGGGGACTAGAAACAAAGCCCTATGAGGAGAGACTGAAAGAACATGGGCATGTTTAGCCTAGAGAAGAGAAGACTGAGGGGAGATATGATAGCGCTCTTCAAGTACTTGAAAGGTTGTCACAGAGAGGAAGGCCAGCATCTCTTCTCGATCATGCCAGAGTGCAGGACACAGAATCATGGGGTCAAGTTACAAGGAAGCCAGATTTTGACTGAACATCAGGAAAAACCTCCTGACTATTAGAGCAATACGACAATGGAACCAATTCCCTAGGGAGGTAGTGGGCTCTCCCACACTGGAGGCATTCAAGACAAGGCTGGATGGCCTTCTGTCAGGGATGCTTTGACTTGGATTCCTTCATTGAGCAGAGGGAGGGACTCAGTGGTCTTATAGGCCCCTTCCAACCCTACTATTCTATGAGTCTTTACTTCAAAAATACTGGAGAAGAAAGAAACTTCTTTTAGCAAAAGTTTTAAGTTATGAAATGCCTTTAGACCCAGTAATTTTTCTTTTGAACTTTTTTGAGGCGTCAGTAGTTCAAGAGCATGAGGAATTAGTGTCTCACATATTTGCTGCAGCTAGGATATTGTATGCGAAGAACTGGAGATCTCAAAAACATCCCTCTGTAAAAGAATGGTACAATAAAATGTGGGACCTAGCAGTGATGGCTAAATTAACTCATTATATTAGAACAGAAGAAATAGAGAAATGGAATACCTTTAAAGAAGAGTTGAAAGTTTTTATTGATTACTCTAAAAATAATTTAATATATCCCAATGTGAAATACTATTTTTATGTCCTTGAAAGATTTATGTTAACAAATATGAAAACAAAAAAGGACACATATAAGAAGTGGAAAGAAGGCCAAGCAACAAAGGAAGAGTACAGGCAGGTAGCACAGAACTGCAGGGATGGCGTCAGGAGGGCTAAAGCTGAGAACGAGCTGAGGGGCTAGCGAGGGATGCTAAAAACAACAAAAAGGCTTTCTTCAGCTACGCGCATAGTAAAAGGCAAAGGAAAGAAATGGTGGTTCAGCTATTAAATAAGGATGGCAAAATGATAACAGATGACAAAGAAAAGACAGAAGTGCTCAATTCCTACTTTCGCTCAGTCTTCTCCCAAAAGAGGGTCTATGACCCCACTGGCAAAGGTGAAGTACAGGCTGAAGGGGCAGGAGTGCAGCTTGAGATCGATAGGCATATGGTCAAAGAACACCTAATGACTTTGAATGAGTTCAAATCTCCAGGGCTAGATGAACTGCATCCTAGAGTAATAAAGGAACTGGCAGAAGAACTCTCGGAGCCGCTGTCTATTCTCTTGGAGAAATCATGGAGGACGAGTGAAGTGCCAGATGACTGGAGGAGGGCTAGTGTTGTCCCTATCTTCAAAAAGGGTAAAAAGGAGGATCCTGGGAACTACAGATCAGTCAGTCTGACATCAATCCCTGGGAAAATTCTGCAGCAGATCATAAAGCAATCCCTCTGTAAGCACCTTGACAACAAGGCAGTGATGACTCGAAGCCAACATGGATTTGTCAAGAACAAGTCCTGCCAGATCTCATTTTTTGATCAAGTAACTTCCCTTGTGGACCGTGGGAACGCTGTAGACATAATATACCTCGACTTCAGCAAAGCTTTCAACAAAGTGCCCCATGATCTCCTGATGAGCAAACTAGCTCAAAGTGAGCTAGATGAAACAACGATCCGGTGGATCCACAGTTGGCTACAGAATTGGACTCAAAGAGTGCTTATCAATGGGACCTTCTCAAACTGGGGAGAGGTAACGAGTGGGGTACCGCAGGGCTTAATCCTGGGCCCAGTGCTTTTCAACATTTGTATTAATGCCTTGGATGAGGAGGTGCAGGGAATGCTGATCAGATTTGCAGATGACACAAAATTGGGTGGGATAGCTAATATTTTGGAAGACAGAAACAAAATTCAAAGTGATCTGGATAGACTGGAGCGCTGGGCAGAAAACAACAGAATGACATTGAATAGGGATAAATGCCAAATTCTGCACCTAGGAAAAAGAAACCAAATGTGCAGTTAAAAGATGGGGGATACGTGGCTCAACCACACTACAAGCGAGAAGGATCTTGGAATTGTTGTCGATCACAAGCTGAATATGAGCCAACAATGTGATGTGGCTGCAAAAAAGGCCAATGCTCTTTTGGGCTGCATTAATAGAAGCATCGCTTCCAAATCCCAGGAAGTACTAGTTCCCCTCTACTCAGCACTGGTTAGGCCTCATCTGGAGTACTTTGTCCAGTTCTGAGTACCACACTTTAAGAAGGATGCAGACAAACTGGAGAGGGTTCATAGGAGGGCAACAGGGATGATCAGGGGACTGGAAACAAAGCCCTATGAGGAGAGACTGAAGGAACTGGGCATGTTTAGCCTTGAGAAGAGAAAGCTGAGGGGAGATATGATAGCACTCTTCAAGTACTTGAAACATTGTCACAGGGAAGAAGGCCAGGATCTCTTCTCGATCATCCCAGAGTGCAGGACACGGAATAATGGGCTCAAGTTACAGGAAGCCCAATTCCAGCTGAATATCAGGAAAACCCTCCTGACTGTCAGAGCAATACGACAATGGAACCCATTCCCTAGGGAGGTGGTGGGCTCTCCCACACTGGAGGCTGTCAAGACGAGGCTGGACAGCCACCTGTCAGGGATGCTCTGACTTGGGTTCCTGCATTGAGCAGAGGGTTGGACTCGATGGCCTTGTAGGCCCCTTCCAACCCTACTATTCTATGATTCTATGATATGGTATATATTTTGTAATGTTTTCCCCCTCATATTTCATTTAAGTTTATTCTTGTAACGGAATTTACTCTGAGAATACTGGAAGGAGATTTCTCTTCATATTGTATAATATAGTACAATGAATTGACATTATTTGCTTATTTTTAAGTACAGTTAAAACTTTTCTTTAAAAAAATAGCATCATGAATTTGCTGGCCTTAACCTGTGATGCTCTACCTGATTACCAGGCATACAAATAAGTATCACTTTCAAAGCATCTGCTAGATCCCCCTAACATTTAGACAAAGTTCTGTGAAATTCTGCGAAGGCACGGCCCTAGAAACCAGCCCAGGAGACGCCTTGGAGGTGAGGAGAAGCACAGCCTAGAGGAACGAGCTGTCATTGCAGCCATTTTTCAGGCTTGCTTTAGAGCCAACCTATATGTTGGGTTAAGCCCATAGCTGGGCATTGCTTGATTCTTTTTTTAAATTTCAGATAGCACCTATGCAGGGCTCAATCAGGATTGGGACTGTGGTGATGGGGCAGTTTCCCTTTCAGTGCAAATAGCAGCTTTTGAGGGCAGATTTCAGGAGGGTGGGGGGTATTGCCCATCTAAGTGTCTCTGTGTCAATTGCACAACTTCTCAGGAAGGAGCTTCTCCCTACCCCCTTTTCCCTCTCTTCTTCTTAAAGCAATGAATTCCTTGCTCTTTATAACCACAAAGTGAAGTGTAATGTTATACCTGGTGCAATCTTGGGACGCAGAGGGTAAGGGTGGCACTTCAGAAGTCATAAGGAAGGGCTTCCATGAGCTGCCCAGCCCTTTCTTCCCCTCCATGGAGTTGCTAATGTGGGGCTCCTCATCCTACAGCTTGACTATTTCCAGTATCCACACATTCTTCTCGTTGCCAAAAAAATTCTGCATGGTTTTCAAAACCTGGAAATTATGCGGAGCAAGGAAAAATAAGGAGGTTTGGTAGATTTCTGCCATTTAGTACAAATCTTGAATTGGAGATAGTTGTATTTGTGTGCTGCAGGGAACATGCATCCCAGGCTGTTGCTGCTCCAAGTAACTTATTTATCTTCAATGGACTTATTTTCAAGTTGCCTTACAACTAAAACAATAAAACTTAGTGTACAATAGTGCTGATAATCATTGATAACCTCGGGCTGTTGTCCCCATTAGCCAAGACCTTGGTGTAAATGAATGTCAATGGATGCTTTGCTATTTGCAGAGAGATCTGGTAGTACAAGGTCCCCTTCGGTGGGTTAAGATATTTGTTTCCTGCTTGGCAGTCCAGGCTGGACTGCAAAGGGAGTTTCACGTCTGCCTGAAAGCAGTGTGCTGGCAGCGACAGCACATAAGAGTGTAAGAAGAGCCCTGCTGGGTCAGACCAAGAGTCCATCTAGTCCAGCATTCTGTTCACACAGTGGCCAACCAGCTGTCGACCAAGGATCCACAAGCAGGACTTGAGTGCAACAGCACCCTTCTGCCCATGTTCCCCAGCAACTGGTGCACATAGGCATACTGCCTCTGATACTGGAGGTAGCATAGAGCCATCAGGACTAGTAGCTGTTGATAGCCTTCTCCTCCATGAATTTTTCTAACCCCCTTTTAAAAGCTATCCAAGGTGGTGGCCATCACTACATCTTGTGGAAGTGAGTTTCATAATTTAACTATACTCTGTATGAAGTATTTCCTTTTATCTGTCCTGAATCTCCCAGTCGGCTCCATGGGATGACCCATTGAGATCTAGTATTATGAGAGCACCTTTTTCTTTGTCTTTCAGGAGGAGGAGAATTTGCGTGGTCAGGTGCGAGATCTAGAGGAAAAACTGGAGACCCTCAAGATGAAGCGGAATGAAGACAAGGCCAAGCTGAAAGAGCTAGAGAAGTACAAGATCCAGTTGGAGCAGGTCCAGGAGTGGAAGAGTAAAATGCAAGAGCAGCAGGCTGAACTCCAGAAGCGCCTGAAGGAAGCTAAAAAGGTGAGCTGTCAGCGGATGGGCAGCTCAGACAGGAAGTCGCAAAGCATTCTGGCAACAGGCAGAGCATGGGGGCGGGTGTACATCCAAGGAGTGGGCCTTGGTCTTGTATGACAGCCCATATGCCTGGGAAGTTGCCTGCCTCTTTGGGTCCTGTTCAGTGGGTGTTTCCCTGTTCTCTTAGAACATGGTAGTTTCCTAGCAGCCCATAGACAAGAGTCCAGGGTCCCCCCAGCTCCCCTCAGATTTGGACTTCAGCTCAGACTGCTGGATGCATTCCCTCCCCTCCACTGTTCAGAGGCCCTTTCCCAAATCTGATTTGGCCCGTCAGCCTAAGATCTTGGATCAGTTGCCATTGGTAGCTACCAGATAAGGCAGGGGCAGGCAGCGTGTGGCCTCCCAGATGTTTTGGTCTGCACCACCCCTCCTCCTTCACCATTGGCTGTGCTGGCTAGGGCCGGCGGCACTCCAGGCCAAAGCATTTGGAGGGCCACAAATTGCCCACCCCGAGATACAGCCCCTCCAAGAGGGCTGGGCGCCAGGTGTGGCTCCAGGAGGAAGGTCGTGTGACTGACCCTCCCCTCCACTGAACAGGCATGGCTGCCTCCTGTCCCTGCAGGACGCCAAAGAGGCCCTGGAGGCCAAAGAGCGCTACATGGAGGAAATGGCCGACACGGCCGACGCTATTGAGATGGCCACTCTGGACAAGGAGATGGCAGAGGAGCGGGCAGAGTCACTGCAGCAGGAGGTGGACTCCCTGAAGGAGAAGGCGGAGGACCTCACCATGGACCTGGAGATCCTGAAGCATGAGATAGAGGAGAAGGGTGAGAATGTTGGGGGCTCTGGCCACCCTGGCAGCAGGGCAGGTGGGGGATGCTCCGCTCTCCTGGCAGGGCAGCTGGAATGTGTGCATCTTCCTGGGGGGTGGAGTGTGTATGTGAACCTACCAAAGTATCGTGTGACTCTGATGAGCGTGGTCACTTTTTCTCCCTCTCTCCTAATGCTGGAACCCAGTGGGGTCACCCCGTGAAGCTGACTGGTGGGGGATTCAGGACAGATACAAGGACATGCACACGCACGTGTGCACAGGCAAACCCCCCCACAGACACAAACGAACATGCCTTCGGGTTGCTAACTGACCAGGATGAATGACCTTGACTTGCCCTTCTTAGGCAGTGAATACTTCTTCACAAAGCGCAGAGTTAAACTATCGAACTCAGTTCCACAAGATGTCGTGGGGCCACCATTTTGGCTGGCTTTAAAAGAGGATCAGACAAATTCCTGGAGGAGAAGGCTAGCAATGGCTACTATTCCTGATGGCTCTGTGCTACCTCCAGTATCAGAGGCAGTCTGCCAATGTACTCCAGTTGCTGGGGAACACGAGCAGGAGGGTGCTGTTGCACTCATGTCCTACTTGTGGGCATCCCATTGGGGCATCTGGTTGGCCACTGTTGGAACAGAATGCTGGAGTAAACAGGCCTCTGATCTGATCCAGTTTCAGGGCTCTTCTTATGTCCTTACATTGTAACTAAGCCTGTCCTCCACCCTGAGCAGCAGCCAGAGAAGAGCCTAGTCACAAGGCTAGGTAACGAGGCTGCAGTGATAGGGGAGGCTCTGCCCTCCTGAGCATGGCTTGCATCCAGCATAGTTAGGCAGCTGGCGTGGGGATACCTGTAGACCGGGGGTGGGGGTCAGTGCTGCCTGCTGAGCCAGAGGTCAACCATGCTTCGCGTTCACAGTGTGGCTTGCTGGTAACCAAGTTGCACTGTGCATCCTGAAGAGCCTTTGTGTGTCACTGTCCACCTCTCTAGGTTCAGATGGTGCTGCCTCCAGCTACCACGTCAAGCAGCTAGAAGAGCAGAATGCCCGTCTGAAGGAGGCACTCGTGAGGTAGGAAGACGCACATGCCTTCCTTGGAGACAGCGCCCCCAGAGGCAGCTCCCTGCGCTGCTCTTCCAGCGTGTAGGATCTGGTCTGCCTGCTTTGGTCTGTTTCTGTTGAGGAAGAAAAATGGCCTGGTCCCAGAGAAGCTGCTTCCTTCTGAATAGTTCCCAGGCTCCTCCAGAGGCGGTTTGAGTATAGGGAGAGGGAGAGGCTCTGCCTTTCATTCCCTCCCTCCCCACGCAAGAAGCAGTCTCCTTCCCCAGCTGGCTTGGGAGGCCCTCCTGTTCTGTGGAGGGAAGATTGCTGCTGGGGGCCCAGTGAGTGACGCTGAGCACACTTTTGCCTTGAAAGGATGCGGGACCTGTCTGCCTCAGAGAAGCAAGAGCACGTGAAACTTCAGAAGCACATGGAGAAGAAGAATGTGGAGCTGGAGTCCCTGCGCCAGCAGAAAGAGAAGCTGCAGGAGGAGCTGAAACAGGCAGAAAGGACCATTGATGAACTGAAGGAGCAGGTGACTTGGGCCAGTAGGGGCTGGAACAGGCTGGGCAATCCTAGCTGGCCATCCTGCCTTCAGACAAGGGGTTAATCTGGAATGGCTAATCTGGAATGCGTCTGCTCACTCCTTATGAGGTAGCCACACATCCTGTCCAGCTTGGTGCCCTTGTTCAAGAGGGGCTGGAGAAAAGAAGGCTCCATCTCCCTGCACAAGACCATCTTCCCTTGAAGGGCACTCTGGTTCAGGGATTAATTGAGAAAGCCTCTACTAAGGCTGCTGCCCCTTTGCCCCCTCACCCCAGCTGCTTCGCCTTGCCCAAGCCACTCGACGGCAGAAATCCTGGCGCTCAATGCTGCAGCTGCCTGAATGCGTACTTTTGAAAGAGGAGAAATAGAGAAAGGAGTTAGAGAAACTGTTGAAGGAAGGGTTCTAGGAGAGTAAATAAAAACGTGTTTTTAAAAGTAGTTCCTTTATTAAATAAAGCTTATTGAGTGCACAGTTTCCATGTTCTGATAATGAAAAAAAAAAGTCTAAGCTGTTTTATAGCAGCTTCAGTCTCTTAACATCTGTTTTAGGGCATGTACGTGCTTCCCCAACCAATCGCCCTCTTGTTTTGTGGCTGCCTTCCTCTGCATGCCTTGTTCTAAAACAAAATTGCGGGGGGGGTGGGTGCTGCTGTTGCCACAACAACAGAACATATGGTGGTGTGGGGGCGTTAAAAATGCCCCAGGGTGGGGTGACAAGGGGCCCGTGGCCGCATTTTGCTCACCCTGATCTAGCAGCAGCTACCGCCTTGGCCAATACACGGTGATCAGACATGATTACTGCCAGCCCATGGGGCAGGGGGGAGTGGAGCAGAGTAGAGTCTGGAGGCTTGATTTTTAAAAACCTGAATGGGAAAAAGGGGGTTGGGAAGAAGAATACTGGTCTGGTGAATTCTACCTTCCCTGCCCACATGACTACGTCACACCCACTAGGTGGACAGAACATAGCATGATGTTTACATGCACAAAGCTCAATACACCTGGTAACATAGAAAGTCCACTGCAATTCTGCATGTGCAGAAGAGCAATGAATGGATAGCATTAGGAGCTGCCCATCTAGAAGCTCTCTGGAACCCCATGCCAAGCTCAGCACTTGAGTTCAGTTGTGGGGCGCAGTAAGAAGGGGGCTGGAGGCAGTGGCAGGCAGTGCACCTCTTGCATGGGGTTCCACTCTGTGTTTCCATGCATTGCTGAGGAGAGAGGCCTCGTGGGCATCCACCAGCGTCGATCAGAATTCCAGCTGACCTTCCCCAATAATGGAAGAATAAAGGAGCAGAAAATACACATCCAGAAAAACCATTTTTGCTTGCCTGCAGATGAAGTGACTGCATGCCATGGGATGATAGCCAGAGGCTCTGTCTTGGTTTCCAGAGATGGACTGTCTCTGCCCTGTTGCCCAGTTGCTGGGATATGGAGGCTGCAGCTTTATAGTTTTATAGATAAAACCACCTGAACCCAGCTTGTTTGAAGTGGGGGCTAAACGTTTGTTCCCGTGTGTGTTTCTTCCAGGTGGATGCTGCTCTGGGGGCTGAGGAGATGGTAGAGACCCTGACTGAGAGGAACCTGGATTTAGAGGAGAAGGTCCGGGAGCTCCGGGAGACAGTGGGAGACTTGGTGAGTGTGATGGGCTGAAGAAGGAGCTCCGTGTGCCACGGTGGAGAGGGACAGACTTGCTCCTGGCAGTCTCCTGACAAGCCTCCTCAGTGCTTCTGGAGGTGGACTGATCACAGGCTCTGGCATATCTGCCTTCTGGCCATGATCGCTGGAGGGACAGGTGCCCTGTGCTGCTTCTGATGTGGAGGATATTTTCCTGATCCACGGAGCAGCTCTGCCTGCACCAGTTCACCTCAAGTGTAAACTGCTTGCTGTTACATCCTCTGCCCACCCCTGAGTTTCTGAAGGCTGCTTTTCTTTGCCCCTTCCAGGAAGCCATGAACGAGATGAACGATGAGCTGCAGGAGAATGCCCGGGAGACAGAGCTGGAGCTGCGGGAGCAGCTGGACATGGCGGCTGCTCGAGTCCGTGAGGCAGAGAAGCATGTGGAGGCAGCGCAAGAGACGGTGGCGGACTACCAGCAGACCATCAAGAAATACCGAGAGCTGACCACACACTTGCAGGTGCTGCTGGGCTTCAAGCCCCAAGCGCGCTCATGCATGCGCGGTCTCTGAGCCTTGGCACTGGAAGAGGATGGCATCTTTGGGCAGTGCTGGGCCATTCTGTCTCTGGTGGAAATGGCCTGGAGTAGCAGGGTTTGCTCACTAGGGGAGGGGCATGAGAGAGGGGCGAGCGCCAGGGTGCAATCCTGAGCCTCCCTTTGGCCCCCAGCTCCGTCCCCACCTCTTCTGCAGCTTGGGAATCATGGCTGCAAAGGTGGGAGGCAGAGTGGCAGAACACCCCCTTGTCCCGGTCACTCTCGGGGGGGGGGGGTGTCCTAGAAGGGGTGGTCTTGGGAACAAAACCCATCATCCCAAGAATCTCAACTTTCACCGCATTTTTTTAAGAGCAAGTTCCTTGCCTTTAAGCTGGGGGGGCAGGATTTTCAGTGCACCCAGCTCTGCATTGTTCTTTGCCACCTTCATAGAACAAATGATGCAATAAGCAAAGACAGGCCACTTTGTCTGATTTACACAGGTTGAAGAATTTGGATGATTTTGGCACATAACTTTAGCGCTGAGTAGACACAGGCCAGCCACAAGGGCCATAGCCTCACCCACCTCCTTCACCAATCAGAAAAACTTTGCCTCTCCTGTAAGACAGCAAGGGAAGAAACGGTTACTGGACAAGAGAGGTGGGGGACTATGCTGAACAAGCAGATGACCCCCCCCCCCCCCCGCTGTTCATTGGTTCCCCTTGAGCCTTCCGTAAGAAAAAAGGGTGCAGAAATAGAGGATGCAGCCAGTGAGTGGGGAAGGGGGCTGGTTTGGCAGCGCAGTCTCTCGTCCTGCATGCTTATCTCCCTCTCCGCCAGTACTTTTGCCAGCCTCCCCCCGCTCCCATCATTTGCCAGGTGACTTGGCACCACAAAATGCCTACACGTACACACACACAGGTTCCAGCTCACCCCTATCCAAGCACATGCTGGATTTGCCTTCCTTCTCCTTGTCCCCCTGTGAGCCAGGTTCTCCTTCTGCTCCTCACTTGGCACTGTTGAGCATATCTGATGTTTGCTGTCTGTGTTCCAGGATGTTAACCGAGAGCTGATGAACCAGCAAGAGGCATCGGTGGAGAGGCAGCAGCAGCCTCCACCTGAAATGTTTGACTTCAAGATTAAATTTGCTGAGACAAAAGCTCATGCCAAGGTATGGTCAGCAGGAGACGTGTGTACAGAAAGGAAGGCGGTGGAGTGGGGGAAGTGGGGAAATTTGCCCAAGGGGGGAGTCAGGGGGATGAAAAGCCCTCATACGGAATATTTTCTTTCAGAATTATGAATGAAATGGAGCAGTGTTTTAAATAATAGTTACAGCCAGTTTCAGTTCATGAAAACTTTCCATTTTCTGCTATCCGCGAAGCTCAGAGTGAAAGTTCAGAAGGTGGAGTCCTGATCGCAATGTGCTCCCTCCAGTCTCAGAGGCAGCCTGCCCCTGTATACCAGTTGCTGGGGAAGACAAGTGGGAGGGGGTGGCCTCACTCGTGTCCTGCTTTTAGGTTTCCCATTGGGAAATCTGGTTGGCCACTGTGTGGTCTGTTCCAGCATGGCTCTTACCTAGAAGCTATGGATTTTCCAGACCCCGGCTCTGGTTAGAGAAGTAAACTTGAATGTAACGCTAGTATTTTGAAAGACAGGTTGCGCTGGATCCAGATTTCAGCCCGTGCAGCTGGGCTGGCAGAGGCAGCTTTCCCCAGCCCCTCCACACACATACACCCACGCGCGTGCGCATGCCACAGCCCCTCCAGCCACTTGAAGATGCTATATAGAAGCTTGGGGGACCCTGCTGAGCGGAATGGGCTGTGGTGTGAGGGAGGAAAGGGGATCCCCCCAAATTGGGCAGAGGCAGCTTCCGTGAGCAGAGCCCTGCCCTCCATGGAAGGCAAATCCTGGGCCCATCCCATTATTTACTGCGGGGGGGGGGGGTACTTGTGGCCCTCCAGATGTTCTGGCCTACAACTCTCCTCATCCCTCATCATTGGCTATGCTGGCTAGGATGTCTGGAAGGCCACAAGTTGACCACCGTTAAATTCTACTAGTGTGGAGCAGGATATCAGTAAAGTATGTTAATACAGGTTTAGGATAGCTAATTAGTGAGACACTTGCAGCCTAATCCCACACATGTGCAGTCAGTCAGTCAGAAGCAAGTCCCACTGAGGTCAGTGTGTAAGTGTTGCTATGACATTTAACGGGATATCCCTGTTTGTTGTTGCTGCTGCTGCTTAATAACACTAATGGGGAGTTTCTCTTTTGAGTATTTACACTGCTCATAAATGGCAAGCCAGGGCACGAATCGGTTCTTCGTCTCAGCTCCACAAGATTAGGCACATGCTGCAAATGGCAGCCCTGGCCTGTAACTATGCCCTGCTCTAGCCCCCATGTGAACCCCACTGGTTTGGATGGGGAAAGAGAAGGCTGCTTGCCATCTCCTGTCAGGCTTTGCAAGGGCCCCACAGAGTGCCCTGAGCAGGTTTAAGGGATTGTGCCACGCTGCTTTCTCTCTTGATGTGTCCTGCCGTCTGCATGATCCAGGACGGTTGAATCTACAGCACGAGATGGAAGTGGGGGGGTCTAGATCTAGAGTGCATGTTTAAAAAGTATCACTAGGGCAAAGGGAAGCTATCTTGGAGTGTGATCACCTGACACTAGCCACAGAGGAGGAGGAGCAGCACCGCTGAGCCTTTGGGGAGAGGTGGGGTGTTCCTGCTCTCCGGTGTCCAGCCAGGGCCTCCTCCCACCCTGCCCAACCCCACGCACGGGGCCTGCAGATTCCTTGTGAGTCTGTGGTGTTGAGAATAGCCCTGAGAGTCGGAAATGCCTGAGCTTCAGTTGGCCGCTGCACACCCCGCAGGCAATTGAGATGGAGCTGCGCCAGATGGAGGTGCACCAGGCCAATCGACATGTCTCCCTTCTCACCGCCTTCATGCCAGACAGCTTCCTGCGGCACGGCGGAGACCACGACTGCCTCCTCGTGCTCTTGCTCATCCCGCGCCTCATATGCAAGGTAGGCGGGCAAGCAGTTGGGGATGCCTGGTTTATAAATGTTTTTTGAACCGATGAAGAATGTTCACAAAAACATTCAAACAGTAAATTATAATGCGTTTCTTACAGACAAATTTGCATTGTCTGAAACTTACTGCCTTAGCTTAAACCATTTTTGTAGGTTTATTTTTTTACTCTACCAACCCAATAACATATATGATGGAACAAAATCCAGAATCTTCAAGTTCCAATACATTTCAGTGTGTTAATAAATCTGTTACTGAATCTTCTTCCCCTTATTCTTACAATGCTAGCTTACTTGGGTATACTGCATTCCAGATTCCCAAGCACCCAAATTCTGTGAAAGGTGGTTCCTGCCTTTTCCAAACATGGCAACTGGTTGCCCTCGCTGCAGGGAGACAATGAATAAGCCTCCAGCCAACCAATAGATTTGGCTGAGCAAACAATGTGCTTCCGGTTTTCCGAAACGCTTCCAGTGGCTCTGATAGCACACTGTGCCCAGTCCTCTCTGCTCTGTGAATGAGAGCTGGCCTCCAGATCTCAGGGAGCTGACGCCAGTCAGAGGAGAGTCTTGGGCTGGCTGGAGCAGTGATGTCACAGTTTATATCCTTGGCGGGTGCCTTGCCTGGCCCTGGTAAAACAGAGCGGGGTGGCCTCTGACTGGTCTTCACCGCACGGGACTCAAGCCAACAGGAAAACAGAGTCGCAGGCGGCTGCAGGGGCTCCGGATGCAGAGTGCTGCTCTCCGGGCCGCCTCTGCCTGTGGCCTGGTGCAGAAGATGCTCCCTGTTCGTAGTCTGCTTTAGGGCAGCAGCAGCAGAAATGTTGGGGTCAGGCCAATTTGGGTACTGGGTCAGCGCAGTGGGGTGGGTGGTGTGCTGAGCCGCTGACAGCTCCTTCCCTTCTGGAACAGGCTGAACTGATCAGCAAGCAGGCCCAGGAGAAATTTGAGCTGAACGAGAGCTGTGCAGAGCGAGCTGGCCTGCGGGGGGCGCCAGGGGAGCAGCTGAGCTTTGCCGCCGGGCTGGTGTATTCCCTCCTCCTGCTGCAAGCGACGCTGCACAAATATGAGCAGTGAGTACTTGTGGCAGTGGGCTCCCGGGGGGCCCTGAAAGGGTCCGTGGGCGTGGGACGCTGGCCTGGCAGCTTGTGCTTCCACCACTCCTACTCCCTCCACCCAGGGCCTTGAGCAAGTGCAACGTGGACATCTACAAGAAGGTGGGAACCCTTTACCCCGAGATGAGCGTGCACGAGAGATCCCTGGACTTCCTGATCGAGCTGCTGCACAAGGACCAGCTGGATGAGACAGTCAATGTAGAGCCGTTGACCAAAGCCATCAAGTACTATCAGGTGAGCGGACAAGGGCTGCCTGGGAAGGGCCGTGTGCTCGTGGCAGACCTCCCAACCACCCGGAGACCACAGTCAGGGAAGCCGGTACAGCTCGTGCCAGTGCTCCAATTGATTGTGTGTGTGTGTGTGTGTGTGTGTGTGTGCGCGCGCGCGCGCGCAGGAGGGGGGGCCTTGATGAGGCCCTAGAGCCTCGCCCCCTGGCTCCACCCCACCCAGCTGTTGCCATAGCATGCCCCTCAGCCCATAGCCTTCTAGAAACAGTAGCTCAGGAGGCCATCACAGACGGTCCCACGCACGCATGTGAGCACTGGGCTGTGCCATATCGATGGGGGAAGCCTGATGCCACAGCGCAGCTCCTGCTCTTGCATATATGCAAGCTGCCCAGACCCAGTTCTCAGTCTGCTTGTTAAAGGAGTCAGGCCTGGGGGCCCTTCATGTTCCTGTTCTAGGAGCACCCACTTGTATTTCCTGCCAGCCTCCTGGTGACGACCAGCTCCATGAAGGGCGAGGCTGGCTGGCACATGAACTGAGCAAGGCCTTCCAGTGCCCACTCGTGGCTTGGGCTGCTGTGGGTGGAAAGCCACCTAATCGTCATGAGCAGAGGCCTTCTCTTCATTCCGCTGCCCCTCTTCCTCCTCCCCCTCCCCCCTTCTTTTTCTCCCCCTTCCAGCACCTGTACAGCATCCACCTGGCTGACCAAGCAGAGGACTGCACCATGCAGCTGGCTGATCACATCAAGGTGAGGGGGAGCTGCTCTGCAGACCCAGACTGCCTTCCTGGCCATCGTCGGGCCCTCATCCCCTCACAGTCTGGAGCTGATCGCTGCTTTTCATCCGCCTGGGACAGACAGAGAAGGGATGGGTGTTCAGCTGGCATGGGCTGTCCCCAGTTTCCCCAGGCCAGTCCTGAAGAAGAAGGTGCAAGAGGGCAGACAAGGACCTTGCAAGGCCCTCATAGGGAGAGAAGAGCAAGGAACGTTCACAAGGCCAGGACCTAGACCCTCTCCAGCATCAGCACTGCCTGAGCCCTGCCTGCGCAAGGCCTGTGGTGCCCTCTCGGTGCCCGTGCTGACAGTGCTTGTGCTTGCTTGCAGTTCACCCAGAGTGCCCTGGACTGCATGAGTGTGGAAGTGGGCAGACTGCGGTCCTTCCTGCAGGTGAGCGCAAGGGCAGCCAGCCGGTGTAATGCCCACCTTGGGAGGCTGTTCATGCCAGCTGGGGATCCAGCCTCGGGTGGCTGACTTCGCCTTTCACGCTTGCAGACAGGGCAGGAGGCGTCCGACTTGGCCATTCTCCTGAAGGACCTGGAGACTTCGTGCAGTGACATCCGGCAGTTCTGCAAGAAAATCAGGCGCCGCATGCCTGGCACGGATGCCCCTGGCATTCCTGCAGCACTTGGCTTTGGACAGCAGGTGAGGGGCTTGGCCCAGCACTGGCACAGGAGCCCCCATCCACGCCACAGGCATGGAGTACTCCCTTTCCGGCAAAGAGCCACCTGCAGCTACTGAGCATCCAGCATCACTTGCCTCAGCTTGATCCTGGCCCGTGTTCTCTTATCGTGCAGGTCGCAGACACGCTGTTGGATTGCCGCAAGCACCTGACGTGGGTGGTGGCCGTGCTGCAAGAGGTGGCAGCGGCAGGGGCTCAGATGATTGCCCCGCTGACTGAGAATGAGGGCCTCCAGGCTGTGAAATTGGAAGACCTGGCTTTCAAGGCCAGTGAGCAGGTAAGGAAGTTCTGCTTCCTTCAGAGCAAATTGATCTAGGGTCGCTGCCTTCCTTTCCCTGACCTTGCAGTTACTGACAGGGATCAGAATCTCTTGTCCAGGGGCTGGCATTCCTGTTGCCTGGGATGTTCGGTGCAAGGGCACAGATCACAGGATGAGAACTTCATTGACAACGTATTGTGACACTGTGGAACTCACTGCCTCGGGACAGAGGCGGTGCTAGAATGTAGCAGCGTGCGGAGCTGGCCCCAGGTGGTGGCCCTTTGCAGTTCTTAGGCTTGTGCCTCAGGTTCCCCTGTGGTGTCACAGAGAGTGCTGCTGTTGGGATGCATTCTGGCCTGCACAGCCCTGCTTCATGGGTGCTCCACAGATATTGCTGCTTGGCTTGCTGGTGCAGGTGGGCGGCCCTGGCTGTACCCACAAGTGGAGAGGTGTGTCAGTAGCATCAGAGGGACTGGGCTTGGCTGGGCACCTGTGGCTAAAGGTGGAGCCATTGGGGGCCTTAGCACCACCTCACTTTGTGCCTGCTCAGTTTAGGGATTTTGCAGCACCTGCTGCTGCCAAGGCAGGCCAGGGGCAAGCCCGGCAGGCCCTGTGCTCCCCAGGCCGCCTGTGAACTGCTGAGGCTTGGGCTGCCACCTCCCTCTTCCGCGGCAGCTGTGCCCGCTCAGGATGGGGAGGAGCTCGCTGCAGAACTGTTGTTCCCCGTCGGGGACTAGCGGTATTGTGCAAGGCCTCCTGGCACCCCCTGGACCAGCCTGATTCCTTTTCAGATTTACGGCATGCCAGGCATCAACCCCCATGAGTGCCTGCGCCAGTCCTGCAGCATCCTCATCGCCACCATGAACAAGATGGCCACGGCCATGCAGGAGGGCGAGTACGATGCGGACAAACCCCAGAGCAAGGTGAGCCTGCCAGGCGCTGGGAGGGGCACAGTGGGAGCAACATAGCCCATGAGCCAAGCACTTGCAGACCAGCCCACTTGCTGTGGGGCAGAGGGAAGGGGGGCCAGGCGCTTGTGGGGTTGCTGCACATTCCCCGGCAACAGCCTCCCCTCCTTCATGCCAGTAGAAAGGACAGACGTCCTGGCATTGTAAGAGCCTGAGGAGGAATGCAGGCAGGGCTTTGCCCCCAGGATTGTGATGGGCTGGGGGGCTCGTCATCTCGAGACATCCCCCAGAGCCTGTTGAATGTCTGAGCGAGTGGTGTTGATTCTTCTTGCAGCCCCCTCCACCAGTGGATCTGCGAGCAGCTGCATTGCGAGCCGAGATCACAGATGCTGAGGGTCTGGGGCTCAAGCTGGAGGATCGGGAGACCGTCATCAAGGAGCTCAAGAAGTCCCTCAAAATCAAGGTGACCCCCCCCCCCCCCGGCAGACTTGCCTGCTTGCCCCTGCTGTCCTTATGGATCTCTCCAGAGCTCCCAAGCTGGCGGTGGCCTCTCCTGTCCTCACCCAAGAAAGTGATTGTGCTGGAAAGGTGCCGCCACCGGGCAAGTGCTTTCTTGTTACTCTGTCTTGCAGGGGCCACTTCCCGGCCTGCTCTAGGACATGGTGGCAGCTGGTCACAACCCTGCTGCCAGACGCCTCTGTGGCTGGCACCCCAGTGGAGAGCTCTGGCTGGCTGTGGCGCCCTTCCTGGGGGCGCTCCTCTGCCAGAGGCCTCACAGCCCTTGTTCTCACCTGCTCTCCAGGGCGAGGAGCTGAGTGAGGCTAACGTGCGCCTCAGCCTCCTGGAGAAGAAGCTGGACAGCTCCTCCAAGGATGCGGATGACCGGGTGGAGAAGATCCAGACCAAGCTGGATGAGACCCAAGCTCTGCTGAGGAAGAAAGAGAAGTAAGCTGTCCTCTGACGTTTCCTGGATATGGGGGACACCGCCTGGGATCTTCTGTGCCAAATTCGCGTCCTCTTATTTTCCCCAGAGGCTGCCTAGACCCAGATTGGAGTGTGCTGCTGCCAGATGTGGTCAGGGTTGCGTTTGGGCACCAGGACAGAATCTGTTGCCTGGCACAGCACTTGGCATTATGGGAATCTTGGCTGTCACTTTGTGGAATAGGAAGTCTGTAGCCCATTAGATAAGAGAGAAATTTCCAGACCATTTCAGGTCGTCCCCGTCCTCCATTCTCGTTTTCAGCCAGGCTGCCTGTTCCTGCAGGCCACAGCTGAGCCTTTTATGGGAGCCTTCTGCACACTAACGGCCTACCTAGCCAGCAGGCGCCCAAGAACTGGTGCCCTAGGGAAGAGCCATGCTGGGCCGGAGCAGGCTGGCCCTGGCAGCTGAAGGGCTGTGTGTCTCCGGAGGCACCAGCTGGATGCTGGCTGGACTCTCTCTCGTTACTCACACAGGGAGTTTGAGGAGACGATGGATGCCCTCCAAGCGGACATTGACCAGCTGGAGTCGGAGAAACTGGAGCTGAAGCAGCGACTCAGCAGCCAGTCCAAGCGCACCATCGAGGGGCTGCGTGGAGCCCCGCCATCAGGCATCGCTTCAGTCATCTCCGGCATTACGGGAGGTGATTCCTGGCTCTGGTGGACTCTGCATGCTGCTCTGTGCACTGGACAATGGGGGAAGCAAATTCCCAGGCTTGGCCCTGGCTCTGGGTTGGCCTGCAGCTCCAGAGAAGCCCCCAGACCCCACATGGGAAGGGGAGCCTTCTAGAGTCAGGCCGGCCCCTCCACGGGAGCCCGTGACATGGCCCTCCATTGGGATGGCTGTTCTGTGCATTCAGCCACTCGGGAGGGGACTTGGCTCAAGCTCAAGCTGGAGTAACAAGCACAGGGTTGCCCTACAGGAGCAGCATGCTGAGGAAGGAATGAGCAGCTGGTTCCTCTGGTAGCTGTTGGGCCGCAGAATGGTACATTAAAGGGCTCTTGCCCATGGAAGGGGGTCCAGAGGACAGATACTGGACGGAGGTTGCCAATTGTTTTTTCCTTCCCCCATTTCCAGACAAGCATCTCCTTCTCTTTCTCTGGTCCAGCACAGCTGCAGGGTGGTGGAAGAGAGTTTACAAGCCAAATTTGCCCATTTGGCACTCTTTAGCCACTACAGAGTGCCCAAAGGGTTAAATTTAGTTGGTAACCACTCCAAAGAGCGCCTCTCAGCACTACAGAGCAGTTTGCTGCCAAATTTCAGTGAGGAACCAGTGATTTCGCTCTTGGGGGGGGCACATACTCAGGCCCACAGGGTGGAGGTGTCCATGTGGCAAAAATGGCCCCCAGACCTCTCAAAGTTGCCCACTCCTGCTCTAGAAGGACCAGCTCCATTGGGGGGCCCATGTTTGCCATGCCATGCCCTGCCTGCCTGCCTCCCTGTCAAGTGGCCTCTGTGGCTCACAGGAGCAGGGCTTGCCATGTTATACCCAAAAGAACTCAGGCACCAAACCCAAGGGGAGCTGCTGCTGCTCCTGTCCTGCCTGTGAGACCACCTTCTAATTCTGCTCCTTCTTATCTCTTCCATGCTTCCCCTGCAGAAGAACAGCAGAGAGGTACAGTGGCATGCCCCAGCCTGAAGTGCCCGGGTCACCCTGGGGCCATGCATTGCCCACTAACTGAGGAGGTGGAGGCCGGGGAGGTGGCAAGAGGGTCTTTGGGAACAGAGGGGAGCTTGTGTAGACTGCTGGGGTTGCCCTAGCATGACCTGGCTTCTCATGCAAAAGAAGTGGGGGGGTTACAGCCACAAGAAGGAATGCAAGCTGCTGGCGTTACCATGGCAAATGTGGTTCCAATGCCACGATCACAGGAAGGGGGGCTTGGAAGAGATGAAGAGGAGGGAGGAGTACTTACCTCTCCCGGCTCACCATATCCTCCCCCTTTGACATTTTTAACAACTCCCACTCTCTGGCTGGCAGGAGATGGCCTTAAAGAGGGATTTGTAGGGGAGAACTGATGGGAGCGGGTGAGGTGGCCCTTGCTCCAATCTCCCAGTCCTCTCCTGGAAGTGTTCCCCATCCTTACCTTACCAAATGTTGGATTGGGACCACAAGGGCTCCGGCAAGAGGGACAGCCACGACTTGGGAATAGCTACAGGAAAGCGCGGTGGGTGGGCACCAAACAAAGGATGAAGAGCTGTATTTGGGTCCACATGCACGATTCGGGGCCCATTTCTGAAGGTTTCTGGTATGCCTTTGCATGAAGCAGTGACCTCTGCAGTGCTCAGTCTCTTGCTGCATGTGTGCATGTCAGACTTCTCCTTCCTTCTCCAGGGCTCAGCTGAGGGCTTTTCCAGCTTGCTGTGCTTTGGCACGGGCAGATTCCTCTTCCACAGACCCTTGGTGGACTGTCTGCACAGCCCACCTATGCCAGAGCAGATGGGAAGGTCCTCTTGTCACATCCTTGTGGAGCAATCCAGCTGTGTGCTGCATCTGAGCATCTTCAGGAAGGCCCCCTCTTCTGATGGCATTGTCCTTTCTCCTTGGCCTCCTTTGCAGGTATGGGTGCGGGCCAGGTAATGATGGGCGGTTCAGGCCCTGTGCAGGTGAAGGACTCCCCGCTCCTCCTCCAGCAGATTGATGCTATGCAGCTGTCCATCAAGCATCTCAAAAATGAGAACAACCGACTCCAGGTGAGGGGTGAGGGGTGGGGGGCTTTCCCCAGAGACAGTTTGCAACACCAGTTCAGCATTCCCTGGTGCAGAAGGAGGCCTCCAGTTAGGCTTGGGGCAGTGTAGAGAGGAGAGCAGGATCTCCGAGACTGATCCCTCTAAAATGGAAACATGCAATTCTTGGGAACTTTCCCTCCTTTCACAGCATTCCTGTTCCACAGAAGCTCCATGAAGGTCCCATTGAAAAGCCCCTCCAACTCTGATCTCCCATCTCCCTCCCTCCCTCTCTCTCACACACACACACCCCGTTGCTCCATTTTCCTTTCAGTACATGACTGTGTATTCCTCCCTTCAAGATGCGTCCCTCTTTGTCCTTGGAGGGAAGGACAGGAAGGGCTTGGGGTGGAGAATTCTAGCGTTTGCCTTGGGTGGGGGGCACCGTAAACTGCCCTGAGCAGCCCAGGGTTGGCTGTGCCCACTGTTTTTGGTGGAGTGTAGCCTGTGACCTGCTTCTACTGCCCTCTCCAGGGAGCTCAGATGAGGAGGGAGTTGGCATCGCTGGCGCCACTGCACATTCCCAAGCTCTCGCTCCCTAAGGACAGGCAAGGGGAGGAGGTGGTCTCCAGCTCCCTGTACCGCCAGACGAGCCAGCTGCTGGAGACCCTTTACCAGATGAGTGCAAATGCCAAGGTGGTGGACCTCACGCGGCAAAGGACAGGTGTGCCTGGTGAGGGCTGGGAGGAGAGGGCAGGGCAGCTATGCCTTTCCCTTCAGTCTCTCACTGCTCTGCCCTTCCCCCTGCAGCAGCCAGCCCAACAGCCCAGCTCCTTGAGCAAACAGCTCGTCTGAAATCGCTGAGTGAAGCCATTGATAAACTGAAGGTAATCCTGGAGGGAGGCCTCTGGCTGCTCTCTGTTCTGCAAACAGCCCCCTGCAGCAGGCAGCAGCAGAGGCAGCACTGGCCGGCCTGAACATGACCTGTGGCTGACAGGTGGCACGCTCTGAGTGGCTTCCCTCTCTCCCCTCTGGCAGTGAGCTGCTCAGAGCCTCCTCCCTGCAAGTGGGAAGGTATGGGAATCATTTTTCAGGTTGGGGTTGATCACAGAGGGGAGGGGAATAATATAGCCGCCTAACATAGCTGATCCCGGCCTGCTGCATGTGGGGGCAGTTCCAGAGCTGTGCCATTGGTCTCTCCTGAGCACTGAGCAGGCCGGAGTGGCATTGGAGGCAAAGCACTGGGGGGTGGGGATAGGTAGTGCTAACCGCCTTGTTTCCCTTCCTGCAGGATGAAGTCATGAAGGAGACGGTCCTCCAGCACCCTGGAGCCAATGTTCCCACTGACTTCGGCACCTTCCCGTCCACTCCCTTCCTGAAGGTGAGGGGTTGGGCCTGAACTGGGAAGGGGAGGCCGCTTTGGTCCTGCCCAGGCCCACTCAGCTGGCGGTGGGTGAGCTCACCGCATCCCTGACTCCCCTGCCTGCTGCTCTCTTACCTCCAGGCCAAAGAGGAGCAGAAGGACGACACTGTCTACATTGGCAAAGTGACCTTCCCCTGCCAGCCAGGCCACGGCCAGGTGCACAGACTGGTCCTCACGCCGGAACAGCTGCACAAGCTCCACACTCGCCTCATCTCCTAAGAGAGCTCTTCCCCTGCTCCCCTCTGCCCCATGCCCAGCCCCTCTGCTGCCTCTCCGAATACAGATGGCCCTTTGCTGCAAACCCCTCCTTGCACTACTGGCTCTTTGAACCTGTGTGTGTTCCGTGTGGCTGACTTGTGCCCCCCACAGCTGGGGAGGCACTTTGGCGCCAGCGACCACGCCACCCTTTCTCAGGTGTAGCCCGCAAGGTCTTACTGATGGGCACTGGCTGGCTGCCTCTGGGTCTTGGGCCAGGCTTTCCATTCAGCTCTGCCTGTGCTGTGGCTTCCTCCTCCTTGGCGACTTTCCTCCTCTGCCAGCTTTTGGGCATGCTGCGAGGCCAGGTCCATGAGGGAAGCACCAAGCATGCAGGGGAGAACACCCTGCTCACCCACTGGTTAGATTAGGGCATCGAGGAAAAGGTTGCCAGACCTCTCCACACAGTTCAGCAGTAGTTGCAAATGTAAGATGCTTGCACTCAACTCCCTTGCTGTTGCTCACCAATGCTGTTTGACAGTCCTGGCTTGGGAGGCGCCATTGTGAAAGGACCAAGGATGTGACCGAGTCTCTCTGCTATCAGCTGGAACAGCCAGATCTTTCTGGTCTCACCTGGGTACTCGTCAGAGGAGAGGCCGGGGGTGGGGCGTCTCTTCTCTTTGCATAAACACTACATGCCTCATAATCCTGCAGCTCAGCACCTTGGTCCACAGCCACTAACCTCTCCCCTCTCCCTCTGGCGTCCTCCATCTTTGGTGTTTCATGTTGATGGGAGTGAGGAGCACCTCCTGCTGGGAGGGAGCAGTTTTGAGCCTGGAGATCCACAAGCGCTTGAGGCAGAAACCTTGCATGTTGACTTCTTGGAGCTCAAGACAAATAAACTAACTTAAACTAAGCTTGGGCTGTGTGATGTCATTCCCCACATATATTAGGAGTTTCCAGTGTTTTTCACGTAGCCCAGGCAACCTTATTGCAGTTGGGGGCCACATGCACCCCCTGTCATGGCGAGTCAGCTGGATGGGCCATGCCTTGCCCCCCTGTGCCCTCTTCCCACCTGAAACAAAAGCTCACCGTCTGAATGGCATGTCTCTCTTGTGCCAGGCAAGAGTCTCACCACGAGGCACCTGGCAAGCTTGAATAAGGAATAAGGCTCACAGGCAGGATGGTGAAGTACTTGTCTGGGAAAGGGAAAGACGCTCCTGGCACTTCCGGTGCTAACTTGCAAAGCATACCGCTTAAAATATGTTTCCCTGCCTTACTTGTTTTATTTGTTCAATATATCCTACCTTTGTCTGGCTCCTGTTGGGGAGTCCAAGAGGGAAAGGGCTGGTGTGGGAGATGGGCCAGGTTTGTTAATTTGGTAGCCTAATCTGAGTTTGAATTTGCACTTTTACAACCCAGTGGGTCAGAGGGTAAAGCATGACCAGTGTCAAAAAATATAAACCCAAGATTTTAATTGCAATGAATCAGTTTGCTTATTGATACACAATGCCTAAAAAAAATTTTCACAGAAGATATTACAAGTTTGAATTATTGTGAATCATCAGAAAATGGCATAAGGAAGCAATCAATAAAACAAAAAATATAAATTGTTTAAGAATGGCATTACAGTATTACTGATAAAGCAATCAATACATGACAAGGTAATCAGTTAAAGCAATTCTTACATTTTCATTCTGAGGATCTAGCTTTCTCCTAACTTCCTCCCCACACCCATCATGTTTTTAGAATGTATTTCCTAGCAAATTTAGACAGTGCCACTATGAAAAGCAAAATTCACATCTACCAATCCCATGGGTCACAGATCCTTTTCATCTCCATCATAGCCAATCAGTGCAGTGAGGCAAAGGTTCCAAATGCCTCCAGTCAAGCCATACCAGGGGGAAGAAGGAATGGAAAATACTCAAAACTATCCCAGGGAAGCTAGTAGTAGCAGCAATACAAGCCATTGTGCGTGCCCAGAACATCCTATTATTGCTCTGAGATAGGGCCAGATCAGGAAGTCAAGAAATCACCGGGATAACAGGCAAGCATGGCCTTGGTGTACAAAATGAAGCAGGACAAAGGCTAATAGAGTTTTGCCAAGAGAACACGCTGATCATAGCAAACACTCTTTTCCAACAGCACAAGAGACGACTCTACACATGGACATCACCAGATGGTCAATATTGAAATCAGATTGATTATGTCCTTTGCAGCCAAAGATGGAGAAGCTCTATACAGTCAGTCAAAACAAGACCTGGAGCTGACTGTGGCTCAGATCATGAGCTGCTTCTTGCAAAATTTCGGCTTAAATTGAAGAACGTCGGGAAAACCACTAAACCATTCAGGTATGACCTCAATCATATCCCTGATGAATATACAGTGGAGGTGAGGAATAGATTTAAGGGATTAGACCTGATAGACAGAGTGCCTGAGGAACTATGGACGGAGGTCCGTAACATTGTTCAGGAGGCAGCAACGAAATCCATCCCAAAGAAAAAGAAATGCAAGAAAGCCAAGTGGCTGTCTGATGAGGCTTTACAAGTAGCTGAGGAAAGAAGGGAAGCGAAAAGCAAGGGAGAAAGGGGAAGATATATCCAACTGAATGCTGAGTTCCAGAGAATAGCAAGGAGAGACAAGAAGGCCTTCTTAAATGAACAATGCAAAGAAATCGAGGAAAACAACAGAATGGGAAAGACTAGAGATCTCTTCAAGAAAATCGGAGATCTCAAGGGAACGTTTTGTGCAAAGCCCGGCATGATAAAGGACAAAGAAGGCAGGGACCTCACAGAAGCAGATGAGATTAAGAAGAGGTGGCAAGAATACACAGAAGAACTATACAGGAAAGATCTGAATGTCCCTGATAGCCATGATAGCGCGGTCACTGAACTTGAGCCGGACATCCTCGAGAGTGAAGTCAAGTGGGCCTTAGGAAGCATTATTAACAACAAAGCTAGCAGAGATGACAGTCTTCAAGCTGAGCTATTTAAAATCCTAAAAGATGATGCTGTTAAAGTGCTGCACTCAATATGCCAACAAATTTGGAACACTCAACAATGGCCACAAGACTGGAAAAGGTTAGTTTACATTCCAGTTCCAAAGAAGGGCAACGCCAAAGAGTGTTCAAACTACCGCACAATTGCGCTCATTTCACATGCCAGCAAGGTGATGCTCAAAATCCTACAAGCTAGGCTTCAGCAGTATGCGAACAGAGAACTACTGGAAGTACAAGCTGGGTTTCGAAGAGGCAGAGGAACTAGAGATCAAATCGCCAACATTCGCTGCATCATGGAGAAAGCAAGAGAATTCCAGAAAAACGTTGATTTCTGCTTCATTGACTACGCTAAAGCCTTTGATTGTGTGGATCACAACGAACTGTGGCAAATTCTTAAAGTGATGGGAGTACCAGACCACCTTACCTGTCTCCTGAGAAACCTGTACGAGGGTCAAGAAGCAACAGTAAGAACCAGACATGGAACAACCGAGTGGTTCAAAATTGGGAAAGGAGTACAACAAGGCTGCATATTGTCACCTTGCTTATTTAACTTATATGCAGAGTATATCATGAGAAATGCCGGGTTGGATGAATCAGAGGTCAGAATTAAGATTGCTGGGAGAATTATCAACAACCTCTGATATGCAGTCGATACCACCCTAATGGCAGAAAGCGAAGAGGATCTAAAGAGCCTCTTGTTGAGGGTGAAAGAGGAGAGTGCAAAAGCTGGTTTGAAACTCAACATTAAAAAAACGAGGATCATGGCATCTGGCCCCATCACTTCCTGGCATATAAAAGGGGAAGAAATGGAAGCAGTGACAGATTTTACTTTCTTGGGCTCCAAGATCACCGCAGACGGTGACTGTAGCCATGAAATTAAAAGACGCTTGCTCCTTGGGAGGAAAGCTATGGCCAACCTAGACAGCATAGTAAGAAGCAGAGACATCACCTTGCCGACAAAGGTTCATATAATCAAACCTATCGTTTTCCCATTAGCAACGTATGGCTGTGAGAGCTGGAATATAAGGAAGGCTGAGCGCCGAAGAATTATGCTTTCGAACTGTGGTGCTGGAGAAGACTCTTACGAGTCCCCTGGACTGCAAGGAGGTCAAATCAGTCCATCCTAAAGGAAATCAACCCTGAGTGCTCATTGGAAGGTCAGATACTGAAGCTGAAGCTCAAATATTTTGGCCACCTAATGCGAAGAGAAAAGTCACTGGAAAAGACCCTGATGCTGGGTAGGATTGAAGGCAAAAGGAGAGGGGGACTGCAGAGGATGAGATGGCTAGATAGCATCACGGATGCAATGAATATGAACTTGAGCACGCTCTGGGAGAGAGCGCAGGACAGGAAGGCCTGGCATGCTATGGTCCATGGGGTCATGAAGAGTCGGACACAACTGAACGACAAGGGCCAGATCTCTCCCCTCCCATATTTTATGTCAATTTCCTCAGTTCTGCGAACCTAGCAAGGCATATCCAGGGGGAAGTGTAGCTGGAAACTTTTCTGCAGAGGTCAATTTGACATACAAAACAGCATGTATTTTTAGCACATCCTTCCAAACCTTCCAATAATGTTACAATTCCACGTTCTCTACTGTGGTGCCCGCTAGCCTATTAGTAGTGAGATTCAGATAGCTCGCTTCTATCAACCAGAATGCCAAGATCTCACGTCAGCTGACACTTAACGTTCAGCAGCTTAGGCAGAGCTGGCCTTTTCCACAATGGCCTTCGAATTAATTTACCATGGCTGCTCTTGAACCTGCAAAACCGAGTGGCCCGCTGGACCTGGCAGGCCCAAGCCAACACGGCTAACAATGGAAAGGGCCACGCCATTCCCACCTGAGCTGCAGAATGGCTGGTCGGCCTTGGAAACGAGAGGCTTAAATGGGGCCTCCGAATGGAGGCCAAACGTGCCAGCGCTTGCCCAAGCCGTGCAAAGCGCACTCCTCGGGACAGCCGCGTGCAACGGGCTGACTGGGCCAGGGCCCGCCAGGGAGCATCATCCGAGAGGGACTCCCCGGAGTAACTTGCGCGTCGCCTGAACTGGCTGCCGCGGAGTGTCGCCCCTTGCCCGGCGGGGTCTGCTCCCCCCCGGACTTGCTTCCTCCGGGCCGTCAAACTGCCCCCGGGGCGGCTTCCCACCGCGAGGCCCGCAGGCGCTGGCGCGCTGCTGCAGGGAAGCGCTCGTGCCTGGGGGCCTCCCGAGCCCAGCGCCGGGGCGGCGACTTTCAAGAGGACGTGCGCGGCGGCGGCCTCCGGGCTCGGCCCGAGCGCTGGGCTGGCCCGGCCGGCCCGGGAGGGCGGCGCCGCCTCCGGCCGCCCTCCCCGGGCTCCCCCGTCCGGCGCGCAGAGCAGCAGCCCGCAGCGGCCGGGCCGGCCAGCCGGCGCCCCGAGGGCCCTCCGCGGCAGGCCCCGCCACCCCGCGCGCCGGCCGCGCGCCCCTCCCGCCGCGACGCCGAGCCGCGGAGGAGGCGGCCTGGGGGCGGCGCCCGGCGGCCCATTGGCCGGCGCGCGGGCGCGGGCCTCGCCGGGGGGGCGGAAGGGGCGGCCCTTGGGCGGGAGCGCTTCCGGCTGCTCGCGACGCGGCGCTGAGCGCGAGGCTGCGCGGGACGCTGGGCCGCGCCGCGCCGCCCGAAGACATGGTGAGGGCCGGGGGGCGGCCGGGGGGCGGCCGGGGGGCGGCCGGGGGGCGGCCTCCCCCTCCCTCCCCCCCCCGCTCACGCCTCCCTCCCCCCGCAGGTGCTGCTGCACGTGCTGTTCGAGCACGCGGCCGGCTACGCGCTCTTCGCCCTCAAGCCGGTGGAGGAGGTCGGGCTGCTCCTGCCTCAGGTGAGCGCGCGCCCCCGCGGCGCTGCCCGCCCGGACCAGGCGGCTCGGGCCCGCGGCGCGCCCCCGCCAGGCTCCGCCGTGGACGAGGCCACGTGCGCGACCCGCTTCTCGCCGCACCCTGGGCCCGCGGGCGCCGCCCGGGCCCGCCGGGCTGCGCGGAGCGGGGCGCGCGGGCCTCCGCCAGGTGCCCTTCTGGGCCCGGCGCGACTTCCGGCGCGCCGTCGGGGCGCTCGCATGCGAGTAACCCCCGCCCCGGCCCGGCCCGCGGGCGGTCTTGCAGGTGGAGGAGAGCGTGCTGAACCTCGGCAAGTTCCTCTCCGTGGTCAAACTCGTCGCCTTTTCCCCGTTCAAGTCCGCCCAGAGTGCCTTGGAAAACATCAACGCCATCTCCGAGGGTGAGCAGAGCCTGGATCCCTGGCCGACTGGGGACGGGGGTCCCTGGGACTCCTTCCGGCTCCCGCCCTCCTGACCCTTTCCTTTCTCCTTTGGGTCAGGGGTTCTCCATGAGGATCTTCGGCTCCTGCTCGAGACCAACCTGCCAGCGAAAAAGAAGAAAGCCCTTGTCGGGGTCAGTGATGCCAAAATTGGGGCTGCCATCCAGGAAGAGTTGGGCTACCAGTGTCAGACCGGGGGAGTGGTTGCTGAGATTGCCCGAGGTGAGGCTGCAAGGACAGTGATTGGAATAGGGGAGGGTGTTTCTTGGAAGCCTGAGCAGGGGTCTCCAGAGAGCTCTCATCTGCCCAGTGAGGCTGGCTTAGGCGGGATCGGAGAGGCGGTGTCATTTTCAGGCTGTAGGAGGGCCCATTCTTGCCTTTTTCTGCTGCCCTGCAGGTATCCGGCTGCACTTCCACAATTTGATCAAGGGTTTGACAGCTCAGTCTGCCTCCAAGGCCCAGCTGGGACTTGGGCATAGCTATTCCCGAGCCAAAGTGAAATTCAACGTGAACCGGGTGGACAACATGATCATACAGTCAATCAGCCTCTTGGACCAGCTGGACAAAGATATCAACACCTTTTCCATGCGGGTCCGGTGCGTGTGTCAGATTGCCCTATAGGTACCTGATGTTGCTTCCCGTGGATCCTGTGGTGACAGGATCCTCCTGTCTCCCCATGCTTACCACAGGCAGCTTGCATACAAATGCTGACTGTATAGAAGTGGGAGATAGAGAATCAGTGACCCTGCAGACACCTCAGCCAGGCTGCCTCTCACCTGGACTGTATTGTAAGCAAGGGCACAAATCTTTATCTGTAGAAAGAAAGAGGCTCTACTGGTACTTGAGCCTTTTAAAAACCTGCGGCTTTGTTAAGTCTCTGGTTGGAAGGGCTGCAGCTGTTCTGTTCTCCTGTTTGTGAAAACAAGGTGGTGATGGCCCTCTTGCCCCTAGCTCCGCTGTCTTTTTCTTCTTTCTGCAGAGAGTGGTATGGATATCACTTTCCAGAGCTGATCAAAATTGTGAGCGACAACTATACCTACTGCCGCCTGGCCAAGCTCATTGGGAACCGGAAGGATCTGAGTGAGGAGAACTTGGAGGGGTTGGAAGAAGTCGTCATGGACAGCGCCAAGGCCCAGGCGATCCTGGAGGCCTCCCGCTCCTCCATGGGTCAGTGGTAGTGGAGAGAATGGAAGGCATAGCACTCTTGCCTTGCCTAGAGGGGACGGACATGCTGCTTGGTCAACCGATGGCATGCAGAGGGACAATTTCTGCTGAGGGGTTGGTGGAGGTTAGGTTCACTAGGCTTTATTGGGTCAGGTTAGAATCGGAAGAAGTGGCAATAGGGTATATGGGCATTTGGGGCATGTGTAGGGTAGCGCAGTGGTTTAAGAGCCAGTGTAGACTATTGTATGGGTTGAGTGATTTTCCCAAGGCTATGTGCTTTCTGCTTTTGCTCCGTTTTTGTAAGTGGGTATGTGGCTTGTCTCATGGGGTGAATGAGAGTGAGTGGCAATTTACAGATTTTAGACAGCCCAGGAAAGTGAACTTGAGGCGCCTTTGGAGTTTCCTAGAGTTGGCTCCTCATTTCAAATGTGGTTGTTGATAGCTGTATCGAGACGCTTTGCCCTCTGCCTGCCTGCAGCTTTCTTTGCGGGAGCCAGACGAAGGTTCACTGGCTGTTGGGCACGCCTAGCAGCAGGAGAGGGTTGCCTCCTTTTTGCCCTGTTCTCAGTGTTCTCTTTCTTCTCTCCCCTTCCCCGGTTCCTTGCAGGGATGGATATCTCTCCCATTGACCTCATCAACATCGAGAGCTTCTCCAGTCGAGTCATCTCTCTATCAGAGTACCGCAAAGGCCTGCAGGAGTATCTCCGCTCCAAGATGAGCCAGGTGGCTCCCAGCCTCTCAGCCCTGATTGGAGAAGTGGTGAGTGGGGGAAGAGGATGGCAAGGGTTGGAGGCAGGCAGGAATCCTGAAGTCCTCCCTGGCTACAGATATGATGTACTCCGTGAATCTGTCAATCCACTGAGTTCTCCCTGCTGACACCCACTCACTGCTGATCTGTGCCAGAGAGAGGAGGGGAGGGGCTCATGCTGTGAGCGGAGTGGGCTGGAGTGGTGCCAGGGAGGCGGAGAGGACAGTGCCACAGATGAGGTGATTTGGCCAGGCTGATGTTTTAGACTGGGGGCTAGGTGGGTCCACCAAGCCACAGGACCCAGCAGTAGGAGGCTCTGTGCTCTTGCAAGGCCCAGTAGGGGGTACTGTTGCTCTGAGTGCAGTAGTTGGTCTTGTGGCCTACATCTATGCCGTAATTGGTTGCGCTGTCTGTGCTGCATAATACACTCTGTCCTCTGCCTGCAGGTGGGTGCCCGCCTCATCTCTCATGCTGGCAGCCTCACCAATCTGGCCAAATATCCAGCCTCCACAGTGCAGATCCTGGGTGCAGAGAAGGCCCTCTTCAGGTACAGCTGCAGGGCGGCCGCAGTGATGGCAGGCTGCTGGGGTGCTGGGCTTGACATGCTTGCTAGACGCTGTCAGTCACGTGCATGACAGACTGGCCCCCCGCCTCTGAGCGGCCCCTCGAGGCACTCCCTTCCCCCTTGACCTGGCAGGTTAGCTGATACTGGGTTGGGATGTATGGAAGCTGGTGGAAGAGGGGTTGGAGCCATGGCTGGTGGGAGGTGTGAAGCGGGAGGGCCTTGCTGGTGGTGGTGGCAGGGCTCTAGCCCTGTGCCGGTGTGTGCTGTCTTAATGAACCTTACTTTTCCTGTGTTGCAGGGCCTTGAAGACCCGGGGCAATACCCCCAAATACGGCTTGATATTTCACTCTACTTTTATTGGGCGGGCAGCTGCCAAGAACAAGGGGCGCATCTCCCGCTATCTGGCCAACAAGTGCACCATTGCGTCCCGCATTGACTGCTTCTCAGGTGAGGTCTCGGATCTGGTCAGGGCATCCTTGCTCCCTGCGTTAGAGCGGGCACAACGCTTTGCCATGATGGTTACATTTTTCGTCAACAGCATTTCACGCAGTGAATGGTGATGCATCAGGTCTGAGCAAAGCCTGCCATACCTGGGTGGAGGGTAACTTGCTGCTTCCCTTCTTGGCATTGGGGACTTCGGCCGTTCTGGCACAGGTGGCCTCAGCCTTCCTCATGCCCGCCTTTCCTCTGCAGAGGTCCCAACGTGTGTCTTTGGAGACAAGTTACGAGAGCAGGTAGAGGAGCGCCTGGCCTTTTATGAGACTGGGGAGCCCCCTCGCAAGAACCTCGATGTCATGAGGGAGGCTGCTGTGGAGGTGAGTGATGGGAGTGGGGCGTGTGTTTAGCCCACTTGCCCCGCTGTGACTGTTGAGCTGTTGGATGTGATGAGAACTCTTGAGCCCGCCCACCCTCCTGTGGAGGCCAAAGCTGATGCAGTGAGCCTGATCCAGCAAGTGCCTGTCAGAGGTGGGGGGGCCAAGGGGTTGAGCGCGGAGCTGCTGCTGGCAAAGGCCCTCTCCCCTCCACAGGCAACCGAAGTGGCTGCTGAGATCAAGAAGAAGTTGGAGAAGAAAGAGAAGAAAAAACGGAAGCGTGAGAAGAAGCGCCTAGAGGCGCCGGCGGCGGCAGGAGAGATGGAGAACTCTGTGCTCGAGATGACGGCAGAGGTAACGTTGCTTTTGGCAGTCCAGGATGGGATCAGAAGGGAATTGCTGGATATCTTCAAGCCGGGTAGCTGGGCAGGCTTGCATGAAAGGCAAAAACTATTTCATTGGCTACAAGAAGGAATTGGAGCTGTTCTTTCCTGTTTGTGGCTTCTTAAAGGTTTCAGCAATTACAGCTATTGATGGGTCATGATGATGACTCCTGTAGTTTCGCTTCCTGTGGCGTGGCGTGGCGTGGCATGGCAGCATGCCCCCTTCACACACACACCCTCTCTCACACCAGGAAAACGAGGCTGAGCCCAAAAAGAAGAAAAAGAGAAAGCACCAAGAGGTGGAGGAGGAAGAGTTGGAGCCAGCCGAGAATGGCTTGGAGCAAGGAGAAGCCTCACCCAAGAAGAAGAAAAAGAAGCTGGCTGTTCTGGAGACTGCCCAACAAAAGGTGAAAAGGACAAAAAAGAAAAAGGCCAGAATGGAGAAGGAGGACGACGACTAACGTGCAGGAATCCAGTCCAGTAATTGCCAGCCTGAGACAGAGGGCTGCTTCCATTGTGGATGGTTTTTTAAGAACTGAGTTCTGGGACATGCTCTTTGCTCTCTGTCTAGCACTTTCACGGCAGCTGAGTGCAGCCCAGGTTGGCGCGCAAGTGGACAGAATGGCTGTCTGGGATCTGGGGCAGAGTTTTCAGTCCCTTTGCGCAAGGGCTTTAGCGCTCAGAGTGGGAATGCTGGAGATGGCTTGCCTGCTGTGTGAGGCAGGAGCCCGCACTGGAGAAGTGTGGGCTATGAAGGAGCCATTCAGCAAACTCCTACGCTGCCCCACCAGTAGGTGGAGGTTAGCGACAGAAGCAGGGGCTTGTAAATTGAATTTTTTGTGTACTTAACCTGCCAGTAACAATAAATTGTACTTCCTTTTTATAGCGGCTCCTCCCCTTTCATTCAACTGTTCCACCAGCCTTTTTGGGGGGTGTAGAAGCAGTAGGTGAGCAGAATGCAGGTGGATTAGTGACCAAGAATAAAATGGGCTCTGCCCTAGCTCTGTTCAACCTTGAAAGGGGGCAGGGCGCAGAGGATGTCGGCACGCCCTGCTGTGGTGCTGCTAAGTTCTGAGGAATGGAGTCTGACCCTTGGCCAAGAGCTGATGCTTTCAGAACTCAAGCGGGCTCCCTTTCTTGCTGCTTCTGAGGCACTCCGTGACTTGCTGGCCAGGCACTGCCACACGGGGACTAGAGGCTGGCTGTGGCCAAGGCTGTGTGTAGTGATGCAACCAGAGGGGGCCGGGGGGCATTAGTGCTTCAGACACCTACTTGCAAGCTTCCTATGGGCTGGGGGTCTTGTCATCTTCCTTGACTTGTTGTTGTTCAGTCGTTCAGTCGTGTCCAACTCTTCGTGACCCCATGGACCATAGCACGCCAGGCCTTCCTGTCCTGCGCTCTCTCCCGGAGCGTGCTCAAGTCCATATTCATTGCATCCGTGATGCTATCTAGCCATCTCATCCTCTGCCGTCCCCTTCTCCTTTTGCCTTCGGTCTTTCCCAGCATCAGGGTCTTTTCCAGGGAGTTTTCTCTTCGCATTAGGTGGCCAAAATATTGGAGCTTCAGCTTCAGTCTCTGTCCTTCCAATGAGCACTCAGGGTTGGTTTCCTTTAGGATTGACTGATTTGACCTCCTTGCAGTCCAGGGGACTCGTAAGAGTCTTCTCCAGCACCACAGTTCGAAAGCATCAATTCTTCGGCGCTCAGCCTTCCTTATAGTCCAGCTCTCACAGCCATACATTACTACTGGGAAAACCATAGCTTTGATTAGACGGACCTTTGTCGGCAAGCTGATGTCTCTGCTTCTTACTATGCTGTCTAGGTTGGCCATAGCTTTCCTCCCAAGGAGCAAGCGTCTTTTAATTTCATGGCTACAGTCACCGTCTGCGGTGATCTTGGAGCCCAAGAAAGTAAAATCTGTCACTGCTTCCATTTCTTCCCCTTCTATATGCCAGGAAGTGATGGGGCCAGATGCCATGATCTTAGTTTTTTTAATGTTGAGTTTCAAACCAGCTTTTGCACTCTCCTCTTTCACCCTCAACAAGAGGCTCTTTAGATCCTCTTCGCTTTCTGCCATTAGGGTGGTATCGTCTGCATATCGGAGGTTGTTGATAATTCTCCCAGCAATCTTAATTCCGACCTCTGATTCATCCAACCCGGCATTTCTCATGATGTACTCTGCATATAAGTTAAATAAGCAGGGTGACAATATGCAGCCTTGTCGTACGCCTTTCCCAATTTTGAACCACTCGGTTGTTCCATGTCTGGTTCTTACTGTTGCTTCTTGACCCTCGTACAGGTTTCTCAGGAGACAGGTAAGGTGGTCTGGTACTCCCATCACTTTAAGAATTTGCCACAGTTCGTTGTGATCCACACAATCAAAGGCTTTAGCGTAGTCAATGAAGCAGAAATAGACGTTTTTCTGGAATTCTCTTGCTTTCTCCATGATGCAGCGAATGTTGGCGATTTGATCTCTAGTTCCTCTGCCTCTTCGAAACCCAGCTTGTACTTCCGGTCGTTCTCGGTTCACATACTGCTGAAGCCTAGCTTGTAGGATTTTGAGCATCACCTTGCTGGCATGTGAAATGAGCGCAATTGTGCGGTAGTTTGAACACTCTTTGGCGTTGCCCTTCTTTGGAATTGGAATGTAAACTGACCTTTTCCAGTATTGTGGCCACTGTTGAGTGTTCCAGATTTGTTGGCATATTGAATGCAGCACTTTAACAGCATCATCTTTTAGGATTTTAAATAGCTCGGCTGGAATACTGTCATCTCCGCTAGCTTTGTTGTTACTAATGCTTCCTAAGGCCCACTTGACTTCACTCTCGAGGATGTCCGGCTCAAGTTCAGTGACCGCACTATCATGGCTATCAGGGACATTCACATCTTTCCTGTATAGTTCTTCTGTGTATTCTTGCCACCTCTTCTTAATCTCATCTGCTTCTATTAGGTCCCTGCCTTCTTTGTCCTTTATCATGCCCGTCTTTGCACAAAACGTTCCCTTAAGATCTCCAATTTTCTTGAAGAGATCTCTAGTCTTTCCCATTCTGTTGTTTTCCTCGATTTCTTTGCATTGTTCATTTAAGAAGGCCTTCTTGTCTCTCCTTGCTATTCTCTGGAACTCTGCATTCAGTTGGGTATATCTTCCCCTTTCTCCCTTGCTTTTCGCTTCCCTTCTTTCCTCAGCTACTTGTAAAGCCTCATCAGACAGCCACTTGGCTTTCTTGCATTTCTTTTTCTTTGGGATGGATTTCGTTGCTGCCTCCTGAACAATGTTACGGACCTCCGTCCATAGTTCCTCAGGCACTCTGTCTATCAGGTCTAATCCCTGAAATCTATTCCTCACCTCCACTGTATATTCATCAGGGATATGATTTAGGTTATACCTGAACGGTTTAGTGGTTTTCCCTACGTTCTTCAATTTAAGCCGAAATTTGCAAGAAGCAGCTCATGATCTGAGCCACAGTCAGCTCCAGGTCTTGTTTTTACTGACTGTATGGAGCTTCTCCATCTTTGGCTGCAAAGGACATAATCAGTCTGATTTCGATACTGACCATCTGGTGAGGTCCATGTGTAGAGTCGCCTCTTGTGCTGTTGGAAAAGAGTGTTTGCTATGATCAGCATGTTCTCTTGGCAAAACTCTATTAGCTTTTGTCCTGCTTCATTTTGTACACCAAGGCCATGCCTGCCTGTTATCCCGGTGATTTCTTGACTTTCTACTTTAGCATTCCAATCCCCTATGATGAAGAGGACATCTTTTTTTGGTGTTAGTTCTAGAAGGTGTTGTAGGTCTTCATAGAACCGATCAACCTCAGCTTCTTCGGCCTCAGTGGTTGGGGCATAGACTTGAATTACTGTGATGTTGAATGGTTTGCCTTGGATTCGTACTGAGATCATTCTATCATTTTTAAGATTGTACCCCAGTACTGCTTTTCCCACCCTTTTGTTGACTATGAGTGCTACTCCATTTCTTCGAAGGGATTCTTGCCCACAATAGTAGATATGATGGTCACCTGAATTAAATTCGCCCATGCCTGTCCATTTGAGTTCGCTGATTCCCAAGATGTCGATGTTCAATCTTGCCATCTCATGTTTGACCACCTCCAGCTTACCTTGATTCATTGATCTGACATTCCAGGTTCCTAAACAATATTGTTCTTTACAGCATCGGATTTTCTTTTCACCACCAGACACACATCCACAGCTGAGTGTCTTTTCGGGTTTGGCCCAGCCGCTTCACTCTTTCTGGCGCTACTTGGAAATACCCTCTGCTCTTCCCCAGTAGCATATTGGACACCTTCCGACCTGAGGGGCTCATCTTCCGGCGTCATCTCTTTTAGCCTTGTGATACGTTCCATGGGGTTTTCTTGGCAAGAATACTGGAGTGGGTTGCCATTTCCTTCTCCAGTGGACCACATTTTGTCAGAACTCTCTGCCATGACCTGTCCGTCTTGGGTGGCCCTGCACGGCATAGCTTATGGCTTCACTGAGTTACGCAAGCCCCTTCACCACAACAAGGCAGTGATCCATGAAGGGGCTTCCTTGACTACAGTTAGTTTTTATTCACCAAGGGGAGCCAGGTAAAGCTGCAGGTTTGCATGATGATAAAATGAGGCCCCAGAACAACTAAAGGGAGTTGTGTGGTGATGGTGTTTGATCATCTCACAGTAGCAAATGTGGCTCCCCACCAAGACAGAATAGAGCCTGCAGCACACCTTGAACATGAACTTGCTTAGATAACTTTCTGCACATGCTCGAGTAGCTCATGGGCAGGGACTACCTAGCAGATTCCAGGATACAACATAACCTCTTTGTGCTTGCAGTTGCCAGACCTACACCTGGAAACCTTCCCATGCTGCTTGGAGGACCGGGTAAGCCCCTCTCCCCCGCTCTACCAATGCTTACAGGCTACTGGATACAGCTGAAAGTTCGGGGAAAGGATTTGAGCTTTTCCCTTTCTAATCTCACCTGTCCTAAAGCTTATGAGGGAGCCTGTCCTTAGGATAAACATGGGTCTTGTGGGTCAGTCCTGGGCTCACTGGAGGAAAGCTGGGATATAATGGTGAGAGATGTATGGGGTGCTCCCTTCAGGAATGCAGGTGGGGGAAATGGCTCTTCCACACCCACTTATGAAGTCCAAGACACAGCTATTGTCTGCAGAAGAACACAGAGCAGCTTGTTTTTATTTGTGCAAGGGACAGCTGGGGCACCTGAACAGCCTTGGTTATGATAAAGTAGCAAACACAAGCAAAATGCCTGGAGTCAGTTCCTGTGTGCACGCACGCACCCGGCCAGCATTTCTTGGCTTCTACTCCACGAGGGCTGTGATCACAGCACGAGTGAAGTCATGGGATGTGGAGTAGCCACCCATGTCTGGTGTACGCACCTGCAAAGAGGGGAGGAAAGGAAGTATAATACACTACCTTTGTAAAATTCAAAGTGATTGCACTAATTACAAAAAGCCCTTAAAATTTACATTGTTTTTAGCTACCTTAAAAGTGTTCTGACGTTTAAAACTTTAAAAGTATTGCCAAAAAAAGGACTTTACTTCCCTCCTGAACTCTAGTAAGGCTCTGTAATGTCTGCAGAGGGTCACTTGGGAGTAGCTGAAAAATCACAACACCCTCCTCCCCCCACAAAGCCTAGACTGACTGGCAGAAAAGGAGGCAAAGGTGCCATCAAGACAACAGAGCAAAAAGCAAGCGCAGAGATGATGATGAATGATTTTGTTTAAAAAAATTACACCATGAGAGATGAACAGAGCATGACCTGGAGCCCTAAACCTGGGGGGGGGGGGGGGCGTTCATCCTGTTGTATAGCACGATTAGAGCACTCCCTGCTGCATCAAGCCAAAGGTCCAGCATCCTATCTTGCTGGGGGCAGGCAGATGCCTCTAGGAAGCCCACAAGCAGGGTACGAGCACAATAGCCCCTTCTGCTTGTGGGATTCAGAGGCCTCCTGTCTCAGACACTGGACGGAATACCGAGCTGTTACGTCCAATGGCCACTGATAGCCTTTTCCTCCATGAACTTGTCTAATCCTGCTTAAAAGCCATTTGTTAGCAGCCATGGCCACGTCATGTGGCAGCACGTTCCACAGCGCATGGGCTGTATGTACAAAAGACTTAGTCCTAAATCCACTGCAAATCAATTTCACTGGCTGACCCAGCATTCTGAGAAAAATGTGTATTCTCTTTCTCTACTCCACAGACCACTTTATATCTCTCTACCATGGCCCTTGGTTGCCATTTTTCTAAAGTAAAAAGCCCCAAATATTCTTCCTTGTAGGAAGTTCCCTGATCATTCTGGCTGCCCTTTTCTGCATCTTGCCCAACTCTACACTATCCTTTTAGAATGCACTCCTATGGTCACTAGACACCGTCTAGACAGCCATAGGATTTTTCGGCTCTGGAAACCAAGGTCATCCAACCTCGGCTTCCAGGAACTGCTCTCCACATTCCCTTGTAGCCGCCATGGTTCTTCCCACACCATCATCTCCGTGTTTGAAAACAGAGCACAGAGACAGGGTAAAAGGGGTGGTCCTGGGGGGCAGAGACCGCAAAAGCTGCTTTAGACAGCTTCCCATCAGGTCTCCAGGACTGTTCCCTCCCCTCCTCGAACATGCACGTATAGCCATAAATGCGGGGTGCAGAGGAGAGATCCCCTCTGTGCGCCATCCGCCCTGCATTGAATAGTCAATAGCCTCCGATTTCGGACGCTACCGGCCATCTCAGTAGGAATGCATCCTTAAAGATGCAATGACCAGATGTCTCTGCGGTCCTATTCTAGCATGCAATTTGCCTTTTTTCACTGCTGCTACTCGCTGGGTTGTATTTATATGTGATCTCCTACCATGACTCCATCACCACCAGCTCAGATCCCACAAGTGTAAATGTGAGGTTATAAGTTTTGCCACAGTGCACATCACTTTGCACTTATTGGCAATGAACCATATTTGCCATTTTGCTGCCCACTCACCCAGTTGAGAGAGGTCCCTTTGGAGCTCTTCACAGTCTGCTTGTTTTCAGCATCCTGAATAATTTGATGTCATCTGCAAGTTTGGCCATCTCACCTCTGACTCCTGATCAATTATGAACAAATGAAATATCACCAGTCCCAGTACAGCTTATCAGGCAACTCTTCTTTTACTTTCTTCTGTTACGAGGAACTGTTCATTTATCCCACACTGCTTCCTGTTCTTAACAGTTCCCAATTGCCAAGTTTAACCAAGAACCTTTGGTGAGGGATATCATCAAATGCTTTTTGGAAGTTCAACTATGTAACACCTACCAGATCATCCCATCCATATAACTGTTGATGCCCTCAATGAACTCCCAGTGGTGCGTGAGGCAGGACTTTCCTTCGCAGAAGCCATGCCGATTCTTCCTTAACAACACCTGTTCTTCTTTATGTTGAGAACAATGGCTTTAATAGTAGTTTCCACCAGTTAGATCAGCATTTTCCTGGCTATTTTCAAGTCCTCTTGCTAGGCTGATTTTAGGGACAAGTTGCACATTTCAGTTAGATCCTCTTTTGATGTCTGAGCTCTTTAAGAACTCCCAAGTGGCCATTTAGGCCCAGTAGTATTAATTTTAGGTTCATCAGTAAGTTGAAGAATTTCATTCCCTTTATTTGATTCAGTTCTTTCATCTCGGTCTCTCTCTCTCTCTCTCTGGAAAAACAGGTCAAAGGACAGGTATCTCTGCACTGAAAACATTCATTTTACTTCTCTGTAATTTCCCTATCCTGCTTCAGTGGCCCTTTCACTCCTGTGTCATCTTAACAGTCAACTAGTTCCCCAGCTGGTTTCCTATTTCTGAGATATTTAAAGAAGTCTGTACTGTCAAACCTTAATAGTTTTAGCAATATTCTTCTTAAAGCTGTTACTCCTTGCCCTGTGCTTCTTTTTTCTCAGCGAGAACATGGCTTGGTCGTAGCATGAGAAGAGGGAGTCCATGCTGAAGCCAAGGGGCTCCTGCCTGTTCAATAGGGTGATTACACAGTCAAAGGAATGAACAAGGAAAAGAACATGAGGGTGGAGAGATGGAAAGTTCAGCCTTGGGCCTATTCGGTTTGAGATGGTGACAAAACATCCAAGCAGAAATAGCAGAGACAGCTGAAGATGTGCAATCGGATGGGGGGGTAGTTCTGAGGTACAGCGAGACGATACTGAAAGCCTTAAGGTTTGAAGAGGTAACCCAAGAACAGCAACAAAACCCCAGATGTGAAGAGAAAGGCAGTGAAGGCAACACGGGATAAAGGCCGTGTCTGAAGAAAGCGTCCTCAGACCAAGAGGATAACAGCTGCCAGTCAACTGCAAGTGTCCCTTTCTTGGGCAAGGAGTTAGTGCGAGTGGCTACCAGCCATTTCCAAGTACTACTGCATGAAACAGATTATCTGGATTCTAGCTCAGTTTTGAACTGAAACAACCTTGGGCACCTTGATGGATGACCTGCACCAGGAGACTGATAGGGTACGTAGCCCTCTTTTGACAACTAGATCTCTCACCGGCGTTAGGTACCATCAGCCACAGTATCCTTTTGAGTAGGTTCTCTCAGTTGATTGGAGGCACCGTTTTTGATGGTTCTGCTCTTACTGATGGCACTTATGCTACGGGATCCCTCTGGAATCCACTCTGTCCCCCACATTCAACATTTCCGTGAAGCCACTCATGGATATGCTGACAACACCCAGCTGTCTTTTCCGGATGAGGCAAAAGAAATGTTGATCGGTGTTTGGAAGCAGTAACAGACTGGATAAGGGTCAATAAACTGAAAATCAGTCCTAACAGGATGGAGGTTCTGTTGCTGAGAGTTCGTCTGCCAAGAGCAGTTATGTTCAGCCGGTTCCAGAGAGGAATGCACTGCTTAAAGGATCACATGCACAGTCCAGGACTGTTTCTAGATTCATCCTTATCACTTGAACCTCATGTAGGTCCTTCATGTCACTGAGGCTATCAGTTGAGGCTGTTAAGCCAAGTGGGACCCCTCCTGGACAGAGACAGCCTGGCCACAGATATCCATGCCCTGGTGACCTCTAGGTTGAACTACTGCAAGATGCTTTACATGGGGCTGCCACTGAAGACCGTTTGGAAACTACAGCTAGACTGCTAACAGGGGCCAGGCCAAGAGATTGTACCTCGCCTGTCTTGAAACAACGCTACTGGTGCCCAGGTTTCTCCACCATGTCTCCCCTCACTTGGCTTTCTTCTAAGCTAAACAGTCCCTTACCCTCTTTTTCTCCAAGCTAAACAATCCCAGCTGTTCCAACCTCCTCACATACAGGAGATGCTCCAGCCCTTTGATCATTTTAGTTGCCCCTTTCTGCACTTTTTCCAGCTCTACAATATCACTTTTTAGGTGTGGTGACCAGAACTGTACACTGCTCCATAAGTTTGTATAAAGACAATATGATATTGGCAGTTTTATTCTAAGTTCCCTTCCTAATTATGCCTAACACGGAGCTTGCCTTTTTTACGTGGCCACACACTGGGTCAACATTTTCATCAAGCTGTCCCCAAGATCTCTTTCTTGGTTGGTCACCACTAGCTCAGATCCCATCTGGTTATACTTGGAAGTTGGAATTTTTTGCCTCAGCATGCATCACTTTACACTTGTTGACACTGAACCACATTTGCCATTTGGATGCCCATTCTCCCAAGTTGGAGAGATCCTTTTGGATCAACTCACAATCGCTTTTTGTTTAGCTACCCTAAATAATTTGATGCCACCGGCCTGGCCACTTCAGTGCCCACTCCTAATTCCAGATCGTTTATGAACAAGTTGAAAGGCATTGGTCCCAATACAGATCCCTGTGGGACCCCACTATTTACTTCCCTCCATTGGGAGAATTTACCATTTCTTCCTCCTCTCTGCTTTCTGTTCTTTAACCAGTTACTGATCCATAAGGACCTCTCCTCTTATTCCATGACAGCTAAATTTGCTCAGGAGTCTTTGGTGAAGGACTTTGTCAAAAGCCTTTTGGAAGTCTAAGTAAACAATGTCTACCAGATCACCCCTGCCCACATGTTTATTGTAGGGATGGCAGAGAATTACGCCACGGATCTCGGGGAGGCCAAATGCCAGTGCATTCGGCCCCCCAAAATCTGTGGCGGAACGGCCTGCCACCCCCCCGGATCCCCCCAGGACGAGACTTACCTGGGGCGGAACTTCCGGGCGGCAGCGACTCCGGCGGCTGGTCTTCCGACTGGCTGCCGCTGCTGCCATTTGCAGTTGTTTTTTTTTACACAGACGTGATAGGCTACGTAAGTTTTTACGTAGCCTAAAACGTCTGGGTAAAAAAAAAAAAAAAGGCGTACGGAAATGGCGGCGGCTACAGCCGCCGCCATTTGCGTTCCTTGTTTTTGGCAGTCTTAGTATACGTAAATAATTACGTAGACTAAGACGGCGAAAATAAGGGGAACGCAAATAGCATCCACTACGCTATTTGCGTTCCCCCTATTTTCGCCGTCATAGTCTACGTAAATATTTACGTAGATTAAGACGGCCAAAAAGAAGGAACGCAAATGGCAGCAGCCATAGCCACCGCCATTTGCGTATGCGGGTTTTTTGTTTTTACCCAGAGCCCTCCGCAGCCGGAAATCCGGCCGTGGACGGCTGACCTGGCTGGGCCTGGCCGGCTGCTCCGTGGAGCACAGCCAGCCGCGGAGGATTCCGGGGGGGAGGAACGGAGCGCCTCCCCCCCCACCATCAGCATAATCCGCGAAAGGTGAGTGATTTTCGTACATCCCTAGTTTATTGACACTCTCAAAGAACTCTAAAAGGTTAGTGAAACAGGACTTACCTTTGGGGAAGCCGTGTTGATTCTTTTTCAGCAGGGCTTGTCCTTCTATATGCTTACTAATTTTATCTTTAATGCTTTCAACCAATGCACCTGGAACAGATGTTAAGCTAACCGGCCTGTAATTTCCCAGATCCCCCTTGGATCCCTTTTTAAAAATTGGTGGCACATTGGCCATCTTCCAGTCCTTTGATCCAGAGGCCGATCTTAGGGATATGCTGCATATTTTGGTTAGATCAGTAATTTCATATTTGAATTAAGAACTCTAGGATGGATACCGTCTGGGCCCAGTGATTTATTCACTTTGTCAATAAGGTTGAGAACTTCCTTTTGTCACCATTGATTTGCTTCAGTTCATCAGACTCTCTTCCTGAAAACATCAGTTCAGGCACAGGTATCTGTCCTATATCATCTGCAGTGAAGACAGATGAAAGAATTCATTCAGCTTCTCTGCAATCTCCTTGTCCTCCTTTAGTACTCCTTTAACTCTAATGTCATACAGTGGTCCACCTGTCTCCCTAGCTGGCTTCCTGCTTCTGATATATTTAAATAATTCTTTATTGTTGGCCTTGATATTGTTAGCGATATGCTCTTCAAAATGCTTTTTGCATCTCTCATTGACTGTTTGCATTGCCTTTGTGCACACTTGTGCTCCCTTTGTTTTCCTCGCTTGGGCAAGACTTCCATTTTCTGAAGGAAGCCCTGTTTTCTCTAATAGCTCTCTTGACACTGCTTGTTAACCATGCTGGTGACCTCTTGGCCTTGGTGCTACCTTTCCTAACCTGTGGCATACATTTTAGCTGAGCTTCTGTTACAGTGGTTTTGAGTAACCTCCAAGCAGTTTGAAGGGATTAACCCACTTGACTCCCCCTTTCAACTTCCTTATCAGTTCCCTTATTTTAGAGAGATTTCCTCTTTTGAAGTAAAATGTGACTGTGTCGGACTTCCTAGGCAATTTTCCATTGAATCAGATAGCACCCTAGTCACTGTTTCCAATTGGCTCAACACTTACATCTCACACCAAGTCCTGGACGACACCACTTAGGATTAAATCCAGGGTCACCTCCCCTCTGGTCGGTTCCATGACCAACTGTTCTAGACAGGGCACAGTCATTTAGGACATCGAGAAATTTAAACCTCCTTGTTGTGACTGGAATATGCAGTCACCCAGTCAATGTGGGGGTAATTGAAATTGCCCATTATTATAACATGTCCTCGTTTGGAGGCCTCCGATTTCGTTTTCCATCTGAAGGTCACCCTGAGCATTGTGGTCTGGGAGATGATAGCGCCTTCTCAGTGGTGGCTCCTAACCTTTGGAATAACCTCCTGGCAACTGCATTGCTGGAGAAGACTCTTACGAGTCCCCTGGACTGCAAGGAGGTCAAATCAGTCCCATCCTAAAGGAAATCAACCCTGAGTGCTCATTGGAAGGACAGAGACTGAAGCTGAAGCTCAAATATTTTGGCCACCTAATGCGAAGAGAAAACTCTCTGGAAAAGACCCTGATGCTGGGAAAGACTGAAGACAAAAGGAGAAGGGGACGGCAGAGGATGAGATGGCTAGATAGCATCACCGATGCAATGAATATGGACTTGAGCACGCTCCGGGAGAGAGCACAGGACAGGAAGGCCTGGCGTGCTATGGTCCATGGGGTCACGAAGAGTCGGATACGACTGAACGACTGAACAACAACAAACCGCATTACAAATCATTTAGGTGCCAGGGAAAGACATTTCCATTATTCAAGGTGTTTAAGAATGCTAATTGTAGAATTTAAGTTAGAGCAGTTTAGATTTTACCATCTAATTAACTAGACTACTGCTGTTTCAGTTTGTACCTTGAGTGCCATTTTCTTGGTAGAAAAGCAGGGTACAAATCAAATACATATTTTTTATTGTTCCTTGCCACTTTGTTAGTCGCTCTGGAAGCATAAATGTATGTTGAAGGTGGGGGATATAATTTATTTACATAAAATGGAATGGAGAGTAAGGCGCTGCAGCAACTTCCATTTTATGGCCTTATAGGCTGACAGTGTTCAAGAACACAAAGGAAGTTCTGAAGAGGGGAAGCGAGAGAAGGCTGTCCCGTACTCCCGCTTGACAGACTAGGCAGTGAGACTCGAGGGAGGGGGGCTTGGGCCAGCCCTCAGGAGCTGCTCCCCAGAGCTTTCAGAGCCGTTCTGCACAGTGCCGGCGCACGGGCAGGCAGCCTTTCACGGCAGGTGCTCCACAGGCCTCTGCCAGGGACGGCTCAGGCGCACAGGGATCACCCTTGACTATGACCTGCTGGGCTCCCAGACGAAGTTCCTCAGTGATGCTGGGGCACAGGAGAACAGCCAGGCCAGGCTTGACCACCGAATGCCAGAGAGAGAGGAACCATGCCGGGGTCCAGGGCTGCAGACCAAATGCAGTGTCCAGGTCAATCCCTAACGCCGAGAACCTCTGCCCAGTGAGAGCCCCCTAGGCGGCCAGCATGAGAAGCCGCACTGGCTCCTCGTCTGTCTGTGCCACAATGGTCCCGGTCAGCCAGCTGTTGGCAAGCTGATTGGAACAGAGCAGAAATCTAAACTTCAGAATCAGAAACATTCTGGAGGAGGTTGCTCCTGCCTGGAGCTATTCTACATGTAGAGTTTGGAGTTACGGGGCCCAGGTCACTCCTCTCTGGCCTAAACAAGTGGAAACCCCAGGAATCAGATACTCACAGCACCAGAGGGGGAGCAGGGTTGATGCGGAAAATCCTTACAAGTTTATTCAAAATCAGTATGGAATATGATCACAAAGGATTGCACAGGATTCCCTGCCCACACCCCAATTCTCTGAGTCATGCCTACACCTAGACAGCAAGCTGCCAGCAACGTCTGCCACCTGGACTCCAGAGATCTGCCCCAGCTCCAGAAACAAGGCAACCCACATGACTGATGGCCTAACTCTCTCCCCACCCCCCCATCCCCTTGTGCACTGTTCCACTCCCACCACAGCCAGGTACTCATGATCTGTACTTCCACAGGCTGGCCTCTGCTCAAAAAGGGCCATTTCCAGACACTGATTCTACAAGGGATCACGGTTGCTGTGAAAGTTTTTCTTTACCAGTCAACTATAAACACTCGAGCTGGATGGCACCCCCCCCTCGCACCCTCTCTTGCGTATCAGAACAGCGGGAGCCAAGGCAGCCAGCCGACCTAGAGGCACCCTCAGGATGGAGCAGGCAGGGCAGAGTTTCCTGGAAAGGTCGCAGAGCAGCCTGCTCAGCTCTGCTAAAAGGGGGCTCCTGCCAGGAACACACACATATCCCACCCTTGAACGGGGCCGGGGCCAGGACCAGCCTGGGCTTCAGTGGGAAGGATGGGGCCTGCTGCCGCCGCCACCACCAAGGGAGAAGGAAATCTGCAGAGGGGAAGGAAAGAGGCAAGGTACACAGCTCAGTCCCAGCCTCTCATAGCACCAGTTGCCATGCTTGTGTAGGGGGGAGGGGGCTTGCAGCAGCAACGGCACTCCCACCAGGCCAAATGGATGCTCTCTCAACCACAGCTGGCCTGCAAAGAAACTGCCTGGGGGACACAGTGGCTGTAATGGTTCCCAGGCAAAAGGCACATGAGAGTCTCTTGATCTCAGAACCATCCACAAGGCAGGCTGATCATGCCCAAACACACCTTGCTCTCAGGGACAGCACCCCAGCCTCCATAGCAGGCTTCTTGGCAGGGCCCCGGCTGAAGGGACGTGGGAAGAACTGGAAAGGTAGGGCGGGGAGAAAGACCTTCCTTCTGCAGTGGGGGCTGGCCAGCTCCAGCTGTGAGATAGAAGGCAGCTGAGGCCAGAACCTCTGCTGGGACAGGCAGCCAAGAGGGCTCTGTGGAACCTGCAGCCTGGGCGCATCAGAATGGGGGGGAGCAGAGCCGTATCCAGGGGCAGCCTGAGCCCTAGACACCGTAGTGGGGGTGCAGGTGATCAATCACAGACTTGACGAAGTCAGAGGTGGTAGAATAACCGCCCATGTCCCGCGTCCGCACCTATAATCCAACACAGGGAAGGGGGGAAAAAAGTGGCTGTGAGCAGAGGGACAAGAGGCACACGGCGAGGGAGGAGACAAGCAGTCACCCCCAGGGTGACACGCAGGCACTCAGACACGTGTCCCTGGGCAAGGGCAGACAGGCCCCGACGGCACGTCGCCAGTGGCCAGCAGGAGCCACAGGAACTGGGGAAGAGGCACGAGTGCCCGCTGGCATCCCCGTCTCGCGGGAGCGAGCAGCCGCAGTGGTTGGCTGCAGAAGGCTCCGCCTCCATTGGCCTGACACTTCCCCCCACCCCCGCCCCTCTGCGGGGGGCCTGTCAGCTGGACATGGAGGGAGGGAGGGAGGCGCAGCATGAGTGAGAGTGAAGCAGAGACTGGCTCAGAGCAGCGCAAACAGGGGCAGGCAGCTGGCAGGTTGATCCTCACCTTGCCGACTTTGATCACCTTCCTCACGGCGTCTGAGATCATGGCAGAGTGATATTCCAGGCTGGTCAGGAGCATAGGAGAGACGGGCTTTACGAGGTGAAGGTGCCCGCCCTTTGGCTTCACCTTCACAACCACCCCGCGAGGCCTACAAGGCTAAGAGGCAGCACCTGGTCCAAGCCCACAGGGAGTTGCTTCAAGGACAGGGCCGTCTCCCAGCACTCCCACCACCCACCCTGCTGCTTCCAGCCCAGCCCAGCCCCCTGGAGAAAAGGGGAACTCACTTGAGATGTCGCAGCATGTTGGCAGCCGAGAGCAACATGGCAGTGGGGTTGGCAATATTCCTCCCCACAGCTTGGGCGAAAGGGTGGCGGGCACCCTGGAGAGGGACAGACAAGAGAAGCACCCTCAGAAGCCTTGTGCGCTCCAGCCCCCGCAGAGGAGAGGGAGAGCAGAGGCCCAGGGGGCAGCACCAGCAGCCTCAGGGAGCCGCCAGGCCCCGTCCAACTCCTCACCATCTCAAAGACGGCATACTCTGCACTGTAGCTTTCTCCAGGGACCACGCCAGCCCCGCCCACCAGGCCGGCTGCCAGGTTGTCAATGATGTTGCCGTACAAGTTGGGCATGACCAAGACATCGAACTGGTAGGGGTTTTGCACGAGCTGAAAGAAACACACCAACTCAGTATCTCAGCACAAGTTGAATCAGGGTGGGGGGCTCCTGCCCAGGGTCACAGAATGCCTGCACAGCCACCCCCATGCCTTTCACCAAAGTGAGTCCCAACAGGTGTCCCTAGCCACAGCTGCAAGACGCACTTTTTGCATGCAGTTAGTCCCAAGGACACAGACTGCCTTGGATTTTTTAAAAAGCAGTCTAGAAATATTTTTAAATCAATGAACAACATTTTGCAGCACTTGTTAGAACATAAGGATGGCCATACCGGATAAAACCAAAGGGCCAGCCAGTCGAACGTTCTCTTCCCATGGTGGCCAACTAAGATGGCCCGATGGGAAGCCCACAGGCAGGTCAGCAGTGCGATAGCACCCTCCCCACTCATGTTCCCCAGCCACTGGTGTACACAAGTAGACTGCCTCTGACGCTGTCAGAAACGTATAGCCAACAGGACAAGTAGCTACTGATAGTCTTCCCCTCCATGAATGCATCCAATCCCCTTTTAAAGCCATCCAAATTGGTGGCCATCACTACGTCTTGTGCTAGCCAATCCCAGAGTTCAGCTATGCGCTGTGTGAGGAAGCCCTTCCTTTCATCTGTCCTGAATCTCCCACCAATCAGCTTCATGGGAGGACCCTGGGTTCTAGTATTTATGAGGGAGAGAGAACTACTTCTCTCTAGCCCTGTTCTCCACATGCCAAGCCAGGGGCCCTCAGTCAGCAGCCTGTGATGACTGAAATCTGGACTACAACCACCAGTTGCCCTGGTTGGGTGGGGTCCTTGGAAAGGAAAACCTTGTGTCCGCTTATTATTTAGTGCTGCTCAGAATCAACATCTAAGATCATTCTAAGCACACTGCTTGAGCCACCCTGAGCACTATTTTCATAAATAAGTGTAATAAATAAATAACATGGCAAGTAGGACCTAGATGAGAAGCACGTTGAACTGGTGCTGTAGAGAATATGTGCGAGAGTCCCTGCTCCAATTATGATGTTAGCAAACACATTAAACTCCACTTGTCTCCAGCTAGTCTGATATCGTCTGTGCAGGGAGGAGAGTGCATGTAGCCTGGTGGCTAAGAGGCTGAGCTGTGAACCAGAAGTGCCCCATTCCAATCTGGCCCTCATCCTGAACTCACTGGCTGGTCTTAAGTAAGCCAATCTATTTCAGTCTCTCCATCTGTAATATGGAGATAATACTGGCCTACCTTATAGGGTTGTTGTAAGAATTACCAATATGATGTATGTGAAGAACTTTTGACACTCCAACATCTTATGTATTACTATTATTATTATTACTACTAGGACTGCCACTTAATTAAAAACATTTTAGTTGATTTGAGTGTATACGTTTTAGTGGATTCAATCTACATAAGTTTACATTAGGATAAAAAAAGACTTCTGAGGCAAAAAGCATTCTTGTTTTCAGGAAGTTTGCACATATTGCAGGAGCCACCTTCTTAGAAGTGTGCATGCGTGTCCTTGTTTTAAACCAAGCTTCAACAGAGACCTTTAAGCAGAGGCTGGATGGCCACCTATCAGGGATCCTGCAGTGCTGGATTTCCTGTATTGGTGATGGACTAGATGGCCTTTGGGATCCCTTCCAACTCTTATGCTTCTATGATCTCCTAGGGGGTTACAGAGCAACAGTCTTTGGGGGCTATGTCTTGCTGTGGAAATGCAACTAGACAGACCACCACATGCACGTGATAGGGAAATCACTGGACCTGGAACACCAGTCTGGAAGTGGATTGCCCGATTTAGAGCTGACTTCTTTTTCTGCAGTAGCAAAAGACACCACAGACTTTTATGCTAACATTTAGATTTCTTTTCATAAGTAATCTTCCTTTCCATTTTCTCCAGGCAGCCAAGGCAAGGGGCTGCAAGCCAGAGCAAATCTTAGGGGCCCTGGACCATGTTACAGGAGTGAAAGCCATCTCTGCCACAATGGTGACAGAGCCACCAACCAACTCTCTGCCTGCTTTGCAACCTGTACCAATCTGCCTCCTCGACCGGGCTGCCTCCCCAAAGCTTCTTATCCTCTTTGTTTAAGGAACTTATCACATCCAGGAGGGAAGCAGGGGACACAAACGTACACTGGGGCTGACCTACCTACCTGCATGCAGCAGTTGTCTATGATCATGGTGTCAAACTTGACCTTGGGGTACAACTCAGCCACCTCTTCACAGCAGCGCAAGAAGAGCCCATCACCCAGCTTCCTAAGAGAAAGACACACACACACACTTGTGGCAGTTTCACAGACCGGGCACTGTCCAGAGGCTGAATATGCAAAACGGGAACAGGTTAAAAAGAGAGAGGCTGCAGGCAACAGGCAGAAACAGAGGCAGCAGCTGGCCGGTTGTCCCACAGCACCATGTACTGAGAAGCAACTCAAGACCATCTGTTAGTACTGCATATTGAGTGAATGCCCAGAAATAACATGGCCTCAGCCCAGAAGAGCTACAGTCTAAGTTAGATGGACAAGACGGGGAGATCCTGGATGAACACAGCAGCAGAGGCAAGAGGGAAGGCAGCAGAGTCCAGGGCTGTTATTCTGAAGCCCTACCTATGTTGATGGCACCATATATCAATAACAGCAGAGGAAAAGGCAAGGCCAGCAGCTGTGCTGAGAACGTAGCGCTCGGAGGAGGAGGGGGAGCAGCCCTCTGAAAGGGATTGGGAGGGTGCTTTAGTCTCAGAAACAGGAATGGGCAAGGGGGGCAAAGATCTGTTACTGCTCCCCTCCCATGACATGCAATAGAAGTACTGCTCCAAAATAAACTAAAAAGCTCCCCCCCCCCCCCGCTGCACAAGAGCCTTCGGGGCTCCTGTGGGATCCCTCTTTTCCCCACCCCACCGTCCAAGGATTCCAAATTCTTCTTTCCCAGTTTTCAAAGGAACAGGAATAAGGAAAGATATTCTAAGTTCTGTAAACGAAAAGATCGAGAACAATCAAGCAAATTCAGTGTACATTAATGCAAAGCGATTTAGCTTATGTCAATACCAGAACTTGCTACTTTATGCACAGAATTGGGGGGGGGGGGGGGAACGACCAGGGATGCCTATTTCAGTGCTCCATTCGGGATTATTCACAGACCCTCTGCCTTGTCTCATATGCTCCAGAGGCTGGTGCTTCCAACTGAGCTTCCGTAACTTCAAAATGAACATTTTCCTAGCACCACCAGAAAATGTTTGTGCGCTTTTGGCTATCTCAGGCATGCATCTCCTTCAGCCACTATCAAAGACTCATGGGCTAAGAGTTCCAGCAACCAGACGCCTCACCAAGGAAGGTGGCTGGCATTCAAGGCAGCCAAAGCTCAAGAGGGAGGGGATGAGCCAGCACCAAGCAAACCCAAGGTAGGCAGGAGCAGCTGGCAAAGATATAAGGAGAGAGCAGCCCCGAGGATGGTGTGGCAGGGATGGCCCCAGAAGCAAGAGCCCTCCCTTCCCCCTCCTCCCCAGCTGCTTTCCCACTCACATAATGTTGGCTTTGTGCACAGCTGTGACCTTGGAGCGCCCCTTCTTGGTGGCAAAATCAAAGGCAAACTTGGCAATGCGCTGCGATTTCGCCCGAGTGATGATCTTCAGGCACTCAATGACACCCTTGGCACTCTGAACACAGAAAGAAGCACAAGCCACGCAGCCATGTGAACACTTGCTCCAGCAAGCTGGATCCTACTCCCTGAACCCAAGACTCACCCAGGTTCCTCTGCTCTGTACATCAAAAATATGATTGGAAGGAGACATCATGGCTCAGAGGCCACCTCCGTTCAGCTCCTCCTCTCCCTGGACTCTTTCCATTCAAGCTGACCATTTTAAGAAATGGAACTTCAAGAGTTGATACCTGAGCTTGCTTATTTTCCTCTTCCCTCCCAATCTCTTTTTCCTTTTGTCTCATATCTTTTAGATTGTGAGCCTGAGGGCAGTGACTGTCTGGTCTATTATTGATCCTATGTAAGCTACTCTGGGCTCCTTTTTGGCTGTAGAACATTTGGGTTAAAATGTTTAAAATAACCAATAGGAGTGAAGCTGAACCAGTTTCTTTCTTACCAGGCTGACTCCTGACACACTATAAATCTGTTCTGGATTCAACCCTCTTCCTCTAAACATCATGCAACATATAGGTCCTCACCAATCCCATTTTACCCTCAGAGGTTTGGCACTCTGCAGACGCCCCCCACCCCCCCGGACAAAGACCAGATATTAGTTGGACATGTCCCCCCCAGCCAAACAAGGCCTCGCTCCCATGGCTTGATTATGTAACAATAGGCAAGGCCATTCCCAAAGAGTGGGGCTTCTGGACTAATTCTGTCTGAACAATGGAAAAGTGGGACCAGCAAGCACAGAAACAGACGTGCCACTGACCTCATGTTCCAGGGAGCTATATTCTCCCTCTGTCTGCTCGCGGATTATCACCAGGTCCAAGTTGTTGTGCCGGGTTTTATAGCCAGGCAGGCTATTCACATGGACAACATTTGCAAAGAGGTCCAGCTTACGCCTGCAAGAGGGAGTCAAGCTTAGCCTTACGCCTTCCCTGAACACACTCATACGCACACACACGTACACAGAGACTGCTGACATTTCTGAATCCTGCATTAACGCCAGTCCACCCAGCATCCACCATCCTGCCCTGTGACCCCCTCAATTCCCACCCTGCTCTGAGTAGGCCCCCCACAACAGTCCAACTGATTCAAGCTTTTTGCCATTGCCAGTCCCCAAGATGTCCCCCAAAGAACACTGCCAAAAAGCCCAAACAGTGGGCGGCTTTGAAGCAGCGCAAACCGAATGTCTTCAGCATCGTGGTGGAGGCTGCACTTGAAGTTAGCATCATTCATATGGCTTAAGGATTCTCGCCAAAGGTTGCAGAAACATACCTGAGCCTCATGTCATAAGAGGCCAGTTCCCCTTTGTACTCCATCGGGGTGTGGATCTTTCCTGCAAGGATAAGAGAACCCCCAAGGATGTGTGAGAAAAGACATATGCCCTGCAAGGAGGAGAGCTGAGCAATGACCAGATCATGGAAGCCCCAGGGAAGGCATGCTGCCTGTTCCCTTTCCAAGGCCTGTGCATGGGCAGTAGCAGAGAAGCCACCTACTGACAGTCTATGCCAGTTCCCCAGGTCCACGCTGCAGGGCTCGAGGGCAGGCTACAGAGGAGTCCCTTGTGCCCTTCCCCTCAACCACAATGGCCCCACGTTCCATACCTATGAGGGCCACTTTGCTCTTTTTCATGGACTCAAGAACCTCATCCAGTATTTCCTCTGACGCCCTGTTTTGCACCTCACTCAGGTGGTGCTCATCGAACTGCACAGGAACACCAGCCGCCTGCAGAAAGCCACGTTAGAGATGACCTAGGGTGGAACTCGTTCCTGTCTTGCTATGGGGCCTTCCTGCCCTGCAGATCTGGAATCCCATTCTGACCGACACACTGCCAGAGCTTGCCAATGGTGACTTCCAGGTGCAGATGGTCCTCCCCGCTGCAGGGGAAGCAGGCTAGAGACTGAGGTAGTTGTGCTGAGCAATTTTCTCTCCTCCTTTCACAGGGAATGGCATGTGTAGAATGGTGAGCCTGCTTGGTGATCAACCCAGAGGCTGTGCTTCGGGAAGGAAGCACTGCCCAATCCCTATTGGGCTGTCAGAGGGCCCTGTCACATGTCAAGGGCGGAGAGAGACTCGGAGCCAAGCCCCACTGAATCACACGGGCTTGTGCATAAGACCAGCTGGCAGATCACAATCTTTCTAGGATCCAACATGGATGGGGTGCCTGCATGTCAGCGCCAAGGCAAGGAATATTTTATCCACCCAGCCCTTTGCCTCCTCTTAACCAACACAAGGGGAGCCACTCTCAAAGTCAACTCTTTCGAAAAGAGTGCTCACTACGTGTTCATGCCCCCCACCCCGAGAAGCCCTTACCTTGAACACTTCCTTGACAGAGTGCATGAGCTCTGGGCCCACCCCATCACCTGGTAACATGGTAGCCGAGAAGACGCCCTCCGGCTTTGTGCTCTCTGCCTGGAACAAAACACAGAGTCACCCCCGCCCCGCCCCACAGAGCAAGGACATCCACTCCAGCTCCCACCCACAACCCACCCTCTAGAGGATTAAGGTGCGGGGAGGTCAAGCCAGGGAAGCTGGTGGGAATCGCTGAACAAGAAGTACTAGAAAGGAAACATACAGAAAGAGAGGGCAAGATACAGCGAAAGGGTCCTGTCCAGGGGCCTGTCCTGTTTTCCTTCCTTCCAAGCAAACATAGGAAGTCGCCTTAGATGAGGGCAGATGCTTTGCCCATCAAGCTCGGCACTGTCTGCTCTGACTGGCAGCAGGTCGCCAGGGTCTCAAGCAGAGAAGGGCCTTCCCCAACACCCACTGACTGAGCCTTGTACCTGGAGATGCTGCCAGGGAGTTATCCTGCCATCTACGTGCCAGTCAAGTGCTCTACCAGTGAGCTCTGCTCCCTCCCCTGCCTCCCAAGGATATTCCAGCATAGCCCAGGAGCGTATTCCATTGCTGGAGTACTTGGAGTTAGGAAGCTCTCCTCCCATACTTAGCAGAAGAGGCAAAGAAGGATCTCTTCCCTCTTCTTCAAAGTATGTGAAGACAGTGAGAATCTCTCTTTCCTCTAAGAAAACTATGGTAGTATTTATATCATGCTTCTCCAAATATTTCAAGCACTAAACATATCATTAGTGATTCTTACAACAACCCTGTAAGGTAGGCATTATTAGCTGCATTTTGCTAGGAGGCAGAATGAGAGAGAGGCTTGTCTTGTTAGGTAATCCGTTTTTAATTAGGATGGCTGCATAGCTCTTTCATATTTTGTACACTGCTTAGGATGCTAGATTGATTGCTTGATTGATTCATACCTCACCTTTCTACTAAAAAAATTACACTCAAGGGGGCTTACACAATTAAAATTAAGTAAAACAATACATTAAATACAATAAAAACATAACAATGACAGAAAATAAGAATTAAAAACAGCACTCAACCCAACAGACTCACTTACAGGCCAAAAGCCTACTTGAATAAAGGGGTCGTTGCCTGCCGGCACAAGGACAGCAGAGAGGAAGCGAACCAGCCTCCCTCAGGAGGGAACAGCATAGAACTGTAGCTTAGAAACACCATGAAAAGTAAACAGGGGAAGGAGCCTTGGGCTGGAGGGCATGGCAGCATCTCTACACCTCCCAAGGGAGTTCTTACCTGAGTTTGCCTCTGCAGAACTGCCGCTGAGGTTCCAAGGCTTCTCCATATTCCACAGCTCTGGGGGTGCAGAAGACACACAGAAGAACAACAGGGAGAGAGTGGCCTTTTCGCCAACTCCTGATGTAAAGAGCCAGTAACTCATCAACAAGGCTCAACCTCGGGCTTAACCCTTAGACCTCATTCACAAGAGAAATGGAGCCGGAACAGAAATTCCCCTTCTTTCCAGTCTCCCATCATGGCCAACCAGAACACTCACAAGATGGCATTAGGCAACAAAAAGGGATTGTGAAGAGCCCCAAAAGGAACTCTCCAAACTGGGAGAATGGGCATCTAAATGGCAAATGCAGTTCAATGTAAGCAAGTGTAAAGTGATGCACACTGGGGCAAAAAGTGTCAAGTATGGCCTGATGGGATCTGAGCTAGTGGTGACCGACCAGGAAAGAGATCTTGGGGTTGTGGTGGACGTTCAATGAAGATGTCAACCCAGTGTGCAGCTGCTGTAAAAAAAAAGGCAAACTCCATGTTAGGCATAATTAGAAAAGGGATTGAAAATAAAACTGCCAACATCATACTGCCCCTATACAAATCTATGGTGCAGCCACACTTGGAATACTGTGTCCAGTTCTGGTCACCACACCTAAAATAAGATATTGTAGAGCTGGAAAAGGTGCAGAAAAGGGCAACTAAAATGATCGGGGGGCTGGAGCATCTCCCCATGAGAGAAAGTTACAACAGCTGGGATTGTTTAGCTTGGAAAAAAGGAGGGTGAGGGGAGACATGATAGAGGTCTACAAAATTATGCATGTGGACAGGGAGATATTTTTCTCCCTCTCTCAAAATACTAGAACCTGGGGTCATCCTGTGAAGCTGATTCATGGGAGATTCAGGACAGATAAAAGAAAGTACTTCTTGACACAGCACAGAGTTAAACTATGGAATTCGCTACCACAGGAAGTAATGATGGCCACCAATTTGGATAGCTTTAAAAGGGGGTTAGACAAATTCATGGAGGAAAAGGCTATCAGTGGCTACTAGTCTTGATGGCTATGTGCTACCACCAGTCCCAGAGGCAGTGAGCCTATATACACCAGTTGCTGGGGAACATGGGTGGGAAGGTGCTGTTGTGCCCATGCCTTGCTTGTGAGTTCCTGGTCGACAGATGGTTGGCCACTGTGTGAACAGAATGCTGGACTAAATGGACCCTTGGTCTGATCCAGCAGGGCTCCTCTGATGTTCTTATGTTCTTTTGCTCCCAGCAGCTGATCCCATGTCCAGAGGGTCCATGTAGTCTAGCATGGCTAATCCATGATTTTGTTTAATCCAGTTGCAAAGCCATCTAGGTTAGAGGCTATCACATTTTGTGGCTAGATGTCCAGAAATTAATTATGAGTTATGTGACGAAGTCATTCCTTTTGTCTGTCCCAAAGCTATTCCCAATTTTATTAATGAATCCAAGTTCTACTATCCTGAGAGATAAATACCTCTCTCTATCCACACCATCCATAATCTTATTGACCTGTCATGTCCCCACAAAACCACCACCACCTGTGGTTGCTTTTCCTCCGAAACTAAACCCACCCCCCAAAGACTATAACTTTTCCTCACAGGTAAAGTGCTCGAAAAAGTCGACCATTTGGTTGCCTTTTCTAGTTAAATATTCTTTTTGAACAACTATATATAGAATTCCAAACCCAGATGCATCATTATATTTTCAGTCCCTTTCCTAATAATCCTCAACATGTAATTTGCCATTTTCAGCACCACACCAGTGATGTGGGTCAGAAAATTTTCCAATGCTTAATTTTTCATTGGAAAATTTTCCATTTCATTAGTAACAATGAATAGATGCCAAATACAAATACAATATTAGGCAAACGTGGCAGTTTCGAAGTTGTAGGTGACCGGTTGTCAGCATATCATGTACAGTCCTTTGGGTTGCTAAATTTTAGTAGCGTGCCAACAGTTTTCAGTACCTTTGGTTGTTTTCTTAAACTAAAGCAATGTAACAGACGTACATGATATTGTCTTTACATTTTTACAAGTATTCCAATAAAAAATTCTACAAAATATAAAATTCAAATCAAATTAAATGTGATTTATTTCCACACAAACATCCCTCAAATATTTCAGGCCAAATACTTGCAGTATATTGGGACACATAAGGTACTTATTTTAGCTTTGTTGTTTGCTAAAAAGGTAAAAGTGTCCCCAACCAGTCGTGTCCGACTCTAGGGTGCGGTGCTCATCCCCGTTTCTAAGCCAAAGAGCCAGCGCTGTCCGAAGACGCTTCCACACCGAGGTGCACGGAACGCTGCTACCTTTCCCGCCGAGGCGATACCTTTTTATCTACTTGCAATGTCTTGCTTTCGAACTGCTAGGTTGGCAGGAGCTGGGACTGAAGACGGGCGCTCACTCCGTCACGCGGCACTCGGGTCTCGAACTGCTGACCTGCCGGCCTTCCGGTCTGCAGTTCAGCGTCTTAACCACTAAGCCGCCGCGGCCCCTTGTTTGCTAAATCCAGGTAAAATAAACGTGGGAACTGGATTACTCTAGCCCTGAGAAGAGAAGTCTGAGGGGGGCCGTGACAGCACTCGCGGAATCATGGAACGGCAGGGCGGGAAGGGGCCTGCAGGGCCTCTGCGCGCAGCCCCCCGCTCCCTGCTGGGATCCAAGTCGACAGGCGGCTGTCCAGGCTCGCCCTGAACGCCCCCGGCGTGGGGGCCCACTGGCTCCAGCGCCACGGGGGCGTCGCACAGAAGAGGGCTGCAGCCCGCTCTCCGTCACCCGAGGCTCAGGGCGCGAAGCCGCAGGCGACGCTACAGGCAGACGCCAACGGAGCGGCAGGAGGGGCTCCACGGCGTCGGCGCGGGCCGGCGGCCGGGGAGGCGGCGGGCTCCCGGCGCCGGAGGCGTTCGGGCCGAGGCCGGGCAGCCGCCTGCCAGGCTGCTCGAGACCGGGCCCTGCGCCGGGCAGGGGCCGGGCTCGGGCCCGGAGGTCCCGTCAGCCCCGAGGCTGCCCGCAGGCCGCGCCGCTCCCCAGGCCCCGCCTTGCCCCCCGGAGCGCGACACGGCGCGCCCCCATCTCCCGTGAAGGCGGCCGACTTCAACGGCGCGCTCCTCGCGGCGCGACGAGCCGCTGCTCCCCCGTCCAGGCCGCGCCTCCCGCGGGGCTCACCCTGGCGAGCGCCGCCCGGGCGCCCCCGACGGCCGCCATCTTCCGATCCCGCGATGCCGCGCGCGCGCCTCCTCTCGGGGCTGCGCCGATGGGCCCGAGCGGCGGGGCGGCAGCGCGCGGCCCTGCGCGGGCGGCGGGGCGAGCAAAGCCGCCGGCCTCGCCCGCCCGGCCGCGCGGCTCTGGCGCGGCCGCCCCGGGAGCGCCGGGGCCAGTTCTGCTCGCCGCACCTCAGGAAGGCGCCGTGGCGCTGGAGAAGGGCGGGGGGGGCGGCTGCGTGGGCTCCGCCGCGCTACCAAGCCACCGACCACGTCTTGTTTGGCGAGGAAAACACGACAGTTGAAAGAGTGTATGTGTATACGCCACCTTTAAAATCCTGGGGCAATGGAAGAATAGATTAATTCCAGAAATATCCCCGTTGCTCCCATTCATGTTGCATCCAAATTTTCCTTCCATAAATAAACAAGAACAACATGCAAGATGGAAACAAAAGGGGTTTTGTAGTATGAGAGATTTCTACGAAAACGAAATCCCCCTTGCTGTAGCAAAATTGGAAGAAAAGCTTCAGGGAATGCAAATGAATTGGATGCGCCTTCATTTATTTGTTTGTTTGTTTGTTTGTTTGTTCGTTCATTTGTTTCTATACCACCCAATAGCCAAAGCTTTATCAAATACATGATTTTATTACAAATCCTTTAGTAAAAGAAAGTGCAACCAGAAACATGACAAAAGTTGAGGGTATATTATTGAAACATATGGTTAATTCAAGAGGATTGGTTTTAAAAAAATTCACAAATTTTTGAAATAGATACGAACATGTCAGACAGGCTGAAAATAATACGGGAGGATGATACTGGGATACCAATAGAGCAAAAGGTATGGGATGAAGTATGGGTGACACAAACAAGGACAACTGTCAACTCTCAGGGAGAATACATTGAAATTGTATATTTTCAGTGCCAGTACGTTTGGCAAGAATAGCCACCACAAACAATACAAAATGTTGGAGAAACTGCAACCAACAAGGGTTATTTATTCATATGTGGTGGACATGTCCTATTGTCTCACAGTTTTGGAGCATCTTATTTTCAGAAATGGCAAATATTACACATCAAACCATACCTGTGACACCAGCGTTGGCCTTATTAACAATATGAGAAGAACAAAATGCAAAAGTGACATCTAAGGACTTAATTGAGTTTGTGCTGATGGCTGCCCAAAACATCATAGCCAAAAGCTGGAAAACTGCAGAACTTCTAACACTGAAATTATGGTATATGGAATTATGGCAAATGGCCATGGCAGAAAAATTGACATGCCAACTGAAATTAGCTAAAGGCAAAGTCAAAACATCTGACTTTTATAAACCACAGCAGGATGTTATTTTTGATTCCTTTGAATCTGGCCTCATTGGGGTCCACGATGGATTTCTCTGCCATCCCTAGGATAGGTGGTGGGACTTATCAGATGCCTTTACACTCTTCCACACAATAAGAATAATAGATTTTGACTGTGATATCAACCTTCTCACGAGGAATTGTTTCAACACAAGAACTTTGGCTTTTAGGTTAATTGGCACTTGTATGAAGACCTAGCTCTTCCAGAGTTTTTATTCATGACTAGCTGCTCCCCCATTGCGGCAGCCAGTAAAGACAAGAGCCAGGGCACACAATCACAGGGTCTATATGCTTCCCCCTTTTTCTTTCTTGGCCCAAGTAGCATAGCTTATGGCAAATGGGTAGTTCAACTCTGATCAGGGGCAGAGATTGCAGTTTAGACTGGCAAATCCCAACCAGTTTAGAAAGGCATATGGCTGTACCCCAGATCAGCACCGGCATGCGTTCAATGCTCCCCATGAACAACTGCAAACACACCCCATGAGTGTGTGATCTGTCTCTGATATGAAGAACTACAGGACAGAGAATATTTGGGACAGTAGGTGGCTTTGTCAGCGTTCTTGCGGATCCTGGGATGTTTGCGGATGAACTTGGCATTTTCTTGGTTGTCCCATGCAGTTCAAAGGGCAGGAAACAAATATACTCTGCAAAGATGGATGGATGCCAGGGTAATTAAATCAAATAAATAAATGTAGCAATTTATGAGCTCATAAGTCACTACATATGTGCTGGGTTTGCAAATTTTTTCAGTTGCTATTTTGGCTTGGGTGCCATGAAAGGGCAGCAATTTGTTATTTGGGGGGGGGGGTTACCGCCAAAGAGGGGGAGATGTGCTTGTGGGTTTTTCTGCTTCAGATGCCAGAATAATTTGTCCAGCCTTAGGTATTATACGCCTTGACTTTAGGCGGGGTGGGAGGCGCACTGGCTGCTCCATCTCAGGCAGCAAAATGTCTTGGGCTGGCCCTGGTTTTCTGTGAACGGGGGGCTGGGGGTGAGGGGGAGATTTAATGTACTTTTGCTTTACTCCAGTGGTTTGTGGGCATTATATTGGAGGCTGATTCAAACATGAAGTTTCTACCATGGTACAGTCCTCTCACGCAACTGTTATTACTTCAGAATGTCAGGGTGCAGGGGGAAATCCCTTGCTTGAAAGAGCCTCTTGTCAGGGAGATATACAAGTTTTCCATGGAAGAGAAATTCTGACACTGCGATGTTCTCAACACCCCACCCCACGTGAATACTGAGGTGCTCAATTATGGGAAAGGCACACCTGAAGGAGACTCCCAGGCCAGCACTGTGGAGAGAACTGTGCCCGTGAGAGCTTTTCATTCACTGATGAGCTCAAAGGCCTTTCAGCTTTGGGCCTCCCTGAGACTCCCAAGGAAAGAGAGATGAACAAGATGGCCCTGTGGGGCTGAGCAGCTCCAGGCTCTCTTCTCGACCTTATCTTGCTCCTGAGGAGAGAAAGTTGTATGGGCTGCTTTAGGGGGGGGGGGGGCTCATTAACCACAGCAACCTTGCCAGGTTCGCACAACATGACAAGCTGTGCCAGCAAGGGTAATTAGGCAAATCTGACCAGCAGAGATGTGTGTGTGGGGAAATAAGCCACCATGGCTTATTTCCCCTTTGGTGAACCTGCAAACCCGGTCAATATGTTTGCCCAGGACACACAATGGGGCTGCCCCCATGCCAGCCTGGTTCCCTGATGGCTCTTTGTCAGGTGTGCACCCATTCAGGGAAGTGACCTCTTTCCCCCACCTCAATTGCCCCATGCCCTTAGAGCAAGGGCATGGGGCAATTAACTGCCATTTGCAGCAGCACAGCTGTCAAAAGAATTACCATTTCTCTCTGTCACACACTCCCATGTATATCCAGGGAACCCTTCATTAGTGAGTCCCCCTCAATCTCAGGCAGTTAGCAGCCCTTCTGCACAGACCCAAAGAAGTTAATGGTGCTGATCTTGAAGAGGAATTGGGAGGGGGGGGCCTGGTCCAGCAAGGGCTTCGGATCCAGGGGGCTCTGCAAGAGGCCACAGAAACAGCTGGGTTGTCCAGCTGACTGGCAGGAGGAGGCCACTTGCCCAAATAGCTCAACCCCCACCATCGCTGCTCCCCATCGAGAGAGAGAGGTGCTGGGGCTCAGGCCCACCAGGGAGCCCTTGTCCTTAACCCCAGTTATATAGGAAAGGTTGCCAAATTCCTGTGAGAGGCAGTGATTTGTCCACCTGAAGGAGGCAGTGCGGGGAGCTCTGGGGGCCAAAATATGCCAAGGCTGGGTGGCAGATGCTGGTGGAGCACTAGGGGCAAGCTATGCCAGGTAAGGGGAACAGGGGAGAGGTGTGTAATATCTGTCCCCTGTTCCAGGCCTGTCTAGAGCCGAAGGATGACTGAGGGATGCGTGACTCCACCCTCTGGCCTTCATCTGCTGCTGTGTAATGCCAGGTCCATTGCCCATAAAACATCTCTCTTCCATGACATGATCCTGGATGAGGGTGCAGACCTGGCATGTATTAAGGAGACCTGGGTAGATGAGGCCACTGCTCCCACTCTTGCAGCCATTTCAAAGAATCAGAGAAGAGTAGGGTTGGAAGGGGCCCACAAGGCCATCGAGTCCAACCCCCGGCTCAGTGCAGGAATCCAAGTCAGAGCATCCCTGACAGAGGGCTGTCCAGCCTCACCTTGAAGGCCTCCAGTGTGGGAGGGCCAGCCAGGTGGGTTCTCCTGCTGTTCCCTTTCCTGCTTGGTATGAAGGGAAGCGGCACTGGGCATGAAAGGAGCGCTCAAGGTTTCCTTGTCTGCGGATGGCGGTGTGACAGCCTTCGGCAGCAGGCAGCGCCTCTCCGCAGCACAGCCTGAGGCCCTGCAAGTGGTCCGCCCAGGCCTGGACCTCCCCAGTGATCCTGAGCAAAGCGGGATGCCTGGGCACCTGCTGTTGGCTTGCCAGAGCCAGCATCGCAAAAACTGGGGCATTCATCTTGCAGAGCCTTCCCATCTTATTTGCATGCATTTGCATGCCATCCGAGTGGCATTTCTTCAAGCTGTTCTTTCTCTCCAAATCATTCACACATTAGACAAAATTCCAATATGCTCAAGTGTAAAATGCATCCATGTGCAGAGAAGCCTCATGCGGCCATTTGCTCAGCTGGATTTTTGTATGTGCAGCAGCCGAGGGCTGGGGGTCAGGGAGTGGGAGTGGCTGTTACCTACCAGGAGTCCTTGGTCCTTACCAGACTCCCTCTCGGGGAGGCCAGGGTTTCTGACTGTATGTATGGGAGGTTGGGCCTGAAGGGCAGTCTGGGGATTCTGCTCAAGTACCGTCCACCCCACTGCACGACAGACTCCCTGGCCAAGGTGCTTGAGGTGGTCTCTGATGTACATGTGCAGTCCCCTAACTTGTTGATGTTGGGGGACTCCAATGTACATTCATAGGCCACCCTTGTGGGGGCACCTCGGGACTTCATGGAGACCTTGGCTTCCTGGGAGCTGCACCCTATTCCAACTGGGCCCACCCATGTAGACAGCATGCATTAGACCTTGTGTTTGTTATTGGAGAGGCGGGGAGTGATCTGGAAATCAGGGGTATATCCAGCACCCCCTTATCCTGGTCAGATCACTACTTGGTGGGGTTGGACTTCTTGGTTCCACAACCACTCTGCAGGGGTGGAGGACCCATTAAGATTATCTGTCCCAGGCGTCTTATGGATCTAAATTGATTCCTGACTGCGTTTGGGGATTCTTTGGAGCAGGCAAACGGCCGCTTGGTTGATACCCTGGTGGATGGCTGGAATTGTGCAATCACCAGGGCATTAGACCAGGTGGTCCAAAACGCCCTCTCCCCCTGAAAAGAGCTCAGATTGCACCATGGTTCACCCCATGGTTGAGAGCTCGGAAGTGGGACATGGGACGTGAGACGGCTAGAGCGCCAGTGGCAGAAATCTTGTTCCGCAGACCATCGGACACGGGTTAGAGCTTTAGCTTCAGCCTACCACGTGGCAATAAGAACAGCAAAAAAGGATTTTTATGCTCCTCTATCGCATCCACAGAGTGCCATCCCAGGAGGCTGTTCCAAGTGGTCCAGAACCTGGTCGTTCCAGTTGTTCCAGTACCAATGGAACATTCTAAGGCCTCCTGTGATGAGTTTGTAAAGGATTTTGCAGATAAAACCAACCGGATTAGGAGGGCTATTCTGTGTGCTGTGGATACAGTTAGTGAGCTAGTTACTGCCCCAGCCAGTAACAGACCGGTTGTGTGAGATCGGTTTTAGCTTCTTCCTTCTGATGAAGTGGGCAAGGTGCTTTCATCTTTAAGGCCAACAACCTGCTTACTTGATCCTGCCCATCTTGACTCATTATGAGCTGCAAGGAAAGACTCAGGGAGGGGATCAAGGGGGTGGTGAATGTCTCCCTTGAGGAGGGAGTGATGCCATCAGCCCTCAAGGAGACGGTAATAAGACCATTGTTTAAAAAGCCCTTCTTGGATCCTGAAGACTTGAACAACTTTCACCCAGTCTTGAATCTGCTGTTTGGGGCAAGGTGATTGAGCAGGGGTGGCTTTGCAGTTGCAGGCACACTTGGAAGATGCCGATTATCTGGATCCATTTCAATTGGGCTTCAGGCCTGGGCATGGGACAGAAACGGCCTTGGTCGCCTTAGTGGATGATATGAGGAGGGCTCTGGATAGGGGCAAATGCGCCTTCCTTGTTCTCCTCGATCTCTCAGCAGCTTTTTATACCGTCTACCATGGTATCTTCCTGGACCGCCTGGACGGGTTGGGCATAGGGGACACCGTGTTACGGTGGCTTGTTCCTTCCTCACTGGCAGGTACCAGAGGGTAGCTCTGGGGGAGGAGACTTCAGACCCTTGGCTGCTCACTTGAGGGGTGCCACAGGGTTCCATCCTCTCCCCAATGCTATTTAACATCTGAAGCCACTAGGGGCTATCATCAGGAGGTTTGGGGTGCAGTGACACCAATATGCGAACGACACACAACTCTACCTTTCATTTAAATCCTCACCAAGGTTGGCTATAGAAATCCTGTCCAAGTGTCTGGAGTCCATGAGTGGCTGGATGAGAACGAATAAGCTGAAACTGAACCCTGACAAAATCAATGTACTTTTGGTGGGAGACAAGGGGAGGCTAGGGGATGTTGACCTGGTGTTGGATGGGGTGCAGCTGCCCCTGAAGGACCAGGTCTACAGCCCGGGGGTCCTTTTAGACTCCCAGCTGTCCATGGAAGCCCAGGTGTCATCCGTGAGCCAAGCGGCGCTGTACCAACTTCATCACTGCTGTGGAGCTGGGGTGATCAATCACAGCCTCTGTGGTCCAGGGGATATAGGTATGGCATTGGATCTGGGAGACCTGGATTCAAATGCCACATTTTCTGTGGACTACTCAAGGGGCCTCAGTCTCACAACTTCAGTTCCCCATCTGAGGAATAATAGTGGCCTACACTCAGAAGGCCTTTGCAAGGACAAGCACAATAAGGACTGTGAAGTGCACTATAGAATCATCCATGCTAGATGCACAGAGGCACAGCATGGGATGCCCCAGCTGACAAGGGCAGAAGCAATATAATACGGTCCATATTCAAGACACTTGTCAGCCCCAACTTGTTGGCTAAAGTCATGGAAAGAAATGTGACAAGCACGGCATGGATGGGAACCTTTAGCCCTCATTCTCAAACTGTAACTGAGTTTTTACCCACATTTTATTGTAGTTTAGTTTTAGCAAGCAACAATAAGAGAAACATAACCGACGAAAGATCAGCATATAACAAATTATCATAAATAGTGTTGCCTCTTTGTGCTATCTGTCATCTTTTATACTTTCTGGAAGAAAAACATGGATGGTACTTGGGACGGGTATGCCCCTGTGGAGCATGATTGGGTTGGGAAAGAAGGAACCGAAGGGCAGATGAACAAGTAAAGGATAGGAAGGATTAAGCTTGGGAGATGCGAAGGACATTGATTAGGTAGTAGTCCTGCCAATTTTTAGCTGAAGGGCAGGGCAGAAATGTTTTAAGTACAATCAAATATTTAAGTAAACTGTTTGTTTTCACTGGCTCTGGCTCCTATGCCTTTAACAGCACTTGATCTGTAGGCATTAGCAGCTGATCATCACACTCACATCTCCATGCTGCAAAACATGTCGTTTTTGTACCACAAGCCGGTTCCAAAGCACTGGAGCAGGACTTTTTCAGCTCCGTCAGCAATCTTATTGTCGGGTGGGAGACACCATCCAGGAGCGTGGGGCTGTCACCTCCCAACCCTGGTCCAAAAAATGCAGGTGGCTAAAGCTGGCTCAGTGCCAAACCACCACCTACGTCTACCGCATTTCTTTTCCCCAGCATGTCTCTGGGCCCCACCTGGGCCACAGAGCGTTCTTCTGAGAGGAAGGGCAGAGGAAGAGCTGCTCCTTTGCACCATTCCCCACGAGCCAAGGCTCCTTTTATTTTAAAAGGTGGGGTGGGGGGGAGAGGCCCAGCTTCCTGGTAAGGGGGGCAGCGGCTGGGGAAAAGCTGGAAGGTGTGGGTCTGTTCTGTGTGTTGTGGGGGCCGACAGGTTGCTTGTAGGGGTTTGGTTTGAGTTTTGGGGAAAAGGTTTGCGTGTTTGTACGTGCTATCCAACTGAATGCAGAGTTCCAGAGAATAGCAAGGAGAGACAAGAAGGCCTTCTTAAATGAACAATGCAAAGAAATCGTGGAAAACAACAGAATGGGAAAGACTAGAGATCTCTTCAAGAAAATCGGAGATCTCAAGGGAACGTTTTGTGCAAAGACGGGCATGATAAAGGACAAAGAAGGCAGTGACCTAACAGAAGCAGATGAGTTTAAGAAGAGGTGGAAAGAATACACAGAAGAACTATACAGGAAAGATCTGAATGTCCCTGATAGCCATGATAGTGCAGTCACTGAACTTGAGCCGGACATCCTAGAGAGTGAAGTCAAGTGGGCCTTAGGAAGCATTACTAACAACAAAGCTAGCGGAGATGACAGTCTTCCAGCTGAGCTATTTAAAATCCTAAAAGATGATGCTGTTAAAGTGCTGCATTCAATATGCCAACAAATTTGGCACACAATTTTGGAAAAGGTCAGTTTACATTCCAATTCCAAAGAAGGGCAATGCCAAAGAGTGTTCAAACTACCGTACAATTGCACTCATTTCACATGCCAGCAAGGTGATGCTCAAAATCCTACAAGCTAGGCTTCAGCAGTATGCGAACCGAGAACTACCGGAAGTACAAGCTGGGTTTCGAAGAGGCAGAGGAATTAGAGATCAAATCGCCAACATTCGCTGCATCATGGAGAAAGCAAGAGAATGCCAGAAAAACGTCGATTTCTGCTTCATTGACTACGCTAAAGCCTTTGATTGTGTGGATCACAACAAACTGTGGCAAATTCGTAAAGTGATGGGAGTACCAGACCACCTTACCTGTCTCTGAGAAACCTGTACGAGGGTCAAGAAGCAACAGTAAGAACCAGACATGGAACAACTGAGTGGTTCAAAATTGGGAAAGGAGTACGACAAGGCTGCATATTGTCGCCCTGCTTATTTAACTTATATGCAGAGTACATCATGAGAAATGCCGGGTTGGATGAATCAGAGGTCGGAATTAAGATTGCTGGGAGAATTATCAACAACCTCCGATATGCAGACGATACCACCCTAATGGCAGAAAGCGAAGAAGATCTAAAGAGCCTCTTGTTGAGGGTGAAAGAGGAGAGTGCAAAAGCTGGTTTGAAACTCAACATTAAAAAAACTAAGATCATGGCATCTGGCCCCATCACTTCCTGGCATATAGAAGGGAAAGAAATGGAAGCAGTGACAGATTTTACTTTCTTGGGCTCCAAGATCACCACAGACGGTGACTGTAGCCATGAAATTAAAAGACGCTTGCTCCTTGGGAGGAAAGCTATGGCAAACCTAGACAGCGTAGTAAGAAGCAGAGACATCACCTTGCCGACAAAGGTCCGTCTAATCAAAGTTATGATTTTCCCAGTAGTAATGTATGGCTGTGAGAGCTGGACTATAAGGAAGGCTGAGCGCTGAAGAATTGATGCTTTCGAACTGTGGTGCTGGAGAAGACTCTTACGAGTCCCCTGGACTGCAAGGAGGTCAAATCAGTCAATCCTAAAGGAAATCAACCCTGAGTGCTCATTGGAAGGACAGAGACTGAAGCTGAAGCTCAAATATTTTGGCCACCTAATGCGAAGAGAAAACTCTCTGGAAAAGACCCTGATGCTGGGAAAGACTGAAGGCAAAAGGAGAAGGGGACGGCAGAGGATGAGATGGCTAGATAGCATCACCGATGCAATGAATATGAACTTGAGCACGCTCCGGGAGAGAGCGCAGGACAGGAAAGCCTGGCGTGCTATGGTCCATGGGGTCACGAAGAGTCGGACACGACTGAACAACAACAACAAACGTGCTTGTTTTGGGGAATCGGTAGTTGTGCCTTCTTTGGGGCTGGCTGTGTGTGGGGGGGCATGACTGCCTGGAGTTGGGGGTAGGGCAATTTTGCTTTGTTTTCTCTCAGCCCCCCCTCCCTCCCTCCCACATCTGCAATATCACAGGATAACAATAGTCAAAACCAGAATATTTTGTGGGATGGGCCATAGAACTCCTGCTTTGCATGCTGAAGGTCCGGATTTCAGGCCCCAGCAGCATCTCCAGGCAGGGCTGGGAAAGAAAGACCCTTCTCTGCCTGGAGCCCTGGAGGGCCATTGCCAGTCAGTGTCACCACTACTGAGCTAGAGGCACCAGTAGTCTGAAGACAACAGCCTCCTGTGTTCATGGGCTCATCCATAACTCCATGGTAGAGCCCCTCCTTCACATGCAATAAGCCCCAGGTTCAGTCCCCAGCAGCATCTCCAGGCAGGCCCAGGAAAGTCACTGCCTGGAACCCTGGAGAGCTGTAGCTCCCGGTCAGTGACGACAATACTGGGCTAGATGGACCTAGCAGGATCTGCCTCTGTATCAGGCAGCAGTCCTGAGAGGGAGCAGCTGTGGAGGCTGTGAATTCCAGCCAGACAGCCAATCCACATGAGACCAAAAGACAGCTTCCTTCCAGATGGGGGAAAAACAGAGGCACCCCCCCACCCCCCAGAGGGTTTCATTTGCTAATGACCTTCATTGTTGTACATCACCATCTGATTCTCTCGGGCATCCCAGCTCCAGCCAAGGGCCAAGAACTAAACCCCTTAACCGTTCATGAATACCTTGGAACAGGAAGGGCTCTCAGTAAATAGGGCTACGCATCCCTGCCACCATATGCCCTCTAGGGAAATGTAATGATATGCAAAGAACCAAGGTACTTTGCACCTTTCAGCTCATGATCACTTTGCAAGGCACAATTAGTAATAAAATTTACCAGCCCATTTGCAGGGAGTAGATAATTATCCAGAAGATTTCAGGGAAGATAAAAAGGGAGTCAAAGAGTGTCAAAAGGATTTTGCCAAACTAGGAGAATGAGTATTAATATGGCAAGTGTGTTTTGTTTATTTATTTAATTAATTTATATTGTAAACTAAAAAAATGCCTACAGGGCACTGTTCTGTCCCCAATGTCCTTTAACCTGTCTATGAAACTGCTGGGAGCACTCATTAGAAGATTTGGGGCAAAGTGTCACCAGTATGCCAGTGACTCCCAGGTCTATGTCTCTGCAACATCTGAAACAGGAGAGGCTGTGCATGTTCTAAACCCAAGCCTGGATGCAGTCATGGGCTGGATGAGGGCTAACTGAGGCTGAATCCTGATAAGACAGAGACCATATGGGTGGGTGGTTCCCAGGTCTGGGAATTGGGTTGTTCACCTGTTCCGGACCGGGTTGCACTCCTTCTGAAGGAACAGGTATGCCGTCTGGGGCTGCTCCTGGACCCATCTTTGTCACTAGAGGCTCGGGGCACCCATTACCAGCTTCAGCTGGTGCACCAACTGCATCCATTCCTGGAGAGGGACAGCCTAGCCACTGTGATCCACGTCTAGAAGCTAATGCCATCTATTTAGAGAGAGGAACCAGACAAGCCATAAAATCACAGAAGCAGCGTAAAACAGTGAGTTGCTGGGGAACATGAGCGTGTCCTGCTTGTGGGTTCCTGGTCAACAGCTAGTTGGTCACTGTGTGAACAGGATACTGGCCTAGAGTGACCCCTGGTCTGATCCAGCTTCCAGGCTCCTCTGATATTTTATGTTCATGCTGGGAGTTGTAGGACTTTTTTCTGTCTAAACATGCACAGGATTGTGCCCTGGGTCACTGTACTCACTTCCAGATGTAGTAACATCACTCAGTCAAGCAGCCCCTGACTATGTGGCCCATGACTAGCTCCAGCACAGCAGTCAGGAATATACATCTGCATGCACACCCCAGGCAGAGATTTCCCTCCAGGTAGGATATCACCATGGCATGCACCACAACCTTGGGGCAGATTCTCTGTCCTGATGATATTTTTCCCATCCTGAACTAGCCCTTCAGGACACTTGCAATGTCATCTCAATCTCTGATTTGGTGGCATGAAACTGCAATTGATCCTGTTTTCTCCCTTTTGTTTTATGGTTATTGTGAAGGGGGAGAGAGGAGATCACCCCAGCTCCCCAGCAGTGTAGGCGGGGGCCGACAATTATACATGTAGGCTGCCACCCCCTGTACACCTGAGCAGGGGACCCTCAGGCCTTACAGGATCCACCTGGGCTTTAGAAATGAGGGCCCAGGCCAGCGCCCTTTATTCCAAGCCCTACACCTGAATCGTTATGTAACCCATGCTGCAGTTGCGGCTCCCAGCCTGGTTGCAAGAGTGGTCAATCTAGCATGCCTGGGCTTGCTGGCACTGGGCGGGGTTATTACCCCCCCTTTCTAGGACCAGCTAATGGCGCATGCGCAGTAAGTGCTCTCCTGGGTGGGCTGGCTTCTTTGAGGGGGTTCCAGCAGTCCAGCCTTGCCCAAGAAGAGAAATCTGGTCCGCAGGGAAGGCCCGCGGCCGCGGTGTTATTCGCAGGCCGCTTTGCTTGTTTTTAGGGCACAAGCAACTAAGAATGAAGATTTAGACTCCTGCACAAGAACACTGCAATGACTACAAAAGGACCGTGAGCTCATCGTTATTGGGGGGGGGTTCGCTTCTTCTTCTGGGCACCCTGTTTAATAGCTGGACGAAACTTGTGACTTCTTTGCTGCTATGGAGCAATAGCAACCAGACGGTCAATAATATCAAGATATTACTGTCACTTGACTGTGTATTGCTGTTCCGTGTGTCAACGAGAATTATTTCTTTTATTTCAGTATACATTTAAATTTGACCTCTGATGTTGTTTCTTTTCTTTGTTATTGCAGATATGGATGGGAATCACACTGTCAGAAAAGACTGAACCCACCCACTTCTCCTATCTAATGCAGAGATATTGTGGGTTACATTTACACAGTAGCGAAACCAAGCAGAATGCTCTGAATTTAGTACTGAGGCTTACTTGGAATAAAGCACACATAGGTGTTAAGTTTATTTACAATCAGGTGTGTGTGGGGGGTGAGGAATAAGAAGACATACAAGAATCAGAGTAACCTTTGGAATAATGCTCCAGGCAAAAATAACAAAGCAGTACCTACATTTATCCTATATGTTACCTAAGTACCAGCCTTCCAATAGGTCAGGCCCCAATCTGGGATTCAAAAGCTCACAAGCCCAAAAGCGAGCTAAGGCATGAAGACAAAAAACAACCAAGACCAAGACCAGCTTTGGCCCCTCTAGCTTTATACCACAAGACTTTTGACAAACGTGAGTTGAGCTTCCTTAGCCAATCCCTAGCTGGCTGAATAATTTCCTCAGGTTTTCAGGAGGGGAGGGGATGTGTGGAAAGTTCTCACAGCAGCCTAGCTGATGTCATTCAGCCTAATTTGGCAAGAGTTCAACTCTGGCCTTGGGGAGTCTTCAGACAAAAATGGCATGAGAGGGCACACGCAGGTGGTTTAATGAGTGCGTGCAGGCCCACCTTCATGAAATGGAGTTTCTACATGCAGCCAGATCTCGAAAAGAAAATGGATTTCTTGACAGGTAATATCAGACTCAGAGCCTTTTGTCCCTTTGTAGTCTTTGTTCAGACCCTATAAGAACCCCAGACTTCAGGTCCGGGATGTTCTGGTGACTCCAGCTGGTCCCGCTTTGCTAGAACCACCACTTTTGTTTCCTGGCCTCCTCCACATAGGGGGGAGACCAGGCATTTCACCCCCACCATCATCTAACGAGATCTGAGATCATGTCCTCTCCTTTCTTCTGGAGATCTTCCATCTACAAATTGTGGCCTCCACTGCTGTGCCCACTTTCCTGTCATTGCTTGTATAAGGGTGTAACAATTCAGTCTGTTCTTAAACCGGCTGTTGGTTGGAAGCCCAGCCACTTTTTATGCAGTCTTGCCGGGTCTTCCTTTGGGAAGGAACATGGCCCTTTCTATTTTATTGGCGAGTCTCTGTGGCAGCTTAGTAAATTAGAAATGGTTGACAAGGAGGATTGTTGAAGGGAGCAGGAAGGAGCAAATAGGCCCCCCCATGCCCAACTTCAGCAGCAGCCAGCCGTTCTGAAGAGAGGGAGGATGGGGTCCCCACCTCCAAGGTGAGAGAGGTCAAGGCCCCTTTGCTGTGCTTTTGGCACGAAGCCTACGAGGTTGTGACCTGGCCTCTGCAAAGGTGGGCTTGAGTCCAGCTCTCTTCCCAGACTTGCACAGGGTAGTCGCAGTTCCACACTATGGAGGATTGGCCTACAGACCCAACTGGCTTTGGAAAGGGAGGGGGGACGGACAAAGTCCATCACACATCAGTATATGGACATTAACTTGTATGCAATGCTGATTAAGGGCGCAATCCTATTGAGATAGTTGGCCACCTCTGAACTCGGAGGCGACCGCTTATCCTAAGCAGGGCAGGAGATGAACGGAGGGGATCGTGCCCTCCGCACTTCCCCTGCCCTGCTTTTTTGGCTAGACAGCCGATTGCAGCTCTCTAGCCGCAGGAGCACTGGGCAGGGGAGGGGCTGCTGTACAACACACTGGATGTGTCGTACTTGCCGCTATGCCCTCCACCCCGGAGCGCCCCAGCCACGCCCCTTTTTGGCCCCTCCGCACTCCTCTTGTGAGCGCGGAGGACGGGGATGTTCCGCGCTGCCTGGGAGGCAGCGCAGCAGTGACGGGAGGTCAGTTTCCCAGGAACCAATCTCGGAGTGTGGGCTCCGAGGTCAGTTCCTGGAAAACGGCATATCCTATGGCTGTCTAGCTGCTGTCTAGTGGCCACAGGGTTGCTCCCTCCGTTGCTCAGTTTTCCTGTAGTACTGAGGAGATGCTGCACAGCCCAGAAGAAACCCTAAATCCTTTGGAGGAAGTCCCAGCAGGAGGGAACTTGCTACACAAAAGACTCCACCAAGAAGCTTCTTTAAAAAGAGGTTCTGGGGCTCATGCCCCCCTGGGAGGCGTGCACTCTGATTTCCCCCTAATCTCGGCTGTACTGACACATGCTTAAGGGGGGGGGAGCACTCTACCTAGGCCCAGAGCTACCACTGTCTTTACACCTTAAAAAATGCTTTATATTTTACTGTATTAACAATACAGCTCAAGAAAGATCTCCCTTCCTTGAGCTGCCACAGAACACAATCAGCTTTGACCTCTAATGTACCAGGTCCAGTCCCAGCAATTGTATACTACAACCTCCCCTACTTGTTAGGCTGAAAGGGTATAGGATTTCTTCTATAATACTTGTGGAGTTCCAAGGTGCTTTTAAAGGAACAAAGAAGAATGATTCTCCCACTGTGGTCTGGAGCGCTGGCAGTGGCAGGCAAAGCCTGATCGTGATGGCACCTGCATATACCAGTGGCTGGCCGTGCACAGGAAGGAAGGAAGCTGGCGAGGAGGGCAGGGTTGTTCAGCTGCTCTCACACAGCTGGCCAGTGGTTCTAAAGGGGCCAAGAGCCCCGAGCCACCATTTCCTTCTGCATGGCACCAAATGACCTGGCCATCGGCTTGCTCGAGACTGCAGAGCTCTTCCTTCCAAAGCCTCCCCCACCAAGCTCCATGCAGCTGCAGGCACCTCCGCCAATTCCTGTCATGCAGGTTAGTGCAGGATCAGGGCCAACTCGCCTGCATAAGACACTGCAGCAAAGTGGGCTGCCTGTCGCTTGGGCGGGTGGCACGACAACCCCCCGAGGATATTCCTTTTCTCTTATTGTGCAGCGCTGCCACAAAGGCCGTTTGTGCCAGCCAGATTACCGGAACTGTAACTGATGTCAGGATGTTCCCATTAGCCACGACATGACATACAGATGCAAGACTTGGCCCGGGGGAACAGTGCTGGGGTCACGGGGAGCCTGCCTCTGGACAGCAGGCACATCGGCCTGGGAAATGAAGGCCGTCCCTGCGCAGGGAGGTGTCCACACGAGTGTGCGCAGGGCGCTCCTCTAGCTGGTGAAGTGGCAAGAGGTGAGGCGAGGCCCCGGTAGCCGGGGCAGGTGGGGCTCACAGGCACAGGACAGCCTGGCCCACTCATCCCTCCTCACCCCTGCTAGCCACAGGCGAGAGTCCAGATGTCTGGGGGTCCCACAAAGGAGGAGGCCAGCAGGCCCTCTGCCTGTGTGTGTCCTCCGCAAACAAAACTGAGCAGGGCCGGCTTCTCGCTCACACACACAGGTGCACCCCCCGCCCAATACTTCCCTTCTGGCTACTTAGATAGGTGTGGGGCCAGAGGGAGGAGCTGGTCCGCTCACCCCCATCCTGGGACAAACAAATCTGTTTGCCCTTCCCTTCCGCACAGGAGTGTCATGGGGGAAGCTCTTTGGAAGTGCAGGAGTCACGGGGAGCTGTCGCCCTGACCAGCGTTTGAACATGTTTAACCACGGGGGGCGGGGGGGCTCCTTGTTTGCAGAGCTGACTCTACGGACTCCTTTGAAAAGGGCACCCGGACAGGCAAGGGCAAGCGAGGCAACCCAGGCCCTCCTGGGAGGCACCTCACCCCCTTTCTTACTTGGAGCTTTTCAGGGCAGCTCTATAGGACTGAATCATGCCAAATCTGTTTTACAAGTCCGGCCTTTCATCTCCCCTTTACAAGGCTCTGTTTGCATTGACTCCAAAGCGCATGCAGGATGAGCGGCTCAAGACAAACTGCCTGGCGAGAGAAGCCGGCCTTTCCTTTCTGGGTGGCCAACTTGAACTTTTATGGCCTCCTCCTTGCAAGCCACCAGCCCCACCGGGCTACTTACGGGCCAGTGGAGGTGGCAGGGCCCTTTTGATGCCCCTTGCTGCTGCTCCTCACCATCCCCCGGAGCTGTGGAGCCGAGTAAAGCACACGGAGCAGGAGGCGCAAACGCCCCACACCCCACAGCCGGTACACAGGGATGGCTCCTGCCGCTGGCCAGCCGCCAGGAGGCGTGCCAGACTGTGGATCTGCACCCACTCCTCCCCAGGCCTGTTTTCTGGTATCTTGCAGAAAGCACGTCTATTTATGTATGATATTTATATGCTGCCCTATAACAGTGCAGCTCGCAAATAAAATGGGTTAAAAACAACAATGATAAGTAAAACACATTTTTAAAGGTCTTGGAAAATAAAAGGATCATAATAAAAATCTAAAATCTATGATAAATAATTATTGCAACATTTTTAACATGCAAAACGCTTCACAATATTTGCCCCAATATTTGTGGGGCTTCCTTTACCCAGGACCAGATGATGCATTGTTGACTCCCCTCCCCAAGAGTACTCCACAGCATTGCATGCAAGCTTTTACTTCCCTCTCCCCCTCCTCACATGCAGGAGGGAAGATGGTTCCAGTTCGACTTAGAAACTGGAGTCTAAATCAAGGGGCACCCATTATATTCTACAGACATGAGAGGTATTAATTTATTACACATACCCTGCTTTCCACTGGTTGGTATACATTTTCCCACTCCACTCTTTATCCTCACAATAAACTTGTGAAGTTCAAGAACTCAAATATGAAATTACTGTTCTTCTTACCAAAATATGCAACAGTTATTTTAATCCGTCTTCACTGTATAAGTGATGTTTTCAGGAAGGGAGTCTGAGGAACTGAGGCAAATAGTGGTGACAAAAGATGAAGTTCTCAACCTTATTGATAAATTGAAAGCAAATAAATCACCGGGCCCAGATGGTATCCATCCTAGAGTTCTCAAAGAACTCAAATATGAAATTGCTGATGTTCTAACCAAAATATGCAACATGTTCCTAAGATCAGCCTCTATACCAAAGGATTGGAAGATGGCCAATATAACACCAATTTTCAAAAAGGGATCCAGGAAATTACAGGCCAGTTAGCTTAATGTCTGTTCCAGGTGAATTGGTTGAAGGCATTATTAAAGATAAAATTAGTAAGCATATAGAAGGACAAGCCCTGCAGAAAAGGAATCAACACGGCTTCCCCAAAGGTAAGTCCTGTCTCACTAACTTTTTAGAGTTCTTTGAGAGTGTCAGTAAACATGTAGACAGGAGTGATCCGGTAGACATTGTTTACTTGGAGTTCCAAAAGGCTTTTGACAAAGTCCCTCACCAAAGACTCCTGAAACAACTTAGCAGTCATGGAATAAGAGGACAGGTCCTCTTATGGATCAGTAACAGGTTAAAGAACAGAAAGCAGAGAGGAGGAAGAAATGGTACATTCTCCCAATGGAGGGAAGTAAACAGTGGGGTCCCACAGGGATCTGTATTAGGACCAATGCTTTTCAACCTGTTCATAAATGATCTGGAATTAGGAGTGAGCAGTGAAATGGCCAAGTTTGTGGATGATACCAAATTATTTAGGGTGGTTAAAACAAAAAGGGATTGTGAAGAGCTCCAAAAGGAACTCTCCAAACTGGGAGAACGGGCATCTAAATGGCAAATGCAGTTCAATGTAAGCAAGTGTAAAGTCACGCACGTTGGGGCAAAAAATCCCAACTTCAACTATAGCCTGATGGGATCTGAGCTAGCGGTGACTGACCAGGAAAGAGATCTTGGGGTTGTGGTGGACAGCTCAATGAAGATGTCAACCCAGTGTGCGACTGCTGTAAAAAAAGCAAACTCCATGTTAGGCGCAATTAGAAAAGGGATTGAGAATATAACTGCCAACATCATACTGCCCCTATATAAATCTATGGTGTGGCCACACTTGCAATACTGTGTCCAGTTCTGGTCACCACACCTAAAAAAATATATTGTAGAGTTGGAAAAGGTGCAGAAAAGGGCAACTAAAATGATCAGGGGGCTGGAGCATCTCCCCTATGAGAGAAGGTTACAACAGCTAGGATGGTTTAGCCTGGATAAAAGGAGGGTAAGGGGAGTCATGATAGAGGTCTACAAAATTATGCATGGTGTGGAGAATGTGGATAGGGAGACATCTCTCTACCTCTCCCAAAATACTAGAACCTGGGGTTGTCCTATGAAGCTGATTGGTGGGAGATTCAGGACAGATAAAAGGAAGGACTTCTTCACACAGCCCATAATTAAACTATGGAATTCGCTACCACAGGAAGTAGTGATGGCCACCAGTTTGGATGGCTTTAAAAGGGGGTTAGACAAATTCCTGGAGGAACAGGCTATCAATGGTTACTAGTCCTGATGGCTATGGGCTACCTCCAGTACCAGAGGCAGTGAGCTTATGTACACCAGTTGCTGGGGAACATGGATGGGAGGGTGCTGTTGCATTCATGTCCTGCTTGTGGGTTCCTGGTTGACAGCTGGTTGACCACTTTGTGAAGAGAATGCTGGAGTAGATGGACCCTTGGTCTGATGTGGACATAATATACCTTGTCTTCAGCAAAGCGTTCGACAAAGTGCCCCATGATCTCCTGATGAGCAAACTAGGTAAAAGTGGGCTAGAGGAAACAATGATCTGGTGGATCCACAGTTGGCTACAGAATCGGACTCAAAGAGTGCTTATCAATGGGATCTTCTCAAACTGGGGAGAGGTAACAAGCGGGGTACCGCAGGGCTTAGTCCTGGGCCCAGTGCTCTTCAACGTTTTTATTAATGATTTGGAGGAGGAGGTGCAAGGAATGCTGATCAAATTTCAGATGACACAAAATTGGGTGGGATAGCTAATACTTTGGAAGATAGAAACAAAATTCAAAGTGATCTTGATAGACTGGAGCACTGGGCAGAAAACAAGAGAATGACATTTAATAAGGATAAATGCCAAGTTCTGCACCTAGGAAAAAGAAACCAAATGCACAGTTACAAGATGGGGGATACATGGCTCAACAACATTACAAGCGAGAAGGATCTTGGAATTGTGGTAGTTCACAAGCTGAATGTAAGTCAACAGTGTGATGTGGCTGCAAAAAAGGTCAATGCTATTTTGGGCTGCATTAGAATCATAGAAGCATAATAGAAGCATACCTTCCAAATCCCGGGGAGTAGTAGTTCCCGTTTCTTCAGTACTGGTTAGGCCTCATCTGGAGTACTGTGTCCAGTTCTGGGCACCGCACTTTAAGAAGGATGCAGACAAGCTGGAGAGGGTTCAGAGGAGGGCAGTGAGGATGATCAGGGGACTGGAAACAAAGCCCTATGAGGAGAGACTGAAGGAACTGGGCATGTTTAGCCTTGAGAAGACTGAGAGGAGCTAGGATAGCGCTCTTCAAGTACTTGAAAGGTTGCCACAGAGAGGAAGGCCAGGATCTCTTCTCGCTTATCCCAGAGTGCAGGACACAGAATAATGGGCTCAAGTTACAGGAAGCCAGATTCCGGCTGAATATCAGGGATAACTTCCTGACTGTGAGAGCAATACGACAATGGAACCTATTACCTGGGGAGGTGGTGGGCTCTCCCACACTGGAGGCCTTCAAGACGAGGCTGAACAGCCATCTGTCGGGATGCTCTGACTTGGATTCCTGCATTGAGCAGGGGGTTGGACTCGATGGCCTTGTAGGCCCCTTCCAACCCTACTATTCTATGATTCTATGAACACACAGACCCACTAGTGTCCTCTCTCCATAGCACCTTCTGCTCTTAAATCTGTCTGTTACTCAAATTCAGCTGCCAGTGACCAGGGCGAGTGAGCATGGGGTTGGACTCGATGGCCTTGTAGGCCTCTTCCAACCCTACTATTCTATGATTCTATGATTCTGTGATGCAGCATGGCTCTTCTCATGTTCTTATGCTCTTATTAGGCTGAGAGATAACGATTGGCCAAAGGTCAGCAGGGAATTATCCAGGTCTCTGGGGTCTAACTCTGTAGCCACTATATCCCAATGCAGGGCCAGCCCTACCATTTCGCAGAGTAAGCCAGTCGCCTCAGGTGGCAAATGCTGGGAGGCCGAAGACAGAGCTGCATGCTACATGACTTGCTCTGTGGTGGCCCCTAAGCCAGCTTGCTGCCTGCAGGTGAGGTGGAGCAAGCCCTCCCACCATCAGTGCTGAAGACAGGTTCTTCTGCCCATTCTCTTAGTTTTTGAGCTAAGTTCCTGGAGTGGGAAAGGGGCTCCTTTTTATTCTTGGCCGCAGGCAGGAAAATGTCTGGGTCCAGCCCTGCCCCAACAGCTGGAAATATGGGATACCATCTTTGCATTCTGTAGGGCTAAGATGTTCTGGAATAAAAGACAGCCCTTTAACATAAGGGACGGCAGCCCTTAAAATCAAGGACAGTCCAGTACCTCCAGGCAGGAGCAAAAGTTCCCTGGGGTGGGGGACACGCACTCAAGCAAGGCTCCCATACATGATGTTTTTCTCAGCTTTGCCTGATACTTTTCCTGCTGCGCTCTCTCTCTCTCTCTCTCTCTCTGTCCCTCGGACCTAGTGAAACCCAAGCCAAGCCAGGAGAGCACAGTGGGGCTGGACTGGGGGTTGCATTGTCCTTCCCCCCATCCCTGGCCTGGCCTTGCAGATGTTCTGGGCTAGGTGAGGTTGGTCCCCCAAGCCCCATTTCCTCCCCCATAAACTGGAGGCCACTCTGGAGCAGAGCATGTTTCGTTTCATTCCCCACGCCCCTTGGGCTCAGGGGCTGAGGTGTGACTTTTCCCAGATCATTAGCAGAAGGTGTACATTTTAAAGCTTTGGCATACTAATGGCCATCGGAATCCAATCAAGGCAGCCTCCATAGAGAAGCAGGTTGAGTGGCCAGGTCTGGGGCAGAGGAGAGGAGGCCAAGAATGTAACTGAGGTGGAACCCAGAAAAAGCCTGACTCTGGCCGAGCTTAACTTGAGCAAAGATCTTCCTGCCAGAGTTAAACGTTCAGCCTTGGAATATGCAATCTACTCATTAAAATATAAAGTATTTTTAAGGTATAAAGATAACGGTGGCTCTGGGCCTAGGTAGAGTGCTCCCCCCCACCTTGAGCATGTGTCAGTACAGCTGAGATTAGGGGGAAATCAGAGTGCACGCCTCCCGGGGGGCTTGAGCCTCAGAACCTCTATTTAGAGAAGCATCTTGATGAAGTCTTCTGCGTAGCAAGTTCCCTCCTGCTGGGACTTCCTCCAATGACCAAAAGGAACAATGGGGCTTCTCTACGAATAACATGGGGTGGCAAAGAGGGTTGCCAGTTCTAAACCAGACAGGATTTAGGGTTTCTTCTGGGCTGTGCAAGCATCTCCTCAGTACTACAGGAAAAGTGAGCAATTTAATCAATATTGCATACAAGTCAATGGGCATATGTTGTTGTTTATTTGTTCAGTCACTTCCAACTCTTCGTGACTTCATGGATCAACCCACGCCAGAGCTTCCTGTCGGCCGTCGCCACCCCCAGCTCCCCAAGGTTGAGTCCGTCACCTCCAGAATATCATCCATCCATCTTGCCCTTGGTCGGCCCCTCTTCCTTTTGCCTTCCACTTTCCCTAGCTTCAGCATCTCCTCCAGGGTATTCCGTCTTCTCAAATGTGCATATGTTGTTGTTGTTGTTCAGTCGTTAAGTTGTGTCCGACTCTTCGTGACCCCATGGACCATAGCACGCCAAGCCTTCCTGTCCTCAGCTCTCTCCCGGAGTGTGAACAAGTTCATATTCATTGCATCCGTGATGCTATCTAGCCATCTCATCCTCTGCCATCCCCTTCTCCTTTTGCATTCAATCTTTCCCAGCATCAGGGTCTTTTCCAGTGACTTTTCTCTTCGCATTAGGTGGCCAAAATATTTGAGCTTCAGCTTCAGTATCTGTCCTTCCAATGAGCACTCAGGGTTGATTTCCTGTAGGATTGACTGATTTGACCTCCTTGCATTCCAGGGGACTCGTAAGAGTCTTCTCCAGCACCACAGTTCGAAGGCATCAATTCTTCGGCACTCAACCTTCCTTATAGTCCAGCTCTCACAACCATATGTTGCTACTGGGAAAACCATAACTTTGATTATGCGGACCTTTGTCGGCAAGGTGATGTCTCTGCTTCTTACTATGCTGTCTAGGTTTGCCATAGCTTTCCTCCCAAGGAGCAAGCGTCTTTTAATTTCATGGCTACAGTCACCGTCTGTGGTGATCTTGGAGCCCAAGAAAATAAAATCTGTCACTGCTTCCATTTCTTCCCCTTCTATATGCCAGGAAGTGATGGGGCCAGATGCCATGATCTTAGTTTTTTTAATGTTGAGTTTCAGACCAGCTTTTGCACTCTCCTCTTTCACCCTCAACACGAGGCTCTTTAGATCCTCTTCGCTTTCTGCCATTAGGGTGGTATCGTCTGCGTATCTGAGGTTGTTGATAATTCTCCCGGCAATCTTAATTCCGACCTGTGATTCATCCAACCCGGCATTTCTCATGATGTACTCTGCATATACATTAAATAAGCAGGGCGACAATATGCAGCCTTGTCGTACTCCTTTCCCAATTTTGAACCAATCGGTTGTTCCATGTCTGGTTCTTACTGTTGCTTCTTGACCCTTGTACAGGTTTCTTAGGAGACAGGTAAGGTGGTCTGGTACTCCCATCACTTTAAGAATTTGCCAGAGTTTCTTGTGATCCACACAATCAAAGTCTTTAGCGTAGTCAATGAAGCAGAAATCAACGTTTTTCTGGAATTCTCTTGCTTTCTCCATGATGCAGCGAATGTTGGCGATTTGATCTCTAATTCCTCTGCCTCTTTGAAACCCAGCTTGTACTTCCAGTAGTTCTCAGTTCACATGCTGCTGAAGCCTAGCTTGTAGGATTTTGAGCATAACTTTGCTGGCATGTGAAATGAGCACAATTGTACGGTAATTTGAACACGCTTTGGCGTTGCCCTTCTTTGGAATTGGAATGTAAACTGACATTTTCCAGTCTTGTGGCCACTGTTGAGTGTTCCAAATGTGTTGGCATATTGAGTGCAGCACTTGAACAGCATCATCTTTTAGGATTTTAAATAGCTCAGCTGGAATTCTGTCATCAAATGTGCATATACTGAGGTGTAATGGACTTTGTCCATCCCCCCTCCCTTGCCAAAGCCAGTTGTGCCTGTAGGCCAAATCCTCTATGGTGCTGAGCTGTGACTACCCTGTGCAAGTCAAGAAGTTTCTGGCTCTCCTCCTCCTCCTTGGTCGTGCACTGACATCCCTGCCCTCCCCTCCTGTCCCCAGCTGGGCTTTATTAAGACACGTGCACTCGCTTCTCTGTGCCCCCGGCTGAGCAAAGCAAATCTTGTGGCATCCCCAAAGTCACACTCCCAGTCTGTCATTGGTTCGGCTCCAGCACCTGAAGACATGAGCGCTGTTTGGGCCCTTTGAGGCCGGTGCTAATCCCAGCTCAGAGGGCCGTTGGGACAATGAGCAGCTGTGGTCAGTCTGTCCGCAGCTCTCCTCCCAGCACTGGGCTCCGCTTCATTCTGTAATCCAATTGGGCTGCCTTTCCTCCCACCTTTGATGATGGGGATTATTTCACCAGGGCATTGTTTGGCTTAGGTTGGGCATTTCCTCCCAGTTTAATAGAGGGGATTAGCAGATCCCTGCATGCTCCAGGGTGTAATCCCAAATAATGCCAGTTCCACCATGCGCATACCATGGTGCCCCAGTCAGTTTCCCAGGGCTGGGCAGCAGCCTGAGTGGACGCCTGGGGCCTCAAATGTTTGGCGGGCACTTTAGAGGGGTGGCAAAGATAGATCCAAGTGCTTGGGGAGGGAGGCGGCTGGCCAGTCCTTCAAAACGTCTTACTCTCTTGGCCTTGGGCAGGTCACTATCGAATTCCCATCTGTCAAATGAAAATAAAAGATTCTATCTTAATTTTTTGTCTGGGCGAACACAACAGAGGCAATAAGATGCTTTGCAAAGTAATAAAAAAAGTGTCACACACATGATCAGCAGCAGTGGACTGCAAGTGCCAGGGGTCCTGCTGAATCCAAACTTTGTAATGGGTCCTGCCAGAGCATTAGGGCCTGCTCCTAAATGAAGTCCTGCACAATTCTGGGGAATGACTTTTAAGGGTCCCTTCGGCTGCTATAAAAAAGGTTGGGAATGGCCTTACTTCCCATGTGTATTTTTATAGCTTGCAGCGTTCCCTTTGTTGCATGCAGGACACAGTGAGGAATTCAGCCAAAGACATGAGTGAGTTCAGGCTCCCACCATCTGTGACCCCCCCCAACTGAAACTAGTAATTAGTGGAATAAGGAACCCAGAAGATGCAAAGCCCAGTGCCCACACCGAGACCGTGCCTCAACAAGCTGCCACAAGTCACTCCTGTGGGAAGCTGGAGTGATGAAGAAGTGGTGGAAACGCTTTCCCCGAGTGGGCCGCACTCCCCGCAAAAGGTCCACATTGTAGCGTGGTGGGGCAGTGGCCAAGAGCACACTTGACCAGCTGTGGCTGACTGGACTGCTGCACAGGGGCCAGGACCCTCTTCTGCACGCTGTGTTCGCCTCCTGGCCAGACCACAGCAGTGGAATGCAATCCACTGCTGAAAGCCTTCCAGTGGTCCCATCATCTGATCAGGCTGGCGGTCACTGCCGGACAAGCATTTTTGGAAGTTGCGGGCCCCCAAGTGTTCGAATTGAAGGCACTCTCACTCTCTTATTGTGCGCTCTTGTTGAGAAAAAGCCAACCCTGCAGAGCCTGCTTGGAACTTCTCACTGTTTGGAAAGGGGAAGCCAAACGTCCCCCTGCCTCTGCTGCTGAACCCTAGCATGCCCACCGTTGTCTTGCATGGATCCCTCGTGAGTCTCTCCAACTCCTTGTGCTGGCTCCATCTGGGAGCAGGGAGCTCCCCAGACCAGCTGTGCAAAAACAACACAGAAGGCAAGTCAGCTCCTTGGAGGCAAATAGCCATGATGCCTGAGGGGCCTGCCTGAGATTCCAGTGGTGTCCTGTTTCTCAGCCCTTCCACTCCACTCCACTCCCAGTCTCCCCCACCCCGTGAATAATGTTTGGCCTCTCTAAGTGGTCTTAATCTCTGTCTGGTCCAGTCACACTGTCCACTCTGGACCTGCCCCCCCCCAATTGGAGTATTAATTTCAGAGTCTTCGGCTTCAGCCTGCCAAGGGGAGAGGGGGCAGAATTATTTGCTGTAATAAATTTGCTAGGCAGTTCGAGGAGAAAGTCACTCATATTTGCTCAGAACTTGACGCCACAGTTATCGCAGAGTCTGGGGAGGTGCCCGGTGCTCCGTCTGGCTGTGTTTCCTGGGATCAGTTTCAGTTGTTGCAGCCTGATGATGTGGACAAGACGCTTGAATCAGTCTGGCCCATCACATGTAAGCTTGACCCTTTCCCATCTTGGCTTATATGATCTAGCAGGGGTGGATTGGCTGGGTGGGTCCAGGGAGTGGCAAATGCTTCGCTCTGTCAGGGGCTGGTTCCTGCTGCCTCAAAAGAGGCTGCAGTGCGCCCTCTCCTGAAGAGGCCCTCCCTGGACCCAGAGGTGTGTGAGAACTATTGCCCCATCGCCAATATCCCCTTTTGGGGCAAGGTGCTTGAGTGTGTGGTGGCTGGGCAGCTTCAGGTGTTCTTGGAGGACACTGATTATCTGGACCCATTTCAGTCTGGTTTCAGGCCAGGGTACGGCACTGAAAGGGCCTTGGTTGCTCTGACTGACGACCTGCTCCAGGTGAAAGACAGGGGGAGTGCTGCCCTGTTGATCCACATGGATTTCTCAGCGGCTTTTGATACCAGCGATCATAGCATCTTACTGGGTCACCTCTGCGAGGTGGGAGTTGGGGGCCCTGTGTTACAGTGGTTCCGCTTCTACTTGCAGGGCTGATTCCAGAGAGTGGTATTGGGGGATTCCTGTTCTACCCCATGGCTTTTAAGCTGTGGGGTGCCACAGGGTTCTATTCTATCCCCCATGCTGTTCAACATCTATATGAAGCCGTTGGGAGAGGTCATTAGGAGTTTTGGGGTGGCGTGTCACCAGTACGCTGATGATGCTCAACTCTACTTCTCCTTGTCGTCGGAGTTGGCTGAGGCAGTGAAGGTGCTGGACCAGTGCCTGGAGGCTGTAATGGGCTGTACGTAATGTATTTAAAACACACAAATGTTTTAAATAATAAAACAAACAAATACATAAATTATACTGGAGCCTTGCTGGGAATACCTCTGCAGCCAAAAGTTCAGGAGCTTGGCCAGGACAACTCTCTGTTCTGGCTCCTGGCATGTAATCTTGTTTAATGGTTAGTCAGTTCTGCACCTGAATTCCTGATTGGAAGATCACATAAACCTGCCGTCACAGTGGGATTGCTTGGCAAATCCAATCTGCTCAGCCTGGAGTCGCATCCGTGGTTGCGTCTGGCCCCTTAAGAATGTCAAAGCAAAAAACCTTCTAGCCCTAAAATCCTGAAATGAACATCACCCCTCTAATATAAAACCAAACCTGTCACACTGTTACAGATGGTGTTGCAAACTGCCCAGAGAGCTTGGGCTATGGGGCGGTATAGAAATGAAATAAATAATAATAGTAATAACAATACCTTCAAAGGCAGAAACCAATAATAAGGAACCGCAGCCGAGGCCAAAGCTGACCAGTTCACATGAAAACAAAGCAACAGACCAGCCAGTCTCCAGCCATCCCTTTTCCTCCCTCTTCAACAAGGCAGAACGGGACAGCAGAGCAGAGGCCAAGGATGGGCTTTGGGAGGGGGTCACAGACACATCGCCTCTTCATTTCCACCTCCTTCCCAAAGCCGATTCTTGGGTCTAACCCAAAAACTGGCCAAGTAAGCAGACAGGGAAGGGCTGTAAACAGGTGGGCAGAGAGGAATGTCTTCCCCCATCCTCTAAAAAGCATCTCCTCCCTTCCCTATAACATTCCGTGCACTTAATGGGATACGAAGCAGGGTGGTGCAGGATACATGTCACCATCTCCTGAACCATATGTAGCTGGGCTTGTTGGCTCTAATGCCACTCTTCCCCCATGGGTACAATCATGATTCCGCCTTTGCATGTGGTAGGTTCAGGGATCCATTGGGACAGAGCTGGTAGCACCCAACCTTTAATATATTCAGTCCAGTTAAAATGCAATTAAAACAGCAATCCCTAAAATGCCAGCCGTCTACTGGCATCGCCATCCAGGATTTCTAGTTACAACCCCAAATGAAAGAGCTTTGCAATACCTTTCCAAAAGATGCCAAGGCGCAGATTTTGGAGAGCCTCCAAATACAGGGCAAATAATTTTGACACATTCCACATAAAGATGTGCATCTGGACAGCTGGCCATGGTGCTTTTGTTTTTTTTGAAAGGATGGATTTCAGTCTGTCCCTCTTGTGTTTAGTTTACTTGTAAGACCAGTTAGGAATACATCATTCAGTAAAAGTTGAACGTGAGAAGGTTGACTCATAAATCCCCCAGCGCATGTTGTCTCAGACCTGAATGGAGCAGCCTTGCCTAGCATTGGTGTCTATCTGCTCTGTCACTCTCTTGAGCAGGATCCAAGCAGAACTGCAGAAAGTGTCCCTGATGCTGTGCTCCCCCATGTAAGGCCAACGAGGGGTAGATGGGGCTTCCGTCTGATTGCTGCTTGAAGTGGAGGAAGAGGCTTCCCCAGCCAAAGGCAGCAGGTCAGTTCTGCTTTCAAATCTGCCTGCGGTTTGGTCAGCTTCCCCTGCGACACCGCAAGGTGTGTGTGTATGTTTTCAGTAACATTTCCTACAACCTATCATTGGAAGTTAAAGTTCAGAACCATGCTTGCTATATCAAAGCAACACACATATGCTTTTGCTTTGCAAAACCTGAGCTGCTGGGTCAAAGCAGAGCTCCTTCCAAGCTCTCGGCTCCAAGACAAGGTATCTTGCATCGAAAGTATCCCTGACTGGTGAAGGACAACTTTTTCTTGAAAACTGCCAAGAAAAGAGATTCCAAAGCAACCTTAGAAAATTGATGAACTCTTCTTAAACCCAGAATGATATGATTTCTGTTGTTTAACCCATTATCCACCTCCCCTGTATTTAAACTCCCTGCTTTTTGGCTTGTCCTTGGTGAACAATTCTCCCTCCTTGTTGTTCCAAGATCCTTATTTTAACTATTAGAGAGCACTGGCTGGGTATAGCTTCTGTCCCAACCCACATCCTTTCTTGAGGCAAAATAGCCCCGTTCTTCCACGCGTGCCTCTTTTGCTTTGACTCTTTCTGGAGCCTGCTATTATCTTTGCAGCTGTCTCTCCACTGAATCCTTGCCCACTTGCCAAGGTCCTTCTCAAACTGTGGAGCTCAGAGCTGAACCTAGAACTCCCAAGTGCCCCTTGCCAGTGAGCAACAATAATTAATAGAGAAGCCCTGCGCTAGGATATCCCCCAGTTTGGAAAGGAGGACCAGGACCCAAAGGATTATGCTGTTAGCTCTGCAGGCCCAAGAAGGGCTTTGGACTTGTCTTTCTCAGACAGCAGCTCCCCATCAGCATGCGAAATGGCCTTAGAAACTTAAATTGGGGGCCATGCATCTACTTTTACAGAAGACAGTCCTCTCTCTGAAGGCCTGCCAGAGAACCGTTCTGTATATTTGTAGGCATCCTTCAAGTCTCTCTCATTCAGTTCCGGTTTAAAGATAAAGAACCATGTGACCTGTTGCCCATGAGTAGTAAGTAGCACCTGGACAGCAGACTGAACTGGCAGACACACAGGTTACCATCTTCCACACTGTGCTGAGATGTAACGTATATCAATTTAAATTATAGGAATAACTTCTCAATCTGCATCTACACATATAAATCAGCATGTGCACATTTTACGCAAAATCTCTTTTGTCCTCTTTTCTGGTGGCCACCCTAAGACTGCTCTTCAAAGGCAGGAAGAGTCCTGAACGCCACTGCATCCTTCCATGCAAGCCATTGCATGTGACTGCTGTAGCTCTCTGGCTCCTCAGTGGCATTTGGTGTTCAGGACTTTTCCACCCCGCTGCTGCGGGCTGCTTACTCTGGGGAGGGCAGAGACTCTGGCAGGCCTAGCGTGGTCCACCTGGATGGCTTGTGCTAGAGTAGTGCTGCTGGGCCTTTCTCTCCCTGGCTGTGTCTACTGATGTAATAAGCTGGGCAGGACTAATGGCAGAGGGACATTAAACTAATGAAAGCGAGACAAAGGGCCCTTGCAGACAAAGATATGGCCGGCTTTAATGATGCACCACAGCAGCTCCCCCAACAGCGTCCCTTTGCTGTGCCGATTAAAAGCGCGCTGTTATTGTCAGGGCAGAAAGATAAATCCCCGCACAGCACCACCGCTGACGGGATTGATCCCCCACCCCGCCCCCGCAATTTGAGATCTTATTGTAGCCCCTTGTTTGCCCCAGGCCAGGGGGAGTCTGGGAACCCCTTTGGAACTTTCCTGTGGTCATTAGCATCCCAATTAGAGGAGGACAATACGGAGAGGAAAAGATGATGGGAGCCAGGCCTGGGATTATGGCTCACTCCCGAAGGTACTCCTGCCAAATCAACGGCCATTTTGTTTATAATTCCCCGTTAATTAAAAAGCAGTTTGGGGGGAAGCTCATCTCCTCGCTTCCAGTGCCCCCCATGAAAACGCAGGGGGAGGCACAACTTGTGCAGGGCGCCGCTCCATTCGTGGCCACAGGTGCACACAGAGGTGCCAGGAAGGTCTGGAAGGCCTTCACCACCAGGGCCTTTGTGCTAGGCAGGCCCACCGTCCCGTGACTCAGGTCCCTTCCTGGGTCATAGACTCATAGACTAGCAGGGCTGGAAGGGGCCCACAAGGCCATCGAGCCCAGCCCCCTGGTCAGTGCAGGAATCCAGGTCAGAGCATCCCCAGCAGGTGGCTGTCCAGCCTCGCCTTCAACGCCTCCAGCGTGGGACAGCCCACCGCCTCCCTAGGTTTGTCTCAAGGGAAACTCTTCCAGCATGTCCTTAGCCAGGGGACAGCACACTGTCCACGTTACACTTGCCAGGCAGAACATCACCCTGTTCTACGAGTCTTTTAGGACAGGTGCTGCCTCCTGGTCAGAAGTGGGCAAGTCTGCTTTCAGGGCGACGTTCACACAAACAATATCCCTCTGTACACCAGTTGCTGGGCAATATGGGAAGGAGGGTGCTCTTGCACTCATGTCCTACTTGTGGGTTTCCCACCAGCAGCTGGCTGGCCAATGTGTGAACAGAATGCTTGACAGGATGGATCCTTGGTCTGATCCAGTGTCAGGGCTCTTCTCATGTTCTTGTGAACACTTACAATGGCTTCAGGTGTTCTAAACAAGGTGGGCAGGGGGACTGACGTCTCAAGCTGCACCATCCTCTGCACAGACCTGTTTAGCATCTCCAAAGTGAGCCCTCCACATCTCTCTCTCACACACACACAGAGAAGCATGTGCCGCCTCCATAGAGTGACCACGGATGCATGGCCAAAAAAGAGGACACCAATTTGTATATGCTAATTTATTTAGAAAGATGCAAATTTGGAAATACTTACTATAATTATATGATCAAAGATATGATCAAAGATATGATCAATATATGATCAATATGATCAAAGATGATCAGGGGACTGGAAACAAAGCCCTATGAAGAGAGACTGAAAGAACTGGGCATGTTTAGCCTTGAGAAGAGAAGGCTGAGGGGAGATATGATAGCAGTCTTCAAGTCCTTGAAAGCTTGTCACAGAGAAGAAGGCCGGGATCTCTTCTTGATCATCCCAGAGTGCAGGACGCGGAATCATGGGCTCAAGTTACAGGAAGCCAGATTCCGGCTGAACATCAGGAAAAACCTCCTGACTGTAAGAGCAATACGACAATGGAACCAATGACCTGGGGAGGTGGTGGGCTCTCCCACACTGGAGGCCTTCAAGACGAGGCTGGACAGCCATTTGTCAGGGATGCTCTGACTTGGATTCCTGCATTGAGTGGGGGGTTGGACTCGATGGCCTTGTGGGCCCCTTCCAACCCTACTATTCTATGAATCTATGAATTCAAATAGAAATGCAAGGCATCTCACCATCGTAGGGGGTCCTGTGACGGGTGCCTGTGTGCCTGCTCAGTCTGCCGTCCAGGCGCTCAGGGCGGATGGGCAACTCCGCGGCCTCTGCTGCTCTCCTCCTTCTGGCCCTCTGACTTTAAAGTAGACTTGGGCTGGACAGGCCAGCTAATAGCGGGCACTTTCAAATAGAGGACTGCTTTCCAACAGCTCTTCAAACAGAGAACTGTCCTCTGTAAAGTAGGACGCCTGGTCACCCTATATCTGGAGTGCATGCATCTTCCTGGTGGGACGTGGTCCTGGTCTCAGCTCTGGATGTTCTAAAGCAGTGGTGCTCAACTCAAACCACTCTGAAGGCCACTTTCATATTTTCACTGCTCAAGAGAGCCAATTTGCTACATCAGACATGGAAATGCATGTTGCTGCAATTCTAGATCACTGTTTTCTTTTTAATCCGTTTCCTGTTAACCCCCCTTTTCTCTCTGCACCCCCATATGATCATCCCTCTTCTCTCTTAGCTTCATTTCAGATATTTCTGATCCCTTCCCTCCTTTTCTTTCTCTACAATAGGGCACTCGCTTGCTCGTTCCATCCCATAGCACACTAATGTGTTCTTGGTCAGTTCCCATTAATTCCAGTGGGAGATGTCCCTGCTTGTTTGTTTTGTCAAGTAGTCTGTTACCAGATGTGCTCTTGGTAGATACCTGAACAAACTTCCACATGTTCTAAAAGACACACATCTGTTAAAAGGATCTTCTAGGCATTGGCAATAGTGTGCCTTTGGCAAAGAAAAAAATTCTAATGCGGTTACAACAATTTTTAAATTAATTTTTTATTATGAAATTTCAACAAAACAAAAAGCGGAAAAGAAAAAAAAATGTAGCTACATAAATTTGACTATATCAGCTTCAATGCATACATATGAAGTGTATGTGTGTGTGTGTGTGTGAGAGAGAGAGAGAGAGGGAGAGAGAGGGAAAGAGAGAGAGAGAGAGAGAGAGGGCTTTCTAAGATTTATGCATAAACCTCAGCAAAAGCAGACCAAATATCCTTTTAAGTATCCAGTTGCAAGTGGTGCCTATATACCACCCCTTCAAATGCTGAAAGCAGAGCTGGGCCCTCAGTCCATTGCACTGTAGGAGGTGAGGGCCTTTGTCCTTCCCACCTTGAAATATCAGTTTTTTAGTTGTCAAAATGGCACAGAGAATCCAATTGTGCTGACCATGGGGTGACTTCCAGAAAGCAGGTAGATAATTAAGAGGACATGTACATCAGTAAATATTAAAGAGTGTTCCAATACAAATATAATATCAGTATAATAACCTCCTCCCACAAAGAGGCATTTATTGGGCATTGCAAATACATATCGTTAAAAGGAGCATTAGCTGTGTCCCACCTCCAGCAATGATCAAACCCTATAGAATTGTAGTAGGGTTGGAAGGGGCCTACAAGGCCATCGAGTCCATCCCCCTGTTCGTGCAGGAATCCAAGTCAGTGCATCCCTGACAGAGGGCTGTCCAGCCTCGTCTTGAAGGCCTCCAGTGTGGGAGAGCCCACCACCTCCCCAGGTCATTGGTTCCATTGTCGTATTGCTCTTACAGTCAGGAGGTTTTTCCTGATGTTCAGCCGGAATCTGGCTTCCTGTCACTTGAGCCCATGATTCCGTGTCCTGCACTCTGGGATGATCAAGAAGAGGTCCTGGCCTTCCTCTCTGTGACAACCTTTCAAGTACTTGAAGAGCGCTATCCTATCTCCCCTCAGTCTTCTCTTCTCAAGGCTAAACATGCCCAGTTCTTTCAGCCTCTCTTCATAGCGCTTTGTTTCCAGTCCCCTGATCATCTTTGTTGCCCTCCTCTGAACCCTCTCCAGTTTGTCTGCATCCTTCTTCAAGTGTGGTGCCCAGAACTGGACACAGTACTCCAGATGAGGCCTAACCACTGCTGAGTAGAGGGGAACTAGTACTTCCTGGGATTTGGAAGCGATGCTTCTATTAATGCAGCCCAAAATAGCATTAGCCTTTTTTGCAGCCACATCACATTGTTGGCTCATATTCAGCTTGTGATCGACAACAATTCCAAGATCCGTCTCGCTTGTAGTGTTGTTGAGCCACGTATCCCCCATCTGGTAACTGTACATTTGGTTTGTTTTTCCTCGGTGCAGAACTTGGCATTTATCCCTATTCAATGTCATTCTGTTGTTTTCTGCCCAGCGCTCAGTTCTATCCAGATCACTTTGAATTTTCTTTCTGTCTTCCAAAGTATTAGCTATCCTGCCCAATTTAGTGTCATCTGCAAATTTGATCAGCATTCCCTGCACCTCCTCCTCCAAGTCATTAATACAAATGGTGAAGAGCACTGGGCCCAGGATGGAGCCCTGTGGTACCCCGCTCATTGCCTCTCCCCAGCTTGAGAAGGTACCATTGATAAGCACTCTTTGAGTCCGATTCTGTAGCCAACTGTGGATCCACCGGATCGTTGTTTCATCTAGCCCACTTTGAGCTAGTTTGCTCATCAGGATATCATGGGGCACTTTGTCGAAAGCTTTGCTGAAGTCGAGGTATATGATGTCTACAGCATTCCCATGGTCCACAAGGGAGGTTACTTGATCAAAAAATGAGATCAGATTCGTCTGGCAGGACTTGTTTTTGACAAATCCATGTTGGCTTCGAGTAATCACGGCATTGTTTTCAAGGTGCTTCCAGATGGATTGCTTTATGATCTGCTCCAGAATTTTCCCAGGGATTGATGTCAGACTGACTGGTCTGTAGTTCCCAGGTTCCTCCTTTTTACCCTTTTTGAAGATAGGGACAACGTTAGCCCTCCTCCAGTCATCTGGCACTTCCCCCGTCCTCCGTGATTTCTCAAAGAGAATAGACAGCGGTTCTGAGAGTTCTTCTGCCAGTTTCTTTATTACTCTAGGATGCAGTTCATCTGGCCCTGGAGATTTGAACTCATTCAAATTGATTAGGTGTTCCTTGACCATATGCCTATCGATCTCAAGCTGCAATCCTGCCCCTTCAGCCTGTACTTCGCCTTTGCCAGGGGGGTCATAGACCCTCTTTTGGGAGAAGACTGAGCCATAGACCCTCTTTTGGGAGAAGACCCTTATTCAAGAGACATTGTGGTGTCCAACAGACATGGAACAAGAGTTTTTGGTGAATAAGGTGCAAGCCAAAATCCATAGATGCTTCAGATACAGATACTAAAGCAGTGATCCACTGATTAGGCAAAATGGGACAATCCCATTCCCCATTCCCTTCCTGCTTAAGACCCTGTGCATCGTATTTATTTACCAATAGTAAGTATTTATAAACTTGGATCATGGGTCAATATGATTGATTGGCCTCTACAAGTGCTTCCAATAGTAAAGGAGACTCTGAAGCTGTAAAACCCACTGGGCCAAACCTAGATTCAGACAAGCACTGCAATTGCAAGTACTGCCATTCAGCTGTAGCGGTAGTGGGCAAGTTGTATTTGGCACGCAAAGCTGAGAATGACAAAAACTCATCAACAGCATGCACTAGTTGAACCAAGATCACAATCAGCTTACCCGTCCAAATCCACCACAAAAAGTGTTTTTACCAGGTTTTAAATCTGGGTTTTCCCATAGATTCAATTTAGCATGAGAAAATGGATCAGAATGTAATTGACATTGTTTATAAGAAATTATAAAAACAACACATCATTATTAAAGCACAATGATATTAAGATAAGTTAACAGTTGGGAAAAGCCGGGGTAAACAACTAGGTTTTTAAATAATTATTGAAAGCATGATCTGATGTATCACAGAAGGAAGGTAATTCCAGAGGAAGGGGACCACCATAGAGCAGGCCCACTGCCTTAGAATCATAGAATAGTAGGGTTAGAAGGGGTCTATAGGTCCATCGAGTCCAACCCCCTGCCCAATCCAGGAATCCAAGTCAGAGCATCCCTGACAGAGGGCTGTCCAGCCTTGTCTTGAATGCCTCCAGTGTGGGAGAGCCCACCACCTCCCTAGGGAATTGGTTCTGTTGTCGTATTGTTCTAACAGTCAGGAAGTTTTTCCTGATGTTCAGCCGGAATCTGGCTTCCTGTAACTTGAGCCCATTATTCCATGTCCTGCACTCTGGGATGTGCGAGAAGAGATCCTGGCCTTCCTCGCTGTGACAGCCTTTCAAGTACTTGAAGAGCGCTATTCTGTCTCCCCTCAGTCTTCTCTTCTCAAGGCTAAACATGCCCAGTTCTTTCAGTCTCTCTTCATAGGGCTTTGTTTCCAGTCCCCTGATCATCTTCATTGCCCTCCTCTGAACCCTCTCCAGGTCTGCATCCTTCTTAAAATGTGGTGCCCAGAACTGGACACAGTACCCAAGATGAGGGCTAACCAGTACTGAGTAGAGGGGAACTAGTGCTTCCCAGGATTTGGAAGCTATGCTTCTATTAATGCAGCCCAAAAGAGTATTTGCCTTGTTCGCAGCCACATCACATTGTCGGCTCCTATTCAGCTTGCTATCTACCACAATTCCAAGATCCTTCTCGCTTGTAGTGTTGTTGAGCCACGTATCCCCCATCTTGTAACTGTGCATTTAGTTTCTTTTTCCTAGGTGCAGAATGTTGCTGCCGGATGGGGCTCTGCAGGATGTGGCATGAACAACAAGGCCTCCCCTTGTTGTACCTAGGGAGGTGGTGGGCTCTCCCACACTGGAGGCATTCAAGGTGAAGCTGGACAGCCACTTGTCGGGGATGCTCAGACTTGGATTCCTGCACTGAGCAGGGGGTTGGACTTGATGGTCTTATAGGCCCCTTCCAACCCTACTATTCTATGATTGTATAAGATATTCCAGGTAAACTGGTCTGCAGTGGTTTAGGGCTTGGTCTGTCAATAATAATACCTTGAACCTGGTTTGGTACTAAATTGTCAACGCTGGCAGCTGTTCCCGCACAGAGGTCCTTGGCAAGGCCTGCCAGTCAACAGCCTGGCTGCAGCATTCTGCACCAGCTGCAGCTTCTGAACCTGCTTCAAAGGCGGCCCCACACAGAGAGCATTACAGAGTCCAGCCTTGAGGTTACTAGTGCCTGGGTCACAGGGCTTAAGCCAGCCTTCCCCAACCTGGTGCCCTCCAGATATGTTGAACTACAACTCCCAGCTGGCTGGGGCATGCTGGCAGTTGTAGTCCAACACATCTGGAGGGCACCAGGTTGGGGAAGTCCTGGAATGGATGCAGCTGATGCAAGAGGCAAAGCTGGTGAAAGGCGCTCTGGGCCATGGAAGTCACTTGGGCCAACAATGTCAGCAATGAGTCTGGGAGCACCCCCAAAGGGCACACCCTTTCTTTCAGGGAAGGGGAGCCCCGCCCAGCACAGGCAAAGTGCCTGCCTCCCAACCTGGGAGCCAGTTAGCCACAGTGCCCTGTCTTATCAGGATTCAGCTTCAGCTCCTTGGCCCTCATCCAGCCACCACTGTGTCTAAGCACCACTCGAAGTCATGCCTGTCCTCTCCTAGTTCTGATGCAATGAAGACGGGGAGCTATGTGCCACCTTGCCCCCAGATCCCTAATGGCCCCACCCACCAGCTTTGTGTGTATGTTAAATAGCACTGGGGACAAAACAGTCCTGGGGGAGGGGGCAGCATAATTGCCCTGGCGGTAAGGTACAGCCACCCAGTGCTACTTGCTGGACCCTGCCCTGCTGTTCAGCATTCACATAGTGACCCAACGGCGCCATCACTCTCCTTACGTGGGGGCAGAGAGATGTCATGGTGGGCCTGAGCCCCCCCTCCGTGGCGTTTCCAGGTGTGGGCACGGGTGCTCAGGCCCAGATCTTGATTCTTCTCTGGGTGGGGAGAAGCTGCGATTGCACTGCCTGACACAGAGTTGGCCTTTTTCACAGCAGACGCACACTGGGCCAACACCTTCATGGCGCTCTCCGCTACAACCCCCAGATCTCTTTCCTGGTCAGTCACTGCCAGCTCAGATCCCATCAGCTTATATCTGAAGTCAGGATGTGTTGCCCTGGTGTGCATCGCTTTACACTTGCTTACGTTGAACAGCATTTGCCATTTTGGGAGCTGTTTGGCAGTGGAAGAGATGGTCTTGTAAGCTGGTGGGTTCTGGAGGTATTTCAGCAGAGGCTGGATGGTCATCTAACAAGGAGGCTGCATCTGCAGATTCCTGCACTGGAAGGGGTAAGACTAGATGACCTCCATGATACATCCCAACTCTGATTCCTTCCCTTTGCATGCTGCCCTCCAGAGCAGGGCTTGTGAGGAGCATAAGGGGATTCAGATGCCCGGCAGTCAGGGTGGCCAGGGATCAGCAGGCGCGGGTTCATCCCCGCCAAAGCCACTGAGGCAGGTGGACTGGGGGTTCTGTGGCGCCACTGTGAATCTTGTCATGCAGGGGGCAGGGCACAGCCCCATTCCGCCAGGTTCACGGGCCCCCCTCAGTGCGGGAGGCATGTGGACACAGCCCCAGATTGGTGCCTCTCTGCCATGTTCTTGCCAAACTTGGATCTTCGGTGCTTTATTTCGCCCTCTCCAGCCGAGCACATAGAGGATACAGCATCATCCCTCACCACTGCCTGTGCTGCCAGGGCTGATGGGAGTTGCAACCCAACGGCATCTGCCCACCCTCGTGTTTAGCATTGCTCTGTACATAAGCAGGCTTAGGGTGCAATCATATGCACATTTAGGCAGAAAAAATGTCCTACAACTCCCAGCATGCCCCAAGCAGTTTAGAATGGCTCCTCATTTGAGGAGAATCACATCCACATGAGATTGTGCCACTTGGCATTGCCAGCCAGACTTGGGGAAGGGGCCAACTTGCTCACAAGCCCCCCACACACAATTTTGAATCTTTTGTGGATGAAACCCAGGTAATTTGGAGGGGGCTGTGTACCCCAGGCTTAATAGTTTGGATAATGTCACTTGCAGGATAGTGTCTCTTGCAGAAAAGGGCAGCTGAAATTATCAAGGGGCAGGAGCATTTCCTGTATGAGGGAAGGTTACAACAGCTGGGACTCTTTAGCTTGGAGAAAAGGAGGGCAAGGGGGGACATGACAGCAGTGCATAAAGTTATGCTTGGTGTGGAGAAAGTGGATAGGGAGACTTTTTTCTCCCTCTCCCATAATACCCAACTGGGTCATCCCATAAAGCTGATTGGTGGGAGATTCAGGCCAGATAAAAGGATGTCTTCACACTAAACTATGGCATTTGCTACCACAAGATGTAGTGACAGCCACCACTTTGGATGGCTTTGAATAGGAGTTAGGCAAATTCATAGAATCATAGAATAGCAGGGTTGGAAGGGGCCTACAAGACCATGGAGTCCAACCCCCTGCTCAGTGCAGGAATCCAAGTCAGAGCATCCCTGACAGGTGGCTGTCCAGCCTTGTCTTGAATGCCTCCAGTGTGGGAGAGCCCACCCCCTCCCTAGGGAATTGGTTCCATTGTCGTATTGCTCTAACCATCAGGACGTTTTTCCTGAAGTTCAGCTGGAATCTGGCTTCCTGTCACTTGAGCCCATTATTCTGTGTCCTGCACTCTGGGATGATCCAGAAGAGATCCTGGCCTTCCTCTCTGTGGCAACCTTTCAAGTACTTCAAGAGTGCTATCCTATCTCCCCTCAGTCTTCTCTTCTCAAGGCTAAACACGCCCAATTCTTTCAGTCTCTCCTCATAGGGCTTGAAGTCCCCTGATCATTGCCCTCCTCTGAATCCTCTCGTTTGTCTGCATCCTTCTTAAAGTGTGGTGCCCAGAACTGGACACAGTACTCCAGATGAGGCCTAACCAGTGCTGAGTAGAGGGGAACTAGTACTTCCCGGGATTTGGAAGCTATACTTCTATGAATGCAACCCAAATAGCATTTGCCTTTTTTGCAGCCACATCACATTGTTGGCTCATATTCAGCTTGTGATCGACAACAATTCCAAGATCCTCTTGCTTCTAGTATTGTTGAGCCATGTATCCCCCATCTTGTAACTGAGCATTTGGTTTCTTTTTCCTAGGTGCAGAACTTGGCATTTATGCCTACTAAATGTCATTCTGCTGTTTTCTGCCCAGCGCTCCAACCTATCCAGATCACTTTGAATTCTCTTTCTGTCTTTCAGGGTATTAGCTATCCCGCCCAATGTTGTGTCATCTGCAAATCTGATCAGCATTCCCTGCACCTCCTCCTCCAAGTCATTAATACAAATGGTGAAGAGCACTGGGCCCAGGACTGAGCCCTGCGGTACCCCGCTCATTACCTCTCCCCAGTTTGAGAAGATCCCATTGATAAGCACTCTTTGAGTCCAGTTCCGTAGCCAACTGTGGATCCACCTGATAGTTGTTTCATCTAGCCCACTTTGAGCTAGTTTGCTCATCAGGAGATCGTGGGGCACTTTGTCGAAAGCTTTGCTGAAGTCGAGGTGTATTTTGTCCACAGCATTCCCACAGTCCACAAGGGAGGTTTCCTGATCACAAAATGAGATCAGCTATCAGTGGCCACAAGTCCTGATGCCGCTAAGCTACTTCCAGTCTCAGAGGCAGTCTGCCCATGTACACCAGTTGCTGGGGAACATGGGCAGGAGGGTGCTGTTGCAGTCATGTCCTGCTTGTGGGTTTCCCATGGGAAGCTGGTTGGCCACTGCGAGGACAGAATGCTGGACTAGATGGACTGTTGGTCTAATCCAGCAGGGCTCTTCTTATGTTCTTATTTTGGTATGAATTCTGATTTTGAGCATGGGATTTTGTTCCATTGAGCTGTTCCTAATGCATCCATGAGGAAGGAGGACAGTGTCTCAAGCGAGTGCAGGAGGAATCCCATTGATAAGCACTCTTTGAGTGCCTATCAGTTAGTGGCAAGTATCAGTTGATATATCTGGAAGGAGAGAGAGAGCACAGCACCCTCTGGAGTGCAGGAAGGTACTCAGGGCCTCAGCCACGGGCTGCCCAGAACTGTGGGCCACCCTTGCCCTAGAGACTTGCCAAAGGTTGGGCCTGAGCAGTTTTCAGAAGCTGGATTTGATCCCAGCCTCTTTGGGATCAACTGGGGCCAGTAATACTGCATGACATTGGCCTTCTGCTTATCCACAGAATGGACCTCTGGGATCATGCTGGAGTTGGTGATCTCCCCGCATTAGCAAGAACTATACAGATACATATTAACTGAGAAGCGAGGCCCATTGTGTCCCGGTAACTAAGTATGGGGTTGCAAGTGGAACCAGTAGTTAATGTAGCCAAAACCCTTGTTGAGAACTGGTGAGGAGCAGTGGGGCTGAGGCCAAAGGGCAACTTGTCCATTTCTGGAGCACCATGACTCAGGTGTGACACTGTAGCAGGGGGTGAAAAAAGGGCTGTCCTAATGACGGCCCCTCCCTTCTAACAAGGAGCAGAAGCTTCCCGTTTTTGAAATGGTAAGTGAATGAATAAGTAAATAAATCAGCATTTGCCAATTGTAATGCCTAACTAGGTGAATTTCCTTTGTTGTTTTTTATCTTTGTATTTTATTTTAATTCTTGTTTTAATACCTTTTCTACAGCACCCTCTGATTTGATAATGGAGGGCAGCATGTAGATATCTTAAATAAACATAAGAAATAATTTCACATTTCCCTTAATACCCTCAAAAAGACAGTGACACTGAGGTTGTGGTAATACATGTGGTAATGTAAAATCATTTTACATTAAATTAATCAACCTCTGTTATTAGCGAAGTGATTAATACACCAAAAACACCATTTTTTTGGTGGAAAGGTAGGATATAAAAGAATAAATCAGGGACCAGCCCTAATTTTTATCCACCCTAAACTCCAGGGAAAGACTGGGAAGAAATCTAAACAAGAACAGTCAAAACAGGGCTGAGAAAGCAAGAACTGCTGGTCTGGTTTCTGCCTTGATTCCCTTGGTTCTCCACTCGGGAAGGATGATTCTTGATGCCTTAAATGCCTCTGACTGGGGGATCATGTTATTTATTCATTTATTTACAACATTTATATATCGCTCCACATCTAGACAGATTCCGGAGCTGTGAACAATAAAGGATAAAAAGATAAAATAATAAACTCCCTAATAAAAAAAAAGCTTAAAAAAAACCAGAATACCAATAAAACTGTGGCTGGTCAGTCAAGGAAGGCTTCCTGAAATAAAGATGTTTTCAGGCGGTGCCGGAAACAGCACAGTGTTGGTGCCTGCCTGACCTCCAGAGACAAGGAGTTCCAGAGAAAGGGGGCCACCACACTGAAGGCTCTTTTCCAGGTGGACTCCAGTTGGGCCATAGGTCCATGTGGAACTACCAGAAACATGCCCTCCAATGACTTCAGCGACCAGGCAAGCTGTTAAGGGAGAAGGCGCTGCCTCAGGTATCCTGGTCCCAAGTTGTTTAGGCCTTTATATGCTTGTACCAAAACTTTAACCTGGCCCGATAATGAATAGGCAGCCAGCGCAGTTCCCTCAGCAGAGGAGTTACACGCTGAAAAGGGGAAGCTCCTGACAACAGCAGAGCTGCTGTGTTCTGCACTAGCTCCAGCTTCAGGACCAGCCTCAAGGGCGGCCCTGCATGGAGCGCGCTGCAGTAATCCGGTCTTGAGGTTACTAACACCTGTACCACTGCGGCCAAGTGATCCCTGTCCAGGAGAGGCCGTAGCTGGCGAACCAGCTGAAGCTGGGTCGCCATGGCTGCTTGGGTCTCCAGGAACAGTGATGGATCTAGGAGCATCCCCAGACGACATACGAAGAGCCCGGATGCTGCATCAGACCAGGGGGCCATCTAGTCCAGCATTCTGTTCACACAGTGGCCAGCCAGCTGTCGACCAGGAACCCACAGGCGACGAACCTGATCAGAGGGAGTGCAACCCCATCCAGAACAGGCAATGGGCCTCTCGGACTCAGGAACCACTCACTGGGCAGCAGGTCACTGGGCAGCAGGGTGAGCAGTACACCAGCAGCATCCCCAATCTGTCCAGGTGGCCCAGCTCCAGGTGCAACCCCTCAGGGCCTGCTCCAAGGTGGAGTGGTTTCCTGGTGAGAGAGATGGAAGTTCTGTAAACCACGGCAACTCCCCCACCCCGGCCTTCCTGCCTATGTTGGTGCTGTACCAAATACCCAGGTGGGCAGAGCTGAGCCAGGTCAACCTCACTCAGCTCACCCATCCACATCTCGGTAATCACGCCAGTTCAGCCTTCTCATCCACAATTGCATCAGGAATGAGTGCGGTCTTATTGTGGACTGACCTGGCATTAAATAGCAGCACCGCAAAACAGGAAGACTCTGTGGACAAGCTACCAGGCATATGAAAGCTGGGGGCGGGGGGTACAAGAGGGACAGTGTATAAGCATCTGTAACCCATTCTGCTCTGATGTCCCAACCCCCTCCTCCTGCCGTATCTCCTTCTGCCCCAAGTCACTGGGATAGAAGGACCCCCTGCATGGGTCCCTGTGTCAGCGTTTCCCAAGCACATCCTCACCACACCAGAACAACCCACACAGACACTGGTAAACTCCATTCATCTAGCCAATCGCACACAGCCAACCCAGCACCATCACAGTTCATAGCTTGTGGCTATAACCAGCCACTGGTCACAACAAGGACATCAGGCTTGCCAACCCACCATGTTGTCCTGACTTGCCTGTTTTGCAACTTTGCAAGTCCAGACATCCAATCCACAAACCAGGGCAGTTTCCAGGTATGCTTGCCGGTGGCCTGACAACAGCCATTGTCAAGACTGATGGCTGGTGATGGGCTAGGAGGGGCCCGAAGAGCTGCTTCTTCTCCCCCTCCCCTGACCCCCTGCTGTTCTCATTAGCACCTGATAATCCTCAGCATCCTGTGGAATTCCAGAAAATGGGGTGGGTGGGTCCCTGCCATGGGTAGCAGCACTGATTTGCTTGGGTGTAATCTTCAGGAGTCCCTTTTCTAACAGCAAAATTGAACTCAAAGAGGCTTTTGCAACAATAACAAAGCATCAGAAACATTTTAGTCAATATAACAATCAATATAGCACAACAACACATTAGTAATGCAAAACTGATAAGCAATTCAAAGACAGTTCAATATGCAAACATAACAATGATTAAAAATAATTCATCACAAAAATCAATACTTAATATAAACATTTCCAGTTAAAGAAGCCTAACAGTGCAATGCTTTGCATGTCCACTCAGAAGTAAACCTATTGAGTTCAATAGGACTTCCTCCCAAGTAATTATATTGCATTGCAGCCTAAGAACATGGGTGAACAAGCAGCATAATAACAATACGAATACTAATGCAAAAATACGAAATGTAACACATCAGCGCAAAGAAGCAAAATGACCTTTGAAGAAAGGAATGTGCAAGTTTTCAGCCTTCATTGAGCTCTTCCTCAGTCAAACCCTCACCAGCTGAGGCTGGTCTGCCATAGCATGTCCTCTGGAATATTCGTGACTCTGGGCATGTTCTCACAATCATTTAACAGCCTAAATAGCCCCTTAACGTACTTGAACCACAACTGCATATATTTGTATTGTATTTTTATTTATTATTGCATTTATATTCTACTTTTTTTCCCTCCAAGGAACCCAAGGCTGCTCATCCTCATCTTCTCCATTTTACGCTCACAACAACTCTGTGTGGAAGGTTAGCTTGAGAGTCAATGACTGGCCCGAAGTCACCCAGTGAGCTTCACGGCCAAATGGAGACTAGAACCCAGATCTCCCGAGTCCCAGTCCAACACTCTCACCACTACACTATTTGCAGCCGAGACATGCAGACATTTTCCTCCCTCTTTAGTGCATATTTACGTGCAGAAAGTTTGTATCCTATCCTTCCGCCCAAAAGCAGCATTTTATCCTCAGAACACCCCTGTGAAGTAGGCTAGGGTGAGAAATAGAAGCTTGCTCAAGGTCAACCAGGCAGCTTGTGGCTGACCAGGGCATGGCATGTCCACAACCAGCACTTTTTCTTCTGCACCACATGGGCTCATAAGACTGAAAGATGAGCCTCAGATGTAACTCCTTCCTCCCCTATCCAAGGTCCTTGGTATATGGCAGCCAGCCCCAAATCGGAAGACAGGCAGGGGCCCTGTGGCTGAGGAGACGGATAAAGAGCTGCTCACCTGGCCGTGTCCCAGTTCCAGCCGTGGCTGGCCAGGGCCTTTTGAGCGCCCAAGGAGATGGGCGCATGCGTCACCACCGCTCCCCAACAATGGATATGTGGAGGCAGAATGCCACTGAACCCAGGATATTGGTTTAGCTGTGGGGATGTGTATTCTCCTATGAGCCCGTCTGGTTCAAGGGCCATCACATATCTTGTGGCAGCAAATAAATGCCGCGGTGGCTTAGTGGTTAAGACACTAAACTGCAGACTGGAAGGTCGGCAGGTCAGCAGTTCGAGACCCGAGTGCTGCGTGACGGAGTGAGCTCCCGTCTTCAGTCCCAGCTCCTGCCAACCTAGCAGTTCGAAAGCAAGAAATTGCAAGTAGATAAATAGGTACCGCTTCGGCGGGAAAGGTAACAGCGTTCCGTGCACCTCGGTGTTCAGTCATGCCGGCCACATGACCACGGGAGCGTCTTCGGACAGCGCTGGCTCTTCGGCTTAGAAACGGGGATGAGCACCGCACCCTAGAGTCGGACACGACTGGTTGGGGACACCTTTACCTTTTACCAGGAGTAAAGAAAAACTTCTTTTGTCTGTCCTAATTTCCTCCCAATCATTTTCATGGGATGGCCCGAGCACTGTCGTTGCGGCTGCTGCTGCTAGTGTCATTATTGTTCCTCTGTAGCCCACTTTTCTGTTTAAAAAATACCAAAAAAACCCAGCTTATCAAAAACTTAAACAATCCAAGATGAAATGCAAAAGAAAATGCAAAAGAACCCGTAAACCCGTAAGTATGAATGATGAAATTGCAGCACTAAAAAAGCAGAGCAGACATGAATTATTAAAAAACTTGTTGAAATACCATTTTAAAAGCTTCTTTCTGTTGTGAGAAAGGGAGAAAATCTTCCCCTTCTCCAGCAGAGGCTTGGTTTTATAAACCTCGGTGGTGTCACTCTGTTGGTTAATATCGATTTGGACATTCAGCCTACTGCATGAAGTGGCCGCAGACCCACCCAGGCCAGAGCTGGCCGAGAAGGGCTCTCCGGGCGGGGTTGCGCTCTGCGATCTCAGATCCTTCCGTGGGAGATGCCGAGGACTGAGGGAGCCTCCTGCACGCCACGCAGGTTCAGCCCCTGGGCTACCGCCTCTCCGTCAGGGCGTGTGGCGCCACTCCAGATAGCTGTGGTGTATGATTGGGGTGCTGCCCCAGAACCTCTTGCAATGCCCCCAATGCCGCGTGCTAGCAGCAGCTGGAGCCATTTGGGAGGAAACGGGGCCTGGGTATCGGCAGGGCCGGCACAGCCTTCGGCATGGGCAGGCAGCTGCCTCAGCCCCAGTTTTAGAAGCCTCTGAAGGGCAGCCAGCGGACAGTTAGCTACCTTGATATTTGACCTGCTGGGAAGAGTGGGCCCTCTGGGGGTTCCCCCCCTCTGGTGGCAAAACGCTTTGGGCCAGCCTTGGAAATGGGTAGCGTTGGATGGAGCAGATGTTGACCTGTCACTGCTAGTTTCAGACTTGGCATTCCCGAGAAGCCAGAAGCCCTTTATGCCATGTTTGTCTTCAACTCTTGGCTTCCAGGAAGGCCGGGGGTGGCCAGCTGCTCCTCTCCCCACCCCTGCCTGCATCCCACCGCAGGTCCACCCTCCTTCTGGGTGGACTAACGAGCCCCGTCTGCCCCCCATTAGTTCTGTGTGCTTGGCTAATGTGTTCCTGCTTAAAAGCTGGAGATTCTCACCCACTGGTAATGACTCGGGAAATTTCACACCAGCCGGCAAGGCTCTGCAGACTGCCTCTTGGGGCTGGGCCCCGGGAGCGCAGGAGCTTCCTACAGGAGTGCCAGGCCCCTTCCCAGCCCACCTGTCTGAGAGGCAGGAAGACTGGCTGGGGAGGGCTGCCTGGAAGGAGGGGGGATAGCCCTGGAGCCACTTTGATTTCAGGGAAAGAAAAGTGGAGGAGAGGGCGGGGGAGGCAGCCAGGCAGGGCTTTCTCCAACATGCAAGCAAGGAGCTATCCTTTTATAAACAACCTCCCCCCAACAAAGTGTCCAGGATTGAAAAGCATTTCCTGGTAACTCCATTAAAGAACGGGCAGCATTAACATTCCAAGCACCTTGACAAGAGATGAAAGGCAGCAAGAGGACCAAGGCTCCCTCCTTACTCCAGATGTTATTATTATGGGTTGCCTGAAAGGGGGACTCCTTTTCTGCAGAAGGACAAAGCTTGCTGGCCACTTCAAACGCTTCTAATTGATGCTAATGACCATTAGATGGAGTGGGGGGCCTTGTTCCCCATTGAGGAACCCGGAGGGGGGGAAGAGAGAGTGCATTTTACAATCCCAGCCACACAAAAGCTCCTTCGGCCAACCTCCTCTCCACTGCACTTTTCAGAATGTGGGCCCTTCCCCACCTCTACCCCCTGGATTTGTGCTTTGCCTCACTCCCCCCCACTCCCCAAGCTTGCACTAGACACCCTGCCGATTTCATTCGACTACTTTGCCCATGAGAAATTTCACACCTAGTCTGCCCCCCCTTTCCTTCCATCTTCCCCATGGGGAAGGGACTGGCAGCGGGGGGGGGGGGATGACAGAGATGTGCTGCATTTCCCCCCATGATGTTTGTTTGTGCAGAAGGTGGCGTGCCTGGGCTGACCTGAGACATTTCCACAGCCCGCTCCCCAGGAAGTGGCTGCACAGCATGATCCAGCATTCCGAAAGATATGGGGGGGCCTCCTGAATAGGTCCACTGGCACCCTCAAAATGGTGCTGCTCAAGGCCATCTGCTGAGGCGGCCTGTGCGGCTGGGGTCCCTTTGTCGGGGCAGGGAGGGTGAGCAAAGGCGGATGGCGTCCAGCATAAACGGCTCATCCATCCCCATGGGTCTTTTTAAAAACAGAATGCAAGTGCGCCCCTGTGTGTGATTTCTTCATCTTCAAGCAGCATTTCTGAGCAGTACTCCAGCTATTCGTGTGGGAACCTGCCCCACATGGGATGTTAAGGGGCAGTGGCTCAGCAGTGGAGCCCTTGCTTGGCAGGCAGAAGGCCCCAGGTTTAATCGCTGGCATTTCCGGGGAGGGCTGGAAAAACTCCTGCCTGAAACCCTGGTGAGCGACTGCTGCCCGTCCATGTCGACAGCGCTGGGACCTGACTCAGTAGAAGGCAGCTTCCAATGTTCCTAAAATCCAGCCCTCTTCTAGCTTGGTACCAGTTTGGAGGAATACGACTCATCCTCCCATGGCTGGGCCAAGATATGGTGATTCCTGAGGTAGAGCAACAAACGCCACTTCGCCCACCCTTGCCAAAAGTCAAAGAACCTAGCACCCAAGGCTGGTCAAAGGCAGACAATCCTACAAGCACCTCTCCCCATCCGACGGTAAAAATTCAACCACAACAGCAATTTAAATAACTAGCAATACACTGCCCTTTCAAGAGACCACGAAGCAGCTGCCTGAGGGGGCCACCTCACTCTACCTAATGGTGGTAGGACTGGCTGGGCAATCCTCCCAATAAAACAGCAGAACTAGGAGGGGTTTCACAGCATCATTTCAGATTCACCAGTTAGGCCTTCTAAGATGGGGCTGACATCTCAGTCCCAGCATCTCTTGTGAATGCTAGTACATTTGAAGTGAAACGGAAGAGGCTCTGAGTCTTTCCCTCACCATTTCAAGCCTGCATATGCAGGATGTTAGCAGTCAAGGCTTCCAGGTCAAATGATAAGCATTATGAGAAATTAATCACTGCCTGAACTAGTCTAATCAATCCTCCTTTTAAAGCCCTCTAAGCTAGAGGCTCTCACCAGGTCTTGTGGTAGCAAGAGTTTACATTTTTTAAAGGAATGACATGCTGTGTGAAGGGAGACTTCCTTTTGTCCATCCTGAATCTCCTGCCAAGCAGCTCCCTTGGATGACCTCCTAGAATTCGAGAGGATGAAAATCTTCCATCTCCCGTCATGCGTGATGTCATGCATCATTTGATAATCCTCTCTCATGCCCTGTTCAAGTCTTCTTGTGCACACTTTCCAGCTCTACAGTATCCTTTTTGAGGTGGAGCAACCAGAACTGAACACAGTATTTGACTGCGCTTTAATGCACTTGTTGTATTATTCTGCCCCAAGGATCTTTTCAAAATCACTCCAGTGGGGAAGGGCATTACATCTGAGCTGGCTCACTGTCTCCCTCATGCTGGATCTTCTAGCAGCTACTGAGGAACAGGGTGTTGCTAAACGAGGCAGGCCTTGGGTCTGATCCAGCAACAGGGCTTCTCTTATGTTCCGTGACAGCCAGGTGCTGATTTCACACCCAGAACTGTTTTCCATGCCAGAGCTTTGAATAATTAGGAATAAATATTTGTATTGAATTTTATTCTTTTAGTTTTTGGAAACCACTCAGAGGTTTGCTATTGGGTGGATTAAAAATATAATAAATAGCAGACATGAAAATGGCTCTGAGCACGTGCAGAGTGTCTCTCCCACACCACCAAGTAAATGTAATTGTGCTTTATTCAGTTGAATGCTACAACTTGTTTTGAATGGTACAAGGAGAATGTGACAGATAAATATTGATAGGATGCACTTATTGAAAGAAACCAAACTACCCGGTCCTCATACATCTGGGAGTTTCCAGGACAAAGCCTTTCCAGGTCAGGAGGCAGACTAAACTCTGGCACCTTGTTTTGTAGGCATCATCCCAATGGTGGTAACTGAACTGGATTCACCACTCAACTGCTGTTGCTTAAGAAGAATCCCTCTTCCCACAAATACCCTGCAGTCAGGGGTCTCCTGGCAGCAAGCCAATGCAGGCTCAAAATCACGTCCATTTTCTGCTTGCATGTAGAGGCGGGCAGCTACTTGGCTGCTTACGTGTGATCTAAGTGAAGACCTTATTTTTCCAGGCATTTTTGTTCTTTAGTATTGTTGTTTTCAATCTGTCATGGCACAATCCTATGCAAGTTTAGACAGAAAAAGGTCCTACAATCCCCAGCATCCCTCCACCCAGGGATGCTGAGAAATTATCCTGCTGCTGGTTTTTAATTCGGTTTGAGATTGTAGTTTTAAACTTTTAAAAGTTTTGTACTGCTTTATCATGCTGAATTTTATGGTTTTAATTGCTGTGAATTGCCCAGACAGCTTTGGGTACTGGGCCATACAGAAATGCAATACACAAGCAAACAAACAAAATATGAGTTGATGCAAGCCTTTTCCCCACATCAAAAAGACAGCGGCTAGAATCTTTGCGCATTAACATCTGACATTGTTATGCACTCCGGGGAATCCCAGATCTAGTGCAAGAGAAGTATCTTCGTTTTCTCTGGCGTCCTTCGGGACTTTCACCCCCTCTACTATCCCATTACCTGCGTGCAAAGGTGGGCCCTTCTCCCCCCCGTGAGCAAGGGCAAGGCGCTGCTCCAAGGAACTCCCCTGGCCTCCCTGCTTTACGGCGCGCAGAGGCACCATCCTGCGCACGCTCGGCCAGAAAAGGCCCGACAGCGCGCCGCGCGCCCCAGCCAGGCTGGCCCAGGCGCGCGTCCCGCCCCGGAGCCCTCGCTGGCCCCAAGGCGCGGCGCCCTGGCGCCCTCCGCGGGGCGCCGCGCCCCCTTCGCGCCGCGCCGCGCCTCAGAGGGTCGCGGCGCGCGCGCGGGGAGCAGGGCGAGCCAGCCGCCGGGCCTGCGCAGCCGCCGGCCCCTGCCTCGTTGCGCAGCGCCGGGCACGGCGAGGTGGGGCCAGCCCGCGCCCCGCGAGGCCCCCCGCCGGCTCGCCAGGGGCCGGGGAGCACCGCGCGCTCGAGGCGCCGCCGCAGCCCGCGCCCCGGCGCCCCTGCTCCGGGGAAGGAGCGGCTCCCGCCGGGCGGCGCTCTGCCGGCAGCTTCGGGCTCGGCGCTTCGGCCGCGGCGGCCGGAAGAGACGGGAGGGCGCGGCCGGGGCCCGCGGGCGGCGCGTGTGCGGCGATGCCCCGGCGCGACCCCGCCCTCCGGCGCCCGGCGCGGCGCGCCCCCCGCGAGCCGCGCCCTATAAAGCCCGCGGCCCATGGCCGCTCTCGCAGCTCCGCGCCCCGCGACCATGCTGCAGAGGCCGCCCCCGCCGCCCCGCCCCGGCCTCCCCCCCGCGGGCTCGCCGCCGCCCCGCAAGGCCAAGAAGCGCTTCGACATCGAGTCGCTGCTGGCCGAGCCCGAGCCGCCCCGCCGGGCCCCGCGCGCGCCCAGCGCCTGGTCCGCCGCCCCGCCGACCGCCTTGCGCTTCGGCTGCGCCGCCGGGACGCTGCCCTTCCCGGCCGTCTACCTGGCCGAGCCGCCGCCGCCGCCCGCGCTGCTCTCGCCGCCGCGCCGCCCGTGCGCCCATCCCGGCTGCAGGAGGCCAGGTGAGAAGGCAGGACCGCGGGGGCGGGGCGGGGCGGGAGGCAGGCGCGCCCGCGGGAGCCCGTCTCTGGGCTGGGCAGGAGAAGGACGGTTCTCGCCCATTTCTCCCCACGGACTGGGTCGCCCCCCGCCACGAAAAGTTGAACAGCTTTGCGTTATGAACTGTTTTCTTTTAGGATTTAAGGCAAGGTGTTTTATGGTCACCCAGCTTTTACCCCCCCCCGCCCCCCATGATCTATAAAAACGATGTAATAAGGACTTTTGTAGAAATGTAAACATTTCTGAAAACAATGAAGCCATGAAGGGATTTTTTAAAAAAACCCTCTCTGTAAGATTCCCAGCATAGTTATTTCTTCCATTTCATATCTTTTACTGATCGACATTTAGGGATGCTTCAAGTCATGCTCAAATTTCCTAACATGTGAGTAGAGTCACCATATCACAATATGGAAGAAAATGTGCATTCTTGATAGTTTGGGTTTTGTTCCATTGAATCCTCCGTTCCTTGGCTTGTTCTGGTTGGATGCTGTAGCAGTCAAGTAATGTAGTTCAAATGTAAAACCCACAGGTAAAAGAAACACCATAGGTTATCCCACCACTGTCAGCAGATGCGACAGAATAGCTTGCGGGTTATGTTGTCTATGTTTCTTTAAAAAAAATTAACTATGAGGCTTGAATAAACTGAAATGTAGGCAATGTGATATGCGTGACACAGCACTCCGAAACAAAGCAAATGACCAACAATAGCACATCCAGTTCATACATTTAGGGCGCAATCCTATCCAAATCCTCTGAACTCGGAGGTGACCGCCTATCCAATGCAGGGCAGGCGAAGCACGGAGGGGATCGAGCTGGGGAGGAGCCTGCTGAACGATGTGTCGGACAGGCATTTCCACCCTCCCGGCCCCAGAACACCCCCAGACATGCCCCTTTTCAGCTGCTCTGCACTCCTCTTGCAAGTTCGGAGGATAAGGCAGCACGGAAGTTGGGGGAGGTCGGTTCTCTGGGAACCAACCTGAGAGTACAGGCTCTGAGGTCGGTTCCTGGAAAACAAGATATCCCATGGCCGTCTAGCCGCTGTCTAGCAGCCATAGGATTGCTCCCTTATAGATTTTTTAAATTATAAACAGATTTAAAATGTGAAAAGTTTCAGCATAAAGCGCCAGCTTCAGTCACAAATAAGAGTGTGGTTCAATACCACTTATAAACTGAGCCAAAACTAATCAGGAACAGGCCGGGTCTCACTGGGGGGAACAAAGATTAACAATCAGCACCTGTATTCCACAGCCAATCAAGCCACATTAATAAATATCACGGCTTGTTTCATCTTATTCTTCACATCAATGTCTGGTTTCAGCTGATCAAAAAACATGGCCTCCTTAATGCTTCTCCTTTGGAGGCTCCTTTCAACTGATAGTACTTTGAGGTTCCAATCTATAAAATTCACTGCCAGTTTTTAATAAAGTTCTCAATTAGACCTCACCACTTGGGAATGCTGTCTCACCTATAAAACCTTTTAACTGCTGCCACTAGAATAAACCCTCTCTACCTAAAGAAACCCAGTAGTCTGGTTCCGATGGAGTAGCCATGGGATTGACACCACTGCTAGAGACAACCTTTCAAAATGAACAAAAAATAAAATGTTCATTAGCAGAAATTATGTACAAAACCAAATAAAATATCATTCTTTGAATAATAGGTTGAGATTGCTTGAAGGTTCTTAAATTAAAAATGTTTGCTTATCATATCTAAACTTGAGTTTTCACAGCTAAATAACATCTCAATAGCTTTTCCTTCAGACCAAATTTCCCTAAACTCCACCCAAGAAACAGGAAGAAGTTTGGGAATGTCCCTAAAACTTCCTTACCAACAGGAACAGCTACTGTACTCCATTCTTCTGCTGCCTCCTGTTCTTCCTGCTTCTTCTGGCTTCTAGGATGATTCAGATGTTTCATGGACACTTGTTGAAGTTCCCTTTGGTCCATACCAGAGAGCTTCGGCAATTGGGCGGTATAGAGCTTAATTAAATACATACATATATACATACCTAAAATAGCAACCTAAAATTCATTATGTAAACTTGGTTTGCTCATTAAATTATTATGTTTGGTATACTAAATTTAAAAGTAAGTTTATTCAGACAATAATTACAATTTTTAAAAAAGTTTTTAAATGTAATGACAATTTTATGACCTAACGGAGTTATACATAATGTAACTTAGGTTTCTAAAGCAGCTTTTCCCAACCTTCTTCCCTCCCGATGTTTTGGACTACAGTGCACAGCATTCCTGACCACTGGCTGTGCTGCCTGAGGCTGATGGAAGCTGGTCCAAAAAGAAATGGAGGGCCCAGCTTGGGGAAAGGTGTCCAAAAGCAACAAAGTGACTTTATATCAAAAAATAAGTATTGCTTGTTTTTCAGTTTCCTCCCAAATGTCTGTTTTTCCCCATGACTTCAAAATTTCCAGAAATTTTACATCTCTAGCCTGGACAGCAGTGCAAGCGCGGTGCCCCTTGACCGTGTGCTGTACACGTGCGGTGCAGATATGGGTTGTTTCTTATGTTTCTCACCTGTACATTCAACCAAAGCATGAGGTGACCCAGTCTCTGGTGTGTGTGTGTGCACGCATGTCTGTGATCACCTTGTTTTTGAGTGTCTGTCTGGAGTGCGTCTACATGATGCATTTGATGAAGTGAATTCTAGTTATAGTACATTCTAGGAATTTGTTAAGCATTAAGGTGCTACATTTCTGTGGGCTGCCCCCACATCTTATTTGCTTCCAGATGGAAGAAAGTTGTCTAGCAGTAATGTTAAAATCAATTTGTAGGTATTGGCCATGATTCAGCCAAAGTTAAGCACATACTTAACATGCCCAATGAAATCAGTGGGGTTGGAAAGTGCCTACGTTTACTTGGAAGTAAGTCCACCTGTCTGTTCAGTGGAGCTTATGCCTGGCTAAGTGCCCAAGGGATTACAAGATCTGGGATTGTTTAGCTTAGAAAAAAGGGGAGTAAGGGGAGACATCATAGAGGTATACAAAATGACGCATAGTGTGGAGAATGTGGATAGGGATGCCTTTTTCTCCCTCTCTCATAATACTAAAACCAGTGGGGTCATCCCATGAAGCTGATGGGTGGGAGATTCAGGACAGATACAAGGAAGGGCTTCTTCACCCAGCACAGAGTTAAACTATGGAATTTGCTACCATAAGATGTAACCAACTTCGATGGCTTTAAAGGAGGATTGGACAAAGTCCTGGAGGAGGAGGCTATCAATGGCTACTAGTCCTGAGGGCTATATGCTACCTCCAGTATCAGAGGCAGAATCCCTATGTACACCAGTTGCTGGGGAACATGGGTGGGAGAGTGCTGCTGTACCCCAGGGGGTTGGACTTGATGGTCTTATAGGCCCCTTCCAAGCCTACTATTCTGTGATTCTATGCCCTGCTTGTAGGTCTCCCATGGGCAGCTGGTTGGCCACTGTGAACAGGGTGTTGGACAAGAGGAACCCTTGGTCTGATCCAGCACGGTGCTCTCCTTACATTCTTATGACTCCAGCTTTTGTTTCCCTGTGGGTGGATCATGCCCGATGTTTTTACTTTTAAAATGTGAGTGAACATTTTTCAAACATCTCAAAGGGATTTTGTAAATAGATATATTGCTACAGTAGGTGCAAGGCTTTAAGCCCTCATTTTGTCACGAGATGTCATTTTTATGCAGTTTGTTCATTTCACACTAAGGCTGCAGTCCCAAGCACACTTGACCTGGAAGTCCCTTGAGAGCAGTTGGACTCACTTCCATGAGCACATTGGAAGAGCTGTGCTGGATCAGACCGAAGGTCTCTTTAATCCAGCATCCTGTTCCCATGGTGGCCCAACTACCTGATGTCCCTGGGAAGCCCACAAGCATGAGGGCAACAGCCCACTCCACTGTTCTCCCTCAGCAGCTGGTGTTCAAAGTGTGGGTGCACCATAGATTTGTATGAAGGCATTATGATACTGGCAGTTTTAATTTCAATTCTTTTCCTAATAGTCCCCAAAATGGGATTTGCCTTTTTTGGAGCAGCTTCACCCTGGATCAAACTTCTTTGTTCTCTCCACTGTAAGAAAACCCCATTTATTCCTACGCTCTGCTTTTTGTTGTTTAGCATGTTACTGTAGCATAAGAGAACCTGTCCTGCCTTCCCCAACTTGGGTCCACCAAATGTTGTGGACTACAACAATTCCCATCAGCCCCAGCCAGCATGTCTGATTGTAATGGATGACTGGAATTGTCATCCAAATCATCTGGAGGGACCCAGGTTGGGGAAGGCCATTTTGGGCTGTGACTGCTAAGTTTACGCAGGAGCCTTTCAAGATGACAATGGAGCTAAAGGAGTACTAAAAGAGGATAAGGAGATGGCAGAGAACCTAAATTATGATCTTAATGTTTTTAGCAGCATGTTCCTCAAATTCTATTTTTACCTGCTTTATTGTCAACTTATGTGTGACTTGCCTGAGCTTGTGTTCCTCTTCTGTTCTCTTCCATTTGGGCAAGATGTCCATTTTTTAAAACCAGGGATGGGGAAACTGTTTCAGGCCAAGGACTGAATTCTAATCTGGCAAAGTTCTTGGGGGCCACATTCCACCTGTGGGTAGGGCCAGAGGCAACGTGGGCACAGCCAAAGGCAGAGTGGCAGAGCCAAAACGTTGATGTTACCAATGTTAAACCTACTTAGACTTAAGCGGGACATGCCTCTGCATGTCTGCTCAGAAGCAAACAGGGCAAGACTGCAGGATGAGCCTCGGAAGTAAGCAGGACTCAGTTGCTTCCCTTGTCCTTCCCCCTCTCCCCAGGAGGGAAAACTCAGCAGAGATCAGCAGCTGATCAGAAAGGGAGCGTTTTTCAGTGCTCAGCAAGGAAAAGCTCTCATCACCAATCAGCTGTTGAACAGAGAGAGGAGCTATCCCCTGCCAGGAGAGGGGTTAGGCCAGGGGAAAGCTGGCGGGCCAGATAGGGAACTGCTTGGGCCAGGTGTTCCCCATGTCTGTTTTAAAGGAAGCCTTTTTGCCTTTATAGCATCCTTGACTCTGCTCAGTAACGATGCTGGCATCCTTTTGGATTTGATGGTAACCTTCCTAGTATGTGATATACATTCCAGCTGAACTTCTGTTATTATGGATGTAAATAATGTCTACGTTATTTGTTCCTCTTTATCTTCTCATTTAGTTAATTCCCTGGTTTTTGAGACGTCCCCCTTTTGAAGCTAGATGTGGCTGCATTGGACTTCCTTGGCAACTGTCCACTTACATATATGTTGAATTTGATAGCACTGTGGGCACTTTTCCCAAATGGTTCTTCAATACTTGCATCTTGAATCAGGCCTTCCCCCAACCTTTTGCCCTCCGGATGTTTTGGACTACAACTCCCAGCATCCCTGGCCATTGGCCATGCTGGCTGGGGCTGATGGGGATTGAAGTCCAAAATCTTTGGAAGGCAGCAGGTTGGGGAAGGCTGCTGTAGGTGAAGACAGACTTTTCCGCCTTCCCCAGGTTAGTCACCAGTAGGCCTGGCATAAACTCTTTGGAACGCGACGTCTGACAAGGGCTGCTTCTGCTTTGCCACTACAGGACTAGAGTTTTCCCACTGTGCAGCAGCAAGCTCCCTGGGGGCTCCCTTTTCGTGGCGATCTGGGGGCACCTGCAAGATGAAGAGGGTCCGTACGGTCTTTACCCCGGATCAGCTGGAGCGCCTGGAGAAGGAATTCCTGAAGCAGCAGTACATGGTGGGCACGGAGCGTGTGGACCTGGCTGCCACTCTGCACCTCACCGAGACCCAGGCAAGGAATCCCACCCCTGCCTGCTCCACAGGACCTCGCCAGGCCCCTCCCTCTCGCCTCTTTCAGCCTTTAAGCAGTGGTGTGTGAAGTGACATTCTCCCAAGGCCACTGGGTAGCGCCCTGCCCATGAGGGTGAGGAGGGGCCCTCCTGGTGCCACTTCTAGGGGGACACGTGCTGCTTTTGCTTCTGGGTGATGCCACAGCTGTGCGTAAAAGTGGGGCTGCTGACATCTGGGGAGTGACTGATCTGGGTAGTCAAAAGCACAGCGAAGCGCAGCCATGGGAGGGGCTGTGGCTCCGTGGCAGAGCCCCTGCTTGGCAGGCAGAAGGTCCCAGGTTCAATCCCCGGAATCTCCAGGTGGGGACGGAAAAACTTCTTCCTGAAACACTGGAGAGCTGCTGCTGCCAGTCAGTGCCGACAATACAGGGCCAGAATGACCGAAGTGGGGCGGGGGGGCGGAGTCAGGGTAAGGCAGCCTCTTATGTCCCTAAGCATATTGTTTGCATGCTGCTATTCCACGTGGCCATTGAAAATATGCAGAATCTGGTATTCAGCACAGTACTCCACAGTTTGACCTCTGCCCCAATCTTTAAAACCATATTTCTAGCCATCATGACTGCAAGAGTATGGGCAATGCCTGCTGGAGTCTCAGCAGCCAGAGGGGCTGAATGAGACTTCTGGGGCTGGGGCTTCCATGCCTGGCATTACCCCTTTGCCTTCCCCATAACTAGCAAAACCAGAATAAAGGGTAAAAATGGCAGAATACAAACATAAGAACTGCCCTGTTGGATCAGACCAAGGGTTCATTTAGTCCAGCATTCTGTTCACACAGGGGCCAACCAGCTGTTGACCAGGAACCCACAAGCAGGGCATAAGCACAACAGCACCCTCCCACCCATGTTCCCCAGCAACTGGTGTACATAGGCTCACTGCCTCTGGTACTGGAGGTAGCACAGAGCCATCAAGACTGGTATACACTAATTGTCTTCTCCTCCATGAATTTGTCCAACCCCCTTTTAAAGCCATCCAAATTGGTGGTCAGGACTGCCCCTGTGGTAACGAATTCCATAGTTTAACTCTGCACTGTGTGAAGAAGTCCTTCCTTTTATCTGTCCTGAATCTCCCACCAATCAGCTTCATAGGACATCCCCGGGTTCTAGTATTTTGGGAGAGGGAGAGAGATGTCTCCCTATCCACAATCTCCACACCATGCATAATTTTGTAGACCTCTATCATGACTCCCCTTACCCTCCTTTTATCCAGGCTAAACAATCCCAGCTGTTGTAACCTTCTCTCATAGGGGAGATGCTCCAGCCCCTCGATCATTTTAGTTGCCCTTTTCTGCACCTTTTCCAGCTCTACAACATCTTATTTTAGGTGTGGTGACCAGAACTGGCCACAGTATTCCAAGTGTGGCCACACCATAGATTTGTATAGAGGCAGTATGATGTTGGCAGTTATATTCTCAATCCTTTTTCTAATTATGCCTAACATGGAGTTTCCCTTTTTTACAGCAACCGCACACTGGGTTGACATCTTCACTGAGCTGTCCACCACAACCCCAAGATCTCTTTCCTGGTCGGTCACTGCTAGCTCAGATCCCCAACGTGCATCACTTTACATTTGCTTACATTGAACCGCATTTGCCAATTAGGTGCCCATTCTCCCAGTTTGGATGGATCCTTTTGGAGCTCTTCACAATCCCTTTTTGTTTTAATGACCCTAAATAATTTCTTGTCATCCGCAAACTTGGCCACTTCACTGCTCACTCCTAATTCCAGATCATTTATGAACAGGTTGAAAAGCATTGGTCCTAATACAGATCCCTGTGGGACCCCACTATTTACTTCCTTCCATTGGGAGAATGCACCATTTCTTCCTCCTGTCTGCTTTCTGTTCTTTAACCAGTTACTGATCCATAAGAGGACCTGTCCTTTTATTCCATGACTGCTAAGTTTTTTCAAGTGTCTCTAGTGAGGGACTTTGTTTACTTGGACTTCCAAAAGGCTTTTGACAATGTCTACCGGATAACTCCTGTCTACATGTTTATTGACACTCTCAAAGTACTCTAAAAGATTAGTGAGGCAGGACTTACCTTTGGGGAAGCCATGTTGATTCTTTTTCAGCAGGGCTTTTCCTTCTTTATGTTTACTAATTTTTGCTTTAATAATGCCTTCAACCAAATTGCCTGGAACAGACGTTAAGCTAACCAACCTGTCATTTCCTGGATCCCCCCTGGATCCCTTTTTGAAAATTGGTGTTATATTGGCCATCTTCCAGTCCTTTGGTATAGAGGCTGATCTTAGGAACATGTTGCATATTTTGGTTAGAAGATCAGCAATTTCATATTTGAGTTCTTAGATGGATACCATCTGGGCCCAGTGATTTATTTGCTTTCAGTTTATCAATAAGGCTGAGAACTTCATCTTTTGTCACCACTATTTGCCTCAGTTCCTCAGACTCCCTTCTTGAAAACATCCATTCAGGCACAGGTATCTGTCCTATATCTTCTACAGTGAAGACAGATGAAAAGAATTCATTCAGCTTCTCTGCAATCGCCTTGTCCTCCTTCAGTACTTTAACTCCATTGTCATCCAATGGTTCAATTGCCTCCCTAGCTGGTTTTCTGCTTCTGATATATTTAAAGAATTCTTTATTGTTGGCTTTGATGTTGTTAGCGATATGCTCTCCAAAATGCTTTTTTGCACCTCTTATTGCCTGCTTGCATTGCCTTTGTGCAAGCGTGTGCTCCCTTTTGTTTTCCTCACTTGGGCAAGACTTTCATTTTCTGAAAGAAGCTCGCTTTTCTCTATTAGCTCCCTTGACACTGCTTGTTAACCATGCCGGTGACCTCTTGGACTTGGTGCTCCCTTTCCTAACCTGTGGTATGCATTTTAGATGGCAAAATCTAAAATGCATACCACAGGCAAAATCTTCTGGCAGTACGAATCCGACATAGATTAAAGCCTTAGCATTTCCTCAATATTCACCTGGCACATAGCTGAACTCCAAGTATTATCGTAAACCAACATTTGTGGTCCTGCTAGCCTGTCTGCAGGGGAATGTTAGCTGAACATTCTCCCTGCATGTGCCCTGCTGAATGCACGGGAATGCAAGAACATCAGTGTGTGCAGATAACCTCTTCATCACCTTCGCTCCACGCCCACCACACACACTTGCACACAGTGAGGTCATAGCTGCCTGCTTGCTGTGTTGCGACATGTGCGAGCTCCATTCACGACCATGGCTTTATCTTCCTCTTCCTGCCTTGTAGGTGAAAGTTTGGTTCCAGAACAGGAGGATCAAGTGGCGAAAGCAGAGCCTGGAGCAGAAGGCGGCAAAGCTGTCGCAGTTTGGGACGGTGCAGACGCCCCCCACTGGGCGGCCAGAAGAGCAAGACAGCGACGAGGGTGATGTGGATGTTGAGGTCTAGACTCTGAGCCCATCCCTGCCCCAGCCGCAGTAATGTCTACCACACCCCCCGCCACCCCCAGGTGCACAGAGTGGGCATCCACCCCCTCCTTCGGGAGGAACTGGCAGGTCAGAACAGGCAGAGCATTGGCTTGATGGTGCTGATGTGGGGCTCTGCGAGGACCCTGCCTGGCTCGGCACAGGGTGGGAGGGGGGCTCTGTGCCTTTGGATGCCACCTGCCACCCAGCACGAGCTGGGCTCTAGGCTTTGTTGGTTGCACATTCAGATAGCTAGTTTTTAGCCAGGCAGCAGTTCCTAAGGACATGCTTGTCGCCTGGATTCCCACAGTGGCCAGTGCTGTGCCTCCAGGAAGTGGGGCACGGGGGGCGGGGTCTGCTCCTGGTCAGCAGGGGGATGCAGCTGCTGCAATGGAGGTTCTGTTCAGCCAGCCACTGTTGCGGATGTCCGCTCCGGGAGCAAACTTCTGTTACTTGCCAAAGCGCTTCAGACTGCTCTTTGTGCCGGTAGCCCTCCACTGAGGCAGTGGCGATGAGTGCTGTAGGTCAATCCCACATTCCTGTTTCTTCTCCCTGAAAGCACAGCTGAACAGGGCTTTGCTTGTGGTGAAGGCACAGGCCTCGTGGATGGCGGTTGTTTTTAACCCAGAGCAGACTTTCTGAACATTTTTGGAATTTGGATCGAATCTTCCACAGGTGGGATAAACTGGAATATGATGGCCTTTAAGTGCAGCCGTTAGGGACAGAGGACGCTGCTCTGTATTAAGTCCGATTGCCGGCTTGTCAGGCTCAGCATTGCCTGCGCTGGCTGGCGGGAATGCCCAGGGGGCTGAACACAGGCCTTCAGCGTGCAGCTCAGGCTCCGCCAGGAGCTGGCCTGGGCTCTCCCCGGAGGGGTGCGTTGCATAGCGAAATAGGACGTGGCTGTATCCCACTTGAGGCTGTCCAGCCCAGCATTGTCTCCATTGGCCTTCCCGAGCGGGTTGTCCTCCGACGTGCTGGACTACAACGCGCATTATCCGCAGCCAGGATTTGAGACAGGAGCTTCCCCCTAGTCCTACCTGGAGATGCTGCCTGGGATTAAACCTGGGATGTTCCGCAGGCAAAGCAGGAGCCCTGTTGCTGAGTTCATGGGCTTTCCCCATCATTGCTAAGTATAAGTACCTGGATAGGAAGGCAGAAAAGCTGGTGGGTCGGAGGGAGGCCTTGGTCTCCTCCCTCAGGAACAGGTTGCACAGACAGAGGGATGCAGCAGCTCGGAGAAGTTTATATCAGACAGTGGCACCAGATGTCATCTGACTCTGTGAGCCAAGAGGATTCTGGGCGATTGGGTGTATCTGCTGGAAGTTCTCCTCTCCAGCCAGCCAGTCCCAGTGATGCAAGGAGCCAGCACCTGATCTGCAAGGCTCCTTGCCTGAGTCTCATGGTGCCTGATATGCATGCGCGCACGCACACAGACACACATGCGCGCACGTACTGTGTGTAGCTCCAGCACTGGCATGGGCCACTCTACCATCAGGTGACTTTGGGGTTCTTTGTGTGCTTTGCCCCACTGTGTGCCTCCCATGAATATTATTCCTGGGTTTTGGAGGAAGCCCTGTGGGGCAGCGGGCAGAACCCAGATTCAGCAGCTGGAGGCGCGTATGTCCTGCATGCACTGCTGTACAGATGGCTGATGTTTGGGGTGGGGTGCTGATCCCAGCCACCCACGTTTTTGCCCCCTCAACATTCAACATCAGAAGTTCCACCAGATGTTTGCATACAACAGCAGGCTGCACACATCTCCGGAAAGGCGCCTGCCTGGGTTATTTGTATTCTGTGCTTGAAACAAGGTTCAAATTCTGTAATTTGAAAAATCTGAATTCTGCACACACAGGAAATTATGCAAAAGCAAATGCACTGATTTGCATAACTTATTCTGTGCCTCAGGCTCTCCAGCAATTTAGAACTAGAGGAAAGTGGTCTTGGCAGAGAGGAATGGAAGAAGTGGAAAGAGATGAGATTATATTTCCATGTCTTTCTTCCACAATCAGGTCTACAAACATGGGCTATGATCCAGCAAGAAAGTCCCTTATACAGGCCTTGTGGAAATATCCAGCCGCTGTGTGAGAATCCTGCCAGGCCTTGTGCAAATGACCTCCCTGCTGGATCATGCTCTAGTTTAGGGGTGGGGAATGTGTGGCCCTCCAGATGTCGTTGGACTGCAGTTCCCATCATCCCTAACTGTTGGCTATGCTGGCCAAGCCTGATGGGAGTTGCAATCCAGCAACATCTGGAGGGCCACACATTGCCCACCCCTGCTCTAGCTTTTAAAGCAAAGCTTTACAGATGAGGTCCTCAGGATTCCACCTTTCTTTCCAGGTTCTGTGCTTGTGTGCACTGCATTCACCTGGAACAGAGACTCTGTAGTAGACTCTGCCTGCAGTCTACTACACCTGCACTGCCCTCTAGGCTCAGTGTCCCAGTGCAGAGACAGAACTAGAGGTTCTCTGGGCAGGGGTCCACCGAGGGAGGGAGGGAATATGCAGCCACTGCCCACAGTGGCTGCGCAACCGAGCTTTCTGGAGCAAGCTCTGTTCTAGAGCTTTGTTCCTCAGCTGGCCATGTTAAGTTGACAAGCATTGCCAATGGCCTCTGAGTCTCTGCTTCTCCTGCTCTTGTCACAGTTGCCCCCGCAGTTTCCTTTATGCTATGCAGCAGACACACTGTTCCCAGGGGGGCGGGGAGTGACCCTGCCGTTGAATGGGGCAACTTCCTTCTAGAACTAGCTGTTCTGGTAAATGATAATCCCACCGTGTGGGGCTAATCTGGAATCGGCACTCTGGATGTCAGTTGGAATAGCATGGGACCGTTATTTACAATGGGCATGCAGCATGGGGGAGGGGGTTATGGGAGGCTCTTGCCCCTTCCCCATGATCAGTAACCACCTTCCACGTGAAGGCCGGCTTCCAGTGTTCTTGCTCAGTTTGTCACCAATCAGTTGCCAGGACTCCAGAGGAACGCTATAATCTCAGGGCAACACATTGTTCCTCTTTTCCTTGTTGTTTTGTTGGTGCTGTTGCTGTTGTAAAAATAGGACATTGGAAATGGATGATCATAATATTTATTTGTATAGAAGTAGTTGCATTTTTGTTAATGAAATAGTCAATTTGAAATTTAATTTATTTTTTTATCTTGACACTTTTGTACCATAATAAAATCTAGTTTATAGGAAAACAAAAGAGATTCTCTTTTGGAAATTCTCATTTGGAGGTCACATCCTGTTCAATACAAGAGGTGTTGGTCATGGGGCTGTGCTGTGCCAAGCAAGAGCAATCTGTGGCTGCAGTCCTACACATCAAAATGGCAAATGCAGTTCAGTTTAAGCAAGTATAAAGTGATGGACATTGGGGCAAAAAATCCCAACTTCACATATAGGTTGATGGGATCTGAGTAGTGTTGACCGACCAAGAAAGAGACCTTCGGGTTCTGATGGACAGCTCAATGAAAATATCGACTCAGTGTGTGGCTGCTGTGAAAAAGGCAAATTCCATGTTGGGCATCATTAGGGAAGGAACTGAAAATAAAGCTGCCAATATCATACTCCCCTTTTATACAAATTTATGGAGTGACCACACTTTGAATACTGTTCTGGTCACCATACCAGAAAAGGACATTGCAGAGTAGGAAAAAGTACAGAAAAGGGCAACTAAAATTATCAAGGGGCTGGACTCCCCTATGTAGGAAGGTTATAACACCTGGGACTGTTTAGCTTGGGGAAAAAAGAGCAAGGGGAGTCATGACAGATGTGTACGGAATTATGATTGGCGCAGAGAAAGTGGCTAGGGAAGCATTTTTCTCTCATATTAGAACCCAGAGTGGTCCTCCCTTGAAGCTGATTAGTGGGAGATTCAGGACAGATAAAAGGAAGGAGTTCTTCACACAGCACATAGTTAAACGATGGAATTTGGGAGCACAAGAGGTAGTGATGGCCACCAACTTGGACAATCAGACAAATTCATGGGATAAGGCTATCAATGGGTATTAGTAACGATGGGTATATGTTACTTCCAGTATCACTTGGTGGTAAACACGAGTCGAGGGGCGCTGTTACATTCATGTCCTACCTAGGGGTTTCCCACACTCTGCTGGCTGACCACTTTCAGAACAGGCTGCTGGGCTCCATAGGCAGCGAGGAAGCCTGGCTTCTGTGGAAATGTTAGTGGCCAGTAGATGGCGGCTTCGCCACAGCCAGGTGCAGATATTTCCAGGACGGGAAGGTGATGAAGTCATGAGCAATTTGCATTGCCAGATTTACAGGCAGGCCACCAGGAACTGCACAGTGAACATCTGCATTTTGGGGTTTATGGGAAAGTAAACTGTGAAGTTAATATCTGAACATTTTGTTGGGGAGAGGATGATCCAAAACCTGTAGAAGCCCCTTGTTCATTGTGCTGGTTCTCTACCATATTATGAACTTCTTGTTCACTGCAATACAGAGAAAAGTATATTTTCCTCTGACAAACACTGGGAAAGGATACACAATCTTTTTTTATTTCAGGTCCTTTGAGCATCCCTAATTATCTGGGCTCGGGGGGCCAAAACATTCAAGTGTGTGTGTGGGGGGAGATCTCCAGCAATATTAGGAGAGTCCACTTGCAAATCAAAGTGTCTTGATGACAGATACCAGCTATAAGGGAAGCACGAAGTGGGGAGGAAACCGGCGGCGGGGCGGGCGACCCACAGTCACAGTCTTAGACTCTGGGATCTACCCAGACCTTTCTTTTGGAAGGTGGGTGGGGAGTAGCAAGAGAAGAGGAAGCCCAGTTTAGCTTCTCAACAAGAGGAGGAAAGAGATGGCTGTTTAAGGAGCAGCAGAGGAGACAGCTGGGCAAGATGAAGCCTCCAAGAAGGCCCGAACAATGGCCATGTGTCCATGGCAACCTGCTGAGGCCTAGGCATCCAACTGTATGAGGTAGGCATCCAGTCTGTCAAGGCTCAAAGGCCTCCTTGGTGGGTTACAGCCCCTCCGTGCTTGTTTACTTTAGGCCCTGGATGGCTGCTGAGAAAGGACAAATTAGCAGGACAAATATGTGACCATGCTGACACTGCAAGATAGGGCAGGAAGATGGGGACCACACAGGCAGCCCTGTCTCGCCGCACTAAGGCTGGGCTGCCATGGCTGATGTGTGGTGCCATGTCACCTGAGAGGGGCTTTGTGACTTCTCAGTGGGGAGTGAGTGCACATCAGCTATCGGCAATGGCCCCAATGCCACAAGCCCCTTGATCTATGCGCAAGGGGCTGCTGCCGCAGAGCCACTTCCCACCCCAGGAGGCTTTTTCAACTAGCAAATGGAGCTTGGGAGACGGGGCAGGGGCTGCCCAGGGCTGCTGCTTCTCTGAATGGGTGCAAGGCAGGGAGGGGCTGGGGTGGCCTTTGCAGGGCTCTGCCATGTGTCCTGTGGGCAGGCAGTGGGCTTGCGGGTCCTCCTTGCGTTTGCTTTTTTACCAGAACCTCAAGATCCACTGGCTGGGGCCTGGTGCAAAAGGCAGCTGCTTAGAATTAAAGGATCCTGAGCCCAGGAATTTGTTTTGAGCAGCAAAACTGAATGGAGCTGGCAAATCCTTCCACTCAAAAATCCACTTGCAGTTATCCCATGCTTTCTTTGTCAGTTGTCTGGTTGAGATACAAAGCCACGAGGAAGCCAGCTCGCCCAGTGGCCGAGGGATGCAGTGCTGTGAACTGCCTTTTTCAATGACGCCTGCCTACACCAGGGGACGGGTGGACCTTTTTCCTGTCGAGGGTCGTATTCCCCTGTGGAGGGCCACATGTCTGTGGAGGTCAGGGCCAGGGGACCTGCCCCCCCATCTCTCCCTCCCTGTCTTCTCTCCGTGTCACCTCCTGTCTCTTCCCCTGCTGCCACCCCACCCCCAGTGGCCCAAGAAGGGCAGATCTCTCTTGCTGGAGGTCTGAACTGGTTGCTCACAGAGCGCCCCAGGTTGCCCCTTCCTGTCTGCAGCCTCAGATATTCTAGATGAAACCCCCATTTTTAAACGGCATTTTTAGAGTGTTGTGGTTTCTTTTGTTATACATCATAATTATAGCAATGTTACCAGCAGTGGTCAAATAGTCACATATGTGCATATATTCCTTTTTTTCTTTTTTAAAGTAAGGGATCTGTGCCCTTGGCAGGGGTGCCGCACACTTTCAGGCCCGGCTCAGTGGGTTGGCCAGACCAGAAATGTAAGTTCTCCTGAGAAATTATCACATTGGTCAGAAGCACTGGGGGCGGGAGCCCGCCTCTGCCCTCCCTACCTGGCACCCCGCCAGAAGTTGAACAGAGGTGGAAAGAATCAGCAGATCTCGGAAGGGTGGGGGGACAGAGACAGAGAAAGAGGGGGAGCACGGCTCGTGGTCCTCCAGTCAGCTCTTTAGCATGAACCAGCAGGAGGGCCAGATGAGGCCACGAGTGCAGAGGGGCTGTGGTGGTGGTGGTGGGCCTCAGCCTCGCAGTCTGGTCTGTTACCGAACATGCTCCTCCGGATACATGTACAAACATGTGCATGCTCTCCAGATATGCATTCGTTAAGGGACCTTTTAACCTTGGCAATAGGGCATCTGGCAGGAGGGGACCCAAAGACTCTCACACAAGCAGGCTTCCTCAAGAACGGGGATGTATGAAACACAGGAAGGAATTTATGATGTACTCATTAATTGGGGGGATTAACTTGTTAGAGAGTTCTTTACAAAAAGCCAGAGGAACATGCTCAGCGCTCAGTGTCTTCAGAGCGAATCAGAACGTGGGGAGGTAAGTGTAGTTCTTTCTGTGTCTGAGCTGAGGGCTACGGTATGTGAGCGAAGCTGCAGACAGGCATGTAATATCCCTGCAGATCTGGCTGGGCTTCTGAGTAGAGAAGTGGCGAGAAGGTCAGGGCTAGGCAAATGGGGAGGAAAGAAAGGATTTCAAGGAGATTTGTCCTAGCAATGGGTGGTGCGATCAGGTTAGTCCTGGCACACAGTTGAACAACAAAAGGGGATGGTTGGGTGGGGTTGCCTATGCGGTTGCCTACACATGCCATTTCCAGTGCCTTTTGTGTGATCCGCTTCCTCCTGTTTCCTCTTGGGGAAAAGGGTGACACTCCAGGAGGCCATAAGGCCCATCTTCCAGACTACATTCACATTCAGCTCAACCAAATCTTCCGGAAGATGTGGCTGACTGAAGTGGGCAGAGAGAGGAAACTTGGGGAGGCCACAACAGTCTGGGCTGCGTTCCTGCCCATGAGTTGGCCAGGGGAAGGCTGCACAGCAGTGGCCGGGCCCCCAAGCAATACTGTCCGCAATTAGACCAAATTGTACACTTCCACAACACACACACACACAATAGGTAAGGGGGTGCAGAGTAGGAGGCTACACCCTGTAGCTGAAGGTTCTCTTGGAAACAGGATAGTTACGCAAGATGCCTCTCCTTGGGTTTGATGGCCAGTGAGAGCCAGTGCGGTGTGGCAGCTAGAGTGTTGGACTGGGAGTCGGGAGATCCGTGTTCTAGTCCCCACTCGGCCATGGAAGCTCACTGGGTGACTTTGGGCCAGTCACAGACTCTCAGCCCAACCCACCTCACAGGGTTGTTGTTGTGAGGATAAAATGGAGGAGGTGGTGGATTATGTGTGCCGCCTTGCATTCCTTAAGGAGGAAAAAAGGTGGGATATAAATGTAATGAATGAATGAATGAATGAATGAATGGCCAAAGTTGGCATGGCAGAATGATGGCCTTCCATGGATCTTGGCAGGGTTATGAGGCCAGTGGAGGCGACTGAGTCTGCCTGGGAGATGCCTGCCCTGGGCAGCCATCGAATGCCAGAGTATGCCACGCTCCAAGAAGAGGGTGGATCCTGCCGACAGTGGGGGAAGCCAGGAGACCAAGGTGGTTTCAGCAACATGGTCCCAGAATGTTACTAGTTCAACAGCCACTAATGGAACTGATCAACTAAACAGGCACACTGAGAGCCCAGAGCTTGGTGCTCTTACATTTTTCTGACAAAAGATTCAAATGCACAAAGGGTGTCATGCCAGACATTACTAATCCACAAAGAGGCTGCAGAAAGATTCCCCGGTGGCCTCAATAGCCATTCTGGGCTGAAAACATTAGGTTGGGAATAACTCTTCAGTCATCACAAATACGACAATGACGATTTGGAATGGGCAAGGCTATAAAGAAAGTGCGATACTTCTACTGATTAAAAAACGATGACTTTCCAGAAGTTGAGAAATTCTTGGTCCTATGCTTAGGCCAGTGTTTACATCATGCAAACATCACTTCAAGGCTGGCATATGCATGCATAACTAAACTGGTGTTTGCCCTCCTGGGGGATTTTGAATATGTGCAGTTTCGCTTAGCTTGGTGCTTCTGGATCTGACCTTGCATGCCTAAAGGGCTTTTCGGCAGGACCACTTCACACTGTCGGTTTTCTCAGGCAGTGTTTCTTAAATTTATTTATTTATTTATTTCATTTAATTTCTATACTGCCGAACAGCTGAAGCTCTCTGGGCAGTTCACAATAATTAAAACCAAAGAGCACACAATAAAACCATATAAAATATATAAAACATTAAAACCACAGTATAACAATACAACCAGAATAAAACCAGAATAAAACCTAGCAGCAATGCAGGGATTTAAAATACAGATTTAAAACAGCAAAGCCAAAAGTCTAGAAAGCTAAAATGCTAAAATGCCTGGGAAAATAAAAAGGTCTTCAGCTGGCGCCAGAAGGAATACAACGTAGGTACCAGGTGAGCCTCACTAGGGAGCTCATTCCACAGCTGGGGTGCCACAGCAGAAAAGGCCCTCCTCCTAGTAGCCACCCACCTCACTTCCTTTGGCAGGGACTCACGGAGAAGGGCCACTGAGGATGATCTTAAGGTCCGGGCAGGCACATATGGGAGAAGGCGATCCTTCAGGTAACCTGTCCCCAAGCCGTTAAGGGCTTAGAATGTTAATACCAGCACTTTGCCCCTTCATGGATCACTGCCTTGTTGTGGCGAAGGGGCTTGCGTAACTCAGTGAAGCCATAAGCTATGCCATGCAGGGCCACCCAAGACGGACAGGTCATGGCGGAGAGTTCTGACAAAATGTGGTCCACTGGAGAAGGAACTGGCAACCCACTCCAGTATTCTTGCCAAGAAAACCCCATGGAACCATGGGGAAAACCCCATATCACAAGGCTAAAAGAGATGACGCCAGAAGATGAGCCCCTCAGGTCGGAAGGTGTCCGATATACTACTGGGGAAGAGCAGAGGGAATTTCCAAGTAGCGCCAGAAAGAGTGAAGCGGCTGGGCCAAAGCCGAAAGGACACTGAGCTGTGGATGTGTCTGGTGAAAAGAAAGTCCGATGCTGTAAAGAACAATATTGTTTAGGAACCTGGAATGTAAGGTCAATGAATCAAAGTAAGCCAGAGGTGGTCAAACATGAGACGGCAAGATTGAACATCGACATCTTGGGAATCAGCGAACTAAAATGGAGAGGCATGGGCGAATTTAATTCAGGTGACCATTATATCTACTACTGTGGGCAAGAATCCCTTAGAAGAAATGGAGTAGCACTCAAAGTCAACAAAAGGGTGGGAAAAGCAGTACTGGGGTTGTGGTAGTGGTTGTTCAGTCGTTAAGTCGTGTATGACTCTTCGTGACCCCATGGACCATAGCACGCCAGGCGTTCCTGTCCTCTGCTAAGTCCAGTCCGTCTAATCAAAGCTATGGTTTTCCCAGTAGTAATGTATGGCTGTGAGAGCTGGACTATAAGGAAGGCTGAGTGCCGAAGAATTGGTGCTTTCGAACCGTGGTGCTAGAGAAGACTCTTACGAGTCCCCTGGACTGCAAGGAGGTCGATCCTAAAGGAAATCAACCCTGACTGTTCACTGGAAGGACAGATACTGAAGCTGAAGCTCAAATATTTTGGCCACCTAATGCGAAGAGAAAACTCCCTGGAAAAAACCCTGATGCTGGGAAAGATTGAAGGCAAAAGGAGAAGGGGATGGCAGAGGATGAGATGGCTAGATAGCATCACCGATGCAATGAATATGAACTTGAGCACGCTCCGGGAGAGAGCGCAGGACAGGAAGGCCTCGCATGCTATGGTCCATGGGGTCACGAAGAGTCAGACACAACTTAACGACTGAACAACAACAACCACCAGCACTTTGAATATGGCCCGGAAATGGACTGGCAGCCAGTGCAGCTGGAAAAGTACTGGCGTAATATAAGCCGTTAACAATCTTGCTGCCCTATTTTGGACCAGCTGAAGTTTCCGGACAATTTTCAAAGGCAGCCCCACATATAACACATTGCAGTAATCCAGACGAGAAGTTATCAGAGCATGGATAACTGTAGCAAGGCTATCTCTGTCCAGATAAGGGCGCAGTTGGTATACCAGCCTAAGCTGATAACAAGTGCTCCGTGCCACTGAGCTCACCTGTGCCTCAAGTGACAGTTCTGGGTCCAAGAGCACCTCAAACTACGAACATGATCCTTTAGGGGGAGTGCAACCCCCTCCAGAACAGGTTGAATTTCACCTAGCCAGGCAGACAAACCACCCACTAACAGTACCTCTGTCTTGCCTGGATTGAGTTTCAGTTTATTGGCCCTCATCCAGTCCATTACCATGCCCAGCCCCTGATTCAGAACAGCCACTGCCTCACCTGGGTTTGATGAAAAAGAGAGGTAGAGCTGGGTGTCATCCGCATATTGATGGCACCTCAGCCCACACCTCCGGTTTCATGTAGATGTTAAACAGCACAGGGGATAAAATAGAGCCCTGTGGAACCCCATGGCATAATTGCCATGGCACAGAGCAATCATCCCCCAGCACCACCTTCTGGAATCGGCCACCCAAGTAGGAGCGGAACCACTGTAGTGCAGTGCCTCCAGCTCCCAACCCAGGCAACCTATACAGAAGGATATCATGGTTGATGGTATCGAAAGCTGCTGAGAGTTCCAGGAGAATCCACAGGGTCGCACTCCCCCTTTTCCTCTCCTGGCAGAGGTCATCCCACAGGGTAACCAAGGCAGTTTCCATTCCAAAACCAGGCCTGAAGCCCGATTGACATGGATCTAGATAATCTGTTTCATTCAAGTGTGCCTGGAGCTGTCATGCAACCACCCGGTCAAGCACCTTGCCCAGGAAGGGGATGTTGGCCACTGGCCTATCATTGTTAACATCCTCCGGGTCCAGGTTAGGCTTTTTCAGGACTGGTCTGATTACCGCCTCTTTTAAAGAGGCTGGCACCACCCCCTCTCTCAAGGAGGAATTTAAAGTGACAGCCTCCATGGTTGCCAACTATTCTGGAAGCCTACAGTGCCTGACCACCAAGACCCAGAAAAGAGATAAGGCAGACTGAGAACAACGTTCTGGGCTTACAGTGCTCAGAAATTCCACATTACACAACAGGACATGATTTGTAATTCACATTTTAAATGGTGAGGCAGGCACTGATCCAGTTATGTTGAAAGAGCTGGCATAAACACAGAGGTGGTGGAGTGGGAGGCAGATGCTTTTTTATTTATTTATTGCATTTATACCCCGCCTTTCTCCCTCTCGCAAGGAACTCAAGGCGGCTTACATTATCCTCCTCCTCACCGTTGTATCCTCACAACAACAACCCTGTGAGGTAGGTTGGGCTGAGAGTCTGTGACTGGCCCAAAGTCACCCAGTGAGCTTCCATGGCCAAGTGGGGACTAGAACCCGGACTGCTTTTGACTGCTGCTTCTGGATTATTGTGGAGAAATCAGGCCACTCGTACATACGTGAGCATTTTGCAACGAGTGGACCTGTAACTTGCCATTTAAGCTCCAGTGCTTTTCGTACCCGAGCTGAAGAAGGTAAAATGGGAATCTGCTCCATTTGGACTTCGTCTCAGCTGAGAAGCGAGAAAGCAGGTTCTGTGTTCCATGATGTTACCAGCAGAGGTCTCTGTTTACCTACAAATGCATCATGGCTGGCTGGGCAAGGAGGCTCCAAGAAACCTTTGCCCAACGTGCCCAGGGCTTTGCAGCTAGAGAGCGTCACCCATAAGCTGCTGCCGTGACACCCTGAACGGGCAAAGACTGTTTATTGGGTCAGCAGGTATATTTAAAAGTCTCTCCTCGCTATCTAACTACACAGGCTAAGGGCCAAAACAGACATTATTTTAAATCCATATCTAGCAACAGTGCCTTTTTCATTATACTCTAGAGCAGATGTTGGGTGGGGGTGGGGGTGGGGGGGCTGATCTGAACTGAGACTCTAGTATTGGGGGCAGAGGGCTTTAAAGATCCACATCAGAACTCCTGCGCCTCCTCTGGAGCAAAAAATGTGTGTGGGGGGGACATAGCTGGTAGATACAGATTTAAAGTAATGTCTGTTTTGGCCTAATTTGAACACGAGAGGGGTACAGGTGGCCCTTGCTGGGCTCTGCATTGTACTTGTAAGAAGGGAGGCTCGCCTCTCGTGTGGATGCTGCTGGGCTTATAGTTGGGCAGAGGGCTGCATCTGGATGTGGGAAACAGGAGTTCAGATCCTCCTCCTGCCTCAGAAAGGTTCCCATTAGTCGGCCTTTTGTGAAGTTGAGTGAGGCTGGAACAGTAATAACCATGGCACACTGGAAGTGTGAAGAAAGAGAGGAGTGATCAATTTACTTCATGCATTTAAACATAAAATGAAGCAGCCCTTCTTGCTCTGAGAAAGGTGGCAAAGTCCACAGGGCTTTTCAGGGGTGAAACTGTTAAAATACAGGCAACCTGGGAACCATTAATGGTGGTGGGGGAGAGGACTGGAGCCCTGGCCCCACCCCATGCCTTACTGCCTCTGCTTCTGGTTGTTCAGGCGGGCTGGTGGTGGGGATAAAGCAGCTCGCAGCCCCATCCTCCATTCCTGCCCATGCCATGGGCTCGGTGCCTCTACAGCCCCATGCCCCAGAGTTCCCCTTGGGCGCCCCTTCAGCCTGGGCCCTTTCTGCTCTTTGCAGTGTCGACACAGCCCCTGAGATCCCATCTGGGCCACGGAGGTGCTGCCCCAGGTCCATCTGTCCAGCCTGGAATGTCATTGCCAGAGGTGGCGAGGAGACGCCCTCGGAATGGAGAGTTGGGGATTTCCACATTTACTTGTCAACAGCCGCCACCCGCTCCATTCTGCAGCCCCTCTAATCTTGGCTACAATTGCAGTTTGCTGTGCAAACAGATTTCAGCACAGCACTGCGGCGCCTGCATCCGAAGTAGGTCATTTAAAGCCACCCAGCGGAATGCTGGGTAATCTAGCAAGTGAATCATAGCATCACTAAAGCAGGATTGAGGCGATTTTCAGAGCAATTGCCCTTCACTATCCCTAATCCTGGGCACTGAATGGGGTTCTTAACTCTCTACATTATTCCAGCATTATTATCTATTGATTGACTTTTAGAAAGGGTAATAATGTCAATAGAATCATGTGTGGGTGGATTGCCGGGCTTGATTGCTTTGCTTCAGTGTCCGCTGAGCCAGCTGCCAGGAAGCAAGTGCAGCAGGGCCAGCCCTGGGCCCTGCCCGCCCCTGGGCCCGTGGGGGGCAGAGCTGAGGGTCCCGGTGGGAGAGCCGGCAGCACCGCAGAAGCCGCCGCCTTGGCCTTGGCCTCGGAGAACCAGGAGGAAGATCGGTGCTTGCAACAGCAGCTAAAACAGGCCCGTGGGCCGCACCCAGCCTGGGGCCCGGCCTTGGTCACTGGAGCTCCACAGAGGGTCATGCCCCCTGCTGCTGCCCTCCGGCCTGGCTTGTGTGCATTCCCCGTCCCTGCATTTCCCCCCCTTTCCTAAAAGGTTGACGCACCTCTCGGAAGGCAAGAAGAGCTTGAAGCTGAAGTGGGCTGGTTTTGGCCCCACTCCCTTTGCCTTTGGCCCCACCACTGGGAAGGGCCCCCGAGCTTCTCCAGAATGGACGTTGGCCCTTCGGCTGAAGAGCTTTGATGCCCCTGCGCGTGTTGCTGCGCCACAGATGCACCTCCACAGAGAAAAGCTGTGCTCAGAGGTCCAGCTCGCACGTCGCTTAACTTTTTCTACACTTGATTACTGCACGCTTGAGGTCTTTGCAGATGCTAGTTTTGCTGAACACAATAAATACACACCAGGGGGGCGGGCAAGTGGGGGGCACCGCGATGGCAGGATCCCGCCCCCCCGGACCTACCCACATTAACAGCTGTAGGAAATCCTCCATGTGGGCAGGAAAGGGCTGTAGCTCAGCAGCAGGGCCCCTGCTTTGCACACAGAAAGCCCCGGAATCTCCAGTTTTAAAAGGATCAGGCAGCAGGGGACTGGAAAAATCTTCCTCTGCCTGAGAGCCCAGTACTGGGCAAGGTAGACAAAGAGTGTGACCTGGTCTAAGATGGTGTCAGCACGGGGAGGGGGGCTGCTGCCGCCACAGTGCCCCCCCCCGCCACACACACACAATGTAGATCTTTTAGAGGCTTTACTAGATGGCCACTGAGTGGACTCACATTACTGCATTTGACATGATGGTTGGGGAAATGTGGGGTTCTCATCCAGGCCTGGAAGTCATACCTGTGTGAACCAGTTTAAAAAAGAGCTGTTAGTGGACCAGGACTCAATGGAAGGAAAGTATCAAACGGTGCATTCTGCAGGATCTGTCTTGGAGTCAGTGCCATTGAGCAATTTCATGAAAGCTGCTCAGGGTACTTCAGAGGGAATCAAATCTGTCCACACAACCCTGAGTGGAAGCATGACCAGATGCAGGTTCTTGGGGCATGTGCAGAGGTAGTGCCCGGCCCTGTGCTGCTCCACGTTGTTCCCATTTCGTTTCCTTATTTACATACCTATCTCGGTCTCCCTTGCTGTTTTTTCAAGGAGATCAGAACCAGGGTGTTTCACCTAAGGCAGGAGGCAAATCAGAGTTACAGCCAGCCTTCGTGCTTTCAGAAATGGAGATCAGCCATTGCTCCTGCTTCTGAAAATGCATTGCTAAGTGTGATCTGATACCTGCACCTCCTTGTTGTTCAGTTGTTAAGTCGTGTCCGACTCTTCGTGACCCCATGGACCATAGCACGCCAGGCCTTCCTGTCCTCCGCTCTCTCCCGGAGTGTGCTCAAGTTCATATTCATTGCAGCGGTGATGCTATCTAGCCATCTCATCCTCAGCCGTCCCCTTCTCCTTTTGCCTTCAATCTTTCCCAGCATCAGGGTCTTTTTCAGTGACTTTTCTCTTCGCATTAGGCGGCCAAAATATTTCAGCTTCAGTTTCAGTATCTGCCCTTCCAGTGAGCAGTCAGGGTTGATTTCCTTTAGGATTGACTGATTTGACCTCCTTGCATTCCAGGGGACTCGTAAGAGCCTTCTCCAGCACCACAGTTCGAAAGCATCAATTCTTCAGTGCTCACCCTTCCTTATAGTCCAGCTCTCACAGCCATACATTACTACTGGGAAAACCATAGCTTTGATTAGACGGACCTTTGTCGGCAAGGTGATGTCTCTGCTTCTTACTACGCTGTCTAGGTTTGCCATAGCTTTCCTCCCAAGGAGCAAGCGTCTTTTAATTTCATGGCTACAGTCACTGTCTGCGGTGATCTTGGAGCCCAAGAAAGTAAAATCTGTCACTGCTTCCATTTCTTCCCCTTCTATATGCCAGGAAGTGATGGGGCCAGATGCCATGATCTTAATTTTTTTAATGTTGAGTTTCAAACCAGCTTTTGTACTCTCCACTTTCACCCTCAACAAGAGGCTCTTTAGATCCTCTTCGCTTTCTGCCATTAGGGTGGTATCGTCTGCATATCTGAGGTTGTTGATAATTCTCCCGGCAATCTTAATTCTGACCTGTGATTCATCCAACCCGGCGTTTCTCATGACGTACTCTGCATATAAGTTAAATAAGCAGGGCGACAATATGCAGCTTGTCGTACTCCTTTCCCAATTTTGAACCAATCGGTTGTTCCATGTCTGGTTCTTACTGTTGCTTCTTGACCCTCGTACAGGTTTCTCAGGAGACAGGTAAGGTGGTCTGGTACTCCCATCTCTTTAAGAATTTGCCAGAGTTTCTTGTGATCCACACAATCAAAAGCTTTAGCGTAGTCAATGAAGCAGAAATAGACGTTTTTCTGGAATTCTCTTGCTTTCTCCATGAACCAGCGAATGTTGGCGATTTGATCTCTAGTTCCTCTGCCTCTTCGAAACCTAGCTTGTACTTCCAGTAGTTCTCGATTCACATACTGCTGAAGCCTAGCTTGTAGGATTTTGAGCATCACCTTGCTGGCATGTGAAATGAGCGCAATTGTACGGTAGTTTGAACACTCTTTGGCATTGCCCTTCTTTGGAATTGGAATGTAAACTGACCTTTTCCAGTCTTGTGGCCACTGTTGAGTGTTCCAAATGTTTTGGCATACTGAGTGCAGCACTTGAACAGCATCATCTTTTAGGATTTTAAATAGCTCAGCTACTGTCATCTCCGCTAGCTTTGTTGTTAGTAATGCTTCCTAAGGCCCACTTGACTTCACTCTCGAGGATGTCCGGCTCAAGTTCAGTGACCGCACTATCATGGCTATCAGGGACGTTAACATCTTTCCTGTATAGTTCTTCTGTGTATTCTTTCCACCTCTTCTTAATCTCATCTGCTTCTGTTAGGTCCCTGCCTTCTTTGTCCTTTATCTTGCCCGTCTTTGCACAAAACGTTCCCTTGAGATCTCCGATTTTCTTGAAGAGATCTCTAGTCTTTCCCATTCTGTTGTTTTCCTCGATTTCTTTGCATTGTTCATTTAAGAAGGCCTTCTTGTCACCCCTTGCTATTCTCTGGAACTCTGCATTCCGTTGGATATATCTTCCCCTTTCTCCCTTGCTTTTCGCTTCCCTTCTTTCCTCAGCTACTTGTAAAGCCTCATCAGACAGCCACTTGGCTTTCTTGCATTTCTTTTTCTTTGGGATGGATTGAATTGCTGCCTCCTGAACAATGTTACAGACCTCCGTCCATAGTTCCTCAGGCACTCTGTCTGTCAGGTCTAATCCCTTAAATCTATTCCTCACCTCCACTGTATATTCATAAGGGATATGATTTAGGTCATACCTGAATGGTTGAGTGGTTTTCCCTACGTTCTTCAATTTAAGCTGAAATTTTGCAAGAAGCAGCTCATGATCTGAGCCACAGTCAGCTCCAGGTCTTGTTTTGACTGACTGTATAGAGCTTCTCCATCTTTGGCTGCAAAGCACATAATCAATCTGATTTCGATATTGACCATTTGGTGATGTCCATGTGTAGAGTCGCCTCTTGTGCTGTTGGAAAAGAGTGTTTGCTATGATCAGCGTGTTCTCTTGGCAAAACTCTATGAGCCTTTGTCCTGCTTCATTTTGTACACCGAGGCCATGCTTGCCTGTTATCCCAGTGATTTCTTGACTTCCTACTTTAGCATTCCAATCCCCTATGATGAAAAGGACATCTTTTTTTGGTGTCAGTTCTAGAAGGTGTTGTAGGTCTTCATAGAACCGATCAACCTCAGCTTCTTTAGCCTCAGTGGTTGGGGCATAGACTTGAATTACTGTGATGTTGAATGGTTTGCCTTGGATTCGTACTGAGATGACAGAGGATGAGATGGCTAGATAGCATCACCTATGCAATGAATATGAACTTGAGCACACTCCGGGAGAGAGCAGAGGACAGGAAGGCCTGGCGTGCTATGGTCCATGGGGTCACTGAGATGGCAGAGGATGAGATGGCTAGATAGCATCACCTATGCAATGAATATGAACTTGAGCACACTCCGGGAGAGAGCAGAGGCCAGGAAGGCCTGGCATGCTATGGTCCATGGGGTCACGAAGAGTTGGACACGACTTAACGACTGAACAACAACAACCACCACAACCCCAGTACTGCTTTTCCCACCCTTTTACTGACTATGAGTGCTACTCCATTTCTTCTAAGGGATTCTTGCCCACAGTAGTAGATATAATGGTCACCTGAATTAAATTCGTCCATGCCACTCCATTTTAGTTCGCTGATTCCCAAGATGTCGATGTTCAATCTTGCCATCTCATGTTTGACCACCTCCAGCTTACCTTGATTCATTGACCTTACATTCCAGGTTCCTAAACAATATTGTTCTTTACAGCATCGGACTTTCTTTTCACCACCAGACACATCCACAGCTCAGTGTCCTTTCGGCTTTGGCCCAGCCGCTTCACTCTTTCTGGCACTACTTGGAAATTTCCTCTGCTCTTCTCTAGTAGTATATTGGAAACCTTCCGACCTGAGGGGCTCATCTTCCAGCATCATCTCTTGTAGCTTTTTGATACGTTCCATGGGGTTTTCTTGGCAAGAATACTGGAGTGGGTTGCCATTTCCTTCTCCAGTGGACCACATTTTGTCAGAACTCTCTGCCATGACCTGTCCGTCTTGGGTGGCCCTGCACGGCATAGCTTATGGCTTCACTGAGTTACGCAAGCCCCTTCGCCACAACAAGGCAGTGATCCATGAAGGGGCCTGCACCTCTTTCTACTGGTCTATTCATTCATTTTGAAACTTAAGGTACAATCCTATGCATGTTTAGATGGAAAAAGGTCTTACAACTCGCAGCATGCCCCAGCTAGCATGCTGGGTGTTGTGGGATTGGGGTACGCTGGGAGTTGTAAGCCGTTTTCCTGCCCGAACATGCAAGATTGCACCCTGAGTCTATCTAAACTGCAGACCTCATGGCCATAACACCTGGCCAATTTTTTGGACTTTGTTTCTTCCCCCATCTCCTGCTTTTTTGCCTGATTAAGAGTTCTGGTGGACTTGGAAGCTTACACAATTCTGTGGATTGCTGGTTGGTCCTAAGAAGTGCATTGACCAAATGCATTGTGGATTTTGGAGAGTGGTCGTCCTCCAGCAGCCTCTCTGCCAGGCAGCTTAGAGGACCAACCCCACTTACCTCTGGCCACAAAGGGACTGCATCATCCACCCTTCAACCATTATCCCCCCCACCCCTGCTTCAGTACGTGTGGAGGTTTTGCTGTGCCAGCACCAAGATCTGTGCCAATTAGCCAGGCACTGAGCCTTGGAGCAGTAGAAGGTCGTTGTGCAAGGAAAAGCCAGAACTGGCTTTTCCTCTGAGCCAGGAACAAGCAGCACCAGGGTGGGGGAGGCAGATTTCATGAAGGACTTTTCCTAACTCTTTTTTGGAGGAGTCAAAGCACGCCATGCTCCCATGGGGAGCCCACAGTCTGCGTGGCGTTTGCCCCAGCAGTGGCTTGGTGGTGATAACATCACGTTTTCTAAGCAAAGTGTCATGTTTTATACCTGCAGAAAAGCAATCCATCTCCTAGGTCACTAATTTGTGTGGATCATGGTTGGACAAATTCCACTGATTCCATGTGGACGGCACAGTTTGTGATGGTGGGGAATGACAGAACCTCCCCCCACCCCGATCAGCTGCATTGTGTTACTGTTCGGATACTTCCTCACACACTCTGGGCCCTTAGTGTGATTGTTATTGATCGTTCTTTAAAGTTGCTTGCAGGCTCTTCACTCTCTTGCTCTCCTGTCCAAGTTTCTCAGAGAAAGTTTCTGCGCATGGAAGTGTGCTTGTGTGATGTTGAATGAGCATCCTACTCTCTGGACACCATGTGGATGTCGTTCTGCAGTCTCAGTCCCCTTTGTGCATATTCAGATGTTTCATTCTGTTTCTATGCTACGTGGCAGAAATGTGAGGGACTTGCATACAGCTGCCACGGTAGTGGAGTGTACAGTCTTTACTTTTATTTTTAATGTGCTCTAATTATTACATGTTCCCAGATTGCTTGCACAATGTGTGGACAATCCACATCAAAGGATCCCTGCAGCCCACATTTTGGCACACTTCTAGGGTCATGGGTACTGGCTCGCAGACTGGCACTGCAATCTGGAGGGCACACATCACTGCGATGGTGTAGAGATGGTGGCTCACGTGAGCATTAGCCAACATGCAGCACTTCTGGCAGGCCCATTTTGCTCTTGGGCTGCTGCGCTGTGCTTATTTTGGGACTGTTGCAGCCACTCTCTGGAGCAAAGACTTGAAAGCAATGCATCCAGGTGGCTTTCTGGTAGCCCATGTATGCTTAGACTGAACCGTGTTGCAAATGTGAAAATCAAAATGTCTTCTTTGCATGACAGTTAGCGGTAATAATCATGACTGCAGGTCATAACCAAGAGAATTGTGCAAGGAGCTCTGGGCTCGGCTCGTGCGCCTCAAAACGTCAGGCAGGCCAGAAGAGCCTCCGTGGCATGCTTTTGAGTGCGCGCAAGCCTCTGGGAATGCTTGAAGTAATTCTCTGGATTGTGGTCACAGTTCTTAGAATGGTAAGAAGGAAGCTGATAGTCCCAAATCCCGCACCTGCCTTGCCCCATCTGTGCCCACAACAGCCTATGCCTCCATCAACCACACAGTGACATCTCCACCAGGTTGCGCGGGGACCCATACCACCAGGACTCTTACACGCCTTTTGGCTGGCATACGATCTCCACACGGGCTGACAGGCCTCCGCATTCCACCCCATCCAGCCCCTCTGCAGTCTTCTCTGTTTGAAAGGCAGCGGCTTCCTCTTTGCTACCTATTATGTTTTTATGACCCGTGAAATGAGGCCTCATGAAGTACTAATCAGAGGTTTAGAATAAAAGGAGCGGCTCTATCTCTTTAAAGGTCAGAAGCCAGCCTCTTTGGGAGGAGGGGCAGAGCAGGAATTTTTCCCCTGGTGAAATAATAATAAAAATATTTCCTCCATTTCCTTTTGCGAGATTAATGATAAACTGTCCATCCCCTAAAAGAAGCTGATAACACTTCTAATTTTACTCCAAGGCCAGGAAATGCCATTTCTACGCAGAGCAGGAGCACAGCCCCCTCCCCGCAACGCCTGCTGCGATGAGCGGGGGCGCTTTTTTCCCAGGCAAGACTTTGATAGAATTTTTATTATTATTATTTTGTTTTAAACTGGAAATGCCCCTGGAGCTACTGGCAATGCACAATAAAGCAAAATCATATTTTAGTCAAAACAGGCAGAACTGTGCTCGCAGCCAACTTTCAAATTAGCATTTTGAGGGCAAATATGCAGCCAATTTGAGATAATGAGGCCTGATTATTCAATCCAATGAATGTTAAATAGGGAGACAGCGCCCCAGCACCTTATCTCGCCTGCCTTCAATGTAGTTTATTTTCTTTTTAATCGTTTCACATTTGAACTCTTCATTTGTTCTCGACCCCCCCTACCCCGGTCCTTTTCTGAGTGGAGGCAGCCAGGGCTTCTCGGGCACCCATGTTTCACATGGGGAAATTGCGACAGAAACAGCCTCTGGGCCAGGGACAAAGATTGTGCTCCCTTCCAGCCCCAGGACCCCTTTGCAGCCTGATCATTGCTCAGTTGCAGATAACTTTTCCCCAATAGTGTCTCCGTGCAACCTGGATTTGCTATAACACGCGTTGTCAGCTTTAGAGGAAATTATAGACTTCTTATAACTTCAGCAGTTTTCTCCATACAAGCCTCTCTTCTTACTTCTTGCTCCCCAACTTCTGCCTGCCTGGAACTTCTTCGAACATGTACCCTTTGGAAGTGAAACGTGCACGCACGCATGCACACACCCACACCCTCCCCTAATCAGCAGAGCGTACTGCCAAACTGGTGAGCAACTGTACATGACCAGCAACCTGAGTCTATGCATCGGGGATGACATGCCAGCAGTGTGTTGATGAGACACAGCTCTGCCTCTCTTTTCCATCCTCTGGTCCTTGAGTCTAGGAGGTGATGGTGGGCAAACCAACTGAAACAGAATCCAGACCAGACCGATACACTGTGGGTCAGGAGTTCCAGTTCCACCGCTCTGGGAATAGATCCTCAACCTGTTCTGGATGGAGGTGCGCTTCCCTTGAAAGAGCAGGTACACCACTTGGATGAGACACTGACTGGCAGCCACTCTCTGGGGTTTCAGACAGGTGCTTTCCAGCCCTGCCTGGAGATCCTGCCAGGGACTGAGCCTGCATGCAAAGAGGCTGCTTCAGCGATGGTCTGCAGCCAACTGGGCTTAAGAGACCTGCACCCACAGGGCTGTGTCTATGTTAGCTCTGTCCCCTCTGAGGGAAACAGTGGCAACTTACAGGGCCTTTGCCCCCCTGTGGCTCAGCCAGGCCTTGGCTTGTGCAGGGTTGGGGGCCTCCTGCTCCGCTGGCGGCCTGGTCGTAGTGGCAGGGTTCCCCCCTACACCGTGGAGGGTTCTGAGGAGGAGTCTTTCCCAGAGCCAGTGGAGGGGCAGGCCGCCTCCTTGGGCAAAGCAGATGCTGGCTGGGCTGGCTCTGTCCAGGAGCTCCCCTCCTGGGGAAGGCTCCAGCAAAGGAGGCAGTTCTGGGGCTCTCGCTGGAGGGGGTTCCTGCCCCCAGTCCTCCTCATTGTCATCCATGCTGTCAGGGGCTGAGTCTGGGACCGATCGATCGTTGGGTGGTGGCAGTGACCAGGAGGGCCGCGACGACCCTCTCTGGCGGCTGTGCCGGCTGTGCCTGTCGTTAGAACAATGCACGTGGGCCTGGCTCCTGGCCCCTGAGCGACATCCGGGGGGAGCCTGCAATGCTGCTTACACGGGGCGAGGGGGGTGCCTTTAACGATGGCTTGGAAACTGCTGTTGGCCCCAAACGCAGCTGCTGGCATCCGGTGACTGGACCATCTCACTCCTATCTTGTATCTGCCACACAGGATCCCTGTTTGTTCTGTGGCTCCATCGAAAGTGCGGTGTTGGTGGTTAGAGCCCTCAAGGGCCTGATGCCAGCCCAGCCCAAGAGCTGCCTCCTCCCGTGCAGAGGCGCTTGAGCCTTCAGGTCATCTTTAGAGGCCTCTGCTGTCCGTCCATCCCGCCACCCCTGGGAGATGCGGGGCAGGGCTTTTTCTGTGGGCCCTCCAAACCCGGAGCAGCACTACTGACAGCATCGCGACAAGGATGCGGGTGGGGCTGCATGTTCTTCCCGGCAGAGCGCTCAGGCTCCCTCAGCTCCTGCTTTTTTGAATGGCTTCGAAGATCCCTCTGTTCAGTCAGCCTTTTTCATGTTTAGTGCTCGACTGTTTTCAGTTGTTTTAGGTCAATGCTGCTGGTTCTAATTTTAATACCAAGATTGTTTGCTATGTTTTTAATATTTTTCTGTTTTTATTATCCATGTGATTGTTGGCATTTGTTTTTATTGTTGTTGCATGCTGCTTCCAGTACAAATATTGCAGAAAAGCGGGCTATCAATGATCAAGGAAGAACAAACAAGACATAGGCCAGAGGTTCCGTAAACCTCACATCCCCCCAAGCCCTGACACCACATCCCTGACCTGGTGGTCTCCAGGTGTGTTGGACCACAACTGTCATCACTCCAGACCAGCATGGCCATACTGGCTGGGGCTGATGGGAACTGGAGTGCAACACACCTGGAGGGCGCCAGGTTGTGGGAGGCTACTCTAACAGTGCATCTCTCCCCCCCTGCCATATCCCTACAGCCTGGAAGGCGGCAACAGGGGCCTTTGGGCTGGCTGCTGGCTGTCAGAGCAGTTCAGCCAAGGAGGCTCAGCCACCGGCAGAGAGAGCGGAGGGCTGGGGGATCTCCTTCTGGGGGACCGCTGAAGGGGCTGGGCAGGGGCTTGCCAGGACAGGGCCCAGCACACGCTTTCCGGGGGACACCACGTGTGGGCTCGTCCTGAGGCTGTGGTGCTGGTATCTCCAGAGCGCAGCACAGAGTTCCTCCGGTGCGCTTTGCTTGAAGCAGCCCTTCTTTAGCAACGCCTTTGGCCTATATCTTTGGCGTTTAGGCACCAGAGACATTTGGGGCAGGAAAGGGGGCAAAGGGCTCCCTGGCAAGGGCCCTATCCGCGTCTTGTCTGTACGTTGGCAGGAGACGGCCCCATGCATGTGTCTTCCCTCCCCCGTTCCCCCCCCCCCCGTTGCTATGCTGTCACCAGTGCTGGCTCTGGGTTTTGGAGGGCCCTTGGGCAAGGCCCCCTCCCTCCTCATCAGCAGCTGCTCTCGCTCCTCCTCTTTCACATCACTGCTACGTCTTGCTTGCTTGGCAGGCAGAGAACTGGGGGGGGGTCAATTAGACCAGGCATCTCCTGCTCCTCCCCCTCGCCACCACCACTGTGGCCTGGGCCAGGGCGAGAGGCAGGGGAACCTGTGCGCTGCAAGGGCAAAGAGGAGGTGCAAGCCCAGGGGCCCCTGCTGAGGCGTGGGCCCTCGGCAGACACCCAGCTGCGCCTCACCCTTGATGCCAGCCCGGGCTGTTGCTGGTAGGACCTGGGCCATGAGTCACTTAGCCTGAGCTTGAAGGGTGAACATGTCCCCGAGCTGGGTGGGAGGAGATGGCTGAGAGGCCCTTCCGCCTTTTCCTTGTCTCCTCCCCCTGCTTTCCCATCTTCTTCCTTCCTTCTCCTGCAAGGGATGCTGACCACGGGGCTGACCTCAGCCAATTTACCTTGGGATGGAAGTTTGTTATATCTCCAGTAAAGTCTGTTCCTGATCCACCGCTTGAGTGCATTTTGTCTACTCACGGGGAGCTGATTTGGACTTCAGCTGTCAGTGCTCCTTGCATGGACCACGCCATGAAGGAGCTGGAGTCAAAGATCCTGGGTGAGCAGCACGGCTGGTGCCAATTCTGATCTATTTACTTGCAACTTGTCAGGGATGTGCAAATTCCCCACAATATATATATTCACTCAATTAAAAAATTCACACATATGGTTGTTCTGCATTTTCCATGCTTCATGTGCTCCTCACCTTCTTTCTGGAGCCTGCCCCTCTGGCCTGCGCTATTCTGGGGCTTCTCCCACTCTCACTCCCAGCCTCAATTCTACTTATATAACAGAAGAATAAGACTGGCCTGCCTCGCAGGGTTGCTGTGAGGGGGAAAACAGTAAGGACTGTAAAGCACCTTGCAAACAAAAAGCGCTGTTGTTGCAACTGTAAAGTATAGCAATGTTGCATCTCGGGCCAGGCAACAATGAGCTGAGGTTAGTGAGGGATCTAAAAGCAACAGAAAGGCTTTCTTCAGCTACGTGCATAGTAAAAGGCAGAGGAAAGAAATGGTGGTTCAACTATTATATAAGGATGGCAAAATGATAACAGAGGACAAAGAAAAAGCAGAGGTGATCAATTCCTACTTTGGCTCAGTCTTCTCCCAAAAGAGGGTCTATGACCCCCCTGGTAAAGGCGAAGTACAGGCTGAAGGAGTAGGATTGCAGCTTGAGATCGATAGGCATATGGTCAAGGAACACCTATGTACTTTGAATGAGTTCAGATCTCCAGGGCCAGATAAACTGCATCCTAGAGTAATAAAGGAACTGGCAGATGAACTCTCAGAACCGCTGTCTATTCCCGTTGAGAAATCATGGAGGACGGGTGAAGTGCCAGATGACTGGAGGAGGGCTAATGTTGTCCCTATCTTCAAAAAGGGCAAAAAGGAGGAACCTGGGAACTACAGACCAGTCAGTTTGACATCAATCCTTGGGAGAATTGTGGAGCAGATGATAAAGCGATCCATCTGAAAGCACCTTGAAAACAATGTAGTGGTTACTCGAAGCCAACATGGATTTGTCAAGGACAAATCCTGCCAGACTAATCTGATCTCATTTTTTGATCAGGTCACCTCCCTTGTAGACTGTGGGAATGCTGTTATTATTACTATTATTATTAAATTTATTAATCACCCATCTGGCTGGTCACCCAGCTACTCTGGGCGATGTACAACATATAATAAAAAAGTTTAAAACAATAAAATTCTACAATAAAAATGTTTTCTAAAATACCCTAACCCACCCCAAATGCCTGCCTGAACAACCACGTTTTTAATGCACGGCGGAAGCTCATTAAAGAGGACAGAATATACCTTGACTTCAGCAAAGCTTTTGACAAAGTGCCCCATGATATCCTGATAAACAAACTAGCTCAAAGTGGGCTAGATGAAGCAACGATCCGGTGGATCCACAGTTGGCTACAGAATCGGACTCAAAGAGTGCTTATCAATGGGACCTTCTCAAACTGGGGAGACATAACGAGCGGGGTACCGCGGGGCTCAGTCCTAGGCCCAGTGCTCTTCATTTGTATTACTGACTTGGAGGATGAGGTGCAGGGAATGCTTATCAAATCTGCAGATGACACAAACTTGGGCAGGATAGCTAATACCGTGGAAGACAAACAGAATTCAAAGTGATCTTGATAGGCTGGAGCACTGGGTAGAAAACAACAGAATGAAATTTAACAGGGATAAATGCCAAGTTCTGCACCTAGGAAAAAGAAATCAACTGCACAGTTACAAGATGGGGGATACATGGCTCAACAACTACAAGCGAGAAGGATCTTGGAATTGTTGCCAGTCACATGCTGAATATGAGCCAACAGTGTGATGTGGCTGCAAAAAAGGCAAATGCTATTTTGGGCTGCATTAATAGAAGCATAGCTTCCAAATCCTGGGAAGTACTAGTTCGCCTCTACTCAGCACTGGTTAGGCCTCATCTGGAGTACTGTGTCCAGTTCTGGGCACCACACTTTAAGAAGGATGCAGACAAGCTGGAGAGGGTTCAGAGGAGGGCAACGAAGATGATCAGGGGACTGGAAACAAAGCCCTATGAGGAGAGACTGAAAGAACTGGGCATGTTTAGCCTTGAGAAGACTGAGGGGAGGTATGATAGCGCTCTTCAAGTACTTGAAAGGTTGTCACAGAGAGGAAGGCCAGGATCTCACCTTGATCATCCCAGAGTGCAGGACGCGGAATAATGGGCTCAATTTACAGGAAGCCGGATTCTGGCTGAACATCAGGAAAAACTTCGTAACTTTTAGAGTAATGCGACAATGGAACCAATTGCCTAGGGAGGTGGTGGGCTGTCCCACACCGGAGGCGTTCAAGACGAGGCTGGACAGCCACCTGTCAGGGATGCTCTGACTTGGATTCTTGCACTGAGCAGGGTGTTGGACTCGATGGTCTTGTAGGCCCCTTCCAACCCTGCTATTCTATGATTCTATGAATTTGCCTAACTCCCATTCAAAGCCATCCAAAGTGGTGTCTGTCACTACATCTTTTGGTAGCAAATGCCATAGTTTAGTGTGAAGCCACCTGTCAGGGATGCTCTGACTTGGATTCCTGCACTGAGCAGGGGGTTGGACTCGATGGTCTTGTGGGCCCCTTCCAACCCTACTGTTCTATGATTCTATGAAATAGGCTTTCTAAGACCTGACTGTTGGTTTGGCCCTGGATGTTTCCTGGGAATTCTGTAGGAGTCTCGCCTCTAAGAAGGTAGATTCTCCTACCCAGAGGAGCAGCTGGTAGGATTTGGACCAAGCTCATGATACACAGGAAGCTGCCGTAGACCAGCTGAAGTGTATTTTTACACCCAGCTCAATTTTGCCCATTCCAGCTTTCCCCAACCTTGTGCCCTCCAGATGTCTTAGACTGCTATGCTGGCCAGGGGATTATGGGAGTTGTAGCCCTGCCTAACGCATCTGGAGGACGCCAGGTTGGGGAAGGCTGGTCTCTTCTGGCAAGTGCTGTCTCCCCAGGCTCTCCAGCAAAGAAGGGGCCTTTTTCCCATCACCTGCTACCTGACCCTTTTAACAGAGCACGGCACAGGTTGCACCAGGGCCCTCCTGCATGCAACCTGTGGTTCTCTTCTCAGATGTGACCATCCCTTTGATGTGTTAACAAGGGGGAGGCCTGTTTGCCTCCTTTATGGAACCTGAGCCTCAACCTGAGCCTCTCTGCCTCTCTCTCTCTCCAGCTTGCTCAGTCTTACAATCAAAGGCGTTCCCCTCCCACCTCATCAAGCCTGGGTTAATATTCAACAGCAAGGGACAAAGGTGTGTGTGGGGGGCTCTCCTGAGGACTGGAGGATGTGTCAGATCTTTCTGCTCCCCCAGCTTTAAACGGGCGAGAGAAAGGAATGAGTGGGACTTTATGTTAACTGTGAGATGTCTGGCAAGTTCAGGCTAAAGAACTTGCCAAAGTTTGTGAACTGCTCAGAGACCTTTGGCTATGAGGTGGTATAGAAATGTAATACAATAAATAAGTTAAGAAACAAATACACAAAGAAGTTGTTTTGGGGCCAGTCACAGTCCTCTTTTCCCTTCCCTCCATTTTGGTGCCTGCAGCAGAAAACCCCAGAGACACCCTGCTCCCCTTCCAGTGATCAATGTGCGTCACAACCCAGTGGGAGGTTCTTCTCCTCAAACCTGCTGACATGAAGAGGAGCCATGCAAGAGGCTAGTCCTCTTCAGATGTAGAAATGAGATGTGTAGGCTGAGGGCTGCTACTACATCCCCCCCCCCCGAACATTCTTGCTGCATGAGCCAAAAGTCTGAGACAGGCCAGAACATCGCTCTGCATAAGCCTTCGTTTCTTATTTTCTGTGATCTATACAGAAAACTGTTAAAGGAGGGGTTACACACACTGATACATCCATGTGGGCTGTGGCACAGTGGTAGACCCCCTGCTTTGCATGCATGAGGTCCCAGGTTCAATCCTGGAATCTCCAGGTAGGGCTAGGAATAAATCCTGCCTGACACTCTGGAGAGCCGCTGCTGCCTTCAGTGTCGACAATACTGGCCACATGGACTCAGGGTCTGACTCCATATAAGGCCGTTTCCTCTGTTCTTATACGGGAGGTGAAAGGCCTTGGGTGGGGTGGGGCTGAGAAGCTGTTTCAGGCCTCCCACTAAACCAGCTCCAAACAGCATGATGGACATGCAAATCTGCCACTATTTTACAGCCTAAAAAGGGGTGTTCTCTTGTGTGCTTCCTGCCGCATGCCTATGATTCTCCCACTAAGGATCACTGTGTACGCACACTTACCAGCCACTACTGCACAGGCTGAAGGCTCCTCTCTGGCTACCTTCTGCTGCTTCCCTGTCTTCACTTAACATACAAAGAGCCTGTTCCGCCTTGGAAAGTGGACCAAGTGTGCTGGGACAACAAAGAACCTTCTGGCCCCTTAAAGGCTTCCAGATGCCTCCCAGAGACTTCACTACTGGGCCAGATTTAAGGTTTTGGTGCTAGAGTACAAAGCCCTAAACAACTCAGGACCAGGATGCCTTCTCCCTTACCAACCTGCCCAGTCACTGTGGTCCTTGGAGGGCTTGCTCCTGGTGGTTCCACATGGACCTATGGCCCGATTGGAGTCCACCAGGAGAAGAGCCTTCAGTGTGGTGGCCCCCTTTCTTTGAAACTCCCTGCCCCTGGAGGTCAGGCAGGCACCAACATTGTGTTGCTTCTGGCGCCTCCTGAAAACAGTTCTGTTCCAGGAAGCATTTCTTAAATGACCAACCACGGTTTTTATTGGCATTCAGTTTTTAATACTTGCAATATGGTGTTTTAGCCTTTTCTTTTTTGCCACTGTACTTCTTGTGTTCACCACTCTTGAATCTGTTTGGATGGGGAGCAGCGTACAAATGTTGTAAATAAAATAAATGAAGTAAAAATGAGGCTTTTGTGATGCCATTGTCCGGCCTCATTCACGGGCGTTTACAGAGGCCCAGGCGTCATCATCTTCTGCGCATAACCTCCGGCGTTTTCCCATCGCTGCGTCTGTCCTTTTCCTTGCCGCTGAAAACTTGTGCAGGCAAATGAGGCGGCCCTGCTGCAGAAGGCCTTCTGGTTGCTGGCAAGGGGCCCCCACCTGGGAGTGCTCCAGCCGTTCGCTGCACCTGATAAGCAAACGGTGTCCACTGCTGGCAAATCCGTTAGCCTTTAAGGTGCCACCTCTTATTTTTTGCTGCAAGAGGCAAGTGTGGTAGGCAATCTTCCCTTTTTATATTATTTATTCTTAAATGTATAACCTGCTTTTTTATTTTTCTTAGAATATTCAACCTTACAGTGGATCTGTGGGGGACAGCGACTGTTTTTAAAAGGGCACCGTCACAAAAGCAAAATAGCAACAAAATCAGGGCCAAGACTGACCAGGCAAAAGGGGATCAGGAAAAAGGGACGATCCCTAGTAAATGGAAAGGTACCCTGCACATCCCTAGAGACACTCTCTTTTTCCTTACTCTTCTATTCCTGGATTCAAGAGATAGAGGTCCTGCTGAACAGGTGAAATCACACCCTCGCCCTGGCCGTTCTGAGTGCCTGGTTTGCTCTCTTACCTCCATCTCTGGTGGGGTTGCTGCCCAGTGGGCTGTTTACTCAACTGATCAGCAGCTGCGGGTTTTCAGGTTTTGATGCAGAAGCTGGCATTAACCAATCTAAGTCCTTCCCACCCTGCCTGAAAAATTATACTTGTAAATATCATTCTTGGAGACACCCAGGGCCTTTGGCTGGCAGCTGATCCTGTCAACAGGAGAGCATGCAAAGGCAGGCAGAAGGGGCTCCAGCATGTGAGAAAAGAGCTTCTGATCTGCAGGTTCAGGACCTCCACCTTGATGCTAGCCCTGTGTTGACCCTGACACTGAGCTGGTGGCCCAGGGGACCAGGCATTAGCAGACAGCTCCAGCATCACCAAGGAGACCCGTGTCAGTTTGACATCCCTCTCTCTCACTGCCCTTCTGCAAACAAAGTGGGATCAATTGGACAGCTTCAAAAGCAACCCTGAATCCCAAGGAGAAAGTGTCCCTGTTCAGCTAGGGGCTGGGGGCTCCACCTGTTCTGGAGCTGTGCCAGAGATGACCAATGGCAGATTGAAAAGGGGGCATCTCCTTCCCTATTAGGGGCTTGGTGGCAGGGCCAGCCTAAGGGGAGGGCGAGCTTGGCGGTCACCCAGGGTGCCGAGCTGAGGGGGGTGCCACCTTGACCTCAGTGGCTGTGTTGTTTGAATGTACCATCCTCAGTGAGCTGAGGTGGCAAAAAGGAAGGGTCCATAACCTTTCTTTCAAGCTTCTACAGGTTGTTTGGGTACTAACTACAAAAATGATCTTCCTTCAATTAGTGTTAAACTATGCTTCTTTTTCACTTTGACACCATTTGCGCTAGGTTAAAAGAAGTCAAACACAGCTTTACTTGAGGCAACGCTGCAGAGTACTTAGCACTTCAAATACTGTAAACACGATAAGCACAATACTACTACTACTACGCAGCTGTAAGAGGTCAGGCAGACTTATGATTGGCCCAGGTCAAGTAGCCCGTTTCAAAGTTTGTTGTAAGGAGAGAAAGAACAGCGAAGGTGTTCAGGAGGTATTCTGTGGAAAGAATTCAAGGAAGGAGGAAGGGAGATTTCCAGGCCAGGTACCACTGGAGAGTAATTTTCTGCAGCAATTACCGCAGGGAAAGGTAGAGGAGTGGTGTGAGGCCAGGCCTTAGGGGAAGAATCCTTCCTTCCTGAGTAGTGGAGAGGGCCAGTAGCAGTCCAAACCCTGAAGACCCGTGAGACGGAGCCCCTGGAAGCAAAACGAAGCTCTGCCAGAATTTGGAGGAGGTACGCAGGAGAAGCACAACCCGTTCCTTGTTCCATTATCTCCATGTAAGAAAAAATTAAGCATGTCTCTCATTCTGCTTGACCCAGGGCAAGGAGGAGGTGCAGGTGAGAATTCTCAGATGTAGTTCGTGCAGGCAATAATTCTCGCATGCGGCCCCCAGCTTTGTACAGATATGCAGGGTCCTTTTAGAGGGCAGCGAGCCCCCGACACCGCACCTGCACCAGGCCCCATAAACCCTCTGGGTGGCCCTGCAGAGCTGACCATGGGGATGGGGGCGGCGGTGCCAAAGGCACTCCTCGCTCAGGGCACTATTTATCCTAGGGCCGGCTCTGCCTGGTGGAGTGAATTTTACCCAAGTGCCAGGGATAGAGGAAGAGGCGGCTAGGTGAAGAGAGAACATCAGGAGAGCCTTGCTGGATCAGACCAAGGGTCCACCTAGTCCAGCATTCTGCTCACACAGTTGCCCAGGGCCAGCCCAGGACATTTTGTGGCCTGAGGTGAAGGACGAGATGACCCCCCATCTCAACTCCCATTCCATGTACAGAAGCTGACCCAACTGGTGTTGCATTTCACTTCAACACTGGTGATGGGGAAGCGTCCTCCTCCACATAGTTTTACCTGCATTGTGTGCTAAAAACACAATGCCACTGAAACCAATTGGTTTTATGAAGTATTTAAAGTTTATTTTCAGTATGTATTTTTGCTAGTCGTGGGTCACCTATAACACGAGAAACTGAACCCCTTGCTGCCGCTTATATCTAAAGTCTTGAAGGCACCCTGGAAAGGTCATAACACAGCAAGGGCAATGAAATGGGTGGATGGAAAGCGACTTTGAAGGAATAAAAAGTCCAAGCTTCTTATGGGTTGAAACAAGCGCTGTGAATTATGCCTGGCTCTATTCAGGGATCTGATGCTGATTTATTTATTATTATTTTATTTTTTATTTAGTACATTTCTACACCGCCCAATAGCCGAAGCTGTCTGTGCGGTTCACAACAATTAAAACCACAAATGCATCATACAATATAAAATTTAAGAGCTTAAAACTACAATACGAAAGTACAACCTACAATAAACCCTAGCAGCAATGCAGAGATTTAAAATACAGTAACAGATTTAAAACAGAGCTAAAAGTCTAAAATGCCTGCGAAAATAAGGTCTTCACCCGGTGCCAGAAAGAGGGCAAGCAGGCACCAAGCAAGCCTCTCTGTGAAACTCAGTCCACAACTGGGGTGCCACAGCAGAAAAGGACCTCTTCTTGGTAGCCACCTGCCTCAGTTTCTTTGGCAAAGGCTCCCAGAGAAGGACTGCTGAAGATGATCTTTGGGTCCGGGCGGGTGCATACACCAATAAAGGCATTAGTGTAATGCTTTTATTAGGGCCATCTCAAAAGATCACAAAAAATGTGCAAGCTTTTGATATCTCCCCCTTGCCCACAAACCTGCTTTTTGGAACTTCTCGTTTGATGAAGAGAGCTACAGACCTCAAAAGTTTGCACATTTTTTAAAGTGAACTTTGAATTGGCCTAATAAAGGCATTCCATTAATAAATACAGATTTTGGAATTATTACATTTCTATCCTGCCTGTTTTCCTCTTGCAAGGAACCCAAGGCAGCTTCTATGGCCTTCCTCCTCTCCATTTTATCCTCACAACAACCCTGAAAGGCAGGTTAGGCTGAGAGCCAGTGACTGGCTGCAGATGAGCACCCCGTTGAGGAACATTTGGCACCAGCTATTGCCTCTTTCAAAGCAACCTGCCCTTCACACGGCCAAGAGGCTCTGTGCTGTATTTCTCTCCCAGGAAGAGGCATGCTAGTCCTAGCGGTTCACTAGTTTGCAATCAGATGTTGGGCGCTAGATGGAGGGGAGCAGACGGATGGACTCACCGGGCCCTCCTGTCAATGTGCACAGCCAGCGCTGCTGATCTAGGATCAGTCCAGGAAAACGCTGATCGCCTTTGTTGGAGTGGGCCTCCTTCAAAGAGTTAATGCAGATGCTTCTCTGGAGAACATAAAAAGACAAGGACGGGAGGAGGCAGCCAAACTGCTCAGCCTGTGCAGCCCTCTGCCATATGGTGCAAAGAACGAGAGGAGAAGAAAATGATCCAATTAGCACTTGAAACTGCCAGTTTCCAGACTACAAATCAGGCGAGCAACTGCCCCAGGTAAGAATCTCTCACGGAGGAAGTAGCGAGATCACACAAGCAATCTCCGCCGCACACACATGCGGGCGAAGGCTCCGAGTGCACACGCGTGCTGGGGCTCTTGCACTGACACGCTCCGGCCCCCATCCAGGCGACGTGGACTCGTGACTGAGCCCGCTAAAAGCCACGTCGCGACTGGTGCGCCCCTTGTTTCAATGTGCCTTGGCCATGGCTAGCAGTAGCTGGGCCGCGGCCAGGCCCCAGAGGCGGCGGCGCAGGCCTTGCTCGAGCTCAAAGCGCCCCGGCGGCAGGCGGGCAGCGCTTGAGAGGCCGCCGCGGCGCGGCCGCGGAAGAGCGCCGCCGCCTCCGTCTGCGGAGCGGGGCAGCCGCAGGCCCGGGGGCGGCGTCTTGCGGGCTGCCGGAGTGGGCTTCGGGCCGGCCCGTTGAGGCTGCCCCAAAGTCCCTGCCCGTTCCCCGCAGTGATGTTGCGGGGAGGGCAGGGGAGGCGAGGCCGGCTCGCGAGGCGCCCCTGGGGCGAGGCGGGCCGGGCGCGCCCCTCCTCGGCTCGCAGCCCCCCGCGCGGCCTTGTCGCCGCTCAGTCTGCTTTCGGCGGCCGCGGCGCCGGGCCTGGGGCTTGGCTGCTGCCACGGCGCGATCCCGTTTTCGGGGCCGTCCGCGAGGCGTCAGGGTTCGTTTCCGCGCATATCCCGCAGCCGCTGGCGGGCCTCGGGGGCCCTGGCTTGGCCTGGCCTGGGCTGACGAACCCTGGGCTCAGGCGCGCCTGGGGAGCCCTGGCCGGCGCACGTGAGAGGTGCCGGGGCCGACCCCTCGCTCAGCCAGAGCGCTCCCTGGGCGGCTCCTTGTTCTCCGCTGACAGGGTGGTGGGGAAGATAAACGAGGGGAGGCGCCGCCCCGCCCCGCCCATCGTGCTGGTTCAAAATGGCGCCATTTCTAGCGCGCCCCCAGGCCGCCCGTCACCTCTGCTGCTCCCCGAGGTGCTGCTCCGCAGGCTCCCCCCATCCCACGTCCAACGGGACTATCACCAGGACGCCAAACAGCCCCTTGAGCATCTTAGAAGCTGCTGCTGCTGCTGCTCTGCCTCACCCATTGCCGTTATGTGGGGAGCTGTGTGCAGTAGCAAAGGGGGGAGAAGAAGAAGCCCATGGAAAAGGTCTTCCGTGTTTACTTGTGACTCTGCTTTCCCACTCGTTATGAACCAAGCAGGCCAAATGTGGAGGCCCACGCCGTAAGCTCAGGCTAGGATGTCGCTCCCCGGCTTAGGGAATGGCCCAAGGAGGGAGCTCAGGGAGGAGCTCCATCTGTCCAGCTTCTGTTCCGTTTCCTCCTTTATGAGTCTCCCAAGCCGCCTTCCTGGGGAGGGAGCTTTGGCCACAAAGGGGCTTCTGCATGGCGCATGTGGAGGCCAGGCAAGAATCCCGGGCCCACATTGCATGCAGGCATTTAACAGGGAGGGCTCAGAGACTGGCTGTTCAGGGTGGGGAGGCAAGCCGCAGTTCCTTGCAGTGTCCAGAGCTTGCTCCTGACACAGAGGAGAGGGTCAGTCGTACTGGAAGGCGGCAGTGGTGGTGGCTGGGGTGCTGACCGGTCTGATGGCATTCTCCGCAACTCTGGTTGCTTGAGAGTGGTGATTGTGGCAGAGTAAGCTGGAGAGATCTGGAGTCGAATCTTAGGCAGAGTGAGGTGGCTGCCTCCAGCAGCAGATGCTGTGGCAAGGCACTGGGGGACAGAGTGGAGTGCACCATGCAGCATAGGCTCGCCTGCAGCCCTCGGGGGTGCTGGAGGGTACTCTCCCCTCTTCAGTGTGAGAGCAAGATGCCGTCACTGGACTGGTTGCTTTCTGCACATGGAGTGGGGAGAGGCTCCATCTTGTCCTTCACCTCAGGCAGCAGAGCTCCTTGGCCTTCCCAGCCCCATTCCCCCTTGGGCATTTCAAAGGTGACGGTGGAGGCCAAGGAAGGGCTGGCTGGCTGGCTGGCGCTGGGGAACCAGCAGCAGCCCCTCCCTCCTCTCTTGCCTGCCAGCCCCCTTTGCTTGTTTCCCTTTGCTTGAAAAGAGAAAAGGTGACTGTGAAAGAGGGAAAGCGAAGGACCAAAATGAAGGACCCGGGAGAAGCCGGCAGGTGGGAGGACGGGGCAGGAGCAGGGAATACAATTACTGGGACAGTAACAGAAGGCGACAGAGACTTGGAGATATGGAAAGAGGAAGGATAATCAAAGGAAGCTGGGGGGGGAGAGAAACACACAATTGAAGGTAGGAGAAATAAATGGAAGATCATGAATAAAAATACAAGGAGGCAGGCCAAGCAGAGCTGGTGTGGGAAATGGCACTGAATACATAATTGGATCTTGGTTCGAACAAACTCTGATAAGGCTTTGCCAGAGCCAGTTGGATGGAGCCAGCTTTAGAAAGTCCTCAAAGGGAGATGGACTCTCCCCCCACACACACACACCGTGACACCCCCACACCCTGTTCTCATTGGTGGCCTGTTATGAAGGGGAAGCCAAGAGGACCCGGGCAGATATTTTGAACTTTGCCTTCACTGAGCCTGTGCTCCATAGTAGGGTCTTTTTCATATTGCTCCTTCCTGTGTGAACAGACTCTAGTGAAAAACCTCCCATTCAAGATGGGGGTGAACAAGGAATGTCCTCCCTGCCAGTAGTGTTTGCTCTGTAATGATCACGTGGTGCTGAAATCATCAAGGGATAGAGCAGTATGTGTGGAAACCGGTACTTTATTATACAGTTCTGTCAGTAAAGTCTAATTTGGGCAACTTCTTAGCTTCTGGGCAAATGAGCTAAGGCCTGCTTACAAGGCATTAGATTTGTTTATTTAGCAGCTCAGGGTGAGCAAAGTATGTTGGCAAAGGAGCTGAGGTGCTGCAAGGAGACCTGCTTTGATTGAGCAGCTCAGGTTTTGCAATAAGTTTCTACTAAGCTTGCAGAGGAGCATTCTTACAAACTGATTTGCTTCAGGACTCTGCAATTCTGGGGTGATCATGCTTATAGATAACAGCCACCTGGGTCAGCCCTGCTTCCAGGTCTGAGGTCAGCCTCATGAAGCAGCATTCTTTGCAACCAGGGCTCCTGGGCTGTGTCTCTTGGGCTGTGCAGTGAAGCTGCTTTGGGTTGGCAAAATGGGCATAGACTGGAATGCCCCTGCCTATCTTGTTATCCCTAAGGTTAGTGGGCAGAGATTGGACAGGGCCTAGCACACAGGCAGTGCTAAAGACATGCTAAAATGGAGCAAAGGGGATGGGGGGCGGGAAGCAGTAGCTTTTTGAAACACAGAGAGCAGCTCCCCGACCCCCTTTCAAAAGGAAGACTTCAGATTCACACTTCCCACCCCCCTTCCTGGTCCTGTTGGGACACCTGAGCTTTCCTCCAGCTTCAGCTAGGAAGCCAAGGGCACGGTGATAACCTGATAGCTGAGTGCTAGCTCCAGCATTTGAATTCTTGTGGCAGAGGTTCATTTGGCATTATGGAGGGGATTATAGATTATGAATGCAAACACCAGGAAGGAGACCTGGGCCAGCATTTGAATAAAACATGCCGTGTCCACTTGCCTTTGTCTTACTGCCTGTGTTAATCCAGTTGCAGTGGCTGCTTAACTTTCAGGGAAGTTAACCTGTGTCCTTGAAGGCAGGTCAATCACTGTCTTTGTAACTTCCTCAGTCACCCAGGGAGGATGACAGGTCATAAGCACATGACAAGAGCTGTGATGGATGGGTCCAAAGGCCTCTCGTTTAGCATTCTGTTTCCCACAGTGGCCAGCCAGGTGCCCCAATGGGGACCCTGCAAGCAGGACACAAGAACAGCAGCACCTTCCCCCTCATGTTCCCAGCAACTGGTATGGAGAGGCTCGCTGCCTCTGGTACTGGAGGGAGCACAGAGCCATCAGGACTAGGAGCCACTGATAGCCTTGTCCTCCAGGAATTTGTCTAATCCCCCTTTAAAGCCTTCCAAGTTGGCAGCCATCACTACATCCTGTGGTAGCAGATTCTATAGGTTAACTATGTGAAGAAGCCCTTTTATCTGTCCTGAATCTCCCACCACTCAGCTTCATGGGGTGACCCCACTGGGTTCTGGTATTCTGAGAGAGGGAGAAAAATGTCTCCCTATCCACATTCTCCGCAGCATGCAGAATTTTATGCACATCTATTATGTCTACACTTACTTGCCCTTTTGTCTAAGAGAAAGTACCCTCATGTTGTAACCTTTCCTCATAGGGGAGTTGCTCAAGACCCTTCGCTATTTTGGTTGCCCTTTTTTGTACCCAGTTTTTACAATATCTTTTTTTTGTGGGGCGTGGGGGAAGGTGCCGTGACCAGAACTGTACAAAGTATTCTAAGAGTGGTCACACCTTAGATTTGAATAAAGGTAGTATTATATTGGCAATTTTACTTTTGATTTTTTCCCCATAATGACTCCCAATGTGGAATTTGCCTTTTTCACAGCAGCTACAAACCAGGGCATTCAAACCCACCAAGTGCGAGGAGTGACGAAGTGCCTCAGCACCAGTGACAAAGGGTCAAGGTAAAAGGAAGTTAAGCCCACACTGAGTTAAGCACCTGTGCAAGGAGAAGGTAAGTGCTATTTACTTACTTGCTTTTTAAATTTGCTCAGGTCATCATTTAAACTTATAAATCATCCCCTGAAGACAAAACAAGGGTAGAGCAATGGGAGCTAAATCCCGGAAGGACAGCCCTGGGGCACTGAAGGCTCTACTCTGAGTGGACTCCAGTGGACCACAGGTCTATGTGGAACCACAAGGAGCTCCTACATTATTGTTCTCTGCTACTCAGTTCAAAACTTTTGGAATACCTCTCAGTGCCAGTAGCCGGGGAACACAACCAGGAGGGTGCTCTTGCTCTCGTGGGCTTCCTGTGGGCTTTCCAGTTGCATCTGGTTGGCCTCTGTGTGAGCAGAATGCTGGACGAGAGGGACCCTTGGCCTGAGCCAGCTTCAGGGCTCTTCTGATCTTATGTGAACGTTTTCGTCTAGCTGTCCACCATGACATCAAGATTCCTTACCTGGGCAATAGCTCCAACCGCATCAGCATATAGGTGAAGCTGAGATATTTTTTGCTCTGACGTGCAATTTTACACTTGCTTACACTGAACTACATTTCCCATTTTGATGCCTTTTCCTCCAGTCCCTTTTTGTTTTAATCAAGCTAAATAATTTGGGGTCATCAGATCATTTATAAGTTAACAGCTTCGGTCCCAATACCAAAACCCTACTGCTTACATCCCTCCATTGAGAGAACTAGCCATGTATTCCTCCTCTCTACTTTCTGTTTTGTAACCAGTTACTGACCCATAAGAGTACCTGTCCCGTGGAATTCGTATTCCATGACTACTGAGGTTGCTTGGTTTTTGGTGAGGGACATGAAACCACTGAGCGGGGCCATCTGGGGTTTTGCTGCTGAAACACAGTTCCGCTTCTCCTTTTCATCTTGGGCCCGTGTGGTGGTGGATTTGCTGAACCAGCATCTGGCCTTGGTAATGGACTAGCTGGGAGCCGGTAAACTGAGGCTCAGTCCAGACAAGACTGAGGCTCTGTTGGCGGGTAGTTCCTCTGTCTGGAGGAGGGAAGGGCCATGGGGGAGCCCGGAGTGGCAGGCATGGCTGGGGCACTCCGGGATCCATCACTGCCCTTGCAGGTGCAGGTGGCCGCTGTGGCACAGAGTGCCTTCTGCCGGCTCCAGCAGGTAGCCCAGCTGCTGCCCAGTCTGGACGGGGGAGCCTGGTGCTGGTGCGCTAAGCCCTGGTGAGCTCTTGGTTACTCGCTGGAGTGGCTGCATGTTGGGCTGCCTTAGAAGATGATTCAGAAGCTGCAGGCAGTGCAGAATTCGTCGGCCAGGCTGTTGACTGGGACTAGGTGATGTGGACATATAGGCGTGGTTCTGGCTTGCCTGCACTGGTTGCCAGTTTGTGTCCAGGGCAGAGTCAAAGTGCTGGGTTTACAAGGCCTGTGTGGCTTGGGACCCCAGTACCTCGAGGGCCGCCTCCCCCCCGGGAGCTTACCCAGTGCCTGAGGTCGGCTTCAGAGGCCCTTGCTTGGGTGTCCCTCCAAGAGAAGCTCAGGGGGCGGCAGTTGAGGAAGAGGCCTTTTCTGTGGCAGCCCCACAGCTCCGGAACGCTCTCCCCAGGGAAGCTCACCTGGTGCCGGCACTGTCATCTTTCCAGTGCCAGGCAAACGTGCACTTATTTTCCCTGGCATTTGGACATTAGTTATTTCCCGCTTGTTCTGGGCTGCTGTTGTGATGTTCATTCTAGGCTGTGAGTGGGGGAAGATTTTGTGGATTTGTGGTTGAACACTGTTCATATCGTATTGTTTTTAGATTATGTGTTTTTGGTGTTTATTTTTATTTGTATTATTGTACTGATTATGGTTTATTTTGATTTTGGTTTATTTTTTCTACTAATGTATTTTGGTATTTGCGTGTGTGTGAAAGTTGCTTTGAGTCTGCTTTTGTGGTGGAAAGTGACACATAAATTTAGTTAATAATAACATTTGCAGTGGCTAGTGTGACCATTTCTGCTCTCGCATCTCAGTTCGGTTCCTACCTGGACCATCAGGTTGCTAATGTTTGGGGATCTTACACTACTTTCCAAAGCGTTACTGCAGCTCTTTGGCCAGGGCGCAAGTGTCAGTCCTCTGCATTAGACTGGAGTGCGCCACTCGGGCCTCCTGGAAGGGACCTGCCTGACCACGGCCAAGGAGGTCCCTTTTGCATGGGAAAGCCAGCAGGGGGCAGCAGCTGCCCACTTGATAAACTTCCATGTCGGTTGCGTGGATGGGTGGGGGCTTCAGACTAGGAACTGACCCCTGCCAAGCGGGGAGGTGAGCAGAAAAAGCACTTTGCACACCATGGTTCAGCCTAGGTATATAAGAGCATACAACGGGTTGTGCCGGATCAGGTTGAAGGCCTCTCCAGCATTCTGTTCCCACAGTGGCCAACCAGCTGCCTGTTGGAAGCCCACAAATAGGGCAGGAGCACAACGGCGGCCTCCCTCTTGTGCTCCCCAGCACTGGTGTACAGAGGCAGGTTGCTAGGCAGCAGGTAGGCAGTGTCAGTAGTTTGCTCGTAGGAGAACCCTGTGACTCCCAAACGTTTGTCCACCAGTCTCAGCAGCAGCATGGGCAGCAACTCGAGCCCCACAGTACCATGGGGGCTTTGGAGCAGTGCTGTTCCTCCAGCAGACTGCACTGCCATATGGGGATGCTTTGAGCTGTGCAGTCTCTCTGGCTGGCTTCCAGCGCTGAATGCGGGGCTGTCCTCTTATGGATCAGTAACTGGTGAAAGCACAGAAAGCAGAGAGTAGGAATAAATGGGAAATTCTCCCAATAGAGGGATGTAAATACAGGGGTTCCCCAGGGGTTTGTATTGGGACCCATGCTTTTCAACCTGCTCATAAATGATCTGGAATTAGGAGTGAGCAGTGAAGAAGCCAAGTTTCCTGATCACAGCAAACCATTTAGGGTGGTTCAAACAAAACAGGACTGTGAGGCGCTCCAAAAAGTCTACAAGCTGGAGAATGGGAACCAAATGGCAAATGCGGTTCAATGTAAGGAAGTGTAAGGTAATGCATGGTGGGGCAAAAAAAAAAATCCCAACTCCAAGTATAACCTGATGGGATTTAAGCTAGCGGTGACTGACCAGGAAAGAGATCTTGGGGTTGTGGTGGACAGCTTCATGAAGATGTCAGCCCAGTGTCTGGCTCCTGTAAAAAAGGCAAACTCCATGTTAGGCATAATTAGAAAAAGAATTGAGAATAAAAGTGCAAAGATCATTCTGCCCTTATTCAAATCTGTGGAATACTGCGTACAGTTCTGGTCAACCACACCTAAAAAAAAATGTTGTAGACCTGGAAAAAGTGCAGAAAAGGGCAACTAAAATGATCAGGGGGCTGGATCATCTCCCCTTTGAGGGAAGGTTACAACAGCTGGGATTGTTTAGCTTGGGGAAAAGGAGGGTGAGGGGAGACATGATAGAGGTGTACAGAATTATGCATGGTGTAAAGAATGTGGATAGGGAGGGAGACATTTTTCTCCCTCTCTTATAATACTAGAACCCAGTGGGGTCCTCCACTAAAGCTGATTGGTGGGAGATTCAGGACAGATAAAAGGAAGGACTTCTTCATGCACAGGAAGTAGTGATGGCCATCAGTTTGGATGGCTTTAGGTTAGACAAATTCCAGGAGGAGAAGGCTATCAATGGCTACTAGTCCTGATGGCTCTGTGCTACCTCCTGTACCAGAGGCGGTATGCCCATGTACACCAGTTGCTGGGGAACGTGGGCGGGAGGGTGCTGTTGCACTCATGCTGTGCTTGTGAGTTTCCTGTGGGCAGCTGGTTGGCCATTGTGTGAACAGAATGCTGGACGAGATGGACCCTTGGTCTGATCCAGCTTCCGGGCTCTTCTTATGTTCTTATGTCTGTGGTGGAGCCAAAAGCACACGGAAGGTTGGGAAGAATTTCCGAGGTGGCCTGAAGTTCTCAGTAAAGAAGCTAGAAAAGCCTGGGTGACTGTTGAGACCAACCTGCTTCAACATCTGCCCTTGGTCTGCTGCTCCATCTTTGCTGCGCCAAAATATATATCTCTGCTCATGGAGGTGCCGTTGAGCATTGAGAAGCAGCTCCAGAGCAAGTGTGGGGCAGAGTGTCATGCACTTTGCACGTGGAGGGCCCCAGGTTAAGACCCCAATGCGAGCAGTGCCGATTCACTGGGTTGTGATGGGGGGCAGTCTGGTGCCCCCCGCCACTTCATGCTGGCCAGCAGAGGCCATGTGAGAGCCCAGGCATGCTGATTGCTTGGTGCAGGGGCTCACTTCCCCAAATAAATGTGCAGTTCTGTACTGCGTGAGGACCCCTGGAGAGTATGCCGCTCATGAGGAGTTTAAGTTATTTCATCTTTGTCACCTGATGCACGTGGAGAGGGCGTGGTGGTTTGGTCAGGGGCTGGACCAAGAAGGCCTGGCCTGGCCTGTCAACAGTAGTTAAAGCAACAGCCCAGTTTTAATCCATTGGAGGAAATAGAACACATCCCCCCCACCTCCGTCTCCAGGTCCTTCTCTTGGGTCTCCCAAGTGGAACAAATGGCCCTGTGCCCGGGGGACACAGGAAAGAGCAGGAGGGGAATGGAGAAAATAACCGTGCTTGAATTCCGCCAAGGGAGATGGAGGAGATAGCACAGGCTCTGCTGGGCTGCCCCATTAGCTGGAGCCCAGGAGATCGCTTTGAAACTCTGGCCTATCTCTCTTGCATCAGGCCTCTCCCATGTGCTGGGCGCCTTTTTCCATGGAGCAGATATCTGTGCGAGATAAGAGTGGGTGAAGGGAGAAACACTCCGTGCGGAATTAGCTGGAGAACGACCTCTAATGAGGGGGCCCTGCCAGGGCTTGATCCTGCGCGTGCTCGCTAGGGCTGAGGCTGGCCTGGCTGCCTGCTGGGGCTGCTCCTGTGACCTTGCTGGCGGGCAGCCGCTGTAGCAGCGGGCAGAGCTTGGAAGGGCCAAGGCCCTGAGCCGAAGGATCCCATTATTCTCATCTGCAGAGGTGCGGCTGTTCTTTTGGCAGGCACAGGCAGGCCAAGGGGCAGTCCCCTCCCCTCCATGGTGTAATTTGGAGGACGGCGCCTATTGGTGGTGGGTTGACTGTGCCAACGGGGGCCTGAGGCCTGTACTTGTAGTCCCATGGGGACAAATCCCCTTGAAAGCTTGCTCAAGGAGCAAGAGGGGAGAAAGTAGGCGGGCACAGGCAGGGCCACACACAGCCCCCTCTTCTGCCCTCTCCACAGGCCTAGACAAGAGGGGAGGTGTTGGTGATGGCGGTGGCAACGTTGCCAAGGGCAACCATGCGCTGCCCTTTCCTCTAGGGGTAGACAGGCATCCTGGGCAAATATGGCATTGGGGCATCGGAATCGGCATTGTGCTGGCTCAGACCAGTGGTCCAGGTGTCAAGGGCTCCTTGGAGGCCTCTCTCAGTCTAATCCAGTAGCCAAGTCCAGACACAGACAAAGGGATTCCTTTCAAAGCTTTATTCTTCTTTTACAACTTAACAACTCTACAGGTAGCAACTAGATCTGAGCAGCAGAGTACCTACGCCCTAAGTTGAAATAGTTGGTCCCCGTTTGAAAGGGAATTACTGGCAGACCCCTGAACTTAAGGACTAGGGAGAGTCCCTCCCCTTTCCCCTTAGATCCTTGGGGCGCAGCCGTTGTTTGCGCGCCAACCGGGCACTGTGCCTCCTTTCCGCGCCCTCCATCTGGTGCCGCTCTCTGCGTCTGCGTCGCGCATCCACCAAGTCTGCTATCTCTGCTTGGTCACTCCCTGGACTGCTTTCTAATCTAGGAATGCTGGTGGGAGGAATCTCCATCAGCTGTGGGCCCTGGGAAAGAGGAGCGCGCTCCTCTCCCAGGAGCGACTGCTCTTCTTCAGAATCAGAACTACTCTGGGATTCTATGGGCTCAGTGTCCACCCTGACATCAGGTAACCCAGGACTGTCTCCTCTGGCCAGCAGCAGTGGTTCTCCAAGATGGTCTTGGGGGGTAGGGGGGGCTCTTCCCCGTGACCTGCTGCCTGAGAGCCTCTTTGCTGGAGACGCTGCTGGGGACTGTACCCGCGGGGGCTCTGCAGCCCTTGCCCCTGGGATCCCTAGGGCATGATGCCTCAGGGGAGAGGTGGGTTGCCCGATCCTGTGCAATGTGCCATTCACGGGGATCTGCTCTGTCTCTCCAAGGGCTGCCAAGAGACACCGCTGGCACTTGCGAGGCCTCCTGGCACAGAAGCACGGGGGGGAGGGGCGCAAGGCAGGCGACAGTGCCGCACAAGCGCCCCTTTGGGCAGGTGGCAGAGAGGGCAGCCGTGGCTCAGGGTTGCAGTAGGGATGATTTAACGCAGGGATGGGGAGCGTGTGGCCCCCAGATGTTGCTGGGCTACAACTCCCATCATCCCTCACCATTGGCTATGCTGGATGGGGCTGATGGAAATTGCAGTCCAACGTGTTCCTCACCCCTGATTCAACGGATCCGCAGTTGATCAGCACAAAATTCAGAAAGTTCATAACCATCTCCTGGCTCTGTGCGCCTCTCCAGTAGCACATCCATCCTTCCATCCATACACACACACACACTTATTTATTTATTTATTTATTTTATTACATTACTTCTATACCACTTAATGTATTAAAATCCCTAGGCAGTTTACATTAAAATACAACATAACAATATAAAAATAAAGTAAAAATAGCAAATAAGTAAAAACAGTTAAGAACATTTAAAAACATGACATCATATATGACAATGGGACCAATTCCCTGGGGAGGTGGTGGGCTCTCCCACGCTGGAGGCGTTCAAGACGAGGCTGGACAGCCATCTGTCGGGGATGCTGTGACTTGGATTCCTGCATTGAGCAGGGGGTTGGACTCGATGGCCTTGTAGGCCCCTTCCAACCCTACTATTCTATGATTCTATGATTCATCATAGCAATGAAACAGGGTGGCAACAGAGTCACCCACAGGTCAGGGAAGGCCTGTGTGAAGAGGCGTGTTTTCAAGAGGCATTTAAAACTTGCCACCGGTCGTGCCTCTCAGATTGGATGCGGGAGAGTGTACCAAACGGCTGGGGTGCCATTGCCACCACCTTTCTTGTGAGAGCAACAGGATGGCTAACAGCACAGCCCCAAACATGTCTACTCTGGAGTACGTCCCACTGAGTTCAGTGAGGCTTACTCCCTGGTAAGTGATACAAGAAGCACTGGGCCGGATCAGACCAAAGAAGGCCCATCTGGTCTAGTCCCCTGTTTCCCACGGTGGCTAACCAGATGCCACAATGGGAAGGCAGGAGGAACGCAGGAGGCCCATCCTGATGGTGTCCCCCAGAAACTGCTGATGAGAGCCACACTGCTGTGATACTGGAGGGACGGCCCAGTGGAGGGACCGTTGTAATTAGCCATTGATAGCCTCGTCCTGTGGGTATGGGATTGTACCCTTAAGGAGGCCAAGACCTTAAAAATCCACAATAACGGATTCTTTGCCACAATGCCAAAGGTGAAATGCCTTTCCACATTGAGTTCATGGATCGGGACCAAGGGCCACCCCAAGCTCCCCGTTTCTCTCCTATACATGCATGGAAAGGAGGGGGAAATACGATTCTTTTACCACTCCTTTTAAACACTCCAGTTAAGGTATAACAAAGGTGGTCAAGGCTATCAACAGGTAACTAACCCAATGAAGTGACCTTGGTTATGTGTCTACCCTGAAAACATCTAACTTGTTTGGGAATGCCAATAAAAGTTGTGCTTTTGTGGATCAGTGTCCCTATTCACAGATTGTCACATGCAACAGCATGGCTTTAAAATGCTATGTATGCCAACACATAACTGGCAGGATACAAAAATGTGTGGATTTCCACAACCCTGAGATGAGACGGTCGCCGTGGCTGCTGTGTGTGGGCCAATCCAATCCATCGGTGTTCCCCTCCATGCTTCTCCTTGTCTCTTTACTCCATTCTTCCTGGCACAAGAAAAGCAGGAAAGACGCTTTCCACCTGGGGCATCATTTGAAAGAAATGGCTGTGGGTGGACATGTTGTGAGCAAGTTGCACTCTGAAGGAACCAACAAGTGGTGTAGTGGTGAGAGTGTTGGACTGGGAGCTGGGAGGTCCAGATTCTAGTCCCCACTCGGCCATGGAAGCTCACTGGGTGGCTTTGGGCCCATCACAGACTCTCAGCCTTGCCTACCGCACAGGGTGGTTGTTGTTGTGAGGATAAAATGGAGAGGAGGAGGATTATGTAAGCCACTTTGGGTTTCTTGCAAGAGGAAAAAAGGCGGGATATAAATGCAATAAATGAAATAAACAAGGTCAGTGCATGGCTTCCCTGATGCAAGGAATGCCCTTCTGCATCCCTCACAATGTGGGGCAAAACACTTTGGTTGCTCCGGTGGGCCCAGCTCCTGGAGTGCACCGTTGCTTTCTTTGCATCTCCCAAGGCCCCTTGGTTTTGGCTTGTGCTGCCAGGCAGGCGGGCTCTGAAAACCGGGAACAAAAATCACCTCCAAATATAGAACAATATCTGAAGCACTTAAGATAAAAATACACAGAACTGAAATAAAAATGCACAGGTAAATACCTGTTTAACCACCACAATTACTGTTTGTTACTGTTTAGTGGTTATTTAGTGCAAAAGTACAGAATGTAGCAATGATGTAGTTGGATCCTGCCCAGAGGGCTTAAAATCTCCATGAAATGTTTTGCAGGGCCCAAAACAATTGTTTTAAGTGTTTTTTAAAGATGCAGCTGAGCTGATAATGTTTTTTCTCAAACTTCTAATGCTCATTCCCCTTTTTGGAATGATTTCTAACTTATGTCCCCCTCCCCACCCCATTTCTCTTCCACAGATGAGCAGGCAGTGAGTGAGGCAGCCAACTGAGGCATGTGAGAACCTGTGAGCTGGGGCGCTAACCCAGCCACTGGGATTGGAAGAGGAAGATGAGAGGACATCTGTGCCCCCACCGTCATGCCCGCCCCGCCCGCCCCGCCCCCATTACAGCCAAGCAGCAGCTTTTCCCGCACCAGGTTGGGGGCATGGGGCAAGTCGGGAGCATTCAGTTTCCCACCACTATCTGGGGTTCACAAGGTGCGGAAGGCTCCTCCTCCTGCTCAAGGATCCCCCGCATCCAAGAAGGCCTTTCCACTAGGCCCAGAGAGAAAGTGTTTAGCTTGGAGGTACCTGCCTACCCACCACTGTGCAAACACGGGAGTTGCAAAGGAACAATACGTGTGAACAATGGAGAAGAAGTCTGCTGCCAGAACTTGGCTGGTTTTGCTGGGGCGGTGCATTGTCCTGCTAAAGGGGCAAGCCCTTGTTTGAAACTGGCCAGTGGTCCATATAGCCAGATAAAGCAGCAGCACGTTCATTCATTCATTCATTCATTTTTCACTCACTCACATTTCTGATCTGCCCAATAACTAATATTCTCTGGGTGGAATACAAAGAGTTAAAAGACTAAAATTCCATAGAACAGTTGAAAATATAAAATGGAATACAAATATTTAAAAGAATAAAAAGTGGCTCTCGTTAGTAGAACGGCCCTTTGAAGATCCCTGGGAGGAAATGGCTGCCTTTGATCTGCTGCAGGGCTGGGAGAAGCTGCACTCGCCCAAACCCAGAGCTCGGAACCTCCCCGCCAGAGGCTTTACACAGGACTGGACGGAAGCCTCGGGGAGCTGCTCCTGGCCTGAGTGCCAGCCCTGGGAGCTGGACTGTGGTGACACCCCCCCTGCCGCCAGCTTTGCTGCCTCCCCCCTTCTCTTGTTCCACAGACCGCCTGCAGCTGTCTACGTGCCTCTGGGCTGGAGGAGCTCCTTCCATGGCAGGCTGCATGGCACAAGAGTGAGAACCTGGTTCAAATGCCCACGCAGCTGGGATGCTCCTTGGGCGCCCCTGGGTACATGGCCTTGCAATGGGTAAAATGCCACTAGCTGGAATTCCTTAAAGGGCAGCTGGGAGGCAAAAGGCTCCACTCCACTGGATAGGTGGTACCTTCTTCCCTTCCCAGTTTCAATCGCTAGAAGTCCTTCATGTTCTTTGGAGACCAGCCGCCACTCACTGGATGGGCAACTGGGCAGGATAATGCTGTGGGTGTGGACAAAGTCGACAGGGAAGAACATGCTAAGTCACCTCAAGAGCGTTTCCAAATGGCGAGGGGGAGGAACTGCTGTTGTCATTCAGCAGTTCCTCCCCCTCTGGACAGCCATCTGTCAGGGATGCTCTGACTTGGATTCCTGCATTGAGCAGGGGGTTGGACTCGATGGCCTTGCAGGCCCCTTCCAACCCTACTGTTTTTTGATTCTATGATTCTTAGCTAGCTGGGGTGCCGCACTGGAAGCACTCTGCCAGTTCCCCATGGGGGTGAGGGAACAGCCTCATTGTAGGGGGGCCGCTGTGTCTCAAGGGGATCAGCCACTGGATGGTTTTAAAAAAAGTGGGGAGGGGGAAGATTATGTCTGTGCTCCAGCGAATCCAGAATGCACTAAAAGCAAAACAAAAAGATTTACAAAAGAGGCAGAGGTTTGCTACTGAGGATGGGATGGTGTTCTCATGAGTGTTTGCAAGCGCAGTGTGCTTGGGTTCTACTGCAGGGAGCCTGCACACTCTCTAAGTGTCACTTTAAAAATCCCAGCTGCAATGGATCCACTGAAAGAGGGAAGAACCACCTTCTTTCTGCAACTTGACTTAGAAGTTTGAGTGCTGGCAAATCATGATGCCCTGTACAACTTGCTGAAAGTGTGTGTTGCAGGGCAAAATCACTTGCTCACAGGTTTAAAAAAGGAAAGGCAAAAGAGGAGAGTATGCCCAAACCATGCCATCGGTACATGCCAGCAACCTGTACTGATAGCCCTGAGAAAAAGGTGTTGCCCATTCTTAATTGGTTTATTGGGTAGCCCGCAAACTCTTATTAGCATTAAAAAGGGGACTGCATAAATCCATGGAAGTGAGGAGAGGCCTGTCCGCACTAGTAGCCAGGAAGGCTAATGGAATCCCCTGCAGCTTATTGGCAGCTCCGTTATGCTCTTCCTGGTGGCTCACAGGTTCATCAGCTTGTGCTCCTGTCATTGTTTGTCATTCTGTGGATTTGAAGATCTGTCCCTCTTTGATGGCAATTTCAGACACCTCGCCAGAGGCAGGGACAGGCATCAGGTGAGAGAAGAGGGCAGGCAGATCCCACCTGAGATGGGCCCCCCTCCCCCAGCTCACACTGCCTGGCAGTCAACATTCTGGCAGCATCAGAGGAATGGCTTCTCCCCATGAGACCATCAAGGCAGGCTCAGCTCTCAAGGCAGGAAATGTGTGCCTGGCCCCTGGAGCACAGGCAGGGATCCCCCTTGTCCCTGCTGTCCGGGCAGGTGATTCAGAGTCACTTCCAAGGAGGCAAGGTGAGAGGCCTGGGGCAGGACTACACCCATAAGGATCCGCGCCTTGTTATTAGCTGATTTGGATACAGGCAGCCCAGGGCCTGCAGCCGCCGCTGCAGCCTTGCTGGTCATGGGGCAAGGAGCAGCAGTGCTCACTGCAAAGGGCAGTGTTCGAATCACAATTCGAAAGATGGAGAGGAGCATTGGGGCACTTTGTCTGAAAGTGGCCCCCTCAGCAATGTGCCAGGACTGCAGCTTGCAGTAAGCTGGGGACTTGGAGGATGCCATGTGGTGATACAGCTGGGCCCTGCGTGACACCAGCCAGCTCTGGCCAAAAGGTGGCACTATGGGGTGACCAGCCGAACCGACCAGGATGTCTCTTAACAGCCATAGGCCCGAGCAGGTCGCACAGCACTGCATGATGCCAGCTTGGCCTTCTCCTTGGTGGTATGTAAAACCAAGCAGTCAGCAACTCTCACAAGCGCTCTCTGGTGAGGGGTGGGCTGGCTGGGTCTGCTGTACCTCAGATGACCAGAGAAAGGTGGGAGCCAGTGTGGGAAAGTGCATGTGTGGCCGGGGGCGGGAGACTTTGGCTGCCACATGTCTGTGCCTGTTACTCCCCCACATTTCCTTGCTGTGACGCAGCCTGAGCGCCAAGTGGTGGCAGCTGCTGGGAGCAGAGCGTGCCTGGGGAAGGGGGTGAGGCAAAAGTGCAGCCTTCCTCAACATGTTGGCCTCCAGGTGTGTTGGACAGACCAACAGTTGGGAATGATGGGCGTTGCAGTCCAACGTACCTGGAGGCCACCAAGTTGCAGAAAGCTGCAGTGGTAAGGTGGTAAACGGGCGACTATTCCCTTGTCCCCATGGCCCCACCACTCCAGCGTGGGATAGGATCGTTGTTGGTCTTGCCTGCCCCCCCTGCCTCCAGCACTGGATCCTGGATTTATTTCTCCAAGGGGTTTCTCTTCCCCAGGAACTATCCAGTGTTGGTTCAAAGGCTCTTGTTTCCCTTTGGCACTGGGACCTTGTTTTTAGCTTGTTCTAATGTATTAATGTTTTAATGGTGTGTAATGCCTTTGAAATATAAATCAGAATAAATAAATAGATGCGGGGGGGGTGTCCTTCAGCGCTTTGGATTGAGGGCGCTTCCTGATGAGGCATTTATGGCACTATCGCCCTGCTGCAGTCAGAGATGTTTTTGAGGGGTTCGGATACTCATGGCTTTCCTGTGTTTTCTCACCACAGAAAATCCATTCAGGAGAAAAAGATGGAGCAGCTGCACCAGGTCTTCTGATGGCTTGTGCCAGGAGCCCTCAGTCCAGAAGCACCCCAAAGGTTGGTCTTCACAGAGCTGATGAAATCCACTGGTATTTCACAGTTTCCTTTTTGCTTGCAGTAGTGAAATATATAGAATATTGGTATTTAGATTTTGGTCACGAATGGTGGAAAACTCTTTTTCATTTTTAGATGTTTTAAACAAAACTTATCTTGGCTATTGCTTTGAAATGGCAGGTCATTTTTCTGCAGCAGGGTACTTTGAAGTCCTGGCCTGGATGTCTCAGAAAGGAAGGGAATGCACAGCAAGCAAATGCTGGCTCCCTCCTCAAGTGGCTTTCGTGTGCCTCTTTGCCCAGGTTACCTGCAGGAGGATGAATGAAGTGGGGGGCACATAAACCAGGAAAGGAGGGATCACAAAGGGCCCTTGTACTGTACAGCAGCTGAGAAGTGGGGCATAAGGCCAAGGGGATGGGGTGTCCGGGGCATGTGATGAATTCCACATGTCAGTTTGAAACTATTTGCTTAATCTTTGTCTTCGGGCATCCAGCAGCAGCTGTCCTTTCCTCCTTTGGACTAGGTCCCTGAATGAAAGCAACTGAGTGACTGCAAGCAAAATCAGCCCCCCACCCCCACCCAATTGCAGCAGCTCTCTTTGGACACCCCCAAGAGGCTGGCGTGAAATTTGGTGCCCGGCTGTGTGGCTGAGCCTGGCCAGCTGGTCCCTGTCAAAGCCCGTTTAGGGCACTAGGAGAATGCCCCCGTTTTGCCTCCCTTCCTCAGAACACTGGCCCCTTTCTTTTGGTATGTGTGTGGGGGTCCCCTGCAAGCATCATGCTTCTCCCCCGCCCTGCTTCCCCCACTGGGGCCTCTTTGACTGACAGGTCAACTGCCTGATGCCATGATAACCGACCCGCAACTGCCTGGCCAATTATCAGGCAAGCCTGCGTACCAGTTGGGCCCTGCAGGGCATGCATGACAGCCCTCCTGGCAGGCCCCAACTGGGTGGGTGGGTGGGGGATTCACCTCTGTTAAGCTTTTTCTGGCCAACTAATTGACTGATGTAATTAAAACAAAAGGTGGAGGAGAGGGGGGTGAAGGCTCAGTTACAATCCTAGTGTGAGGAAGGAGGAGGCCAGAGTTCGTGACTGTCCCTGCCAAGGGGAGGCCGAGGTCTGCTGCCTCCTCACCCTGCCTGGTCTTCCTATGGTCCCTGTGGGTAGCTGTCTCTGGTGGGGCAGGAGCATGGATCCGCAGGGCTGTGAGGAGGCCAGTGGCTCCAGTGCTTCCTCTCCTCCTGAAGGTCCTTGGCCAACCTGGTCCTGTTCCACTTGGGTGGAGGAGACTTGGTTGGCAGGCATCCCCTGACACTCATGGCTAGTGAAGGCTCCACGTTTGAATCCTTTGGTGCATTCTGCATTCTGCCTTTTGCCTCAATCAGAATCCACATTCCACTTCACGCATTCCAAGGGAACAGCAAGAGGTCCTTCGGTCAGCTAGGAAGGCTGTCCCAGACCCAAGTGGTTCAGGGGCCCTAGAAACAACGAAGGAGATGGCCCTGCAATGCCTGTGCGACAGCAGCAGTGAGCCCGGGGCAACAGCAGGGAAGTTCTGGAAGAGGCATTCTGGTGCAGGACGCTGGCAGTCACACCAAGGCTAAGGGGGACAGCTGCGGGGGGAGGGGGGTAAGAACCGCTGCGCCCCCCCAGCACGTGTCACCTTAGGCAGCTTCTTCACTCTGCCTAATGGCAGGGCCAGCCCCCTTCAACAGGCTTGCTCTCCCGCATGGAGGCTGCTTGCCACCTCTTCTTTTTTAAAGTCTTGTGTTTTATGTGTTTTATTCACTCACACATTTATCCTTCTCCCCATTTGTCCCTGAAAAGAAACCTTGGACTATTAAAAGAATAGTTGCAGAGTTGCTCCAGGGATGGGGTGAGGAGGAGGAGGAGAGGTGTCTCTGTGCTGTCACAAGTGCTGGCGCAGGGGCACTACCCAAGCCCTTGGCTCCAGAGTGCATCTGGAGGGAGAAGGGAGGACTTGTACTCTGTGTGTGTGCGCGCGCGTGTACTTTTAAACTGGTGTGTGTGTCTCGGGCTAGCTAAGGACATGCATTGCTAGCAGCAGAGGGTGCTGTTGCCCTTTCCACTGGAATGCTGGTGGCTGGGACAGTCAGGCAGAGCTCACCTGCAGGGAGGAGGAGGGGAAGGGAGATGGAGAACACACTGAAAAATACCGAAGCTGGTCGGGTTGGTGAATTTCAGCAGAAACAGATCCCGAGTTCAGCTGTATTCCATGCCCACCCAGGCCACAGGTGCCTTTCTGGAGCCCACAAATGGGGGACTCCCCCTTCTGCTACTGCTGAGGGAGCAGCCAAGCAGCTGCGCACACCTCCCCGTCCAAGGGGCAGGGCCAGTCTTCCTGTTTCTTAGGGAGGAGCGGAGCCCCAATAGAGCAACGCCTCCCTCGCCCAAGGTCATTCACAGAGAGGGGCGATGACACTTCAGCATTCCTCACTCTAGGCAGGGCTGGATTTCTGCTGCTTGACCAGTGCCCAGGTTGTATGTGCATCTTGGGCCGGCCTGTCTTTACATCTGCCTCCATGGTGTCTCACCTTCCAGCAATCTGTTCTGGCCCTGCTGGGTCTCGAGTGGAGTGAGCGGTGCTGGGACAGAGCCAAAGTGCTCCGCTGCAGCTCATCTAGCTCTTCCAGGTGCAGGCCAGCAGAATGTGGCCTTTCATATTCCTGGGCTGCACTGTGTTGGTTAAGTGCTCAATTAACACTGGGTTCCTGTGCTGAGTGTGGCTCATGAGCAGCCTTCCCCAACCTCGTGACCTCTGTATATGTTGGACTACAACTCCCAGCATCCCCAGCCAGCCATGCTGGCTGGGGATACTGTGGGTTGTAGTCCAAGACATCTGGCTGGGGATGCTGGAAGTTGTAGTCCAGCTGTGGAGGTTTGAGGCCAGCTGCTCAAACCTCCACAGCTGACAAAGGTCAGGCTTAGAGGCCTGGAGTTTTCTGCTGGGAGTGTGTAACCCTGAGAGGAGTAGTTTCATGTCTTCAGGCTGAAGCAGTACTTTTGGTTTTGGGGGAGGAGGGTATATAAAGAGAGGGAGAGAGCCAGTAAGAGCAGAGACAGCCAGAGCCTGAAGTGAGTGCAGAGTCTGAAAAATGAGCAGGAAGAAGCAGCCTAGAAAAGTCTAAGGACAGCCAGGATTAAAGAACTCACGTTCTGCAACTTTTATTTTCTTTTAATGCCTTTTGTATCACTCGTAAATACCTCTAACTGTAATTTGTTTGCTTTAAGTCTACTAGTAAACTGTTGTGGCTAAACACTGTGTCTAGAGTGTCAGGCACCCGACGTCTACAGCCTGAACCCCACGTTAATGGAAAGGGGAAGGTAAAAGAAGGTGGGGCTTTTAAGGAGATGAGAGGTCCATAAGGAGTTTCTCAGGGGGAGCCCTGACACCAACGCATCTGGAAGGCACCATGTTGCAGAAGATGGCTCCTAAGACTTCCCTCATATTGCAGTCCAGTTTAGTATATTGCAAGCAAGCTTTAGGGTGGCTTGTTTCGTAGGCTTGGACTGTGGCTGCACTGGACTGGTAGGGTGTTTCCAGGTGAGGTGCTGTGCCGCAGTTGCCCTGCCTCAAACAAGGAATTTTATAGGGGGGTCCGAATGACGATGTCCTCCATTTGCAACCTCCCACATTTTCCCACTGCCTTTGCCATCTTTTTTCTTACCAGAAAGAAACCTGTTAAGGACGGAAAGACGGAACGGGTGCAGAATGCCCTTGGACTGCTAGTGCCAGGAGCCCTTCGTCTGGAAGCATCTGTAATCTAATTGGCCACTGTGGTGCTCAGGCTGAGATGTACCTTTGTGTCCTTTATCCTGTGGAGCTGCTGAGCTGCGCTTGGCAGTGGGACAAGGCAGCCCCCGACTCCCCCCCCCCCCCAAGGAAGCAGATGGCTAGAGGAGACGGGAGGGCCGGTAGAAGGGCCACATGGTGCTAAGCACCTTCTGGGGGAGGGTTCAGCTTTGACATGCATGGTACTTCAGGAATGACACATCTTTCTGAGTTTAGTGGCTCCTCTTGTTTGGAAAGTATGCACTTGGCTTCTAACCCACTTGGGATTGCCAACTTTCTCATTGTCTTCTGCTTCTGTGCCTTAACAGTATGAGCTGCAGACAGTAGTCAGTAATCACACTCTTTTCCATGCCTTTATCCCACCTGCTAAATAATGTCATGTATATAATGTGTCTGTTAAGGATATGGCTCTTCACAGCTGTAATTTCCCAGCATTTTGGTGAACATGGAAAGCCCTTAATGAAACACATTAAACTGAAGGGGTTTTCATTAATTGAATTTGATTACACTTCGACAAGGCAATGCCTATAACTCTCTGATCTGGCAAACTCAAAATTGAAAATGAGAAACTCAGTAGAGAAATATAGAAAAAAGGAAGGAAGAAATATAATAATTATTAAGAAAACAAGGCATTAATTCATTTAGAGTAATTCATTTTCTACTTTAGAGCAGGTGCAGGGCCTCCAGTTGGGATCAGGGCCCTAGCATGGCGTGTCAGGGGGCTTTAACCCTCCCCCCACTGTGAGCCCAATCCAGATCAGGGGGTGCGCCTGCAATTTCTATTTGCAAAAGAGTGATTGATTTGCTTTATGGGGGGCCTGATCCAGTTTGGACCCACAGCAGGGAGGGAAAAGGTCCTACCTCGCACACTAGGGTCCTGGATTGGGACCCCTGTCCCTACTTTAGGGTAAAAATGAAAAAAAAAAAATCTGTAGCTGCTAGGTATGTCTTTAAAGTAATGTCTGTTTTGCCCCTCATGCACCATTTAGAATGGTAAAAAATTACAAAGAGGCATATAACATACATTTTTAAAACACATATTTATTCCAACAGAAAGAAATATTGTGATGCGTGTATTTTAATACCAACTGCTGATAATTATTTCAGGGAATTTGTCACTATATAAATGTCCAGAATATCACAAAATCCCAGTGGCATACATCTCTGATAGGCTTCTAAACATGTAAATTATGAATAGCTTATTTATTGACATACCTTCAGGGCCAAAAGGAAGATTTTTCTTCGTTGAGGCCTGCAAATTTGGGGGTCTTTCTTTTGGGGGCTGTAAGTTTAGCAGCAGAAATGGCTCCTTGCAAGTGCACAGAAAATATCAGCATGAGCTAAGGAGCTCTTGAGACCTGCAGCTCTAAAGAGAACATGTCTCATAGAATCATAGAATAGTAGGGTTGTAAGGGGCCTACAAGGCCATCGAGTCCAACCCCCTGCTCAATGCAGGAATCCAGGTCAGAGCATCCCTGACAGATGGAATCTGGCTTCCTGTCACTTGAGCCCATTATTCTGTGTCCTGCATGCGGATGATCGAGAAGAAATCCTGGCCTCTTTAAAACTAATGGAAGATAATTTTTGAATTAATATCCAAACAGCCTGTAGAACCTTGAAAGAAAGGTTACAGACACTTGCTTTTTGCCACCCTAGCTCACTCCAGACAGTACTTTCAAAAAACATAGCCACTGAGCTCACTTTGGCACCTCACTCAGCTCAGTGGCCCCCCCCCCTCAGCTTGGCACCTTGGGTGACTGCTCAGTTCACCCACCCCTAAGGCCAGCCTTGGGCTTGAGCCCCAGTGCCTGCCTTTTTTTGAGAGAGTTAACCCCTGGATGAGTGAGATTGGGCAGTGGTCCTGAGGAGGAGGAAAACGACAACCCTTTCAGGAAGGCCAAAGTGCTTTTCACATTAAAGGCAGCTAAAAATGCCTCATTTTCCTGGTACCCCCAGGCTCATGTGGCTGTTTGGAGGAGGACAGGACGCCGTCTAATCCTGCTGGCAGGTGCTCCTCAAGGGCACTGGGTGTGTGGAGCAGAGAGGAGGTGTCCTTGTCTGGGGGAGAGATGCAGCTGCTGTGAAGATGATCCTGTGTGGGATTTGCCCAAATTGGCTCCAGCCAGCCAGAAGCTCTCTGCTGGCATGTGTAGTGGGTGTCCATCAGAGCAGGGCCTTGGAGTTCAGTGGAAACAGCCAGGATGAAAGGCGGGACTCACTCCTGCAAGGCCCGGTGGTCAGGCCAGGAATACATTTCTGAAGACCTGTGTGGTGTGTTGTAAGAAAGCGTCATGCACCTTTTGCTGAGTGGCAACAGGGATGGGGTGGGGGCTGTTGCAGGGCACTTCCTGATCTAGAGCGGCTATTTCTGACGGATGTCTAGAGAGGGACCTAGCAGGAGGCCTCCTCTTGGGGGCTATTTCATTCCTCCCCCCCGCTGCCTATATACACCTCCCCATGGCTTGGACCTTGCAGGAGACAAAACTTAACTGCATCCATTGCATTCTATTTGCATTTGTGCTTGGCAGGGGGTTTGAAGTGGAACCCACCTGCCAAATTGTTTAACCTTTCACTACCCACTTGTAAACTGACTCCATCCTTTGAGCCCTGCTTTCCCCATTTACAAGAGGGTATCACAACAGTAGTTAATCATGCTTGATAGGGATGCTATGAGAATAGGGTTGGAGCCCTCAGAGCATGGAAACAAGTCTGGTAGAGTTCAGTGGGACCGGCTGTTTTCTGAACCAACAAGCATAGAATGGGGCTGCTAGGGTCATAACCAGGGCTATCCTGAGATGTTTTGCTGCCGCCTATGAACTTGCTCACCAGGAGGAGGTTGCCCACCCCCTCATGCATTCCGACTGAAATCTCTTCCACAGGGTTAGATCATGCATAATTTTGTACACCTCTATCATGTGTCCCCATACTTGCCTCTTTTCTAAGATAACCAGTCCCAGATGTTGTATCTTTTCCACATAGGGGAGTTGCTCCATCCCCTTGATCATGTTAGTTGCCCTTTTCTGCACTTTTTTTCAACTCTACTATAAATAAATAAATAGATAGATGCAGTGACCAGAACGGTACCCAGTATTCTAAGTATAGTCACACCATTGATTTGTATGAGGGGAGTATGATCTTGGCAGTTTTGTTTTTGATTCCTTTCCTAATTAGGCCTAACATGGAATTTGCCCTTTTCACAGCAGCCACACGCTGGGTCGACATTTTCATCGAGCTGTCCGCCATAGCCCCAGGATCTCAGATCCCATCAGCTTATACTTGAAGTTGGGATTTTTTGCCCCAATGTACATCATTTAACACTTGCTTGCAGTGCATGCATTTGCCATTTGGATGCCCATTCTCCCAGTTTGGAGAGATGTTTTTGGAGCTCCTCACAATCGTGTTTTGTTTTAACCAGCCTAAATAATTTGGTGTTGTCAGCAAACCTGGCCTCTATACTGCTTACTCCTAACTCCAGATCATTTATGAATAAGTGGAAAAACACTGGCCCTAGTATGGATCCCTGGTATTCTGTAGGTGGAAGATGGATGCTGTCTGCCCTCTTGCACCTATAGGAGGACCTTGGTGTGATACAGCACAGTTCTCCTTACGTTCTTAGGGGTAGAGGAGCCCCTGTTTTGCATGCAGAATGTCTCAGCTTCGATCCCTGACATGACCCCCCGATGTAGGACTTGGAAAAGAATCCTGCCTGCAAACCCTGGAGAGCTGCTGCTGCTGGTCAGTGTTGGCAATACTGGGCTAGATGGAACAGGGCGGGGGGGATGACGACGACTTGGTATAAGTCAGCTTTCATGTTCCTATCTATGGCGCTCAGGGCTTCGCCTGTACTTTAGGATTTCTCTTAAGTAAGGGCTATTTTGTCAATTTTATATTCTGTTTTCATAGATTCATAGAATAATAGGGTTAGAAGGGGCCTATAAGACCATCAAGTCCCACCCCCTGCTCAATGCAGGAATTCAAGTCAAAGCATCCCTGACAGAAGGCTGTCCAGCTTCATCTTGAATGCCTCCAGTGTGGGAGAGCCCACCACCTCCCTAGGGAATTGGTTCCATTGTCGTATTGCTCTAACAGTCACGAGGTTTTTCCTGTGGTTGAGCTAGAATCTGGCTTCCTGTCACTTGAGCCCATGATTCTGTGTCCTGCACTCTGGGATGATCGAGATCTTGGCCTTCCTCTCTGTCACAACCTTTCAAGTCCTTAAAGAGCGCTATCCTATCTCCCCTCAGTCTTCTCAAGGCTAAACATGCCCAGTTCTTTCAGTCTCTCCTCATAGGACTTTGTTTCTAGTCCCCTGATCATCCTCATTGCCCTCCTTTGAACACTCTCCAGTTTGTCTGCATCTTTCTTGAAGTGTGGTGCCCAGATCTGGACACAGTACTCCAGATGAGGCCTAACCAGTGCTGAATAGAAGGGAACTAGTACTTCCCGTGATTTGGAAGCTATGTTTCTATTGTTGTTGTTGTTCAGTCGTTCAGTCGTGTCCGACTCTTCATAACCCCATGGACCATAGCACGCGAGGCCTTCCTGTCCTGCACTCTCTCCCGGAGCATGCTCAAGTCCATATTCATTGCATCAGTGATGCTATCTAGCCATCCCATCCTCTGCCGTCCCCTTCTCCTTTTGCCTTCAGTCTTTCCCAGCATCAGGGTCTTTTCCAGAGAATTTTCTCTTCGCATTAGGTGGCCAAAATATTTGAGCTTCAGCTTCAGTCTCTGTCCTTCCAATGAGCACTCAGGGTTGATTTCCTTTAGGATGGACTGATTTGATCTCCTTGCAGTCCAGGGGACTCATAAGAGTCTTCTCCAGCACCACAGTTCGAAAGCATCAATTCTTCGGTGCTCAGCCTTCCTTATAGTCCTGCTCTCGCAGCCATACGTTACTACTGGGAAAACCATAGCTTTGATTAGATGGACCTTTGTCGGCAAGGTGATGTCTCTGCTTCTTACTATGCTGTCTAGGTTTGCCATAGCTTTCCTCCCAAGGAGCAAGCGTCTTTTAATTTCATGGCTACAGTCACCGTCTGCAGTGATCTTGGAGCCCAAGAAAATAAAATCTGTCACTGCTTCCATTTCTTCCCCTTCTATATGCCAGGTATTGATGGGGCCAGATGCCATGATGTTTGTTTTTTTAATGTTGCGTTTCAAACCAGCTTTTGCACTCTCCTCTTTCAGCTCTTGCACTCTTTTGCACCATTAGGCTGGTATCATCTGCGTATCTGAGGTTGTTGATAATTTTCCCGGCAATCTTAATTCCGACCTGTGATTCATCCAACCCGGCGTTTCTCATGACGTACTCTGCATATAAGTTAAATAAGCAGGGCGACAATATGCAGCCTTGTCGTACTCCTTTCCCAATTTTGAACCAATCGGTTGTTCCATGTCTGGTTCTTACTGTTGCTTCTTGACCCTTGTACAGGTTTCTCAGGAGACAGGTAAGGTGGTCTGGTACTCCCATCTCTTTAAGAATTTGCCAGAGTTTCTTGTGATCCACACAATCAAAGGCTTTAGCGTAGTCAATGAAGCAGAAATCGACGTTTTTCTGGAATTCTCTTGCTTTCTCCATGATGCAGCGAATGTTGGCGATTTGATCTCTAGTTCCTCTGCCTCTTTGAAACCCAGCTTGTACTTCCAGTAGTTCTCGGTTCGCATACTGCTGAAGCCTAGCTTGTAGGATTTTGAGCATCACCTTGCTGGCATGTGAAATGAGCGCAATTGTGCGGTAGTTTGAACACTCTTTGGCGTTGCCCTTCTTTGGAATTGGAATGTAAACTGACCTTTGTGGTCTTGTGGCCACTGTTGAGTGTTCCAAAAGTGTTGGCATATTGAGTGCAGCGCTTTAACAGCATCATCTTTTAGGATTTTAAATAGCTCAGCTGGAATACTGTCATCTCCACTAGCTTCGTTGTTAGTAATGCTTCCTAAGGCCCACTTGACTTCACTCTCTAGGATGTCCGGCTCGAGTTCAGTGACCGCACTATCACGGCTATCAGGGACATTAAGATCTTTCCTGTATAGTTCTTCTGTGTATTCTTTCCACCTCTTAATCTCATCTGCTTCTGTTAGGTCCCTGCCTTCTTTGTCCTTTATCATGCCCGTCTTTGCACAAAACGTTCCCTTGAGATCTCCGATTTTCTTGAAGAGATCTCTAGCCTTTCCCATTCTGTTGTTTTCCTCGATTTCTTTGCATTGTTCATTTAAGAAGGCCTCCTTGTCTCTCCTTGCTATTCTCTGGAACTCTGCATTCAGTTGGATATTTCTTCCCCTTTCTCCCTTGCTTTTCACTTTCCTTCTTTCCTCAGCTGCTTGTAAATCCTCATCAGACAGCCACTTTGCTTTCTTGCATTTCTTTTTCTTTGGGATGGATTGAGTTGCTGCCTCCTGAACAATGTTACGGACCTCCGTCCATAGTTCCTCAGGCACTCTGTCTATCAGGTCTAATCCTTTAAATCTATTCCTCACCTCCACTGTATATTCATAAGGGATATGATTTAGGTCATACCTGAATGGTTTAGTGGTTTTCCCTATGTTCTTCAATTTAAGCCGAAATTTTGCAAGCAGCAGCTCATGATCTGAGCCACAGTCAGCTCCAGGTCTTGTTTTGACTGACTGTATAGAGCTTCTCCATCTTTGGCTACAAAGCACATAATCAATCTGATTTCGATATTGACCATCTGGTGATGTCCATGTGTAGAGTCGCCTCCTGTGCTGTTGGAAAAGGGTGTTTGCTATGATCAGCATGTTCTCTTGGCAAAACTCTATGAGCCTTTGTCCTGCTTCATTTTGTACACCAAGGCCATGCTTGCCTGTTATCCCAGTGATTTCTTGACTTCCTACTTTAGCATTCCAATCCCCTATGATGAAGAGGACATATTTTTTTGGTGTCAGTTCTAGAAGGTGTTGTAGGTCTTCATAGAACCGATCAACCTCAGCTTCTTTAGCCTCAGTGGTTGGGGCATAGACTTGAATTACTGTGATGTTGAATGGTTTGCCTTGGATTCGTACTGAAATCATTCTTATCGTTTTTGAGATTGTACCCCAGTACTGCTTTTCCCACCCTTTTACTGACTATGAGTGCTACTCCATTTCTTCTACGGGATTCTTGCCCACAGTAGTAGATATGATGGTCACCTGAATTAAATTCGCCCATGCCTCTCCATTTTAGTTCGCTGATTCCCAAGATATCGATGTTCAATCTTGCCATCTCATGTTTGACCACCTCCAGCTTACCTTGATTTATTGATCTTACATTCCAGGTTCCTAAACAATATTGTTCTTCACGGCATCGGATTTTCTTTTCACCACCAGACACATCCACAGCTGAGTGTCCTTTTGGCTTTGGCCCAGCCGCTTCACTTTTTCTGGCGCTACTTGGAAATTCCCTCTGCTATTCCCCAGTAGTGTATTGGACACCTTCCGACCTGAGGGGCTCATCTTCCGGCGTCATATCTTTTAGCCTTGTGATACGTTCCATGGGGTTTTCTTGGCAAGAATACTGGAGTGGGTTGCCATTTCCTTCTCCAGTGGACCACATTTTGTCAGAACTCTCCGCCATGACCTGTCCGTCTTGGGTGGCCCTGCACGGCACAACTTATGGCTTCACTGAGTTACGCAAGCCCCTTCGCCACAACAAGGCAATGCAGCCCAAATTAGCATTTGCCTTTTCTGCAGCCACATCACATTGTTGGCTCATATTCAGCTTGCAGTTGACAACAATTCCAAGATCCTTCTTGCTTGTAGTATTGTTGAGCCAAGTATCCCCCATCTTGTAACTGTGCATTTGGTTTCTTTTTCCTAGGTGCAGAACTTGGCATTTATGCCTATTAAATTTCATTCTGCTGTTTTCTGCCCAGCACTCCATCCTATCAAGATCACTTTGAATTCTGTTTCTGTCTTCCAGGGTATTAGCTATCCTGCCCAATTTTGTGTCATCTGCAAATTTCATCAGCATTCCCTGCAGCTCCTCCTCCAAGTCATTAATACAAATGTTGAAGAGCACTGGGCCCAGGACTGAGCCCTGCAGTACCCCGCTCCTTACCTCTCTGCAGTTTGAGAAGATCCCACTGATAAGCACTCTTTTAGTCTTTTTTATATATCTTTATATATTTTATCTTTATAAATGAAATAAACAATACCAAAATTACCAACAACCTGATCAATACTACAATTTCCCAACAATACAATATTCTGATGAGGACACCACAATAACAAAGAGAGAAGGAAAAAGAAAAAAAAAGGAAAAGGGAGGAGAAAAGGAAGTGAAGAAAAAAGATTCTTTCCCCTTCCCTCCCCCTCTCCCTTAAAGAATTATGTTTAAACTCCAATACCCCCCGGCCTCCGATGCTATTCTATTTTAAAAACTATATAACCTTAACAGTCTTACAGTTTAATAAACAACCTTACATTTCTATATCATATCATCAATCTTATATCAAAGAAACAGGTCTACAATTCATTCCCAGAAGCCTATATTATTATTATTAATAATAATAATAAAATATAGTGTTATATAATAATAAAACTTAATAGAAACCTTCAACAGTCAGTAAGATATTTTATACTAGATATATTACCTATTTTGAAATAAAAAATATAAAGAAAGGCAAGAAAAAACAAAAGATGAAAGAGTAAACGAATATACTGTATGTATAATCATTTATCTTCTGAGCTAGCCTGGATCATGTAAACTAAACACAAACAGTTAACAAAGCTTGTTTAAAGATTCCAGTTCATGGGGTTGTAACAGAATTCTCACGCATTTTTACATTCAGCCATGACTCCACCATTTCATGTTTTTGAAACTTCTTCATCTGACCTTCAGACACAATACAAAGTGTAGCAGGATATTTTAAGTAATGTAAGTTCATTTGTTTTGCCATATTTTTTGCTTTGATAAATTGCCTTCTTTTATTCGCCACCTCTTTGATGTAGTCTGGAAATAACATAACTTTATCTTGTTTCCAGGAAAGGCTTCTACCCACTCTTGCCAAACCCAGGATATAATTCTTTGTGGAGACTTTTGCAAATTGAACTATGAACATGTAATAAGTCCCTTTAGCATTTGGCACACGAAATGCCTGCTCAATATCAAGTAAATAATCAGATGGGATAGGGAGTATCTCATGCAAAAGTTTATCCACAAAAATAGGCAATTTTACATCATTAGACAGATTTTTAATCCCAATAATACGTACACTGGATCTCCTCGTGAAAGCCTCCAGGAGAAATTCTATCAGAGGCATTTTTAAAACAAATTTGTGTCATAGTTTCATTTCCTGCCACTCGGTCTTCTAGCTCATTAATTTTCGTCTCCATTTTTTGCCATGACGCATTAATTAAATCTACAGCTCCTTGCAAGGCGGTGATGGAATTTGGATTAAATCCAACCTTTTGGCTTGCTCCGTAAATAGCGAAGATAAAGTCTTTATCAGAGTAATTAATTCCCCTATATCTTCTGTTCTCGAAACTTCTGACACATGGGGTGCGGGGGGAGTTGATGCCAGCTCCTTTCTTCTCCTCCGCGCAGATACATGTTTCTCTCAAACAGATCTTCCAGGTCCTCAGATGTTCTCAAATATTGTTAACATTTCTTAAATCATCCCTCAGAAGTTGTTGATATTTCTTAAAGTATATATTATTATGGAACACGTCAGCCCTGTTTTCGCCTATGAAATAGGAGTCTCAGTACAGCTTTTTGTGTTGGTAAAGCTCTGGGGAGATAATCCTGGAATCTGAGGTGCAGAACTTGGCATTTATCCTTATTAAATGTCATTCTGTTGTCTTCTACCCAGCGCTCCAGCCTATCAGGATCACTTTGAATTTTGTTTCTGTCTTCCAAAGTATTAGCTATCCCGCCCAATTTTGTGTCATCTGCAAATTTGATCCACATTCCTTGCACCACCTCCTCCAAGTCATTAATACAAATGTTGAAGAGCACTGGACTAAGGACTAAGTGCTGTGGTACCCCACTCATTACCTCTCCCCAGTTTGAGAAGATCCCATTGATAAGCACTTTTTGAGTCCGATTCTGTAGCCAACTGTGGATCCACCTGATAGTTGTTTCATCTAGCCGACTTTGAGCTAGTTTGCTCATCTGGATACCATGGGGCACTTTGCTGAAAGCTTTGCTGAAGGTGAGGTATATTATGTCCACAGCATTCCCACAGTCCACAAGGGAGGTTACATCTACATCAAGATTCCTTGAAACATTGGCAATGTACTTTTCATCCTCGCCTTCTCTTTGATTGGGTGGCCAGTAGTAGATTCTGACCACCATGTTCCTTTTAACTTTGCTCCATTGATTTTAACCGAGATGCTCTCGATGTGGATGCCAAGCTCATCCTCCTGTATTTCTGTGCAGAGATATGTATTTTTCACATACAGTGCAACCCCACCTCCCTTTCTGTTCCTCCTGTTCTTTTTGAACAAGTTATATCCTTCAATTGCCATATTCCAGTCATGGGAGTCATCCCACCAAGTTTAATTATGCCTATGAAGTCATAATTTCCCTCCCATATTAAGAGTTCACATTTGTTCTATTTGTTTCCCATACACGGAACATTCATATGTAGACGTCGGAAGACTATATGCTTTATAGTCTGGCTTTCCTCCTACGTGTTTTTGAAGACTATTTTTGTTCGCTATTAGAGCTGTTCTCTCCGTTGTGGTGCATAAGCCTTTGTCCATCGCTACCCCAAACTTTATGTCTTCCTCCCCCATAGGATTCTGTTTAAAGCCCTCCGGATGAAGTTCTTCATGCCGTGGCCAAACACATTCTTCCCTGTCTTTGTGAGGTGCAACCCATCCCTTGCCAACTTTCCATCTTCCAGGAAGTATAGTAAAGTTCCAGAATCCAAATCTCTCGTGCTGGCACCACCTTCGTAGCCAGTCATTTACCCGGAGTATTTTTCTTTCCCTTTCTACCCCTCTTCTAACTACTGGAAGGATGGATGAGAAAACTGTCTGGGCCCCAAAGTTCTCGGGTTTCCTTCCCAAAGCTTCAAAGTCCGACGTGATCTCTTCGTAGCTCCGCTTGGTGGTATCATTTGTTCCCACATGGATGAGAAGAAAGGGATACCTTTCAGTGGGCTTTATGAGTGCAAGCAACCTTTCAGTCACGTCTCTAATCTGTCATAGAATCATAGAATAGTAGGATTGGAAGGGGCCTACAAGGCCATCGAGTCCAACCCCCTGCTCAATGCAGGAATCCAAGTCAGAGCATCCCTGACAAATGGCTGTCCAGCCTCGTCTTAAAGGCCTCCAGTGTGGGAGAGCCCACCACCTCCCCAGGTAATTGGTTCCATTGCCGTATTGCTCTGACACTCAGGAAGTTTTTCCTGATGTTCAGCCGGAATCTGGCTTCCTGTAACTTGAGCCCATTATTCCGTGTCCTGCACTCTGGGATGATCAAGAAGAGATCCTGGCCTTCTTCTCTGTGACAACCTTTCAAGTACTTGAAGAGTGCTATCATATCTCCCCTCAGTCTTCTCTTCTCAAGGCTAAACATGCCCAGTTCTTTCGGTCTCTCTTCATAGGGCTTTGTTTCCAGTCCCCTGATCATCTTTGTTGCCCTTCTTTGAACCCTCTCCAGCTTGTCTGCATCCTTCTTAAAGTGTGGTGCCCAGAACTGGACACAGTACTCCAGATGAGGCCTAACCAGTGCTGAGTAGAGGGGAACTAGTACTTCCCGGGATTTGGAAGCGATGCTTCTATTAATGCAGCCCAAAATAGCATTTGCCTTTTTTGCAGCCACATCACATTGTTGGCTCATATTCAGCTTGTGATCGACGACAATTCCAAGATCCTTCTCGCTCGTAGTGTGGTTGAGCCACGTATCCCCCATCTTGTAACTGTGCATTTGGTTTCTTTTTCCTAGGTGCAGAACTTGGCATTTGTCCCTATTAAATGCCATTCTGTTGTTTTCTGCCCAGCACTCCAGTCTATCCAGATCACTTTGAATTTTGTTTCTGTCTTCCAAAGTATTAGCTATCCCTCCCAATTTTGTATCATCTGCAAATTTGATCAGCATTCCCTGCACCTCCTCCTCCAAGTCATTAATAAAAATGTTGAAGAGCACTGGGCCCAGGACTGAGCCCTGCGGTACCCCACTCGTTACCTCTCCCCAGCTTGAGAAGGTCCCATTGATAAGCACTCTTTGAGTCCAATTCTGTAGCCAACTGTGGATCCACATGATCGTTGTTTCATCTAGCCCACTTCGAGCAAGTTTGCTCATCAGGATATCATGGGGCACTTTGTCGAAAGCTTTGCTGAAGTCGAGGTATATGATGTCTACAGCATTCCCACGGTCTACAAGGGAGGTGACTTGATCAAAAAATGAGATCAGATTTGTCTGGCAGGACTTGTTTTTGACAAATCCATGTTGGCTTCGAGTAATCACGGCATTGTTGTCAAGGTGCTTCCAGATGGATTGCTTTATGATCTGCTCCAGAATTTTCCCAGGGATTGATGTCAGACTGACTGGTCTGTAGTTCCCAGGTTCCTCCTTTTTACCCTTTTTGAAGATAGGGACAACGTTAGCCCTCCTCCAGTCATCTGGCACTTCCCCGGTCCTCCATGATTTCTCAAAGAGAATAGACAGCGGTTCTGAGAGTTCTTCTGCCAGTTCCTTTATTACTCTAGGATGCAGTTCATCTGGCCCTGGAGATTTGAACTCATTCAAAGTAATGAGGTGTTCCTTGACCATATGCCTGTCGATCTCAAGCTGCAATCCTGCCCCTTCAGCCTGTACTTCGCCTTTGCCAGGGGGGCCATAGACCCTCTTTTGGGAGAAGACTGAGCCAAAGTAGGAATTGAGCACCTCTGCCTTTTCTTTGTCATCTGTTATCATTTTGCCATCCTTATTTAATAGCTGAACAACCATTTCTTTCCTCTGCCTTTTACTATGCACGTAGCTGAAGAAAGCCTTTTTGTTGTTTTTAGCATCCCTCGCTAACCTCACCTCGTTCTCCGCTTTAGCCTTCCTGACGCCATCCCTGCAATTCTGTCCTCCTGGGAGACAACATACCTGGCGAGTCCATGGGTCTTTGCGACATACTTGGGTCTCGATCCCACGCAGGAAGGAGTCTCCCACTACTACCACTCTTCTCTTTTTGTTGTAGGCCTGGGTTGCATCGCCTCTGCTTGACTGACTTTCAGCCTCTTGCTCACTCTCATGCAGGTTCCCCTGTGATTCTTCCTCTGCAGGCTGTCCTCCAGTCTCATCCTGAAGTACCTGGAATCGGTTCCACTGCTTCCACTGGTGCAGAGTGGCATCTAGTTCTTCTTTTCCTAACTGTCACCCTTTTCCAAGGAGTATCCTCTACTCCATTTTTCCTCACCTCAGCATTTCCCATTTCCAGTCCTCTTACTTTGTCTCCCAACAGTGCAATCAGCTTGCACTTGTTGCACGTATAGGCCATGTTGATCTCAGGCAAGAAGACAAATATTGCACAGATCTTGCAGGTCACCACCACTGGAGTGTCTTTTCCTTCCATAGTCTCTATTCCCTTTATGTTTCTAGCTTTCTGATTGTACTGGGATAGCCTGTGCTTTGTCCTGTATTCACCGGAGGTTAACAACAGAGTCCCACTGGCATAGAAGTGTATGTTACAAGAAAAAGAATTTTAAAAAAATTCTTTAAAAGCAACATCTCATAAGATCTCTCTGTCTTAATTCTTTACTAAATAGTCCTTAGTTGGAACTGTTGGAATTGCCTGGCATGTTATAATGTAGAATCATAGAATCATAGAATAGTTGGTTTGGAAGGGGCCTACAAGGTCATCGAGTCCAACCCCCTGCTCAATGTAGGAATCCAAGTCAGAGCATATCTGACAGATGGCTGTCCAGCCTCGTCTTGAACACCTCCATTGTGGGAGAGCCCACCACCTCCCTAGGGAATTGGTTCCATTTTCATATTGCTCCAACAGTCAGGAGGTTTTTCCTGTGGTTGAGCCAGAATCTGGCTTCTTGTCACTTGAGCCCATGATTCTGTGTCCCGCACTCTGGGATGATCGAGATCCTGGACTTCCTCTCTGTCACAACCTTTCAAGTCCTTAAAGAGTGCAATCCTATCTCCCCTCAGTCTTCTCAAGGCTAAACATACCCAATTCTTTCAGTCTCTCCTCACAGGGCTTTGTTTCCAGTCCCCTGATCATCTTTATTGCCCTCCTCTGAACCCTCTCCAGTTTGTCTGCATCTTTCTTAAAGTGTGGTGCCCAGAACTGGATACAGCACTCCAGATGAGGCCTAACCAGTGCTGAGTAGAGGGGAACTAGTACTTCCCGGGATTTGGAAGCTATGCTTCTATGAATGCAGCCCAAAAGAGCATTTGCCTTTTTTGCAGCCACATCACATTGTTGGCTCATATTCAGCTTGTGATCGACAACAGTTCCAAGATCCTTCTCGCTTGTTGTGTTGTTGAGCCACGTATCCCCCATCTGGTAACTGTGCATTTGGTTTCTTTTTCCTAGGTGCAGAACTTGGCATTTGTCCCTATTAAATGTCCTTCTGTTGTTTTCTGCCCAGCGCTCCAGTCTATCCAGATCACTTTGAATTTTGTTTCTGTCTTCCAAAGTATTAGCTATCCTGCCCAGTTTAGTGTCATCTGCAAATCTGATCAGCATTCCCTGCACCTCCTCCTCCAAGTCATTAATAAAAATGGTGAAGAGCACTGGGCCCAGGAATCTGTAGAATCTGTCATGCCCATATGCTTAACCATGTCGTCATTTACACTGTAAAACTGGGAAGAGGTGCTGGAAAATTGCAGCCCGGCTAGGCTAGGAGCTCTTCTGCACCCCCCCCCCACAAGGCAGGTTCTTTTCCTGGCTGGATTTAGGTGGTTTTAACAGGAAATGGTGGTCATGATGGCTGTGTAAGTAACACAGAGGATGCCTCTGAGCAGGTTGTCTCTGAGAGGCAGAAGAGATGTGTTCCTGACGGTGAGAGGAGGGGTCAGAGACCTGCTCTTACAGCATGGGTGTCCAACCTGTTTCACCAATTTTAGAGAAGCTGTGGGGCCCCCATTCCAGTAGTGGGTGGGGCCGAAGGCATGGGAGGCAGGGCCAAAATGCCAGCCTGTTTCAGCTTCAAGCCAGTGTGGTGTAGTGGCTAGAGTGTTGGACCGGGAGCCGGGAGATCCAGGTTTTAGTCCCCACTTGGCCATGGAAGCTCACTGGGTGACTTTGGGCCAGTCACAGACTCTCAGCCCAACCTACCTCACAGGGTTGTTGTTGTGATGCTAAAATTGTCAGGGTGGAAACTGAGCCCATAGAACCCCAGAGCAGTTCTGATTCTGAGGAGGAACAACAATCCATGGGAGAGGAGCCCGCTCATCCCTCACAGGCACAGCAGCTGGCAGAGATTCCTCCTGCCAGCATTCCTGAAATAGATAGTGACCCTGGCAGCGACAGAGTGTGGGAGGGGGGCTTGCTAGACGCTCGACGCAGACACAGGGAGTGACGAGCGATGATGGGCACGGAAAGGAGGCGTAATGCCCGTTTGGCGTGCAAGCAACGGTTGCGTCCCATGGACCCAAGGGAAAGAGGGAGGAACTCTCCCTAGCCCTTAAGTTCAGGGTCTGCAAGTGATTCTCCTTCAAACGGGGACCAACTGCCTATCCTGGAGCATAGGCTACTCTGCTGTTCCTTGCTTAGTCGCTGGTGATTAGCATCTGAAAGAGTCATTAAGTTGTAAAAGGATTAAAGCCTTGAAAACAATCCTTTTGTCTGTGTCTTGAGCTGGCTATTGGAGTAGACTGAAAGAGGCAGCTAGGGTGCTCCTGACAAAAATGGAGAGGAGGAGGATTACGTAAGCCACCTTGAGTTCCTTGCAAGAGGATATAAATGCAGTAAATAAAAAAGCTCCTCCTGCCAGTCACTCGGCCTTTGGAGAGGGGCACTGGCCTTTTAGGCTGGGCAACATCCTATCCAAAAGCCAAGAAGCTCCCACACAATTGAGGGGAGGGGCAAAGGAAGGGGCCACGGGCACCTGGGAAATCCCGGAGGGCTGGGTTAGGGCCCTGGGTGGGCCAGATCCGGCGCCTGGGCTTGAGATGGAAGACCACCATCTTGTAGCATATGCTTCTAAGCAAACTCTCCAAGCAATCACCTACCTTGGCTTACAGGGCAGCAAAGTGACGCTGTGGTACAGCCCAGAAAAAAACATTTGAATCAACAGCAGGCATGAAAGTCTGGCCAGACCCCCATGTCCAAGCGAGTGGTCAAACTCTCCCTGGGGAGCACGTTCCCAGCATTTGGTGTCTGACAGGCCATCTGCAAAACTTGGCCTTCAGGTTCCACCTCAGGCACCAGAGAGATGCTAGTTTTTGTTTGGCTCTATGGTTGCTTTTTGTAAGACAGAGCAGGAATGCCACATTGGAAACAAGTAATGGCTGAAACTCTAGATTCAGAGGCTGGATGGAGGAGCTCTGTGCAGCCTGCTGGGGCTCAGTTGGCCCTGGAGATGATCCAGCTAAGAAGACTGGAGCATGAAGAGAGAATGCAGAGAGCCAGGCTGTGGGCTGAGGAACAAAGGCTGTGAGCTGAACCAGAGAAAATGCAGGAGACAATGACCAGGGTGAGAAAAACTGACCATGTAAAAAGGAATGCTGGAGATGGGGCTGTGAGCTCAGCAAGCATCCATCCAGGAACACCCCATCCCTCCTCTCCCCATGGTGGCAAGGGGAGGCTCCCTTCACCTGGAGAGGTGGCATCCTTGGCACTTTTTAAATCTCCTTTGAGAGAATGCAGTGATCTGCAGGTCCTTACCGAAGGGCTCATGATTCTGCCAGGACTTTCATGCTTGTTGAGGCGCCCCCCCCCAATGGCAGGCTTTCCCAACCCAGCCCCCCCAGATGTGTTGGACTACAACACCCATCACCCCCAGTAACCATGGCCATTAGGGGTGCTGGCTAGGTGATGTGAGTTGTAGTCCAATGCATCTGGACAGTGTCAGGTTGGGGAAGGCTGCTGTATGGCTTTTCCCTCCCTTTCCCCGACAATCAATGCCCAAGGAAAAAGGCTTTTAGAAAGTGAAATCATGAGATGGAAAATGAAGTCAGGGAGGCCTCCAAACGAGGAAGTGTTGTAAAAATGGGTGTTTTTAATTACCCCCACATTGTCTGGATAAATGCATGTTCTAGTCACGACAAAGACGTGCCCTAGTACAGTTGGTCATGGAACCAACCAGTGGGGAGGTGACCCTGGATTTAATCCTAAATGGTGCTGCCTAGGACCTCGTATGAGATGTAAATGTGGTTGAACCAAATGGAAACAGTGACCACAGTGCTATCAGATTTAATGTATATTTCAGTGGAAAATTGCCCAGGAAGTCCAACATAGTCACATTTGACTTCAAAAGAGGAAACTTCTCTAAAAGGAGGGAACTGGTGAAAAGGAAGTTGAAAGGGGAGTCAAGAGAGTTAAATCCCTTCACAATGCTTGGAGGTTACTCAAAACCACAATAACAGAAACTCAGCTAAAATGTATACCACAGGTTAGGAAAGGTACCACCATTGGCATGGTTAACAAGCAGTGTCAAGGATGCTGTTAGAGAAAAGAGGGCTTCCTTCCGAAAATGGAAGTCTTGCTCAAGTGAGGAAAACAAAAGGGAGTACAAGCTTGCACAAAGGCAATGCAAGCAGACAATAAGAGATGCAAAAAAGCATTTTGAAGAGCAGATCACTACCAACATCAAGGCCAACAATAAAGAATTCTTTAACTATATCAGAAACAGGAAACCAGCTAGGGAGGCCGGTGGACCATTGGATGACAGTGGAGTTAATGGATACTGAAGGAGGACAAGGAGATTGCAGAGAAGCTGAATGAATTCTTCTCATCGGTCTTCATTGTAGAAGATATAGGACAGATACTTGTTCATGAACTGATGTTTTCAGGAAGGCAGTCTGAGGAACTGAGGCAAATAGTGGTGACAAAAGATGAAGTTCTCAACCTTGTTGACAAACTGAAAGCAAATAAAACACCAGACCCAGATGGTATTCATCCTAGAATTCTCAAAGAACACAAATATAAGATTGGTAATCTTCTAACCAAAATGTGCAACGTCCCCAAGATCAGCCTCTGTACCAGAGGACTGGAAGATGGCCAATGTAACACCAATTTTTAAAAAAGGGATCTGGCAGGATCCGGGAAATTACAGGCCGGTCAGCTTAATGTCTGTTAGCTTTTCCCCTGTCACACGGATTCTGTGGACTTGCGGACTGGCTTTTCTAACTTGCCTGATTTTTGTGCAAATTTCATCATAGAAAAGTATCCGAAATAAAAAAAAACCTGGCCAAAAATGTGCGTTTCCCCCCCATAGGCTAAAGCGTGAAAATGCGCATTTGGGGGCAATTTCCACATTTTTGCATTGGAAAAAAAAACAATTCCATCACTGGGCAGACAACGGAACAATAGGTGCCTGACAATCAATGAAACCCAGATGGAACGGATTTTACACAGTCTGTACATCCCTAGTTGAAAGCATTATTAGAGATAAGATCAGTAAGCTTATAGAAAGATGAGCCCTGCGGAAAAAGAATCAACATGGCTTCTGCAAAGGCAAGTCCATTCTCACTAACCTTTTAGAGTTCTTTGAGAGTGTCAGTAAACATGTAGACAGGGGTGATCTGGTAGACATTGTTTACTTGTCAAAAGCCTTTTGGAAGTCCAAAGTCCTTCACCAAAGAGTCCTGAGCAAACTTAGCAGTCATGGAATAAGAAGACAGGTCCCCTTATGGATCAGTAACTGGTTAAAGAACAGAAAGCAGAGAGGAGGAATAAATGGTACATTCTCCCAATGGAAGGAAGAAAATAGTAGGGTCCCACAGGGATCTGTATTAGGACCAATGTTTATATATTTATTTGATGTATTAGCCATCCATCTGGCTGGCTACCTGGCCACTACAGGTGGTGTGCAATACTAATAACAACATGAAATAGAACAAATTTACATAATCAACTGAAAATGATCTGGAATTAGGGGTGAGCAGTGAAGTGCCCAAGTTTGCTGATGACACCAAATTATTTAGAGTGGTTAAAAGTGTAGCAGCCATATCAGGAGTCAGACTAAGTAGCCTCATGCAGTCTCATGCTTCATGTTCTTGCTGAGCTCTTTCTCCCTTGAATATATTGTTGTAAGCTGACGAGACACAGGAATTCCTTGTCTTGTCAAAGGTCATACAATTGTATATCTTGTTCTCTGCTGTTCTGTTCTCTCCTTATCATGGCTACCCTATAACCCAGTTCTTGTATTATAAACAATGGTGCTAGGAGAAGAAATGTTGAGGACTGCAACCCCACATGGGAGAGGGAGGAGGAGCTGTTTCATATGTGTCACAATGTCTATAAAAACAACGTGCTGATGTATTTCGGGGCTTCTGGCTCTTTGGAAATGATTCCAGCCTTAAGCCCGCGCGTTAAATAAAGAATCTCTTTTTCCTTCACTCCGTGGTCTCTCTGACTCTGGGTTCTGCAACAAAAGAACTGTGAGGAGCTCCAAAAGGATCTCTCCAAACTGGGAGAATGGGCATCCATGCAGTTCAGTGTAGGTAAGTGTAAAGTGATACACGTTGGGGCCAAAAAGCCCAACTTCAAGTATAACCTGATGGGATCTGAGCTAGCAGTGACCAGCCAGGAAAGAGATCTTGGGGTTGTGATGGACAGCTCGATGAAACTGTCAACTCAGTGTGCAACTGCTTTAAAAAAGGCAAACTCCATGTTAGGCATAATTTGGAAAGGAATTGAGAATAAAACTGCCAATATCATACTGCCCATATACAAATCTATGGTGTGACTAAAATACTGTGCCCAGTTCTGCTCACCACACTTAAAAAAAGATATTGTAGAGCTGGAGAAAGTGCAGAAAAGGGCAACTAAAATGATCAGGGGGCTGGAACATCTCCCCTATGAGAGAAGGTTACAACTGTCAGGATGGAAACTGAGCCCATAGAGCCCCAGAGCAATTCTGATTCTGAGGAAGAACAGCAATCCGTGGGAGAGGAGCTCACTCATCTCTCACAAGCACAGCAGCTGGCAGAGATTCCTCCTGCCAGCATTCCTGGGGTAGATTGTGACCCTGGCAGCGAGACAGCGCTGGAGGGGGGCTTGCTGGATGCTCGGCGCAGACGCAGGGAGCGACGAGCGATGGAGGCTGTGGAAAGGAGGCGTAGCGCTAGCTTGGCACGCAAGCAACGGTCGCGTCCCGAGGACCCAAGGGAAAGAGCGAGGATCTCTCCCTAGCCCATAAGTTCAGGGTCTTCCCATGGTTCTCCTTCAAACAGGGACCAACTGCCTTAGCTGGAGCTTAGGCTACTCAGCTATCTTTCCCCAGTGCTGTTCCTTGCTTAGTCGCTAGTGATTAGTATCTGAAAGAGTCATAAAGTAAAGGAATAAAGCCTTGGAAAGAATCCTTGTCGTCTGTGTCCTGAGCTGGCTATTGGAGGGGACTGCAAGAGGCAGCTAGGGCGCTCCTGACAGCAGCATGGGATTGTTTAGCTTGGAAAAGGAGGGCGAGGGGAGACATGATAGAGGTCTACAAAATTACGCATGGTGTGGCGAATGTGGACAGGGAGACATTTTTCTCTCATAATACTAGAACCTGGGGTCATCCTATGAAGCTGATTGGTGGGAGATTCAGGACAGACTTAACACAGCACGTAGTTGTTCCATAGTATAGAATTCGCTACAAGATGTAGTGATGGCCACCAATTTGGATGGCTTTAAAAGGGGGTTAGACAAATTCCTGGAGAAGGATATCGATGGCTACTAGTCCTGATGGCTATGTGGTACCTTCAGTACCAGAGGCAGTGAGCCTATCTACACCAGTTACTGGGGAACATGGACAGGTGGGTGCTGTTGTACACCTGTCCTGCTTGTGGGTTCTCAGTCGATAGCTGGTTGGCCCGTGTGAACAGGAGGTTGGACTTGATGGATCTGACCTGATCCAGCATGGCTCTTCTGATGTTCTCAGGACTGATGTGCTTTGCTTGGTTAGGGCGTGACTGGACCCAGCTGCGAAGAGCCCCTTTTGGTCCAAGGGGTGTTGCCTCCTGGCCTCCAGGACCTGATGCGTTCTGTGGAGGCTGCATCAGTGATTGACAGGAGCTGCGTACTGTGAGAAGGCTGTGATGGAAGTATCAAAGAGGGGGCTGCCCTACTTTGGGGGTTTGGTTCCACTGTCTGCTCTGTGGATGGAGCTGGAATGGCCGCCACTGTGACAGGTGCCCGTCACTGGCTAGGTGCATGTCCAGACCAGGTGCTGAGTGTCTGCATCAGGGGCCATGGCTGCCAGGAGCATTTGGTTTCAGGTGGGAATGGTCCATGTAGGAGCCTCCACAGTGGGAGCGGCTTCCACATGTGGATGGTGGCTGCCTGGAGCCCTGCCTTGTGGAAGTCTTTCTGCCCTGCAAACCTGACGGACCAGTATACTTGGAAGTCTTTAAGATAGCAACATCCACTGGGAGCCTCCACTGAAATGAATGGCATCTCATTTGACTCCTGTTCATTCCAATGAAATGAAAATAGGAGAAATTCCCAGTGGATGTGCCCCTTGTTGGTTTTGCTCCCCCAGGCTGGCTAGAGGATGCTGGAGTTGTAGCTCAACACATGCAGAGGGCTGCCCTAGCCCAGAGTGTCTCTAGGGCCAGGGCGGGTGACTTGTGGCCCTCCAGATGCTTTAGATGTGGCCCATCAGCCCAGCCAATGGTGAAGGATGGAAGGAATTGTAGGCTAAAACATCTGGAGGGCCCAAGTTGCCCCGCCCCAGGGGAAGAGTCGAGTGTGGCCCCGGCATCTGCCGGCCCAGCTGGGAGATAGCTCGTCCGAAACCCTGCCGAGCAACGCGGAAGAGGAGCTCGACGACTCGGCCCAAAGCCGGCAGCCTCTCGCGGACCCCAGCTCGGCCACCTCGGCCGGGGCCAAGCGGCCCTTCTGCGCGCGGGCCATTGCCGAGCAGCCCCGGGGAGGCGTAGCCCCCGCCGCGCCGGGCGGCCCTTGGGGTGCTGCGGTTGCAGCCGCAGCAGCCTCGCTGGCAGGGCTTGCCCGGGGCGGAGCCTGCGAAGGGAGGGGCCCTTCTGCGGGCGGGAGGGGGAGCGAAGGAGGCCGGCCGGCCAGCTCGCGCAAGCGGCGCCTGCCCGGTTGCAGCAGCAGCTGCGCGTGTGCGCGGGAGGAGCAAAGAAACTTTGCAGCCGCCGCCGCCTCTTGCCTGCCCGGGCTGCGCCGCTCCGAGCGGCGCTGCGCTGTGCGTTGCAGCGGGCGAAGCGGGCCGGGGGGCTCGGCCTGGCCCGCCGGCGGCGGGATGAGCCTGCTGCGGGTGGCGGCGCTGCGGCCGCAGGAGGAGGAGGAGGAGGCGGCGGCGGCGGCGGCGAGCGCGAAGCCGCCGCCGCCCTGGCTGCCCAGCCACGTCCAGGTGACGGTGGTGCAGGCGCGGGGGCTGCGGACCAAGGGGGGCCCGGGCGACGCCTTCGTGGCGCTGCAGCTGGGCCGCCAGAAGCACCGCACGTCGGTGGCCACGCAGAAGGGCGGCTGCCCGCGCTGGGCCGAGGAGTGCGCGCTCGAGGTGCCGCCGCCGCCCGCGCCCCACGCCGCCCCGGACGCCGAGGCGCTCCTGCTGCACCTCACCGTCTGGCAGCGGGCGCTCGTCGGCATGGACCGCTTCCTCGGGCGCGCCGCCGTGCCGCTGGCCGCGCTGCTCCAGGGCGGCCGCTCCCACCAGGACCAGTGAGTAGAGGGGCCGGGCCGGGCGCTTTGGCTCAGCCCGGTGTGCCGCGAGAGCGCCGCTCAGCATGCGCAGCGGGCCCCTCGGGTGGCGCGAGTCGGGTTGGGCGAGGGCGCGCGGCGCCGCGGCGGCAGGCGGGGCGGCGTCCCCGGCGGGTTCCCGGACTTCGCGGCTCGTGGGATTCTCCGTGCCTAATGTGGCCGAGCGCGTGCGGAGTGCGAGAGGCGGAGGAGAAGCGCCTCCGGGGAGACCGTGTGACCTTCCGGCGGGCGTGCGTTCCCGCGCCTCGCCCCCTCGCCCGCCGCCCCCCTGTGCGTTCATTTCCGTAGGGCGGCGGGCGAGGGGCGGTCGGGCCGCCAAGGGGCCCTCGTCGAGAACGACGTGCCCTCGGGGCTGCGGCGGCGCGGCCGGGCCTTCTCGGAGGCTGTCGAGGCTGGCCGCCCAGGCTGCGGCCAAGCGGGCCCTGGCACGGGAGCGCCTCGGTCCGGGCCCCCCGCCCGGCCCAGGAGGACGAAGCCGGAGCTCTCCAGCGCCGGGGCAGGGGCCTGCCCGGCCTCTGCCTGCCCTGGGAGCGCTGGATCATGGGAGGAGGAATGCAGAGTCACTCTCCTCGCGCAGAACGGGGGCCGGCCCGCGCGGCAGGAGGACGAGGAGCTGGTGCTGCCCGTAAACGGGGCCCCGGAGTGCCGTAGCTGGCCGCCAGGGGAGGCCCTGGGCGGCGTCCCGTATTTCTTAGCGCCGCCGCCCCCCGGCTCAGCGGAGTCTGTCTGTCTTCCTGGCCCGTGTGGGAATGTGCCTAGAACTGGGGGATGTTGAGGTGGGGGCTGCTCTTACCACCCCCTGTTCAGACTCGTGAAGCCTGTGCAGCGGTCACTCTTGCCACACACCCGTGACTTTGCGCGGTGGGGGGTGGGGTATGGCGAGGAGTAGGATTCCAAGCTCCAGCGCAACCAGGATCTTCTTACAAGGGATGCTAAGAGCTGTGCTGGAATTTCCCAGGATCAAGAACGCAAGGGAAGCCCTGATGCTGGTCAGGCACCAGAGCGCTCCTCTGTCTAGCCCACTGCAGCCCCCTTTCCCCCCCAGTGGCCAGCCAGATGCCTCTGGGAAGCCCACGAACACAGCCTGCAGGGAACATCCTTGCCTCACTCCTGCCCTCCAGCAAGTGGCATTTGGAGCGGGCTGTGCATCGGATGAACATAGAACACAAGCATGCTGCCTTGCGTGATCAGAGCGAAGGTCCAGCTAGCCCAGAATCCCACTGCTGGCTGACCAGATGTTGCCCTCTGGCAGGTACCCACAGTTCCACTTGTCAGAGGCAAGCTTCTCTGGTGAGAGGGGCTCCCATGAACACACTCAGTTCTCTCTTTCGCTTGCACAGCAGTTTGGAGCAGAAAAGAACCCGCAGCCATTTCCCCTGCTATTTTGTTTCCTTATCCATGCAAGTGAGGCAGGTTTCTCCCTCCAGCTCTCTCTGCTTGCTAGAGGGCTTGAGGAATTGGTAGCAAGGACAAGTAGAGGTTTGGCTAATAAACCAAGTGGATATTTTCGTGAACCTTCCCTCTGGGAAACTCATGGGGCCTGATGGAGGTGGCCATTTGGTCACTGGAGGTATGCTACCCTTGAATGTGGAGGCTTGCTTTTTAGCTAGTAAGGCTAATAGTCAAGGGCTGCTCTCTCCTTTGTATGTTTCTCTAATTCCTTGGCCAGGCACGACTTCAAGAGAACTGAAGGGCCAGCAAGCATTGGCTCTACTCACTGACAACACTCCTGCTAAGCTCGAGGCATGGGCATTTCTCGAGGCATGAGAAAGCTTTCAGCTTTCTCCTGCACAGTGGAGGTTTTATCAGAGACCCTCCCTTTTATTTTGCATTTCAGTTGCTCATTACCATGCTCTTGCTTGCCTTATGGGAGTGAGCAACCTCAAGGAGAGCTTAATTTGGGGAGGAGGGGGTTAAAGAGCCGCTGGACCACAAGCAGCTCAGGGAGCCTAGTTAAGAGGGGCAAATTGGGACGCCCCTGCGATAAAGGGCCCAGTGGGGCACCATCTAGGGGCTAGATTGGGCCTTTGAGGCACTGATTATTGCCTGTCTGTAGCCTTCCCCTTTCTTAAGCAGTGGCTGCGGCAATGTCCTCTGATCATGAGCCCCACCCGTTCAGTAATGCAAGAAGGTGCTTCCTCTTTCTTGTCTCGCAATTCCTGCCAGCCATCCGTTCCATTGGGTGACCCGGAGCTCTGGCATTTTGCAAGAGCCTTTCCTCTCTCTCTCCCTCTCCCCCCCCCCCGTCCCACATCGATCAGAAGGTGCATTAGATGCATAAAATGGCTCTTGCTCAAGGTGCATTAACAAGATGAGAAAAACGAAACACTGGAGACTAAAAGGGAATGTTGACATCCCTTTGGGGAGCTCTGTTAGATCTGGCAGCATCCTGGCAGCACTCTCTCTCTCTCTTGCTGTGCTGAAATGAAGATGGAAAAGTTCTGTGTTGTGACCCGCATATTTCACGTAGAGTGCTTCGCCTGCACAGACCTGCTTGTGCTTGCTATGGGGATGAGGAAGGGGCACTTCAAGGCACTGAAGGAGTCCTCTTCCCTGCCTGCTACTTATGCTACTCCACCCCACCCATACCTGCCGTGCTCAACTCTGCCCTGTAACAAATCTATATTTTTTCAGTGCTTAAGAAATATGAGCCCTGCTCATAGTCCAGGCCAGGGGTTCGTAAATGTTCCACCGGCAGGGCCCATGAGAACAGAGAATGACTGAAGCCCGCTAGCCACAAAACGACAGCAGATGGAGGCAGCAGAGTGAAGGCTGGCAATTACTGATATCACTTTATATTGATATCTAACCCCCCCGCCCCCCAGGAGGGCCCTTTGCTAAATCCTTTGCCATGGTGATTTCCTTGTGGCAGGGAGTTCCATAGTTCGACTTGTTCATAATAAGTACAGATGTTGGCTCTGGAGGTGTTGTGGTTCAGCCTTCCCATTTTAGGCAGAATGGCCTGATCCAGATGCACTAAGTGTAGAAGACTTTTTATTGCATATTTTTTCCCCTTTCTCACTCCCACATGCCTCTCCAAGTATTTTTACTCATCTCCTGACACTACTTCTCTCCTCCTCTTTTCACATTTATACCTTATCCCACCGTCCATAATCGCCTGTTTCTATCATCTCTCATTCCTGCTGCTTTCACATTTACTTAATTAAAATGATGTGTGTGTGTGTGTGTGTATGTATATACACACACACACACACACACACACACTGGTTTTCATTTTTTTAAAAAAAACCCAAAGCAGTGTACAAAAAAAATTCACTTCCTCCGATAGCAGCTTCCCTTTCTTACCCCTCCTCTCTATTCTCAGTTTATTATTAAAAATAGTAACCCCCCTTTCTAATTCCTTCAAAGCCCCCTGTGGCCTCCCCCCCGGGGAGTGAGCCCCCTCCCCTGCAAGGTGCTGAGGGCACTTCCGTGTTACCTCTCTCTCAGTCTGTCTCTCATTGCCCTTCCTGTTCCTTCTCTCACACTTGGGTGGCCATTCTGTCTCTTGTCTGTACCCTCTCTCTGCTTCTGCTTTCCTTTCCTCCCCTCCAACTTTGCATGCTACAGCCCTGCTCTCTATCCTACTCATTCTCCCATGCAAGCAGGGAGGTGCTGCTGGCTTTGGTCTAGCCCAGAGGCTGTGGGGCAGGTGAGCAAAGAGGCACTAGGGAGGCCGCAGGACTGAGGTCCGCTGATGTTCCATGGCCCACTGTTTTGAGAGAAGCTGGTCTAGGTGGATGCCTTCTGGAGCGCCTGTCCTAAGAGGCCAGGAGTTGCTTCTGTAGCTCAGATAAGAGAGCTAGGGAAAGAGATTTGGCACATAAGGCCTCAGCTGTGTGGCCTTCCTACATCCGGTCTGTGGCTGCTGACTCTCTCTGGTGAGAGTCTGTGTTAGTTCTGTGCACTGTGATGCAGGGAGGTTGATGTTCAGTAATTGTGCTGGTGATCAGCAGCACCTCACCTGTATGGGGTGTGTGTTTGAGGCTGTGTGTTCTCCCAGTGACTTGTGTGTTAATATTTTAGGGCTCCAGGGCTTCAAGGCACCTGTTTCATTTCCCCAGGATATGTGTGTGTGTGTGTGTGGGGGGGGATGTCTCTGGGATTCTGCAGAAAGGGCAGGCCACAGGAATCAGCAAGGACCATCCTGTCTGCATCTTCTTTGTTCAGGATATGTTGTGCCGCCTTGATATCTTAACTCTCTATGGATGAGAGCAGAGTTTAGGGCTTGATCCTGGGATGTTGAATAGCACTATCCTTATCTGAAGCATCACTCCAAATCGACAGCCCCTCTTCAAGAATGCACTGCTGTGGGCTTGCAGTAAGTTTTGGATTTTGTCGGTGCACCATCTTGGCATGCTCTGTTTCTCTTACTGCCTGCACCAGAAGCGTTGGTTAACCTCCTGTGGATGGACAAGCCAGCTTTGGTCCTCTCTTGGTCTGACCCCACATGGTTTCTTCCTTGCCTGCATTTAACCCTGAGTAAGGGCTTCACCCTGGAACCTGTTGTTCAGGGGAGGATGTGATCCTAGAATATGAGCAGTACCAACAATAGTGACACTGAGCATGCACACTGCTGAGTAAGTAACCAGTTGCCCCCCCCCCCCCCGACCCGCCTGGAGGATGCAACTTCCCCGTGATTCATCAACTGGCTTTTAGCTCACCTTCCCTCCCCAGCCCCCAATGATTGACGCAAGACCGCTTTTAACAGGAAGAGTTCAGGGCAAAACTAAGGATGCATCTCATACTTGACTGTTAAAGAACTTGGCCCATGTAATGAGGGATGGAAATACAATCCCCTATTTGCAAGAATAAAAAAAATCTATTTCCTATACTTGTGGGGTGGGCTCACCTTCTTGGGATGGGGCCCAGCCCTGCACAGCAGCCCTGCAAATACATCCAGCAAATGTACTACACAAGTTCTTAGTGGCCATGCATACCAGTTTTGGCCATTGTGGCATAGAGGTGTGTAAGGGAAGGAGGAACTTCAACTCTCTCCTGACTAACCAAAAACAAAAAACCCTCTTTGCTTCCGAGATGGAGGTGTGGGCTCCTTCACCACAAGTAAACCGTGTGTGTGCGTGTGCGTTTATACATACACGCACACACACGCAGTTGTTGTTCAGTCGTGTCCGACTCTTCGTGACCCCATGGACCATAGCACGCCAGGCCTTCCTGTCCTGCACTCTCTCCCGGAGCGTGCTCAAGTCCATACGCAGTATGTCAATACAAATAAATGTATTCCTTTTCTGCCTTGGAAATTCCAGCGTTCATCTTGATTCTAAGTTTTACTGAGCTGCTGGTTTCCCGTGTGGGAATGAGGCATGCCAGGGGGATGGTAAAAAGGCTCACCAGCCAGGTGCCTGTTCTAGCCCTGACGTGTGGCTGTCCAGACCGCTTGCATCTTGTATCCAGGCTGCTCTGTAGGCTGTGGGCTCTTGTCCACCTGTGTATACAGAATGGGTGGTGGTGGTGGGGTGATACCTCAGCATTAAGGACTCTCTGGATGTCTGTCCTCTGCGCTGTGTTTGCCGCTTGGGGGCGGGGGGGCATCTTAATGTGGATGGTAGGCATGTCGATAGAGATGTAAAATTTCTGAAAATTTTGACACCATGGGGAAAAAAACCCTTTCCCCCATTTTTTTCAGAAAAACTGGAAATTTTGGAAAAATTTAAAAAATAAGCAATACTTGCATTTTTAGTGCTCTTTACAGATCTCAAGTCACTTTGTTGCTTTAAGACCACCTTCCCCAACCTGGTGCCCTCCTGATATTTTGGACTTCAGTTTCCATCAGCCTCAGGCAGCATTGCCAGTGGTCAGGAATGCCGGGCACTGTAGTCCTAAACATTCAGAGGGCACCGGGTTGGGGAGGGCTGTTTTAGGAACATAAAGCAGCCTTTCTGTTCCTAAAGTTATTTTATGTATGACTTCATGTGCTCATAAAATTATATTTTAAAATATTTAAAAGTAAACTCAATTAATACATTTGTAATTATTGTCTGAATAGATTAGAACTACATTAAATGACTGCTACAGTATCAGAAACACAGGACTCTATAGAATAAAACCCAAGCTGTGAATAATGCACATTTACTGTCAAGAATGCACAATGGTGACTACTCGCACATTGGGAAACTGAGCCTAAATGTCTATCAGTAAAATATACCTTAGATCATTAATTTTAATAAGGAATCAAAGAACTAACTATGCTGGGAATCTTACAGAGAAGATTACAAAAAAGCATCTCCCCCCCCCCCCCCGGCTTCATTATTTCCAGACATTTTACATCTCTAGTCTTTCATAGAATCATACAATAGTAGGGTTAGAAGGGGCCTATAAGACCATTGTGTCCAACCCCCTGCTCAATGCAGGAATCCAAGTCAGAGCATCCCTGACAGATGGCTGTCCAGCCTCATCTTGAGAGCCCACCACCTCTCTAGTTAATTGGTTTCATTGTCATATTGCTCTAACAGTCAGGAAGTTTTTCCTGATGTTCAGCCAGAATCTGGCTTCCTGTAACTTGAGCCCGTTATTCCGTGTCCTGCACTCTGGCATGATCAAGAAGAGATCTTGGCCTTCCTCTCTGTGACAGCCTTTCAAGTCCTTAAAGCGCGCTATCCTATCTCCCCTCAGTCTTCTCAAGGCTAAACATGCCCAGTTCTTTCAGTCTCTCCTCATAGGGCTTTGTTTCCAATCCCCTGATCATCTTTGTTGCCCTCCTGTGAACACTCTCCAGCTTGTCTGCATCCTTCTTAAAGTGTGGTGCCCAGAACTGGACACAGTACTCCAGATGAGGCCTAACCAGTGCTGAGTAGAGGGGAACTAGTACTTCCCGGGATTTGGAAGCTATACTTCTATTCATGCAGCCCAAAATAGCATTTGCCTTTTATGTAGTCACATCACATTGTTGGCTCATATTCAGCTTGTGATCGACAACAATTCCGAGATCCTTCTCGCTTGTAGTGTGGTTGAGCCACGTATCTCCCATCTTGTAACTGTGCATTTGGTTTCTTTTTCCTAGGTGCAGAACTTGGCATTTATCCCTATTAAATGTCACTCTGTTGTCTTCTGCCTAGCCTATCCAGATCACTTTGAATTTTGTTTCTGTCTTCCACGGTATTAGCTATCCCGCCCAACTTTGTGTCATCTGCAAATCTGATCAGCATTCCCTGCACCTCCTCCTCCAAGTCACCAATAAAAATGTTGGAGAGCACTGGGCCCAGGACTGAGCCCTGCAGTACCCCACTCATTACCTCTCCTCAGTTTGAGAAGATCCCATTGATAAGCACTCTTTGAGTCCGATTCTGTAGCCAACTGCGGATCCACCAGATCATTGTTTCATCTAGCCCACTTTGAGCTAGTTTGCTCATCAGGTTTTCATGGGGCACTTTGTCGAAAGCTTTGTTGAAGTGGAGGTATATTCTGTCCACAGCATTCTCACAGTCCACAAGGGAGGTGACCTGCTCAAAAAATGAGATCAGATTCATCTGGCAGGATTTGTTCTTGACAAATCCATGTTGGCTTCGAGTAATCACTGCTTTGTTTTCAAGGTGCTTACATAACGGTCGCTATAGAATCTGCTCCAGAATTTTCCCAGGGATTGATGTCAGACTGACTGGTGTGTAGTTCCCAGGTTCCTCCTTTTTACCCTTTTTGAAGATAGGGACAACATTAGCCCTCCTCCAGTCATCTGGCACTTCACCCGTCCTCCATGATTTCTCAAAGTGGTTCTGAGAGTTCTTCTGCCAGTTCCTTTCTTACTCTAGGATGCAATTCATCTGGCCCTGGAGATTTGAACTCATCCAAAGTAATGAGGTGTTCCTTGACCATATGCCTATCGATCTGAAGCTGCAATCCTGCCCCTTCAGCCTGTACTTCGCCTTTGCCAGGGGGGTCATAGACCCTCTTTTGGGAGAAGACTGAGCCGAAGTAGGAATTGAACACTTCTGTCTTTGTCCTCTGTTATCATTTTGCCACCCTTATTTAATAGCTGAACCACTATTTCTTCCCTCTGTCTTTTACTCTGCACATATCTGAAGAAAGCCTTTTTGTTGCTTTTAGCATCCCTCACTAACCTCAGCTCATTCTCAGCTTTAGCCTTCCTGACGCCGTCCCTGCATTTCTGTGCTACCTGCCTGTACTCTTCCTTTGTTGCTTGGCCTTCCTTCCACTTTCTATATGTGTCCTTTTTAGTTTTCAGGTCATCTCTAAGCTTTTTGTGAAACCACATTGGCTTCTTCTGTTGTCTTCCACCTTTTCTTCTTGTTGGAATTGTTTGTATTTGTGCATTTGGAATTTCCTTTTTAAAAAACTCCCACCCCATCTTGAACTCCTGTTCTCATTAGAGTCACTCGCCATGGGACCTCACTTATCGTTGTTCTGAGTTTATTAAATTTGACTTTTACTAAAAACCAAGGTACGTGTTTGGCTACACTCGGCTTTTGCTTCCTTAAGAACCAAGAACTCAAGGATAGCATGGTCACTTTCCCCCAGAGTTCCCGTATCTGCTACTTTATCCACTGTCATCTCTGTTGGGTCGGATCACGTCAAGTGTAGCCGATCCTCTAGTTCCTTCCTCCACTTTCTGTAGGAGGAAGTTAGCATCAGCACAAGACAGGAATTTCTTGGAGGGGCCATGTTTTGCGGAATTTGTTTCCCAACAGTTATTGTAGTAATGGGGGACTTCATTTCCCCATCATACTTCCTTGAAACATTGGTAATTTGCTTTTCAAAAGTTTCATCCTCATCTTCTCCTTGATTGGGTGGCCAGTAGTAGACTACGACCACCATGTTCCTTTTATCTTTGCTCCATTTATTTTAACCGAGATGCTCTCGATGGGGATGCCAAGCTCATCCTCCCGTATTTCTGTGCAGAGATATGTACTTATAACATGTAGTGCAACTCCATCTCCCTTTCTGTTCCTCCTGTTCTTTTTGAACAAGTTATATCCTTCAATTGCTGTATTCCAGACATGGGAGTCATCCCACCAAGTCTCACTTACACCTATCAAGTCATAATTTCCCTGCCGTATTAAGAATTTAAATTTGTTCTGCTTGTTTCCCATACTTTGGGCATTAGTATATAGACATCGAAGAACATGTGCTTTATAGTCTGGCCTTCCAACAATGCATCTTCCAGGAAGAATAGCCCTTGATCCCAGAATCCAAATCTCTTGTGTCGGCACCACCTTCATAGCCAGTTATTCACCTGGAGTATTTCCCTTTCCCTTTCTATCCCTCTTCTAACTACTGAAAGGATAGATGAGAATACTGTCTAGGCCCCAAAGTTCATGAGCTTCCTTCCCAAAGCTTCAAAGTCTGACATGATTTCTTCGTAGCTCTGCTTGGCGGTATCATTTTTCCCACATGGATGAGAAGAAAGGGGTACCTATCAGTGGGCTTTATGAGTGTAGGCAACCCTTCAGTCACGTCTCTAATTCATCCTCCTGGGAAACAGCATACCTGTTGAGTCCATGGGTTTTCGTGACATACTTGGGTTTCGATCCCACGCAGCAAGGAGTCTCCCACTACTACTACTCTTCTCGTTGTTGTAGGCCTTGGTTTCATCGCCTCTGTTTGACCTTCAGCCTCTTGCTCACTCTCCTGCGGGGTCCCCTGTGATTCTTCCTCTGCAGGCTGTCCTCCAGTCTCATCCTGAAGTACCTGGAAACGGTTCCATAGTTCCACTGCTTCCACAGGGGCAGAGTAGCTTCCAGTTCTTCTGCTCCTAACTGTCACCCTTTTCCAAGCAGTATCCTCTACTTCTTATTTCCTCACTTCAGCATTTTCCTCTTCTGCCTCAGCTTGCGTTTGTTCTTCTGGCTTCTGTACTTTGCTTTGCTGCTGTAGTTCCACCATTCTGTCCAAGAACTCTTCGCCTTCTCTTATTCCCCGGGGGGTCGCCACTCCATTCCTCTCACTTTTTCTTCCAGCAGCGTGATCAACTTGCACTTGTTGCAGGTGTAGGCCATGTTGTTCTCAGGCAAGAAAACAAACATTGCACAGACCATGCAGGTCACCACCACTGGCGAGTCTTTTCCTTCCATAGCCTCTATTCCCTTTATACTTCTAGCTTTCTGATTGTATGGGGATAGCCTGTGCTTTGTCCTCTATTCACTGGAGGTTAACAACAGAGTCCCGGTGGTATGGAAGTGTGTGTTACAAAAAAAGAAAATTAAAAAAAATGTTAGGGACCTCTCCTTTGACCTCTCCTGCTGAATTCCTGCTTGCTGTCTCTCTGGGAACTTGCTCGCTTGTATAGCCCCTTGATTACCTGGAGCAGCTTCCTCTGTTCTGCTAGGAGACAGGAAACAGTAGCAGCTTTCATAGAATCATAGAATCATAAAATATATGATTTCTGTAAAAGTGTTCTTATTACATAGTTTTTAGAAATCATTTTGTGGGGAGTAAAGGCTGGGTAACAATGTATAAATACTTTGTCTTAAATTCTAAAAGAAAATATTTCATAATTCAAAGCTGTTCCAATTTTTCCATTATTTGGGAAAAAACAAAAATGGTCCTCAGGGAAAAAAATGGAAAAACCATTCCCCCCGCCCCCCAATTTTTCCTGTTTTTTCCTCAGGCCTTCACATCTCTACATGTGGATGTTCAGCTTGTCTCACTAAAACCTGTGATGTGAACTGCGTGCAGCTGTCTGCAGAGGTGTCTGCTTTCTGCCTTCCTGCTTTCAGTCCCAGGGGATGATGGGTGTTGTAGTCCAACACATGCGGAGGGCACCAGGTTAGGGAAAGCTGGTTCAGGTTAGGCACTCCTGAGGACCAGAATGAAACCTGAGCGCAGGGATGGTCAGGCTCCCTGTGTTCCACACACACAGGGCAGATAATGGGGATGTCTGTGGCGATGCTGTGTGTCTGATGTGCTGTCCAGGTGCACATCTGTTCACTGCAGTGACTTCCACAAAGTTGGCCATGTTAGTTTTGTAGCACTTGAAAGACTTAAGAAACGTATTATGGCAGAAGGTCTTGCTGACCAAAGCCCACCTAATCCGATGCGTCTGATGGAGTGGACTTTGGTCCATGAAAGCTTCTCTGATAAGATGGTGCTTGTTAGTCTCCAAGGTCCTACTCGCTTTTGTGTTGCATTTGGTGTAGCAGTGACCCTGACCTAGCTAGTAGGCTCTAGCAAATCCAGATATTTTCCCATTCTGTGTGGGTGGAGGAAGTCCTCCATCTACTGGAACATGCATCTCTTGCCTCTAAATCTTTAGTGGAATTGCCTTGGTCCTGGGAGGACATGAGCAATGCGGAGTATTTCCTTGGCAGGACTTGTACCCTGGGGATCCCTTGTGCTCTAGATCTGCTGACTTGCAAACTCCCCGTGCAAAGTGGCTGGGCTGTTCCTTCCTTGAACAGGAGCTGCACACTCCCTCGGGGCCAGTTCACACAGTCATCTACCTGCTCGTGGTGAAGTGGTTTATTTCCCTGTTCATGGTGAGTGCATGCAGAAGTTCAAACGGTGGAAATGGAGGGCGGCCAGCAGGGCCTGTAGGGAGAATTCACCTGAGCCAGGCAGTGACAGAGCAGATTGTGAGCCAATACCAATGGTTGTGTGAACGGCCTCGCCTGAAAGCGGGGTGTCTTTCTGGACACTGGAGCTCTGCACAGCTGGGCTGGGCGCGTCATGGTCCCTTGCGATGTCCTGGTCTCTCAGGGAAGCTGCCATCCCTCTCTCTCGCTCCAGCCCCCACCCCCACTTTTGCTATGAGGCAGTTCACACATGTGTGAACAACATTCTTCTTAAGAACATAAAAGTCAGGCTAGATCAGACCAAAGACCCATCTAGTCCAGCATTCTGTTCCCACAGTGGCCAACCACATACCTGGAGGGGAAGCCCACAAGCAGGACAGAAGAACAATTTAGCTCTCTTCTGCTCGTGTTCCCCAGCAACTGGTACAGAACATTTGGAAAAAAGGCAAGTAAGGGGAGACGTGCTAGAGGTGTACAGAATGATGCACAGTGTGAAGAAAGTGGAGAGGGAGATATTTTTCTTCCTCATAATACTACAACCCGGTGGGGTCATCCCATGAGGCTGATTGGTGGGAGATTCGGGAAAAAAAGGAAGTCCTCCTTCACACAGTGCAGAGTTAAACTGTGGAATTCACTTCCTCAAGACATAGTGGTGGCCACCAATTTGGATGGCTTTGAAAGAGGGCTAGATACATTCCTAGAGGAGAAAGCTATCATTGGCCACTAGTCCTGATGGCTGTGTGCTGTCTCCAGTATGAGAGGCAGTCTGCCCATGAACAGCAATTGCTGGGGAGCATGGGTGGGAGGGTGCTGTGGCACTCGTGTCCTGCTTGTGGGTTTCCCGTGGGCAGCTGGTTGGCCACCGTGCAAACAGAATGTTGGGCTAGATAGACCCTTGGTCTGATCTGCAGGGCTGCTCTTATGTTGTGATGAGAGGCATCCTGCTTCCGATACTGGAGGTAATATTGTGACTAGTTGCTATTGATTGCCTTATTCTCCATGAATTTGTCTAACCCCCTTTTAAAAACGTCCAAGTTGGTGGCCATCAGTACATGCTGTGGCAGCGAATGCCGCCATTTAATTCTGTGCTGTGTGGAGATGTGTTCCGTCGTGGCTGTCCTGGATCTGCCACCTCATTGGGCTCTAGTATTATGAGAGAGTGTGCAGTTTGTCCACACCATTCATAATTTTATACATGAGAAATGTCTCCATTGGAAAGTATTGTGTGTGAGTTAGTTGGGTGATATGGAAGTTCTATTTGTAGTGACTTATTTGTAGTTTACCTGGTTCACTTATTTTTTTAGAACAGCGATGCGGAACCTCCGGCCTGTGGAGATGCCACATTTGGCCTGCGGAGCCTCCTTGGGTTCCTCCAGGGGCGGGGCTTGCCCTCCCACCCCCACCCCCTGGAGGAATCCCCACTGTTGTCTTCAGTCTCAGAATAGCAGCAGGAAAGGGCTGACTCTGACTCCACCCAGATACAACAAAGTCCAGTGCCACCTAGTGACAAAACTATATAATAACACTGTCCACACAGGCTACCACCAGCTGTTGTGCTGCTTCTGTGTTGCCATCTACTGGTATTCAGAGCCATAGAAGAATTCATCCCCTCTGCTAGGTTTGACGCTTCTCTTCCTAACCATGGGATAATTGGCATGTTTCTATGTAACCACCTATTCCTGGGTCTATAGATGTAGGCAGCATCAGGGCTCCAGTAAAGAGTGCATCCATGTGCTGGCATAGTCAAAGTCACTTAATGCTGATTGAAGGGTAACTAGAGCCCCTTAAGTACCTGTAGGTAAAGCGGCAAGGGTGGATCAGTGCTGGTGGAGTGGAGATTAATGGGAATTTTGAAGTGAGATGCCAGGGGTTATTCTAAGTTAATGCATTCAAAAAGGATATGTGCATAGACTGTCAGCCTTTCAAGACAGGGTGATGTGGCTGGGTGGATTGATTTATATCACCAAGAAAAAGAGGCCAATTTAAGTCACATTTCCCATTTGTGAGATTCATATATTTCTCGAATGAGCATGCATACGAACTCATTGTTAGAACAATTTGAATGTATTAGGGTTGTATCCAGTGGTGTCATTCTTCCAGTGGGGGGGAACTGCTGTTGGGACTGATTTCCTCCCTCCCCCTTGCAGCCCCTCATATGACCCCCAGATCTAATCCAGAGGGTTAAAGAACTCTCCAGAGCAGATTTGGGGTGTGTGCATGGAGAAGAGGATGAGAAAGTCCTGTCGCACAAGCGTTGGATACAGCCCTTAGTTTTTATCTAAACAGAGCCTTTACACATCCTGGGAGTATAACCCCAAACCTTTGGCTACATGACTTTTGCACTGGAGAATTATATCTGCATAGAGACGGATTTATGTTTGGCTTTCTGCATGCATGCAACGATACCAAGCATGATTGCTAGGCCTGCAATTCTGTGCACCTTACTTCCAAATAAGCCCCACCCAGTGAACAAACCTGACTTACTTCCAGGTGAACATGCCTAGGATTTGGCTGTGACGAGTACAGAAAACTTTCCAGAAGCTAGGGCTGGTTCTTACTGAGCAAAATAGTGTTCTTCCATGAGATGGAAAGTAAATTATAAATACAGTTTGCCAATAGAATACATCTGCAGATAACAGCTAGGTAAGAGGGGAGGGGATACAACAGGAGTGCAGGATAATCTGCTTGGGTTTAGTGGATGATCCTGGTGAGACAGGACGGCATTGCCTGGTTTCTTTCGCCTATGACATCCTGCTGATCCCTGGGTTCAGTAGAAAACCCACAATCATTAATATACAAGATGACTTGCCAGCCTTTTTTAGATGTTTGAGCATGCGTACAATGATGCTTTCGAACTGTGGTGCTGCAGAAGACACTTACGAGTCCCCTGGACTGCAAGGAGGTCAAATCTGTCAGTCCTACAGGAAATCAACCCTGACTGCTCATTGGAAGGACAGATACTGAAGCTGAAGCTCAAATATTTTGGCCACCTAATGCGAAGAGAAAACTCCCTGGAAAAGACCCTGATGCTGGGAAAGACTGAAGGCAAAAGGAGAAGGGGACGGCAGAGGATGAGATGGCTAGATAGCATCACCGATGCAATGAATATGGACTTGTTCACACTCCGGGAGAGAGCGCAGGACAGGAAGGCCTGGCATGCTATGGTCCATGGGGTCACGAAGAGTCGGACAAGACTTAACGGCTGAACAACAAGTGTGTGTGTGTGTGTGTGTGTGTGAGAGAGAGAGAGAGAGAGAGAGAGAGGCAGAAGGAAGCTCCACCCTGATGTTTGTGTGTTCGTTGTTGTACTCTGAAAAGAGCCCCATGTGCTCCCCTCACATTCATTGTAGCCATGTAAAACTACTTGAAAAGGGCTACTGTGGCATTTACAATGCTTTTAACTTCAAAAGTCAGTGGTGTCCTCCCCAGCTCTTCTTTTTTTACTACATAGAAAAGCATTTGGCTCAACTGGTTTGATAGTCGTGGGTCACTTTTAAGAAATTGAGTATAAACGTGAACATATTTCTGTAAAATTCAGATTTGCTTTTAAACAGTCCTGTTTAAAAACAAACAAACAGTGTACCATAATGGAAATGTTTTAAAAACACGATTCTCAGTTAAAATCCCATTTTAATTGTTGCGGGGAAAGTAGCTTCTCCCCCACCCCTGCTCCCCCTCCAGTAGCTGCTGGTGCTTCCATGGTCCGGGATTGGCGGGGCTGGGAGGACGGGCTTCCCTGCGGTTCCTCAGAGGCCTCTGGGGCAGGCAACTCAGGTTTTGCAAGGCCTGGAAAGCAGGTGCTCCTGCCCAGTGGGGCTGGCCTTTCTCAGTCTCTGGTCTGCCCTCGGTGGCTCTGGCATAAACATGGGTTCATCGGCTGAAAGGCTCCTTCAACATCCGTTTCCAGGCAGCAGGAGCTGGATTGGCAGCTCAGAGTGATTTTGTGCTTTTTTGCTGCTGCTCCTCCCTTGGGACTTTTGGCTGGTCACAATGGGAGGTGCCTACCCTGAGCAGCTGCTGGGGTGAAAAATGGCATGATGGAGGCTTTGGCAGTATCACGTGGTGAGCCTGTGTGGTGGTGCTGGGTTGTGCAGACAACAGCAAGTAGGTGGGAAGAGGCCGAGGCTCGGCAGATCTGCTGAGGCCTGTAGGCCAAGTCAGGCTTTTTTTTAGCGCTGATGTGTGGTACACTTGGAATGTGGACATGTTCGCAGCCTGCATGGCTGCAGTGTTGCACACACACAGGTTTTGCAGTCAAAGCTGTGCATTTATCTCGCAAGGACAGCACTGCAGTAGCATTTCAGAAACCTCTAGAGGGGAAAGGCTGCACAGAAAATAAGAAAATAAGATGAGTGCCCCCTCTCTTGCCTTTGCTCTACAGAGTGAGGCCTGCAGACAGCGGCACCTTGCACATTCTACGCCAGCGTAGCCCCGGTGTCGCCTCCCTCTAGACTAGAGAAAGAGCCCTCCACTAGGCAGAGGACTCAGTAGCGACCCCTTGGGAGTGGGTGCTTGAAGTCTGGGATTCCCAGCCATAAAAGCTGAAAGAGGGCTAGCATCCTGGTAGGAGCTTGTTCTCCAGTAGGGGTCTTGCAGGGCATTTCTGGCCCCCCAAGCCTGGCGGGCTTCAAAGCGGTGTCCGCGTCACTTCCCCTCCTGGCACTTCCTGTGCATCTTTCTGCTGTAGTCAGTGGGTGCACCCCCCCCCGACCAGCTGCCTGGGTTTCCTTATGGCCCTGCATGTCCCCCTGCCGGAGCTTCCCGGGGCCCCGTCGCTTCCCTCTCCTCCACTCTGTTCGTGCGGATGCAGCTTCCCACGCTTCTTGTAATGTTTGGTCCTGAGCACCAATGCTTGGGCACGTGAACTTGGTGACAGGCAGACAATGGGGTGGCTGTGTGGGGCTCCAGCAGAAAGGTTCTGGACATATGTCAGTCTTGGGGGATCCCGTGGCAGAGTGTGTGGAAAGACATCCACTGCCTGAATGGAATGGCTTGTGCTGGCATCCCATGCGTGTGGCATTGTGACTGTGAGCCACTGTGGGGTTTCATGGATGCCTCCAGCTCTGACCTGTAGAGGTTGCCAGGGGCGCCTTCATCCTTTTGTGCTGAAGAGTCTCAGGCAAATTCTCGTACACCTGGGATTTGAAAACAGGGCTTTGTGGTCCAAAGCCATCCCTTCTGGGGAAGAGTGAACCCAGCCTGGGATGTCTCTGCAAGTGTCCTCCAGCATGGGCCCACCTCCTGCTTGGGTCACCCAGCGACTGGCGTTCAATGGCACACTGCCTCTGGCCCTGGAGGTGGCACAGAGCCAGCATGACTAGTAGCCATTGATAGCCATATCCTCTGAATTAGTCTAATCCCCCTTTAAAGCCACCCAAGTTGGTGGCCATCATGAAATCTTGTGGCAGTGAGTTCCGCAGTTTAATTCTGCACTGCGTGAAGAAGTCCTCTTGTATGTCTGTCCTGAATCTCCCACCAGTCAGCTTCATGGGGTGACCCACTGGGTTGTAGCATTCTGAGACGCCCCTTGTTCACTTCCTCCACACCATGCACCGTTTTATAAACCTCCATCCTGCCCCTTCTCGCTCGTCTTCTAAGCAGCACAGTGGAAGAGCCCCACCAGAGCTCTCTCCCCATTCCGGGGCTCCCGCCTGGCCAGGGCCAGCCCTGCCTGCTGGAGGGCCCGGGACAGCCCCGGCCTTGGCGGATCGGCGTCCTGCGCAGCGTCCGTATTTCCTGTCCAGTGCAGCTGCTCACTGACCAGCCTGGGTGAAACTCAAGACAAGCGCTAGGGGCTGTAGCAAGACTGTGGGTTGCCTGAGGTGGGCTGGGGGCTGGGAAGAGGCCTCTGAGTCCAAAGAGCTCAGATGCTGGACCGGGACGCTCCCTCGCCTCCCCTCCCCCCCGCATGCTGCTCCCTGGGGTGGAGCCCCTGCCGCCTTGCGGCGGCCTTGCTTGGCATTGCTCCGCAATAGCAGCCCCTCTCCTGTCGCGGAAGGGCAGCCCCTCAGAAGCGGCTGGAAGCGGCCCGCTTGGAGTAGCCTTTGCCCGACTGCCTCAGGGGCTCCAGGCCTGGTGCTCCCCGGAACCAGGCTAGGGCTGGGCTCCTGGGGAGACGAGGGGGCTGTTCTAGTTTTGCGGGGGCCTGGCCTTGATGCTGCGGGCTGAGCCGCTCCACTTCCTAACCTGTGTGAGAGTGGGGGGGGGGGTGCGCGCGGTGGGGGGAAGGTGTCAGTTTGGTTCTTGCGTCTGTGCTCTTTGCTGTGGGTTGTCTCTCTGAGGAACGGAGCAGGCCTGTTCTGGCAAGCGGGCTGCCCATGCGCAGCGCTTGGCGCCCCTCTTGGAAGGAGGGCAAGGGAATGCTGCTTCTGGAGGAGGAGGAGGAAGGGTCTCCTTCCCAGGGGCTCTGTTCCCCTGCTGGCTGTCGGGAGAGGCCCTGGCAAGGCCTGCTGCTGAGCTCCCCTGCTGAGCTCTGCCCCTTGTTCCTAGAGCCCCCCCCCCCCCCGAGTCTGTGTGGGCGTCAGCGAGCTGACTTTGCAGAAAGCGTGTTTGTGTTCCAGGCTGGAATGTCCAGGAGGCGCCTCAGCTGGCTTCCGGTGCACTGAACGCCCTGCTTAATGGAGGACGAGCAGCTCGCACAAGCCTGGAGCTCTGCACTCCCCACTCCTTTGTTTTTGTAACCGGACTAAATTATTCTGCTTGGTGTAGACTTGTGCAGTTGGTTCCAAGGTCAGAGTTTGGGTCTTTCTGAAAGAAGCCTGTTCCAGCAAGCACACACTTCTGATCTCGGAAGCTAAGCAGGGTCAGCCTGGTTAGTACTTGGATGGGAGACTGCCTGGGAATCAGGCTTCCTGCATTGAGCAGGGGGCTGGACTCAGTGGCCTTGTAGGCCCCTTCCAGCCCTACGATTCTATGATTCTATGATAGCAAAGGGACAACTGGCGAACCTGGAGGAAGGATGGGCTGGCTAGTAGCCCCCTTGGTTGCCACTGCAAGCTGTGCTCTCCCCCCGCCCCCGCTGTTCTTTGCCCCATTTTCAAACTTACTTGTGCCACCAGAGGGGCTAGAAGGCTTTTAAATGTAGCAGAGATTTTCAGGACTCTGAATTTTTTTGCAGACAACGTCTGATGTTGCAGTCAACCATGGTTATCATAGAATCATAGAATAGTAGGGCTGGAAGGGGCCTACAAGGCCATCGAGTCCAACCCCCTGCTCAAGGCAGGAATCCAGGTCAGAGCATCCCTGACAGATGGCTGTCCAGCCTCGTCTTCAACGCCTCCAGTGTGGGAGAGCCCCCAGCCTCCCTAGGTAATGGGTTCCATTGTCGTATTGCTCTAACAGTCAGGAGGTTTTCCCTGATGTTTAGCCGGAAACTGGGTTCCTGTCAGTTGAGCCCATGATTCCGTGTCCTGCACTCTGGGATGATCAAGAAGAGATCCTGGCCTTCCTCTCTTGTGACAACCTTTCAAGGACTTGAAGAGCGCTATCCTATCTCCCCTCAGTCTTCTCTTCTCAAGGCTAAACATGCCCAGTTCTTTCTAGGGAGGTACGAAAGTTCCGCCACGGATCTCGGGGAGGCCGAATGCCAGCGCATTCGGCCCCCTGAAATCGGTGGTGGAACGGCCCCCCCCCCCCCCGGGCGGATACCTTGCGGATACCTTGGGCAGATCTCCCTGGCGGCGGCGGCTCCGGCAGCGGTTCGGCGGAGGTGGCTGCGGCGGCCGGTCTTCTGGCCGCCACCGCCATTTCCCGGTTAAAAAAAAGAAAAAGAAAAAGTGATAGGCTACGTAAAGATTTACGTAGCCTATCATGGCTAGATTTTAAAAAAACACCATGATAGGCTACGTAAATCTTTATGTAGCCTATCACGGCTGACTTAAAAACAAAACAAAACAAATGCGCGTACACAAATGGCAGCAGCCGCGGCCACCGCCATTTGCGTTCCTTATTTTGGCACATCTTAGTCTATGTAAACATTTACGTAGACTAAGACAGCGAAAATAAGGGGAACGTAAATAGCGTAGACGCTACGCTATTTGCGTTTCCCTTATTTTTGCCGTCGTAGTCTACGTAAATGTTTACGTAGGCCGCCATTTGCGTACCCGCGTGTTTTTTTTTTAATCAGCCGTGATAGGCTATGTAAATGTTTACGTAGCCTATCACGGCTGACTGCAGGGATGCAAACGGCGGCGGCAGCTACGGCAGCCGCCATTTGCGTCCCTGCTAGCCAGCGGCCGGATGTCCAGCTGCTGGCGGAGCTGGCTGGTGGCTCCGCAGAATTGCTGCGGAGCACGGCCGGCCAGGATTCCGGGGGGGGGAGGAACGGAGCGCCTCCCCCCCCCCGCGAGGATTCCGGGGGGAGGGACGGAACGCCTCCCCCCCCCCCCCGATCAGTATAATCCCCGAAAGGTAAGTGATTTTCGTACATCCCTAGTTCAGTCTCTCTTCATAGGGCTTTGTTTCCAGTCACCTGATCATCTTCGTTGCCCTCCTCTGAAACCTCTCCAGTTTGTCTGCATCCTTCCTAAAGTGCAGTGTCCAGACGTGGACACAGTACTCCAGATGAGGCCTAACCAGTGCTGAGTAGAGGGGAACTAGTACTTCCTGGGATTTGGAAGCTATACTTCTATGAATGCAGCCCAAAATAGCATTTGCCTTTTTTGCAGCCACGTCACACTGTTGGCTCATATTCAGCTTGTGATCAACAGCCATTCCAATATCCTTCTCACTTGTAGTGTTGTTGAGCCACATCTCCCCCATCTTGTAACTGTGCATTTGGTTTCTTTTTCTTAGGTGCAGAACTTGGGCATTTATCCCCATTAGTTTATTGTGCTGGGAATGAGCTGCAGTGAGTGGCTTGGACTTGTGTCCCCCCCCCCCCCCGCACAACTATGAGGAGGAGAGGGGAAGCGTTTGCTTCCCTTTTTGAGTAACTGCACAGCTCAACATTTTCTCCAAGCCTAATAAACTGTTGTCAATCTTAACGGTAGGTTGTTTGAAACAAGCCAGTGTAAGATGAACCACAGTCTGCCGGGTTTATATGAAACAGCAAGCTGCAGTTAATCAAACATGGAAGTGGGAGCTCCCAGTCTCTGCGTGGCTGCGCCGGGAGAGGGCGGGAGCGTGCGATTGCTCGTTCCCAGTACTCCAAACTGTACCATGATGTCTGAACACAGCCAGAGCGTCCGCCGATTTTCACAAAACAGATGCTGCCTCCCTCTTGATGTACAATGGTGTTTTTCTCTAACGACGGGCAGCGCGGAAAGGTACTGTTGTGCCAGGGCCTCCCCTGCTCTCCAGCTGTGTCCAGGGCGTGGTTGCCTCTCCCTGCCTGGGGCCAGACCCCCTCCCTTCCAGCTATGCCTTGCAGGGCAACAGGAGGCTGTTGCTGGGGAAGGAGGGCGAAGAGCTGTGCCTGCAAGGGCACCAGGCCCCTTGGAGTCAGCCAGGAGCTCTCTTGCTGTTGTGGTCTGGGTGCAGAGGGAGCAGGGGTGTGCCCCCCCCGCCTGCAAGCTTTGGCTGGGCTGCGTTCCAGGTCTGCCTGTCTGCAGCCCCCCCCCCCCCCCGCACATCAGAGCTGGTGCGAGCGTCAGCATCTCTGCGTGGACCTGTGAAGGTGCCCCAGAAATGGCTCCTGGTGCCTAGGTGTGCTGCTGGAGGCCACGGGTGTGCCCTTGGGTGGCAACGTGGCAGTGTTGCCTGGAGTGGCCCCTCCTCTCCCCCCTCAGCTCCTTCAGACTGCCGCGTGTCCACGGCGCCGTCTGGAACCGTGGGTGTGGGTGGGCATCGGGAGGGTCTATGTAGGCCAGCAGCGCCAGACTCCCAGAAGCGGTGCAGCAGAGTGTCGTCGTCAAGAGAGCCAGGCCTGCTGGGCTTGCAAGCTGCAGTCCTCGGCACGGAAGCTGTGGGAACCTTGGGGCACTGGTGCCGTTGGGTGAAATGGGCTCTGGGCTGCAGGGCTCGGGGGAGCGCCTGGACTCGTGCTCTGCCAGGACCACGGCACTCGCTCAGCCTCAGTTCCCCTTCTGCTGGGGTGAGTGGGCCCCTGCTTGGGGCAGGTGTTTCCTGCAGCCCAGGCATACTCCCCTCCGTCTGCCATGCCTGGCTCCTTGATGCCGCCTCTGCCCCAGCGCCACCATCCCGCTGCTGGAGAAGAACCCCGAGGCTGGGTCAGGCCAAGGGCTGCTCCAGTCCAGCCTTTTCTGTCCCACATAGGGGGGTGGGCACGCCCCCTCTGGTCCTGGGGCTGGCAGGGGCCCTCATGAGGAGTAGCCCTCGATAGCTCTTGCCCTTCTCCATGCTCGTGTCAGTGCACTCTGGATCTCCCAGAAGGGCGAGGGCCAGGCGCGCTGCCTGGGAGCGGTCCGGGCGGTCCACTGAGCCACTCGCGGGGTGCATCTCCCGCGCTCGGCCTGCATCTCTCCAGACTGGCTGCTTCTACGAGCAAAAGGGACTCCTGGCTTGAAGCTGGTTGCCTTCTTTGGGGGTGGGGGGCGCAGGGGGGAGGCGAGGGACACTGGCTCATGCTGCGTTTGCTGAGGTGTAGGATGCCTGGCGGTCGTTTCTGAGGAAAATATCCTTGGACCTGGTGTGCATGTGTGTGGGGGTGGGTGGTGGGAGAGAGGTGCCTCTCTTGCTCTCTGGCAGGCCCTGGATCCGCTTGTGTGGCAGGCGGATGGCTGAAAGGGCCCTTGGATCTCCTTTTCCTTGGGATGGCCGAGTGCAGCGTTTGCACTTGGTATGGGGGCAGGGAGGGAGCCTGGCTCTGGGATGGGCTGGTGCTGCCTCTCCCGGGCAGGGTCAGTCTGTCTAGACTCCCCCCTTTCCGCATCGCTCTACAACTGGGGTCGGTTCCCATTCCAGGATCCAACTGGGGAAGCATCTTGTTGGGGCCAGAGGTGGGGCAACCCGTTTGTGATCCGGGTCAGAAGTGGCGATTGGGGAGGGCGGCACTGTGTGCCTGCGGCCTGGAAAACCTCTTTCAAGCGGTGCTGCAGTGCCCCCCCCTGCCCTTGCCTTGGCAGGAAATGCAGCCCAGGTGTCATGCATGAAAAATGATGTATCTGCCTGTGATTTATTCCCTTGGAAAAAACAATTCCCCTTTAAGCTCAGGGCTGCCTGTGGAGGGTGGGGCAGTGAGCTGGCCAAGAGTCTTCAGGCGCTGAGCTGGGCCTCGTTGTTCAAGGGGGGGGGGCGCTGAAAGGCAGGGTGTAAGCTTCCTAAAATAATGTTGGTCTTGCTGGGTTTGTGCAGCTTTCGAGCGTGCGCTCCTCCTGTCCCAGTAAACAAGGATCTCCTGGAGCAGGGCTGTGAGAGCCCCAGCACGTGTGAGGGCGGCCAGAGTGAGCCATCTTTCCCCTCCTGCTTCTGTTGCCAGAGGGCCGGGGACCATCTCTGCACATGGGCTTGGGAGGGGAATCTTGTGAAAGGGCAGAGCCGGGGGTGGGGGTGGTGCGTACATGCGTGCACCTGTGTACGTGTGTGCACCCTTCCCCAGAAGCTTGCAGATGCTATCCTCTCCCTTGGCTGCAGATGTGAGTCTCTTTGCTTTCTGTGCCTCTGAGCGTTGGCCAGTTCCTGTGCTAAACCGGACGACATGTGAACACAACCTGCTTGCTTTGGCACCTGCTTCTCCCACATGGGGCATCCGCCCTCTTCTGCGGAGAAAGGGTTTGCCTGACTCACTTTCCTACTCTGCCCGGTTCCTGCCAGGCTGCCCCATTTGTGACAGGTTTCTGCCTCTGCGAAGTCTCTGCACAGGCGCCTTTCTGAGCAGCTTGCAGGGTCCTGCGCAGCCATCATTGGCTTGCCTGTTGGTCCTGTCTTACCCGCCGCTGATGCACTTCCTGTCTTTTGGGGAAAGGGGACATCTACTTGATGCAGACTGTGTGCATGGGATTGCCAGGTGCCGTTCCAGAAAGCTTCTGGGGCTTGTGCTGGGAGGACTGAGTCTGTGTGGCATGCCCTCCCAGGCCTTGAGACCATGGCAGAGAGGGGGGTCCAGCAGCAGTACCTATTTTCCCCACCCAGTGACCTTTTATGCTTGGAGAGACGGAGGAGCCTCTTTCCGCTGAATTAATAAAGTGCACAAAAGGTTACTGAATCATAGCAGCTGTGAAACAAGAGAGAGAGTGATGGGTATAGTGTGTGTGTGTGTGTGTGTGTGTGTGAGAGTAATTTTTGCAGGTGGATGGGAAGATACAGTGTTTGTGTAGCATCCCAACTTCGGAACTCTCGTACAAGGGCAGTTTGCTTGGTGCTGGTCTGGTAACTTTTCAGCACCCTTTTAATTTCTCAGTCCTTTCAGATCCATGACTTTAGTAACTCTGCTTTTCTTAATTATGCTGATTGTGTGGTGGTAATTTTGTCTCTCTGTTGGTATTTCTGTTGGTTTGTTGATCTGATCATGTTTTTATTTTTCTGTTGTGAGCTGCTCTGGGAGTCTTAGAGTGAAACATGCAAAATAAAAAGATTTGCTCTGGGGCTGAAAGTAGCAGTAAGAACCTACCCGTGGTCTAGGTTCAGATCTCCTTGTCTTGGGCTGGGAACTGTTCTTCTCCATCCTGCCTTCAGGCATTCCCAGCATCCATGCATGTTTGGTTCTCCTGTGAGTGGTCTGTGAGCCAACTGCTCCAGCTTGCAGCAGACCCCAGGTGAAATCCCCGTCCCCCACTCCCAGTTCAGATAATAAATTTCACTGGGGGTCTGCTGCAAGCTGGAGCAGTTGGCTCACAGACCGCTTCGAACCTGACTGGGTGTGCCCCAAGTGGATGCAAAAGGCTTCTGTAGGATGTGAAGTGCCCTGAGTTTGTTGATGGCTCTTTGAAGATTTGGTATGGATGAAGTGCATGGATTGCACCCTCCATCAAGTCCTGGTGATGCTCTTGTTCACCAGGGCTGCTGCAGCCTTCATCAGCGGAATGGGCCGTTTGCTCTGCACCTGGTGTCACAGAGGTCTTACCTGGTGCCTCCCCTTTCCTTCCATTGTGAGGCTCTCCATGCTGCAACATCAGCAGCCTCCACCCTTTGGGAAGGGACGTCTCCCTAGACAAAACTATGGTGCCAGCATACTTGGAGTACTGTATGCAGTTCTGGTCACCACACCTAAAAAGGGACATTGCAGAGCCGGAAAGAAGGGTGGAAAAGGGCAACTAAAGTGATCAAGGGGCTGGAGCATCTCCCCTGTGAGGGAAGGCTACAACAGCGGGGCTTGCTTAGCTTGGGAAAAAAGGAGGGTTAGGGGAGATGTGACAGAGGTCTACAAAATTATACATGGTGTGGAGAAAGTGGAAAAGGAGACTTTTTTCTCCCTCTCTCATAATACTAGAACCCAGTGGGGTCATCCCACAGAGCTGATTGGTGGGAGATTCAGGAGAAATAAAAGGAAGTCCTTCTCACACAGCGCAGAGTCAAACTATGGAATTTGCTACCACAAGATGTAGTGATGGCCGCCAATTTGGATGGCTTTGAAAGGGGGTTAAACAAATTCCTGGAGGAGAAGGCTATCGATGGCAACTAGTCCTGATGACTCTGTGCTACCTCAGGTACCAGAGGCAGCATGCCTATGCGTACCACTTGCTGTGAACATGGGCGGGAGGGTGCTGCTGCACCCCTGTCCTGCTTGTGGGTTTCCTGTGGGCAGCTGGGTGGCCACTGTGTGAACAGAATGGTGGACCAGAGGGACCCTTGGTCTGATCCAGCAGGGCCCTTCTTATGTTCTCATGCCCTCCGTCATTGTTAGCAACGCCACACAAGATGGAAGAGATCTCTTGGTTTTGATGAGACTGATGTTGGTTACTAGTTCCTAGCTGCTTATTTGCCTAAACATTCAAAACACAGCTCAATCAGTAGACTTAATAAGGAACAGAAATGACTGTGCCCCTGCACACCAAGATGAGCTACCCCATATCATGCACCTCCATAACTGAGGGAGGACAGTGGTCCATCCCCAGTCGTACCCCCAAGAGAGTGACCCCTATGAGATGGCATAGAATTGTGTCCCATCCAATGCTTGATTTGGGCACACTGTTCCCACGCCAGCAATGTACCAAAAAAAATAAACGTTTCAATAAGGAACTGGAGGAAGCATCCCTGACGCTGTTCCCATGCCAGATGACATTTAGTGTGTCTCACATGCAGCAGTAACCGGGTTGAATCGGTGTCAGCCTTGGAGTGGCCCAAAGCTTTTTGTGGGATCCCCCCCCCCCCCGTTCCTTATCCATAGCTATAGGCACTGGTAATTGTTGGCATAGGAAACCGTTTATGCTCCAGAACAAAGCACTGGAGCGGACACAGTGGCAGGCATTGCAGAGGCGATGGTTTCCTGCTTGTGTCAGTATATGGTTTGGGGTGCCCGAGTTGTGTGGTTTGCACACCCTCCGTTCCTTACGCATTCCTACACAGATCAGCAAATATTGGTGTGGGCCCAAACGTTCAACATGTCTTGCACCCCAACAACCACCGGGCATGATTGTATGCGGTCTCGTTGAAGATTGTCTCCTGGAGTTTTGTGGGCGTGGTGTGGCCCAGAACTTACTTTGCCCACCATCAGTTCCTTATTCATGTCTGCATTGTTGGGTTATTATTGGCATGGGGCGCCATGTTTGACGGCGTCTTGTGCCCAAAGAAGGTGTTGGGCTGAACGTGATTCTATGCCATCTTGTAGTGGCCGCTCTCCTGGAAGTGATGGTGTATGATTTGGGCAGCCCAGAGTGTAGTCTGGGATGTGTTCTTTATGTATACATGTCACTTGGCATCATGTTAAAGAGCATTACGCAAGAGTAACAGTTTTGATTGGAGAGAACTGCTGTGGATCCTGCAGGGAAGCGTGCCCCAGTCATGGCTCTATATGGTGTGGGGGAAGGCCGAAACTTATTTTGGGTGTGGGGGCGTCTGAACTGCATTAAGTTCACTGTGCTTCAAATGCTCTTGCTAATAAGGCACTGAGAGCTAGTAACCAGCTTTTGCTTCATCTGGTCTTCCAAGCCTGTGGCCACTGGAAGGTGTGGTTTTCCATGCTCCTTCTATGTTGCAGTGCCTGCTTTCCCCCTGCTGTTGGGTGTGGGTGTAGCTGGCTGGCATGGAAGAGCAGGGCTGTCTTTGGGAGCTGCAGGCCAGCTCTGGCCTCCAGGAAATGAGGCCCCGTTGCAGCTTCGTTTGGGCACTTCTCCCTTGGCTATTGCAGGGCTGGAGTGCCTCACCTTCGGGCCTCTAGAGGGGATGCAAGAGATCCATGGCTAGAGACCCATGTGATGCCTGCACATCACCTCCTCCCCTGATGGGGAAATAGCATTGGGGGGGTGTGTGATTTTATCCAAGAAAATGAAGGGGGAAGGATCAACTCCCCCACTCCCCCTTTTCTGTTTCACATCTCATTTAGCCTTCTGGTCTGTGAGGAAATGTGTGCATACAGCAGACGTATGTCCCGCTCTGATTCCGCTAACTCTGCTGGGGTGTATAAAATACTGGGGGGAAAGTGTGTGGAGGCACCTTTTAACCATCTCTCTGCAGTTGAGGAGGGAGGGGTGGGTGGGGTCCATCAACGGGCAGTGCAAGGCTCTCTGGCAGCCGGCAGGGTGGATCCTGGGGGTTCTGTCATGGGGTGCAGGCCGAGCAAGTTCTGCGACTGGTCTTGGTAGGCAGCTCGAGTGAGGTCACCTTGCACGGATCAAAGTTGGGGAGGGCTGTGGCACATCTTATGCTCGCCCCCCCCTTCCTGGGGGTGGGATGGAGGGTTGGCGTGAGCTCCATGAGGCCCCAGGTGCACCTGCACTGTGGGAATCCAAGGCACTGTTTCTCTTTCCTTCTAAAATGGATATGTTGCCAACTAGCCAACAGTGTTTTTGTGGTGGTTAACAGACAAAGCATTAGAACATTAACAATGATCAAAGCCTATCAAAACCTCGGTGTTGACGCAGCAGCAGCATGCTGGCCCCAGAGTGCGCCCCGCCCTTGAACTTGTCTGTTATCTGCACAGACCTGAGTGCCTCCCTCCCTTCCGCTCTTCCCCCAGTGTGAGTTTCCTGCGTACCTGGAGGTGCAGCTTCAGCTCTGTTCCTTCCTGGAGGTTTGGGGTTGTGTTGAGATACAAAACATGCCTTTGAATGGCGTCCAGTTGTGTGGGCTAAGCAGCAGCCAGCAGGGCTGGGGCTGGTGTGCCTTGCGTGGGTGTCAATGACATGGGAATGCCCCGCTGAGGACTCTGGTGGTGGTGGGGAGCTTGGGGACGCGAAGCAGGCATGTTTGGGTAGCCATGTACATGTGGTGGTGTGTGGTCTCTTCTGGGCCTGTAGGAATGGGGTGCTGTGCAGAATTTCTCCTCCCCACTTTGCAGTTCTTGGAGATAATGGTGCCTTGTCTCCTGTCTTCTCCCCTCTCTGCCACCAGGTGGTACAAGCTACACTCAAAGCCTGGGAAGAAAGACAAGGAGCGCGGTGAGATCCAGCTGAGCATCCAGTTCACTCGCCACAGCTTGACCGCCAGCATGTTTGACCTGTCTATCAAGGACAAGGCCCGGTCACCCTTTGGCAAGCTGAAGGACAAAATGAAGGGAAGGCAGAAGTACGACCTGGAGTCTGCCTCCGCCATTGTTCCCAGCAGCAGCGGGGCTCTGGATGAAGACTTCGATCTTGGGGGCAAGAAGGCCAAGGCAAAAGGCTTCTTCTTCAAGAACAAGCTGCGCAAGTCCTCCCTGACCCAGTCCAACACCTCCCTGGGCTCTGACAGCACCATCTCCTCGGCCAGCAGCATGGTGGGCATTGGGACGTCGGAGATGATGACTCAGTCACCCAGCCGGCACAGCAGCCTCTCCACTGACCGCTCTGGTAAGAGGCAGAGGCGGAGATGAGTGGTCTGCTGTCCAGGGAAGGATAAGATCTGACTTGTACGGTGGGGAGCACTTCCCAGTGAAAAGATAGTCAGGTTAATGTTAAAAGGAAAGTTAAGAAGTAAGAGGAATCTGTACAACCAGCCAGAGTCTGGGTAGGAACGCAGCTCACGGGCTGCTCTGAGAGCCTCTCGTGGCCTGTCCAAAGAATCCGGGCACCTTTTGCACCCACAATCCAGTACAGCCAGAATGCTTTGCTGTGAGTTACCCTCAAAAGATTTTCCATTTTTGTAGTCCTTTTCTATTTTTTGGCTATTCTGCAGATGCCTAACCTGAAAATGCTGAGCAGTACAAAAATAATCCTTCTAAGCCTGAAATTCTAGCAGTACTTATCTCCAGTCTCCTGATCACAGTATAAGATTTTCCCCTGCGCTAAACTTAGAGGTCTGGAACCTGGATGTGAACTGCACATAGGGAGTTGTTCCATAAATAACACTTGATGCAGCCTTCTGCTATCTCAGGCCAGTGGCCCATCTAGTCCTATATCAATGACCTCCTGGCTGTCCACAGTCTTGCCCAGCCCTGTTCCTTGGGACCCTTTAACTGGAGGTGCTGAAGGCTGACCTTGAAGTATCCAAGCTATCCAGTGCAAGCCATAGTCTAGGGCCAGGTGCTGGAGTCTCCTGGCACATGCACAGTCACATGCTGAACTCTGCATGGCGGCCTGTTGCCCTCCAGATGTTTTCGGCTTCAATTTTCTTCAGCCCCAGCCAGCTTGGCCTGTGGTCAGGGTTGCTAGGAATTGTAATCCAAAACATCTGGAGGGCACCAGGTTGGGGTACAGCTGTTGAATGGGGTGTCTGAAGGAAGCAGCTGCAACATGGAGGGTGATAAATGTGACTTCAGCATCTTCTGCAAAGTTGTGGTGAAGTTGTAGGACCCATACTCGACTTGGGCTACTCAGCTGTTCCTCACCCAAGACTATCTGGAGTTGAGAGGCCCCTGGCTTTTCCAGTACCTTACTCAAGGATGGAACACGAGACACTGGACGATAGTTATCTAATAACAGAGGATCCATAGTTGGTCTCTTCAATGAGGGTCTAACCACGGCTTCCTTAAGGGCAGCTGGAGCTTCCCCTCTCAGAGGAGCATGAACTACCTCCGAGGTCCAGATAGTGAGTCCAGACCTGACAGATTTCAGCAACCAGTCTCAAATCTCCAAGAAGCTTGTCCACATCACTGGGTGCACAAATGGATCCAAAGCAACATAACTAGAGGTAGCTCTGGCTGCGTGCCGCTCTGACCCTGTCACACCCCGGCATCCAGACTGGAAGAAATGGGAGCTGTTTTATCTACACATGTAATGCAGCTTGGTCACAAGAGGCCTTTGAGGTCCCCCCACCTGATCGACTGGCAGCAGGTTCCTCATCCCCCAAAAAGTTTCAGGGGCCGACATTGTGCTGGTGCCACGGCGGCAGAGAAGCGAGCTTTCTTTGCCGCCGTTGCTGCCACGGAGGAAGCACAGACCTGGTTTCTTCTCTGGGTTTGGTCGTATTTGTCATGAGTCTTTGGGCACTTGTACTCTGGTTGTTGACCCAACCATTCCATTGCCCTCAACTCCTCAGAATACCAAGGTGAGGGTGGGATGCTTGGGAATGATAGTGTTGGTGGCCTGGGTTATCCCCTCATTGCAAGCAGAGACTGGAGCCTCAGCAGGACTCCTGGCAAAATGCAGGAAACTCACTCAGAGATCTCAGGAAACCATCCAGATCCAGGGGCTGAGCATCAGAATTGGTCCCCCACCCCGGCAAGGGCTAAGAGTGGCCAGTAGGTCAAACTTGGATTGGATAATGATCCATCCATGACGACAAAGCTATTTCTAGCTCCCTCACCGACAGACCATTTCCCCTCCAAGCAAAACAGAAAACCAGATCCAGTGTGTGTTCTGCTGAGATGGGAGTCCGTTTCCCACTCCATTGGACTAGCTCATTTCTCTTCTGTGAACAAGTATGTCTGTGACTCACCAACCAAGAGAGAAAGCAGTGGTTATGTGGACAGACCCCACTCAGCGACAGATGTATGAATCCCAGATGAGTGTTCTGGGCTTAAAGTATATGGGTTGTGGTTCCTGAAACTTCTCTCAAGCCAGACAACACAAATTTGGTATTAAATAATATATATTTATTGCTGAAACAGTATTAGAGAATAACAGGTGTTTGAAATGATAAAACAGGCAAAATGCATTGCTACAATTGCTATTGGGCGGTATAGAAATGAAATAAATACATACATACATACATACATACAGTGCCATTAGGATGATTAGAAGCATAATGGAAATGATGGCTAGCATATTCCATAGTGAAATTGGATTTCCGTTCCTCTCAACCAGCAGAGCAGTTGTCATAAAGATCTTATAGTCACCTATCTGGCAAGCATGGTTGGCAGAGCTGAAGTAATTGTGTTTGGTGGGCTTCTCCTTCTCCCAGGATCTCTGGTCCATTAGATCAAATCCTCGCCTTTTATAACCCCTTTGTTGATGACCTCATCCTAAGTTTCAGACCCAGTCATACCACTACTCCTGTTTCCATCATATAGCCCTGACTGAGCGGTCTTGTGGTGTAGCCAGTTTACCACTGACACCAGAAGCACCTTGACGAAGGCGCCCTCCTGAGCTGAGCAGCATTCTGCTTCCAACACTTCGCCCACCCACTTGCAGCAGCCTCCCTTCCCCCATTGATGCTCTGACTTGGATTCCTGCACTGAGCAGGGGGTTGGACTTGATGGCCTTGTAGGCCCCTTCCAACCCTGCTATTCTATGATTCTATGATTCCCAAGAGTACATCCCAGTACTCACAGTTATCTCACACCATGCACAGAACTAACTACATCCCTTGCTAATCAGTCCTAGTCAGCGTACCCAGATCATTATGATGAGCACTCCTACGACATGCAGTGAATTCCTTCCAATGACGCACATTGCATTCATGCCCTGTGACGCCTCCACGTGTGTTGGGCTAGATATTACTGGGGACAGGCCCGCAGTCGTCACGGCAGCCATGAAATCCTGCGTCAAACCAGACAAAGTGGCTTTGGTGCGGAAGTTGAAGCCCGTTTTCAGCATCGCCTCCGAGACCACCTCTGTCCGCTCTGGCAGGAGAACTCTTAGCAGCAGGGTGGATGGTGCAGCAACAGAATCCCAGTCCTTTCTTGAGGTCCGAGCACCAGGTAGAAATGCTTGAAATCGGTGGAGTGCTGCTGGATAGGATGTCTGACCAGGAGGCTGAGCCAGGGCTGCCCAGGCTGTGCCCCTGTCGGTGGTTGGGGCTGCTGGAGCCTCTCGCAGGGCCAGTGCAGCTAATGCGAGCCTGGGATGGCCCAAGAGGGCAGGTGATCGAAGGGAGGGTTTCATGGGGAGTGATGCAGGGGGTCTCACCAGCCCCTTCCTTCCTTTCCAGTGAGAGACTTCCTGCCCTCGCCAAAGCTCACCCACAAGCGGGCCTTCAGTGATGAGGTCTCCCAGATCAACGTGCTGCCAGAATCCAACTCGGTCCAGAGCTGGAAGCCACAAAATGAGCCCATCTCCAGGTCTTCACTCTGCATCAATGGAAGCCACGTCTACTGTGAGGAGCCCTCACCCAAGCCGGCCTTTGTCTCCTCTGCTCCCGCACCTCTTCCTCCTGCCCAGAGCACCACCAACAAGCCCGACCAGGGCTTTGCTGCCGGGCCGCATGCCCCAGAGCCGGACCTGCCGCCATGGTCTGGCAGCAGCTTCCAGAAAGGCCCCCCAAAGGCCCCGCCGAGGTTCATCCCATCTCCTCCCATCTTGGCAGCTCAGGAAGAAGACAAGCTGTCTGTCAAGACCATCGCCCTCAACAAGCACCGGGGCAGAGTCAAGAGGGAGGAGGGCCTGCGCGGGGAGAGCAAGCCGGTGCAGATCGCCATGCCCCTGGTTCTCTCTGCGGAAGTTGTGCGGATGAGGCCCCACGAAGAAGCCCGGGCGGGGGAGGAGGAGGAGCGGAGGGCCACGGCTGGCTTCCTCTGTCGGGGGAGCACCAAAGACAGTGGGAAGAGTGACGCGGGTGACAGTGAGGAGGAGCCCTCGCCGCATCTGGCAGGGAAGCGGAGGCGAGAGTCGGCAGGAGGGGAGGCGGGGAGCGGCAGGAGCAGCAGCTGGTTTGGCCTGATGGATGCCAGGGAGCCTCCCCGGAAGCAAAGGTGAGCGCAGGCGGGCAGGCGGCCCTTGTGTCATCGTCCTGCACTAACCACAGAGCCCAAGGGCTGCCGGGTGGCCTGTTGACCTCAGGCACGTGGAGAAGCGCCTCTGTTCCGGTGCCTGTCCCTGAGAGAGAGGAGAGCTGAGGGCGCAGTGGCCAGAGGGGTCCCAGGGCGCAGGACTGTTCTGGAGGCTTTGGCCAGATGCGTTCGTTGCCACTGTACGGCCTCTCCTGGTGTGCCAGCTGAGGGGGCCTGTCGGTGATGGGTGGTGGGGGAGAGTGGACAGCGGAGTTGGGAGCATGGGGGACATGCAGGTCTGAGGCCTTGGGTTAGGGAAGGCTTTGCTGAAGCAGGTTGCGGGGGAGCGTTTAAAGCAGGGGTAGGGAACCGTTTCTGGCCCAGGGACCAGGTTGCCTCCCAGACCAATCTGGCTGGCACCCCCTGACCCCTTCTTCTGGCTTCTGTTCTTCGCTTTGGTGCTGTAGTTCCACCATTCTGCCCAAGAACTCTTCACCTTCTCTTATTCCCTGGAGGGTCGACACTTGCCGCTCCAGTCCTCTCACTTTTTCTTCCAACAGTGTGATCAACTTGCACTTGTTGCACATGTAGGCCATGTTGATCTCAGACAAGAAAACAAACATTGCACACACCTTGCACGTCACCACCACTAGAGAGTCTTTCCTTCCATAGCTTCTATTCCCTTTATGCTTCTAGCTTTCTGATTGTATGGGGATAGCCTGTGCTTTGTCCTCTGTTCACTGGAGGTTAACAACAGTCCCGGTGGTATGGAAGTGTGTGTTATAAGAAAAAGAAATTTTAAAAAATGAAGGAAAAAAAACGTCAGGGGCCTCCCCCTTGACCTCCTGTGCCAAACTCCCCTGGCCAACTCCCGTTCGCTGTCCCTGTTTGCTCGCTCTGATGGCTCGCTCTCTGGGAGCTTGCTTCCTTGTATAGCCCCTAGACCAGCTGGAGCAGCTTCCTCTGCTCTGCTCAGCTAGGAGACAGGAAACTGACTGTCTCATGGTCCTCATGGTTTAGGAGAGACATTTCAGAGCATGTGAGGCAGTGGATAGTTGAATTCTTGGGAGCCGACAGGACCTCCGGGGGCTGGTGGGGGTCCTGCCCCTGCTCCCTCCCCTCCCGCAATGCTGCTCAGAAACTATGTTGCTTGGAAACCCAGACCACAACAAAATGTGCTTAATTAGGTTAACTGGGAAATTTCAGCTTTTCTTGTTACAGACTTCCAGTTTTTCTCCTCTTGGTGAAAGGAGAAAATCCCTCTGGCCTTGTGGTAGCCTGCTGAGGATGCAAAGAAGCAGCAACAGGGAGGGAGCCCTGTTAGGGACCACTCAAGCCCTTCAGTGCGGATGCTTGCCGTGGTGTTTGGTGGCTTATTGGGCCGTGGGGGAAAAGAAAGCGTCTTTTTGCTTCTCCTGTATGCTATTGGCCTTGCTTTGAACTCCAGGATGCAGTCAAGGCGGGAGCTTGGCTAGCAGCATGCAGAAGCTGAGCTGGGGGCTGTGTTGCTGTGGCCAAGGCTTATTGGAGCCCACTTCCAGCAGGGGGCTCAGCCCTAGAACCTGTGTGGTGCTGGCGAGTGACCATAAGAAGAGCCCAGAAGCTGGATCAGACCGATGGCCCAAGTCCAGCCTCCTCTCTTCCACAATGCCGCCCTGAAACCAAGCCCGGCAAATTACTAGCCTGTAAAAAAATAAAATAAAATCCTAGCTTGCCAAGAGGCTAGCATCCTGGGTTTTCATGCTGGCTGTGAAAGAAGAAAAGCCTCTTCTCTTGCAGCTAGCACAAAAATTCGGGCTACTACCTCTTAGCAGGCTAGTAAGTAAAAATCAGCCTTCTACCAAGCCAATGGGATGGAAGAGGGATGGAGCAATCCACCTCCCCTCCACCAGGCCGCTGCATCTCTGCTAGTTTAAAGAGGCTTTCCTTCCTCTGCAGCTAGCATGGAGACCAAGTGGGCTGGCAGAGGAGAGGGAAAGAGAGATCAAACTCCAAGTGGTGGATAGAGGGATCAAAGTGAGAGGGATAGCGTGATCAGTGGGCTGGCAGAGGAGGGGGATAGCGTGATCAAACTCACTCGCCTGCATGGAATTCGTGATTGCCTGTGGCAGCCAGGTGAGTTGTTAAATGCGAGGCTGTCTCAGTGGGCAGCCAGGTGCCTCTGGGCAGCCCTCTAAATCAGGACACGAGGGCAGGAGCCATCTCTCCCTACTGTCATTCCCCGGCAACTGAGATTGAGAGGCATGCTGCCTCTGATCCTGGAGGTGGCATATAGCCATCAGGACTAGTAGCCATTGATAGCCATGTCCCTTGTGTGTCTCATCCCCGTTCCAAGCTGTCTGAGCTGGGTGGCCATCACCGCATCACATTTTGGGCAGTGTGTTACATGCTGAGTGAAAGACTTCCTTTGTCTGTCCTGAATCCCCCACTGTTCAGTTTCATCGTGTGACCCCATTTCCACTTGTTTAAATAAAAGTGTCTTCAGCAGGCACTGAAAACAAAACAAAACGGTGGCACCTGCCTGACATCAACAGGCAGGGAGTCCTGCAGAGAGAGAGCCAAAATGCTTATGGCTTTACTCTGAGTGGACTCCAAACAGACTGCAGGTCATAAGAACATAAGAAGAGCCGTCCTGGATCAGACCCAGGGTCCATCTAGCCCAGCAGTCTGTTCACACAGTGGTCACCCAGCTGCCCATGGGAAACCCACAAGCAGGACATGGCGCAGCAGCACCCTCCCGCCCACGTTTCCAGCAATTGATTGGTGCACATGGGCATGCCGCCTCTGGCAGTGGGGGTAGCACATGGCCATCGAGACTAGGAGCCAGCGACAGCCTTTTCCTCCAGGAATTGGTCCAACCCCCTTTTAAAGCCATCCCAGTGGGTGGCCGTCACTACTCTGGTGGTAGCGAATTCCATGGTTTGACTGCGCTGTGTGAAGAAGCCCTTCCTTTGAGCCATCAAAGGTCCATGTGTAATCACCAGGGGTGCTTCATCTGATGACCTCAGTGACTGGGCAGGCTGGTATGGGAGAAAGCGCGCGCTCAAGTATCCTGGTCCCAAGTTTTTTAGGGCTTTATACACCAGGAAGAACCTCAGACCTGGCCCAGTAGCAGATAGGCAGCCAGTGCAGTTCCCTCAGCAGAGGAGTTGCATGCTGGGAAGGGGCAGCTCCTCACAACAGCCGAGCCACTGCACTGGCTCCAGCTTCTGGGACAGCCTTAAGGGCAGCCCCGTATGGAGCGGTATCCCTGTGTTGAGGATACTTGCACCTGTACCTCTGTGACCAAGCTACCCCTGTTCAGGAGAGGCTGTAGCCAGCGTACCAGTTGGTGCTGGCAGAACGTACGCTGAGCTGCCGTGGCCGCTTGGGCCTCCAGCAGCAAAGAAGGCTCCAGGAGTACCCCCAGACTTCATATCTGATCTTTCAAAGGGAGCACAGTCCCATTCGGAACAGGTCTCGGGAACCACTCACCCACAGGGCTTCTGTCTTGCTAGGATTCAGCTTCAGTGTATTGGGCTTCATCACTGAGTCTAGGCACTGATCCAGGACTTGCGTAGCCTCCCCTGATCAGCATACTGATGGCACTTGGCTCCAAATGGCCACTCCCAGCGGCTTCATGTAAATGATAAGTGACACTGGGGACATGGTGGTACCCTGTGGACTGTACCTGGTAACTCACTTGCCAGAAGGAGCTGAGGAATGGTTGCCCAGTGTTACTTTCTGAAATGGACCCTGCAGGCAGGACCAGAACCACTGTAACACAGTGCCTCCAGTGCCTGATGCTCAGAGCCAATTCAGGAGGATGCCATGGTCGATGGTATCTGAAGCTGATGAGGGATTGAGCAGAATTCACAGGGCTGCACTCCTCCTGTCCCTCTCTCAATAAAGGTCATCCATCCATCAGGGCAACCAAGCCTGATTTTGTCCTGTAACCAGGCCAGAAACCAGATCGAAGGGGGTCTAGATAATCTCTGTCTATTGGCGATGCTGCCTGGTGCTAATGGGAATTGTAGTCCAAAACATCTAGAGGGCTCCACTTTGGGGAGCATTGATCTGCACTGACTGGCAAGGCCTCGCCAGGTTTTTCTTTCAGGCAGGAATCTTTCCCAGGAACCTTCCCTGCAAGGAATTTGCCCTTTTCACAGCAGCCACCCATTAGATCTACATCTTCATTAAACTGTCCACCACAACCCCAAGATCCCTTTCCTGATTAGTCATAGCCCATCAGCTATGAATCCCAACTTGAAGTTGGGATTGTTTGCCCCAACGTGCATCACTTTACACTTGCTTACACTGAACTGCATTTGCCATTTAGATGCCCATTCTCTCAATTTGGAGAGATCCTTTTGGAGCTCCTTGCAACCCCTTTTTGTTTCAACCACCCTAAATAATTTGGTGTCATCATCAGACTTGGCCACCTTGCTGCTCACTCCTAATTCCAGAAGTTTTATTAACAAGTTAAAAAGCTCTGGTCCCAGTACAGATCCTTGAACTCCACTGTTTCCATCCCTCCATTGTGAGAACTGACTATATATTTCTACTCTCTCCTTTACTCTTTAAGCGGTTACCGATCCATAAGATTGCGACTGGTCTGCAGAAGTTAGTCAGGTGTTGTGCTTAGTGAAATCTACACAGAGATCTGGCTTCAGCCCATTTCTCCCTGTGAACACCTCCTCAGCATAGTTCCAAAAGTGGTCTTGGGGAGGCAGAGCTTAGCGTGTGGATTCAGCTAGAGCAGCATTGTTGAACTGTGTCTTGTATAGGCCATGATGGGGATGGTGGATGAAATCTGGCCTGTCTCTGCTTTCTTCCCTGATCCAAGAAAGCTTTGATAAAGCCTTGATGGGGAGACCCAGCTTCCGGCCAGTCCCAGATTTGCGGCTAGTTCTTGTTCCCCTTCTGGCCGAGGCAGCCTGCTTGTTCTCAGCCGAGTGGAAAATGCTGTTGGAGCAAAAGCACAAGGTTGGTCTTGTGATTTGTATAGTCAGGTTGATGCTATAAATTGCCTTGGAAACGGCTGTTGAGAGGCCGCCTGTCAATTTGGCAAGTGCTAGCCAAAAGCAGGTGGTGTGCAGTGGGTGGTTCATCACGGGTTTTCCTGGTGCCGTAAACCTTCCTGAAGAGGGTTGGGGAGTGGCAGGAATACTTGCCTTCTCTGTTCGTGACAGGCTGCTCGTGTGACCATCCTGTGAACTGGCCCCTCTTGCCCAGCCCTGAGCCTGTCTGATAGCCCTGGGTCAGGGCCAGCATTGCCGTGGTGGAGCCTGCACCGTGCTGGGCTGGCCCCGCTCAACAGGCAGCCCAGGCAGTCTGTGGGGGTGGCAACCTTTTTTTTGTGGGGAGCGGGGCAAGTGTGCACGTGTGCCAGTGAAGGAGTGCCTCTAGCAGCACCAGGCAGGCCGCTCAACAAGATCAGCCTCGGATGGCCTTCTCTCTGTCCCATCAGCCAGGGCAGCTAGGCTGGTGAGGACGAGGGAGAAGTGGCCCCCACTCTGTGGAACTCCCTCCCTGGGGAACTCCACCATGCCCCCTCTTTTGAGCTTCCGCTGCGCATTAAAAACATGGTTGTTCAGGCAGGCATTTGGGGTGGGTTAGGGTATTTTAGAAAACGTTTTTATTGTAGAATTGTATTGTTTTAAACTGTTTTATTATACGCTGTACATTGCCCAGAGTGGCTGGGTGACCAGCCAGATGGGCGAGTAATAAATTTAATAATAAAACAAATAAATGAGCCATGTGCAATTTGAGGGAAGCACCCACAACTCCCTTCCCTGTTGAGGAGGAGGATCGGGCACAGCTTCCGGGGTATGGTTGGGCCGCCCATGCTCCTGGCCTGGAAAGGGCCCAAGGAGGCCACAGTGCCGCTTCTGGAACCATGCGGCTCATGTCCTTGTGGTAGCAGATGCTTGGCCTTGCCTTGGGAGGGCAGCTGCAAGAGCGCTGTCATAATTCTCTAGTCTGGCGCCTGCCCCCCCACCCCCCGGTCCTGGGGCAATTGCTAATTGGGTTTATGCACAGCTCCCCTGGCAGTTTGTGCTATAGTACCCCCCCCCCAAAAAGCATTGGTGCTCAACGCTCCACTCTAGCTCTGCCCTGTACCCCTCCACTTTATCTGTTCCCACCTGTACTACATGGCCCCCCCAAGCCAAGCCTCTCCTTACACGTCTCTTGCCATAACAGATATGGAGTGCAAGTGACTTGTACGTTGCACTTACAGATCGTGAGTTCTCTTGCAGAAAAACACTAGTCTTGACTCACTGTTTACTCCCATGTACAGAAGAGAAACTGATTTTGGCCAAGGCTGGACCACGGGTCTGTGGCTGTCTGATGCAAAGCCTAACGAGAGCTCCAGTGCCGTAAATCGTTGTGAACAAGGGAGCGTTTTGCAGTCTGTTCCGGAAATGTGAATATGGCATAGTGTCTCTAGGCTTGTGCAGAATGCATGCCCCTCACCACTGAGTAGTGACTCAGTGACCCTTTTATCTGAGGTGATAGAGGAAGGGCGTCCAGTCAGACCCTCTTGCACTGGACATGGCAGACTAAATGTGGGTCGAGAGGATTTGGGGAGTGCCTCCACTGCATCACCTCATTGCCCCCTTTCCCCTCTGGGGTGTGAAAAATAAGCCACCCCTCCACAGCACTGTGGCTCCACCAGGGAGGGTCTCTCTGGCCGGCTGTCCTTGCAAAAGGGCGTCTGTCTCCCTCTGGGTTCAGTTCTGCTGTTTTTGAGCAGCATTTCTTGGGCAGGTGATCATAAACTGTTTCCAGAAAGTCATGTGCCACTCTGGATTTGGAGGCCAGGAGCAGAACTTGGGTACAGCACAAAGTGGGTTTGAGGGAGGTTGAAGCCAGCACAAGTTTGGTAAGCATGTTGGGGCTGAGTGGGTGGGAGGCGGTTCAAATTATTGGCTGCTTAGTAGGAAAACATTCCCTCTCGTGTCAGGTTGTTCTAAGGGAGGAAACAGTCCCTCTGCTGCTTGCCAGAGATGCCTGGAATGCTCCTCTCTTGGCTGTGCAGGATCACCAGCATGCCTGGAACAAGCCCCAGGGCCTCTTGTCCCGGGCTGTAGGGTGGCAGCTCCAGGACTCCTTGGGACGCTTGGTCATTGAAGTAGCAGTGGGGAGGATGGGAGGAGAGGTTGGCCCTGGTGGCTGCAGGCCCCGTTTCCATAGAGCAGCTTCCCCCCACCTGGTGCTCTCCAGATGCTCTGGTCGTCAGCCCCCATCAGCCCAGCCAGCCTGGCCAGGGGTCAGGGATGCTGGGAGTTTCAGTCCAAAGCACCTGGGGGGCGCCTGACTGGGGGAGGCCGCCCCAGAGAGCCTGTGAATGGCCCAGGATAGCCGGCTTGGGCAGGTGAGGATAGGGTGGGGCTGCTGTTGGTGCCGAGGCTGCGGTGAGCTTGGCCTGCCTGGGCAGTGCCGAGCTCTTGAGAGCCCTTGGCTGCCTCCCACGCCTGCTCTTGTCTGAGGCATTTAGCCTTGGTGCCACTCAGGTCTGTGCGTGCGTGTGCACACCCACGCACACACAGAGGCAGCCTGAGCGAAGATCTCTCCGGAATGCTGGCCATTGAAGGGCCAGCCCGGGATCCCAAACTTGAATCCAGGATAGTGACGTCCACCTTAGGGAGAAGATGGGAGGATGTGGTTCATGGGGTGCCCTCACTCAGCAGTAGTGCACACGTGCTTTGGAAGTTGAATGTCCGAAGTTCAGTCCTGGGCACCCTCAGTTCAAGCTGTCCAGAGCCAAAGGATGGCTGGGGAGGCGTGACTCCATCTTCTGGCCTTTGTCTGCTGCTCTGCAATGCCAGGTCTGTTACCCAGAAAACATCTGTCATCCATGCAGACCTGGCATGTATTACGGAGACCTGGCTGGCTGAGGCTGCTGCTCTAACTCTTGCGGCCATGTGTCCAGCTGGATTTTCATACGCACAGCAGGCGAGGGCTGGGGACTGGGGAGGGGGAGTGGCTGTTACCTACCAGGAGTCCTTGGTCTTCACCAGACCCCCTCTCCGGGAGACCAAGGTTGCTGAGTGCATGTACTGGAGGTTGGGCCCGAAGGGCAGTCTGGGGATTCTGCTCATGTGCAGCGGGATGGGCAGTACTACTGACTCCCTGGCCGAGGTGCTTGAGGTGGTCTCTGATGTGCGGGTACAGTCTCCTAACTAATTGGTATTGGGGGACTTCAGTGTACATTCAGATGCCGTCCTCACGGGGGCACCTCGGGACTTCATGGAGACCATGGCTTCCTGGGAGCTGCGCCCTATTCCAACTGGGCCCACCCATGTAGCCGGTCATGCGCTAGACCTTGTGTTTGTTTCTTGAGAAGTGGGGAGTGATCTGGAAGTCGGGGGTATATCCACCCCCCCCTTGTCAGGGTCAGATCACGATCTAGTGACATTGGACTTCTCAGTTACACAACCCCTCCGCAGGAGTGGAGGACCCGTTAAAATGGTCCGCCCCAGGCGTCTTATGGATCCGAATGGATTCCTGAACGCGCTTGGGGATTCTCTGGGGCACGCCAATGGCCAATCGGTCGAGACCCTGGTGGGTGGCTGGAATGCCGCAATCACTGGGGCATTAGATTGGGTGGCTCTGAAACGCCCTCTCCCCCTGAACAGGGCTCGGACTGCACCATGGTTCAATCCGCAGTTGCGAGCTCTGAAACAGGAGGTGAGACGGCTAGAGCGCCGGTGGCGGAAGTCTCGCTCCAAAGACGATCAGACACGGGCTAGAGCTGTATCTTCAGCCCATCACGTGGCTGTGAAGGCAGCAAAAAAGGAATATTTTATTTATTTATTTATTATTATTTAATTTATTAATTGCCCATCTGGCTGGTCACCCAGCCACTCTGGGCGATGTACAACATACAATAAAACAATAAAGTTCAACAATAAAAACATTCTCTAAAATACCCTAACCCACCCCAAATGCCTGCCCGAACAGCCACGTTTTTAATGCACGACGGAAGCTCATTAAAGAGGGGGCATGACGGAGTTCCTTAGGGAGGGAGTTCCACAGAGTGGGGGCCACTACAGAAAAGGCCCTCTCCCTCGTCCCCACCAGTCTAGCTGTCCTGGCTGATGGGACAGAGAGAAGGCCATCCGAGGCTGATCTTGTTAAGCGGCCTGTCTGGTGCTGCTGGAGGCACTCCTTAAGATAGGCTGGGCCGGAACCATATAGGGTTTTAAAGGTCAAAACCAACACCTTGAATTTGGCCTGGAAAACAGCTGGTAACCAGTGCAACTCCTTCAGCACTGGAGTGATGTGATCTCGCCAGCGGCTGCCTTTAATCAGGCGAGCCGCCGCATTAAGCTGCCTCTATCGCGTCCGCTGAGTACTGTCCCAGGAGGCGGTTCCAAGTGGTTTGGAGCCTGGTCAGTCCAGTGGCTCCGGAACCGCTGGAGCAAGGCTTCCTGTGAGGCCTTGACAAGGCACTTTACAGATAAAATTGATAGGATTAGGAGTGGTATTCCATGCGCTGTGGATACAGTTAGTGAGCAAGAGGCAGCCTATGGCAAACCGGTTTTGTGGGATAGGTTCCAGCTTCTTCCTTCTGATGAAGTGGACAAGGTGCTCTCATTTGTAAGGCCGACCACCTGCTTACTTGATCCTTGCCCATCTTGGCTCATTATGGGCTGCAGAGAGAGGCTGGGTGAGGGGAACAGGGCGGTGGTGAACGCCTCCCTTGAGGAGGGAGTGATGCCATCAGCCCTCAAGGAGGCAGTGATAAGACAGCTCTTAAAAAAGCCCTCCTTTTTAGACTCCCAGTTGTCCATGGAGGCTCAGGTGTCAGCTGTGAGCAGGACAGCGCTGTACCAACTCCATCTGATACTGCAGCTGCGCCCCCACCTTTCCCGACCATGTGCTCCCATCGGTGGTACATGCCCTGGTCTCCTCTTGTCTAGACTACTGTAATGCGCTCTACATGGGGTTACCCTTGTAGACGGTTCGGAAGCTGCAGCTGGTAGAGAATGCGGCGGCTCACCTGATTAAAAGCAGCTGCTGGCATGATCACATCACTCCAGTGCTGAAGGAGTTGCACTGGTTACCAGTTGTTTTCCAGGCCAAATTCAAGGTGTTGGTTTTGACCCTTACAACCGTATACAGTTCCGTCCCAGCATATCTCAAGCAGCACCTCCAGCAACAGCAGACAGGCTGCTTAACAAGATCAGCCTCGGATGGCCTTCTCTCTGTCCCATCAGCCAGGACAGCTAGGCTGGTGAGGACGAGGGAGAGGGCCTTTTCTGTGGTGGCCCCCACTCTGCGGAACTCCCTCCCTAGGGAACTCCGCCATGCCCCCTCTTTAACTCTTTAAAAATGTGGTTGTTCAGGCAGGCATTTGGGGTGGGTTAGGGTATTTTTAGAAATACGATGTTTGAATGTAGAATTCTATTGTTTTAAAACGATTTGTATTGCTCTACATCGCCCAGAGTGGCTGGGTGACCAGCCAGATGGGCGATTAAGAAATTTAATTAAACAAATAAAGCGGGGCTGGGGAACTAGGTGGCCCTTCAGATGCTGACGAAGGACTGCCCCCATCATCCCTCACCACTGGCCAGGCTGGCTGGGGTTGATGGGGACTGGAGTCTGGCAACATCTGGAAGGCCATGGGTTCCCCAGCCCTGAGCTTCAAAGCCTCTGCACAGAGAGAGAGAGAGAGAAACCGAGGGTGGCTTTCCCCTCAAACAAGCCATGCTGCCTGGGTTCGCACAAATCAACAAGCCGCACCCAGGCGGATAATTAAGCTAATGGTGCCTGGCGCATGCTGGCCCTCCTGTGCTGATTTAACAAGCCACGGTGGCTTGCTTTGATCGTGTGAGCTGGGCCACTGAGAGCGTGTTGACATCGTGTCACCGTGCTCCAGTCCAGGCCGTCCTTACGTTCTTGCCCCACTGGGCTGGGATTGGGACCGTGGGATGGGATGGGATGTATCTGGGAGAGGGGCCGGGTGCTCCGCAGTCTCTGGAGCCAGGCTGTAGGGCCAGAACCCCTCCTGTGCTGCTGACGTGGTGGAGAACGGGAAATGGAGCCTCGGAGTCGGGGTGAGTTGGCCATCAGAGGCCACTTCGATCGTGCTTCTGCAGGGCTGCCTCCCGGGCCAGTAGCACACTGAAGCCGTGGATTTTTTTCCTTCTGCGCAGCAAGATGAGTCATGTTCTCCCTCTAGTGTTGAGCGTGTGGAAAGCAGCTTAAGAGAGGCCAAGGAGAGGGAGGGTCACTCTCTGTCTGTGCATTTTCTGTGCTTCTGGTTTAACTTCACTGCACTAAACCAGGAAAACTGCCCTGATGATGATTCAGAGAGTCAGGAGCCCCCCTCCCCGACCTTGGCCAAAAAAGCCCCCCCGCCCTCAGCAGAGTTGTTGACCCTTGTCTGCTTCCTTGCCGGAGGCCCAGATGGGGGCTTTGCAGCGGACTCACCTTTGGGTTTGGTTTGGGTGAGTCTCAGCTTGTGCAGTTGGGCTTCAAGCCTCGCATCCTGCCCCCCAAGAGTCTGGGGTCCGGATTGTGCAGGAGAGGCGGCTGGAACAGACCCCACGGGCCCCTCCTCGCCTGGCCACTGTGTTGCTGAGGGCGGCTTTGCCTGGCTCTCCCAGTGGAAGGATCAAGTAGATTTCGGTCCTGCTGTTTGCCTGCGGAGTAAAAGGGAAAAGTGGCTGTGGGGTCCCTGGGCGGTCTCCCATCCAGGCATTTAGCAGATCCAGGTCTTCGTCGCTCCACCATCGGCCAGGTGCTTGGGTGAGGGGTTAAGTCAGGGCTAGGAAACCTTTTTTTTAAAGTTGGTGTGCCTTCTCTCAGGCGACAGTGACCAGGGCGCACGTACCAGTGGGGACTGGTGGTTTACAGGGATACCCTATGCACACTCTTGTCCGTCCCCCCCCCCATTTGCACACTTGCTTGCTCCCCAGACTGGTGGGGAAAGGCAGCACGGTGCTGATGGGGGGACAGCAGCCTCTTTCTCCGTGGCCAGCTCACCATGGGCGGAGGGGCCCCACTCCTGGGCCAAGTGTTACTTCGGCCTGCGCGAGGCCCTGCTGGCCCTCACCCTGCCTGGGGCTGGCTTGCAGGCTGCGCCCTCTGCATTGATGCACCTGACTTGTTCATTGCAGGGGTGTCCAGGGGCACAGAGGCCTGCTGTTCCGTGGGAGACGTTGGGGTGAGCTCCTTGGACTGGGTGTGCGAGACATCCTCCTCTGCGACCACAAGCAGGGTTTCCACTGCGAACATGCATAGGCCTCTTTTCTGGGCGGTGCAGGTGGGCTGGTGGGGGGCTTCCTCGTTGCTTATTGTTGCTGAATAAGAGCCGTGAGTGTGCTGGGCTGTCCAGCTACCTGACCCTTCTGTACAGTCCAAGAGGACAGGCACTTGCCCCAGAGAAGTTCGCAATCTCAAACCTGGCACAGGGAAGGGAAGCAGTGGCAGGAGACAGAGATGCCACTGTTTCAGCTATGGGTTCTTGGGAGAGGGGTGCACCAATCCCACAATACAACTCTGATCCCGATTCTGCGCTTCGGAAAATGGCCTGATTCAGCTTGGCCTGATTCAGATGCTGCTGGGTTTGAGTTGGGTACTGGACCCAAGTTGAGATTTGGAAATCTGAGGCTTTGTGCCTCACATTGACTATCATGGAAACTTCAGATAACCTTCTTATTCCTTGGCAGAGTTGGATGAAAATTGCAGGGATAGTTGTGCCTTCTGAGTGGATCAAGCCTGCCAAATGTCAGATTGATAGCTATAGGGGGGTTTGTGCAAGAGCAGCATTGACATTTTAAGGGTATCCAAAACAGGATGTGCTTATCCCCCTGTGTTCCTTGTGGAATATGGTTCCAAAACTGACAGATCTCCTGTAGTTCTCACTAAGTAGGAAACCTGCAGAGTTTCAGAAGGATAGGTGCAGTGGTTTATCTGGAAGAGGGCCCTTCAGATTGGACTGATTTGCCTCTCCCTTTCCTCACCCCTCTGGTTTTCTGGGCAAATTGTATGAAAATGGCACACATCGCAGAACCATCCCCAGGCAAGGAACCTGCAAAGTTTCAGAAGGATAGGTGCAGGGGCTGGGGAGTTATGATGCTTGAACACCAGTTTAAGGGATTTTTCCTTAGTGAAGCCTGGTGGCGTTGGAAGAACAGCCGTCTCACAGCCCCATACTTGCCCTTCCACAAAGCACATTAATTGGAGCACTTGGTAAAATGTTCGCTAGGATTAGAAGGTGGACGTGTCAGTCACTCAGCTGTATCCCCTCCCCGCCCACGTTTTGGAGAAACAAAACTAAACGACACTACATGCAGGAGACATAAAGTCTCTGTGCCTTTGAAGCCAAAGTCTGCAGCGAAGCCTTGTCTGGGACGGAGCTCCGTTCCGGTTGCTTTGGAGGGAAGCACGAGAAATTGTCTGAAGGGACCTTATTCGGCTCAGGCTTCTGCTGAATCTGCTGCCCACCTCCCCGGTGCTTGGGCTTGGTTAGGGTGGGGCGTGGGGCTGGGCCCCGCAGGCTTGAGCTGGTTTGGACAGCCAACCCCAGCGCTGTGGTTGTTTGCACGATCCCTCCCCATGCCCCTGACGTTGTGCTGTGCAGTGCAGTGCAGTGTGAGTTCAGGGACAGCCTGGCAGCCCGCCAAGTGGGGGTGCGGGGGGCATCTCATAGTGTGGAAACAAGCCCCAGTCTCCCCTCCAGCTTGGAGCTGGGCATGGGCCAGGGGAGAATAGAGGCTTGCTTCGACTCAGCGTTGGCTGGGTGCCCGGAGCATCCAGCAAGACCACGGAGAAGCCCCCCTGTGTCCACCTTCCCCATCCATCTTGGAGCCAGGGCTGGGGGACAGAGGGCCATGACAGCTCTGCCTTTGCACTCAGGAAGCGCCAAGCCAAACCTGATCCCAGGCTCCTGCCCAACTTGGGGCGTGAGGGAGGGCAGATGTGGAGATCCCTTCCCCTCTCCTGCTCAGGGCAGCTCTGGGGGTCAGAGGAAACTGCTGACCTGTCATCATGATGGAGGCTGAACCGTTGCCCAGTTTTGGGGTCCTTGCATGTGGAGCCAATGCTTCACAGGAAAGATGGGTCTTGAGAGACTGAAGGAAGTACGAGCGGGGGCATCATGGAGGCATTGGGGGCATCTGCAGTCATAAGGGGCAGCAAGGGGGAAAGGGTGGGTGAGGTCTTTTGAGGGAGCAGCAGAGCGTCGGGGGGGTGGAGGTGGAGAACCAAAAAAGGTCACGGGCAGGGACATGTTGGGATATGAGGGCAGGCTGGACCATGGAGGGACTTTGAAGTCAAAGGAACTTGTGCCGGATCCTGTGCATGGATAGACGGTGGGGCATCGCATGGTCAGAGCAAGGAGAAAGCTGGAGGGTCTGGGCATGGGCAGAGACGACGAGGTCACATTGGGTCACTGGAAGGCCAGAGAGGAGAGGAGAAGGCTGCCAAGGTCCAGGTGGGAGGTGAGCATGGCAAGCCAGGCCTCTAGGCAACTGGTGGCTGTGCCAGTGGCCATGGGGAGAGGGGAGCAGGGCATGGGGAGAGGGGAGCAGGGCATGGGAGGAGGGTGGCAGTGCCGGTGGCCTCATGCAGGGCACCTGGGTCTGCCTGCAGCAGAGGAGGTCAGCCATCCTGCTCCTTGGCCTGGTGTTGGCCGGGCAGGGGCTGACGGACCAGAGAGGGAGGCTGACTTCATGCCCTGCCGTTGTGAGCAGTCCCAGGGTTCAGGGTGGAGGGCGTGGGATGCAGCCGCCTTGCTGATGCTGAGTGGGCCTGGCTCTGGCCAGTGCTTGGAGGGAAGATGTCCTGGGAGACCCCATGGACCCCGCTTTGCGTTCCATGGAAGGCAGAGGAGGATGCTGGCGTGAAAGGACTCTGACCCCCGGGACACAATCCAGCTGGAAATCCCCCCCACCGAACCAGGGATGAACGTCCTGTTGGATTGCGCCCCACACTAACGTGTGTTGGAGCTGGTGGTGCCAGCTGGATATCCCATGGCAGCCACCAGTGCCCCTTGGCAGTAATCGGGGCATAACCAAGGTGGAGTTCGGAGGGGGCTTTCTGGGGAGCTGCCCTTGGGGCAGTGCTTGGAGGTGCTGGCCCATCCCAGCTCAGCTTTTCCCCATGCCTCTGCATGTTCTGCTGTGGTTTCTCCATTTTCATTGGTCTGCTTCAGCAAAGTCTTGCTCTTTCCCAGAATGCACTACGATGGCTGCTGTTCTTTGCACATGTGTGTTGTGTGTGGAGGGGGCTGGCAGCTCCAGATCACTTGCTGTAGCATTAACTGGGGAGAGGGCCAGTGGCTCAGGGGGTGGGGGGTGGACAATGGCTCTGTCTGCCTCCACAGCCTGGAGGTGGGGGTGTCTCTGGAGGCAGGCCCAGCTCTGTGCCCCCCTAGCCCCACCTCTGCCAGGTATGTTGTTGCTGCCGACTCTTCCCCTCCCCTCACACCAGGCTCCCTCCCCCTTTGGCAGCGGATCCCCAGGCGGCCCCTTTGGGCGGATGGCCCCCGCCAGCCCCGCCCGCGAAGCAGCCCTCGCGTTGAGGAGCCGCTCCTCGCTGACGCGGTACTAAACTCTGCTTCCCCTGCTCACTTTCTCTCTAGTTCGCAATCTGGCCCGCTTGCTACGACCGAGTTTGCCACGGACACTTGTTTCTCTGCGGATCATGGCCCCTCTCCCTTCATAAGAGTCGGAGAAGTGCCGCCCGAGACTGCCCCCCAAAGACTGAGCAGTCCCGAGCTCCCTCCTGCTGCTGATGCAAAAGCCCCCCCGGAATGGGATGACAGCTTTGACGCCTTTGCAACAAGGAGACTCAGGCCAGAGGCTCGGAGGGAGCGGCCAGGGCCCCCCCCTGTGGCATCGGCCCTGGAAGGCGCCGCTTGTGTGGACCGTCCAGGCAGAGCAAGCCCCCCCGAGGCTGCTGTGGAGCTCCTTCTGCTGGGGGAGCGGGGGGGCCCAGGCAGCGACGGAAGTACTTGGGGAGGGGAGGAGCCCCCTCCTGGGAGTCCAGATCTGCTGAACATTGTCCCAGAGGAGAGGGGACGTTGGGGTGACCAGGGCGCAGGTGAGCTGGTGGAGGGCCGGTCCAGCGACGCTGCTCTGCCAGGGGGGCGGGCCAGTGAGGAAGAGCCGGCTTCAGGACGTTCCGCAATGGCCGCACTCGCTGGGGAGAGCTGGCTCCGAGCACCGCAGACCCGAAGAGTGCTGGAAGGGGACGTGACAAGCCCCTGGGGAGCGGAGCAGCGGCCGTCCTCCGGGAGAATGGTGGTGGCGCCCCCAGCAGCCCCTGGCCAGAGACAGGAGAGCAGCCGCGGCCCGTGTGCCCCCGCCCCCCCGGAGACCACTTTCTTCCCAGAGGAGCAGGAGGGTGTGCCTCTGAGCGCAGCCGGCGGGAGCCTGGCGCCCTTGCTGTGTGGACATGTCCCGGGCCCTGCCGTGGAAACGGGGGAGGCCTGCTGGGCTGACCTGTGGGGTGGGGGCGCAGGCCGAGACCAGGAAAAGCTTGCCCTGGCACCCCCCATCTGTGGGCTTCAGACCACCACAGGGGCCGCCCAGCCGCCTGAGGAGTCCAGCCGGAACCAAGGGCAGGACCTTGAGGAGGAGGGAGAGGTGGCCGTGGAGGCCCAGGAGCAGGGAGGGGCAGGTGAGCGCAGGGCAGAGGCCCCCCCTCTGAAGCCCCCACAGAGGCTCCCGCCCCTCGGCCTCAAAGAGGAAGCAAGCGAGAGGTGGGCAGGCGGTGCAGCCAGGGGCGAGGCGCCGGAGGGCCCAGCGGTGGCAACGCTTCAGCAACGCCCCCCTGTGCAGGAAGCGAGCCCCCCCAGGGCTGCTGCCTCCCTGGTGCTGGCAGCGATAATTGGAACAGGTGGCGGGGGCATCCGGCGAGCCACGGAGGACCTCCGTCAGGCTGCTGAGCAGGACGCGCCTGCAGAGGCTAATGAGCTGTTGAGGCCAGAGGCTCCTTTGGGGGATGCCGTGCTCGTGGCAACCGGGGGGGCCGGGGGGGCCGAGCAGTTCGGAACTTGCCCTTCCAAGCTCTCCCTGGGCGGATCAGGGCTGTCAGGCACCAAAGAGAACACCAGCCAGCCTCGGAGCAAGGAGCCCAGCTCTGTGCTTTGGCCGACTGAGACCGCTGGGCTGCGCGGGCTCCCTGAGCTGGGCTTGTTACAGGCAGCCGAGGAGCTCCCTGGACCCCGCATGGGGGGGGCTCGGCCTTGCGCCGCTCCCCCTGAGCCTCCTCCCAGCCCTTCGGCGCTCTTCTGGATGGCCTTAGAGGAGCCGCTTTTGCAGCTGTCTCAGGACTGCCCAGGCCAGCCGCTGCTGGAAGGGCGAGGCTTGGGCGAGGAGGGGCTGTCGGCGCCCGGGGCAGAGCAGGCCACTAGGGTGGGCCCTGCGGGCAGCCCGGATAGCCAGGCCCCCCTGGTCCCCTCCCCGTGTCCACGGGTCTTAGCGAGTGGGGTGCTGAGGCAAGGGTACGAGGGCAGCCCAGCCAGCAAGTCGGGACTCTGGTCTGACGACAGGGTGGTGGACTACAAGGAGGCCGAGTTCTGGCAGGCAGGCAGGGGGGAGCGGAGCAGCAAGCTGGACACGGCCCTGGCGCCAGGCAACCCCTTTGCCCCCCGCCCCGCCTCCCCTCTTCAAAACAACCCCTTCATGCAGAGGCCTCCGGATGTGCTTCCAACCCAGGCTGCCGCCCTTCAGGTCTCCCTGATGGAGGGGCTGAGCTGCAGAGAGCATCAGACGGAGGCTGCCCCGCCAGGCCTGTTCCCTGCCCTCCCCTCTGGGCGGCCAGCAGCGGCTCCTTCCCTGCATGGCAGCCAGCCTGTGGCCTTCTCCACCCTTCACCTCCAGGCAGTCATTCGCCCCGAAGGGCTCTCCTTCTCATCTCCCGTTGGGCCTCCTGCTGCCAGTGAGCCCCTTGCAGGGAGCACCCTGGCCGCAGCCCAGCTGCCCCTCGCTCTGTCGCGGCTCAGCATGGACGTCTCGGCCCCGTCGGTCTCGCCCGTGGAGAGCCAGCTGGCGGAAGAGGTGCCTCTCCAGCGGATAGCCAGGTGAGCACGAGGGGGAAGGCTGCAGTGTGAGTGTACGTGGGTCATTGTTCAGGCGAGACTCCCTTCCCTGCCCCCCTCTTTGGGGGTCTCCAGGAAGCTTTCCAAAAGCCCTGGATGGGCCGTACCATGTCCGCAGACCCACCCTGACGGAGCCCTCGGGGCCCACGCACGTGCCCCCTTGCGTGGCAGATTGGCCTCCTCCCTCCATTGCTTTAGCTCAGGTCTGTTTTCTTTTTGTGGCTGAGACTAAAACCTCTCTTCTCTCCCTAGCAAAAAAAGACGAATGCAACAGCAGCTCACTCTTCTCTCCTCGTGCATGCTAGGAGAGGGGGGGGCCTGATTCTCAGGTGACCTTTCGAAGAGAAGAAATGACCACATTTCTACCACTTTACCAAATCAGGGTAGACTTAATTTTTCCACCCTGGTGCAGTAAACATCACATCTCCACACGTGATGGTCTGTTTCCTAGAACTGCTTCACACATGAAAGCAGTGGAGTGAGCCAAGGTGCTCCTGGGGCCGCTCTGCCTCCTCCAAAAGGACCGTGAGGACTGGACTGGAGATTCTGCGCAGGAGATGCAAGGGTGGGGCTGGTGGTGTCGGGTGTCAAAGGCCACGCTGGCCGGGAGGTGGCCTCCTTGGACGGCAGTGCGAGCTCTCCCTGAGATGCTGCTCTGGTTTTGCCTAGGAAGGGATGGGCGTGGCCTTTGGCCCCAGAAGCATTTAAGGGTGTGCCCAAGGGTTTACTCATCTCCCTGGCAGCTCTGTGGCCTGGCCCGTTGCCCAAGCTGGGGAACAAAAATGGGGGGCCTCCAAATGCTTGGACTACAACTCCAATCACCCCTGATCATTGCCATGCTGGCTGGGGCTGATGGGAGTTCGGAGTCCAAGGACAGCTGGCAAGCTACTGGTTCCCCGTCCCTGCCATAGAAACCCTG